>NW_024543218.1:10097500-12497500 GCF_018167655.1 Microtus oregoni | reverse complement strand
TTCATTGGAATGTATTTGCCTGTGCTTAAAGCTTTTGGTGGGATCAATTGCATACATGCCATGTGGCTGAGCTGTAGGCTTGCCCCTCCAGGAGATTTGGATTAATGTGTTCACTGTCAAGTTCCACCACACACTGGTATGTTTTGAAGACCCCATCATCAATCATACTGCTAGATCACTTGGTAGCTGAAGCACTAAGCAAACAAACACTCTTCTAAGGCAGGACACCTAGGGCCTTGGAAATCAACTCAGTAGCTGAGGGCAAAGGCGAGACCTCTCTTATGGTAAACTAAACTTTCCACCACACAGAATGGAAATCCATTAATTCACAGCAATTCTTAAAGACAATGACATAGAGTACTGATCAAAGAAAAATATACGAAGGATTCAGCTTACTATTTTTAAAATAATAAATAATGGAGCAGTAGTAAATATATTTTACTATATAATCTGTGGTTTTATGGCGACTTGGTGTGTTACATATTAGTAATTAATAATAATTACATAATACTACCTTTTTAGAGAACGAATGAATGGATCAATTGAGACCATTAATATCATTGACTATTTCCAAAGTAAGCAAGGTAACTTGTCTATCACTAACAGAGCATACAAAAAGTGCATGAAAGTGTACCTTTTAATAAAATCCAAATGTTAATTTAAAAGGATTGGAAGAAACATATAAGAGCCTAACACATCTGACACATTGAGTCCAGATTGAAAACTAGGGCAGTAAAATCACCTGATTTGGGTGTACAATGGCTCTGAAGTATTGAAATAGGAGGGAATTACCATATACAAACTGAAAAAGAATTAGATCATAGTAATAGTTATTATGTGCTTTCCTATTGGGAATATAGTCTTATCACAGTTTTGTTTCGATAAAATTCAGTCTTTTTCTTACTAAAAATTTACAGAAATACAGGGACAATGATTTGCTATCTATAATTTGTGATTCTATAAAAACAGGAGAGGGCATTGGCCACTGGGGTTGATGTCTGTGTCTCTTTTATTTTTGAGATTATAATAGAGTTACATAATTTTCACCTTCCATTTCTTCCCTCCTAAATATATCATTTACTACTTTCTGTTCTATTTTAAATTCATGGTCACTTTTTAAAACTTAATTGTTGTACTATGCATAAATGTATACTTATGTTTCTCTATATATATTAGTAAATATTACCTTCTCATTCTGTATAATGTTATATGCATACATGTTTTCATGGATGGTCATTCAGTACTGGATAACCAATCGCTGTGCTCTTCCCCAGGGAAGACTACTGTTTCCAGTCCTAGCATTCTTATGCTTTCTGTGGTTCTTTTTGTAGGACTGAGGTCTTGTGGACTTTCCCCCACCCATTTGGCATGTCTATTGACATTTCCTTCAGCTCACTACTGTGCTTTCATTTTGGTGAGGCTTTATGGACATAACTTCTGTCATTCCAGGGGGACAAAATCTAAAATCACACTCTCTGGTCTTCTGGATTTTATGATCTTTCCACCTTTCTTTTGCAATGTTCCCTGAACCCCAGATGCAGATTCATCAGTTGGGACAAGGATGCACAAATTCTTCTGTATTTTGATTGCTTATGCTTTTCTGCAATGGCCAGTCTGTTGCAAAGAGATGTTTGCTTGATGAGGTGTGGGGACTACACTTACCTGTGTGTATAAAGACAAATGGTTAGAATGTAGTTAGGGATTGTGTTGGTTTAATAAAGTGGCGCAGGTTTTTTTTCCAAAATCTTTGGGTTAGGGTTGGGTATCTTCTACTGTCCTCACCATAGAGATTTACTTTCCTCCTCAGTGGGACTAAAGGAAGCACCTCTAGTCTATATAGCCAGAGCATGGGGAGGATGAAAACAACAGAGGGAGAGTCATAGACTAAATGTGATCTGATCAGAGAAATGGGGAAAAAAAGTGTGATCTCTAATTAGGAATGGAAGTAGTATAAATACAAAAGAAAAGGGTAAAATGACAATAAGGATGTCTGAAGGGTCACAGGAATCATATGAGTAACTATTCACTTTAAAATCCATATAACATGTGTAACTGTGTATAAATAAAAATATATAGTTTCAATGAAATTTCCTTATTTGTGTTGAGAATGCTCTCTCAAAGAGCCAAAGTATATTTAATACAAAAACACAGGATAGGGCATGAGAATACATCTTTTGAGTTGTTGTCCAGAGATGTCCAACAGAGTACTCACATCTGAAGATGTGAAATATCTCAGATAAGAAATAAAATGCAATGATTGTCTTTATGATTCCTAGATATTTCATTCAAATATGATCTTTTTAGTTCCATTCATTTACCCGCATAGTTCATAATTTCATTTTGCTTTACAGTTAAATGTTATTGCATGTTGTGTATATACCACATTTTATTATCCACTATTTTGCAAAAGGACAATTAGGTTCTTTCTATTTCATAGCGATTGTGATTAAAGCAGCAATTAACATGGTTGAGCAAGTATGTGCAGAGTATGTTGTCAAGTCCTCTGAGCATATGACAAGGGGTACTAGAGTTGTGTCATATGGTAGATTTATACTTTGCATTTTAAGAATTATCCACACTAATTTTCGTATAGACTCCTCCAGTTTGCAACAACAACAGTGAAGGAGAATTCCATTTTCCCTGCACCTCAGTCGGCATTTGTTTTCAGTGGTTTTGTAATGTTTACCATTCTGTCTGGGGCAATATTAATTTCTATGTTAAAAGCAATGTTCTGCTTTTCATTTTCCTAATTGCTCAGGATCATGAGCATTTCCTGAGATAATTCTTAGCCATTTTTTCTTCTTTTGAGAATTCTGTTTAGCTCTCCAACTCACTTTCCGAACGGGTTGATTTTTAATGACTGTTTTCTGAGTTCTTATATATTCTGGATAGTAATCCTCTGTCAGATCGTCCAGCTGGTAAAGATTCTCTCCCACTCTATGAGCTTCTTCTTTATTTGGGTGATTTGTTCTTCAGTTTGAGAGATGACTTTTAGTTTCATGAAGTCCCTATTATCAATTGTTGGCCTTATTCTTCGGCAGATGAAGTCCTATTCAGAAAGCCCTCTCTTTTTCCTACATTATGCAATGTACTGTCAGGGCTTACTTTTAGAAGTTTCAGTAATCCAAGTTTCCTATTTAGGTCTTTGATCCATTTTGGATTTAGTTTTTTATGCAAAGTGATAGCTATGGGTCTAATTTCAATATTCTCAGCACCATTTGTTAAATCTGCCTTGTTTCCTTCAGCTTTTTGGAATATTTGTCAAACATTAAATGACTAGAATTTCTGTGCTCATATTTGGACCCTTGATGTTGTTCCATTGCCTTACATAATGCTTTTTGTGCAAATATCACTTTGTTATTTCTACTATGGATCTGTAATTCGTCTTACTATCTGGAGTGGTAATTTTCACAGAATTGGCCCATCTACTCAGGATTGTTTGGGCTATCTGGATGTTTTGTGTGTCCATATTATCTTTAGGATTGGTTTTTCTATTTCTGTGGTGATTGAGGTACAGATTTTGATTGCAACTGTACTGAACCAATAAATAAGTTTTGGCAAAACAAAAATGCTTTCTATCTCATTCTTCATAGGATTAAACTTTTTCATTGTAGCATTTCTTCACCTTCTTGATAAGAATAATTCCTAACATTTTTCTTTGAGGTTGCTGTGAATGAGAGTAGTGAGTCCATGAAGTCTTCTCTTTATGTTGTTGTTGGTGTAAGGAATGCTATTGATTTGTGCATTTTGATGCTGCGTCCAACCACATTTCTGGAATTTTGCTGATAGAATGTTCTGTATCTCTAATATAGAATCATGTCGCCTGCAAATAGGGAAACATTAACCACTTCTTTATCTATACATATCTCTTTAATTTCCTTCTCTTTTCTTATTGTTCTTGTTAATATTATGAGCACAATATTGAAACAGAATGTGGGTAGTAGACATACCTGTCTCATTTCTGATTTGAGAGAAATGCTTCAACTTTTGTCTATTTAAGATAAGGTCGACCACAAATTTCTTGTACATAACCTCTACTATATTAAAAAATGTTCCTTTTAGCCTTACATCCTCTAAGAATTTTATCAACAAAACACGTTGGATTTTCTCAAGGACTTTTATCTGTTGAGATGATCATGTGATTTTCATCTTTAAGTCCATTTTTTGTGTTTAATTACATTTATGGGCTTGTGTATATTGAACCATATGTTTTTCAGGGATAAAGCAACTTGATCATGATAAATCTTTTGGATATATATATCTGTATCTCATTTATAATGATTACATTGAACATCTGTGCTCATCAAGGATATTGGCTTGTATTTTTCTCTTTTCATTCTCTTTGTCTCCTCCTCCTCTCCTTCTTCCTTCTTGATATGGCTTTTTCTGATTTTGATATTAGAGTTTAACTGATTATGTAGAAAAGTTTAGAAATGCTCCTTTTGTTTGTTTGCTTTTTGCAATAGTTTTAAAAGGGTTGGCTTCAGGTTTCTTTTAAACTCTCCTTGGGTTCTACTGAGAACTCATCTGGCTTAGCTGGAATGCTTTTTTTTTTTTTTTTTAATATTTCAACCTTCCAGTTTCTTTGGGATGTGTTTTGGTTGTTATTTTTTTTCTTCATTTAATTTTTATGGTTTGGATGAATCCAGAAATTTATCCATTATTTTCATGATTTCCAGTTTACTGGCATACAGTTTTTAAATATTCCCTCATAGTATTCTAAATTTTCTTAATGTCTGTTGAGATGTTTCCATGTTCATGTATGATAAGGTTCAATTTTTCATTTCTGTTAGTTTGCCAGAGGTCTGTCAATCCTGTTTATCTTCTCAAAGAATCAGCTCTCAGATTGGTTGAAAATTTGTATTTTGTTGTTGTTGTTGTTGCATTTGTTTCACTGATTTCTACTTTGATCATCGTTGTATTTTGCCAGCTGCTGGGTTTGGGTTTAGTTTTTTCTTGTTTATTCAAATCATGATTGATTTTTTTTGTGTTTTTGTTTCTTTTTGGCTTGTTTGTTTTTGTTTTGAGACAGGATTTCTCCGTGTAGCGCTGCTTGTCCCAAAACCCACTAGGTATATCAGCCTGACCTCAAGCTGAGATCTACTACTTTCTAATTCTAGGAAGCTGGGATTAAGGACATATGCCACCATATCCGGTTTCATTTTTCTAATTTTTTGAATAACATAATTCAATCATTTATCCTATAATTATACTTTTTTGACTTATTTTTATAATTTAGACACTTAGAGCTAAAAACCCTCTCTTGTAAAACAGCTTTCAATATGTCTAAGAGATTTTGTTAAGTTTTAATGTTCCTTTATTTTCATGAAAATTTTTAGTCTTGAGTTCTTCACTGGCCCACTAATTATTCAGTAATATGTTGTTTAATCTTTATGAATTTACATACTTACTAGAGTTCTATAAGTTATTTTTAAATTATTTTTCTGATTTAACAAACAGAAGCACAAAGAAAAATAACTTAAAATTTGTTAAATCAGTTATAATTTTTATTTACACTGTAGTCAGAGGATACAAGAGTTGATTTTGATCTTTCTGAATTTGTAAAGATTTGTTTTGTGTCTCAGGATATGATCTACTTTTGAAAAGCTTCTTTTTGGTATTTGGGTGAAACATTCTGTATTTATCTGTTAAGTTCATTTGATATTATTTTCTTGATTAACTATCTGTTCTCTTGGTGTATTCCTCTTTGCTTCTTCTAATTATTTTCAGTGTGAATTCTATTTTGCCAGATATTCAGATAGGCCCTCCTACTTGTTTCCTGGTTCCATCAGATTAGAGTATTTTTTTCTGTCATTTTACTGCATGGCTAAGATCTTTGAAGTTGAGATATGTATTACAGACAGACAGACTTTGTTACTTTACCTGTTCAGTAAGTCTACATCTTTTCATAGGAGAATTGAGGTAAATGGTGTTCAAAGTTATTATTGAAATATGTATGTTTTCTTGGGCATTACTCAGGTGTTTATTATTCATGAATTTTCTCCTTATTTTATTGAGCTGTTTCTTTATATTTTCATTAGATTCCTTGAATTCTTTAATGAAGTTTATTATTGTCATTTTAAATTCTGTATGCTAGGAATCATCTAGATAATTCTCATTGGAAAATGTTTCTATAGGACTGGTAGGTTTGGAGAGAAGATACTTGCTTGATCTTTGATATTGTTTGTATTTTTCTGATGAGGTATGGTTATAAGGAATGTTTTTGTTAGTTATGAATCTGATATGAACATGGCAAATTGGGGGAGAGGAGAGACTATTTAAGTAGATGGGGCCTCTAGGCTCCAAGTGGTTTGGGGGGATGAAGTCATCTGGACACAGGAGATTGGGGTAGTATACAAGATGCCTGGATCATAACAACATATTTGGTTTGGTAGAAAGATTCGATATGGCATGTGAAGAACCTGCCTGTGGGGGGTTCACAGGGGAGTCCTAATAAAAGTCTAGTTATTGTTTTTTATCCAAGAAGTGGTGGAAAGAGCATCAAGACACAGTGAATATGGGGATCATGCCAGATCTTGAGGTTTGGGAAGAGCGTATGATTGAGGAAGGCGGGTCAAAGTCTTCCTGGCTTGACTCAGGAAACAATGTGGAAGATCTGATTGGGTGGAGAGTTGGATAGGGTAGTGCAGCAACCTGTGGGTGGTGGCACATAAGAAAGAACCTGGTAGAATCCTTGAAGTAGGCTGACCAAGTCAGGGATTGCCAAACTATGGTGGGGTACTAGATATGGGTCCTGGACTAGATGGGAGGGTTGGGGAAGGTGCATAGTTGGGAAAGGTACACAGACTGGGGACAGAGGTCAGGAAGGCTCAGCAGGCAAGATCCTATAGAAGGTGATGAATTATCTTAACTATAAATGAGAGCTCATTATACTGTTCTTTTACATTTTATCTTACTTTTGAAGTTTCTCATTAAAATATTTTAAGATTTTGGTTTAAAAGACATATGCTAACGGGACAGAACTTTCACTAATTACAGTGAATCAGTGCATAAGAAACACTGAAGAAATGAATCAACAAAAGCAATCAACTGACCAAGGAAAAGTTAAGAGTAGACATACTTTTATTTATTTGCAAATAATGTATTTCTGAACTCTTTTTGTAATCAAACTTATTTCATTTCATTCATTGAAAATATTACTATGTTTTCTAAACTTTCATGTAGAAAAATAAACCCTATGTAGTTATTACATTAGTTTCAATCTGGAACTTGGGTTTTCACAGGATAAAATATACTTTCTTCTTTGAAAGTATATAATTTTTGTTATAAGTTAATTTCAGAATCAGTTTAAACTATTTAAAACCACATGAATATAAACTGAAAAGAGTGTGACATGTTTCTAAAAGTGATAGGTTTTATCTGTTCCAAAGTTGATTTTAGATCTTGAATACATTTTGCTATTTTGAATATTATAACTTAGTTATAAATGATTTGTGTATTTTGGAGGTTTTATCTATCAGTCTCCAGAACGATGAAAACATCAATCTTTGCCAAAAATAATAGCAGTAATTAAAAACATATTTAGATGGCCTATCAAGAGAGTTTTCAAGATGATTTTTATATAAGGCAGATGTTCTTTCAGGGAAACATGAAAGAATAACGCTGTCATGATTGCAAACAGTGTTCTGTGTACGCTTCTGTCCTCCGTTTTTGTTTTAATTACTTTTTATTCTTATTGTTCCTGGTTTTTAAAATAAAAAAATAGATTTATTCACTGCTTTTAATTAGTATATATAAAGCTGGCAGAAATGCACCGCTGATATTTGTATTTTTGCAAAATGAGTATCATTCATGATCTGAAATTCAGTTAAAAATGCCTTGAGGAAACCAACAGTAGATGTCTTTGAAAAATAATCATTGTACTCAGAGAAAGTACATCATTCAAATCCCCTAATTTTAGAGAAGGGGATCCAGTGATGTCTCTTGAACAGTGAACTAAATCCAAAATAATTTTTAAAAAAATTATAAGAGGGGCTGAAAAGAAATGGCTCACAGGCTGAAAACTCACTGCTCATGAGGAGGACCTGGCTTCACAGTACACACAAGGCAGTTCACAATTGTCTATAATTCCATTTCTATAAAACCAAATATCACTATGAAGACACAGGCCAACACACACACACACACACACACACACACACACACACACACACACATATATATATATTACCCACAGCATAACATAATAATTAACATTTTTAATAAATAAAATTTGAAGGAAGCATTTATATACAGAAACATAAAGTAAGCAGTATTTACTATTGCTTGTATTGCTAGTCACTATTGCTTTGATCAAATAAATCCTTGCAAACATCTGTATCTTATTAAGATGGCTCAATATACATTTACAGTTTGTACATAGTGATTTTATATCTTCCTCCAACTGTTGGCAGACATACTTCTCACTTAACATAATTTTTTAAGACTTTTTTTGTGGTTTTTCGAGATAGGATTTCTCTGTGTTTAGCCCTGGCTATCTTGAAACTTGCATTGTAGACCAGGTTAGCCTCAAACTCACAGAGATCCACGTGCTCCTGGCTCTCAAGTACTGGTATAAAAGCTGTGCACCCACCAACAAACAAGACTCCCTTTTGTTGGTCTTCATCTTTCTGGGACCTGACCTCAAACTAGCTATGCCTGCATCAAGTACAATTCATGGTCCTCCTTCCTCAGTTTCTCTAATGCAAGGAGTACAGGCATGTTCACCATGTCTGGGTACTTAATTAGGCAGCAATAGGGTGAGCCCTGCATTCCTGGAGTACATCATCATAGCCCAATGCAAGTTTCACATAAAAATGAATCGTCTGAAGATGGTTAATATTCTGAATACTAATATAATGAATACATTAAAATTAGATTTTTATGTTATATAAAAGTAATAATTTTAAGAGAGGCTCAGAACATAATAGAGAAAAATAAGGACTCACATGGACACTTGCTACAAACACAATGCCTAAGCAAGCTCACAATCCTCCCAAAGAATAGAATCACACCTGAAGTTTGCATGCTGAAGAGCAAAAAGCCTTCATCACAGACTATAATATTTCTATGTTGGAGTGATTTAGGGTTTATACATATAACTAATTTATACATATTTTTTTCAGAAAATAGGAATTTAAATCTAACAATAAAAGCACAAATCAAATTAGGAGTAGGAAATTAGGCTTCAGGATTATGGAAAGGTCTTTTGCAAATGGCAGGCCCTAAGGCTTCAGTTAATATGCCTTTGTTTCCTGTACGCATAAAAACTAGTTATGCCTTAAATCACAGCACAGCAAAACCAGAGGTAATTCCAGTGCTACCTCAGAGACCAAGAAAATAGTCTGAGATCCATTTGCTGGTATCAAAAGATTACAGCTTTACTTACTATTTATTGCTTAAATTACTGTCATATCTGTTTACATTGTGATGGATATTAAATACTTTCCTAAACATAACACCTATCACGTAATAGCATTTAACCATCTGTATATAAACTATTAAAAATGCCAGCTATGTCTTTTTCCCTTTGAGCTTTCCTTTCAGAATTAAAAGCATTAGGGTGCACATATAAGGAAAAGCACTCAATTAGCAAGCCTTTATTGGCCACCTGTTCTGTCCCAGGCATTCGTGGTCATATTATAAAAAAGAAACAATGGAAAGTCTCAAAGAGCACGTTCCCTGGTTAATTGGTAAAAGCCAACTAAGGCTATCATTACAATAGATTAAAGCCAATGCTGTAAAATTCAGAATCAAGGTAAGTGATGGGATGAAAAGAAGGTAAGGATTTCTAGAAAAGAAATATAAGCATTAACTTGAGACTAGAACAACCAGTAGTAACTAACTATTCTGTTAAATCTGCATACTGATTGAAAGCCTGGAAAAATATGTGGCTTAATAAGGTTTAACAAGTATATAGAAGGGAAAGCAAATCTGAGAAGACAAATTCTGTATTAAGGAAAACATAAATGAGTCCTAAGATTGATGTTCTGAAGAGAATGCCTAGAAGGCTTCTACTGGGTCCATGAAGTCTGCTTTCTATCCAAACTGGAGAATTTAGTTCTCTATAGGATGCAGCAACTCATTGAGTCAGAGTGCCTGCCTATCCTGAACATATCCCTGGGCTTCACCCCCAGTGCTACCCAAATGTTAATCTAATTTATAACAAAGAAGTAAATAAATCAGATTAGTTTTAAATAAAGAAATAATGTGATTAAGTCTACATTTCTCCTAAAGAGCAAATCTATCTCTTCTTGGTTTTGTCTTGTTTGTAAGAACGCATGATTTTAAGTGAATATTTGCAAGATTCAGACAGACTCTGGGTATGCCTGTCAAGGATCATACACACTAGGTTAACTCAGATGATAATACCCATCTCAACTACTGATACCCCACTCCGTGTACTGGAGGCCTGACCTAATCTGAATAAAAGAGACAGTGAAATAAGAATGCTGGGCCTTCTGGTCATCTTGACCATAGCGCAATGTGACCAAGAGCTTCCAACATTTGCTGCTGTGTATCCCCACAACCTTGGACTTACCTTTGTACTATCGTCAACATAAACTTTTCCTATTTTCAATTTTTTTTTGTCAGAATTTGTATCACATTAATAATGATGGTAATTCATGAAATGGGTCATATACAGCGCTATACATAGCACAACATATGAAACATTCAGTGGTACCCAAGGCTACACAAAGCACTATGGAGTGCCCAGTGGTATCCAGGTCTGCACACAGCACTATGGAGAGCCCAGTAGTATCCAGGGCTGCACACAGCGCTATGGAGAGCCCAGTGATACCTATGACTACACACAATACTCTGGAGTGCCCAGTGATATCCAGGACTACACACATTGCTATGGAGTGCCCAGTGGCACCAGGACTACACACAGCACTATGGAGAGCCCAGCGGTACCTAGGACTACACACAGTGCTATGGAGAGCCCAGTGGTACCTAGGACTACACACAGTGCTATGGAGAGCCAAGTAGTACCCAGGTCTACATGCATTTGCTTTCAAATCTTTTGAGATTCTTAGCATTTCATTTCTCCCCATTATACACTAGCAGATAAAAATGTCAGGGAAAAAATATTTCCAAATGTAGCAAATTGTGTGAACAATATACCTAGGAAGAGAATACAATTTAAAACGTTTAATGCAGTGACTGTAAATATGGGCATTTTAAAATATGACTTCCCTTATCTTTGAAGTATATGAAATTTATAGGTTATGTTATTCCTTCACATAGCCATAGTGGTCATACCTAATTTAATACTTTCTCCATATCAATACAAACTCTTACTAAAGTCTTTTGCTCTTGTGAGAACTCATTGACCAATATTCCCTTTGTGCCATAAATAGCAAAATTCCCGCATGTGGACATACACACACACACAGGCACTTGTACATACACAGAAACACAAATAAATTAATTTTTACTATCTACATGTCTTAAACTCTTAAATCTTCCACCCCCATCATTCATTCATTAGAAGACAGGAGGACGAAAGATGGCTCTCTTGGCATAACTATATACCTCCTTCATATTTCTATCACATGTGCTGTTAATAGTTAAACACTAAACAATGCCTGTTTTTCATCTGACTTCTAATATATTGCACATGGATATTCCCCCAGAACTAATCTATGATGAACCCTACCAATGCTATGCGTGACTATTCCAGGTCACCCCCATGGTTTGCTAGGATGCCATACAGGTATCCTTGTAAAAACTCATTGCGTAATGATTTTTATATGAAGATGTTAGTGAGGAAATATTTTCTGGAGCATCATGGCCTGTGAAGTAGAATAGGAACAAATTTAGGAATGAGATTCCTTGCTGGACAGATGCCTGTTGAAATTATTTTGCTGAGAAATAATTGGGTGTGACTATATGCTAGATCTCTCAGGAATATAAAATATGTGTGTGCATATGCAAGCTTTGCTTATCTAAGCAACTATATTCTCAATGCTATGTCTTTTCTTTTTTCTTCTGTTTTCAGTTACTTTAAATGTTAGCTTGTGCAATCTTTGGAGACTGCATGTCTTTGTGATTTATTAGTTTCCTTATTCCATTATTGTTCTCTTACAGGAAAAAGAAGAATTTCTTAAGCATTAAGGGGAAAGTTTTTCCAGCTTGGTGATAAGAATTTATATAGCTTCCTACACTATCTGAACTTTGTCCTATAAATAAATCTTCTGACTTCCCCAGAGAAATGGAAGGATAGGAAGGCTGGGGATATTTGGTATCAAGGTGCTTACAAATTGAGTCCAGAGGCTGTCCAATAATCTGCAACACAATGCTCTCTGGTAACACACAGATTTCTGTAGCTTTCATTTGGTTTAAGGCTGAAGAAGGATTTCTGCACCGTCCTTCACATCTCCCACTTCTAAGTACCTCCAGTTCCAATTCCCTATCAGGAGGATACATGTTGGTTGAACTCCTCAAATGGCAAGATGTCCTCCTTATAAAATGTGACTTGAATTCATCCCAAGCCTTGATCTTCAGAGATTCAATGAAAGAGCATGACACCTTTCATATGACTTCCTCCTGACATTTTAGTTAGCTTTTGATTTACTTATCTGAGCCTTGATTGTTTAGGCAGGAATTAAAACCAAGAGTAGAGATATGAAATGGACTCATTTTATTGTGAATTATGTGTGTGAATTATGGCTTTTCTTTTTAGGATACGAATGTATGAGTGAATCCTAGGGAACAATGTGACAGATCTAGCAGTTACTTTTCGGGAGAACTTGACTTGATGGCTTAGGCACATGTTAGCGATTTATATATATATAAATAATATATAAATATCACTCCATATAGACGAAAACAGAAAGGGACTCTTGTGGTCATGGTTAGAGATTTAGGAGGGGTCATCATCTTTGAAAGCTGATGGTGAGAAGGAAGAAAGGATCTGAAGACAAAGAATTCACTTCATAGAAGGCCAAAGGTATGATGAGATGCACTAGGCACTTGCTCCTTGGGAAGCAATGACTTTTGTTGTTTTTAGAATAGTAAGGTTCCAATTTTCCAGCAGTGAAGTACACCTAGATCATGAGTTAGGCAAATAGCATGACCAATCAAGTTAATAGAGTATTAATACCCAGGGGAGTTAGGCAAATGGCAAGTCCAATCAAGGGAATAGAGTATTAATACCCAGGGGAGAAAGGTTACCATTTCTGACCTCTCCTGAAGAGAGGAGCCGTATGTGATTACTAGGGTGGTGATCTCAGTGTCCCTAATAAAGCTATTGCTGGTACACAGTCAAGTAGAAGGTCTTAGAGTGTAGCAAACAGAGCTTCGGGATAGGCAATGTGAGCTTCTGCACTGAGACAGTACCATTTAAAACAAGGGCTGGAAATATCTTTCCCAAGTAGATGCTTCTCAGCTTACTACAGGTGCAAGATGGAACCAGGAAGCAAGATCTCCACCTGAAAAGCCTTATTTACATAATGAATCACAGCACCGGATCATACTGCCCCAAAAGAAGCCAATTAAGGCTACCCAAATTTTAGACCTATCAAAATTTTGAAATAATTTCCTGTGACCCAGGCGGTGGTGGCTCATGCCTTTAATCCTAGCACTCGGGAGGCAAAGGCAGTTAGACCTTTGTGAGTTCGAGGCCAGCCTGTTCTATAAGAGTTAGTTTCATAACAGTCTCCAAAGCTACAGAGAAACCCTGTCTCGAAAAAGCAATAAAGAAAGATATTATTTCCTGTGAATGAAGATACCATGCTTTCATTAGGTTGCTCTTAGTTGATAAGACCGATTTGTCTGAGAGGATGGTGGGGTGTTAATTTACTTGTCGAAACATGCGCAGCTGAGGATGGAGTTGTAGCATTAGCTTGCCGGGAGGGCATTCTGATTTGATAGCTACTGTTTGCATTTCCTCTGTTGCCCATGTGGCTGATCAGTGGCAAGTTCACAAGTTATTGATGCCACATGCTTCCCTTGGCCACACCAATGACATGGTCACCCTATTGTTTGTCTTGTTTGAATCAAACTTGTAAAGTTTGGATTCTAGATTCCAAATCAATGATAGTTCTATTACTTTCACAGAAAAAACTGTGGAATATAGTATATATGACTATAGAATCTATTATTTTCTTTTATAAAAAATTGTTTTAGATTTCTTATTTTACATATATGTTTTTGCTTTTGTGTACATATGTACAACCTATGAATGCCTGCTGCCTCAGAAGAAGGCATTTTATCCTCTGGAACTAAAGTTATTAATGGCTGTGGGTCACCATGTAGATGCTGGGATCAGCACTGAGACTCTCTGCAAGAGCAACAAGTGTCTCACACTGCTGGGCCACCTAGCACCTATTCTTTTCAATCAAGATTTTATTATATTTTTGATGATGATATTTGTTTGGGGTATTATTGTTTTTAATGTTGTTTACCTCAGTTTTAACCATACTATTCTATTTCAAGCAAAAGCCCTAGAGGGTTAATTTTACTTTTTCTGGCGATATCAGGAGAGCCAAGATTAATTATTCTCTCATGAGCCTGAATATTGAAAAATGTTTGGGATAGCAAAAGTTCAACCCAAATGCTTTCCCTATTGGATAGACAGGTGCCTAATGTGCAGAATAACCTGAGTAATGTCATTAGAAATATATGTGCTCTGTGCCTGGCCTCTAGCACTTATGGAATAGGGGTTGGATTAAAAAACCTTAAGGATATGCAGCTCATTTTTAAGGAGCCTTATGGGTTAAAAAATCATGTTTGCAAAGAAATAGAATCTATTGCATTTGAAATTAATAAAGGACTGTGGAAGGGCTTTGGGCTTTGTTTTTTATCTTTACTTTGCATTTTTTATATGTTAAGTAATTTAGGCATTTTGCTTTATATGATTTTAAAAATATTCTTCATTAGCTTAAGGCCTGAGGTAACTGAGGCGGCTTAAATTAAGATTGCTTCGGACTTGGGGTGGGGGGAGACAGGCCTCCACTTAGTCACCATCTCCACTGTATAACTTTAGTGAGCAGTCCGAGCAGCTGACTGTGGCTGTCAATTAAGGCAGCTGTGCGACCCAAGTGTAAATGAGTGTTTGCAAAAAGCCCTTCAAACGTCTGCAGTGTATGTTCCCCAGAAAGGAACTTGGGTCTTGGTAATGTCTCCACTTCAAACGAGAGAGAGGTTTTTTTTTTTTTTTCCCACGAGGCTTTGTGCTCTATTCCATATGTAGCAATACGGGTGATTTTGATTATATGTTTTAGGTTTCTAAGAGGAAACAAACTCCATCTTTTTATTTTACTCATGAGGGAAAGTCACCGGCCACGACCATGTTCTAGTGAAAACAGATTGGGCAGTTTGATGACAAGGATAGCCAGTACTAAACTGACTGAAATTTGCCCAGTCAAGTCTACTCCTTTATAGGGACAGACCAAAGAAGGAATAGGAAATGAAAATATTTGACTGACCTGTTTCACCAATGATGATGATGATAAAGCGTTGAATCTCGTCTCACCGCCAACTGTGGCTTTTCAATTAGGTAACGTAAGAGACTTGTAGGTAGTCAAAGTGTCTTGCAGAGGGCAAACCCGTCTCAGCACCACAATACTTGGCAATGAGCTGAGGGCACAGCAGACCTCTTCTCTTTGGGTTGCAGATGCCGGGTCCTAGGTTTGGCTCCTTCATGTATTGGGCCAGGCAATAGCTGTGCTAAGCTTTTGTGACTCAAGGCACAATGGTCAGGGTGAGTCACCAGTTCAGAATCAGCAAGAGTTCTTAGAAAGAACACTTAGAGCACTTTGGATGTTTAGATTGTATTTTGATTTGATATTACCAAAGTAGTTGCATGTCAATTAAGTATAACCTTCTTAAAATGTTCAATTCTTATTCTAGAAAAAGAAATATATTTCTTAACAAACATTTTAAAATTATATTTCATGCATATTACATTAGAGTTCGAGGATTATTTATACTAACATCTCTAACTTAAGATTGAAATTACCAGAAACTTTAATAAATTTCATGTGTTAAGGCATCTAGATACTTCATCAAATATACAAAAAACCAAAAGGTTAAAATTAGGAATAAATCTCTTCCTTCCTCCTTCCATTCCCCTCCACACACAGATACATACGTGCACACATGCACAAACACACAGCTATACACATACAAGATACATACACACATACACACACATAAACACTCATACATAGAGATACACACACAGATATACACACACAGATACATACGTGCACGCGCACACACACATACACAGAGATATACACACATACACACATATACATAGAGATAAACACACAGATACATAACACACACATATACATACGCATATACACACACAAACACACACAGAGATATACACACAGATACATACACACACAGATGCACACATACACACACACACCTTACTTAGCTTCAGGTATAGGATCTCCCCACAGGTTACGAATGCAAAGCTTCTAATATCACAAAGCTCACACAACATAGGTTAAACTTCTTCCTTGGCCCTTTAAATTCATGCTCAGTAAATTCACTAATATGTTAAATAGTTTATTTAAATTATTTCTTCTTCTTTCTTTTTCCTTTTGGTTTTTTTTGAGACGAGGTTTCTCTGCGTAGCTTTGGAACCTGTCCCAAAACTCGCTCTGTAGAGCTTGCCTCTACGTCACAGAGATCCGCCTGCCTCTGCCTCCCAAGTGCTGGGATTGAAGGCATGTGCCACCACTGCCCGGCTACTTTTCTATATTTTAATGCATCCAAAAAAAAAGTTTCAAAAGTATTTTGCTGACCTTTGTAAAATTAACTTTGAGTGATACTAATACCAGTCACATGAAACAAAATATTTACTTTCGCTAATCTCTCAAATCACGAAAGAACCAGTTCTACCATTTGTTAGCCAGATTTGTTGCTAGCTTAATTAAATACTGGCCAGAGTAATGAACTGTGGCCAAGATCATTCCACAGTTCCTACAAAATGCGAGTCACATGTTGCTGAAGCTTATAATGACACCCGCTGGACCAGTAGGTCTGATCAAGGACAAGCGTACATTCTGATGTATTTCCTGCCCATATATCGCCAGACCACATGTGATTAAGCACATCTGGTACAAATGGGTCAAACAAACATAAGACAAAGAGGAACTTATTCCTAACTATCTTAACTGCAAATAGAACCCTAACCTGTAAGGTATATTTTTCCTGTTTGTATCTCACACATCGAAGAATGATAGCTAATATAAATCAGGAAAAAGGATAATTACCTGACATTCAATGTCATGTGTACCATCAGCCAGAGAGGGGTTATATTCTCAAAGGTCTCCCTATTGTTAATATATTTCTTTATCATTACTGTTTAGAGTAATGTAGGTTAAAATCGCAAATAATTAGTAATTGCAAAAATATTGAACTGATCATCAACTCACTTAAATATGCTATAAATCAGTTTGAATACATTTGCAGATCGTTTTAAGTGTTTCGTGATTCAAAATAATTTGTTTAATCATTGGTTAAATCTAGGAGTTATTTACATGTATCCCCTTAATTGTTCCATACCAACTCACCTTATAAATGTCATATAGAACTTGTGCTGTACAAGCAAGTAACAGTTCAAAAACAACCAGCACCTCAAGTAGAAAATCAAGATTGTCTGCATATGCACGTAACTGCCATTATGTGAAATAGATACTGGATACGTTTTTAAGTATTACCTCATTAATCATCTTTGTTATACGAAAGTATGGTTGTCAAAACACTGGCTATAGTAATGAGAAGGAAAAATTGTGTCTTGTTGGTTACACTGACGCTTAAGATTTTATTGGTTACATTGGGGCATAAAGAGGACAAAAGCATTCCAAAGAAAAGCAAAAAGGAGAGAGAGAGAGAGAGAGAGAGAGAGAGAGAGAGAGAGAGAGAGAGAGGGGGAATTTGGGAAAAGAGAAATGAGATTTCATTCCATGAATTTCAACTCAAAATCCAAAGCAATATATGTAAGGTCACAGTTGTGAAAAAATAAAATCACTTGCATGTAAAGATAGCGTCACAGTAAGTAGTTACAATATTAACTTTCAGAGAAACCGGTGTCAACTGGAAGAAATTTTGCGATAAACATACATAGAAGAACCAGAAAAACTTTTGTCAGAAATCATCAATCATTACCAGGAATGAGACTGATCTGAACCGATAACCCATTTTTTCATGGAATGAGAAAATAAATCCTCTGAGAAAATAGATACATCTGGTCATTTTAAAGCACAGACATTACATATTCACATACTATAATCATCCTTTGGCTCTGCCCCTACCTGTCATGAGCCATCCTGGTTCTGTATTTACCCAGCAATCTTCTGATAATAGCCTCCTCATGTAGCTGGCCTGACGGAAATGTGCTAGAGAGGTAATAACACGTTGGCATTGTGGCTTACATGTGACCCTCTTGATTTAAATCAACACGAGTCAGTCTTTTTAAGTCTAATCAGCTCTACAATGCTGAACTGTGCCAAACATTTTTCTTTATAAAACCAGAGAGTGGGTCATTATATCTTGTGTCATTAGTAAGTAAACAAGGAACATTTTTTAGTAGTGTCTCTTTGAAAATTTTATGATTCCTTTGCTGTCACATCATCAAGATCATATTTTTAGACCAATAAAATTTGTGTCAGAGTATTTTAAATAATTGCAAGCTTTCAAATATTATATCTATTTCTCAACTTTTCAAAATGATATACTTATACATGTGAAATATGTTCGTATCTATCACTCTCTCCTTATCGAAGAGCAATTGGCTTCTTTAAATTTTGACATTAAATTTTATTGATGAAAGTGTAGCATACATATAGGTATTAAAAGGCTATGTGCACTTTCTGCTGTCTTATTAAAAGAACTCTATTTACCATGATTTACCAGTGTTATTGGGAATTCCATCCTTATTATTTCTCTCAAAATTTTGCTTTAAGCACCTGCATCTCAAGAGAACATACACATGAGAAATCTTACATAATTGTCTCAGAATAACCCTTGGGTTGGTTCTTAATCAAAAGGAGGAACCTTTTCATGTAAAGGGTCAACCATTTTAACTAAAGACTACTTTAATACTGTCTCAACACTAACCCTATTACACATGGTAACAGCTCTGTATGTTATTTTCTAATAATTTAAAAATCCAAAAATCAAGAGATAGGAATAATGTTTCTTAAAAAGCTATCATAATATTTATTTGAACCTTTTGATACATTTTTCCTATTCTACCTTTAAATGAATATTTATAAAAAAAATATTTGTGTAATAAAATCAATACCTAATATTTTGGATTGGGGCATGTTGATCAATTGTTTATTCATTTATCATATAGCATTATTATAAAACTAATAAATATTAGAATAAATTTTTAAGCCGGTAATGGGCAGATCACAAGGAAAAACAATACCAAGCAATCGAAAAATGGTATTTAGTTACCTTTAAAGCATCATTTGATATTAATTTTTTCCAAATAGTGTTACTTTCCCATGAAAAACACACGATCTAAAAGCTAAAGAGTTGTAAGATAAAAGATTGAGGAAAACGGCTTTTCAATCAAGTCCATATTCTGCTATAGACTATATTTGTACATATATATAGGGCCTGTGATTGGAGTGATTAAAAGAACAACTATCACTTAGTAAGGGTAGAAAGTGGAGTAGAAGGAAGTAGAAACCAAGTGGAATCTTTCAGGAAACAACTTGGCTCTTAAATAAATGTAGATAATTAATAACCAGAAGCCTTGCAAACTAATGGAACATCATATTCAAAGGCAGAGTGGGTACAAAGTGGAGGTGACCGCTATGAGGAGACGATCCTGTTTAATGTCTTTATGGTGACCTCGAATGGAGGTTCCCTCTGAGCTCATGACTGTAATGATAACTATTGTTTATTTGGTTCTGAAGTCAGTTCTCAAGGCCTTACACAATACTCACTCTGGCCCTGGAAATATAATGTTTACTAAATACACAGTTGCCTCACCCTCTGACTTAGAGAAGACACTTCATGAAAAATGTGACCATATCCAGCTGCTAGCATTTGTGGCTGGGCTGAGAAAACAAACATATGAATAAAAAACAAGACTAAAACTTGTACATAAAAAAATGAAATGAAAAAAAGTCAATGAGAAAAAGCGGAGACAGTTTGCACATTTGCTAACATTGGTTTTGTGTTCTCTAGTATCTGAGAGTTTGAGCAGGATTTCAAAGTTGAATGTTAACATAATATATCTGCATTTTAAAAAGAGTGTTTTGTTTATTGTAGAGAAAGTTTTTACTGTATGATGACAAGCAACTGAAGTTAAGGAACATAGTCAAGTTACATTTGTGATTGATACTCTGCATGGTTGTTGCTAACGACTTGTTCTCAGTGGGTGTCCATTAAGACAAACACAAGAAGTCAAGAGAGAGAGACTTTGCCGCACCATCTATTATACTACATGGCTTAATTTTAAGTATAGGAAGTTTTACAGATTTCTAGGGTGGTGCTTGAACGTCTTGCCGTCCTGACTGGCTTTGAATTCTTGTTCTGCTTTGTTAGGCAGTGTGAGTTAGACAAACCTGTGTTCCTTAGATTTACCATGTATAAAGTGGACTAATAATCTTACCTGTCCAATCTTAGTTCCTGTGGAACTTGGTGATCACATGTTTAATGCTCTAGTTCAGTGTTTTGTCCTTACGAGGAGGAACAATTCAAACTATTATTATGGGACAGAAGTAACGTAGAGGCTATAAAAGACAGATTTCCAAAATTGCTTTGCTATGGATAGTGATGCCATCTCTGAATATTAGGAAGGACTTAAAATGAACATCTGGTATGGAACTTAGGCAACTTGTAGTCAAGGAAAAGAACACAGAAATATGGGTTTAAATGTGTAGGCAAATGAGTTATAAGCAGAGAAATTTAAGTTTTGTGTTCCATAGAAGTGAAGAGAAAAGGGTTAAAAAGAGTGATTGGCCACCCACATCCATTTCTTACTGAGGGGGTAGAGTTTGCTCAATAAAAACCTTTAGTTTCCAATAAAGAAGTCTGCTTTTAATGGGCTGCCTGTGACCCGCAAATGTATTTGGAATAAAGTCACTGGCCAAGCTTTCAAGAACTTGATAACAAAATAAGTGGTAAGGGATTTTGGAAGATTAAATGCATCTGTGGTTTTTACTGTTAGTTCTTCATCTAATTTGCATAATTGTAAAATATATAATATATAAATGCATGTGGAGTTTAAATACAGGGAAGATTAGTCATTTGTTCAGAGGAAAAGTAGAATGCATTGAATAAAGACATAGATACTGAGTTCCTTGCTCGTGCTCTCTCTCCTTCTGCTCCTGATTTGGAACTCAGGACCGCGAGGGGTGCACCCACATACTGAGACATTGGGGATGATCTATCGGGAACTCAGCAAGGCTAGCTGGACTGGGTCTTAAAAAGCATGAGATAAAACTGGACTCACTGAACATAGCGGACAATGAGGACTGCTGAGAAGTCAAGATCAATGACACTGGGTTTTGATCCTACTGCACGTACTGGTTTGTAGGAGCCTAGGCAGTTTGGATGTTCACCTTACTAGACCTGGAAGGAGGAGGGAGGTCCTTGGACTTCCCACAAGACAGGGAACCCGGACTGCTCTTCGGGCTGATGAGGGAGGGGGACTTGATCGGGGGAGGGGGAGAGATATGGGAGGCTGTGGCGGGGAGGAGGCAGAAATCTTTAATAGATAGATAGATAGATAGATAGATAGATAGATAGATAGATAGATAGATAGATAGACAGATAAAGTAACTGAAGTCCAGGGATAATGGAAGAATGGTTCTCAGGCATGGCTTCCTGAAACTAAGCCCCTTTCCCTGGAATTCGTTCTTAGTAGTATTGTTTATTGCTTGTTGGAAAAGGTGAATCTCAACAGAAAAAAAAAAAGATAATCGATACTGAAGGAAATGGGAATGAAGTAAGTCCCATCTGGAGGTAATACATCGAGCTAAGGTTTGGGTTTTCAGTATATAGGTAAAGAAAAATACATTTCTCTCTAGACTTGGCATTTGTGGATTACCAGGTCTTGATGTTTTCCACATCCTGGTAGCTGTTAAACTAGCATGTGAACAGCATATCCCAATATACTACATGAGGTCGGACAAAGACAGATGGACGAACAAGATCCATCATGTATGAAGAAGTCAAGGACTTTTAGGCAGACAAAATAGTAAAGCTTAAAATTAATTGTTCTCATTGATATATTTTTTCTTCAGCAATAAGTGTAAGCCAAACGATGGTGGTTGTGAACATAGAATCTAAACTGAGACTGAATCCAGACTATATCCTTTACTGTATGTGTAAAGCTGTGCTAGTTTGTCCCTTGGGAAACAATCTCCAAGGCTGAAATTTATCATCAGGTGTGCTCTCAGAAGTTTTCTCAAAATACTGGTGAGAACAGAAAGAAGGAAGATGGTACCAGAGAGAAGTTGCGTGATGACACGGTGACGCAATGCAGCAGAGAGAGCAGGACACTGCCCAACTGCTATTCAGAAATGGACAACATCTGATTTGTTCTGCACAAATGAAGCTGGACAAAGCATTGAGCAAAGCCCGTCAGCTTGACTTCAACATCCAAGAAGTCCTGCATCTTTAGGAACATGTCCCTGCCACACACAGTGTTGGATGGAGAGGATCCTGAAGAAAACCTCTAGACACAAAAACCAGTGGGCATTTCAGAGTCCAAATGGGCATCATTGACAAAATTTAGCTTCGTTTTGCTGGAGATGTGGGGTTGTGGGGCACAATCTCATGATTACCACGGTTTTATAAACCAGGCGGTGCTTTGAAACCAATGTAATCAAATCATATCCCACGTATCTGAATCTTTTCCACAAAGGCTTGCGTATGTAGTGACAATTGAAATTTGTATTTTCAGCATGTTTTCTGACATTACAAAATTAACTCTAATTTACCTCAGAGTGCATACAAGCAGAAGTATTATATTTTAAGCTTCAGCATTCTTAAACTTTTTGAAAGGTTTGCATAATTCTCCCTTTGTGAGAATTTGGATAATTAGAATACACATGCAGGAAGTATGTACTTCAGGGTATTTCTAGTGTAACATTCAAATGTACCACTATAACTAATTATTACCGATTTTGTCATGTGGCATCATCAGAGGCACAGAAAAGCTGCAGTGATGGCAAAAAGACCTCAACAATCTCCCAAGTCTCCCAGGACTAACAAACACAGAGCAAGTGCAAAAGAGAACATGAGCATTAGGATTCATTTGCAGAGGAGACTTTGAAATTTAAACACAGTACTTTATAGTTTAGGGTCAATATTTTACTAATGCTAATTACTTTCCATTTAAAGGATCTTTATATTTTAAAAATCAAATCAGGATGGCTGAAAATTCTGCAGTCCACTGACATTTCAGTCATTATTGCTATTTCAGTGGTGAGCTGCTCAAAAAAAAAAATACCCAGCAATATCCACAAATTTTATGAAATGTTAATATTAATAAATGGGAGAAGATAATTTCTAAGTTGCACACGAGCATTTTGGTTTAAACTAACACAGTAAAACGTTCCAGTTGCCGATGGCTTAGGCATTGGCCTCTGTGAATGCAACATGCAAAATCTTAAAAAACAAAGTGCCTGGTTCCATGCATTCAGGAATGGGACTTTCTCCAGTTGAGACTTCTGAATAACCACAAGTCAGAAGCAATATTTTACAAAAGTCTAACTTGAAAATGCATTCTTCAGTAGCGAATTATACAGTGTAATTTATTTGTGAGTTAATATGGGACAAACTTTTGGTTTGTCATCATCCGAGTAGCATTACAGAATGCCTCGGTCAGTCACACAAACACACGAACACACACATACCAATACACACACACACACACAAGAATCCACCGCTACAGTTAGTTTTACTCACAGTTCCACAATTTTTCTAGAAATATAAAGAACGATTCATCTAGAGGAAAAAAAAAGATCATTTCATTATTTTGAAAGAAAGTCAGTTCTCCCAATGAGAAAAAAGTATTGTATCAGATAGCAGACTATAAATACAGTACTCCCATAGTAAATTTTTGATTATTAACAGACTTTAAAAGTTACATTTCTTTGTGGCATGGATGAACAAAATTTAAAAAAGTAAAATTAATTAAGATGCCCCCAAATTTTGGGAATTATAAAGAGAGTTTTAATTGACTTTTTTATTTTTATTTCAAAGACAAACTACAACTATGAACTTTGAGAAACTATATATAATTTGGAAAATAAATACATAAATTGTACTTCAGAACTTACATAGTTCCAAGTAAATGTAAACATTCATTGAAAGGTACGTCCTGAAACTGACCACAGTGTAGTGTGTAATGTCGCTAGTGATTCAGAAGGCTCCAAGCTACTGAAAACACTTTCACAAACATTATTCCAAGCAAAAATCAACATGCTATATAGAAAATAATATTTTAAAAAATAGCTATGAATGTTGAAATAAGTGTGCACAGCAGCTTCCTCTCTTGTACATTAAAGGCAATCTTAACTCCTAAGGCATTTTCATTGCAACCACTTAAACCTTGAGTCATTTCTAGAAAAAAGATTAATGGATTCTTCATGGTTGAAAATTCTGGCAGAGGAAGCAGAATTTTAAAATCCTCTTTTTTTCCCGGGTGAATGGAGTATAGAAAATTATCTCTAATCTTTGCAATTAAAAGCATTTTATTGAAGGTCTCTGAGACAAAAACCCAATATGAACGTTTAAAGTTTCTGAAGCTTCTAGGCAGAGTGAGTCCTAACACAGAAGCAGGCATGGGAAGTCACCCTTTCCACCTCACGTTTAGAGAAATGTAAAACAGGTTTTTAGACGACGGAGCAGACATCGCCCTTGCAGGCTAGTTTTCCTTCCAATTTTACTAGAACCTAGCTACAATCTGCAAAATTTACATCTGATGTTTTATGCTAAGCACATCTGTTGTGAGTAGCTGGAAGGCAGGCATGCTCATTTTTACAAGTCTCTATGAATGGAAAAGAGGCATTATGCAAAGGCTTCCACCAGTATCTCTTAGGATAAAATCAGTGTTATTTGATCCACGGAAGCATATTTGAAAGAGTTCCTCCTATGTTCCTGAAAACAGACTTCTGTAAATGTCGCACTGTAGGAAATGCAAATCACTCTTGTACATGAAAAACAGAATGTTTCCCAGGAGTTCAGACTCCAATAATCAAGCACATACACACCGCAACAAATTAGATAAAGAATTAGATCAGCAAAAATAGTTACAGAGCAAATGCCTCCTCTCTGGCCTCATTACTTGTGACGACAGCCAACAAGTTGGGGAAATAATGAAATAAAAATCCACAAACAGTGCTCATATTTACTCAAAAGAGTATAAAAAAGCAACCCACAAAATTGCCAAGGTTTTTAGTAATGCTTTTTAGGGACATCAGAAGGTCTATATATATATGTATATATATATGTATGAAACTGTGCTACCATTCAATATATTTTCTAGTGCACACTATTAATAATCTATGTAAAACACATAGTCTATATCACTGTGTGGGGTCTTTTGAAGATGTCTTTTTAGTTTAGACGACACAAATTGCAAGGAGTATGGAAGATGACGGCAGTGTGGAGTGGCAAAGCAGTCTACAAAGAGGAAAGAGAGCTTGTAGATCTCTAGGAAAGACAATGGCCTGTATTCGAAGGTTAAGAAAATTCCTATTCTAGTTTACAGTTCAGAGTTTCAGTCCATTATCATCATGGTGAGACATGGTGGCATTCAGGTAAACATGGTGCTGGAGAAGGAGCCGGGAGTTCTACATCTTCATCCACAAGCAACAGGAACTGAACTGAGTGTCACATTGGGCATAGCTTGAGTATAGGATACCTCAAAAAATAACCCCCGCAGGAATACACTTCCTCCAAGGCCACTCCCTTTGGAGGTCATTTTCTTTCTTTCTTCCTTTCTTTCTTCCTTTCTTTCTTCCTTCCTTCCTTCCTTCCTTATTTTCTTTCTTTCTTTCTTTCTTTCTTTCTTTTTTTCCTTGATTTTTATTGAGCTCTTGATTTTTCTCTGTTCCTCTCCTTGCCTCTCCCCTCCCCTTCAACCCTCTCCCAAGGTCCCCATGCTTCCAATTTACTCAGGAGATCTTGTCTTTTTCTACTAGCCATGCAGATTAGATTTATATATGTCTCTCTTAGAGTCCTCATTGTTGTCTAGGTTCTCTGGAATTGTGATTTGTGGGCTGTTTTTTCTTTGATTTATGTTTAAAAACCACTTATGAGTGTGTGCATATGATAATTATTTTTCTGGGTCTGGTTAGAAACCCTGTGGAAAGTCCTCTGAATGCTCTAGATACAACTGCTTTATCATTACCCTTTCCTTAAAAAAAAAAAAAAGAAACGAAAAGAAAATTCCTCTTCAGTTGTCAGGCTTTGTGCTTGAACTTGTGATGCTCACTCTTCCTTAATCTTTATTCAGGCATTCTCAGCATTGGAAACTGAGCACTTCATATGTAATACGTGGTTCTTACATAGTTGGATCCATTGAATTTAGTTTACATTAAATATTATATGTATTTAAATTTAAACATATCCTCCTTGGTGTTCATGCGTGCATGCATGCATGCGTGTGTGTAGAAGCTCACAGAGGGAAATAGCTGTCTACTCACTGGCATGTGCTTGGCCTATATTTACTCCTTGATGGCTGAGGAAGGCAAATGTTCAGTTTAACAACTTGTTGCTCTCACTTATTTGTATCTTTAATTATGTTTGAATAAATTAAGTGGTGATAGCATTTAGAATTTTTAAAATTCGGGCATGTATACATGTTCCCATGTGTGTAGTTACATGTGTACACATGTGCAGGAAAGAGGTTGACATTAGGTGTCTTCCTTCATTGGCTTTATGACCTGACGCAGGGTACCTCCCTGAACCTGGAACTCCTATTTAGCTGCACCAGCTAGACAGTGTGCCCCAGCGATTGGGGATACCATCTTATCTTCTTTAGTACTGGGATTATAGATACGACCACATCTACTGTATTTCTTACTGGAGGTTGAGATCTAAACTGGGTTCTCATAACTGTGTACTACATGCTTTAGTCACTGAACTATGTCCCCACTGAAAACCCTGATTTAAAGATCCATGGATAGAGAGACCAACTGCTATCAAGTATAAAGTTTCAATAAAACAGACTGTGGGGAACTTTAGAACTTTGACTTCAGTCATCACTGGTAGGCAACCAAGGGCAGCAAGAGCAGCCTATATTATTGTAGGAATCTCTTGGGCTACCCCAACAAACAACTCACAATGGGGTTTCTGATATTTGGTAGTGGAATTTTGTTAGATGGTCTGTGGTTCTTTGATGTGGCTCATTTGTCAGCCCTTGGTAGCATATTATTTAAACTGTGTATGTGTAAATATGTATGCTTGTAAGTATTTTACATAACTTTAGGTAAATAGTTCCTTATAAAAAATTAAAACTCGCGGGTATGCATAGGCAATTGCTTTCAAAGCACATGATTGTGACTTGCAGACAAATTAATTTTACTTATCCATCTAAGGCAGTAGACCCTGGAACAATGGCCAGGGGATCCCTGGCCTTCATGGAATGAAAAAGCAAACAAGCATTACTTAACTACAATGAATCTGCTTTTGCCTTACTTATAACATTAAATTTACACATACTTCATTTGCTATATGTCTTATATATTCAAACTGTGTGAAACTGAGGAAATGGCACATTTTACTGTCTTTTCCAAGACAGTTAAGCAGGATAAATCACACCTACATGGTTGTTTTAAGTAGATACTCAAAACCCTTGTACGATAGCAACAGGAACACCTTAGAAGAGAAGATAGAAGGAGTTAGGGAAACAGGGAATGGAGAACGCCAAGAGACAAGAGCTTCTAAAACAACTGAAAAAAGTTTGTATAAACTCACTGAGACTGAAGCAGGAATTACAGGGCCAGCATGGGTCTGTACCAGATATCTGTATATAGCTATCTGTATATAGCTCTCTGTATATCTATCTGTAATATAGATATCTGTATACAGATATCTGATGTAGCTTTCAGTTTAGTACTGTTATTGGATTCCTGAATGTGTAAATGGTTGGGTCTTTGATTCTTGTGCCTTCTCTTTGGCTCTTTTAATTGTCTATTGACTTATCTTGTCCAACTCTGGTATTACATTTTTGTTTTTTCTTATATTTTATTCTGTCATGTTTCGTTGTTATCTCTTATAAGTCTGTTTTTTATAATTTAAGACAGAGAGGGGGTGGATCAGGACAGGAGAGGAGATGGGGAGGAACTGGGAAAAGTAGAGGTAGGCAATACCATATTTTTTTTTAAAAAAAGTTTAATCACTATGATAATCCTTCTTCAATTTTATCATATTACTTTGAAAATATACATATCTAACCACTCTAATCTATACAATGTTTAATACACCTAAAAAATAAGTAAACTTCTATATTCCTTTTAACTTTCTTGTAAGTACAGAGAAAATATTTTATCAAAATAATATTTCTGGGTCAGGTATTATATCATATATTAAATACCATTTATTTTGGTTTCATAGTGTAAGTTTGTTTTAGAACATTTTCAACTAGGCATTGGAATCTTACACCTACGTAAGAAAGTTTTATTTTCATTGAAATAATGAATGATTCATGAAATCATTCAAATGCTTTGCCTATTTTAAAGGATGTGGGTAAGTACCTAATCCCTATGAAGTAAACTAAGGAAAAATCCATCCTCTACAAGCTAACTAGCATTGGCTGGAATATCAAGGGACACCAGTTGAGACCATCATAAAAAATGTGAAGAAGAAAACTTATTTGAACATCAAATTTAATTAAACAGCAGTCACTAACTAAAGTGTGATCCAAATCGTAATGTCTGCATGTGTTAAGCACAACGACAAGAATCTGCACATCATGGCAAATGATGAAAATCTCTCCTCCTTCAGCTGGGACAATCCTTGGACTATTCAATACCTAGCCTGCTTTTGTTCTCCGTATTCACAAGAATACAATAACTGCACTGTCTGTGCAAGTTCATTGAGTCAAAGTCTATTTCCACATGTCTATTATATGTAATAGACATATTTTTAATGGGATTTTCCATGTTAAATTGTAGCCATATTTCATTTCTTTAAGAACAGGAAGAATGTAGACATTTGTATTAGAATAATTGAAATCTATATTCCTCTCCAGTCTAACCCTTTAAAAGGTGAAGCAAGTGTAAATTTTCCCAATATTATTGGTAAAGCTTTGTGTTTATCAATAGAAAACATGTTTATCATTTTTCTCATCTATAGAAAATTACCATAAAATTGTTAAGAGGATAGTATTTCCAACTCTTGGAACCAGTTATGTATTTTAAATCAATACAGGAATTTATCAAACCATGTATAATTAGATAATGGAAATTCATAGAGATTTCATGCAACATCTATGACAATGAGAAATAATGTAGATTGTGCTGATACAAGTGGCCTTCCTTCCCTCTTCTCCAAATGGCATAATTCTTTCTTCACTGTAACTCGTATTTATAGCAGATTCTTCCAAAACCAATCCATAGTCTGTACCTGATGCTAGCTTCCCGTGTTTGAAACTAAAACTGAATATTATGAGGGTGATTGAAATATTTAAGTGATTCATGATTTTTGAACAATTGAATGAATTAGTCTGTGGACTATAGATTGACCATGGCTAGCTTCTCAACAGCTCACGGACTTTACTCTTCTGAAGTGATACATGAAAAGCAGATTCTTACTGATCTACTTATGTGAAACACAAGCAGCCCTCTACAGTGAGAAGGAGAAGTAGCTGCTGCTCATTCCGTGTTTTAATTGTAGCCTAAGATATATACGTTTTGAGTAAGTTTATACTTCCTCTCTTCTTTTCAGAGACAACTGTGTATAAAAACTATACACAATCTAGTTCAGTTTTGGACAGAAAAAAAGTAATTTTTCCACTTAGCAACCAAAAGATGATGCTGTGTAAATGGTACTGTGTCAAGCAGCCATAATTTCTGAAAGAAAGTATATAGAAAAGAACATAAACATGAGATGCAATGAATTGAAAACTAAAAATATAAAGCCATTACTTATAAATTTTGTAAAAGGAAAAGTTTTTGTAATAAAAGTTCTGATGTCATAATAAGATAAATGAAGATGACAGGTTTAAAATAAAAATTATCTATGAAAAATACTGTCTCCAGGGTTACAATGAAAATAACAATGTTCATGCCATTATCTAAAGAGTTGGAAGCTGGACATTCATGTAGGCTCAGATCATACTTGTTCACATTACTGTAAAGTTATGGAGAGGAACGCGTACATTGCAGTGAAGAATTGGCTGGTCAACACCTTAATACAGTGGATAAACTTGTTATCAGTAAAGAAGGTTCAGACACAATAAATAACCTGCTAGAAGATTGTCATCTGAAGTCCCTAAAATCATGAAGCAGGGAAAACAAAAGATTAGTAAAGATTAAAGCTATAAAGTAATCCAACACTAACTCAAAATTGAGTATAATAAATGATTATTTATTTAGGGGTAGACTCACAGATCACAGTCCTTTGTATGAATGAAGAACAGGAACTGAATCCAGCAGCCAGGAGAGAGAGAGTATATACAAGCTTATTGCTGCATTTATAGTATAAGAGACCATGCAAAAGTAGCCTGATATCTTAAAGGTTATTGACTGAAGGAGTTCCCACAGTTCCTCCTTTTGTCTAAATAAATAAGAGAGTTATAAGCCTAATGCAAAACTATATACAATATGAAAATATATAAGGTATAAAAATTAGAATTACAGCCAGCAAAACCAATATCAAGCAAGAAACACATGCTAAATGTTTCAATAATTATCCTATCCTAAGAAGTCTAAGTCTTATATTAAAAAATTGCTTGGCTAAGTCATGAGAGGAAAGTAACTACAACTATCTAGTCTTCAACCCCATCAAAGACCTGAGAAGGGAAATAATATCACTTGAGTAAACAGGAAGTACCATCAAGCAACTTACAAAATGTGCAATAAATGACAGAGACAACTGGCTACATGGGTAATCACCCAGAGTTTCACTTGCAATGTCTGAGCAACCAACTTTGGCTAAGGCCTAGAATAAATGGCAGACCATTTTCAGAGGCAGGAAAAATTTCAAAACCATCTTACCCTATCTTGGCAAGGTTTGACAGTCTGTTTTTTTTTTTTTTTCTTGTATCCTGCTTGTCCAGTCTGGGTACCATGCATTTTGTCAGTGATCGAGGTATGGACAGTTGCTTGCCCAAAGGCCAGGGTTTTCTTTTATTATTATTATTTATTTATTTATTAAAGATTTCTGTCTCCTCCCCGCCACAGCCTCCCATTTCCCTCCTCCTCCCCCAATCAACTCCCCCTCTCTCATCAGCCAAAGAGCAGTCAGGGTTCCCTGCCCTGTGGGGAATCCAAGGACCTCCCACCTCCTTCCAGGTCTAGTAAGGTGAACATTCAAACAGCCTAGGCTCCCACAAATCCAAAACACGCTCCAAGTTGAGTGTCTTCGGTGCTCAACATTCTCCCAGGAATAGATCAATGCTGCTAGGAGTAATTGTGTCTCATGTCAACAGGACGTTAATTTATTTAAATGCCATATTCTACAGTTCTTTGAAGTGGTTTAAGATTAACTATCTATGCAGAATACAATCTTTTTTTTAAACTTTTTTTTTAATTATTTATTTAACTTTATTATGTTTGTTGGTGTGAAGGTGTCAGATCTCATGGAACTGCATTTTCAGACAGTTGTGAGCTGCCATGTGGGTGCTGGGAATCGAACCCGGGTCCTCTGGAAGAGCAGTCAGTGCTCTTAACCGCTGAGCCATCTCTCCAGCCCCCAGAATACAATCTTTATGTATCTAAAGAACCTGATTAGTCTAACTCTATAAGTATGACAAACATAGATGACTGTTGACCTATAATTCTTTATACCTATATAGCTTAAAGACTAAGGCTTCATATTAGAATATTAAACATTTTTTAAACAACTGTGCAACAAATGAGGAAAATGACCTTAAAATGTGAACAATGAATAAGTATCTTGATCAGAGGTAGAAATGTATAGTGCAATATGATAAACATATCCTAAAATTATGTCAATAAAAAAAGGTTTTAAGAAGAGTTAGAAGCTTGCTTGCATACAACATGACAAAACAACTTTGCCTATGTAAACAGAAATAGGAACATATTCAATATAATTTGAATTTGTATTAATATGAATGCAAATTGTCTATAAATAATAGCTCTCAAGTATTCACTCTATTACTTACTATCACTTTTAAGGTGAGTAAGCTCACACTCATCTACCAATATTCCCATCCAATTTCTCTTTTTTTTCAAAGAGATCCCTGAGCCTGCATTACTTCGACCCTAACCTCCAACCCTATAGCAGTTATAACCAACCCCTAATTGATGTCCCTAACCCAGAGGACAAACTTTGTTGGGAGAGGGGATATCATCTTCTATAATTATTTCCAGCTGTCACAGAGGTGATGTTCTTTCTATGGGATCCTGTAAATGCAAAATGATGGTTAAGTTTCAAGATTATTGTCTGGTGTAATTGCAAATAGTCTCTGAGTAATGTTAGGGTTTTTCTGAGGTTTCTATTTGTAGCTCTGGCCAGAACATCGTAAGAAGGAGCACCATTTCAGCTAACCAAATTGGAACCATCTTGAGCAGCTGGTACCCATAACCAGTCCTATAGTAGTGCTATCAACATCATGACATCATATCAACCAAGTGGACTCACTGTTGTGGGGCTCCATCTTGTTCCTGGAAATTTCAAAGATTACTGCAAGAAGATTTATTGTTAATTGTGGAAAACTTAAAAATTATTTATATAGACATATATTCAATCAAAGGTATGATAGAGATAAAGAAGTTACAAGAAAATCTCCAAAAGTAGGAAAAAGAATATCATTCACCATGATCAAGTAGGCTTTACCCCAGAGATTCAAGGATTGTTCAACATAAAAAAATCTGTCAATGTAATCCACCATATAAACAAACTGAAAGAAAAAAAAACCCACATGATCATCTCATTAGATGCTGAAAAAACCTTTGACAAAATCCAACACCCCTTCATGATAAAAGTCTTGGAGAGATCTGGGATACAAAGAACATACCTAAATATAATAAAATCAATATACATCAAGCCAATTGCCAAAATCAAGTTAAATGGAGAGAAACTGAAAGCAATTCAACTAAAATCAAGAACAACATAAGGTTGTTTACTTTCTCCATATCTATTCAATATAGTAATTGAAGCTGTATTTAGAGCAAGAAGACAACTAATGGAAATCAAGGGGATACAAATTGAAAAGGAAAAACTCAAAGTATCATTATTCACAGATGATATGACAATATAGATAAGCAACCCCCAAAATGCTACCAGGGAACTCTGACACCTGATAAACATTTTAGTCAAGCTGGATACAAGACTAACATAAAAAAATCAGTAACCCTCCTATATATAATTGATAAATGGGCTGTGAAGGAAATCAGCGAATCAACACCCTTTACAATAGCCTCAAAGAATATAAAGTATCTTGGTGTAAGTATAACCAAGCCAGTGAAATATCTGTATGACAGGAACTTCACATCATTTTAAAAAGAAACTGAAGAAGGTATCAGAAGGTGGAAAGATTATCCATGCTCATGGATCAGTAGGATTGGGAGAGGGCTGACATCCAGAAATATATAAAGAACTCAAGAAATTAGAAATCAACCAAGCAAATAATCTAATTAAAAATGGGGTTCAGATCTAAACAGAGAATTCTCAATAGAAGAATCTCTAATGGCTGAGAAACACTTAAGTGGATGTTCACGACCTTTTGAAATTCCTACTCTAGAGGATGTGAAGCCTCAGGCTATCAAGGTTATGAGCACATAATCCCACATGGAATCAGACATGTGCATGCTAAAAAAGACCAACAAAAACTAACACAAGAAGCCTCTTTTATGAGTTGGTGGTCAGAGTCGTCCATGTGACCTCCCCCCAAAAATTGTAAGCTAATTGCTATTACTATTGCTACCTCCCAGAGGTTGAAGGTGAATCCCTATTGCTGAAGAAATCACATGCCTTGGACAGAGGACTTGGGATAGCTGAGCTGTCCTTTCCTGGGCAACACTGTGCAAGCTCCCATGTGAGAGAAGAATCAGTCGTGTAACTCACCTGCAATGTCTATGAATCAGAATAATGACAAACACAGCAAGATAGCCATGGAAGTCCAAGAGAGCCATTCATTGATTGAAAGTATCCAATAGTTATCTTACTTAAGACCCTCTCAGCATGTGGGAAAACTAACTGGAGCTAGTAAAATAAGGGATGTTCGAAGAGACTCTACTGCTACCACTTAACTAGGCCAACAGAATTCCTAACTAATTTTATCCTTATATCCACAAATAATAAATGTAGCTCTCAACTCACATCAAATAGCTTCTTTTTGCAGCGGACAGAAGCTATTATAGAAAACTACAGAGTGCCAAAATCCACGGATCCATTGATCTTAGATCATGAGATGCCTAGTCTCAACTGATGCTTGTAAATCTGAGATTTTGTACCAAAGTTTCAGGGAACATTATGGAAGGTGTGTGGGGGTGGGGGTTGGGGGGCTGGGGGTATAAGAACAAGATGCTTATTAAGTCTGCTGTGAGTTTGTGTCTCCAGGAAATATCAGGAAAGTTGTACTCATGATACTTTAAGAGTATGATTGCCTAAACAAGACCTAAATGATAACTCCAACACATAAACATGCTAATGTGGAAGCAGGGACCCCAAAGAGCTTTTGCTCCTAGCTCCTGGCCACTATGGATTGCTGAAAGAGGGAGAATTTGTCCTTCACAAAGATGAAGCCCTCCAATTAGCTATTCAATACCAAATGGTTAGTCCTGAAATCAAATACACACAAGCAAACACTAAGTGGACTCAGAATGATGCCCATGTATGCATTTATACATATATGCAGTAATGATTATTTAAAAGACTGTCAATGTGAAAGGAAGCAGAGGGAAAAATTGTAGAATCAAAAAGAGGGAAGGGTTGGAGGTGGGAGACATGGGAGTGTTTGGAGAGAGAAAAGAAAAGGAAAAAGGATGTGATATTTTCATTAAAATTAAATAAGTTTTTGAAAAGTGTTTAAAATTTTTGAAGTATCCTTTTGTTTGAACAAATAAAATAAAAAAGTAACCCCAAAGCATTATAAATCTGAATTTTATAAATAAAGTGAATAAGCATTGACATGCAATGAGAGCAATCACTGATGACAGCTAGTAGTTTCCCGAGCACGTCATTCTGCTCTCTCTTATGTAGGTACTGCCTTATGCATATACAGATGTGGGCACAGCTACATTCTTGATCAATAAGAATGCATCTGTGTACTGTTTTAAAGAATTTACATTTTACTTCCTCATGTATCTTTCTGTAATAAAATATAGATATTTAATAATAACATAAACACTTCTTGTTTAACCTGCACGCCTATGTTTACCTTAGCCATATGCACAAAAGCCAAACTTATATCAGCCTGCCTGTCCATCAATGGCTAAAGAACCAAAGAGCAATATAAAAAATACAATAGAATGTAATTCAGCCATAAAGGAAAAAAATCATGTTGTTTTCAGAAACATATATAGCACTGAAGATGTAACCTTTTCTAGAAGAAATGAGACAGACCCGGAAAAAAATTATTTCATGTTTTTTATCAAATGCAAAATGCAAGAATGAAAATACCTGCAAGAAAAAGGCAGGTTATTTGGAAAAGGAAGCATTTCAGGAGGGGATAAGAGAGGGGTTCAATGTGATGATATCGTAATGACTGTCTTTATTATTACAATTAACAAACAATAATAAAAAAATGTAAAATTTCTCTCAGTTTTCATCTTACTACAAGACAGGATACTGAGTACAATTTTTAATATATAAAGCACTTCTTCATATTTGAAGTAAGGTTCCTTGATTGCTACATATATAAATCACACTTTTGGGCAGCATTTTTCAACCCTCTGTTATTTTTCTGCAGAAATGGAGTGTCCTTAACATGTGATTTTTCCAAGTCCTTGTGTTTCAAGGTTTGTATTGTCCATGTTTTATTATAAGAGCAGTGGTTGTAAAAATATTATAAAATTGCAGTGTCAGGCATTTCTATAATTCCAGCTTTCGGAAAGCTGAAGCAGGGGGATTGCCTTCATTGGTCAACCTAGACTAAATACAGAATACCAGACCAGTCTGGGCTACATATAAAAACCCATAACAAAATAAACAGGCAAAAAGTCTATCCATATCTTATGGGTGACTTTATCACCTGCAGGGCTACAATAATCATAATGAATTTCAACTTCCTTTCTTGTCCTCTCTGAGTGTCAGAGGACAGAGATGATTTTATTTTCACACATTTAAAGACTGCCAGACTTCGCTGATCCTCTTGATCATGTTTGCAGCTGTAACTTCTTGTTAGACAAAGTGATAGCATTTGTCCCAATGAATATTTAAATACCTATTATTACTATTACATGCACATATTTAATAACAACCCTTTATAAAAGTAGAGCTCCTGCCAGCTATAAACCCAATTGTCACGTTTTGATGGGCATTGTTTTGAGAGGTGCTATAAAGAACAAAGTCGTGGCCTGACCACTGCAGCCAGGCACGACTGTCCCAGACCAGGCCTGCTAATGCCGCTCAAGCAATTGTCTGCATCTGGTTTCATTTATGGTTTTGATACCTTTCAAATACCTTGCTCACCAACATCTGAGCCAAGCAGTGAGGTTTCCAGTTTGGTTTTATTAGAACACTGTAAAGATGTGTATTAGTTTGCTAGGACATGTTCTTAAAAGATCGTATTTGTAGGGAAATTGGTTAATCATTTCCCTCCTAAAGATTTACTCCCAACAATTTTAATCTTGTGTGGTCTCAGCCACTCACTATCTATCAGACATTCAGATCAAAGGGAAAAATCTCTTTATCCGCACCTTCTGCTCAAAACTAACAATGTGAGAATATACGAGGACTCCCTTTTGAACTTCAGTTTCAGCCAAAGTGAAACAAGTGATTGAATTATTAAGACTATTTATTTGTTAAAAAATCTCTTCAAACTAACTTCCCTCAAAAATTACTTATTAGCAATGTGAGTGTTTCCAATGTCTCTCTAAACAATACTTTAATGTTCGTCAAGAATGAAAAATGAGTTCAGTCATACCCATGTGTACCCCTACAGATACACACTCATGGATCCACACTCCCACGCATGTTCACACATGATCATGTACACACACATGCATGCCTGCACACAGGCAAATATAAGTATGCACGCTGATGGGACTAGCAATTAAATTGTTGTGGTGTTCCAAGGGTACTTCAAAAATCAAATATCCATGATGCCTGATTTCTGAATGAGCACCCCGCCGCCTTTATTCTCCTTCTGCCTATGGATGTGTTTTGCAGCTGGAGCTGTTCCTATGTGATTGAAGCTCCAGAAAGTCATTAAAGAACTCCAAGAAGAAAAGAAGGTGAATAGAGACAGATTGTTTCTGGTTTGGATTAATAGGAAAACTACCAGAGAACGATTTCTTCCACCTGTATCAATGGCTATGTCATTTATTCCAATGTGGAAATCATTTGAACTGATGTACATACACAGAAGAAGGAGAAAGAAAATATACTCTGACCATGTAACTAAAACAATCCCCCCTAGTTGACTCAGAATACCTGCCAAGAAGTCCTTCGCTGGAGCGTCACGCTTGCCCTCTTCTTGAATCTCTAAATTTATTGACCAGCATCCCATGCTGCTTTCTTTCCTCTCTCAAGTCATTGTTATCCCACCTTGTTGCTTCGGTTTTCTCCCTCTGTGAATCACGTAATGGCCTGTTGTGTGTTCCTAAATATAATATGTATTCTCAAATGTGATAAGGAAATAAGATTCCTGTTGTTCAGATATCGCTGATGCTCTAGTCCTCACTTTCCCCCATTAGGCTCGTCAGTCACCTCATGTGTTCTACCTGTGTCCAGAATGTCCCAGCTGATGGAGCGTTTCATTAAAAAAGAATCAATATCCCATACAGCGTGTCCCTTGTGCGTCTATACTTCCTACAGTGCAGACTTAATGTAAAGATGCGAATGGTTTCAGAATCCCCAAGATGTGCTTTGTAAGCCGCCATCATTTTTTCGGGTTTAACAATTCAAACCTTTATTTTTTTTAATAATATCTTGATTTTAACAATAAAAAATATTAACTAGATCAGAATTCCAAAATATATTATGTCTGTTTTAAACATGCATGCCATCCAGAGAACTACATAGTAAAAAAAAAAATAAGATGACAGGAGAAAATGATTATAATTAAGCCTAAGAACTGAATCTACATTCTTTTATTACCAGAACTTTTTTTTCAAACTTCATCACAATAATCAGAATGTGGCATCCTCCGAGGGAAGAAAAGTCAAGCGTCATCACAGCTTGGCATTTAAAACACGTATGAGATTTCCCTAGGTCTCTATTAAAATTGCCAGAAAAGCAGAAAGGGAGGCACGCTGCCTTATTCAGATGTGAGGGTGGGAAAAAGAAAGTCACACAGTAGGAGATGCAGAACCAGATCATGAGTTCTGAATCCGATTCCCCGGGAACATTCTAACACTATCTGCAGGTCTTGGCCTCCGGTCACCTCTTGTTTGTGTAACAGACATTGTGCTGTTTAGTCCCCAGTGGTCCCTCCTGAATCCTGGTACCAGACATGGCAGTCATATGTATTCCTCTCCAGAACTGAGCAAGCCCTGGTCCTATGGAACGGAAAGGTTTTTTTTTTTTTTTTTTTTTTTTTTTTTTTTTTTTTTTTAGTTTTTCGAGACAGGGTTTCTCTGTAGCTTTGGAGCCTGTCCTGGAACTAGCTCTGTAGACCAGCAAGCTGGCCTTGAACTCACAGAGATCTGCCTGCCTCTGCCTCCCGAGTGCTGGGATTAAAGGCGTGCGCCACCACTGCCCGGTGGAACTGAAAGTTTTGTCATACACAGTGATTAATTCATTTAAAGTTACTTACTAAGTCCTGGAATTCTATTCTCACAATAGAAATGTTAAAATTTTAACAAATTAAGGTTATTACATTATGTGAATATTCAGAATAGTCAGGGAAAGAAGCCACAAAGAGAAGTATGCAACCTATCCTTGGGCGCGTCATGTAAAGAATTGTCGTAGACACACTAGTTTCAACAGGTCATTAGCAGAAGAAGCAGATGGAAGCCCATGGTCCTATTTAAGATGTCTTCATCCTCTCCATCCGCATGATCTACTTGCAAGAAGATACCACAAATTGACTCTCTCCAGTGCAACCTCTGGAAGTTAGTTCATAGAATTTGATTTTTTAAAAAAAACTGTGATTATTTTATACAGCTGAATGTTGGGGCATTTTTATGCAAAAAATGTTTTCTAGACATGGGTTAAACTCACCCAAAAGATAAGAAATATGATAATCTTTAAGGTGAGGTAGCAAGACAAAGCTGAACATTGTAGCAAGGAGGGAAGGATCAAAGAGGCCTAGAGTGAGGGCATATTGGAATATGAACAAAAGGTATTCAAAACTGAATAAAATATACCAGGTATTTCTAAGGGAATAATTATAGAAACTTTATTATATCTCATTGATTTTTGTATACACCCTGAGCCCAGGTTAAGTTCTATTTTCCTTTGTTAGTTTGTAGTCAGGTTTGGAGACAAGACTTCATCTGAGGAGTGCTAAGGTGTCACATGGCTGTGAGTTGGAGTAGGCTAGAATGATGCTCTCACCCAAGCTTCTACTGAACCTACACCTGCCAATTATGCTTGACTCGATTGCTGTCGTTCATGGGTATCCAAAGCCTGACCCACAGCATATTCACCCCTCATGCTTTATTTAGGAGTCAGGCATTTTTGTAATACATGGTGACTGATAGATTGTTCAGTGATTAAACCTTGAAAAGGCTGAGGCTTTCACATTAAGATCACTAGTTGTTACTGTTTGGGGTTGGTTGTTTAGTTGTTGTTTTTGGGGGCGGGGGTTGAGTGTTTGCTCGTTTGTTTGTTTTACCCATGTATGGTGGGTTTTGAGACAGAGTTTCCTGAAGTCCTGAAACTCCCTCTGCCAGGATGGCCCGAACACACAGAGATCTACCTGTCTTTGCCCAAAGAGTGTTGGGATTAAATGTGTGCTATTAAATTAATGTGGATAAGATTGTTAGTTTTAACATTATAAGAAACAGGAAACTTAAATGGCTTGATAAAATTCCCACTGATTTTATAGTGTCCAAAATTACGAAATTACAAAAGTTAGACAGCTGTTTACAATCCAGTGTACAAACTGCAGCATTAATACATGTACGAGAAAATAATATCTCACCTATTGTCTTCTTTCTTCCTCTTTTATTTATTATAATTTATATATTGTTGTCTTTATTCATTCAGTTCTGAATTTTTTATTCATCTAGTCCTTACCCTACAATCTAAACACTGGAAATCTCAAAATTTTAAATATTGGATTATGAAAACCGAGAGAAAGCGGGTAGCTAAGTATTCATTCAGAGAAAGCTGTTCAGTCAACAAGATGACCTATGAACTCTAATTCTCTCATCTTTTATATCCTGTCGATCACATAACTCTGCATTATACACATTATAAAACCCACCCATTCTTAGCTGAGCGACCAGTGTATTTTCCTTTAAATAAGGGATGAGAATCGAGGTTGACAGTTATTGTATTTTCCACAATCCTATTTATTTCATTACAGAATTTACACTGAGGGATGAAAAATATCTGAGTGTCACTGTTTGTTCCCAAAGAACTGTCTTCTCTGGCCGTGATACCATATTGTGTTTGGGATAATTATATCTGAGTATTCCATGGTGCCTACATTTATCTCTATGTAAGGAAAAGAAGTCTATACACAGTACATATTATTTCAAAAAATCAGGCCATCCTCACAAAGTGATAATGATTCTGAAGTTTATTAAGTTTACACCTTAGCATACTCTTGAGAAAACTCCCACTTGGAGATAAAATTAATCATAGGAAATTAAATTTTATTAATTAGGGTTAGCATGCTAATATGGTTATGCCCGTAAGAAAAGATACACTTCTGAGAAAATAGTTATGTGTTTGAGGGACCAACAGAAAAAAAATTCCCATATGCACATGTACTAAAATTCAAACCATACACATGCCTCTAAATTATTATGAATTATCGTAGCTTCTGAAGCATCGGGATAGAGAAGTATTGTGAAATTTTCAAAAGTGGTCATGAAATAACTAAAGACATCCAGTGATGGGGTATTTATGACACAGATGATTTTATGGCAGGAAAAAATATAGAACCAATATAAAATACCTCTTCTATCTAGTAAGTTTTTGTTCGCACTAAAACAGTAGTCCTCTGCTGACGATATTTATGTGACTGTTTCTAACAAACTGGATCTCAGGCCAGCCAAATGGTCTTCCCTCTTCTCCAGTATTCTGTCCTTCACATTTTCATAGGCACTGTGTTTTATTTAGTCAATTTCTTCATAATTCTTTTTAAAATTTTAGCACAAATTAAATTAGCACAGTTCCATCTACGTGAGTCTCCTACACTCATTCTAACTGGTCAACAGCACCAGCAGCACCCTTCATTTGTGTGTGGCCTCAAATAGCCTTGGTCAGTAGTTTGTCACATATTTTCCATAAGTCAAACAGCTAGAGTCAGTACATCATAACCAAATTAGAACTGCTTTCCTTCCTAACTAGCTACCTACTACCTTGGTGTAGGCAAAAGCCTATGATCATCAACATTCCTCCAAATACAGAATTAACAACATCCCTTTTATAAACTAGTAATACTGTAAAATTGCTTTGCCTTATTTTCAAGAACACAAATATCATTTTTTCTTAGTATATGTGTGCTTTCAAAAAATGACAACATATTGAAAGACTTATGTACAACAACTTTTTTGTCTCTCAGAGTTCCAGAGGTGGGGAAGTCAGATATAATGCATGTAAAAACCTTTGATTTCTGTTGAGACCTCTCTGTTTAGGTCTGTACCCCATTTTTAAATTGAATTATTTGGTATTTTTATTTCTAGTTTCCTGAATTATTTATATGTTTTGGATATCAGGCCTTTGTCTATTGTGGGGTGGTTGAAGATCTTTTCCCAAACAACAGTAGGCTGCTTATTGGTCCTATTAACTGTGTCTTTCACTTTACAGAAGCCTCTCAGTTTCAGAAGGTCCCATTTATTAAATGTTGTTCTCAGTGTATGCACTACTGGTGTTATATTTAGGAAGGGATCTCCTATGTCATTGTGTTCAAGGCTACTTCCTACTTTCTCTTCTATGAGGCTCAGAGTGGTTGGTTTTATGTTGAAGTCTTTGATCCATATGGAGTTGAGTTTTGTGCATGGTGATAGATATGGATCTATTTGCATTCTTCTACATTCTGACAATGAGTTATGCCAGCATCATTTGCTGAAGATGTTTCTTCCCATTGTATAATTTTAGCTTTTGTCAAGAAACAGTTGTTCATGGGTGTGTGGATTAATATCTGGGTCTTCAATTCAATTCCTTTGGTCCACCTATCTGTTTTTATGTCAATACCAAGCTGTTTTCATTATTGTAGCTTTACAATAGAGCTTGACGTCAGGGATGGTGATGCTTCCTGAAGTTCTTTAATTGTACAGAACTATTTTGGCTATCATGAGTTTTCATTTTTCCATATGAAGTTGAGTACTGTTCTTTAGGGGTCTGCAAAGAATTGTGTTGAGATTTTGATGGGGATTGCACTGAATCTGTAGATTGCCATTTTAATTATGTTGATCCTACCTACCCAAGAGCATGGGGGATCTTTGCATTTTCTGGTATCTTCTTCAATTTCTTGTTGTACAAGTCTTTCACTTCTTTGGTTAGTGTTACACCAAGATATTTTATGTTATTTCTCGTTATTGTCAATGGTAATTTCTGATTTTATTCTCAGCCCCTTTAGAGAAGATTCTCAAATGACAAAAAGAACTTAAGGAAATGTTCAACATCCTTCGCCATCTGATAATATAAAACAAAATGACACCAAGAAACCACCGTATACCAGTCAGAATGGTGAAGATCAAAAACATCAATGATAGCATGTGCTGGAGAGGATGCAGAGTAAGGAGAACACTCCTCCATTGCTGGTGAGAATGCAAGCTTGTGCAGCTATTTTGAAAATCAGTATATCATTTTCTCTGAAAATTGAGAATCAACCTACCTCAATACCCATAAATATCACTCTTGGGCTTATACTCAAAGGATGCTCAATCATATATAAGGCTATTTGCTCAGCTATGTTCATAGCAACACTATTCATAATAGCCAAAACCTGGAAACAACTTAGATGCCCTTCAACCGAAGAATGAATAAAGAAAATGTGGTAACTTACACAACGGAGTACTATTCAGTGGCAAAAAAAAAATGAAATATTGAAATTTGCATGCAAATGAATGGAACTAGAGAAAACCATCCTGAGGTAAGCCATAGCCAGAAAGACAAACACAGTATGTACTCACTCATAAGTGGATATTAGATGCAAAGCAAAGGATAACGAGCCTAAAATCCACTACCCCAGAGAAGCTAGGTAGCAAAGAGAATCCTAAGAGAAACAAATAAGATTACCTGGGAAGTGGAAATAGACAAGATATCCTGAGAAAATTGGAAGCATGGGGATAGGGGGAGAAGGAATAGAGGAAGGAGAGGAGGAGGGGGAAAGCAGAGGAGTGAGAGTAACTTGAGGGAACTGGGTGGTCAAGATGGGGGAAGGACAGAGAAGGACAGCAAGAAAATAGATATTTTGATTGAGGGAGCCATTATGGGGCTACCAAGAAACCTGGAACTAGAGAAATTTCCAGGAATCTGCAAGGATCATTCCAGTTAAGACCCTAAGTAATTGTGGACAGGGTGCCTGAACTGGTCTTGCACTGTAGTCAAGTTGACGACTATCTATTTTTTTTTTTTTGGTTTTTTTTTTCAAGACAGGGTTTCTCTGTGGCTTTGGAGCCTGTCCTGGAACTAGCTCTGTAGACCAGGCTGGTCTCGAACTCACAGAGATCCGCCTGCCTCTGCCTCCCGAGTGCTGGGATTAAAGGCGTGCGCCACCATCGCCCAGCTGACGACTATCTTACATGTCATCGTAGAAACTTCATCCAGTAACTTACAGAATCAGATCCATAGATCCACAGCAGAACACTGGAATGAGCTCCCCAAGTCCAGGTGAAGAGAGGGAGGAGACATAATATAAGCAGAGGGGTCAAGACCTTGATGAAGATACCCACTAAAACAGCTTACCTGAGCTAATCGGAGCTGAATGATTCCAGTCTGAGAGTGGTGGAACCAGAATAGTAGCAAATGAGGCTCTCTGAATGTGGGTGACAGTTGTGTGGCTTGGGTAGGCTGTGGGGCCACTGGCAGTGAGACCAAGATTTATCCCTACTGTTTATACTGGTGTTTTGGAACCCATTCTCTGTGGAATGATACCTTGTTCTATCTAGATATAGTGGGGAGGGCCTTGGTCTTTTCCTCATAGCCATGTGCTAGACTTTGTTGACTTCCATGGGAAACCTTACCCTCTCTGAGAAATGGATGGAGAGGAGGTGGAGGGAGCAGCGTGAGGGGAGGGAGTGGGAACTGAGATTCATATGTAAAATGAAAAGAGATAGCTTTTTAAATTAATTAGTTAATTTAAAAAGTTTGTTTTCTCTTAAGTTCTAATTTTCTGCCTTTTACTTCTGGAGATGCCTTCACACTGTGCTTACTTTTGAAGACCTGACTTTGAGAACACTCAGTCCAATTCTGAGAACTCTGTCTTTATGTCCTAATGATGCCTCAAAGACCCCATGAATGGGTGGGCTTCCGTCCTTACCCTGGATTAGGCACAACCGAATGCCAAACACCTGTTTTCACAGAGACATCCTTTATTAAGCGGGGAAGAAAATTTAAAGTGGTTGCTTTATGACTCAGGCAAAAAACAGCAGCAAACGACCTTGCAAGTGTCATTCATAAGAGAAGAGGGGAGCTCTGGGTTAGAATAGGTTACAGTGTGGTAGTAAAGGAGATGGGAACAGAAAGAAGGGACGGGGTAAAGGGGCAGGGTTATTTGTCAGGATGTAATAAAGGATAGAGATGAGATGGATGTGGCACATAGGCAAATGGTTTACAAAGGTAAAGAGGAATCTCTGTGCTAGGATGAGATGTTTAATTTTAAATGAGCATGTAAATTAGGTGAAAAGAGGAGGAGTTGTTTGTTGGAACTTGGCAGTCAGCCTCAGGATGAATAAGTGGTAAAATAAAAGACCTTGATGACTCGTCTTAGGATTGTGATCTAAAGATTTCTGGGAAAGAAGATGGAATGGGATGAAGGGTCCTGCCAGCACCACATGCTCCAAAGGACTAATGCTCCTTCACTGCATATCCCATTGCATACTCTGGGTTGGACTTAGATATTAACTTTGGAACAAAATCAAGTCCGATGGATTCCCTCTTTTTTTCTTCCTTCCTTCCTTCCTTCCTTCCTTCCTTCCTTCCTTCCTTCTCTCCCCCTCTCTCTTTGTGTCTCTCTATCTCTCTGTTATTCTTTCTTTTTTTCTTTCTTTCCCTCCTCCTCTCTGTCTTTCTTTCTTCATGGTGGCGGGGATTGAAAAAGTAGGTAGACGCTATTGCTTCTGGCATGTGGGGCTTAGGAGCTTTTGGTGAGGTGGATCCACTTTCTCTTCACCACCACGAGCTTCTGACTTCACACAAATTACAATTGCTACACGGATGAACCCCATGTACAGATCAGAGGGCTACTTGTCTTTGCAGAACTTGTGCCTGACGCTGCTTAAGTTGGCACATACATTCTTGTCAGTGGTAGTCCTCATCTACACAGTGGATCGTTTTTGATGCCACTCCAAGTCTGGAGGTGAAGCATCTTGCTGTAGCAGGTAAAGTTGCCCACCTTCAGATTTGGGGGCTCAGTGCAGTGTACTTGTTTATTTGTCTTGATGAGGATACTGCATCAGTATCCCGAAGAACTTGGAACTGAAAATCAGGGGCCGAAGAGCAGGGCTGATAAGCATCTTATAAACATAAGCAATGCAAGTGAGTGTGTTGCTTTGTCAATAAAGCACTTTTATGTCAATTGAAGACAGTGTAGCCTTGTTTTGTATGGCTTATCTCTCAGTAAATATGAAGGTCAAACAAGTTATGATGAAGTTTTATTATTTTGAGAATTTCAAACTTCCTGTCACACTCTTCAGTTCTTTAAAAGTAGTGGGCTGAGTATCGAAATATTTTAATTCAGGAGAAATCACCAAAATATCAAAGACTTTTTCCATCTTATATTTCTTTTCATCTTTTCCTCTAAATATCAACAATATGGACATATTGGTTCCAAAAAAAGCTGGCATTCCCCTCTCGACATGTGTACAAATGATACATAGAGAATAGTAATGGTGTTTAGAAATATTTATAAAAGGCAGACAGTGACTGGCTGGTAGTGATTTAATGATTTATAAGATGAAAGTGAGCCAAGAAGCTGAATAATATGAATTACAGAGTGGAATTCAATAATCGTCTGCCTGATCTCGCTCAGATGTTCTGTCTTGTGTTTCATGACATTAAACAGTCTTTAGCTTCTGCAATGTAAAATCATGAACGTTTGGCTACCAAAATTCCTCAGAGTTTCCACTGACTAATTATTTTATAGTATAATGCTGAACATCTTAATGGTATAACTGGAGAGAGTCTCCTTTATATTAACACTGAATTCTCAAATGCATTCATCACTAGCAAGCTTAGAGAGATTATTAAAGTAAATGTTTTTAAAAGATGTTTTAAATAAAATATCTCTCTGCTATTTTTCATGTAAACGTGTCTATTTTTGGTTTCCTAATGAAGAGGGGGCATGTGAGTTTAATATAATGAAGTGTGCTACTGTCAGGGAGGAATACTTGTTTGCACAAGTATCATATTTTCATCAAACCATAAGACAAAAATTACACAAGTGTCCTTATTTAAATTCATTAGCATACCTCAAATATAGGCAGGCACAGACACACACACACACACACATACACACGCACATGCACACACACACGCTCATCATTCCAAATAAAACCACTGCAGAAAGCAATCCAGTGGTAAGTGTTCGTTTTGACTACCTACCACCGGTGTCTCGGGTTGTCATTCACACTGATGATGCTCTTACTTTGTTGGCTAGAAGCTACATTTTTGGCTTCTACAAAAGGCCCTGGTCATCTTCAACTTGTCAACTGCTTTGTACTGTGAGCAATGCATAACACCTGGACACCCGCTGAAGCAGGATGTAGTGTCAGGCAAAGCTGTCATTACTAAAGCCCACTCAGCCTTCAAAGTCTCTTCCCTTTGGCAAATCCCACCCCCAAGCAGTGTTTCTGCATTGCAGAAAAGTACTAACCTTACATCCTAGGTTCTTTAGTTATCAAAAAATCTATAACTTGGAAGACTGGACAGTGAAAGATGAGTCTGCTGACTCTTTGAACTGCCTATGATTAGAAATTGAACACGAAAAATCATTTGAGCCCTTGAAATTCTAGAGAACATTGACAATTCAGATTGAAAAACTAATCACCATCTAGTTCCAAGTTTTAATTTTGCTTGTTTTCCCTTGTTTGCCTCTGTAATTCACAAATTAAAAATATGCTGCTTCTGTTTTGGAATTTATGATGAGAATGAGAATCATTAACATATGTCCTTGAGATTCATATGTTAATACAACCACACGTGTTTTCTATCACATGTATGCATGTTGAATATATATTAACCTCTTCATATTCCTATCTATTAAATATTTCACTCAACTTTTCTGTGATTCAGATTTAGAATCCATAGCTAGAATCATAAATGATAACTCAACTGAATAAAAAAAGTCTGCTAATTTCAAATATACATGAATCAGTAATGTATCTATTCAAATGCATTTGGCAAATCAACAAAAATTATTTGCAACATATTTTAGCAAGATAATGGACATGCTACATAAATAACTACCACAATAAAATGGGGGGAAATGCTTGTCATGGTGCATTGCATATTATATAATTATTAAATATATTATGAAGAACTGCATGGATAAATAACTACTAGGGTAATTGTTCAAATAGTTTGATAAAAGACTTCTCATTTTGGCATTTATTGCTTTGTTTTTTATTATTGTGTAAACAGAAAGAGATGGGCAACCCCAAAAGACCAATATATGTATACATAAGTATTGAATTTATAAAGAACACTAACTTCTGTTATGTTATTGTTATATAAAATACATTATATTAAAACTCTGTTTAGTGTAGAATGAATTGGAGACTTGCTAGATGAAAGCTAGATAGATGGACTGGACTGATAAATGTCCACTTTTTAATACATCACTGTCTGAGTCTACCAGATGAATACAGAACACAAAAGTGGGTAGTATAGATTTCTTTACTTGGTCCATTATAATTGGAATTTTCCCTTCATAATTTCTATAGGTAATGCACTTGTCCACAAGCCCCAGAAACAATTGAGTTGTTTTGCCTTGATGCCTTAATCTCCTATGCATTTAGAAAATTATGCCTTGTTCATTCAAGAAACTTGTAGAAAGTCTAAACACATGTCTAAACCAAGTTTTCAGCCTTGTGCTAGGAAGTAGCCACTAGCTTTTCATTCAAAAGACATAAATTTTTATGGTTATTTGGTATTTAATATTGGTTTGGCATTTACTGACCAAGTAAATATAATAATAAGGGAACTATCAAATACCATTCTAACTCCTAGCTTCCAAACAGAACAGTGAAGAGCGAAGAAAAAGTGGAGGAAGAGGGAAGAAAAGTAGAAACAATAGTAAAAATATTATAAGGTAGAAATATATACACTTATTATAATTCTCACTGTGGTAGCCAAGAAGGTAGAATACCTTTTTAACTTTCTATATATGGTTTAAAGTTTGGAAGCAGAATGTTGATTCCAGGATTTGCAACTGTTAGTTGTAAGTAATGTCACCTTAGTAAACATGAGATCATAGAAAAAATACTCTTCAAGTAGAATTCAAAAGGAATGTGAAGATTATCTTTCCCAATAAGCCCACTTTTCCAGAAGCCACAGAATGATTAGTACTGAAGACAATATAGCTTAATATAATTTGAAAATTGGTTCTAAGCATGCTTGGCATAACTGCATTTGAGAGTAAAAGAAATCAAAAGACACACACACACATGTGAATGCATGCAAAACATTATGAGAGTAATATGTTCTGAAGAAACCCCAAAAAGAAATAACAAAGTTGCTCTATTACACTTAAATTAAAATAAACTTTAGGTGTTCACATTTACAATTTATGCACAATTTACAATTTATTTTTGCACAAAACTTCCACAATATCCATTAAAGAAAAAACATTCTACTCATGATACATATTAAAGAGTAAGACAGACATTACTGGAAACCTAGTATGGTGGAGATAAGACCCACGTTGAGGGAAAACACCAAGCTCAATTCCAAGTAAATAAGGCAAAGGGCAAAATTGTAGGAAAAGAGTAGGGTGAGTTTCCATGGATAGAAAATCACCAAGATTAACCACCAAGGCTGAGGGGTATTCTTACTAACCTGACTTCCCAGGATGGTTGCTGAAGGTAGACCAGAATGATGGGCATCTCTTGAGGCAGATAAGGAATCCAAAGATGGACATCTTTTATGAGATGGACAAGAAATCCAATGACAGGCATCTTTTGTGCGATGGATAAAGAATCCAATGATGGGACTTTCTTGTGAGATGGTTAAGAAATCCAGTGAGACACTGGGGATATTCTGTTATCAAAAGTCGCCAAGGAGACAATTTTTATCAGAAGCAAAATAATTACTTCTGCGCACCATACTTCAGTCTTGCCCATAGAATCAAGGAAGAATTTTCTAGGAGATAAATAACAGTCATGAAAAATGATAGATAGCCGGGTGGTGGTGGCGCACGCCTTTAATCCCAGCACTTGGGAGGCAGAGGCAGGCAGATCTCTGTGAGTTCGAGACCAGCCTGGTCTACAAGAGCTAGTTCCAGGACAGGCTCCAAAACCACAGAGAAACCCTGTCTCAAAAAACAAAACAAAAAAAAAATGATAGATAAACATACTCCTCCCAGATAGCAAAATCTGAATCTAATCACAACCTTGTTCTTGAACTAGCCAGGGCAGAATCATCTGAGATACACAAGTATGCCACATTTACAAGGGTGAACAGGACTTTGTCCAGACACTAAGAGTAGAAAGTAGGAACCTTTAAATGCTGGGATACGTTATTTTTTATTTATATTTTAATATTGTTTTCTATATAGCTACATATCAAGTCAAGTTGAAAGTAAATGTGGAAAGTAGAAAGATTCATTATTCAATATATGTGTAAAAATCTTACTGTATTCATATGCCTAGAGAAAGCATGATTTCATTACCTGGGCACTTGGTTTTTAAAATTTAAAAGGTAGAAAGATATTGTTCTGAATACATACATGTAAATGTTATTAATAGGTGTTGGAGACATGCTGGTTTCAAAATTAACTTGAGCTTGCATGTAACATGGGCTTATTGAAACATTTATACTCACTTTTTTATAATGGTAAATTCTTATACGTTCTTTATAAATCCTTCTTATGAGTAGCTTAATTTAATATTTATTACACATAAGTTTAGGAGTGAGGTTTTATTAAAAGAACAAATCGTTTTTTTCTTTTAGTGTGTTCTCATAAACTAATTTGTATCTCAATAACTTTTTTTCTTCTAGAATTTCTATAGTACTTTTTGTTACACAAAGTAGATTCAAATTGTATTGCTTTCTCAGTTACTTATGCCAAAAATACTCTCACAATATATCAGAGGCAAAGAATTTTGCATAATCATTCTTAAGAGGAAGACTGTTTTTATTTTCACTTGGGGGAATTTGATTTGAATGAAGTCCAGTTGTCATCAAACTGTATTCAGCTAAATTGATTCTCTCTACTTTAAATCTTATCCCTCCCTTTCTCGGCGTCTAAAACATTTACATAGACCATTTTGTAATGCAGATTAAATCCAATGCTTGCTGAATTCTGTGGGAATTACAGGCCATGAAATCTTGTTTTAACTATTATTTGTGTTTTCTTTTTCATTTTTCTCTAAATGCCTCATTCTTTGCCCAGACACATGCAACTCATAGGACATGGTGATGGACGTGGGCAGAAAAGGGATTGGGAGAGTAAGTTCCTTTCTCTGAGTAACATTAAAGTTTTCTTTTCAAATGGTTTTATCTCAAGCCAAGGGGATGTCTTTTTTTTTTTTTTTTTTTTTTTTTGTCAGACAAAGCAGCAACTGTAAATGATGCTTTGTTCCCTAAGAAGAAACTGTATTTGGGTTTAATATCCATATCAAAAGTCAACAAAATGGAAACAATCTTACAATTGTCCTAGGGAACATTATGTTATTTTTAGTTATCATTATTATTTCTATATGTACTTATAAAATCTATATTTGTATATATTTGTGTATGCATATGTGTCTAAGCCAGAGGTCAACACTGAATGTCTTCTTCAGTAGCTTAGCATCTTTTGTTGGGTTTCTCACTCTATATAGTGGTATGTCAATGATATCAATGTCCTACCAGGTCACTCATTTCAACCCTGGGGAAAATCTTACCAGAAAAACAAAGTAGAGACTTGGTTTCTACTTGGAAAGAACGTTAGCCTACTACAAAGAGGAACCAGATTCACAAACCAGTTCCTTTTCACATTTTATTACTTATCTTATCAGACACTATTCAGATGGTAAAGAGAATGCATTAACCCCATTAGTAAAAATGGTAAAGAGAGGTAAAGAAAATAACATAATTTCAAAGCCAATCTATCAAAATTTTGTCAGTATTCAGGGTACAGAAGCATCCTCACTCTTAGATATACAACATAGAAAGAATTGACTGTAGTTCAAGGAGAAACATAATAAAGAATGAGCAATCTTGTATTGATGGAAGAATATGCTTATCTGTACACCATGAGTATGGCCAAAAGAATAAGGCAACTACTTCATGCATGTGCTGGAACAAAAATATTGTTTAGAGTCAAGAAAAATCACATATTTCACTTAATTATAGATCTAACATTCATTGTATTATTTCCTGTGAAAGTGATAAGAAATAAATTTCTTTCAAATTATGCAAAATAAATATTAATGTATTTAATATAATTTGTTGTCTAAAAGAATTATGTAAAATGATTTTTCAAGAGGGTTTTTCATATAAAAAAACAAGTTTCTTAGTAGGTGGGAAAATGGAAATTTTTAAAAAGAATATAACAATACCAAAGATAATACAATTAAGCCCTCCTTAGTGATTTGCACTTCATTAGTAATTTTGAAAGGAAATTAAAAGGAAGAAATCCCTGGCAGATTAGAAATTTTATTTTAATTATCTCTTCATTAGTTAAGCATTACCACAATAACAATGTAAAAGATGCCACCTTCTCTTAGCTAAGAGCGTGGGGAATTGGTTTTACTTACAGCTTTGCAACAAAAATGTGTAACCCGGTATTAGTTTGCATGTCAGCTTGGTTTGGGTCCAGGCTTTGGGTGGAGTTCTGTCAAAGCCACATGTCTTTACAGCGTCTGAGGCCAGTAGCTCCCAGGACACATGGATACCATTGTTCTTAGTGGAGAACAAGGCTGTGTGCAGGAAGACAAGCATTCTTAAAGCCTCTTCTTTTATTATTTTCCACTAAAATTGCTTTGGCCAAGATTAATCATGGGTCTGATCCTGCTGCTTACACCACAAGAAGATACAGTACATCTCTTCAGTCTAGAGATTTGAAAATTCAGAGTAGCAGACTGGAGAATGGACAGCCATTCATGTGCTGTGTTGCCATGGTGTCTCAGACTGTTTAATCTTTTACAAAGTTTGAGCTTTGCCACCAACAACATCTTTTTACATTGGTATCCCTGATCTATAAAAGGGGATGGTAGAAAATATTTTTGTTGCTTATATACTTTTCTAAAACCATTGTTTAAGTTATGAAGTTATAATTGAAGTTATACCCTTGGAGACATGTTTAGATCAATAGAATTCTCTGAAAGATTATCTAGCTTTTCTGTGATTCTTATCCAAGTGAACCTAACATGTAAGTCACTTTGTGCCATGCCCTTTACCTAGATTATGAACATATCATGATCCTGTAAAAGATGCATGCAATTGAGTCCCTTTGGTCTGATTAGAAGGTTCTAGAACATACTACTTAAATCAGAAGTCTAGTAAAGGTTGTATCAGTCATGCCATTGAGCTAAACATGTCCTAGTCTAATGGCAACATGCTCCTTGTCTAATGGTAGCCCTCTGACTATGCTTTTTCTTCTGAAATTGTTTAAAATGAAATTCACAACCAGTCCTTTGTGGTCCCCAAAATTAACTGACTCCATCCTTACTATTACCAAAATTAACTCTATAAAACTGTTGCCTTCAAGTGTGATTGGTCTCAAGCTATCCAACCAAGGATAGCTATTTTTGTACAATTTTCCATATGATGACTTAGCCTGTGGGACATATATTAGCTTCCGATTATGGGCACATCTTCCTTCAACACACTGGGTTCTATATGCATCAGTTTAGCACTAACTACAGTAAATTGTAAAATCTCAATTGCTTACCACAATCGCTTTCTTATTCATGTAAGTGTCTAGCCCAGATGTTCCTGGTTGGCAGCCATGCTCTCCCTTTGAGAAAGTGCTTAAGATGTCAGGAAAATGAGGGTACAATTTTGTGCTTTCACCCTGCATGAAGTATAAGCCCTGAGTCTGTCACTCCAGTCATCCTGCCCTAGCTGGCAAGTTTCTGGGGACACTGGCTCCATAACAGTCATAAATACCCAGTACTTGTCTCTCTCTGCTTTTATAACTAATGCCTAGATAGTAAAACATACATGACTCATCTAAAAAACCCAGATCCTTCCGACGTCTTTAAGGAGCTCTAACATCGGACACCTAGAAATGTCTGTTCTCCAGGTTACCTTCCTCATTTTGACTGGAATGAACTGTTCACACACCTGCTAAGACTCAACTTGCTCCTTAGGTTGACAAAGTCAGCACATAAGAACTATCCCAACTGTTCTGCCTTCTTTTCCCCAGGAATCCTGAGTAGTTTACCTTCAGGTGAAAGACAGGGGTGGTTTGAGAAGCACAGATACAACGTCCTTTCTACTCATAGTCCTGGGAACGCTGTCCTTATATGAATCTAGGTTTTCAAGGACTGAAAGCATGAAATCAGGGGCCTTTGAGCAGCTGCTTCTCACCAAGAACATCACAAAATCATGCTGCACACAAGGCTCTGCTGACCGGGCAGTCCTCCCTGCAATTGACCAGTGCAAAGAGTCATATATTATTTATCTTTCAAGTCATTCCCACTAGGAAGTATTATTATACTGGAAGACAGACATGAATACATAAAGCATAACCAATGTTTAAAGTTTTAATGATAGTGAATAAAAATGCCTTCTTTGTTTTTACAAATGGAATCATCCTAGACTTAGCATAAACCCACACCCAGCGTTGTACAAGAAAATCAAGGGGAGATTGAAGTAGAGATTAACAGTGATGTCAAAACAGAGGTCCAAACTGAGGTAAAACAACAAATTCATATGGAATTCAATGGTTTTCGGGAGGGCAAATATTCCTTTCCTAAGAATCTTTAGAGAGATCACTATCCTGCCCATGCTTTGATTTTAGACCTCTTTCATCAAAACTATGACAATAAACCTATTGCTTCAAGTAAGCCAGATGTGTGGCTCCTTCATACTGAACTCATCAAAGAAACTCAAGGGACTTTAAAGCTCTCTGGAACTCATAAAAAATATATGTTAACAACCAGAAGTGTGGTATATTGTCAGTTAGTTAAGGGACTAAATCCATTATTACTGAGATATATGCTCTAGACCAAAATCATTCTAACTTATGAATGAAAGAAGCATCTCAAAGCAATCATGACAATAAAAGACAATGGAGATTACAAACAAATTGAAATATGATATAAATTCCAGAGGTAAAACCTTAAGGGAGATCACTGAGTTGTTTTAAGTTATGGACTGCAAACAGACACAGTCAGAGCCTACCGTGGGATGTGTGAGAAAGATTTCCCAGGGGAATTGCTCCATTTGATCATGTGCACTGCCATAGGAGGTTGTTTGCGGCCTGTGAACCTGCAGACTCTGCCAAGAGGCTGAGTCTAAATCTCAAGTGCCCCAAACACACAATGATGACAATTTATGGAGGAAGAAGGCCCTAGAGCAGTGCTTCTCAACCCCTTTGACAAATTTCTGTCTCCAAAAATATTTACATAATGATTTTTAAAAGTAACAACATTACAGTTATGAAATAGCAAGAAAAATAATTTTATGGTTGTGGGGGTCACCACAGCATGAGGAATTGTGTTAACTTGCAGCATTTGGCAGACTGAGGACCAATGCCCTGGAGTCTTAGGGGGAAGATGCTGATATCCCAAACAATGGCATTGCAAATTCAAAAGAAAGAGTCAATTTAGTCTTCTGCACTCTTCTTTCTTCTGGACATCTTGCTGGTTGGATGATGATCAATGATCACCCACACTGGAGGTATATCTTCTCTCCTTGGGCCATAGATTAACAAGCCAATTTATTCTGGAAACTCCTTCACAGACACACCCAATTATTATAATCAAAAGCAAAACACCTGAACTCTTCTAGTCTCAAAACAATGATGGGCTCAGTGCCTATTAAAGCAGACGGATTAAAAAAATGCTTTGCCAGCTGTTGGGGAAATACCCTGCCAGAGCAGAAGCCACTTTCCATAAGAAGGCAAGCTGAGACCAAAGACAGGCAAACACTCTCCATTTATCAGAGGGGCTTTCATCTGAATTTCAGGCCTGGAACAGGATGAAGTCAACCCCAGTGAAGCAGTGCATACCTTCCTGGGCTTTTGCAGTCTGAAAAGAATGAAAGGATGAAAACAAAAGCCCCTGATAACAAGTTAAATCATCTGCTTGCTTTCCAAGCCCAGGTGTCTCTTGATATGAGAGATTTCTTAGTTAAATTCTTACAAAAGGGGTAACTGTCAGGAGGGGAGAAAGGGAAAGTTCTAGGCCTTAGCATTAGCCAAGTGACTTTCTTTCTCTGATCACGCTATTTTGCAATTGACTCTGAGAATGGCAGACTACATTTTCAAAGCATTAAATAGATTTCTTTCAACCCTTCAAGTTGCAACCCAATTCATCTACCCCCCGCCCCCAATTCTCCTCCACTGGGGGAGAATCTATTTAACAAATTGACCCCTGCCTGAAATAATCATTGCCATTTGGCCATAAATAACCCAAAGTTTACAGTAATGCCCAGCAGTTAATGTAATGATTGTTTCATTTTGCTAATTCAATATCCTAATGTATAATCTAACAGTATGTATTAAGAAGACCCTCAAAGACTTTAATTAGTGAGACATATAGTATATTGGTGCTTTTTATGGACAGTAGATTGGGAATGACATGGAAGGAATGCACGGTCACTTTTTCCATAGTAGTGAGTGATTCCATCTGAAATGACAGAGCGATGGTTTCATAACAATGTATACTTAATGTTACATATATATATATATATGTATGTATATATACTTAAGAGAGGCTACATGATAAATTTTATCCCATTTATTATAATAAATAGAAAAATTAGGAGGCCTTAACCATCAAATCTAAATAGCCAAACAATGTGGTGCTAGAATCCTTACTGGGATAACATACTTGCGAGGAGAGAAAAAGAAAAACTCTTGAATAGTTATGTCATGGTTGTGATCCGTAACTTCAGCTCCCATGGAGAGATTCACTGAAGTGGTGAACGAACACTGTCTGGATTATCCTGGAGAGACTCTAGTCTAACAGGAAATGCTAACACAGTTTAGAGCAATCTGAAGAGACCCACAATTCTCAAATTTCTGCAATTAAATTTAAACTATTCTCATTAGTTTCATGACACTGCTGAATCCTTAGCCCAGCATGAACTTGAGAAACACTGGTTATACAAGCTGTTCGTTCTCCAGCTAGCGTCATGGGCTGTCATCAGTGAGTGGTCTAGCAATTTCACATCTCCAAGGTAGGGGTAAACATGAGCGGGAATAAGTCTTTCCGAAGCTGTTGATAACGACAAAACTGCCTGTTCTGTTCTCTCCTGACACCAGTAATTTTCACGGGGAGCTCATAACTTTGGCCCCCTCTCCATCCATAAATCTGGAAGAAAGTAATAACTTCAGTGTTTTAACAGAGACAACATAAACTGTTCCTCTCTGAATTACAAGCACTCTTAAACCAATTGCTTGAGGCAAATGTACTTCTTGCATCAACAAGTCGGGGAAAGTTGATTGAGAGTCTCTGATTGATAACTGCAAACACCTGTATTAAAGGGACGGACGCTCTTGTGAACTAGGAGAGGCAGTGAAGCAGAAACAAATCTGCTCCCCCTGGATTCTCTGACAGCATAATTGGCTCTTACTTGCTGATGTTTTAATCATAGTACTACAGGAACACCCAGTAAAAAAACCAAGAGGAAAGAATCCGGAAAAGTGTGTGTGCCCATGTCTTCCCACCTGTGATGGAAAATGTGTCTGTATTTATTTATTTTTTAAGTGAAAAATGCAGTGATCTAGAAAATTTAAGGCAAATAATTCTAAATTCCACTTCCATCTTATTTTAAAGCTGGTTACCTTGTTACATTTTTTTTTTTTTTTTACTTTTTGAGGTTGTAATTTAATTAAACCATTTTTCCCTTGCCTTTCCTCCATTCAAACCATCCTCTCTTCTACAAATTCATGGTCTCCTTTCCATTAATTGTTAATGCATGCACATTTTTATATACAGATATTGCTAAATCTAACCTGTTGAGTTCCATGTTAGTATGTTTTCAGAGGTGGTCATTTGGCCCTGGATTACCAACTGTTGAGCTCTTCCCTGGGGAGGAACACGTCTCCTACTTCCAGCTTTACTCAGTTGCCTGCAGTTCTTTGTGCAGGACTTAGGCTTCTGAATTTCCCTCACCTAGTTTTGCATACTCACTGGTGTCAGCCTGGTTCAGCTCACAAATGGGTAGCCATGTCTAGCAATAGCTCTCCAATTGAAGTTGAGATCTGCTCAACAAGTAGAGTACTATGCCTGGTACTGGAAGCTTAATCAACCAGCCAGAACTAGTAAAGACTGGGATCTTGGAGGAGAATCTAAAATCATTTACTTACTAACCCAGCATAATTCCTAACAATGATCTATAACATATGCCCTTATGCCCACAAGTAAGTATTGTCTTCACTACTTATCAATGAAACATTCTGTGCAATGTCCCAAGACAATTATAGAAAACTACAACCAATCAAAATGGAGAGTTGTGGATCCCAGTCCCAGTAGGTACATCTAAAATCCCCCTGCAACTCAGGCTCAGGAAACATTGTGGAAGAGGGGGCAGAAAGATCATAAGATTCAGAGGATCAGGGACTTTTATGTAAGACTGTGTCTCCTGTTAGTATCAGAAGTAATCAGAATCTATACCTGTAAAAATCTCACCAATATGACCTTGTTACTTCTTTTAAATATTTTAAAAATAAGTGTTAGGCTATCAACAATATATGAAATAAAATGTAAAGGAAATCCAAGTAGCTATGTTTGGCGAAATATTGTATCTTAATACAGTAATTTTTATTCATATTTCATACCTGCAGACTTCCAAGTTAAAAGTATATGTCTGCTATCTAATATCTTTCATCATTAACATAAATCAAGTTTTATGAACAGAGTGGTTATGATAAAACAGAAAAATTTAGTGGAAAAATCTTAAACGAGATTAGCCAAGTTCCCTATGCAGAGCATTGAAGTAAATGCAACACAAAACATTTTTAAATGTTTTAATATTTATATTGTTCTTAAAAATCTTGATGTTTTCCAATAATTTCCATGATATATTCCCATAATCTGTTCCTTTCTGTTAAACGATAGAACGCACTTTAACCTAGCATGTTAGGCCCCACCCAAGCCTATATCCAACTACTGGCAGTTGTAAATTCCAGGAGTTATTGAAAACAGGGCCCTGAGGATTGAGGTGCATAACTAGTATGTTTATCCTAAAACGAAGGTAAGCACTGTTTTATACTCTCAAGGCATTTTTACTGGTAGCCCTTGAAATATTTAGACAGGTGGCTAGGTGTAATTTTGGCCTGTTGAACAGATGTGTATCTATGCCTAACAGATCATAAAACTGAAAAGGTTAATAGAGGTATAAGAGGGGTGTCTCTGAGTAAGCCTTGGTGTGAGTTCGTAGTAGAATTTAACTATGAAGCTGACATACTGTAGTGAGGGGCATATGGACGATAGCATTTCCTTTCCTGTAAAAGGTTGCTTAAGTGGTGCTCTCTCCCTGGATGTGATGATGGAGAATCCTGTATCAGATACATTTCAGGTGATACGGATTTGTAATTAAAACAAGAGGTGTCAGATTAAACTTTAGGAGACAGTTCCCAAAATATAAAAATAGAAATGAAATAAAAATCTAGGGACACGGAGACTTTATTGAGCTCATTTAAATCACCATTCCAAATAACACGCTGTTTAAAATGAATTCAGTAAAATAGTAGAGTTGATTTGGAAAATTGTAATTTTGTATGGAGTATTTGTATTGTTCCAGTGTGTGCATACTGCATGGGGAGGACAGAATTCTATATTCCTCAATCAATTTCCATGGTAGTTTTGAGACGAGGTCTCTTAATGAATTTAGAGTTCAATTATTCATAGAAATTATCTGACTAAGCATCCCGAAGGGCCCTTTCCCTCGGTAACCTGAGTTCGTAAGGGTGTTGGACATTCAGCCTCAGTTCCTTTTGCTTTAATTTACCAACTGCGCCATCTTTTTGGACATTTTTATTTTAAAATAACATTTCAAGAGAGGAATAGAAATAAGCCAATGCTATAGTGGGCATAGCAACACTATTGGCATGCAAAACTAAAATATTTTGAATATGAGTTTGTTTAAAGTCAGGCTTGTAAGTCAGTAAAATAAACTAGAATGCAATAAGACAAGTCTATTCTGAAAAAGACAAAGTTTTAGGTCACAGCAATTGTATCAATAAAAAACTCAGCTCTTATATAAATAAATAAATATTATTGAGACAAATACTGTCTGAACACAAGGAAGATAAAGCTTGAACACAAAAAAAGATAAATGTATTAACATAGAGTAAGAGGACCTATATAAGTTTCTATAGAAAAAAAATAGAAAAATGTGTGTGTATGTGTGTGTGTATTTGCATGTGTGCATGTCTTAACAGTGTATCTGTGTCTGTATGCATACATTGTGTGTGTGTGTGTGTGTGTGTGTGTGTGTGTGTGTGTATACCTGTCCATCTGTTTGTCTCATTTGGGTGACTGTGTGTCTTTGTGTGCGTGTGTGTGTCCTCTGTGTATCTGTGTGTGTCTTCTGTGTGTCTGTGTGTGCATGTGTCTATGTGTGTCATCCATGTTTGTGGTAGAATCATGTAGAACGTATATATATATATATATGTATACTTATAAATGGAATCTGCTAAATTAGTTTACGTAGAGGCCGAGTCCTTAATGGTGCATTGGATGGAAACAGAAAGAGGCTTCTCAGCCCTAGAACACAAGCAACAGAATAGGAGGAACAGTGATGGACCCTCAGTCTAACGCTAAAAATTCAGAATGTTCCTGCAGAGTGCTGTGAGCAACTTTGAAAGGTCAAAGGGTCTGGATTCTGCCATCTGAGTACAATGGTGGTGCACTGAAGTCCAGCAGCTGAAGGACAGACAGTGTGTGTGCACTGGAGCTTCCAGGAAGCCTTCCATTTCTGCCTCTTTTACTTCCCAGGTTTCAGGCATTATGTGGGTGCCCCAGACAGTCAGGGCAGACCTTTCTTTCACATTTGATGGCCCACACCTTAAATGTTTCTGGAAATATTCTCATAAACACAGCCAGAAGTTTTCACCAATTATCTTTCCATCTCTCAGTCCAGTCAAATGGACGACCATGGTCAACTACTCTAAAATATATGCGTCCAAAAAATTAATACATTAATACAAACACCAACATGAGAAAATCAGTTTGAAAGTATTCCATGAAAATCCGTGTAGAATAACTGTCAAACTCCCGAATACCCCGTCGAGTATGTGAAGCTTTTAGTGATCCATAAGACTGAAATATACATTCCGGTGTTTCAAGAAAAAGTTACAAACCTGGACTAACTCTTCTTTGCTGCTCTTCTACTGAGTGGTTAACAAAACTTTTAAAACAGTGTTACATGTTTCACCCATGATACCGTGAGAATACAGCTGATTAAATGAAAACTAAACAAGGACAACACCAATATACATGTTAGTATGGAAGGGGGAATATCTCATAAAGATCTGCTTATGTGTAAGAACTACATACAATAAAGGAATAGCCTTCTCTGGGATGGGAGCCCTAATGCAATAATTAGTGGTCAGGGCTGAAATTATATTTATTCAAGTGACACAAAATGGATTGAGCAGGCTGCAATCATACATTTGTACATATATAAACATATATATATATATATATATGAACTAACATAACAGATCCCTTTTATAATATATATGCATATATTTATACAGTTTATATAATTCTAATACTCATATATCCATACACAAACAACACACATACATATATTCTTATCTTTTCTGTAGAAAAACTTTTAGAGGTCTTCTTACTCTGTGCTAATTGATTTAATAAAACAAAACAGTTTGTGTTTCATCTTCCTTGTGTTCAGACAGAAAATAACTATATTTATTCTATAAGAATATACATATATAAAAACATATGTGTATATATGTATAAAACAAAGACATAGAGACTGTGAACTGGAGAGGGAATAAGATGGTTTATATGAAATGGGTTAGAGGAAAAAAGGGAAAGTAAGGAGTGTAGTGATGTAAATATATTTTATTTTAAGAATAAATATTTAATTACACAATAAAATACCTCTCACAAATATTAAATAATGTTATTTTAGAAATATACATTTATGAAACTTAGCTATTTGTATCTCACATAATTTCTTGGTCAGTTTTTCTTATGAATGCCAAAATTATGTTAGAATTTCTATTAATTGCATGTTCTGAAGGTGATGTCAGGCGACTCACTATGCGATATAAAGATTTTCGAAAGGAAAAATTAAAGTCACTTTCCGTGCCATCAGAGAGCACAATGTTTTCCACATGACTGGCAACAGGATAGAATACAATTCTCCTCTTTGAAGACCGTTCACTGTGTAAGAAAGGGGAGACACCTAGGCAATCTCACGGGGGTCTGTAACAAAGCAACCCTTCCTCTACAACAGTTATCAGGGAGATTCTGATTCAAGGTTGGCGTGGTGTACTTTAAAAGCTTTCTGTTTTGAGGTTTGTGTCAGCCAAATTCTCTTAACACCACACACATACACACACTCAAAAACCCACAATCTTATCTACAGTGTTCAAAAAGGAACTTTCTCAGAGATTGTAATGATGATATAGCCATGTGTACCTGGAAATTCGCCATTTATTGACTAAAGGCAAAGGCTTAGTGTTAGGTTCTGGGCTAACCTATGAAAAGCATAGACAAATTCATGGACTCCCACTTTCCCAAATCTGAGACATAGAATTGATGTAAGGACTTAGTGAGGCTGTACATATAAGGTGTCACTGGGAAGTATTTATTTATTTTTATCATTACTTCCATTTTTATTTGGGCTCTACCTTACCACATAATATTTACAAGTTTTAGACATATGTATATGCATCAAAATTTGCGCAACAAAATATATATATATTTGAAATTCTTTATCTCCCCCTTAATATCTTGACTATAGTGTAGCTGTTTTTCTTGTAATAAATCATTTAACTGTCCTGTAAATAACTTAACTGCTTTCAAAAGAAAAACGTTTAAAACTGTAAGGCTATGTGAGTGGGTTTTGTGTGTGTGTGTGTGTTTGTCTATGTGTGTGTGTGTGTGTAAACAGAGTTTTCCTGTCCCACAGCAAATCTCAGTTAGTCACTCAGAGGCTTGATGTTACTTATAAATGTGTGGCTGATAGCTCAGGCTTACTATTAGCTAACTTTGACACTTAAATTAGCCCATATTTCTATTTATGATTTAAGACATGGCTCATGACTTACTGCCTCATTTTTAACATGCCCTACTTGCTCAGCTCCTGGACTTTCCATTGCCTTTGGTAAATTATAATTCATACAAGCCTCAAGAAATCAAAGTCATAAGGCTTGGATCCATCTGGGGTGCATTTAAAGGACAATCATCCATTCTTCCTATTGCTCTTCTCTGAGCTTCTGTCTCAGCAAAGAAAAGCAGAATGCTATCATGTCCTTTCTCTCCACTTTCTGATACTCTTTGCTCTTCTGCACAAGGGTGAAGGTCAGGTCATTCAGTGAGACCTAAGAGGTCCTAGGGCTGCCAGGCTTGGCTCCTGTCACTGTGCTGCTGACTGGTGGCTTTTCCAGCCTGCTCAAAGTGGCAACCACTGTGGCTCTTGGAAGTTTTCAGGTCCCTGAATATCCGGCCACATCTCCCTCACCCAGTTCTATACCATGCAGTTCACTGAGTTCAGCAGGTAATGGCATAATTTCCTGTCACATCAGCCTGTTTCTGTGGTTTATTTATTATAATATTCTGTGTCTTTTTTATGTTTTGTATAGTTGACACACAACCAGCTGTCTTTAGATAGCCTGTCCTGGTGGCATTTCCAATAAAACTAACATTTCCTGGCACAGTATGGGGGTATAAATTGGGATGTAAATAAACAGCAGATTCTTGATGTTGTGCAACACAATTTAGTTATATATGGGTCTATAGGTTTTCTTCATCTTCAGTTGCATCTTGTTATTCTAAATGCTTCTAAATAAATTAAAAATCTAAAATGAAAATAAGCTACAAAGTCATTCTTAGTTAACAGTCAACACAAAGTTACCAGACCCAAATCTTCTGTTGCTAGCATTATATCAGTCTTTACTTGCATCTCTTATATTCTCTTCAGATAAAATGAATATTTACTATTATTTCTAGGTTTATTTAAATTTTTATTTCATGATGTGAGGGTTGGATTCTATGGCACTGTGCACGTTAGATGTGTTTACTGAGTCATTAATTTCAAATATTGCTTTCATAATTCCACAATGAGCATTGGATTGCTCAGAACATATGGTGGATGGAAGTTTTCTGTCCTACCCGGTCCCACAGCCATTCAGTCCCAAAGAAACATACAGAGGCTAAAATTAACTCTAAACTATTTGGCCTATTAGCTCAGGCTTATTATTAACTATCTTTTACATCTTAAATTAACCCATAATTCTTGTCTATGTTTAGCCACGACTTGGTGCCTTTCTTGATTGGGGCGTTGTCATCTTGCTTCCTCACATCTGGCTGGTGACTCTACCTCTCCTTTTCCTCTTCCCAGAATTCTCTTAGTCTGGTAGCCCCACTTATACTTTCTGAGTGGCTACTGGCCAATCAGCATTTTATTAAACTAATATGAGTGACCAATCTTTTCCGTGTATGAAAGCATTATCCTGCAGCAACAGATTGTAATTCTATTATGAGTATCAGATTCTTCCCATATTTTAAGCAAGGAAAAATCACAGTTATTTTAAAGTTCCCACTTTTAAGATAATTTTATAGTTTGAGTTAGTATTTGTTTTTCTTTTACCTTGAAGAGCATTGGGTCATTGTTTAAAAAAATTGTAAAGCAGAAGTTGGCCCACCTGGAAAACTGACATGAAGTTTATTGAATGAAAGCGTTTCAAGGCCAGGATTGGGTTTTGAGGAAGGAGAAAGAACATTAGACAGACACAAGACATTGTCTGGATATCTAACATGGCAGGGCCTTTAAAACATGGAAAGAAGATTCTTTAAAAGTTAGAATAACAAAAAGGTATGGAGAGAAGAGAGGGGGGAGCAAGAAAGTAAGAGAGGGAGAGAGAGGTGAGAGGGAAAGGGACTGGAGAGAGAAAGAGCACACTAGAGAGAGAGAGAGAGAAATAACCCAAGTGCTGCCATGCAGATGGCACAGTGAGGCCGGAGGGCCACTTCATCTCTGGAGCAAATTCTCTAGCAGGCACCCAGAAGAGAGTCAGTTTAATTAATTAATATAAGATCTGTTTTCTTGTAAGCTTTTACATATAGGCGGAAATTTCACATCACATGATTTAGTTCAGACTAGAGTGCGTGTCAAAGAAGATGGAAGAGCAAGGTAACATGGAGAACTGTCCATTCATAGCACATACTTCTTATCTCCATCCTAGAGAGAGCTGTAGGCAAGCATAATCTGGTTCAGTCTAAGAGATCAAGACTGAAGTTGCAGGTCTACGTTCTAATTGTCATTCTTTTCTCAAAACTTTTTATTCGATGCTGCACACTAGAAGCAGCATGCTAGACAAGGTAGATCAAGTCTTTACAGAAATCGTGTATGCTCATGACTACAGTACAGTCTATGTTGAGCTAGACCAGGCTTAGGTGGGTTCTGTGAGATTATTCTATTCTTCATTCAATCCTGATTTTGGCCTCACTCCACCACACTCCACTTCAATAGAGATCTGGTAAGCGTTTTCCACACTGCCCTGAGAGAAATAGGAAATTCGGTTCTTTCAGAAGTTTTCATCTTAAGTTCTAGTTTTGAGACCAACTAGCACCCTTGTTTGCAAGTTTCTTACAATGTGTGTTCTTTTGTCACTTACTCTTCACTCTTGGGGATTGTCCAAATGCCTGTCCTGAGAGCAACAGCCATTTCTACCCCAAGCCTAATTCCCAGTTCTCTCAGTTTCTAGATCTCCTCCAGAATTAGGAAATACTTCAAAATTAAAAGTGGTTGTGCACTCAGTGTCTATTCACATTCCTTCCAGACTGTCTCTTACTCACCTGCCTGCTGTAGGAGATAGGAGATCATACTCCACAGTCCAGGTGGATATTTCTGCTCAGCAAATTCTTTATAAATTCAAGTCCATCAACTATTCAGTTATGCTGATACAATGCTAAACCTTCTGGGTCTCTCTTTGCCCATGCAGATTTACTTGGCTAAATCTGTTTCTTATATCCATTCCATAACCACTGGCCACCAGAGAAGCAAGGAAGGCTTTTGTTAGTTGAGACAAATGCTGACCCAGTGCCTGGAATTCGACCCTGTGGATGCTTCTTTCCCTCCACAGCTCTCTGGTGCCTTCAAAGAAGACAAGCTTTGTATTGGAACAGGGTTTTCCCTGAAGTCTTTCTTGTGTTAGTGCATCCTCTAGTTCTACAGAAGATCCCTGTTGTTTTCTGTAGAAAGAAAATATTTCTCTTTGTAGCTGTCAAGTTTCTCTGAAATTCTCCAGAAGCAATGTGTTTCTTGCAGACTGTGTAACATGCTGAAATATTTTGTACAATTGTACTGTGTGGAAAGTTTCCTCAATTGTTGAAGGTTTTTTCACTTAGTGTCTTTAAAGTTATGTAACAGATGGCAGTGGACTCTCACTTTACCTACTTTTGTCTTTATTTATACCACTGAATAATTAAAATTAGGAGAAATTATTGTAAACATAAGTTTTTAAGTCTATCTTGCATGTTTTTGTTGTTCAAAATTATATTGTAAACCCTTAGACAGCATGGTATATACCTATAAAGACAGTGTTATCAACTCTTGTGTTGAGGAATTTGAGGCAGGAGAATCTATCTATCAAAGCCAGCTTCCACTCTGACAGATTATCTCACAAAAAGGAAAATACACTATGGGCCAGAAAAACCCAATTGGAATAAGAGATATTTAATTAGAACTTGATATTATAGAGAATAAGCCCTCATTGCTTAGGTTTGGCAAGAACTCCATAGCAGTCTCTGCAGTGGGCAGCTATAGAGTGAAGGAAGATTAATTAATTATTTAAATAGAAAGCTTCAGATAATCTTTGATTGTAGATAATTGGCTGAGGAAAGCTGAATTTTAGGTAAACTAGAAAAGAGCATACTATGATTTTTGTATAAACCATATTTAATTCAAAAGTTGAAGGCAAAATGACACTGAGGAAACTGATGGTGGCTGTCTCGTGCTGCATGCTCTGAGCTGACTTCTGTTGAATTGGTCATTTGGCTATACTGCTGATGGTGCCTGGTGTAGGTTGGTTTTCTGGTCAAATATGGTCTGTCCATGTATAGTTTTATTTCCAATGTTCAGATAGAAACCTTTTCAACAACAATTGAATTAAATCATGACATCCTTCAACATTGTGTGCAAAAGGCACCAATAGTTGCATTGAGAGTCCCACCTCTTACCCTTGGAAATTCTTTCCAGGAAGTTCATTTCTAAATTAAAAAGAATGAGAAGTCAATCATATAATCATTCAAATAGAACTTATGGTCAAAGCAAATCACCAACATATATAACATATAAAAAGTAACACCCTTAGCTTTTCTAATAAGTAATGTTTGTATTTATTTGATAAGTATTTGATAGACAGAAACCTTCTTGACTTCTTATCATAGTTTTTCTTTTGTGTTGTTTCTCATTTCTGCTTATTCTTCCTTGCGAAAGTCTGTATCATGCTTTCTCATTTTCATGTTCCACATGTTCATCTCCCCTGAAAAGATACATTTGAACTCATTATATTACAGCAATTTACTTAAATCAGGATACTTCAAATTAATGTTAAACTTGACTCTGTGCCAAGATACATAGTAAACACAATACTCTCTTAGGTATGATGAGTGCATACCTAAGCATACAGCTCTTCCAGTAGTAAAGTACACAAAGAGAAATTAAAATCCTTTATATGACAATACTGTTTTTCTTGTATAATTCATAAGAAACAAGAAATTGCTTACTGGATGTTGAAGATATTGGTGTTATTTTCTATTGACTTAAAGCCATCATGGAATAGGTTACCAAACAAATACAGTACAACTAAGATAACATGGAAAAAGCTAATAAGCAACCACAATCATCATTTCTCAATACGCTACCCAAAATAAGTTCTATGGAATGCCACAGCCCCTGCCTCCTGGATTGGTAGCCACACAGGCTCTCTCTTGTATTTGAGGGTGTGTCGTGTCGTGTCCTCTGTCTCCCAGATCTGTAGCCACACAGTCTCTCTCTTCTGTGCATGAGGACTTGCCATGCCACACCCCTACCTGTAGGATCTGTAGCCGCACAGTCTCTCTCTTCTGTGCATGAGCACCTGCCATGCCACACCCCCTACCTGTAGGATCTGTAGCCACACAATCTCTCTCTTCTGGGCATGAGCACCTGCCATGCCACACCCCCTACCTGTAGGATCTGTAGCCACACAATCTCTCTCTTCTGTGCATGAGCACCTGCCATGCCACACCCCCTACCTGTAGGATCTGTAGCCACACAGTCTCTCTCTTCTGTGTGTGAGCACCTGCCATGCCACACCCCCTACCTGTAGGATCTATAGCCACACAGTATCCTTCTTCTGCGCATGAAGACCTACAGGCATCTGACCTGTAGAATCTTCTGATTTATAAGTGGTTGAATATATTCCCAGTGGATTTACAGCAACCAATTTTCTCCAATGAACTTATAGTGATGGAAACATAATGCTCTTGACAAAAATAAATATAAAACAGGCACACAGAAGGAGGAAATAGCAAATATATAAATATATCCATTACTTAATACCAAGCTGAATATACTATATGCATCCAATACTGATGCCCAGTATAGGGAAAAGTGCCAACACACACACAGGGTAAAACAGCATGTCAATAATAAATAATGTGGCAAAGACATGGTCTACATGGTTCACATGAACTAAACCAGACACATCTCACTTCACATGTAAAAACTGCCATGGGCAAATATTGCTCAATTAATTGGAATACCAAAACCATTAAACTAACACAAAGACACACACACACAAACACACAATACATGGAAAATCAATATTACAACTATCTGAGTAAGATGTTCTGATATGACCCCTAAGTTAAAAACAAATCAAACACAGATAACCGAAATTGCATCAACCAATTCTTCAGTTCCATAAAGTAAAGTGGCCCACTACAGATGGGAAAAAAATAATTGTGATCTAGTCACGTGATTAAGAGTTATGACCCAAAATATGTAAGGACTTCAACCAATCCAACCACAGCAACAACAAAATAATGACCTTAAAATGGGTGATAGATACTGATATTTTAAAATATAAACTATATAAATGACCAGAAGGCATATGAAAAAGATAGGCTTAAAATCACTAGCCGTCAGAAAAACACAAACCACAATGACTGAGCTATCACTTCACTCCTGTAAGAAGAGCTTTATCCAAAACAACTAAAGATAACAAGAGTTGGGAAGTTACGGATTAAAGAAAAAAATGTATCTTGTTGATGGGGATTTACATGAGTTCAGCTATTATGGGAAGCAGTATGCAGGTTTCTCAGAAGGCACAGTAGAAATACTCTACATGTACATATCCATGGTCAATAGAATAGCAAGCTATTGTGACAACTTCCCTCCATGTTTGCTGAAGCAATGTCACCCGTAGAGACGATATGAATAGGCAAGACATGAAATTAACTAGGTTACCATCAGTTAAGGAATGGATAAAGAGATTGTAGTAATATACTACAGAGATAGTATTCTGCATTAAAACAAAGAAAGCAGCATTATTTTTTTTGGCAACATGGAATGTCCTAGAGACCTTATGATAAGTAAGATGCGTCAAGGACACAAAACAAAAAGACACTGAAAACTGTTGATCTGACAAAAACTGAGAGGAAAATGACAAGCAAAGGTCACTGGGCCTGCTGTGAGTGGAGGTTCACGGCTGGAGTGCACCAATAGTCAAAGGAGAAAAAGAGCTTGCTTAGAAAGCAGCAAAGTACTGAAAAAAAAAAACTTTTTGTCTCCACCGTGTCTGTAATTAATTATAAATTGCATTCTTGACAAATTCAGGGAGAGGCGTTAAAAGTTCTCACCATAAAATGCTAGCCATGTTAAGAATTACACTTATTTCATATTTGGTTTAGTGTTCTGATGTGTGAATTATTCCGAATATCATTTTGCACACAATGGCATGCAATATTGTCAGTTTAAAAAGAAAGCACTATGAATAACTTCGGACATTTGGAAGTCTCCTACGCTGCTTTTACTTCATATGACTATACCCCATGAATGTAAATGCTTTCATGTGTTCTTGATTGCTTTCTGTTAGTCTGCTAAAATACTGACCAGAACCCCCAGTGTTAGGAAGGTCACAACTGCTTTAAATGAAGCTCCAGTGGCTCTGACACCCTCTGCTCTATTTTGAGGGGGTGGGGCATCTGAACACACACGGCACACACATACACACACATATAGTGTTGGTTTATTTTTGTTTTTGTTTTTGTTTTTTGAGAAAGGGTTTTTCTGTAGCTTTGGAACTTGCTTTGTAGACCAGGCTAGCCTCAAACTCACAGAGATCAACCTGCCTCTGCCTCTTGAGTGCTGGAATTAAAGGCCTGTGTTACCACCGCCCAGCGACACACATAGTATTTTTAAAATAAAAATACCTTTTGGGTGCTTGATAATTCTTTATTAATATTGTATGCCACTTTCCACATTTTAAACCATCAGAGATTTAACTCTGTTTATGGCTTTGATATGACACTAAGCCCACGAATTAATGTACAGAGATTTCTGGGTCCCACTCTGAAGTCCTTCCAGGCATACTCTGGTGAGATGGTAACCTACAATAAAGACCACAAATGAGTGTTTTCATTTTCAAGTGAGGAATTAACTTCAGGACTGCCACACAAAATACAAATTATAAAAATAGAGCTCCCTCCAATAATGTCTGAAATCTCATCTCAATCTGGGATCAGAACTAGAATACACAGACATACTCGGGAGGGTACAAATGAAACCCACAGAGGGACCAGGCTAGATTTCTGGGAGAATATCTGAACTCAGCTAAAAAACCACTGTTGTGTAAACATAAATTAAAGACGGAAAAGTACCAATATCCTGAGTGAGGCTCGTAAGCCTAGCCTCAGGCCCAGATTCTAAATGACCCCTTAATAATGTCTTCAGACTTATCCAAAGGTGGCCTGAGCCCCGAAACAATGCTGCGCCAGCCAGTGCTTGGGGAACGTTCCTAGACCATGCTGTGAGGGGCTCGATGCTGTCACATAGGACGACAGAGGTAATTTCCCAGATGATCTCTACTGGCCTGAAGGCGCTGATTAACCTCAGAAAGAGGTTTCCTTTCCACAGAGGCTTTAGTTCCCGTTTTTTATTATGGGGCTGAGCTAGCAACACAGGTTAACAGTGTCCCAGAATATTCCTCTTCCCTGTGGTCCTTCCTTTGAAAGAGGAGGGTCATGTTGCATTTCAGGTCGCAAAAGCTTCACTGTGCTTTAGAATGTATCAGAGGCAGGTTAAAGGACAGGGGGAGTGTGAAAATTATTACAGATACCTGGTGGGGGGGGAGGCAGGCTTTGTGTGAGGCCTGATTTACAGAAGAGATCCTTCTTGAACTATTCAGCACATGTTATTATATCAAATTCATACTTTCTCCTGTTTTTAATCCTATAGAAAGCTGCATTTCAATGGGACAGATCGGGGACTTCCCCGTCTGTGGTGTGGGATCAAATTACTCAGAACCTGACTGTTTCTTTCACTAAAGGAAAAAGGAAAGATCTCGAGCAAGCTGTAAAAGTTAAGGACTCCCTCACACAGCTTCGCGGAAACTAAGTCACCACCTTGCAACATCTTGTGTGCTGTAATTTCTGTTTAGAGGAATTCTTTTCCGGATAATGTTGCGACCACTCAAAAATCCCAGCGTCGTAAAAAACAAATTGCTCATCGAACCCACAGAGTGGAAAACACAATTGACTTGGGGGAGTTAGAGGGAGAAATAATTATTGAAACACAATTCCGAAAGCTCTGAGAAGTGCGGATCATGTTTTGTCCTGTGGGTCTCTAAAGGACTTAGTTGAAAATAATGCTGTTGCTCACCCCTGTGATAGTCCCACTGCATCGCGTAGAGTTCTCTCATCATTAAACAGCAGACCTTCGCTGGAATTGATAAATAGAGTCCTCAACATTAACTAAATAATCCTCCCAATAGCCTGGTAAAACAGATGGAGAGAATAAAACAGAGAAGTTGTTAAGGGGCTTAACTCAGCCCACAGAGACAGCACTGTGACTTACTCAGCCTTGGACCGCCCCTGTTTTTGTTTATGACGCCTCCTTTGCCATTTTTCCTCACACATACCAGGCAAGCCTCCTAACCGCAGGCACCCAAGCCCCTCTTGTGTGCAGTTGTCTTTAATTTTCCCATTTAATTGAGAAAAGGGCACCCCGTGCCACTATAAGAGACACTGTAGCTTTCTCAAATACTCATTTTTAAAATGTATATATATATATATATTCATGAATAGTGACGTGATTTTAATAGAATATTATTTCAAGTGAGTCAAGATTTTCATTGATTATTGTGAGAGCCAAATGGGTTTAGAGTGCATTGTTTCTACCAGCTTCTCGCTTCCTTCCATTGCTAGCTCCTCACCACATTCCTCTCCTCTGTAACTGTGTGCAGAGAGCTCATTGTGGTGTGTCTTCTCAGTGACAGATACTTTGTGAGGTCCCAGAAGAGGAGAGACGAGGGTGACACGGCTGCCATCCTAACCAGAACCAGAGTCGGGAAGAAAACTCTGTCTAAACAAGTGACAGTCGTCCCAGGAATCCCTGGAAGTTTACTGTGTCCTCGGACCTGCATTAAGCTGGCGTTGCCCATTTAGACACATTGACCCAGGGATACCTTTTGCCTTTCCTTTCTTGCAGCCTATCCCAAAGTTCTCCAGGTTAATGCCTTTCTGCATTGAACCAACGGAAACATCAGTCCCCATTCTCTCAGGCAGGATTTACAGACAATTTTTTAATGTATCGATTTTCATCTACATTTTCCACACAAAGCTGGCCTGACAGCTTTAATTCTCAAAACAAATAATACTTTCCTTTATAGTTTGTGTTTTTATGATTTTCCTTGGCTTTGAGTTGATCCCCAAGCCAAATCAACTTGGGGTCAGTGACAAATAACTTTTCAGAATCCGAGATGTTGAGAGCTATTTCTGCAATTATATTAGGTCATGCAACCCTGCCAACCTTGTTGTTTTTCCTTTGGATATTTGCTGATTCTGGGAAAAAAAAAACCTTCCTAGTTTTCAAGTGCTTGTGTATGTTACCTTTAAGCTCTTACAAACATCTATATATTGTACTATCTCTTTTATACCTTATCTATGTACTATTCCTCATTTTAGTATTAAAAATCTTAAGATAGAAACTAAATCCTTCAAAGTATTATTACTTAGCCCGCATTGAGTGTCTATAAGTCCTAATTTCCAATATGTCTTCACTTGAGTTCCTTGGGGAAAGATCGAATCTGTAAGGGCTTTTTTTTTTTCTCTCTGCAAAATTCCCAATCCTTTCTATTACTTTAAAATTATCATTTAATTTTTCTTAATTTTTCAGAATAGAAATTCACTCTTTCTCCAAATGTGAACCAGAGTTTATTTCATGGTTGTCATCAGAGACTTTTCTTTCTATTTGACTACTAGTTTTTCAAGCACTTCCTGTCCCTCAGCTCTCACATTTTTCTCACCCATCCTTTAAGTATTAATTATAATTTGTCAACATTCCTTCCACAGAAATAAGACACAGTGACTCGACATTGTATTGCATAGAAAAGGAGATGATCCTAAAGTAAGGAAAATAAGGTAGTCAATAAACAAACAATTAGTGGTAGCATAATTCATTCGTTGAACACATAAGCCATGCAGATGTCAAACATTAATAATAGAAGGTATTGTGTGTTTGTGCTTGCAGGGAGAATGTGATACTTAAAAGCACTTTTGCAAATGGATTTTAATCAATTTTGTGTTATTTTCTACAAGCAAACAATGCAATCAAGCGTATAATTCAAGGTTTTGTAGGTACTGTATTTTAAAAAGGAAAATTAATTTCATTCTGTTTAGTCCAATATAACCAATCGTAGTACCACTGCAGGATATAAGTATCTTAAATCATTAATAAAAATTCTTTCAATGTTTTTAAAGAGGTTTATTCACATGAAATTTCCAACTTGACACAGTTCTGATAGAATGACAATCTAATAACAACCCAATATATAGAATAAGAGTTAATGTGAATTAGATTCTCCAAGTAGGATTGTTTAACCAAAATAACAAAATAATTGAATTACATGGAATTCAAAATGCAGTTTCAGTTATAGTGGCCACTTTCAATGTGAGCAGTGAATAGCAATGGCTACTGGCGAGCTCAGTGAAGCGCCGAACTCCGTTTGTTTGCCTTGATCATTTCAGTTATTACTAGGGCACAAAAGGTTGGTCTCCACATAGTGACCTAAAATACAGTGCAAAAAGTCTATACTTTATAATCATTTCTCTTCGTCTCAGGGTCTCTGGCCCAAGGTGACCTAGAGATGCTGACACTGGGATGTTCCCCTTCAGGCTCCTTGTCAGTGAGCTTACTAGCTGTAAGCTGGGTGCGGAGATCCATATGTGCCCTACCTTCCCTGTGTTCCTTTTTTTCCTGTAGACCCTACAACCTCCTCTGAGGTCCCATATAACTCCTATGTGCCTTACAGACCCTACCTGCTTATAGTCCTTACCGCTCTATATTCCCAGAGAATATATTCCCCTTCTTCATATGCTTTCTCCATGTGTGCTCAGCAAGGTAGCCAGATTTGGTACATATTCCTCCAGTATTCTTGAAAATTCAGCAATAGAAACTGCTGCTCCCTTCCCCTCTTTTTGAGCCAGAGTCCTGGAAAATGGTCCAGCAGAGTTGCTGCCTGATTATATTAAAGTAAACTACACTCCAGCCCAGATTTAAGGTTCAGGAGAATGCACAAAGTCGTAAAGACCAGATAGCATGACTTACTAGCATACATCTTGGAAATCGATGTTCTAGGTGTGAGTGAATCTCTCAACAAATATCCTGACTTCGTCTTCCTAGTCATCTTACCATTAACACTATAAAGGCCAACATTGGTACTATGACTCTTTGGTTCATACTTTTTTGTCTCATACTTTTATAAATAAAATAAGAATGGTAATTACGGTAAGATGATGTATTAGTGAAATGCTGCCTTGGGCTTTTCAAAAAGAATAGCACTGGAAATTTCATAATTGTGTGTTGGTACCTTCATATCAAACAGACTGAAATTAAGGGACAGGCTCAAGCATAATAACCTCAGTCAATGCAGAAGTTGAAAAGAAAGCCCCTACCCATTTTTTTCAAATGGTATAATTTCAAATTCTTATATTTACAAATTCATACAAATTCAACAGACAGAAAAACAAAATACAAAGAAGGAAAGGGTCTACTGAGCAAAACCTTCCATCCTACTCTTATGGTTGTGAGTAGTTGTATATACATACACTCTAATTAGCTCAAGTCCCCTACGGTCCACAGTAATAGCTTTTGTTGTGCAAACATCTCCACTCTCTTCTGCTCCCTTCTCGCTCTTTTTCCCTTTCTCTCTTTCCCTCTTTCTTCTTATGGATGAGGTCCTGTGGATGCTTAGAAACCTCTCTCTGTTTCCATAGGTTGTCTTTGAGATGCTATAGTGAAAATGTCTGTCTAATCACCCTGGCATTCAGGACTCTCTCTCGCCTGACCCCAGTCTTGTCCTCCTTTGTAATCATGGAAGAGTCATCTGTGACATTACTCGTTCCGTGAAACTTGATATGTTTGCATTCCATATTTTTCCTAGGGAAAGAAATCAGCTCTGACAAAGTAATGACCTCCACATAATTGTCCTTAACAAAAAGGTTACAATGTTCTCACCAGCACCAGAGACAGGAATCTGAACATCTCACTTTCCGCTCAACTCTTTAAAACATAACAAATAATCATGCCTTATTAAGCACCTGCTCAATAAGACTGGGAAATCAGACGATGGAGGCATTAAATCCTGCCCTTTGACCTTGTCTGTCAGACGTCAGAATGATTATTTCCACTGATCTTGGCCTGACATTAGGTGCAATTGGCTGATCCTCACAGTCTTCAAACTCACTCTCAGGTCTCCTGCTAATGTCTGTCTTGTTCTATGTGTTAGATTTCTCATGATTTATTTGCCATGTGGGGAAACAGTACCTTCTTTTATCTTTAGAGGGAACAGCATCCATATGATCCTGTGTATTAGTTCTCAAGGGAATGCAGGAAAGAAGCCTGTAGCTTAAATAGCTCTTTATCCTTTTGTTCCGTTTATTTTCCTGAAACAGAACTTGGTCCAGTAGAAAAAGGGATGTGTGAGATGAAAGAGTTTGGGCAAAATTAGTTGAGACTTCACACTTATGGGGAATGTTGTAAAATAAGTCATATCCAGGAAAAGAAATGTGAACTTTAATAGCTTTTCCCAAGAGCAGGCTTAACATGTTTGTATTGAAACGTAATCTCTGCTGTATTTGTGTTTTTAAAACACAGTTGTAGCTGCATTGCCCTTGAGTTACAAGTTTGATGAACTTCAGGATTGTGAATAATGTTAGCTCAGATTATGCTCAATTCAAGTACAGAGGTAAATTTCTATTAAATAAGAAAGAGGGGGGAAAAGCCTTCAGGAGATAATTTATTCCAACAGAAAATAAAAGAACGAACTTCAGATTACTGGATGTTCTGCTTCAAGCACTGTGCTACGGATATTGTGAGTGAATGAATGGGAATTTGCCTGGAAAATACGAGCAGAACAGAGATCACAGAATAGAAGAACAGAATGAAGATAGCAGCACTGAATCAATGCATTTACACTCAGCTTCAGGAAAGTGAATATACTTTCTATTGCAGTAACTCCATTACTAGCTATGAGCATTAACATGGAGCACACACTGTTTTCTGAATCAGAAAGGAGTTACATCAAGTCAGTGAGGTTGCCATGTCTTTAGAAGACACTCATAACCCTTTTGATTAAGTTAGTCACATTTCTGCTGTTTGCTATTGTAAATTGAAACTGAGTCACAATTATGAATTTCAGACTTCCTGCTCCTACTCATCTTTCATGGTTTAATTTTGAATCAGACTATAAGGATATAGGGTGACATTTGTTAAATAATAAAGCGGTTGGCTACTTATCAAACTGCCTCAGAGAAGAGAGAGGAAGAATAAAGGAGATGTATATTTTGAAGACTCTGATGGAAGCCGCAGGGGCTGGGATAAGAAATCACTGAGAATGCAGAACTAACCAGACCAAGGGAAGGGAAATGAAGCTCGGGTAGTTGAAAAAAAAATACATGTTCACCTTTTGTTTTATGATTTTTTTTAGGTTTATTTTATTTGTTTTGTTTCTTTCCCTCTCTCTACACACACAAAAAATGTCAACCCTGAGGCTCATTTGGAAACACATAATTGTATTCTACTATTAAAAGATAAATTGAAGAAAAGCATTAAAAGTGAAAGTTGAAAATGGAGTTTGTTTAACCTGACACACATTGACATTATTGAGATTCACAAAAGGAATTGCAAAATAAAAGGAAATCATTTGGAGAGGGATAAAAACTGTCACTCGGGAGGCAGCAGCAGGCAGATCTTTAAGTTTGAGGACAGCACTGTCTACACAGCAAGTTCTAGGACAGCTAGAAAAATCCTTCTCCAAAAATGAAGAAGAAGTAAGTTTACTCCTGGGTTTCTGTACAACTAAACTATAAAGTCTTGCTACAGATTATCAGTACTCTCATACAGTTAACCGGAAGTCCCCACATCCAATATTTACACTGTCAGTGTTAAAGTTTTATCTTAACACAAATATACAGTAGTTACTCAGTTATTCATAGTGTGTTTGCAGTCATGGTAGTGACAATAATGATAGGAAAAGTAATAATGATGACAATTACAAAATAATTAAGGTGTCTGAGACTTGGTTATCCTATGGATTAAGACACAAAAGGATTTTTAGACCAGTTCTAAGTTATTACCAGGGAATATGAAACTAGTAGAATATTGCAAGAGATAATAAGTGTAGAAAAATCTAAGGTACAAGCTGGGTCCTTAAATCTTCAGTTCAGATAATCTCCATAACTAGATACAACATGGGAAAAAAAACACTGTCTGAATAGTTCTATTGTTTTAATTTAGAGAGAACAGAGACTTTTTCATACAGTGGCAGGCTCATGAAATGTGTGGTGCTCATGTTAAGCGATGCAGTTTCTAGCTGGGAAGTATGGACTTGTAGTGGTCAGGTTTGCAAGTCCTTGCTGGGGTAGCCAAACGATGATTAGCGGAAGTTCGGAGCACCTGCCTATTCTGTATCTCATTTCCTGGGAAAGACAAGCCCTGAATATAAGAACAGTTGAGGTAGACTGCTTTTCAAGTCTGACAAGGGCCTGTTTGACCTTTGTGCTTGCTGGATAGATGGGGCTTTTGCGGTGAAAATGCTTCTTTTCCTCTGGGTGGGTGCAGGTTTACATGACAAGACCCAAGTCTTGGCAAGAGGCCTGGAAGCTGGATATACTCCTGAGGCTGTGCTCATTCATCTGTTGCATACCTGTATAGCGAATATCTACATTTAACCATCCTCATTTTTCTTGTAATTAATTTTTTGTTCAAAACATCCCTTCACCTAATTTTCTGATGTCCATACACTCTTAAAGCTCTCTATTTTAAAAAGAACATTAAACTCAATACTTTCCTCCCTGTGATATTTTATGGTGGCAGATTTATTTTTATGTGTATCCTCAAGAAGTAATCCTCAAGAATGATTCACAGTGCAGTCAAAGCTGAACAACTCTGACAAACAGAAACTCACCTGTTGGACTTATTTCCTTTGCTATAGAAACATGGGATGTCTGGAAAATAAGCTGTGATATATAGTCTATTCCAATATTTTTGCTTAATCTTCATTGATCCAAGACAGGGCTAAGGAGGAAAGGCTTCTTTTTATTGAATGTTTTTAACAACAGCAATTGAACTTGGCGGTGGTGGTACAGGCCTTTAATCCCAGCACGTGGGAGGCAGAGGCAGGCAGATTTCTGGAAGTTGGAGGCCAGCTTGGTCTACAGGAGCTAGTTCCAGGACAGCTCCAAAGCTACAGAGAAATCCTGTGTCGGAAAAACAAAACAAACAAACAAACAAACAAACAAACGGAACAGCAGTTGAGTGGCAGAGTGGATTGGTCTTTTTTATAAAAGTATTAACATTCTAAGAGCAAATCTAGATCTGTCATTGTTCTACAAAACAAAACATAGTCTCTCATTTTGTAAAAAGAAGAATTTCTATCTTTGAAGTCAATTGTAACTGTAGTTGTTTCTCCTTTGTTTTGAGAATAAATGTGGAGTAATGTTGCTGCTTTTGCCCCTCACAGTCCTCCAGTGTCTAGATCTGGTTATTGTTTATAAGCAGCAGTGAATATCTATGCTCTTTTGAAACACAAGACCTAGCTACCAGCAATCAGCTGCCCTGGAATTAATTTTTGAAGACGCAATCTTTATTTGTATGGTAGCATTCTTTGTTTGCTTACACTTCTTTCTAAAGAGGTCCTTTAGCAGGTTAGTGTACTGACTGTTAATAAAGAAGAACTTGGGAGGGCTGGATCCTGGCAACCACTGGTTTGGGTTGCTCTCTGAAAACTTCAGGAGCAACGTACAGAAACTGTGATCACACTGTGCTCAGTGATCTCAACTGGAGAGCACCGACAATGCCAATAGCGAAACTGGCACAGATGAGAGATTTTCTTGAGAAGCCTACTTATGACTTAACTCATCTTTCTTACTGTGTGTGGACCACACAATTTAAGACTACCACAAGTATATTACTTTTGGATTGGTTATTCCATCCAGTTTACATTTCCCTATGGTTTCTCTTTTAAATAAGTGATGTGAGTGAGGTTTATTTTTTCAGAATTTCCACCACACTGAAATAATATCAGGAAAATATGAAATGCTTTCCTTATGCTATTCTTTAAACTTATCCATAATCAAGACAAGACAAAAACTAAGCGATATCTCAAATGTATTTTTTGTTTTTGGTAGTTTGTTGCTCTTTATTTTTATGCCATTTTGGTAATTTTCCTTAAAAATAGTGATGATCAAAGAAAATTTTCTCATCTAGAGAAATATATATGATTTCTAAAGATGGAAACTAAATATTTTCTATGATTATTATTTAAAATATTTACATATAAATAATTATGGTTTTTAGTAATTTTTAAGAGAGCCTACAAAATGATGAGATTATTTAGCATAGCATCTTCTATAATTTATATTTTCTGGAAAATTTCATAAACTCCCAATTCTCAGAGTAAGATGTACTTTATATCTCATTCCGTCCGAGTGAGAAGAATGTAGGCTTAGAAAACAGACATAAAGACTCTCTTAGCACTTTTGGTTAGAAAAGCTTTGGGGATGATTGGTTTCTCTCAACAATTCAAAGATGGGTGTCTACGCAACAGAATGTAACTAATTTAAGACCTATGACCTTGTTCTAAAGGAAGGGTTTAGTCAATAGGAAATAATCTAATCTCATTTTTCAAACTGGCTCCTATTTTCGCAGAGGAAGAAAATCTTATTGACTGACCCTTGGCTCCAACTAGGGTGTAGGAAAGAACTCAGGCATTTTAATGACATGCCCAAAAAGACACAATTCAGAAGTAATAGAGGGACTCCACACTTTCTGCAATCATTGATGCCTGGTAAAAGCAAAAAAACTTAAGATCATCCTTATTTCCACCACTATTCGCTAATTGGAGGAGAGTGATAAGAATTACTCTCATTTTAAGTGACATGCCAGACAGGTCCTTTAAAACTGTAATCCTAAATGCTTTCAACCTGGGCAGATATTGGAGATCTTCTAACTTGTAAATGTTTTTAAAAGAAGACTTTAAAAAGCTCCATCTTCATGTAATTTTTATTATGTCTTCAATTTACTAGATTTTCATTTCTCAGTAAGATCTGTGAATTTTAAAATATAGACTTCATATCCTCAGTTTACCCATCCATACTTCTCAATTTCATACATATTGAACTTTCTTGGAAAATATTTTAGCATTCCCTGTTAAGGAAATGCTATACTAACACTTTTATGAATGAAACCTGACAGAGAGAAAGTAAGCGGTTTGCCCTTAATCTGTGAGTGTCTATTCCTAGAATAGTTTTCAAGCCGTGTTTCCAAGAGAACTTTTCCACTACACTACACACGAGATGAGCATTGCTAAGCATTTGAGTCCCTCTATTGCTCTAAAGTGCAAAACATTTCTTCATAATTTAATGAAAATTTTTATTTATACAAATAAATGGAAGCAGAAAAGGTTTTATTTTCCTTGTACCTGTGTTTATCTATATTTACAAATACAAATATACACTTGTATATAAATAAATTTACTTAAAGGAATTTGAATCTAATATTTATCCACTATGGAAATGGAATCAGATATTGACTGAAGACTCTTTGGTGAAAATATACTTGCTGCTAATCAAAGTAAACATCTCTGTAAGATGCAGGGTCTGCTGGTGTTCCATAGGAATGGTCAGCTGTGAAAGTGCTGTTGGAACACTTGGCTAAGCAAACAAGACCAGAGAGCAACTGCAACAGATAAAGACTGAGCCCGAGGGACAATTAATAACATATTTATGCAGAAGACATTTGAACTTTCTTTTGGAGATCTCTTTAATTATGTAGCAAATTAAATTGTAAACAAAATTTTTACCAATCAGAAGATAATATAAAATCCACCAAAATCTTATTTTTCCTATTATTAGGGATTGACTTTAAAACCAAGAGAAATTTTTGTGAATTTAATTATCTCACACAGACTTATTGTCAAGTTTAATTGGAAAGGGATGTAGTTATTAGAGTTGTTGTAGAAATAAGTTTCAATTGAGTATCATAAACTATGCTCTAGGAAATAAAATTTCCATTTGTAGAATTCCAAGTTCCTAAAACCTGAGAGCAAGCAACAAGGGGAAGCCAGCTTCCGGCCCTCCCCTCTCATCCCTCCCTTAAACAGTTTCTCCTCTCCTTGCTGCTAAAGTTTCCCTTCAACAAATTCTATTTTATTGCCCAGCTATGTGTACCTCTTAAGTGTTTAGCCTTTAAATATTCCAAAACTTTCTTTTGGAATAATTAATTATTCAGCCCTATGAAGAGTCAGTATTAAGGAGACCCGTTGGTGTGAGCCATGAGACTGTAAGCTAAGAGCAAGTAAAACCCACCCACACAGCTGTCTGTATTCAGTGTATTGAGGGTTCTTCAGAGCTCTGTGAGGAAAGGGGATCCGTATTTATACCACTGTCCTCATAAACAGTGACCACAAAGAAACAGAGAATTGATATTTTATTTCTTGTGAACAATGGGTGACCACTAAACATAGTTTACATTGTCTTATTTAGCAAAATATATCATGCTTAAAATCCAAGTGCTTAATACATAGGGTTAACAGCTGTGTACATAGCAGTGGCTCTCAGCCATCTTAATGCTGCATCCCTCTAACAGTTCCTCATATGGTGGTGACCCTCAACCATAACTTTATTTTGTTACTCCTCCATAACTGTCATTTTGTTACTGTTATGTATCATGATGTAAATATCTGATGCATGACTCCCAAGAGGGTCATGACCCACAGGTTCAGTGCCAGAGTATTGGTCTACCATTTGCAGGACCCTGGGTTTCAGTGATGGGGAAGGAGGAGGAAAAAGAAGGCAGCCAGGCAGGAAGCAGATGGCTGCTAGGGCAAGGGGTCAGTAGGCATAAACTGCGTACTGCCCAAGCACGAGCACCTTAGTCCCATCTCAGAAACCTACAGTGAGAGTCACATTTAGGGACACACATTTGTCACCCACTGGTTTAGAGGACTGAAGAGTTTCCCAGGAGACAAGATCCTGGTCAGTAAGCCCAGGACACCACAAAGCACATTGAAATGGTTTTTCAACTCTCACTGAACATAGGAAATATAAGATAAGGAAGGAGACAACAGAATCATTATGTCGATCTGAAGGGAGACAAGGTTTGTTTACTGCCCTGCATTAAACATATTGTTGGTGATTTTTTTTATGTATTTTTACCAACACTAAATTTTTTTTAATTATTTGAGAATTTCATACAATGTATCCCATCCCAGTTGCTTCCCATCCCTCCCATGCCAAGTCACCCATCCTTGTTCTTTTCCCAATAAAGGAGAAAAAATACCAGTCCATTTGTATAGCCCTTGTACTCAAAGGAGCATAGTCAACAACTGCCCTGTGGCCATTCCCTTAAAAAATACTGAATCCTTCCCACCCATTCCATCCCTGCCAGAAACTATCAACTATGAAGAGTTACACTGCTGCATCTTTATCACAATTTTAAAGGAATTTCTTGAATGGCTCCTGTCTAAACTGTTTCTTTTTCAGGTGTGGGGGGAGACAGTAATGGTGGAGGGGTTGCCACAAAAGCCTTCAATGGCTCTCATTCTATATTATCAGACTGCAGTCCTCGATTCCACTGCAAAAGAAGCTTCTCTACCCATCACGGCAAGCAGCAGCACAGATCATGGACCTCCACATGGTTTTCACTGGCAGCACGGACCACAATCATCCAGAATACGGACCCCAACACTCTCCCTGGTGGCAGCACAGACCACAGACATCAGCCAGGTGTGCTGCCCCCTAAGACTATGTTGATGATATTCATGGTCCTTGTTACTCCCTGAAGACACACGGATGAATGTGATCTGAGTTGCTACCTGAGGACATTTTGGCCACATCTTTTAAATCCACTGGAACTCAGAGACCCTTGATGCCAGGTCCTTTCCATCTCTCTGCTTTTCTTAATTCGTGTAGCCCAGTCCCCTCTTAATGTACAGACATCCTGAAGACAGGTCTTGTTTCAGGATCCGTCTTTAAGAATTTCTTCTTTTTCTGTTTGTTAAAACTTCTAATAGTTCTTCTAAGATTATACTGAGAGCAAAAGGAACTTTGCTGCCACCCCCTCTAATTCTCGCATGCATACATTTTGAAATGATTTTTTCAGCAAATATTTTGACCAAAAAAAAGTGTCTCAGAGGGCAAAAGCACTTGTGTTGCAAGTCTGACAGTTTGAGTTAATCCCACATAAAAAGTCAGATGCTATGGTCTGCATCTGTATCTCTAGCACTGCTCTATGGAGACAGGAGAATTGCCTGGAAGCAGGCCGGCCAACTGGACTGGAGTACAGAGTGTAGCAGAATTAGCAAGAGAGACCCTGCCAAACCAAGCCTCCAAAGTCCTCTGAACCACAATCATGCCGCTATGTGCTGGCCTCCACTCACACTTCTCTCTCTCCCTGTCATGCACACACTGTCATTGAATGCGTATTAGGAATCCAGTATGTGTCAAGATTATTTAGACCTGGGCGACAGATAATCCAATGAATAAAGCAACAACCAAAAATTCATACATGAACCTGCAAACAAATATGTACAGAATTACCTTGCATTATTGGTTATAGTACTGTTCTATAAAGTCATCGTGAACATTGTATTAATAATGAACCATGGCTGTTGGGTGACATAGGTTTAGGTTTATGGAATTTTTAGTAATAGTAAAGCACTTTTGCCAGTCAGTCAATATATTTTAATTTATGTCTTTATTTAATGTATTAGCTAATTTATATTATTTTTGTTAACCTTGGACACTTAGAAGCATGATATGCCAAAACAAACTTATCTATTTAGGCACAACTAATTGGGAAAGTGTTGTGAGAATTGATTTGGGTGATACAATTAAATTTCAATAAGTAGATCAATTCTCAAATGCAAACCCCACAAATAACAAGGATTCATTATAACTCACTTAAAAAATATTTTGTGTGAAGAAGAGAAAATCTCTAAGGATGATGTCTGAAGAGTTTAGGGACGAATTCACAAAAAAAGACAATACTAACTCGTTTGAGACCATAAGGGGTGTTTCTGACAGCCAAACACAGGCACTAAGCAATCCAAATGTAAGAAAGATCACATGTACAGTGGGGGCATTGATAAAAGGGAACGTCATGCATTCTCATCATGAAGGATGTGGCCAAAAAGAATTCTGACTCTCATGATTATTGTAGTACCATTTATAACAACAAATGCATGACATCACTCCGTGTCTATAATGTGTAAATAGAAATGTGGTGTGTGTACATAATATGAAGGTGTTCTGCCTTTAAAAAAGTCAACCACTTGTGACAACATGCATAAGCCTAATGGGTATTGTGCTGATGGTGAAAATAGGGGACACAGACAGACAAATTCTGCACAATACCATTTATAAATGAGATATAGAAAAGCCAACTCCATAGAAGCAGAGAGTAGAATATTGTTACTAGATGTTTGGGTAAAGTGGAAATTTAATGAGAGAAAAAAATAGTGAGATAGGAGGATAGGAAAATAATTTCAAGAGAACTATTATACAACATGGTGGCTATAGTTAATAATAATGTATTATATATTTGAAAATAGTACTTAGATTTTAAATGTTGCCAACATAGGAAAAACATGCCTGAGAGGTAATGGGTATGAAAATTTAGTTTGTTTTAGCCATTCAGTGTTGTATACACACATAATCTAAGTCAGGTTGTATATTATAAATATATAGTGATTTATTTTGTTTCAAACTGTAAATAACTCCTTACAACAAACAGACATGTTTGATTCAGTTCAGCTGTAAAATTCATTGAGTTTGCCCGGTGGTGGTGGTGCACGCCTTTAATCCCAGCTCTAGGGAGGCAGAGGCAGGCAGATCTCTGGGAGTTCGAGGCCAGCCTGGGAGTTCGAGGCAAGCCTGGTCTACAAGAGCTTGTTCCGGGACAGGCACCAAAGCTACAGAGAAACCATGTCTTGAAAAACCAAAAAAAAAAAAAAATTGATTTGGAGATAACAGTCTTCAGTTTGGGAGGTGGGACCAAAATAATAGTGAGCAAAATATCTCTGCAGTACATGTTCTCTATGGTTTGAGGAATGCAGAGAAGAAAAATGTACAGTAATGTGTAGGGGCTTCACCTTGGAAATATAAGATTGCAGAGGCTGTAATCAGAGGATTAGTCAGTGATGCTGAAAATGAGAACGTTCACATGGCTAAAATGGATGACTTCAAGACCATGAGCAGACAGCCTAAAATTCCAAGGCATGTTTTGAATAATTGAGAATACATTTAGGTATAATACAGGTCAAGGGGAAGTTGAAAAATCAGCACCTGGCAGATTTTTCATTACTTTGGGGGGATGAAAAATGAATCGTATTTGTGTTTTAAAATTCTAATGAGAAATAGAAGAGTCTTTGCCCTCTTTTTAAAATCGCCACATTTTTAATCTTGGACATGCCTAAGCCTGGCTTCTAAACGGGACGGAAAGCTCCTTGTCACAGGTGCTTGTACCACTCTTTCTTACCGTGTTCTCAAGATTCAGGAATCACAGCTGTTGTTCTTTTTTAAAAAAATGCTCCAAGATCCCATCGGCAGTAGGCAGCAGAAATGCTATAGGTCCCAAATGGTGGCAGCGGGCCATGTGGTGGCAGGCAGTGGACTCTGGGAGCAGCCAGTCCCAGGCAGAAATGGCTACCAGTCCCAGAGTGGTAGCCTGAGAGGTGGCGGCAGGCCATGTGGCGGCAGACAGCAGGCCCTGGGAGCAGCCAGTCCCAGCCAGAGACAGCTGCTGGTCCCAGAGCAGTGGTGGCGGGCCATGTGGCAGCAGGCAGTGGGCCCCAGGCAGAGACGGGTGCTGGTCCCCGAGCAATGGCTGGTTCCAGGCAGGGAGATACATGGCGGGCGGGCAGAAGACAGAAACATGGATAGACACGACATGCAGGGTGAGGTTGAATGTTTATTCAGGGGGTTATGGAGGAGGAAGGGTGAAGGGGGGGGACAGAGAGAGAGAGGGAGAGAGAGAGAGAAAGAGAGAGAGAGAGAGAGAGAGAGAGAGAAGAGAAGAGAAGAGAAGAAAGAGACAGAGAAGGGGGAAGAGAGAAGTGGGGAGAGAGGCAGAAGCAAAGCTGCCTCTCCGAGAGGAAGATGGAAAAGAGAGCAAGCTCAGGATGGAAGCTGAAGATCAGCCTGCCTCAGTGGATGGGGAGGGGGAATGGGTGTGGCTTGTCTCTTAAAGGGACCAAAACCATAACAACAGCTATAAATAAGTAGAGTTTTTACTAAAATAAAGACATTGTGCAGGAAATAAATTCAGCTTTTGGGAATTCCTCACGATGTCTTAGTTCAGTTGTTCTGAAACAACAAAGACTCTTTTCTAAGAAGGGAGAGTTCCAAGTTTCTGGATGCGCTCATGTGAAAGCGGGATGCACCACACTGAGACGCCTAGAGTCTCCCTTGGTAATTCGTCTGTGGACAATCTGACCTCCTCTTCCTCCCCACCGTGCTGATGGAGAGAGTATGACAGTGAGGACACTCCAGTAGCGCTGGGGGATACCATGGAAAGCTTCACACTCTGGCAAAGCTGGTCAACGTGAAATTTATCAACTCCCCCCCCCCCCCCCCCGTGCAGTCTCCATCCACTCAGGGGAGTGAAATCTCTACACAGATGCTCCCAAATGGAAATTAGCTGGAGAAATTCCTTAGACAAAACTGGTTCTTTGCATTGTTTGTCTTGTGACTCACTGTGTGTTGATCATGTCTCTCCAAATGCCACTCATTACACCCTTCTTTGCCTTATGATCTGAACACTTGAAGTTTCCCCTTCTTTCTTGTGAAGGTTACCAATATCATGTTCACAGGTTAGTACATTTAACGGCTAACTGATTCAGGGCTTTTGACCATCTCTCTTTCTTAGACTCCCTTTGAAAGTAAATCTTAATCAGAAGGATGTATTATTTGAACCAACACATTTTAGGGGTACCTTTTACATTTGTGAGTACCTTATAAGAGGTCATATTGGTGATGGTTTAGGCCCAAAATTGGAATGGATATAGCTTTGGTTAAAAAACAAAGAAGGGAGGCAGAGAGATGTCTCTGATGTTTAGAGCACTTGTTGCGCTTTCAGAGGGCCTAATTCTATACCTGGCAACAATATCAGAATTTTAAAAGAGAATTTGATACCCAAAGGTTGGTATTTGGGGAGAGAAACATTCATGACTAAGTAGAATAACTTTAAGGCCCTTTCTTCTAAGCAAACAAAATAATTATAAAGCATTGGAGGCACCATTTACTAAAATGGTCCAAAGAAACACATCTGCAAATTAAAAATAAAGCAATCTTTTTTTAAATTTTTTTTATTGAGAAAAGGAAAAAAAAGTTTCCCCCTCCTCCCAGCCTCCCATTTCCCTCCCCCTCCTCCCAGCCTCCCATTTCCCTCCCCCTCCTCCTACCCTTCTCCCCGTCCCCCCACTCCTCTCCCCCTCCCTCTCCAGTCCAAAGAGCAGTCAGGGTTCCCTGCCCTGTGGAAAGTCCAAGGTCCTCCCCCCTCCATCCATGTCTAGGAAGGTGAACATCCAAACTGGCTAGGCTCCCACAAAGCCAGAACATGAAGTAGGATCAAAACCCCGTGCCATTGTCCTTGGCTTCTAATCAGCCCTCATTGTTCGCCATGTTCAGTGAGACTGATTTTATCCCAATAAAGCAATCTTTCAAGTTTTATCTTAGCTAGAAATATTACCCTTGTTGTATTAATTGCGTGGACAGGTTATGCTTTGATATTCCTTAGGTCATGGTTGAATTCTTTGAGGAACTAGAAACAAGCATCCATCTAACAGTGATAAAAGAGAGAGGTATGATTGTCTGCCATCTGTGCCCATGGCTATAGACTTCTAACTTCTCCTTCTTGCCTTCAATACACTCGCCAACCCTATAATGTGCATTTGAGAGTGAATCATTTGATTCACACTTTGGCTTTACCTATTCTTTCTTCATCTTCTGGCAGTGGGCAATTACTTCAGCTGCCATGTCCAAAACTTTGTTGTTATAACATGAACACATTTTATAAAGTTCATCATTGACAACTGTACAGTTCAGCACAAAAAAAATTAAAAATATCACAATGTTTTAATTAAGTTTACAAATTTGCATTTGGCCAAACTCGTGGACATTCTCTGTCAAGTCTTTGGGTTAAAAGTTGAACATGGTTGCCAAAGTAGAATCTGTATCCATTGAAGCTAAATCAAACTTGGAACAACTTTTCATTATCTGAAGAAGTGCTAGATTCTCATATTTATTATGTATTCACGTCAGTCTGAGAATTGAGAACTCCATTTGAAGCCTTTATATTCTCCCTCATTGTCTTTAGTCCTTCTTTAGCTTTGACTTCTGTTGATTGTCTTAAATGTCATCTCTTTTTTTCATCAATTCATCTTCTTGTCCCTGTTCCCTTCCTCTACTCTCAAGATTTTACTTCTCCTGGAATTCTTGTTATGTTAAACAAAACAACACCTATTAGATGTGATCATATTATGTGTGTGTTTATAATATGGCAATGCAACTAATTACCTTCAGTAGATGTAATCATATTCAATTATGATAAGCTTTAGAGAACAAATGTCTTATTTTCCTCCAAATTCTCTATATACTGAAAACCTGTTTCCATCATGAAGACATTTCAGTGTGGGATCTTTGAGAGATGATTAAGTTCATGACAACGTATCTTTAATGAAGAGGCCCAATACTTTTATAAAGAGGCCTGAGAGATCCTTTGCCCCACTTCATATTATTCACAGGAAGAATATTGGTGCCAATGAGCAAGGACACCTGCCACTACTGGACAAGAGATATGCTGGCACTTTTGAGTTGGGCCTTTTCATTCTGCAGAAGTGTGAGAGTTTACTGTGAATTGTTTGCCAGCAGTAGAGTTCATAGAATCTTATTATTGAGAAGCCAAATGAAGTAAGAAAGGATGTACAAACACAATGAATAACTTGTTGGGCATTTGGAAGCTGCTAAATTGTGGAGAAACAGCCAGAAAAGATACTGTGGAGTGGGTATGTGTTAGAAGAAACCAACAGGGATCAGATGGGAAAATGATACCAAAAAGTTGGAGTGAAACCTTTTTCAAGTTCTGATTCCAGATCTGAACAAAGAAGCAATTTCTAATCCTTTCCCTGAGCGGATCCATTCATCGGCTCACATACACACAAAGCAGAACAGATCAGAATGCTGAACAAACCCTTTCTGTAGACATGCCACATAGCCCTCTATACAGTTTAGAGCTGAGATCTGCACCGGAGCAGATTGTTGGCCTATGGGAAGGAGGTCTAGTTCATTGTCTTGGATGTCTTCACTTCTGAAGAAATGTGGGAACATTCCACAGACAGGTCCAAGGGGAAAGTGGAAACATAATTTAATATACTTATCTATGGCTTTGCTCAGTTTCTAATAACAGATGATTGTAAAGAACATTAATTCACAATATGTGCATTTAATACATTCTTTGTAAATAAAACAATGATGGAGAGAATTTGCAAAAAAAGACAAAAATGATGATGAAAAATTGCCGCATGTCCCCCTACTAGGGATTCATCATTGTAACATTACAAGTAGCCATCTTTATAGCATTTCTTTCTCGAGTTTTGCTCTAGTAAGTCAGTCTCAGAACAAGGCATTCCCTCAAGTCCATTGCTTTAAAAATACTCATTACATGAAATGCCTGACACTTTCTTATGAAATACACTTTCCCGTGTGTAATCAGTTGAATTCTTCCTGTCCTGTACCTCAGTCAGATAGGAAAACACACATGAACATGTGCATAGTGCTCTTGAGAAAGGCACAGCCTGTTCCCACTGATGGCACTGCTGACAAGCATCCTGATTAGAAACTTGGCTTCCGGGACAGAACGTGATCTATGCCTAGCCTGAGAATGGAATCAAGTTTTCCAAGCCTCCAGCAGAGGTATTCTATATAATACGCCTTAAAGTAGAATCATAATTCATTTAACGTCTGCAGTTACTATTACTCTTTATTCTAGTCACAAGAGCAATAACTTTTAACTAACAGACTATCTCAGAGTTGGCAAGGAACCTTTATTTAATATTTATTTGATATTAACTCTGGTTAGCACAATTGATCTTATTTGCAGAAAATAATGTTAAACAAAAGCTACTAAATGTTTAAGAGAATGGCTGCAACTTCACATATGAAATTGAAATTTGACCAGCATATTAACAAATTTTTAAAAATATTTTAGCTGGTGTCATAACTATTACCCTGTAAACACCATTCCTTGTATTCTAAATCTATGAGAATGAAATGGTACAGAAAATCATTGAATTGTATATACATAGAGGGGATGAACATTTATTATTCCAGAGTTAAAGAAGCTGATGTGGGAGATAACTTCTCCGGTAAAAAATATAAATAAAATAAAATACTTGTGTGTGAGAGTTTTGTTTTTTGTTTTGTCAATTCGATACAAACTAGAGTCATCTGAGAACACAGATGTAACTTCAATTCAGAAATTAAATCCATAAGACTGGCCCGTAAATATTGATGTCTGAGTATCCAGGGTGTTGGGTGCTGCCATTCCTGGATCGGTGGTTTGGAAACCAAAAGAAAGCATCCCAAGCATGGCAGGAGGGGCAATCCTTTGATTATTATTCCTCCATGGCTTCTTCTTTAGTTACTGCCCTCAGGTTCCTGCCTTTAATTCCTGCCCTGACTTGCATTAGTGAAAGTTCATAATCTGGGAGTTGTTTCATCAAGTTTCTTTTAGTCATAATATTTATCACAGCAATATGAAGAAAACAAATGCAAGAGTCAAATATAAGCACATGCTACAACTAAAAAGGTGTATGAGTGTCTACATTTGTCACCTCATAGTCAATCTAAGCACATCTTCTACCTGGATTGATTTAGTATACATGTTTGTCTGGCAGAGAAGTTAAGAATCGTCCTTGAGCTGGTGGTGGCGATGATAAGGAAGGTGATGATGAAGGTGATGATAATGGTGGTGATGATGAAGTTGATGAGAATAAAGATGGTAAAGATGTTGATGATGGTTCATTGCTGGTATCGGGTGATGATGATTGTTCATTGCTGGAATCTGGATGAGTTTTTCTAGGCTTTCATATTTTACTGAAAACCAGAGAAATTCAAGGTTTTCAAGCTCAGATTTAGACTGCCTATGTACCAAACACATGGACAGAGTAAACAGCAGGTTCATGGCTTTTCTAGTGTGACATACACAGGTGGGATATTCTAACTGTGGAAGCTCCCAGTCTCAAAGATTGGGCAGTTATCTTCCAGCTTCTCAGGTGTAATTCAGCAATTGTTTTTATTTCAATATGCATACAATTGTGCATAATGTATATATAAACTAATGTATTGCATGCATTTAATTTGTTTGTGTGTTTTATTCTCCAGAGAACATGACCATTACAATGTAATAACCATATTTTACTTATCCATTCATCAGTTAAAAGGAATTTAAGTTATATTTATGATTTTGGGCTTTTGTTGTGAATAATGTCAAAGTAATTGTTTAAATTATTATAGTATTTGTGGGCTTTTTGGCAAGCATTATTTTGAAATTATTATTAGTTCCCACTTTTATTCTAGTATGTTTTCTATGTGTTTACATTTTATTCATAGTTTTAGGCAAAAGAAATTCTCTCATCAACTTATTCTAATAAAACTTTTTTAAATAAACGTTAAGTCAATTGCATAAGTTACTAATATTTTACTCTTCTCACAATTTATTTCATTGAATCCTATTCATGTATATTGTTTCTTTTATTACTCTTACTTTTTTTGCAATTTAATATATTATAATTTTCAGTTCAGTTTTTTTTTGTTTGTTTTGTTTTGTTTTGTTTTGTTTTTTTTCGAGACAGGGTTTCTCTGTGGTTTTGGAGCCTGTCCTGGAACTAGCTCTTGTAGACCAGGCTGGTCTCGAACTCACAGAGATCCCACTGCCTCTGCCTCCCAAGTGCTGGGATTAAAGGCGTGCGCCACCACCGCCCGGCTTCAGTTCAGTATTTTTAAGGGACTCCTGAGTATGGGAATGAGTGGGTCTCTGATTCTCGTGTCTCCTTCTGTTAGTAGCTTTGTCCAACCTTCATGTGATGATTTTTCTTCTATTTTATGATAGTTTTGTTTTTATATTAAAAAGCTTCTGACTTGACTATGTATTGTTTATAACATTTTCTAATTTATATTTTTAAATATTTACTTTTTATTAAATTATTCTTCAAATTTGTTACATAAACTCTGCTTTTAAATGTTGACATTTAATTATACATATTTCTTAATGATTGTTTAAGAATCAGAGATATATAGAAAACTAATATATGTCTTCCAAAAGTAAAACTTTAAACTATTTTTAACACTCTCTAATTTGTATTACTTTATAGTAAGAAATATAATCTGTAGATTTAATCTTCGACATTTTTAGAATTTTCTCTATAGGTTAATATGTTATAAACTTTTTCAAATCTTTTTTGTGTACTTGAATATCATCTGTTTTTGTTATAGTGACATGTTATGTTATGTTCTTGACAGTATTCTGTATTTATTTTATGCTGTAGCAACACTCCTATGTTTAAAGTGCTCTTCTAGCTAACAAAAATTATAATCAACCTATTTTTCTTGAAATTTACCAGTTTTTCTGTGATCCTATGAAATATACTTTATATAATTATGAAATATGTGTTTGTATCTCTATCGTTATTCACAAATTTAATACCACTGTTTTTACTTACAAAACATTTAAAACATCATCACTAGGAAAAATTTTCAAAAAAGTAGAGAATGAATCAGAACTATATAAAAGCTGTTCAATCATTATATAGACAGTCAATTGTTTCAAACATGGTCCCTATATGCAAGACTGAACTGACCAAGCTATGTCTAGCCAAAGCTGCAATGCTAATACAAGATTTTAATTTCCTTTTTACTTACTTTCTATACATAATTAATCATTTCATCACCACCATCATCATTATTATTATTTTGTCTATCTCTTGCTGTCGTCACTACTTCAGGTAAACTTGTGTAGGCCCCTTGGCTACTGGATTTGGTTCCAATGCCAGATGATTGTTGATCACTACTCTTTCTGTGAGTTTACCCCCTAATAAATAAATCTTTGTTGTATTCCATTCTGGGCTAGTGTGGAACTCTTTTGTAGGCAACAGTTTGGCACCCGTGTGGCCAGAGTCCACACCATTGCCGGGACCTGCCCAAAAGGTCTGTGGCTTTCTCCCACTGTACCCAGCTGAACATTAATGGAAAAGAAAGAACAGCAGCAGAGAGACATTGGATAATAGAAAAACAAAAAAAAAAAAAAACTTCTGAATTAAATCATTTGGTGTATTTCAAGGATGTGGGGAACTCAGAATGGAAGCCAGAAGCTGTTCTACATTGGGGAAGGGGTTTCACTTTTGTTTCCACAAGAGAAGAAAAGAACGGATACCATCTAAATTAATAAAGATTCCGTTTGGCTAGGCGGTGGTGGCACACGCCTTTAATCCCAGCACTCGGGAGGCAGAGGCAGGAGGATCTCTGTGAGTTCTAGACCAGCCTGGTCTACAAGAGCTAGTTCCAGGACAGGCTCCAAAAAACCACAGAGAAACCCTGTCTCGAAAAACCAAAAAAAAAAAAAAAAAAAAAAAAAAAAAAAGATTCCGTTTGAAAAAGAGAAATCTCTTAAGAAAGAGAAATGACAATGCTACAGGTTTTAAGGAAATTGCATAAATGTTGGGGCAGGGTTCTGTTCTTGTCCTTGCAGGAAAATACCCATCTTCAAAAATTCAAGAGACCTTGGATATCTAGAAGCCTAAAGAAGAAAAGATAGCTATCCAGAAAGACTCACCAAACAAAGAAAAGTCTGACTTATGGCACCCATATCTTTTACAGAGTAAAATTTCACTACCTAAACATACATACATATCTCCTTCCTCTCAGTATAATGATAGTCAGGATTCACTTAAAAATCAAAGCAGAAAAAAAAAAAATCAAAGCAGACTTGGAGTTGGAGAGTGGTGTTCCTTCTTTTCTAAATCCAAACATGTTGTTAAAAGAAAAATTCACAGTTTCTGTCCAATCTCAGGAGCCAATTGGTATGGAAGAGAAAAAGGAAAAAAAATAGGAAAAAATTTATTTCTCCAAATACCTATTTTTCTCTCTATGGTACCTTTCATTGAATGTATGTCTATATAAACAATGCTTAAGTTTTCAACAATTAACACTAAATTTTCCTGGAGTTAATCATTGAAGTTTCCAGGAAGAGCCACAATTCCACCTGGTTGATATGATGTCATGATGCCGATAGCACCACTTTAAGATCGGTTTTCGGTTGCAAACTTCTCAAGATCATTCCCATTTGACTAGCTGACATGATCCCCCTTCTTACAATGTTCTGGCTAGAACTTCAAATAAGAGCTTCAGAAAAAAAAAAAAAAACCACTTGACTACTACTCAGAGACTTTCTTCAATTGTATCACACAGTAATCTTGAAACTTAACCATCATTTTAGTTTTTAAAGGACCCCATAATAATAACATTGTCCCCATGACAGCTGGAAGTAATTCTAGAAGACAACGTCTCCTCTCCCAACAAAGTTTGTCCTCAGGGTGAGGGATATCTATTAGGGTTTGATTATACATGGTGTGGGCTTAGAGGTGGAAATTAAGTAGACTCGTGGATCTCTTTTGAAAAAAAAAAAAGAGATTGAATGTGATAGTGGGTAGCTTTATAATAACTCTTTTGTATGGCAACAATCTCTTACACATAATTTCTCACTGTCATTTTTAAATCCTATTCGGAACTCTTCATTTTTTAATTGATGAATGTATATTTCTTAAGTTTGTTATAAATAACATTTTAGACCACACTTACATTGTTTTATTTAATATTTGACACAAAATATTTTTTGTTTCTGCTCTTTTTTATTTTCTTAATTTTCCTTGAATAAAAGCCATTTTCTTCTGTTGTTCTAAGAGCTGTTTTGTATTGCCTTTAAGATACATTGCCCTATGTATTCACTGTCCTTGTTTCTCTACACACATTAACATCTGTCTTTGCTCACCAGTTTAATTTCATTTCTTTGGTTCCCTATAATCTATTACATTATCATTTTTATATTGTCTCATGAAGTGTCTTTGGGGTGGATAGGTAGGGACAACTTAGAACCTTACCTGTTTGCTGAGCTGGTATGAGATTCCAGAATTGGTTCTCTACAGGCTTTGCGATCCTCTGGTGAGATTAACTCAGAAACAAAGATGAATTGTTTAAGCACGTGCAGTGTGAAGCTCCTTCTTTCCCTTACAGGTACACTCAGCAAATCATGCATAAGTTTTAATATATTGGAACATTAGAACGTAATAATTTTTATGTTTTTTATAAAGTAGTACTTATAATGTATATACTAAACAGTGCTTTACAAATAGGTTCAAATATTTAAGAAATATTAAATGTGAAAGTTTGAATTATTTTGCTTGTTGTTTTGTCCTTATAGAATTACAAATTATAAGAGATCCAAGGTTTGTGAATAAATAGGATTGCTCATTTCTACATGAGACTCAAAAGCTTATTTTTGCTTATTGTCAAGATGCAGGAGTAAGATTTAGTTCAAAGTAAAGTCAAACTTTCTCATGATAATATTTCACATTAGGTCTTACTGAAATAATGTACATTAATAGTTCATAGTGAGTGAAATGTACTGTATTTTTTACTATTTAACCTGGAAAATATGCAAATATGAACAATAAGCCCAATTCAATTATATTTTTGAGACAGCATAAATGCAAGAAAAAATGCATGAGAAATAGTGCTACAGAGATTTAGCTGACTCTCCTTCAGAACTGTAATTCAAAGACCAGTTTAATACTTATCTCTGAAGAAAATGCTATAACCCAAGACATAAAGTGACCTTAAGATAGACAAGGGAAGTTGCGGACATTTCATCAGTTCAGATAGAGTTTATAGTCAGAACATCATCCTAGATAATGAAGTCCAAGGTAAGACAATAAAAGAAAAGGTGGTAAAGGCCACCTGCCATAGAACAGAAGTAAACAGATACCATAGAGGTGGGCACACTGGGAAAGAGAAAACTGGATTGGCAGACCTTTTATTCCTTCTACTACTTATTGAAATAAAATTCCTCCAGAGTGACATGGGTCCTTACTACAAAACAGAATCTTTTTTACATAGACTACAAACTTTTAATATTGTTTAGGTTTGCCTAGCGTTCTCTTAGAAGTTGCTGTGTGCCACAGAACTCGAGAAGCATCTGGGGTAGAAAGAAATAGTAACTAAATGTGTGTGTGTTTACATCGGCTTCCCTTTCAGCTTTCTTAGCTTCAAGCAGGGAAGGGGATTCTGATTCCACCTACTGTCATCAGCTCACTTTGAAAACAGCTGAAACCCCTTGACCTTCTTCCGTTTTTAATCTTGAGATGAACTGCAAGCAAGCCGTGTGTACTTAACACTTACTGCAAGCTCAGTTTTATCTAGGAAGGAAAGGCAATGGTTGAATACAAAGAAAAGACAAATTGGAAAATTTTCCACTGTAGCATTTGGAATCTGTCTGCTTTTGTAACTTTCTGACTTTAGCTATACTAACAAGCCCAACATCATCACATATCTGCAGGTTTTTTGGAGGAGGAAATTGGGGGCGGGGGGGGAATAAAACACATTTCTTATTAAGAGGACACTTACTTTTTCTATTTTCTTTTTATCCACAAATACATCCTATTTATTTTTACTATTTGTTCTTGGACTAGTCTTCTTTTCATTGTAAAACAGAATTTTCTCTTTAATACAAGAAATCCCTTCTTTCCTAGTTGAAACACTAGAGTAAGACACGTACTATTCATGTATGTAGCAGGCGCTACTGATCACTGACCAGGTCATTTGTGTCAGGGGTACAGGCGTACTAAATTCATATATTCCAAATGGTGCCTGGGAACCAGATGGCTGCAATGACTTCTCATTCTCTCTCTTTCTGCTTAGCATCCCCACTTAGTTCTATTTGAAACTTATGTGCCCTTGAAGGTAAATCAAACCAGAGAATACTAGGGCAAAAAAGAAAACAATTCAAATTTTAAACAAGAATTGTCAGAAAATATCTATCAGAACTTGATGTGCCATGAATTTCAAGCTATAGAGCCTCCTTCAAAGACTGCTTTTATTAAGCGCCTGTGTATAAAGAAAAATCCATTACATATGATATGCACCTTGTGTCTATCAGTTTGAAGGTTGTTTATAGCGCCGAGCCCACCTGAATCAAAGGGGAGAACACAGAGAAGACAACGAGACCATTTTATAATTGTTCTCTTTAGAACAGATGAACGCTTCAAATAAAAATGGACTTTCATCAATTTACCAATTTGATTTAAGAAGGAGCACATGCGGGAGGAATTTTAGAAAATGCTTCCATTTGCTGGATTTTTTTTCTTAGTCATTTCTTAAATTATGAATCCTAATACTATTGAAGAAATCCCTTTGTTGCTTGCCTCATGGTTCAATTGCTGTTTGTTGCTAGAAATTGAAGTAGATATCTAAAGAAGAGACATCATCTCTAAGAATTTCGGTTTCTGTGACTTGAAAAAGAAAGGAAAACTCATACATTTTAAGCACTTTTATCCATTTCTGGAAAGTAAATGACTAACCTGAAGATGTGCTGTAATTTAGGGCTCGTTTTGACCATTGACATTTTGTTTCCTATTTGCTTCTGTTCAGTGGGCTCATTATTACACTGTTTATTTTATCTAGAAACCAAAAACAACAGAACAATCTTGACTTTCTATACCGTGAACACCAAATCCATAAATCACAGTCTCTTAGCACCCGTCTTTACATTTCAGACTTAAGAGTCCATGACCTCCCGTCCCTAACAAGTTTTCCTACTGTGTTTCCTGTTATTTGTAAGTGAAACAGTGATAACATGGAAATCGTGGAGTCATTTTCACCATTTTGTTCTTATTTCTTGTAGGGATTGATAAAATTCTTTACACCATGTGCAAAAAAAAATACCAACATTTCTTTATCTATTGAATTGTATTAAATGTAGCCTTAGACAATTCTTAAGCAAACTGTTGCCCTATAGCTTGGTTCTCTGTAATTTCAACACATGAATGAAGTGCTCTTATCCTCAAATCTAACTTTTCCTCTGGCCACCGCGAATGTCTGCAACACTATAGCAAACACAGATCACCATGAAGGAGGCATAGTTTTTATTTATTTTTTAATAGCAAAACAACCAATAAGAGAGGGACGTAATTATAATATAATTAAATAATTGGAGATAATTGCCCAGTGGTAATTTGTTTCCACATATTAGAAGGTTAGCAGTATGTGGGCAGGAAATAACCCCCTTCCTGATTCTCGACAAGTACTTCCCATGTGGTAAACTGGTTTTAGTTTCTTCTTACATTGCAACACGTGTCCTGAGTATATGAGCTTATACAATGTGTTCAGCTGTGTAAACCTCTTACCAACAGGACCCAAGAACATAGAAAATTGACAAAGCACAAATTTTAGGATATTTGGCAAAGTCCTACACGTAGAATGCTTACTGTGACTTAGAATGAAGCAACGTCGAATCCTTCCTTAAGAATAGAATGATCTAAAAAACCACTTAGAGATATTTAGCAAAACACTGATATGGTTTTTCATCCCTTGAGTTACATTAAGAGCACGGATTGTGTTATATATTTACTATGCAAGTCAGGGAAATGTTATTCTACTTTTTAACATCAGCCTTGATTCTAAAATCTGCCAACTCATCGTTATGATTCTTACAGCATATTAAATGTGTAGTCCTGGATTTTTCCTGCCTTAAGCATTTGCATTCACAGTAGGGTGATACCTAGGAAAAGGCTTCATCCCTCGGGCTGGATTACTGATGTCACTGGGGTCCCAACTGACACACATCTAAAATAGCCAAATGTCAGAGGGAAATTCTGTGTTGGAAGAATAACTCAAGTTTCAAGGTCATGTTTCCAAAACCATGGCTGCAATACAAGCATTCCTGCATGAGCTTCTTTCCTCTCTTTCCTTTTCTCGAACATTCTATAGAATTTTCTGTGGAGGGATTGGTACCTTTATTGACGTTTTACCTCTTATCTACCATTTGTCTGTCTCTATTCTTATTACATATATCATCTATTTTCTTTTATGAGCTATTCAAATACATAAAATTGTGTTCAGAATACGTTTTCATCCAATAGTCAATGTAGTCAAGTTTCAGCATTTCAGTGTGTTGAATTTTGACATGTTTTAAGAAATTAAATGTTCCTGAAAACATAGCTTCCCATATTCTTATCCTCTGCTTTGCATCTTAGTGGAAACCCTGGCTTGATTTAAGTGTTGAACTTCACCAGAAACGTTTTATATGTTTACTACTTACCATATGAATATTTATATATGAGTGCAAACATTCATAAGCAGTATCATTTGCTTTTTTAAACTTGATAAATATTGTAAAATTCTGTTTGCATTCCTGAAATGTTTGAGTTTTTTTTCCTTTGAAGTTATGTTTCTGAGATCTTTCTGTTGATACACAGCACGTCTTATTTAAACGCCTGTATCCACTGTGAGACTGAACTTCAATTTATATGTTCTGTTTGACATGAGCATCAGGATTTTCCTCTCCTTGTTCTTATAATTAATCCTGCAGTATACATTCTTGAAAATATCCTCCATCCATTCCCCTACATGGAGCAATTATATATTACATGCAAAAATTCAGTCCTAAGATGATTTGCATTTTCATCCATGAACAAGATATGTGTTAAGAACTGATGCATACTGATATAAGTATATGAGCTCCTGTACTAATGGGAGGACCTTTTATTTATAGCTTTCTCTTCTGGGCAGGGGGTTCTCAATGGATTGTGGCACGTGGTACAAGCAGCAGATGCTCTGAAAGAATTTTCCATTCTCCATCTAATTCTACACTCTAGATTCTTCTTGTTAGAGAGTAGTCAAATATCTTCATGATCCAAACAGTCAACACTGCTTTTTCTCAATTCTTCACCATGGATTTTAATTATAACAATGATGTATAAATAGGACCAGGAGACCTGTTACACAGCAAATGTTACCTTCAGCCTGAACTCAGCTTAGATATTAAAATTCTAACCCTAAATCGATGGTATTATGAAGAAGCAAACACTGTGGTTAACTCATGAGTGACACGTTTATATAATCTTTATCAATAAAAACTCAGGAGTCAGATATCAGGGTAAGCACCTGATAGATCTGAGAAGAGGTGGAGCAGCCACCAGTGACTTTCCACTTCTTCCTTTCCTTCTTCCAGATGGAGTGAGATCCTCTCTAAGCCCTGCTTTACTATTTCCTAGGTCGTCTAAAACCTCTATGGTTAATTTTAGTCAGCTAATGGCCAGTTTTGCACTCTAATTCAAAACAAATTTTATGTTCAAAATGTAATCAAGATATCACATAACACATGCATGTAGGGTCTTGATAACTGAATTTGTGCCCTTTTAAAAATAGACCAAAGGGTTTGTTTGCCTCTTCCATCACATGAGAATACAATGGAAAGGCACAGAGGCCCTTGCCAGGCACAGGATCTACTAGTATCTTAAATGACGAAGACTTTCCACCACCTGGCCCCTGAGAAAAATTTCTTAGCTAACAAGCTACCTCATTTATGGTAGTTTGTTTCATATAGACTAAGTCAAAGGTCCTACCAATTATTTGTTACTATTAACTCGTTTGAATTTTTCAGGACCTTTGCAAAATTTATACTTTTCCATATAGTATAGCTAGATGTTTGTAGGAATATGGTACAATCATCTACTTGCAAAAATAAAATGCAATTTCTGAGTATGCCAAGTTGAAAATAAATCTGAAAAACTATAGTAAAGTCTCATCTTAACTTCTTTGATAAATATACTAATATAAAACTATATTGACTCACAGATGTCATTTTTATACTTTTACTTGTAGAATACCAGTTACTTCTGGTAATTTTGCTCCCTTTAGAAAAAATAATCTAAATATGTAGTAATAAAGTTTATAAAATTGTGTCAAGTGGGAAAGACAAGTTTTGTTGTTTTACAGATGATATTGTTGCATACTTACAGTTAAAATACCTAATAAAAACTCTCAGGAATATCTTCTCCTATTTTGTTTAATTCAATTTATTATAGAAAATCTGCTTGCCATATTTGGAGTTATGAAATAAACATTCATACACAAAACACTGTTTATAATAATAGAACAAACACTAAAGCCTATGTTTTATTATAATACAAACAAAATATACATTTCATAATTTTAATTATCTTATACTACAAGACTACATTTTTTTAAAGTAGAAAGATTCAAAATTGATTACTAACCACTGACAATGTTAAAATTAAAATTAACTGTGGATTCTGAAAAGCTAATGTTTCTTTCCCAAAAAGTGATGTTTCAAGCTTTTCACAAATATTTTATATTACAAAATAATTAATCCAGAGTTACAAAGACTGTGTATTTTTCTGTACTTAAATTTCTGATTTGCAGAATCTGGGAATTTTAAATTGTATGCCTTTTTAACCTCACATACCAACTGAAAATTGTAATTTGTGATCATCTACTATGAGAAAATATATATTTCTTTCTATATAAAAAAGCCTATCATCCACACCGAAGATCTTTCAGTGAAAACACCCCGTGACAGCTAAGGCACTGCGAAGGTGACAAATGGGGCCGCAGATGTTATCCTTTGAAGACAGGGGCTTCCCAAGGCCACTTGCATCTGTCTTGGTGAAATGTGTGAGATACACCTTAGATACATGTGTAAGAAAAATCACAGTTTGCCGAGTGGTCTTGTTTAACTTTATGTTTTCATGTGAATGAAATGACACTGGCTGTCCTGGGAACTCAGTCTGGGTTGAGTTATTCCAGCAAGCAGTCATTCCTGCTCTTCTCTACCTGAAGCCCCCAGATCGGGAGGAATAGAATGTAAGAATATACAAGGAGTCACGCTATAGAAGACAGGAAAGCTCCCAATGTGTGGCCATATCACAGAGAGCATTTTGGAAGTAAATCTTACTGATTCTGGAATTCTGAAGGATACCTGGAGAATTCTTGTGGTTTCTCCAAATTGCTCAATTTTTCCTATAACTTTCTGCATTTTAAGTAGTCTGACTGTTTCTCCTGAAACAATTCACTCAATGACCTGAATGTAGGATTCTGAGCTCTTTGGGAAAGAAAAAAAAAAAGGTATTTTACATAAAATTATTTTTTAGATTATTCATTTCTAAACAAACTCTTAAAATTCCTAATAAATTAAATGCAAATGAGTTCAGCTGGGCACAGTTACATTTAGCAGCACAAAAGATTGGAATAAAAATTCAGCAAAACACACACAAGAAAATTAAAGACATGTATTGAATATATATATATATTCAATACCTAGGTTGTTCTAGAGTCTCTTCTGAAATATCTGGTATCTTTGAATATTCAAAATGTGAGCAATAGTCTGCTCTTTCTTCACTTCAATAAGGGTTCTATTTCTGATGTTAAGGAGGTAAACATTGTATTTGTCAGTTTATATATTTACACTCTTCTAAGGGTTCTGGACAAGTAATAAAATGTCGTTTTTATTTTATAACCTTATCTTATGTAATCTTACTAGTAGGTTATATAATATATTTTATTCATCATTAGTAGTTTTGTATTCAAAGCAGCAAAAATTTTATTTTAAACCAAGGGTATAAAATAGATTTACAGAATGTTGATAGGAAACAATTACATTTGAGCTAAGTAATTAGCAAATGGTTTCAATATTCTTATCTAGATAAAATTAATTTTCAGAGGTCAGTACAAATATTAGAACATTGTATAATTCCATATTTGAGAATTACTTTTTGAAACACAACAATCTGAAAGTAATTTTTAAATGAAGCACGACCCCTCGGACTTGCTTTGAGTTTGCCATCAGTTTGTAGGATTCACAGTAAATTAATAAATAAACTCCCTTGTGTGGTATTTGATTACTAGTCTAACCATGGCACAAGAATTTGTATGTATTTCTTCTGGAGATGCAATTCATTCTGGTACACTTATTAAGACAGTTCCTTCACTTTTCCTCATCCTTAGTGTAAAACATCTACAGATATTCATTATTATACCAGTCCCTCACAGCTGACTGGGAAGCCTTTGAGATAGGAGCCCAATGCAGATTAAATGAATAGAAGATCCTGATTCTGCATTGGACAAAGAGATTGACTCCCTAACACTGGTCTTTAATCACACAGGCTTCTCACAGACTTCTTTCAGAGAGTGTAGAATGCATGAGAAACAAGTAAGGTCTGTTGGTTTTCTAAAAAGCCACATTCTTTCTGAGGAAGTGGCTAATTGTTCATTTCACACTATAAGGAGTGTGAAAAGGCCAAACAGAGGAAGGCTACGGTCTTTGTGCTCGAGGAAGGAAAGGTGAGTTCTGCAGAGACTGGCAGGGAAGCAATGTTCAGAGGGAACATTGAATTTGAAACGTGCTAACAAAATACAAGTGGTATTCACATTAATGCTGTTCATTTTCTTTACAGACTTGCTTTGTAAAACTGCTAAAACAACACTGCTTGAACTCTAATGTATCACCCCAGAAATCCAGAAAATTTGTGTCAAGAAAAGGATGTCAAAGAGTTATGTTAACCCTTCCCGTCATCAAAATTCTTCACTTATCTATTCATTCAACAAATATATAGTCCCACTCCCCCTGTTGGTCATCTACTTAATTATCTCTGCATGTATTACATATTGTTTACTCCTGTTTACTCAAATACAACCAAATAACGATATAAATGCAAACAATATACAGCATATGATAAATACGTAGAAAAAGAGAACACAGAAATACATTGATTATAAATAAAATAGTGTCATCCCATAATTCTTTACAATTTTTACTTTCACTTGAGGTTTTGCTTACAGTTTGTTATAATCTAGACTCTTTTTTTAATGGCTACATTACAAGTTGGGAGATAGCTATGCTCCAGTGGAAAGAGTTCCGTTACATTCTATCTAGTTTGTTTCTGGCTTCCTTCCTTTTTGTGTAATATAAGTTTTCCCCAAAGTCAGCATTTATGGCTATCTTACTGTCTGCCTAAGAAGTCCCTTCTGTAATATAGTGCACACATCATGCCACGCTTACTATATATAAAATATTTCTCCATGTTATTAAAATGGAAATTGTGCATTCTGCATTCTAGAACACAACATTAACCATTAGGTTCTGTCTGTGAACCTGTTTCTCTTGACCAATCACAAGGACTCTTGTTTGGATCATTAATACCCTTTCATATAATCACTATTGCAGTGCACTAGATGTAGCCGGTGGCCTGAAAGAAGGGACATACTTTTCTAAGTTCTCATACCTGACTCCAAGTGTGGACTGATGGTTCCTTGTCACTAGCATAAGATGTTTTAATTCGTACCTCTCTTCCAATTCCTACAAGATCACCCGTTCTAGAATGGAATGATTTAGCTGCTCATCAAAACATAGCCAACTGCACTATAAACTCCATGTTTAATGGGCATGCTTAGGAATAAAGCACCTTCCACTGGACCGGATGATGTTCAGTTAGCTTACTTCTATATATGACTTAAAATTCAAATATAAAACATTTACAAATGTAAGGCTCCAAATTTGAGGACAATGCTTGACTTTGCTGATAAAAAGTTTTGTTCTCAGAAAACTAGTCCAGATGAATTCCTATCTACCACAGAGTCTCATTAAGATGAAACTCCATAGAAGGCATGCATGGATTGGCAATGAGGGATGTACAAAACAGAAGACAGCATTTTTCAGTCCGGAAAATAATTTTCTCTTTAAATTAAATAGAGAACTATGTAGCCATGGCTCTGTGGAGCTCCTCCAGGTCTCTGTGATGTCTTCGGTTTCGTTTCTTCTTTATTTCCTGCATGTGCTTCCATTTCGGGCCGCCCTTGTTGCGTTGTCTCCGCTTCTCCCTGTACCACATCTGTTCGCAGTACTGATCCAGGCTGAAGTTTGGGCTGCTAAGGATTTGGATGTAGTCTTTGTATCTCAACCGTGACTCAGCCAATAGATCCTTGACCTGCCCCTCCTGGTGTTCTGCCCTTTGGGTATTTTCCATCTGTTCATTCTCAATGACATTTAAAGTCAGCTTCACTACGGTGTGGACAAAAGTGTGTTCTTGTGCTTTGCAGTAATACATCCCAGAGTCCTTCTTCTGCAGGCTTCGGATCAGTAGCCCATAGTCCGTTTTGATGATCCTTTCATCGGGTTTCAACTGCAGGTTGGGAAAAAAAAATGTAGGTAATAAATTAGAAACAGAGAGCCACAAGCAAATGAAAACAGACCACGTAGTTTTACTTAGATGAACCTAAAAGATATATTCTTCAACTTTCTGTCATCAAACATTGTCAGCTGTAGCTGAAGATTGTTTAAAAAAAAATAGCAAAAATAGTAGCCCCCAAGCCATACCCTGAATTCTGTATGTTTGTATGTTATCACATTCAAATGAACTTTGAGATACTGTTCATTTTTCTCTCCAGTGTAGAAATCAGAATGAAATGTGCTTGGAAACAATGAAGCGGAAGTGGTGCTATCAAATAACCTGTCCAGATATTCCAGATGGAAGTCAGTGCCTAAGCTCACAAACAGTTTCAAGGGAGACTTACAGAGTCCCTGTTAACTAGAAGAACTCAGAGTGTTTACCACCTATGGTAGAGAGGAGAACAATGTATTAGCTCTGCCTTCTACATATCACCATATAAATGATCTGCAGAGTCTGCGAGAATGAGAACCTGAATTGCAAAAACATGCCTAAGGCTTTGGGCTGTCACTGAGCAGGCCTGTACTGAGAGAGCTAGCCTCATTTAAAGCTAATTTCCCGATCATCATTGACTTGTTTAAGTGGTACTTTGGGGTGGTGTATTTGTGGAAATTATCACCATAGTTTGGAATACTCTGTCTAGCACAGTAATGTGATTTAAAGTGTGAGAAAGCACAATGAATAAAACAAACCTCCCCTGAAATGTGAAGCTCAACTTTTTGAAGGGGTGATAGTGAGAGACAATTCAAATGTTAAGCTTGCCTGCCTCGCAAAGGGTGGGAATAATGAACTATCTTCAATGTAGCAGGGGGATGTTCATCAACACAAGGGCCTTGTTGAAATACGGTGTATTGTTGGGTGGCTAGGCATGAGGTAGAACAACAACAATAACAACAACAACAACAACAACAACAACAACAACAACAACAACAACAAAGAGACCTGGAAGATTTCCCAGCTCACACATCTGTCCCGGAACTGCAGACTTTTGGCTGATGGCAACGAAAGAGACATAAAGACAGCTAAATTAAATTTATTCACAGTGGGTGGACTATACTTCGCATTCTTATGTGAAAAGTATGTAGGAGGAAAAAAAAACCTCTCTTATTCTGGAAATATGAGAAAAGGGAAAGAAACATCTTTGGCTACCAGCCCAGTCAACTAACAAGTATATGGCAAATCACCCTGGGTGCCAGAGAAGAGCAGCTGGCTGAAAACCAGTTGAGGCCAAAGGCAGGTCACAGCTCAGATTCGTGGTTAATGAGGCTGAATCAGGTCTGCCTTGCACTGTACTGAGCCTGCACCATCCAGGCTTTTGCTCGGTTACCTGGCTGTGTCCTTTCCCTGGACCTTTTGGCGAGCTGGATGTGTTTTCTTTTCCCGCTAGATACAATCACAAAGCCACAGCATCTTAAACTGCTATTTTAATACAAACTAACTAACCTCAAATTAATTTCCATTTTCAAACCATAGAAGCCTCCTGCCCAAAATAAATGTGTATATATGTTCGTAGACTTCTAAAGGGAAGCTGAACAGCAACAGCTGTCTCATATTTAACACAGAACATATTTGCCTTCCTTTTAAATACTTTTATTATAATTGTTTAAAAATAAAAATACAGCTTAGATCTCAAAAGGCTGGCTCAGTATATTTGAATGCTGGTTTCTCATCTGATCGTTCCTACTTCGATTAACTTATCTTCCCCAGTGTTCTCCCGCCAGTCAGTTCCTGGACAGCACATGGTGAGTTTGGAAGTAAAAAGCGTTATAGCTGCCATGATGGAGGAAAAGTTTAATTTCTGCAGTTTCTGTAGTTCTCATCACTGAAAGTGCCCTGAGGCCATCAGCATGAAACTGCAATTGTCGTTCATCTCTCCACATCACAGACCTCTCTTCAGTCTGTGTCTGATGTCGCTTAGGCTACACTCAATGTGACCATTAGACACCATCACAGTTTTGCTGGGTGCTGTCTCTTGTTTTCTTTAATCTTCCAGAAGGAGGAAATTATGACTGTAGCTTCAAGAGCACTGGATAACACCCCAGTGCTGCTGCGTCCTTCTCTTTCTGTATGCTATTTAGGAAGCTTTTTCCTGAGACTGACTGAGATCCCTGCCCCCTTTTCATGTTAGCTCAATCCTATAGGACTTTTCACTTCATAGACACCTGGGATTCCATTACTAGGGGAAGATCCTTCACCTTTCTTACCATCTATGGAATACTAAATGTTCTTTCGATTTTTTACCAATTGTTATAAAATGTGCTTTATTTTATGTTTTTGTTTTTGTTTTTGAGCTAGATGGATTTATCCAAAGTCTATCAGGTTGCTTAATGAATTTTTGTTTCTTTTCCAAAATTTCCAAATAAAGCTTACTGCAGTGGAATCATTAGTAGAAGAGATTTCTATTTCATACATTTGAGAAAATTCTTACAATTTATGGATAAAAATCTGTGATGCAGAAGTTAAGTAGTAGATTGGCTTTCACTGCTTTCCATTATTTCTCTATAATGCTTTCTTTCTCTGCTGGGACAGGACACATACTCAGCCTGTGACCCGGAGAGAAAAGGCATCACAAACAGCTGAGAAAATTGAGCCTCTCTTAAAGAGATCATTTCTGGCCACTGATGCACAAATTCATGGAATTTTCTCCAGTCTAGAAGTGCTAAGCACAAGTGACCCTAATGCGAAGAACCCAAACCATTCTTCTATTGGAGACAGCTATCCATTTGCCTAATGTGAGCAAGGATTATATGCTTGCTGTTGTTACCTAAAGCTTCTTAGTGAAAGACAATTCATTTCAAATGAGAAGAACAAAGACACAGTGAAGGTCATTTAGATACTAAATAGCAGGTGAAGATGAGAGGTGCTCCATTCTTTATTAAGAGCAGCTGGAAGGTCTAATGCATTCCTGGTGTCTTGGAAGAAATTACAACTTCAGGAATATTCTTTTCTCCAGAAAACATTGCCAGAGGGGAACTGGTATCAAATAAGGAAGAAAACCCTCATCATTAAAAGTATGAAAACCTATAAGCCTGTTTTAAAAAAAAAATGTGTTTGTATTTAAGAAAAAAAACACTAAATACTTTTCTAATTTAATATTGTAGAAAGCAAAAAATACTGTAAGAAAAAATATATGCATATTTTTAGGTTTTTCCAATTATGCTTCTAAATGCTACATAGTAAAACATTTATTAAAATAACAGAAAACCAATAATCATCTTAGGCAAAAAGCAAAAGAAAAATATTACTAAAATAACTGTTTTTTTCGTTAAAGAAATGAAATTTATACCTAACTGTTAGAATAACTTTTTATCTTTAAAAAATATAAACATAAAAATATAAGGTATAGGTATAAATTAATGTGGGAAATCATTGGTGCCTTATTATAGAAGAAGTTCCTAAGCAGAAGAGTTAGGAAATTGTGTACTTAGAAATAAGTAGATTTACCTTATTCAAATATAACACTTTCGTAGAAAAGTTAGAACTATTAGAAACAAAAGATATATAATTAAGTTAATTAGAATGTGTTACTGTTAAATTATTGATTTCTGTAATGTAGAGATGACTTGAGAAAAGCTTTTTTTTTCCTTTTGGTTTTTTTGAGACAGGGTTTCTCTGTAGCTTTGGAGCCTTTCCTGGAATTAGCTGTTGTAGACGAGGTTGGCCTCGAACTCACAAAGATCTGCCTGCCTCTGCCTCCCAAGTGCTGGGATTAAAGGTGTACACCACCACCTGGCGAGGAAAGTATTTTTAAGTGAATCTGCTAACAACTTCCCAAATGATGGACCCCCTAAGATATGTTACTGAGATAATTAATGGAGGCACAGAGCTAAGAAACTTGAGAACATTTGCTCACACCTCTTATTATTGAAGGATGTAAATGTTAACACGTGTGTGTGTGTTTTCCAGATTGCTGAAAGCTTCTTAGATCTTATGTATAGTAGCTTTTTTCTGTGAGGTGCACATACCTCAAAATGGTGGCACTGATGGATAATCAAACAGTATAATGGCCAATGTCTCCAAGTTTTATTTTACTTTTCAGTAATTTGTCCGAGCTAAATAGAAAAATAAATATCTAGATATAAAGGCAACCTTTTTTTATTACTAGAAAACATGATTTAAAGAGCGTCTATTTATTCCTGTGGATTCTGTGTGGATGAAAGAGAGACAATGGTCTGATGTTTATTTACAGGAGGAAGCAGGGAAAGTACTCCCAGGGTGGTGATGAGTACCGAAACTGAATAAACCCAAAATATCACTCATGCTTATCTGCACTAAGTGGTATCATGATTCTCTCTGTGTTGTTACAAGTTTAAAAGCATTTATTTGCTTTCATAACAAAAACAAAATGAAAGGGAAACAGAGCGCTACAGATGGAAAAGGCAGACGCTGGAAGATGCTTTAGAAACGTTCAGCTCCATCAAGAAAAAACAGTATGGCAAATGGCATGAAGGATCACTTTTTTTCTTCATTAAAGTTATCCCCAAAGTTCAACAGAAGCTCGGGACTGCCAATTACCGTGCTAGCTGCAGCATAAACACCATCAGTTTCAACCAGCCTTATAAGAGAGTCAGCAGGCAACCTCCCCCAAAGCACCCAGCTGCTAAGTGGCTTGGTGAGGAAATGGGCTCCTCCTGGCACCGAATAACCTGGTGACAGCATCTGTAGCCCAGGAGGCCATGATCCATCCCCTGGGCTTTTTATGAGCAGAGGAAGGATTGCAAGTGGCGACCTTATGAGCGAGGACCAGAAGACATCCTGCAGGGCAACATGCTTCAAGTGCAGCCAGGATATTGCCCTGTTCCTCAACTCAGGAAGCAGCACTGCGGGTCCTGGACAATGGGAAACCACCCATTTGTGAAGACAGATGAAAATACCAGTTGAAACATTGCAGGGAACATACTTTCCAACAGAATGCAATAAATACATTATTTCTGCTCCATTGAAATTCATGGAGCATGGTACCATCGTGATATGTGATATAGTGCTGTTAGGTACATTAAAACAACGCATAGGAATCTCAGAAAAATGAAGAACATAAGTACACCATAGGCAAATGCGGCTATCTACAGCTGCAGGAATACCTCCAGCAGTACCACACTTTCAAGCTAAAGGTCAGATGGATTTGCTATGCAGGACAAATACCTCTCTAATTAGAGCTAATAGAAAGAAAAATCAAACCCCAGTAGCTATAAAATCTAAAAGTAGCTTCAATTCATTCATAATTAAAATATGTAAATGTAACTAAATTAAATCTGCACCTTAAAATGCCAACAGTATTCAATATTTCTTTAATAAAGAAAGAGGACTTTACTTTGAAGTAGAATAATTATTATGATATCAGATAATAGTTCAATATAGATTACAAAAACAGATATGATAATAATGTGGGATTCCTCTCTGTATGCTTTGAATATGTTTTATCACCATTGGTTAATAAAGAAAATGAGTTTGGCCAATGGCTTAACAGAACAAAGCCAGGCAGAAAATATGAACAGAGATGTAGAAAGGGAGTAGGTGGAGTTGAGGAGACACATGTAGCTGTCAAAGAAGACAGACGCCCTTCCCAGATCTGGAGAGGACAATAATCAACTTTATATGGAAAAACAAAAAAACCCAGGAGAGCCAAAACAATCTTATACAATAAAGGATCATCTGGAGGCGTTACCATCCCTGACTTCAAACTCTATTACAGAGCTACAGTAATGAAAACAGCTTGGTATTGGCATAAAAACAGAGAAGTCGACCAATGGAATCGAATAGAAGAAGCTGACATTAACCCACAAACATATGAACACCTGATTTTCGATAAAGGAGCTAAAAGTATACAATGGAATAAAGAGAGCATCTTCAACAAATTGTGCTGGCAAAACAGGATGGCAACCTGTAGAAGAATGAAAATAGATCCATATCTATCGCCATGCACAAAACTCAAGTCCAAATGGATTAAAGACCTCAATATCAGTCTGAACACACTGAACCTGATAGAAGAGAAAGTGGGAAGTACTCTACAACACATGGGCACAGGAGACCACTTCTTACGTATAACCCCAGCAGCACAGACATTAAGGGCCTCATTGAATAAATGGGACCTCCTGAGACTGAGAAGCTTCTGTAAAGCAAAGGACACTGTCACTAAGACAAAAAGGCAACCCACTGACTGGGAGAAGATCTTCACCAACCCCGCAACTGACAAAGGTCTGATCTCCAAAATATATAAAGAACTCAAGAAACTAGACCGTACAAATCTAATCAACCCAATTATAAAATGGGGCATTGAGCTGAACAGAGAATTCTCAACAGAAGAAGTTCAAATGGCCAAAAGACACTTAAGGTCATGCTCAACTTCCTTAGCGATCAGGGAAATGCAAATCAAGACAACTTTAAGATACCATCTTACAGCTGTCAGAATAGCTAAAATCAAAAACACCAATGATAGCCTTTGATGGAGAGGCTGTGGAGAAAGGGGTACACTCATCCATTGCTGGTGGGAATGCAATCTTGTGCAACCACTTTGGAAATCAGTGTTTCGGTTTCTCAGGAAATTCGGGATCAACTTACCCCTGGACCCAGCAGTACCACTCTTGGGAATATACCCAAGAGTGGCCTTATCATACAACAAAAGTATATGCTCCACTATGTTCATAGCAGCATTGTTTGTAATAGCCAGAACCTGGAAACAACCTAGATGCCCTTCAATGGAAGAATGGATGAAGAAAGTATGGAATATATACATATTAGAGTACTACTCAGCAGTAAAAAACAAGGACTTCTTGAATTTTGCATACAAATGGATGGAAATAGAAAACACTATCCTGAGTGAGGTAAGCCAGACCCAAAAAGAGGAACATGGTTCCTGCTTCATGAAAGAGTCTGCTAGACATATTGTAAGATACAGATGAAAGTGACTGATGAACACCCAATATAGGTGAAACTGTCTTTGAAATTTTCTGATTCATGGAAAAGTCTGCTAGATACCATGGGCCTGTAGGCTGAAGATGGATACCCCAAGGTTACAGAAGAACTTTGGGTTACTGTCCAGACAGCAAGATGTCTCTTTTAATTTTAGAGTTTTAGAAGGTGCTCACAAGTACTTCCTGTTTACTTAGGTAATATTGTGTCCATTTGGAGTCTTTGATGAAATTGAAGAAAGATAGTTACAAATATAAAAGATATATTAGATATAAAACATTTGACTCACAAAGATAGGAGAGATGATAGAGTATTTTCCTTAATTTGCCAGATGTAAATATACTAAATATTGTAACTATAATTCTTGTTAATAACTTTTGTTGTATGTAATCTTGCTATATTATAGTTAAAACCTTCCTTTTTAAATTAGACAAAAGGGGAGGTAATGTATGATTCCCTCTGTATGCTGTGAATACGTTTTATTGCCATTGATTAATAAAGCTGCTTTTGGCCAATGGTAAAGCCAAGCAGAAAGTCTGAACAGAGAGTAGAAAGAGATAAGGATATGCCATGTAGCTGCCAAAGGTGATAGATGCCCCGGAACCTTTAGTAGTAGGCCACAGTCTTGTGGTGATAAACAGATTAATATAAATGGGTTAATTTAAGATGTAAGAGTTAGTTCATAAAAAGCCTGAGCTAATATGTCAAGCATTGTTGTAATTAATATAGTTTCTGTGTAATTATTTGGGTCTTGGGCAGCTGGGAACAAATGAGCAGCCTTTGCCTACAGGATGGACTTAAATAAATATTGAGTGTGTATATTCCCTGCCTATGTTAGAATTTATGTCTAATGATATCAAGTTTTGTTGATATGTGATATTGTAGAGAATAGAGTCAACAGATATCCTCAAATTTTGAGTTTCATATATTTACACATTAAACTTAAGTCAACACAGAGAAAAATGGTCTTTATTCTTTTATTTTTTCTGTTAATTTTCTTAACACTGACTTGTGATTGCGATATGTTATGAATATTTTATGTCACAGAATAATCTTATCCACTGGGACCTCAGGAGCATCTTTGAACTCTAAAAACATCTATTCTGAATTCTGCATTCAATCTTCCACTCATCACAGTGTCTTTTGTGTAATATAAGAATTGTAAATCCTAATAAAATATTATTAGATTCTTTAATAATATTATTTATTCATATATGTATGGGTCTGAGTGTACGCTAGGGCACAGAGGTCAGAGTAGGCATTAAATCCCCTGGAATTGTAGTTACAGGTAATTATTAACCACCCAATGTGGGTACAGATTCAGTAATCTGGGCCCTTCGGAAGAGCTGCCAATTTTTTTAACCATTGAATCATCTCTTAAGCCCTGTTACTGGGTTCTTTTTGTTCTTATTAATAAATATAACAACAATCAATTCTACAATATAGCTTTTATTTCACAATGCTTCCAATATTAATCTAAGATTTCTAAGACTGCCTAAAATAACCTCATTCAATTCTGTAACATATATGACTTATCTATGTCGTAAAATGTTCATAACATATCTCAGTCTCAAGTCAAGTGTTAAGAAAATTAACAAAATAAAATAAATAAAATAAAACAATTAATTTTTTCTCCTTGACTTAAGATTTATTATGTAAATAAATAAAACTGAAAATCTATACATTTCCAAATTATGTAATTTTTATCCACTTTCATCTTATGATATGATTTAATAGAAATTGGTATTTCTGGAAATATTTCATTTTGTGACCTAGACTAAACTCAATAGTAGCTGAAATTTAGTGACGTTACAATGGTTATGAAAAGATTGTGTTCTCATCTTAATCAGAAATTGTCTTGAAATTCCTTAAAAAATAAAAATATGAAAAAAATCAGGTGAATATTTTTAAAATATGTATCCGTGCTACATGGGCACTGAATTGGCTTGTTCATATTCCCAAACAATTGCAACCACTGTTGTTGGTGAGTCTAAACTCTGACCTGTCCTTTCATCAAACAGCGGGGAGAGTGCTCTGTGACACTCAGTGTTGTGCAACTTTCATAAGGAATAGCTGACTTCAGTTTGAAAGCAGAATCCTTGCTGCTGACGGGCTTACCTCCTCACGATGCTCCTCTCCTGACCGCTGGATGTACCACTTAACAGAGGCTTGCTGAGATTTTGGTATACATTCCAGAAAGGTTGAATTAAATTCAATTCCAAAAATCACCTTTTCATCAGCTGTTTCATGACTAATGCCTAGAAAGCAAACATAGCATTGGAGATTAACCTTGACCTGATTTTAAAAGCAATGGGAAAATAGACTGATTCAGAACAGATGTCACCACGGAAGAACCATACACATTATTAAAGAGAATGGAAATTCATACTATAATACTGTTATCGAGAATCAGATACTATCCAACAAAGGGATGTTTAAACTACACCTCTATCATAATTTTAGTCTTTAATTGCCAAATTACAATTATTTTAAAGATGTAAAAATTTGAAATATGTAACAACTGATATTATATCTCTTCATTAAAATCTTTTTATGTCTTTCAATGTTGTTCATTCTGGAAGAACAATTTAGTTTTTATTCATTTAAATAATTTAATTTTTTTTTCATTTTTATTTTTCTGTATAGGTATTTTGCTTGCCTATATGCATGCATGCATACAATCCCCACAGAGACCAAAGAAGGTGGCAGATAGCCCAGGGCTGGAATTACAGGTGGTTGTTAGCTGCTAAGTGAGTGCTGGGAAATTGTCTCAGAATTTATCTAGAAGAGAAACCAGTGCTTTGTACTATTAAGCCATCCCTTCAACTCCAGCAATTTAGTTTGAGAAAACACAGACAGACAGATAGACACACACACACATACACACACACACACACACGCACAGACACACAGAGGGAGAGAGAGAGAGAGAGAGAGAGAGAGAGAGAGAGAGAGAGAGAGAGAGATTCTACTTAAATTGGTACACAGAGTTGACCAGGTAATATTTTTAAAATTTGATATCTGCGATCAGGAAAGTAAGTAGAATCGTCTAGGCTTGATGAAATTGTGTGACAAGAGCAAGGTCAGTGGTCTGCTCTAGAATGGAGACCTTGTCTATATTGCCTGCCATTTTGGTTTTGTAGACACTCTATTAGGTACTTAGTACAAGTCATTTAATGAGATGCTAAGAAGTAGTTTCTCAGATATTTTACTAATTCAGCTGCACTATCTAAAATACATTATATCCAGAGTATTAAAAGGCTATGCCCCTTTTGGATATAAAATTTGTGCTCAAATTAATCAGTAAAAATGATATCTGCACAGATTGACTCAAATAATCACTTTCCGTAAAATATTCCATTCTACAGATGAACAATTTAGTGTTTTAGGTATCAGCACATGACTAAAGTTATGGAACCAGGAGGACCTAAGGCAGAACATACAAAACAAGTAACATAAATACTAGAGAGAAAGCAGGAAAGTCTTCAGCTAGGATGGCTGAGAAGGTGTCTCTGAGGAATCTCTGTATCAGAATAAAATCCCACAGTGTGAAAATGCAGCTGTGTGAGCTCCTGAAGCAACTATTCACTGCAAGTTGCAACAAGACAAGTAGACCCAAGGAAGGACATGATTGATCCCTTTCAGCATGTGAAAGTCTACCGGTGGATGAACAGTGAAGCCATAGATGAGGAAAGTTTACAAGTCGACTGGGAAGAGACAGCCAAACAGGATCCGATAGGTCAGGCTGGAAGCTGTAATTCCCACTAATTATATAAGAAGATGGGAAGATGTTTCTAGGATGGCAGCACCATATCTGACTGGAGTTTTTTCAAAGAAATTATTCAGGATATCGGTTGGTAATAGACTCACAAGGGGAACTACGGCAGCAGGGAGACTTGTAAAGAGTCTACTGGTGAAGAACCACAGCTTCGTTGTCACTGGTGGCAATAAGAAGTGGAGTTTGGCCACAGAGACAGAAAGATTATCAAGAGGTCGGTGACAGACCATGAAAGAAAGAGAGGCACCAGGAAGATGCCTAGGAGCTTTTCACCTCAGTTCAGTGAATGCCGTCATTATTTAGTATGATGAAGTGGTCAAAAAACCATGGAAACAAGAAGTCTTTCTCAGTCACTCATTGTAGACACTAAATGGGCATTCAAGTGTAGTTTTTGAGTAGGACTGTAGGCACTCATGTCTAACATACAGGACAAGAAAGTTAACTATGAATTTGAGAGTTGAGAAGACTATTGCTACAGTACGGGAAAAGACAAACAAATGTGTGATGAAAAAAATGAGTTGGGATGCTACTAAATTCTAAGTGTGTGAGAAAATGCAGGAGGTTCTACAAGGTAAGTGGTTGACCCGAAAGATACAATGTCACAGCAGTGCAAGTGTGCAGAATACTATCTGAGGCTTGATTTGTTGTTTCTGATGATTTTCTGATATAAATCAGCTACCATTATTGACTTCACTTAACAAGGATGAGGAGTAAGCTCACAAAACTTCCTAACTGGTAAGAATCCCTTTAGAGAATGAAGTGACTCAAAGAAAAAAGAATTGTAGATTATATATAAAAATCAAAAATGAAAATTGTCTATTGGATTTGAAATGGAAGAACTTGCAGGGGACCTCAACAAGAAGGGGATGGGCAAGATGGTGATTTAAAGAGATCTTGTGCAATGGTTTATAGAAGGAAAGGGGTGTGGGGAAGGGAAGGAGATTACTGTGAGTGACTCAGGGAACAATGTATTTTGTTCATTTCCTTTATGCCACCTGTCATCATTTGACATAGAACTTATTTTTCCTGTTTTCCATTTGTCCTTTCCTTAACAAACAGGTGAATATAAAGTCTAGGAATACATGGATAGTGTTCTGGTCATTCACACATCCTCAGTTCTCAAAACTGCCCCTGGTGTATCTTTTCATTTGTTGTGTCAAGGACTGAATTCATAGCATGCAATGAAGTTCACTAAAGTGAACAATGAACATAACAGTGAGTCACTTTCACATTAGAATAAAAAGGTTTCCCCACCCTATTCTATACCACAACTTTCTACGCAGAAGGATGAACTTATAAGTTAAAAACACTACTGTGAAAAAAAAAACACTACTGTGTTTCACAATCAAGAAATGATTTCTGGCCCACCAGTTACAAACTATGAAGAGTTAGGTCATTTTTGGTCAGTTACAAAAAATATGAAGAAAGAGTGTGTCTTCCTTTCCCTATCCAAGTAGTGGTGTGTGTGTGTGTGTGTGTGTGTGTGTGTGTGTGTGTGAGAGAGAGAGAGAGAGAGAGAGAGAGAGAGAGAGAGAGAGAAAGATCTCAACACTCAGGAGGCAGATAGGAGGGTCTCTGTGAGTTAAAGTTCAGCCTGGTTTACAGAAGAAATCAAGCTTCAGGGCAGTATGCCAAAATACATAGAGACCCTGTCTCCAAAGAACAAAACAAAACAAAAAAATATGCATGTATATGTTTGGGGATGGGAAAATCAGAAGACAATAAATAAAACCTCACAGCTATAGTTTTTAGAGTTAATTTTTTCCATATTCAAACACAATCACCAAACCTCCTTTCCAGCATCCTACCTCTTCCCTACTCAGATTTTTAAGATCATCTATTCTGAGGATTGTTTCTTCTGAACAACATAGCCTTTAGCGAACTCTCCATTTACTATATTTCTGTATTACTAATTGTACCCTATGACATCTCCTCCAAAGGGCATAAGCACTCTAAGGAATTCCTTTGTCTCGCAGTACACACAGATCAATTAAGGACATGTGCAACTTACTCAATGAGCATTTACTGCTTGAAGGTATGCAAGAGTAAGTGAATGAAAATAAAGTTCAGACCACCTAAAACTTAGTTCTAATAAGCACTAAGTTCTTTTTTTTATCAGACCTTCCTGGGAGGTCTTCATGTTTCCTCAGGATTCTCAAATGTTTGGGGCTAAACCCTGTTTTGCCTCTAACAGAATCCTCCAACTTTAAAAGGATGGATAAGGCACTAAAGAAGAAACACGTTGTGGCTCAGGAATTTAAAAGACATATGAAACAAATCATGATTTAACAAAGGGTTATTCACTTAGGCAACTAGACAGGGAACTCGTTTATAAAACTCCTGTTGCTTTTCTAGAACATAAGCATTATACAAAATAAGATAGTCATATGTATGGTTGTTTAGATTCATATAGAATTTTTTAAAAGGCTCAGGAAGAGAAGGATTATCATTTTAAGTGGTAAGAAATGTGCATCAAGCCCATACTTACTGTCTTCTATGTCCCAGCACTGAGTGATTGGGTCCCCATATTTTACATCCTGGCGTCTAGCTCGCCTATGGAAAGAAAATTAAGCTAATTAAATCTTCAAGTATAATTGGAATATAGAAAGGCTGTGTCTCATGCTAACACTAACTGAGACGAACTGTACTTGACTTACTGTGCAACCTAAATACAGGTCAGGGTTCCCATCAATCAAACATTAATTTAAATTCTTGTGGTAGAAAAGTCCCAACACAACAAATCCTGTTGTGCATTAAGATGATCAGAATTTCATTTAACTACTGCTCTTTTTCCCTAGCTTCACAAGTTACTCAATAGAACAGGCTGAACATGACTAAGATCCAGGTTTATGCACAAGACACAGAAAAAACTCTTCTTCCCCTCCTGCCTGCCAAAATCATAATATACAAAAGTCTTCCAGTGAGTAGGAAAATGCATATAAACAAAAAATTTAATTGTGTCGTTCATTACACACTTTATTCAATAAATTAGGGTCAGCCAGAAACAGAACTACAAGTTCAGTATGGCATGCATGCATATTTGTTATTATTGTCAATAAATAAGTAGCTATCCTGGTAATTATGAAAATAATACAAGAAATTTTGCATCATATTATATGTTTCCCTTAAATTAATACCTATTTAAGAGGAAATGACACATGTCTACTTAATCTAAGTATATCTTACTCCTTAATATAGTTTCACTGTCTTTGTCTATTTTTAAATTTCTAAACAGAAAGTATTTCAATATGCACATAAAAACATTAAAGTTATACATATTAACATTCTACTAGATAATATTTTTATACATAGATATAACTGTGAGATGTTACAATTGGGTTAAATGTATTTATCTCTTTGGATACTGCTTTGAAATAAAAATCTTCAAAATTCCTTCTGGTTTCTTTGAACTTTGCAGTCCAGTGTTATTATCTATACTCCGCATTATGACACAACACACCAGGATTTCTTACTCCTATCTAACATTATTGCTAAATCCTCTAGATCCCTTCTTCCCTGCTACGCTCTGGGGTCCATGTTGTCACTTCAGAGATCAGAGACACAGCAGTAAACTTTCTCAGATGCTTGGAGTGCTCCCCAGGGGCACAGCTGACCAGATGACAACCTTGGAAAAGAGTCATCCATTGTACACATCTGTAGCCTCTGATGGACATTATGTTAGGTGAGGGAGCACATCACAGTGGCATGTCTGTGAGATCAGAGATGCAGTCTTGGGAAACACAGGAAGAAAAAAATTATGATGCTGTAAGGAACATAAGGTCATGAATGTTTTTAAATCTTGGCTTCTTCAGGAACAGGATCAATTAATCAAAGAGAACATTTATTGCCAAGTAATGAACACTCTACTTTTCAGCTTCTAGAAAAGAAATCCCCAAACACTCATTAAGATGACTCTATTCTGGGCAGACAAGTTTTAACAAACTGTTGGCAACTCTTAACTCCGAATAATCATATTTACCCACTTATGCTCAATGTGTGGACTTAAAAGAATATAAACTGTGTCCCGGCTTTAACGAATATGTGCTGATGTACAAAAGACCTACAATTGTGGAGTCCTAATGTTTAGAATCGGACAGATTAGTGAAATATTTAACCTAAAATAAATGTAATACGTGATAGTGAAACTAATACATGTTCTTCACTTAGAGCACTAAAGACGCCCAAAGTGCCAAGATAGCTTAAAAATGAATGGAACCGAAAGCATGTTATAATTTCATAACAGTTTTATCTAGGACATATACTTTGAATAACACCTTAGCAAATAATATTACTACCATGTACATACAAAAATATGACATATGATGGTAAAATATCCATCTAACATGAGTATGATAGGCCGGCATTCATATTTTTTTCTAATGTTTTTCTCTTAAAAATAGTGTCAAAACGTGTATCTCATAACTCTGGATAACTTGTACTTGTGTGTGTAGAATAATGCAATGGTTGGGCTTTCCTGGATATAGTCGAGTATTCATAAAATAAAAAGCTACCAATGTCAAGGCAAGAGTTTATTGCTGAAGCTGATCTGAGTGACAGAAATTGACAAATTATAGCTATTAGAGTAAAAATAAAATTGCATCAAATCACTAGATGTACTGTGGTCTTTGTCCGCACTTCTGCAAACATGAGTACTTAGAACAACTTGCAAAATAATGGATGTGAATATGTGCATCTTTAGAAGTCCGAGAGAAGGAATGTAATAAAACTAGTTAACAAGAACAATTCTGAGAAGTAAACAGGATATCACTATATAGCTCAGGCTATTCTGGAACTCACAGTAATTCTCCTGCCTCAGTCTCCTGTGTTGTGCAAATGCAGGCATGAACCACTATGGTTGGTTGTTAAAAATGCTATATATAATTTATCAGATTTTTTTTAAATTCCATATTTCACAATTTCAGAACATCTGTTCAGTCTTCCAACTTTAATATAAAGTGACTGAATATTTTAATTGTAATAATTCTTCCACAGGCCAAGTTTACTATTTGCCTTTAACTGAAACTATGAGAGAAATCATGTGGGAGGGAGGAGCATCCTGACCTTTTGGAAGTGGGTGCGTATCTTGAGCAAGCATTTCCATCCCAAGCACAGTAGGGGTCTCTGGCAAGACAGCAGTCTGCGCAGGCTTTCCCATAAGTGTCGCATCTGTGCAAGGAGAGCTGAACCAATCCATCCCAGGAACCAACGTACAACTGTTGCTGCAAACCAAGCAGAAGTGAATCAGCGCCATTGCTCACATTAGTCTTGAGAATCTCCCTTTTCTAAGTAGCATACAATAGCTCTAAACCCATTTGTAAGTGTCCTGTTATCTGTAAACGCTGATGCACAATTGTGAGGAAGGATAAAGCAAGCAAACTTTGCCTACCCCTAGCCAGACTGTGATTTGAAGATTTCAATATGAAATCAATAACTATTGTGGAATATTAGTTTAAGATGTGTTACATTCGTTTATGCTGTGGAATATTTGTTTAATGATGCAAAGATGTGCTGCATTCTTTTATGTTACATTTGTTTAACTGTGAAGTTGTCCTGCTTTGGCTTCCGAAAATACCTGATTGGTCTAATAAAGAGTTGAATGGCCTATAGCTACGCAGGATAGAGAAAGGATGGGCAGGGCTGGCGTGCAGGGAGAATAAATAAGGAGATAAAATGGGAAAGAGAGAGGAGGAGGAGTGAGAAAAGGAGAAGAGGATGATGCCAGGGCTAGCCACCCAGCCACAGAGCAGCACAGCCAGCCATGGAGTAAGAAGTAAAGAAACATATATAGATAGGATAAAGAAAGGTAAAAATCTCAGAGGCAAAATGTAGCTAAAGAGAAAAGAGATAATTTAATTTAGGAAAGCTGACTAGAAACAAGGCAAGCTAAGGCTGGGCATTCATAAAAAGAATAATTCTTGGGGCATTTATTTGGGAGGTGGGTGTTGGGCCCCTAAGATCAAACAAACAAAATAACAACAACAACAACAACAACAAAAAAGCTCCAACTACTAAAAAGCTACCAACAACTACAGACAATATTTTAGAAGGCTGACACAGGCTAGGCAATAATTTAAGCTAATAAGCTGCTAGACTATGGAATTAAGACATCATTTCTTTCTCAGTAGTAGAAGTTGTACTTTGGTAGATGCAAATAGGCATAGATATTACAAGCAAAATTGATGGCATGCCTCTGCCATGGCTCTCAACAGGAGAATTGTCTAAAGGAGACCCCTGACACTAGTTTCTTTAAGATGAACTGATCCCTGATAAAATACAGGTTACAATTGGTGATTAAATGTTTGGTGTCTACATCATAAGGTATACTTAAACAATGCTATATCATAAAGCAAAGGCAGCAGGATACTGGAAACAGCAAATAAATTACACTTGGAAAGTTAGTTCTGAGATTCATGCAGTACTCCCCATATACATCCATCTGAGCGTCTGCAGCAGAGGAGATGAAGACAGAGGCATAGTGTCAGTGATAAGTCTCAGCCTATGATTCTCAAGAACTTAAAACTCTAGTGGACCATTCTCAGCTTTGAAATAAGGAGAAACCTCACAGAAAAGACTATAGCATAAAAGGCATAGAGGTTACCAACTTATGGGAATCTATTGCCTGTTAAATTCTGTTAAGACCTCCTTGTCATTAAACACAAAGCATTCTGTTATCTTTTTTTCCACAATTCTCTGAAATGCTTATGGCAAATGGCTACACTTTCCTCAGCACTCTCATCATCTTTACTAACTTCTTTTCCATCCATGAAGCTCGAACCTTTTTCAGCCTCTTACCTCTGCTGTGGCCTTTGTTTTGCTCTGAATCATCATTTGCATAAATTGTTTGCAAGGTTCCAACTAGTTTTCTAATGCCAGCTTTCCTCATAACCCCCACCTCTGCAGAGGACCCACTTCCTTTTCCACAGACAGATCTTTCTAAAAAGATGGTCTTCTTCTGACATTCTCTCGCTTAAAAACCATAAGAGCTTTTGTTCTTAAGCTGTTAAACATCATGGGGGACAGGTAGAGCCTGACAGCTCACGCTTCCTTCTCCAGAGTCATCTCTAATTTCCTTTCACCTTAAGTACGTATGTTTTGGATCAACTTTTATACACGCTTAATAGAAACAGGTGTAGACCTTCATTTTCACATTCTTATTTGCTCATTATATCTAGTGAACTGTATCATTCATTTCTCAGTCTGTCTCTTTCTTCTCCTCCCAACCCCTGGTCTTCCTGGCTCACTTTCAAGTTACTTTCTGTCCTTTGTCTTTGTGGTATATGCTTCAGTTATTATTCTTTGTTGTCGGTGTGCATCCCCATGTCAGCTCTGTCCAGCTAATCTCCTGTTTAGCGCTACAGCCCTCATTCTTTTCTGTGTCTTCAATGCACAATAGCAGAGATTCAAGTACTAAAAGTTATTGAATGTGTAATTCAATGAAAAGAACTCAGAAGCAAACCCATTTAGACTTTCCTCTAATGGAACTACTAAGCTTAAATGTAGCAATGCCCTACTGTGGAACCTATATTAATAAATGAGTGTCTTAAATCCTGAGGGTTTTTGTAGTGTAGGAATAGAATGGTAAGACTAAATCTAGTCAATGTAGATTATACTATAACTGAAAATCATATTATATATATTTATGATTACTAAAATTGACCATTAACACTTACATCACTTTGCTTAAAATGTTGGCATATTGCATTCTGTTTAAACTTACAGCAGGAAGGGGATATCCGACCATGGTAGAAGAGGGAAAGTGCTTGTCTAGTATTTACAATGACCTAGTGTCAATACTTAGCACTGAAAAAAAGGAATCCAGCTTTTTCTCATGCCTGTCAATAAACACAGTACTTAGGAGGTAGTGTCTGAATTAGATTATAAGATCCTGTTGCCCCCTGCACAAAGTACAAATTAACTTTCTTAATAAGTGTAAAGCCCTAGGTTTGATTCCAAGTATTACTAAGCAAGTAGAATTAAATAAACATTAAACTCATAACAAGCAAGAGAGTTTTCTAGTTGAGAAAATTGGTTCTGAGAGTTTGCTATTGAGTAAAGTGTTGAAGGTTGATTCTTCTGTGATGTGTACCTTGGTTCATATTTGAAATTCTAGGTTCCCTAATTAAAAAACCCCTTTCAAGCCTTGTGATTGGAATCTTAAATATGTGTCTTATGATGTGAGCAGAAATACAATTTCAGGAGAACAGACACACACTCATTTTTTTCAGAGGCAAAGAGAGCAACAATATTTACTATTCCATTAATATTTTTCTCTCCATTCTTTCAAGGCAAGGCTGAAATAGTGACTTCTGATCAATCAGAGGAGAAACAGACAAGCTTTAACTTTCTGCATTATTAATAACTTAACTTCCAGTCTCCAATTTCAATAGACTCAGCAAATGAACTTTGATTCAGGGAACTTTTGACATTTGAAGTTAATTGATAAACAGAAATTACAAAGTACCTGCTTCAGAGACAACTCCATGTTCAAGATGGCTGTTGGGTACTGCAAACAGAAGCAAAATGTCAGTAAATACATTTAGAGCTTTATATTAGTCAGTAGGCTGCTTTATGTCAAACTTGGCTGTCCAGACTCTCAATGAGAGGAGAACATGACCTTACTACTTGCCGGTTTCTTGCAGTATGTATTCATTCTACCTTACTAGACACGAGGAAAATGCTTGAAGTATCTTATCAGAGAGAACCTAGCCAACTGTATGAGGAAATGCTGGGTTGAAATGCCTCCTAGTTATTAACAAGTTTTCACTGTGTTCTAAACCTGCGTATCTTCAGGTTGGCATATAATTCACATGAGTGTTGATAAGAAGATCTCCATGATTATTTATTGCTCCATTTTGATGTTACTTGTATCAAAGATTCAAAACTTGTTTAGGTAGCAGAGTTTGCAAAGCTAAAGTTCTGCTGCTGCTGAAAACAGTTCTTATGTGACTTCTCAGGCGACATTATTTGCGGCTTCATGATAAATTAAAAAATATAGACAGACAGACAGACAGACAAAAACATAGATGGATGGGAGGATAAGAGGAAGAGGAGGAGAAGAACAACTTTGATCACGAAGCTAACAGTCAATTCTTGCCTTTAAGATCCATTGGGGAAGATTTATTATCTTACAATTATGTGTCTGTTCATGATAGAAATTCCCTGAACCTCTGTTCATTCACCCTTATGTTTGACATCCACTTTTCCCTTAGGAGCCACCCAGGATTTTGTTTTGGAAGAGGCCAGATAGCAGGTCTTGTTCTTGTTAACTTCTTGACCACTATTATCATCAGAATGTAAACAGGATCCTGGAAACCTCAGCATGATAATTAACTTTAGCCCTTCACAGAGGAGGACTCTCTCTTTCCAGGCAATGGATGTTTACATGGAAACAGTTTTTGATAAACTTCTTTAAGAAAACAAAAACATAAAAGAACATATTTCTAAGAAATATAACATTATTTCTAATGCCTTATTTTTCATGAAATAATTCTAAGTACCACAGAGTAGCTACAAGGAATTCCGGTCACACTACAATGTATTTATTGTTAAAAGAATAATTTAAAACAAAGAACTCTTCCTCCAGGCCTCCTAATTCCCTTCAAGAGGCAAGAGGATTGTGGCAAGAGTAACTTGCTATCATTGAATTTTTTTTCCAGTACAGCAAATCAGGACTTTTATACATGATTCATAAACCTTTCCAGTTCTCTCAAATTCATTTGGGGAAAAGTTGCAAAGTTCATACAGTAGAAAAGCATCTGGGTAATAGGAGATCCCAGGCTTTGACTCAATGTGGCCACTTGACTGACTATATGCTTGGAGAATGCAGTAAGAAGACGCAACCAAGCAGCTTCTTTCTGTCAGTGGCATTTAGCAGCAGAAGTGAGTGCCTTTCACACTTGCTTATGTCCTGTTCGAATGCTTGGCCAGAGAAACAGTGGAAGTACATTTCAGTGACTTCTCCAAGGAAAAAGAGAGAGAAAAGACAAAGTGTGTGTCACTGCGCAGTCTCAGCCTCTGTCCTGAGCCCTGAGCCCTTCTCACCTTGAACACCTGAAGCTCCTCCAGGACTACCTCTTCCATGTTCCACTTCTCCTTGGAAATGCTGACAACTTTGAGGACTGTTCCAATGTCTGAAAAAAGACACGGACTCCTAACACCACTGTTTAGCTTTCAATATTGAGTTGAATGAATATGTCTAGAAATCTTAAAATTTTCCTTCTCATTTGCCCAAATAAAGCCGTGGGAAATGAAGCCGGCTGTGAATGTCGTTTCCCTTTTAGAGCAGATTCTTATAAATAGATTAAAAGTAAAATACATAGTATTTTCGTAACTGCATATTTATGACTAATTTATTATTATTTGAAATAACAAGTAAAATATATTTTATTTTTTAAATGTTAAACTTCTAAAAGAAAAATTACATAAACCTTTTTATTTTCTCTTCAGTCAGATTTACATAGTGATTATATCTGTTCAATTATAAACACTAAGAAAAAGATATATATAATTTTCTAAAATGCTAAAAAATGGACCAGAAGACATTGGAGACCATTTCATGGGGAAGCTTACTAATATTTCAAATACAATGTGCTTTCAGAATAATTGTTAATGAGATTAAAATTTAAAGTTGATTCAAGTTATTTTGACTCAAACTTAAAAGAAGCTATAACTTTAGTGAAATATAATAAAAATGATGTTTAGAAAAGGTATCTTAAATAATCATATAATGAATGAAATGTGTCTCTGTAGCATGCCAGTATAAAAAGATAATGTAACATTCACTACAAACATAAAAAGAGAGTTAGCATTTTGCAATTAATCTATTGAAAATATGTTTTTAAAATTCTGATCAGGGAGCTTGAAAATAGAGACCTATAGTAATTGCAGAATGTGTAGAAAGTGCCAAGATTATTTAATTTTCAAAAAGTGACTCTAAGATGTTCAAAACTGCTAAATACATTTTTATAATACATAATATACTTTTGAAGTCCCCTTATTTTTCTCAGGAAAGGTTAGGTAGTACCATCTAGTGGCTGAGTGCTCTTTATGGTACTGAATTGCTAAGAACCTATGAATGAGCTTTGGATGACCAGTGCAAATTAAATTTAGCTCATGAGAATTAATAACGTACTAATCAAAGTTCTGACCCTTAAATAGTCATCTCGGCAGTCTCGGAAATGGAGCATCCCCTAGATTATCTGGGGTTTGCACTTGCCATCTGAAACATAATCAGGCTTGACAGCTGGTGACAAAGGCCCTAGCTATGCCATGATCTTTCTAAATAAGCTTAATTTCTGCAAAACCAGTGTAGTGCTTAGATGTTAAATGATTCTGTTTCACATCATTGAGAATTTGTTCTAATAAATACCAGCATTTAAAATTCACTAATTTCCTATTGCAAAAATGCTCAGTTCATTAGGTAGCATGTATATTACAATATCAAGTTCTGAGGGAACATGCTGTCTTTACTGCCACTAAAATGATGTTATTACATAATGTTTTTCTTAATTTTGAGAATCACCAAATAAGCAATAATACTTTGTGTGAAAATGTATGTATATAAAAATATACATATAAATGTATACATGTATTTGTGATCATCATTTGAATGCACAGGCTAAACAATTTTAGGAAACATTGTATTAACCGATCTTTACTTGATTTTGGCTGACAAATATTTTGGAAGTTTTTGTTTTCTTCATCCATGAGTGATCACTTCAATTTCTTTGACTGTAAGTGTGGTTTGAGGGTACCTGTTCCGAGAAACATGACATCATACTGTCCGTCTTCAGCAACAACGTGATCCACCACTATCTGGGTCAGTCTGTAGTCCACATTGATTCTCTTGAAGGTAGGTGCTCCTGCCACTGGGTACACCGACTTATACATCACCGGGTGACGCCTTATGAAGCTTACAACATCGTCAGGGAAGTCTCGGGTGGATTTAATCAGTGGATCATAGGTTTTGCTTGGACACTGAAAAGAAATGCATGCAGGAATAAGGCACCTGAGAGCTGCATGCCGTGGATCATAGCAAATAGATGAGCGAGTGGAGGACTCGCACCAAAAAGCAACAAATACAGTCTACCTCCAATGGACTGAAATCTGAGTCTCTTCATGTAAACATCCATGATTAGGGGACGTTACCTGAATTTTCTAAACTTTCCCCGATGTAATCTTACTTTCTGAAAGAGATTATGGTTTTGAACAGAAATTAATTTTTCTAATCGGCAATTATGACACATCCCTGTAGTTCCAGAACAGGGTCCGTGCAGGAGTATCCAGGCTCAGGGGCAGCCAAGACTAATGCAAATAGGTCAGCCCATCCTTTATGAGAAAATATCTCATGACCCAGCCCCCAATTTTCCAATGGTGGTACTAGAAACTTATATGGAAAAACTGTCATGAAAATTATCTATGAATTCAAGAATGTGATGGAAAACTTTATTTTTATATTTAAACAAAGTTAGGACTCCCTTCCGATTTAAGTACATTTATTAAAAAGTAGAAGGAACAAATCAACATGTCACAAAATTCGCTCCAGAAGAGCTTTAATGGTTTGAAATTACAGCTATACACTTCTGCACTGCAGCTGTGAAAATTAAACTCTGTCCCATCCTGCATGCTCTTCCCCTAAGCCTGGGCTCTGTGAATATATACCCCAGGCCACTTCCCACCTCTGCCTAAAACCGCTTCCTGGGAGCTCATATTGAAAAAAAGAATTAGCATAAACTGCCCTCTGGTGGTCAAACTTAATTTATATCAAGCACTTGATATAAATTCACTGAATTTGAAGTGCAGTTATCCAGACTAGGGAAGGAATGACATTACCATTTGAACATTTTACAAGGTATGTGTTTTTTCGTAGCAGGAATTTAATTTATGTTTCAAAAGCTGTATCCTAGAAAGTTGCCTTTAGTAGGAAAACATTATCACATTTTAAATCTTAATGGACAATTTTTTTTAAAAAAATAGAAACTATATTTAATCAATGCAAGTTTATAGAATAAAATGAAAGATATCAGAGAAAACACCCACTAAAGGTATTTTAGAATTATCAAAATAAAGTAAAACTAAAACGAAACAAAAATTGTAAAGTTTTATAAAAAAGATGACACAGAATAAAATTCCCACTGGTGAAAAGCATTTAAATTAGACATTAATTGTAATTGTACCTTTCTTCAAAGTCTCCTCCTTGACCAAGAGGGGCATTATTAGCTTATGATCATGAAGGAACTGATCATAAATAGCTTTTAACTCCAAATTTCATACCAATAAAATCATAATGACCCATTATGAAAGACAGTGTCTACCCAAGAAGTTGTACTAAACATTTAAAAGACCCGTTAATGATTTTCTAATTAATTTGAGAGTCTCTATCTTCTACAAAAGTTTTCATGTCTTCCACTAAGAAACTGATCCTTTGCTGATGTCTAGCCATTTGTCCCGGGTTCTCACGAAAGGGATATGTCCTGCATCGTCAGCCATTTGCATGCTGCCACTGAATGTCGGTCTGAAGATCAAAGTCTGTGTTTCCCTCACTGCCTTCTGCATTTCCCTTTCACCCAAGGAGAATCTGTCAACTGCACTGCGGAAGGAGCCCTTTATTAAGTAGACTGAGTCAGACTTCAAAAGGAGATAGGCACAGATAATACTAAGCTTTTTGCCGACTAGAGATGCACATTTGAGTTTTACTCGGTGGCTATTTCTGAAGGGTCTCATATCTCTTAACATCTTCAGTTCAATCTGATTGATTTATCGTTAAAAGCAAGATTTTGCCTGCATCGCATGTTGGAAAGAGCCCTTCAGCTTAACTTTGCATCTGTAGTTACACAGTAGCCACAGTTTCAAAGTACATAATTCACAAAAGAAGATGCCCAGCTGCTATGTAGGGAAAACATTAAAGAAAGTCACATAAAGGACAAACAAACAAATTGTAAAGAAATACCACATCTAAGAAAAGCCATATTTGGTTATTAATTTTCCTTTAAGGATTCCCACTGAAGCTGCATATCCTAGGTGTTACTGTGGGACATGCATATAATCTTTTAAATTCGCAACCATTGACATCATTCATCAAACTATCCCACCCCACAAAGCATCTTTAGTTGCTTCCTGTGCTTTCATGGCATGCATTTGCCGCCTATGAAAAACAGGAATTATGGTCGGTTACCCGATTTCTCTTTGCTCAGTTTAAACATCGAGAGAAGAAGAAGATTGAACAGAAAGCTCTCAGTCAGGCTTCAAAACGCCAAAACATTGCTGGATATGTGCCCGAATTGAAGAGAGAAGACAGTCCGCCTAGACAAACCCGGAGATGCTAGGGCACGGCCCTCAGCATCCCGCCCTGCTGTCTTGGCTGTGTCAGAGGGCTGCAGTTGGCTAGGTGTGTCCCTGTAATCATTGGCAGGTCTGGGTGGTTGTGTAGGGCTTTCGGGAGGGCAGCGGGAAGCGGTGGATAAGAAGAAAAGAAAAATGTTTTTTTGAGAGACCGTTGTTGTGGCAAGGCACCAGACAGCTGTGAAGTTTATCCGCTCATCACTGTCAGCTGCTTTCTGAGCTCTCCAGGTCCTGTTTTCTTCTTAAGGTAATCAGAGGAATGAGGAGCGTGAGGGAAGTCATAGCTCAAGGAGAGACCAAACCGGGGGAAATAAACAGGGCGATTTATGTGTGATAGGTAAAAGAAATACTTTTTTTTTTTTAGTTTGAAAATGCACATTTTGTAAGTAGAATTTTATCCCCCGATTATTCCTCTAAAGATCAGTCTGAAATAGATCTGTAAAGAAAAACCCTGTATTAGGAACTACAGATGGGGAGAGGCGATCTGATTAATATATAGCCGTTGGGGTGTAGTAACAAAAAAGACCCTTTATTAGTGATTGTGTGTGGGGGGGGTGGGGGAGATCTGCCTAATACATAGTCATTAAGGTGTAATAAACTATGCAAAAATTAATCCAAAGAACTTGAACTTTCTGAACCTTGCTCCCTGTCCATCAGATACCCTTTCCCTTACAGCAATTCCCATAAGAGAAAAACCAAAATATTATTGCATATAGTGGGTAGTTTGAAAATTGGGGACCCGGTTGAGAAACCAAGGTTGTGCCTTTTAAACAGCCGAAAACCAGGGTGAAAAGTGAATATATGTTTAAAATAAGGGGACTCTGACTGTTTCTGGAGAAGTAGCCTAGATCTAGTTAGTCGTGGGGTGGTTGTGATGTCTGTGGTGTCAGACTCCTTGAAGGTTCAGGTTTAGAATGATGTACATCTCGAGGTACAGTGCTATTGCCAACTTCGAAACCAAGAAATTCACAAAATTCTCCATGAACAGTGTCCACCTGGAAAACGAAAGCTATGAAAATCAATGATATTACCTTCGACTCCATTTAGTCTCAAACAACAAAAGAGAGGATTAGTCGGAAGAATCCTTTGTTTTGATAATTAAAAAGCAACCAAGTATGTTGACTGTAAACACAGTGGTCATTTCGGAAGTAATCAAAGGTGAATTACTATTTTTACAAAATTTGAAAACTGGCTAGAAATCGTTTCTGGGTAGTGGATCACATGTAAAAGTCAATGTTCTTTTCAGCTTTGGACAGAAGAATGCTTTAAAACTGAAATCTCCTTCTCAGTCAACAATGGGCAGCATTTTACATTAATATGCAAATTACAAAAATTCCTTACCAGGAGTTGGGGAATAATTCAGTCCATAGAATGCTAGCCACACCAATGTGAGGAACATGAATTCCAATCCCAAGCAGCCAGTTTTGTTTGAACACACTTGTAATGCCAGCATTGGAGGTACAGAGAAGAGGATACCTAGGGCTTGCTGGCAAGATATAAGACAGTACTGGCAATTTTGTGATCTCCTCCAGATTCACCGAGAAAGCCTTCCTCCAAAATAATAATATACAGCGAGTGATAGAGAAAGATACCCAACACCAGCTTCAGAATTCCAGATGTACATACACACATGTATACACATAACACATATAAAGTAAACACAGCAGACACACACACACACACACACACACAAATTCCTTGTCAACACAAAGTAAAACTGTAAAATAAACTTCTTTATTTGCTAAAATTGTATTGAATTATTTCTAATAGATCAAATCTCAAAATTGAAATCATCTGTCACAGATCTTCCTGAGACTATTGTTTTTATCCTGCATTCAGTTTGGCTTTCATGTCTGATTTGTACCATTCTTTGTTTAACTTCTGTTTTGATGTTTCATTTCAGTCAGAACCTCACTGTACCAAACAAACAAAAAAGTAAAGATCCTACAAATTCACCTGAACAAAACATGGTTTGCTAGCTGATCTTTCCAGACACCAGAGGGCAGAAGAATCACATGGGGAAAATCTCTGTGACTTTGCAGGTTTATTAACTAGTCATCATGGACTAGGAATTGAGATTTGGCATTGATCCACAGTGGTACAACATCCTACCTAAACCGAGGAAATTAAACAAGATAAAATGGCCCGTGCCTGTAAGCATTTAACTAAGGTCCCTCCTGGGATATAAACTCAGTGTTCAATCATAAAAGTAATATGGATACAGAATATACAAAACCAAAGACTCTAACCAATGTACAAGAAGCAAATTCTGCATTCAGCAAATCTTTCACTGAAGTTAGTATTTCCCTACATTAAAATAAAAATATCAAGTGTTGCAAGGCTACGGAGCATCATTATACTTGTCTAGAGGACAGACCAGGCCTAGCAGAAACCATTCAAGATTCTAGTTGTAAGTATTTATGAGAGTGTCAGTCATAAGCAATGTTCAGTTGCAATTTTAAATAAAATGTCTGAATTGAAGGAAGACCATAGCTGTATAGTTTTGTACTTTTAATAAGCACAGATAGGAGAGTACGGCAGAAAATGATATAAAATAAATATAGTTTTAGATAGGGTATGTTGGCATATATTTGTGAGGGAAATGTTAAGAACAAGGTAAATATTATATCACAGGACAAGGGAAGGACTGACTGTAAAATTCCGCCCAGCCAGCCCTTTCAGTCTGCTGCTTGAGTAATATGAGATTGGGTATACTATTTAATTATTTTGGACACTAATTTCCTCTAGTGTAATATGAGGGTGAGTTATGATGTCTCTATCACTCATTCTAACTCGTACATTCTCAAATTTTACAAGGGTGGTCACTTGATAGTCTGTGAAACCTAATTTCACTGATTTTACGAATGTGGTTATTTAAAGTGATAAAGTTCATTTGGTAAAAAGCACTTGTGTAATACATTTTCACATCAACTACATGATATTCCCAACTCAACATCAGCATTACAATTTAAATTAATTTATTTTCAATAAATAAAATATTTGCAAGGTAGAAACAGGATGATCATTAAAATCAAAGAAAATAGTAAAGAATCATTGAAAACTAACTGAGCAAATAAGGAAAAAAATTTAAAAACGTAGGCATTCTTTTCGTCATTTCAAAATTTGATCATAACTATTTTGAGGGTAGAGCAGCAGATATCAGCATATTTGACATATTTTGTTTTCTCTTTTATCACTGATGAAAAACACTAACCTATGCATCTTCTGGTTTGTGGGAGTAACTAATTGCCATTTCGGGGAATGACTGTGTGCTTACAAGTGTCATGTTATAAGTATTCTTTTTTTAAAAAAAATTATTTATTTATTAAAGATTTCTGTCTCTTCCCTGCCACCGCCTCCCATTTCCCTCCCCCTCCCCCAATTAAGTCCCCCTCCCTCCCTCGTCAGCCCAAAGAGCAATCAGGGTTCCCTGCCCTGTGGGAAGTCCAAGGACCACCCACCTCCATCCAGGTCTAGTAAGGTGAATATCCAAACTGCCTAGGCTCCCACAAAGCCAGTACGTGCAGTAGGATCAAAAACCCACTGCCATTGTTCTTGAGTTCTCAGTAGTCCTCATTGTCCGCTATGTTCAGCGAGTCCGGATTTATCCCATGCTTTTTCAGACCCGGGCCAGCTGGCCTTGGTGAGTTCCCAATAGAACATGCCCATTGTCTCAGTGTGTGGGTGCACCCCTCCCGGTCCTGAGTTCCTTGCTCGTGTTCTCTCTCCTTCTGCTCCTGATTTGGACCTTGAGATTTCAGTCCGGTAGCACCAATGTGAGTCTCTGTCTCTGTCTCCTTTCATTGCCTGATGAAGGTTAATATTCATGAGGATGCCTATGTGTTTTTCTTTGGGTTCACCTTCTTATTTAGCTTCTCTAGGATCACAAATTATAGGCTCAATGTCCTTTATTTATGTCTCTTACATCTCTCTCCCTTTTGCTTAATAATTCTAATCCTGTTCTGGAACGTGCAAATTTCATCCAGGCTGAGCTCCAACAGATGTTGGCCCAACTTGCAGTTTACCACAGATGGCCCCCAACGTTTGGCTTACAACAGCAAATTAAGTAAGAAGTTATATCCCAGGCGAGGTGGGACTTTTTCAGTGACGTGGTTGCCTGAGAGTCACCCTGGCTCCTGAAGGAAATCTTCACTCATGTAAGTGACACCAGTAAACCCATTGATCTCCAATCTAGCTGGAGATTGCAGATATAATAGTTTGTTCTTTGTTTTTTTTTTTTTTCTCTCAAGGGGCTCTTTCTGGTGTTTTCACATTTCCCCAGAAAAAGTCACCTTCTTTCCAAATATATAAATAAATAAACAGCAACATAATACAAATATAAAATTATCCACAGAAATAACAAATACCCTCCCAAATAAATTAGTTAATTAAAATAAAAGAATAATGAATTCCTATTAGTTAAGACAAAATATCCTGGAAATTTTTCATATTGAGAAATAATAATAATAATAGAAATAGCTGCATGATAATACATACAAGTTCAGTTACACTACGTAACATGAAATCAGGAAAATAAGAAAATCCAACTACCAATATTTCACCTTAATAATAAGCACGAAAGGGCTATATAAAGTAGAATTTAAAGGGTTAAAATTTCTCTTGATGGTTATTTTAGATGTCTTGGTGGAAATATTTAGTTTTCCTTAAGTAGACATATAAGACATTAACCTTTTTGATACTAAGGTTTAAGGAAACTTGTTTATAAAGCATATACGGACGTGTGCTCTTCAGTTATTTGTGGGTACATGTGTGTGTGCTCATGTCTATGTTCACATGTATATATGTTCACCTGTATATGAAGCTCAGGGTCAATATGGGTGTCTTCAATTGCTTTATTTTTGAAGACAATGTCTCTCATTGATCCTGAAGCTCAGGAATTTGGCTAGATTGGCTGGCCAGAAAGCCCAAGGGGTCTTCCTATCTTTGCCTCCTCAGAAGTGGGAGGCATCACAGACATGTACTACAGCATCAAGTTTTGTTTTTTTGTTTTTGTTTTTGTTTTTCCTGAGACAGGGTGGTTCTTGGTAACCCTGGCTGTCTTGGAACTCACTCAAAGACTGGCTTTGAACTCAGAACTCAGAGATTTGACTGCTTCTTCCTCCCAAGTGCTGGGATTAAAGGCGTGCATCATCATGGTTGGTGCATCATCCAGTTTTTTATCTGGTATTCAGGGATTTATCCACAGACCCTCTCGCTTTCACAGTTACTGGGAACCATCTCCCAAGCCCATTTTTAAGCAAATGCATAAATTATAAAATACATTTTACTTTTCCTCATCTGTCTTTAAATATGGTTTACACCATTTGAAAATAAATATGGACTAAGATGAGTCCTCCTCCCCTCCACCTCCCCACTCTTACCAGTAGCCTCCCTATGTAGCCTGCTTAGGGGCCAGCTGCTTAGGGACCGGCCTCAAATTCACTATCTTCTTACTACATCCTTCAGGCTGCTGTGATTACAGGTATATACCATTAAATTTTCTTGTACTCTAAGTTATTAAGAATTTCTTCTACTCTAAGAATTGTATATTATTTCAAAGTTCAGCATAATAAATAAAAAACAGATGCATATCAAGAGCTTTTAAAAGAAGAACCAGACACTAAGAAATCCTAGAGGCATATGTAAAATATATGCAGAGATGAAGAAACAAAACAATTATTCATTTGACATTTTCATGTGATTTTGCATTCTGGACAACTAAATTGATATATCCAAGCAAAATTCTGTAATAACATCACAATACAAACACCAGAACCTAGTCCACTGTGTTCCTTAAAACTTAAAGTTGTCATTCAAAAACTTTTAACTTTACTTGAATAATAGAAATAATAATACATCACTATAAACAAATACATTATTTCAAAGTCAACAGTAAATGCATGTGGTTTTAAGAAACGTCAGAGTTGGTAATAGGAGAATTAGGAGTTGAGTGGGAAATGAGGGAAATAATTCAGTTATTCAGTTGGGTACATACCGTTCCTGGTCGGGGATAAGGTATCCTTCCCTCATACTGGACCCAGCGATGGTCTGCACTTTCCTTATGAGCATAGGGGCCATTAAAAACAGCTCTGATGTCAGCCATACTATACACACACACAGCAGAGCCCTTGAAGATGGAGCTGAAAGAAAGGAACATGATCCAGTCATTCACCCTGTGTGCTCATAACTGCACCCAAGAGCTTTGTGGAGAACAGATGCACATTCTAGTTGATAAGCATTGCCAAAATATGTGTCTATGTCTTGAAGGAGTTTGTAGGCAAGTAATTGTGATTGGCATGTGAGGATGATAACTCCTTACAGGTGGGTAATGGAAGTGTACAGCAAGTAGGGTGCGGAAGTGGATCATCATGGATCCTCACAGGACAGGTTACAACAGTGGTTCTCAACCTTCCTAACGCTGTGTCCCTTTAATAGAGTTCCTCATGCTGTGGTGACCCCCACCATAAAATAATTTTCACTGCTACTTCATAACTGTCATTTTGCTACTGTTATGAATAACAACGTAAATATCTGATATGCAGGCTATCTGATATGTGATCCAAGAGGGGTCACAACGAACATGTTGAGGACCAATGATGCAGAAAAACTGTAGGCTAGAAATGATTAAATATGATGCTCACTTACATATTGTTTAGTTTTTTAAATCATTATAATACTTACAAAGATATTAAAATGTAAGAAGTTATTTATCTGTATTTAAAACAGTAATCATTTTTAAAGGCCATACCATTTATCTAAGGTTGTCAGACTCATTGCAGGTGTGTTTGCTGACTTAAACATTTTCTTGGCCTTTGTCATTCCACTAAAAGTGCGTGCATGTCCAGAGTTTGGATAAGGAATTTGTTGTTCACATCATTTTGTTAAAACCATTTTTAAGGAAGAAATAAACTTTCATTGCTTGAACTGGGCTTATGAATTGCAGTCGTCTACTTAATTCTTAATGTGGTCATAATCATGTGGTTTTAGCAAACATATTAAGCAGCTAAAATTTTCCCAGGAATTCTAAAACTGTACAAGACAGAGATGACAACTGTTAGCACCTTTCAGGGATTTCTTTTTTGCTTTATTCCTGGAAAGTAAAGTAAATTTTCTTTGAGGCTTACTCTTAAAACTAAGATGGACCTTTCTGACTGAATGAAGTTATTCCTGTTTTACACAAACTAATGATTCTTCAGCATTTGGAAGCTCAGTCATTAATAGTCTTGGAATGGTGTCAATGGGAAACACCAGAAGGTAATGGTAAGCAAGCAGATAGGAGGAAAGTGATATTGTGATAATAATCACATTTCTGTCTATTATATTTTAAATAAATAATGCACCATTATCAAAGGGTAATTATGTCTTTTCACTAGACAAAAGATATGACATGCATTCTAAAATGACCTCAGTCTTCAAGGCAGCATTAAAAATAAAACAAGATAGAACACAAAGGGACAAAGAGCTGTTTTGTAACTTTACACCCTGGGTGGGCAGAAATTTGATAGGAAAAAAATGAAAGAAGTATCTCAGGGCTCTGTCTCCCTGGCACATATCTACATCTGTGTGTGGAACACACATCAACTTCAAAGATGAATTTTGCATGGAAAGGGGCCAAGAAAACTAGAGCTGAGATACTTGAGCCACTTCAGGCAATTGCTCCTCTTGCATTTTTTTTAATGTTCTTTGCACATTAATAGAAAAATGGATTCCCAAACAGCAGCTCTTGGGGTGTCTTCATAATATCCACATTAAAATATTTTTCTCTTAGGTCCCACAATTGATCAAATATTCTTTGTTTGCTGATATATTTTGAATCCTCAAAAAATTCAAGCTTATAAGGGGCTCACCATGGAGAGAAAAATACGATAAATTTATTCAAATAGAGACACCAGAGTCATTTCTTTCATTAATAAAGAGTTAAGGGAAGATACATGCAAAACCGAGAAGTATTCTAGACATACTGTGAAAAGGTCTGTGTCCCTTAAACAGAGTCAAAAGGAAGTCAATGAATAAAACAGGATGAAGAGAAAAGAGGCCACACCTTTATAAAGGGTTTGTAGATGCCACTACAAACTCTTGGAAGTCATGCAATCTCAACGATATTACAAGGCAGCACTATGCAGAAACCAGACAAGAACATAGGTATGAAAATAAGGACAAGCTTTAGGCTGGCGTTATTGATAGGAATTGACCACTAATCTTAGAGAGCAGTTCAGTGGACTGCACAGAGCAGCCACGTCTACTCGTTAGGGTGACAAGGGGGTTGTGATATAGATGGTTTGAAGTCAACAATGTTCTGTCCTTTGATGGATTACAGCTTCATCAATTAACTCGGTCCCTCATTCGTGTATTTCTTCCTCTATGGTTACACATATGGAAAGCACTAATTATGAATATTATATGCATATGTTTTTTTACCTAACCATTTTATACTGTGATTTCATATTAGAGATATGGCATGAGCACAGGTGAGTCACTGATGCATTGGGTATAGCAAAAAAAAAAAAAAAAAAAAAAAACAACCTGAAAACAGCAGGAATGTACTGGGGGCTGGGTGAACGCTATCTGTGGTAATTAGGATAGAGCTACCATGCTGTGATGAAAAGAACCAATATGAATACATTTCTAAGACACTAAAACCTGGTCCAATGATAAAAATATTTATGCTACACAACTATGAAGTAAAATTAAAAAGAACATACAGCTATTGTAATAGTTTGAACATAAGGTACCAGTAACAGACTCATTTTCTTTTACATAACTGTTCCCAAGTAAGTAGTGCTGTTCTTTGAGGTTGGGAGGTGGGACCTTGCTGAGAAAGTAGGTGTCTGGGGAGTAGACCTTGATGATTATAGCCCCACTCTGCTTTTGGCCCTTGTCTTGCTTTGCTTCATAATTTTCTCAAGTGTGAGCAAGCTCCCGGGGCACGTCATAATGAATTACATCTTGGAAGGGTGAGTCATTTTGCTTAAAAATTGCTTCTTTTGAGTGTTTGGTCACAGTGATTACTAGAGTAGCTTCTAATGCGGGGCTAGAGATGAAGCATCGTGGGCGGGTATTAGCACACAAACGCTTGTGAAACAAACTAGTTGACAACTGTTTGGCTCCTATACATAAAAAAATTTCAAGGACAAAAGCATTCTCTTTGGGGCTGGAGAAATGGCTCAGGGGATTATATTTAGGTTTCCAACACCCAATGCAGGCAGTTCACAACTGCCTGTTAATCCAATCACAAAGTATGTATCGTATCTGATGCCATATTCTGACTTCTATGGGCATCCGCACACACTTGTATCATATCTGATGCCATATTCTGGCTTCTATGGGCATCCGCACACACTTGTATTGTATCTGATGCCATATTCTGGCCTCTGTGGGCATCCGCACACATTTGCACTTAAACACACATGGACACAAACACATGATAATAAAGTATATAAATAAGAAAGCTCTTTTTAAAGCTTGAAGTAAGAGTACAGAATGGACTGGCATCAGACTGGCAAGATATGAGAGTTTGACATGGCCACAAAGATCCTCATTATTCTGCCCAGATAAACATACACAAATCAAATAGGTAGCAAATAGGTGTGTCAGCTTCACCAGGCTAACATAGTCAACTATTCAAACAAAAGAATTATTACTCAGATGAATGTATTTAATAGATACATTCAAATTCCATGATCAGCTAATTTTAGTGAGATGATCTTTGATAATCTGGGTGAACCTGATTGAATAAATTCACAAACATTATAAAACCCAGCTAAAATATGCTCAGATTCTATCACTGAAGTAGTTTGTGCTATGCTGAGAATTCACCTCCCTACCCTTTCCCAATAGCTTGACTTTTGGTTTTTTGGAATTGCCTGGCAATACTCCTTAGAATAAATATCTTCATATGTTAGACAAAAAAAGACTTGTGTTCAACCTACCTGGTTGTGGTAAAGACTCCATATACTACAGGATTTCTTTCATCTCTCGTAGGGAGTAAATAAATGTCTTCTGTTAATGGAAAAATAATTATGCACCATATACTATTGTTTTGCAGTAGTACATTTGCTTTTTAATAATATATAATAGTTCAAGAACTCTAAGCAACACATAACATAAAGATGAATCACTACAGTATTAAGCACTTAAGGGTAAAGGCTTTCTCACAAGCTATGTGACATAACCTCTTAGTGAGATGTGTCAACCAAGGGTAAATGGGATGACTCAATTGGCAGTCTCCATGACTATTTCCAATCAAGGGTTTGTGATTCCAATTAAAATGGAAACCAGAGACCAAAGGTACATTTTACCCAACAGTTTAAAAACATGTTATGCTGCAGTGGGTTGAGCCTCGTCTGTCAATGTGAAAATACGAGCATGTGCAGTGGATACAGCATTAAAATGGCTTTTTAATTGAATTTTATTGAGTTCTACATTTTCTCTGCTCCCCTCCCTGCCTCTCTTCTCCCCTTCAAGACTCTCCCAAGGTCCCCATGCTCCCAATTTACTCAGGAGTAAAATGTTTTACAGAATTATGTGAGCTATGGGTGTGTTTATTTTCAATATGAGTAAAGCATATACTACTGAGGAAATAAGGAGAGGACGTAACCATTCTGCACGCTCGAAAATAAAATTAGAAGATAAAAACTAATGATCTTGACTTTATGTGTAACTAACATATTTTCAGAACTAGATTTTAGAGGACTAAAAAAAGAAGAAATGAAAAGAAATCTGTCTGCAGTCTCTCTAAATATGTTTTGAGTGGATGACCACGGTCAACAAATCTTCCACACTCCCCAGCAGAGGGCATCCTAGGAACAAGGAATCCACCCAGACTCTTTCCATCTGGAGGAAGTTGATTACACCAACGAAAGAGGAAAGAATGGTTGGACTTTCTAGCCTATTGGTCTAAATCTTCTAATTACTGCAATTATACATCCTTTATTAAATTTGAGGTTCTTTTGAATACAGACATACTTCGAATATTGTGCCTCCAGACTGAGGGCAAAACATAAGCTTTGCATGTGTGAATGTCATTTAGTAACAACAATTCCTTCAGGCTGCATTTAATTGTGAATGGATGTATCTGCCTGATGATGCTAGCATAAACACATGCTGAATTACTTGATAAAGTCCAAAGACTTTTCTAAGAACAAGGGACATGTGACTTACGCAGTTCATCAAAATGAGTATCAGCCCCATCACTTCCAGGAATTGAGCAAATCAATCTCGCCTTAAGAAAAGTTGTCCATTTGTTTATCAGACTTCGTTGCCCACCTACATCATTCTAAAAGAAAGGGAAACAAAAAGGTTAAAAAGTTACCGAGAGGAATCTACAACTAACTAAACCTGGCCAGGTTTACAGGTGGTACCTTAGGAACACGCCCTTTTTAAAAGGCACTACTCAGTCATGGAAAAGTTAGTTCCTCACTCAACCAGAAATGTTTCCTTACGGTTAAATGAAAGCAACACGAGCATTTTAACCCTGGTGAATGAGTGAATGCACACAGAGTGCAGTAATTAAAGCAGCCTGGGGCCAAATGCTGTGTCTGCCAAGTTTTCGTTCATGACCTATAAAATGCTAACACATCTCCAGTTTGTCATTGATAAAACATGCTTAATGTCTTGAAATTCAGCTATTTTGATGATCAAATGGAAAGTTTTGTGTAATGTGTTTAGTATAGTGCCAGGCAACTTGGGTTCAATAGTTGTTAGAATGACTTATATGTCATATTGGTACTTAAGAACCATGTTTTCATATTTTCAAAATAGGCTTAATTATAGAATAAAAATGGTCTTCCGCAAACTAGTGTAGTATTAATTAATTATCGAAGAACCATAAGTATACACACACATGCATATGAAAATAATTCTCAGTATTAACTTACATTTTCATACATTACTTCTTCTCAGAAGCATTTATTTAAAATAGTTTTAAACATTGAGCCAAACATAGACATCCTCTTCAAATAAACAGAATGACCAGAGTGTCCCTTTATACATTAAATTTATAAGAACATAAAAAATGTTTTCAAATAAGCTAGCTTTTTCCTGTGCTCATAAAGAATAGAATGCAAATGATTCATGGAATGCATACATTAATAATTTATTTCAATCAAAATTATTCTTAGATACATTTTCCACTATTCTACTTACATTTAACAATGCCATATAAATCTTTTGTCTTTTCTCATCCCAAATTCTAGAAAACTAATGAAAAATTTAACTGAGAAGTTTGGTATTTGACTATCGAGTACATACCTTCTCTACTTAATGTCTTTAATCTAGACTAAATTGAAGGAGAATGTCTGGATGACAATTCTAAGTAAGAAAACTGAGTCCATATACAATATATCTACACACATATATCTACACACACACACACACACATATATATATATATATATATATGTATGTATGTACCCATATATACTGTGTTCTTCAAAAAATGAAGAGGACACAGAAGGAAGACCAATGAGCCTCCTGTCTTCAGAGACCATACACCAAGTGCAACTCACTGTGACTCATCTCTTTCATTCCTTCCTATTGAACAGGGATATCTCTTGATCAACCAAAAGAAGTATTCTTTTATTTATTTATTTATTTTAGATTTATAAGATACAACCATATAAATTAAAGGATAATTTTAAACTTTAAAGGCATCAATCTTGAATGAAATACTTCATGTACTTAGTCAACAAATCATAACATCTAACAGATTTTTGTCTCACTCGTTTTCCTTTTTAAATATTTAACACTGAGTCTCATTTTGTGACCCTGACTGGCCTGGAACTCACTGTGTAGATCATCGTGGCTTGAGCTAGCAAAAAGCCACCTTCTTCTGCCTTCTGAGTTCAGGGATTAAATGTGTATCACTGCCCAGCAACTATCTCTTTATAGCTTAATGATTCTAAGGCATTATGAAGAATAGAATAGGTCTGTAATACACACGAGCTTATGGTTACATATATAAATATCTAATCATACGTATATGCACAGACACAATAAAAATACAATTGTATAAACAGGAAGCCCTTAAATTCAGGGGAGACAGAGGAGGAAGGCTTTAGGTGATTTCGTTGTTGTTGTTTGTCATCCATGCAGTTCAGATTTTCTGCATTTGATAATAATAAAATCTGCAATAGCATTAAATTTCTAGCTAGTTTAAGCTAGCACTAGAAACTTCTTGGTGCCTTCGCTGAATAGAATATTCTTTTTTTTTTTTTTTTGGTTTTTTGAGACAAGTTTTTTCTGTAGTTTTGGTACCTGTCCCGAAACTAGCTCTTTTAGACCAAGCTTGTCTCAGAGACCCGCCTGCCTCTGCCTTACGAGAGCGGGATTAAAGGCGTGCGCCACCACTGCCCGGGCGATTAAAATATTCTATACAGTACCGCCAATCTGGTGCTTACTTAATTAATATATGTTTAATCGTTAAGAAATAAGTAGTTTTACAAAGAAAACAGGATAAATTCTTTAGAAAGGTTTGGAGAGCCACGGATGGAACCTCTGCTGGAGTTTCTGCACACGGGGAAAACGAAGAGAGGTGTTTGGGATGCGGCAGATTCGATTCTCCGTCTTGTTAGTGACAGGCAGCGCCAGGGCACATGTGGAAAGATGAGATGAAATAACTCGGGGGCTGGAAATTAGGGAAAAAGTACAACAAATAGAGCAATGCAAAACATACTGAGAGAACCAAGACAAAGCCTGTTTCAATGAAAACTGGGATCAATTAAACTAGTAAAGGAAAATGTTGGAAAAGTAAATTAGGGAAAGACCAAGAGAGGCTTTCATAGAAGGCCAAGGTGCCTGGATGTTATTAAGTATACAGTGAGGAAGTACTCAAGGATTGCAATTAGAAATGAAATGTAAAAATCATATTTGTCTTTAAGAAAACCACATAGCAGACTATATAATGCCTCTCCACTAACAGGCATGTCTATAATTGCTCTTAAATTTCTATTGCGTATATTTACTCTCTGAGTATCATTGATCAAACAATATGCTACCTATTTGATGATTCTGATGCCTCTGAAGATGTAAAGGCAGACTTATCTAAATATGGCTTTTTGAATGATCATATCTCAGAGTATCATTCTTTTCTAATCCTGGTGTATCAAATGTCAACAAGAGCCCATATTCAAACATTTTCCCTATTCTACTTTCAATTCTTATCTATGGTAAAAATGAAAAAAATCTAACCCACTAGCTCCAATTTTGTTGATGAAAAGGGGAATGTTTATTGCTTAATCTGATGAATAAAAACGTGCACGTTTTTAAATGGAGCAATCTTGCCTTGTCTCTCTATCCAGCAATCCTGTCAAGTTTCTTAAGGAGCTCATGATAAAAACAAACAAACAAAACAAACCAAGTGAAAGCTTCCTGCTCTCAGCAGTGCAGTGAGCACAGCTTTGGCACAATGCTCTCAGTAAACACTGGAGGACTCAACATTGACTTTCAGAGAAACCTGGACCACAGCTAGGCAAGTCCAGTGCCCTAGACTTTGTATTTCTTCTGCAAGGAAGCATCAGTCAGACTTTCTTGCCCAGCTTTCTGCCCTTGTGTTTGTTTGCAAATCCACAAAATCCCCTTTGAGAACTTTTAGCCCAGAAGAAGGCTGAGCAAAGATAATCACATTTGTCCTAAATTGTCACAAGTCTACTCTTCTTTGTGAAGCTCTACAGAAGCCAGCGGTCTTACCAACACAAAAGATTTATTATTGAGATGTCAGACTGGGCAGCTCCTGGTCACCGGTCGCTTCTGTGTGCCTCCACTCTATTTATCAGGAGTGCTTTGTTGTTATGCCCTCTGCACAGAGATGCACATGAAAGTAACAAAGAGATGAGGGTAAACCAGCCTGAACTCTTGTCCTCCCAAGGGTGATGAAGGACAGGGCCTGTGTGTTGTTGTTTGCTTGTGGTTTGACAACAGATTATGAATTATTTTCGTCTAGTAGATTAGTCATCATATACCCTAATGGATAGAAATTCTTTCTTCTGTGTGAGCAAATTTAGGTTTATATCAACATTAAATTGCCATGCAGAGTAGCTCAGGGCAATCACACATGAGGTTTTACTGAGTGTGTCTTGTGACCTAAGGCTCACAATACTGGGTTCATATGCTAAACAATTTTATTTGTATAAGCCACCCAATTTAAAGATCTCTCAGTACTTTATATTGCCACTTTCACTTATGCTTAGAAAAAAAAGATATAAGGAAATATATTAATTGACATTAAATTGTATTGCTAAATTCTGAAATCAATAAAATCAGGAATGTAATTGAGAATATATCGAAATTGTATGTTCAAGGGATGGAGATGTAGTGAGTTAGTAGAATGTTCAAATTGTATGTAAGAAGATTGTGGAATCTTAGAAATTATGAGTTCAAGAAGTCACATGTGTTATACAGGCAAATGGCTAGTTTTCTTCTCTGCCCTTGTTCTTAGCTGCTTGGGTATGTATATTTTTATTTTGACTTCTAAGATATCTCAACTGTTAGCTGTTCGTAGGTAAGGACAAAAGATCTTGGCTGTCAAGCTACCTGGAACTTACTTGAGATTCTAAGAATCAGAACAGACTTCGGTGTCTTTGGATGCAGTAGGGAGCAGGTCTCAATAGATCTGATGTTGGTCAAGGGAAGGGGAGTCACTATGAAAGGCTCTTTTTCTAAAGACACACATCTCTATAACTCCATTCTCTCAAGTAAATAAATAAGGCTATGTTTCATGTGGCATGTCACCCATTTCTGTATGAGTTACTGAGGCTTCACCTTGGTTTCTACGACTCACCTGACAGGATTACCCAGTATAACATCATGTAAAGAGTAACTGAAGTAGTCTTCAATAAAATTGCAATTATCTCAGTATAACATAGTGGTGAGAACAGCTTTGTTATTCTCACATGCACCAGTCACAAGAAACACAGTCACAACTGGCTGAAGACTGAGAGTAGAAAGCAGGAAGAGAAACATTGTTTCCTCATCAAGGCTTTGGTGACCTTATTCTAGGTTTCACTTTATTTCTCTAATGTTATGATTACAGTTTAAATCTTCCAAGTCTAACATCTTGGAATTTTCTTTACCATTTATATTTACCTACATAGAATCATGTAGACATGTTTTAAGTTTCCAAAAACCAGATTCTCTCCCTAGAAATAACTCAGTGCAGCCTGAGAAAGCACAGAGAGGAACCAGCATGGCAGTTGCTTTGCGGGAACCATCATCTTCTTGAACAGTGGCATTTTTTAGATTATTCAATAGCAAATCTCAACACAGAATTAGTTAAAGCCTGCTAGATGCAACTTTTTATGGCAGATGGCACATAAGGTAAAGAATATGACATACTGAATTAGAGAACCCATTAAGTCAAAATCACAAAGGTACTGATTCCCCAATTCTTCATGCTATCTTTTTGCAATGGTCTGTAGATGGGCCTGTGTATTGGCCTCCAAGAGACAACATCAATGGTAGAATAATATTTTCATTTATTGAAAAAAAATGCTATGAACTTTACATCACAGTTCAAAACAAGGAGAGTTTTGCTAATTCCAGGTGTAATACAAGAACAAATATTACTGATGACAGCAACTGGAGAGAAGAGAACAGAGAAGATGTCTATTTTTAAGTGCTTCAGAAAATTCCCCTCTTTGTCCAAAAATACAAATGAACGGCAGTGGATAAACACTGAAATTTTAACCAAAGGTAAATCCATAACTCTAACTCTTATTGTCCTAATTTCTTGGAGTATATTACTCTTTGGAGGTCTAAGGATTGGGAAAATCTGAATTCCCTCAAAGTAAGTCCATTAACACTGAGCAGTGTTTTTGTTATTTTTGCTTGTTTGTTTGAGACATCATCTTAGCTCAGGCCAGCCAGAACTCACTATGCTGCAGAGAATGACTTTGAACTTCTGCCCCTGCCTCTATCTCCCCAAATCTGGGGTTACAGGCATGCACCACCATACCTAGTTTTATACCATGTTGGGTATAAAATGTCCACAGAGACTTTCAAGGAAAAGTTTTCTTTCTGTTTTAGGTTTCTTATTCGTTTCCTAAATAATATTTATAGTCAACTGCTTGAGATTTGCCATTGCAGAACATCAGTGCAAAAAGGAGAAAATATTTCTCAAGCTAGAGATCCAGGAGAGTACCAGAGATGCAGAATGTGGATGCCACATTATGCTAAAGAGCTTTGTTTCTAAGCACCAGCAGGTTAAGTTCGGCACAGGTAGGCATGCTCTCAGGTCCTGTCAAGGCCTCCTGATTGTCGCTTTACAAGCTACAGCCAACATCATAAATCCCTTCCCAGGAATTTCTCTGACGGGAAAAGCAGATGGAAGTGCCACAGAAGCACATCTGTAACTGTGGGCACTAAATCTCTCACTTAGGTTGTCAGGGACGCACCGAAAGTAAGCACGCAAACCACAGCCCTGTAGAGATCAATAAATACAGAGAGTGTCACCAGCCTTCAAAACAAATCTTCAAAGGCAGCGATTGTCCAAATAGGGCCATATATCAAAATAGACAAGGTGAGCGGAATGGAAGCAAACAGCTATTCATGAGACCCCTAGGCAAGTTATGTGAAAGGGCCATCCAAATTGAATTCCTGGCGTGGACACAAGGAAATGCTCAAAACAAAAAGGGAACTGGCATAGCCCGCAGCTGGAACCTAGACTGGGCTGCATAAGGAAGCCTGCCACAGTGCTTCCAAAAATGAAGGGAATCCACGTGTAATCAAAATAGCCTTGAGGTGCAAAGCTGCCAGCTAGCCTCGCTAAGGGACTGGCATTTCTACACATTAATAAGGGCATGCGCGCGTGCACGCACACACACACACACACACACACACACACACACACACAGGAGTGCGGGGAGAGTGTGTATGTAGGTATGATGGTTTCTAAAAGTACTGAACTGCAAAGTTAATAGACAGAAGTCTCTCTGTCATTTTCCTCATCGGCTGTGCCTGATCATCCAGTCAGTGTGCAATTTTTCACCATGGAGATAGAAATAATCTACCACGAATGACAGAAATTCACCGGGGTGTAAGATGGCCCACTTAGTACTTCAAAATATTGACAGTTCAACAAGACTGAACAATTAAATAGAAATCAACAAGGATTTTAAAAATCACTTAAGTCTCAGCACCCTGTTTTAAATTTGAAAGGCTTGCTAAATAGTTGGGCTAGAAAGTTATGATGTTACAAAAAGATCATTTTTTAGGGGATATGCCCTTGATGATGGAAATCATTCTTAATTTGAAAGAAAATCTTCATATAAAGGTATTCTTCTGAGCTATTATTGATTAATAGTGTCATGTGAAATTAACATACCAGTTAAGTGATACCTCTCCTTTCCACATATCTCAGCCAAAATTCATAGTTCTTATTAATAAATATTTATCAAATATGGTTTCAAGGTACTTCGATTGCGTTCAAAAATACTACACATTTATAAATATAAGTATTTTTAAAAATAAGAACAAAGCAGAGAGCTGGAAAGATGACTCGGTGGTTAAAGCATTTGCCGCTCTCCCAGAGGACCAGAATTTGATCCTAGCGCCCATCTCAGGTGGCCCACAACACCCTGAGTTCCAGCACCAGGGGACTCAATGGCCTTCTGGTCTCCCTGTGTTACTGCAGATATGTAGCATACACTCACACTGAAACTCATTTAAACATAAATAAGAATAAAATGAATCTTTTTTAAAAAAAAATGTGAGCAAAATAGCAGTAGTTTCTGCATTTACAATTAACAAAATACCAGCTAGACCTTATGTCACACCTCTGAATCCCAGCACTCAGAAAGTAGAGATAAGGGAATTGAGGGATTTTAAGGTCAGTGTGGAATGTACAGCGAGTTTCAGGCCAGCCTGAAAATACTATATTCAATTCAACAAAACAAATGGAAACATAATGCAATTCCACTGCTTGTCAAAATACTTTGGTACCTAACCCACAGGATACCACGGCCACCTTCTTCAGCTCATAAGAGATATTAAGTTGAATATGTTCTGAAACTATGTATGTATGTATGTATATATATATATATAATTTATAAATACATATTATTTATCATATACATAATGTGATATGTTTATATCATATTATTTTTATCATATACATAATGTGAGTGTGTATTTTCAAGTACTGTGGGCAGAGTTTACATTCATTACATGTAAGTCTCCTATATTAGATTGTTACATGCTCGCTCATACCCTGAAATCCATGTCAATCATCCATTGAGCATATGCCACATGTAAATCCAATGCTCTTATTTAAGCATTACATTTTTTGATGCAGTAGTCATAGAAGATGTGGGTGTTTGCATTGTGTCGCAGTATATACTGAGTTGAATGTTTCTATCCTCTGGGCAGAGGTTATCAGTTATATGTTGACTGTCAAATTCTGGAGTTTTTTTGGCCTGTAACATCATTGAAAACTGCTTTGGTTTCCTTGTTCTTTCTTTTCTCTTCTCCTCCCATTTATCCACATACTCTCTTCCCTCTCCGTTCTGTTTTATTTGCCTGCATCAGTGTCTGAAGGACACAGATTCTGGATGCATGGTGCCCCCACAGAAACTGAGTTTTTATAAGGACATCATTCCAGTGACTTGTGATAGCTCTCCTACCCATCCCAACATACCACAGAACAAATTCTTCTCACATTGCTTTTGTGGACATTTATATCTTATTTAAAATTGCACTGTCCCTCTGGATTCTGTCTGTATTTCATCTTGCTACAAGTATTTCTGAACGGTTTTAGTTACTTCCATGACTCAAAAGCCGACACATACTGCAGATTTCACACTCGAGAGCTGAGATGCCACAGAGCCCCGGGCTTACACTTTTAAGTAGGTTAATATGCTAACACATTCCAGAGCCACATCAGCTGCAAAAGTCCCAATATAACATCTATGCTGTTTCCTCTCTCATCAGGGAATGCACCAGTTCGGATTTGTCAAGACCCCTGCCTTGTCTCCTAAAACCCAGTTACCAAGAATATAGGAGTGCTTATCTGTATGACAAGTGCCATCTAGAATGATATTGCCTATGAGGTGGTTATCACGTGATGAGGTCAATACCATTTTGGGAATGGGAACAAGGATGCACTGTAAATTCAGTTCTTCATCTTCAAAGCCATATTTCAACATGTGACCACACACTGCATTAATACTGCAGATAAGAACAAGACCATGGTCATGAACTGCACGTATCTGTACCAATCTACCAATGAGATACCAATAAGATATGTACAAACGGATTCTCTTTGAAATATCTCCTAAATGATCCTTCATGTCTTTTTTTCATACTATATTGGATAAAACAGACTTCCTACTCACAAGTATTTCTCAATCCAGATGCATTCTTCCATTGTGGGCTAAATATATTCATCTTGCCCCTCTGTACCTCAAATATAGAATAACTCATTTTTGCCTAGGGTCATGTTCTCAGTTGCTAACATGGAAACAAGACTTCTTATCACCTAATTTCCAACAAAGACATTGGTCCCCTGACACATGCTTTGAATTTTTAATACAAGATTTCAGCATCCTGTGAGCAAGATCTGCCCTGACAAAGGCTAATTGGAATGCTTGGCCTCTCTTCCTCCATGTAGTGTGGTCGTGTTCACACTAGAGAATTCATTTTAATCATTCCCTTCATACGATGCTTTCAAACGTCACTGATAGCCTAGAGGTCTCATATGTCGTAGTTATATCATCCCACTTTATGAGTGTCTTTTATATATTTTCCCCCAGTGTAATTTAGATTTATTTTTAAAAAAGAATAACAGCTTGGTATCAGCAGTGTCTGTGTGTTCTAGGGAAGTCATATTTTGATGCTATTGGTGAAATATTCAAATATAAGGCATACATGGGTTATAATATTGAACATATCAGAAGCCCTTCCCTTGGACAATCTTTAATCTCTGTGGGTGTTCAGAAAGAGAGAGCAAGAGAGAAGAGAAGAGACAGTAAGAGAGTAAAAGGGTAGTCTATTACCAAAACCTCTTACCAATAATTTTATGACAAAAAAGTCAAGAAAACAGATTTCCCAGGTAAATATAACACCAATTTTTAAAGTTGAATATTAAAAGGGGCAGAATTTTTTTAAACTGTCAACAGTTCCATTCCGTGTCAAATTATTAGTTAAATATGAAAGCAAACAATGGCAACAAGAACAAAACCTTTGTGTTTCCAAATACAGACTGTGGGAAAATGTGAGCTGAACTGGCAGGCTAAAGGACTGCCACTATAACAGAATAAAACCTGGGAATGTCAGAGGGCTTCCACAGCCTACTAGGAGATCTTCCTTCTATACTAATTTCTTACAATTATCACACTCAATTTTGTTTCACAATAAAGATATGTTGTTTTCTTATTGCGTGACAAAAAATGTAGAGAAATAAATATCAAGACATTTTTGAAATAAGGGAAATAAAACAAAAAGAATAAATTGCAAATAATGCCAGAATTCGTTTATGTGAAAACAACATAAAAAGTAATGGTGACTATGAGTTGGATGTGCAGTAATTAAATTGTGAACAAAGAATTTAGAACCAGATTTCATGGACATTTGACCAATAGATTATGGCTATACAGTGAGCATTTTAAGATGTCACACAGTTAAAAGAACAATTAAGAGACTCATCTCTTTTCACACTAAGTGAAAAGTCTCTCCTTCGTTTCTCATCCATCATATCTTTATTTGATCTCATGATTTGATAGAACACAATCTTACTGTGTATTCTCAGAGGTTTTTGAGTTGGGTAAACTCCTTTCCTGCTTTTTTCCTGCCTTTTCCTTTCTGCAGGAATTTTCTCACAGCTTAAAAAGAACATTCCACGGGTAATGGTTGAAATTCTAACCACAGTTTCTACATAGATATTTATAGATATGACAAAGGCTGAGGTATTCATCTACCTTTATGATTCATTTATACCAGAGTAAAATCTTTGCTTTGTTAGAAATAAATTTCAGTCTAATGGATTATAGCCATTAAGTAATAAGCATTGAACTCCCCACAAACAGCGCACTTGTCATACACTGTTTTCAAAAGGACTCATGAAACGCATTTAGTGCTTGTAATCCCCCTTTGACACATTTAACAAACCTCACTTATACAAAGTGTCAGTCTACTGTTTGGCTCTCAGGGTCATTATACCATTGTTATGTGGCATGCTTCAGTACACTGACATACTAAGAGCACTCCGGGCATGGCCATTCATTCCTAGCAGGAGGCTTTAAAAGACGACTACAGATTTTTGGACTCTGAGAGAATGAGGATGCCTTTTAAACAATCTGTCCCCTCTGGGGTAAAAAGGATCAGTGGGATGAACAGCATTATTGGCTAGGATGGTACATAAAGAATGGTCTGGCCTCAAAAGTCGGCTTCATTCAAAAGGTATGTTGTCATTAGCAATTTCAAGTGTGGTGATGGTTTGTATTCCTGCTCCTAGAAAGGTTCAGAAGCCTGAGGGTACAGAATGCAACAAAAAGTGACAAGCTTAGATGGAAGAAAATGAAAAGTTTGTTTAAGACCAGAGAAAGATTGCTGAAGAAGGTATTTATTAACTTAATAGCTTTTGTTCATCACTGATTTATGTCTCGTCGGGAAAGTTCTTCCAGCAGAGGCAAATCCAGGAAGAATGCATACATTCAGAAGTCAAGGGTTTGGCTCCAGTACTTTCTCTATTCTGTAAAGTCCATAGCCAATCAACTAAAAGCCTTGATGGAACAAAATGTAACTCTCCGAAGCAGTTTATGTGGTCAGTATAATTTATATAAAATGGCAATATTCAGATTCAATTGGGGTTTTTTAAATAAACATTTTATGCTTTTAGTTATCTTTTATTCTTCATTTTTCTCTCAGAACTTAATCTAGATTAATAGCATAGGAAGTATTTAATATAATAAAATAGAATTGTATTTCAAACTCAATTGGTCCAAACAAAAGGCATGGTTGTTATATGTGTGGTGTATATTTGTAAAAATACAGGCATGATTTTGTTAGTGTGTAAGTTTCTCTAGTGATTATTCAAATTGAGTTGAGATGAACTAATGTAACATGGAAACATTTTCCCTCTGGGGATCACGACAGTGAGTGGTCTTATTGGTAAGAGCATTGAATGGCACTGAATATCAGCAGAGAACCAACAATCTGCAAGACCAGGGAGGTAGATAAGAACCAAAAATCAGATTGGAAAATAACTTGCTTTTGCTTTTCAAAGATGCATCTCAAAAATCACCCATGTAAAGGAGTGTGAAGTGTGAATTAATTTTCAACTTTACCAATAATGCATGGCCTCCTTCCCTTCAATACTGAAGACATATTACTTCATGCACAAAGACATGGTTCTTAAGAAAAATAAGTGAATCTTGCCTTACAAACTCTCCCAACTCTTGAAAGAATGCTTCTGTCAGATGTACTGCCTTCCTGGGATGATTCCCGAAAGAAGAAATATATTTTATCATCATCTGGATTATAGGTGTCTGGAATGGGGAATGTTCCAATAAACTTTGCTCCTGTTTGGAAAATAAAGAGAGTCGAAAGTTAAAACAATAAGATAATCCAGCCAGAATCAACTCTGGGACCACTATATGTGAAAAATTAGCAGAATTTTTAGAAAGTGATCTGAGAGTAGCATTCAGGAAACAAGATGTGCAGATCAACATGGTCAGTGTGGGTGTAAGTGGCAGCAGAAAGAGCGGCTGAGCACATCAGGAGTGGCTGAGAAAGTGTCTGGGGGATCCAACTATCAGTGATTTCTACTAAATCAGTCTCCAGCCATATAATCACAGGGATATATATATTCTGAGAAATGCTTTATTCAATGATTTCATCATTACTCTGCAAACACCATAGAAGTTAACTACAGGAATATAACAGGCCATGATGTCAGTAGGCAACACAATCTTAAGAGACTGCACTGTATGTAGAGTATACATGACCAAATGAAGCGCAGACGACTCACCTTCAAAGTCTTTTTCCGTCTAGCAATGCTGTGATTTTATGTCCTTTTTATCACAAGACTACTCCTTTATCGTAACCATGTGATTTCAGTAAACTTAGGGAAACCAGAAATGTCATCGATCATGAAAACTGTGGTATTCTTTATTACACTGTGTGAAATTCACGGGAGGTGGAATGAAAATAACCAATACTGCTTAGATTCTTTCCAGCACATGCCCTGGAGATTCTCTTTCTGGGTTTATATCTTAATGGTGATATCAGGCAATTTTGTAGACATGGACTTAGTCAAAAGTCCAAGAGCCTAGTTATGTGTTAGTATTTTTACATATAATAGGAGGCTTCTAATGTTATTTGTCTGGTAGAATCTATTAGTAGGTTAGTATATATGAAAGCACTGAGCAACTGCAAGTGCCTGATGTTCAATCAACATGAGTTGTAGTTAGTCCTAGCAGTGCTACTTTGTATTAGCAGGTACTCTGAAGCCAAAGGCTGGAAAATCACAAGTACAAGACATCCATAGTGATTTCTGGGCCTTCCTTTGCTATTTAGTGAGAATCTGTCTCCAAAATAGAAAACACAAAAAGGACTGGAGACACCTTGGTAGTAATGGAGGGTTTAAGCATGCGTTAAGTTTGGGTCCCATTACCAGGAGAGATCTCATCAATAAAGCAGTTCTTAAACAAAATCGCAAACCAAGGAAAAGGTCAGTGGGATTTGTTAAGGTGACAATAGTGAGTTTGGTGACTGCCCTGTTATGAGCCCCTGTGGCTCGGACACCTGAGTGCATCATGTACTTGTAGAAATGACATAAAGTTATTCAAAGTTAACAAAGCCTGCCTGTCCTGACCCAGAAAGCCATCCCTCATATATGGCCAGTGACAAAGTATTGCAGCATAAAAGGGGAAAAAAAAAACCCAAAACAACAAAACCCTTTGTACTACTTCCAAGTCAGATAAAGTTTCCTAATGACTTGCTTAGATAAAGAATTGGTCAGTTCATGTTGTTGTTTGGTGTAACTGTAAGGCTGCCTGATAACACATCTTTACTTTGTTCAGAAACAATGCTTTGAATAAAAGCAAAGAAAATGAATACGGCTCTTGAGAAACAGAGGAAGCAGTTGAGTTCAACAGAATATATGAGGCATCTGCGGCAATCAAGACACTAAACGTTCAGGTTACAGAAGAAAGGAGATAGAACATCACATTGTTCTGGATCCTTTCTGTCCAAGGCTATGATTTCTATGCATCTTGGGAGTTCTGAAAAAAAAAACATCCTCCAGAAAATGGATGGCAAGTGATCAAAGGTCCCATAAAGTAGGCTTCATGGCAGCCTTCTGCATACAGTATGGCACATACCTCTAATCCCAGCACTTTGTACGTAGAGGTGGGTCAGGATTTCAAGACCAAATATTGGCTCAAAACAAAACACACAGGTCAACGCAATCACATGTACATTATTGTGTGCTCATGGAGCAATGAGTAGTTTTCAGCCCAGCCTTCCCTAACCATCTATTAGTCTCCTATTCCATCTCTTTATTTAGGCAAAGAGAAGAGAGAAATGCCTACACAAACATCTCCTTATTCCATATTCTTTCCCAGTGGATTCTTAAATTCCTCAAAATCCACCTTTGGTCAAGACTCAGAAAAATACCTGAAAGTTATTTTTAGAAAAACACACAAGACTTGAAAATTTTACTCTTTAAATTATCTTAAATTGGCAAGGCTTCATCATCTTTATTTCCACTCAGGATTTGGACCTCCCCACTACTAGACACACATTCTAGATGCTGATGAATCACAATTGATTTTAGACCCTGAAAAAAGTAAAAACAGTCCCTTTTACTAGCTAAACTCTTCTGACTTGTTATTTAAATATATATATATATATTTAATATATACATTATATAAATGTATGTAAGTTTACTTTAAAGACACATCACAGATAGGTATCATTCAGGGCATCTCCGATTTCAACACAGAGGACGTGGGGGTCGTTTCTGCCTTAATTGCAAGTTTAAGGTCGATTTAATTACAAAAACCCTGTTTAAAACAAGCACTCAAACAAACAAACAAACAAACAAGCATACTGGAAATCATCATAGTGTTTTCCTCTATCTGTGGGATTATATGTATCAAAATAAATAATTACTTGTAATCCCAAGGACTTCTAAGATAAAATGGTGATTAATCAATAAGAACTGACTTCAGTTTTCATTTGGAGTAGGTTAATATTTGCATATATAATGACATGTCTATGAGAACCAATTCTCATGTTCCAGTTGCTTTAAAAGAAGTATCAGTAGTCGGCAGTAGTGGCATATGGCTTTAATCCCAGCACGCTGGAAGCAGAGACAGATGGATCTCTGTGGGATCGATACCAGCCAGGTCTACAGATTGAGTTCCAGGACAACCAGATTGTTTTGCAGAGAAACTCTGCATCAAAAATAAGAATATAATAATAAAAAGAGCACCAATACGAAAAATGATAGCATTCTTAAAGACATAGAGCTGGGGATTGATAACAAGCTAAAGAATGCTTTAACAGTCTTTAATACAATTCTGCCAAACTAGATGAAAATTCCCAGTTATAGTTTAGAATCATGGACATTAAAAGAAAGCAAGCCCTTGTGAGATGCGTTTACAAGCCGTTAACATGGATATGAGCCGTTAACTCTGTAGATGGAGAAAGAGAATAGCTCCACCTACTGTTAGCCCATGCCTAATGATGAAGATGTATGACTGGATGACAGAGACCAAGGATTGACTAAGTAAATATTTAGTACTTAGAATGAGCTCAAAGGGGGCTAAGACAAATGATTTGGAAATCCTCGGAATATGATTGGCCCTCTTCATTTAGATAAGTGCAGGATCTTAAACAAGACATTAGTGGGAACATCGTAGACTGCAGCACTGAAAAGCAAAGCAGGAAAAGTTACACATGTATTGTAGTGACTCCTGAAATGATACTGTTTTCATGTCTATGGAACTGACATGTTTATTTCTTAATTTTAATTACATTCTATTTCATTCTATTCTAATTTATTATGTGCATGGGCATTTTGATAGCATACATCTGTGCACCATTTGCATGCATACTGCACACAGAGGCCAGAAGATGTCTCGGGTGCCCTGGAAATGAAGTTACCTTTGCTTGTGAGCTATTTAATACGTACTGCTAGGATTTGAACCCGAATTCTTTGAAAGAGCAGTCAGTGATCGTTATTGCTATGCCATCTCTCTAATTCATCTACATAAATTTACAATGAAAATTCCGAATCATGAGATATTACTTTACTTTACATTCTTTCCAGGTGTGGTGCTATGCACTTTTAATCCCAGTAGTCATATATAGGAGATGTGGAGGTAGGAAGAGACAGGAGGATCTCTGTACGTTTGGGGCCAACCTGGCCTACATAAAGATTTTTGAGACAGCCAGGGTTGTATAATGAGACTGTGTCAAAACAAAACAAAATAAGAACAAACTAAACAAACAAACAAACAAAACACCTCTGAAAATTTACAATCCTTTCTCTAGAAAGATGATGAAGACTCCATAATTACAAACTAGAGTGAACCCTCTAGTGAAAAATAAATTACTTAATTCTAAAACGTTTTTGAAGAGGGGCCTATGGGAATGCGGGAGAATGATTTCCTGAGCTGATCAGAGACAGTTGATGGTCACTTTATTTACAGAAACTAACTGTATGTAAAGAAGAGTAGTAAGCAGAGGAAGTTCTAAAGGAAGTACAGGCAACTGGGCCATGTTGAGGTGGGCTGCAGGCATGCACCGGGCAACCTCTGTGAAAATGAAAATCAGCATGTAGCTTCTGCCGGAGAGCACCCCAGAGATGACCAACAGGTAGAGTGTGACGGGAGCCCACACTTCAGGAATGTGTATGACACCAATGGAGGAGATTAGGATAGCATTGTAAGGACTGATGCTTTAACTGTGAGATAACATATAACAGGCAACATGCATGACTCTGTGTTAGTCAGTCATCACTGATTTTTACTTCGTTTTTAAATGTGGTTCTTTTATAGGTCTTGGAAGAAGATTGTTTTTGAGGGGAATGGTGGGAAAGTCTAAGCCAAATGTTTATTATATGAAGAAATCTAATTACAGAAAAGAAGTTTGAGTATCAAGTAGTACTCTGTTCTGTGATTTAAACAATAAACATCCTTACAAGCTAAAAATAAATACAAGTTTTGAGAATAGGGCCTTTCTTTCCTGTAGATTACACTGAGGTTCTGTCTTAGAGCACTGTTGTTAGCATTTTATGATAGAAATTCTTTCCTGATTGGCTGCCAAATTTGGGTTAAAAATAGCTATCATTTAATTAGTGCAAGGCTGTTGAATTCAACAATTTAAAATCATAGCAATAGACACCTGGGCTTTATTATAGCACAGCCCCACCCTCTGGCATTTAAAACATATGGCCTCACAGGGACAGTTTGAAACTATGCATTTTCACAACTGAACTTCTAGCATGACACCCCAAGATACTGCCAATTGAAGATGAGAAAGCCTCAGTCTGCAGAACACAACATTTTTCTTTCTCCCACAGGCCTCTTTTGCACAGGGTGATCACACCTACCCCCGTACTTAGTACTTAGCTGATAGTGATTTTTTGAATTGCTTTTTGTTTCTTCTTCCAGTTGTTTTAACTTCTCTTTCCATGTGGGAGAATTTACAGACAACAGAGAGTCTCAACAGAAACTTTAAATCAAAACCCCCTCTAATATGGTAAAAATGAAAATTTAAAACAAAAGTTCCCAGCTACTCCAGAAAGCAAACAAAAACACATGCATCCAAGGTTCATTAGTTGTTCCCATCTTCCAAATGGTGACATTCTTTCATCCCACCCTGAGATTCTAACTAAAGCTCAACCCTGTTTGAGCAACCACCCTGTCTTGTCCTTGAGTCCCTGTCTGGGTATTTAAAGATTATGATGTATTTAAAGGTTGTGTTGATGGGGAATGTGTCAGTTTGGACTTTACCTAGAACAGCCCAAAGGCTTTCAGTTTTGTTATTTCTATATTCTGATAGCTCATGTAGGAGGGAGCTTCAGATGGCAATGAAGAACTCAGCTCTGAGGAGTCATGCCTCTTGAGTCACAAAAAAGGGCTTGATCCTCAGAGAGTAGCGGTCCTACATGAGTCTTAACAAAGAGAGAGATTAGCTGTTCTCATTCTGGCTGCTGCCAAGTGGGGCACAGGACACAACATGGTATGCATTTAAAAACGTCAAACTCCAAAAACTGTCTAGCAGCTAAAATCTACTGAAGAAAATCCATGATAATTATGCTAGCAACAATTGTTCAGCATATATCTTCACAACTAAATACACAGTGAGTATTCCAATTCCTCTTTATATTTTACTTACTCTAAATGTTGTACCAGGGTTAAAAGAATTTAACTTATCACGTGCCTGTGAAAATGTGGGAATTTGAACTGAAAATGGAAGCAAGCACAGAAAGCAAACCTTGATATATGAAGTAAATGATACGCTAATATAACGACACAAACAGAAGTGGAAGCCGCAGTTAGCACGGAGCTGACTACTTGATAATAGATTATTCATATCTTCCTTCAACCCAACAATACACTTGTAAACCACAACACCAGGTTGTATATCCATATACAATGCAAATAATGAATAAAATTCACAAATACATTGCAGTATGTAATTGTAGGATGTTGTATTGTACAAATACTAATAAGCAATGATAATTTAAACCAGACATTTCAAAGATATCTGTGCCCTGATGGAAATTTTTTATGTTTGGACTCCTCAAAATGATTTTGTTCTCCAGTTGATATGGACATTGAACTGATGATATATGGTTGAAAGAATAAGGAAGCAAATTTATTAGTCCTAGCGATTGAGCCTAGATTCTGGTGTATGGAGGATCTACTGCTACCGAGGAGCATACTCTGCTCTGTCTGATTTTTATTAATACTACTTTAAATTGAAATCTCTACTGATGGCCGGTGTTTATCATACTGGTCTCTGAATCTTATATAGGGTAGTCCATGGCTCTAGCTTTTCTGTGCCAGATCCAGAGTTAAATCAGAAATGTTTTTCATTCCCGTAGCTACTATAAGAAGTCCATGTCCTAATTTAGAATAAACTAATAGACCTGGATACAACCCTCTGCCTATTGCATCTCAATTTGTGAAGTATAAGGCTAAGAAAATGATTTCTAAGTTAACATTCATTCCATCAACTAGCACAGTTCATCTGTGTTCATCTTTATACTTCTACCTCAGCCAGAAAACCCCACTAACCTTTGTCTTTGGGCCATGTTCTTAATGTGTGTACAAAATGGCCATTTTTCATGACAGAGGATAGAAATGTTTCTTGAAAGCCAATATTTTGCCTTCACTCATCAGTTCTCTCCTCATTATTAGGAATGTTCCATAGTTTCTGCAATTTCTTCCTTTGCTCTGACCTGAGTTCCATGGACCAAGGGGTCTTGACTGGATCTCTGGAAGCAGTGGACTGATTTCACTCTGCTTTTCTTCCCTCAGCAAATGTTTGACCTGCTGTTCAGTTCAGCCCACACTCTGGTGGTCTCCCCCACTGCTGATCTAAACACATGCTCCCTGTCAGTTTTAACGTTAGCTGCCAGACCCACATCCTCAATTTACTATAGCCCCACATGCAACTGGAATATGAAGACACTATAAAAACATGGGCTCCTGCTTGTGCACCCAAGCTTCTGTCATACACACTGGAAATAGTTTATCATTTGGAGCTGGACAGATATATTCTAGTTTCAATCTTACTTGAACTTTCTAGCTATGTATCCAAGTATATGACTTCTAACATCTCCCTGAAAGTAAGAAGCAAATAATAATTTTCTCAAGACTATGTCAATAAACAGAATTAAACAGATCATGTCTAACGTGTATGGTATCTTAAAAAAATTGAAAAGGGAGAGACGAAACTGAGGTAAAATAGTAAACAATCAAATAGGGCAATAAAATCTATATGAGGCAATGAAGCTTATTGGAGGACCGTGGGCACAGAAAGATCAAGGTTAATAGCAGGTTTAAAGGAAGTAGAGTTGCTTACTGACAGATTAGATAAAGGAACTGAAGGGGAGAAAAGGATCACAGATAAGCACAAAGGCAAATAGGTGGAGGAAGTTAAGAAAACCAAGACAGATAACATCAGGAAGCTGGCACTGAGGGGCAGTTCAAATGGAAAAGCAATGTATTAAAATATAACTTGCAGATATTTAGATAAATTAAAGTGAAAGGTCATTGAAGAACCAAAACCCAGAGCAAGTATGATGGTTAATCTGGATTGATATCTTGGTGGGATAAAAATACAGTTCCAGGAAACAGCACATAATACAACGGAGATCATTAGGCAGGATAGACAGGAACGAAGGAAAAAAGTAGTGTGGTGGTAAATAGTTTAAATGTTGAAGAGTCATGGGGAGAAGCAAAGAATTACGCTTTCTGTCCTGCCTCCTACTTCTCCCACTTTCAGGAGTGATGATAAGCGTGGTGGGTATTCTATTAAATTCAGCATGTGTGTGAGCCTTGCACGGGAGTCCCTGGGAATAACTTGCCTGATGCCTTATAAGTAAACAAAGGTTTAAATTAAGAGAAACTTTGGACCAAGTCCTCACATAAGTGATAGTAAAGATTTAAGAGCAGGTGCTTATGCTCAAAGAAAACAGGGTCATTTGTTTGTTTTTATGTGGTGGGTGGATGTGTAAGGCGATGCATTGAAGAATGGAAGGGTGACAGAAGCATCTGGAAATGTCCTGGCAAACCAAGTATTTTGGTCACTTTGATTATTAACCAGTAAATATTGTCTTGATTAACTTTCCATGTGTGTAAGCTATCCTAATTCTTAATAACTTAGCTAAACGTATTCCATTGACACTTCTACCATACCTCTTTCTACTATCTTCATTGTCTTACTTCTTTGGCCTCTGTCTTAAACAACCTGTGCACTTTGGATTCTCCTATTTACAAGCAATTGTTGTCCCTCTCACATCTTCTGTGCAGCAAGCAAACTTTCACGTTCTGCTAACTATTGCTACCTGTTTCTTTCTTTCTTTGTGTGTGTGTGTGTGTGTGTGTGTGTGTGTGTGTGTTAAACAGCTTTAATCTCGGTCCTTGTGGCTTCTCGGCACAGTAAGAAATATTGCACATGATCAACATGCTTTGTTCTGGGAATGAGGACAATGGAAGGGTGAAAATCACCTTCTGAGAAAGAACAACCCGAATTGGGAGGGCACAGGGGTGGGGAAAATCCTCCCCATGCCTGTGGCAAAGTGCAGGAGCCCCCCACCCCAAACAAACCTGAGTCCAGCCCCTCTGGATAAGTTACCTCTGTTTCTAATCCCTCTCATCTGTTTTTTTTTCTCTCAGTGAACTGATCTTCATACCCACACCACTGTCTTTTGGTCTTTAGTGTATTACTAATTAATGTTAAGAACACACACACACACACACACACACACACAAACACTTTCCTGATTAAATAGTAGACATCAATAACTTGCCTCAAATTCACGGGAATGTTTTCAGCCTCCTTGTTCACTACCCTGACACGCCATGATTAGCACACATTCCTTGTCCCTGGGGTCAGCCACCTTCGCCTGTCTGTCTATGTAGGACCATTGTGTGGAGAAACACACTGTATGAAAAAGACTTGGAGGTTGTTTATTGGGGAACTGTCAGGCCATTTGAAAGGTGTCTCATTGTGTATTTCTAGTCAAATAGCAATAACAATAATAGCGTCTAGGCAAATGAAAATGGCATAGATAGACTTCTTTATGGACATGTCATGATGAAGAATGACTTGACTATCTCCTAGCAAACTTTCTATTTGAGGACATTTGCCATTCCTAAGTAGATGTAATTTCATTTCAAACCCAGAGAATATTTACATAAGCAGGTGTCAAAGGGGGCAATCTACAAAGTTACTCTCATATCAAGTAATTCCAAAACCCATTAGCTTTTAGGAAATTTTTCTTTTGGCCACTTTGCAAATCACTTGACCATGTAAACAAACTGATTTACAGGTTTTGACAGAAGGAATGTTTTTTAAAAGAGTCTTTCCTTTTGCTTTTATTGTCACTGTTCAAAAATCACTCAGAGATAAGAAGATAGGAGCTGAGAATGTCCGGCTTGGCTTCCTTAGCTAGACTCAATACTTTTGGAATGGTAAATGTGATCTGACTGTTTAAATAAAATTGTGGGCTATTTCCCCCAACACATGAAGAATAGTAAGCCAGTGGGTGAAATAGTTGTAATAGTTCTTTAAGTAACCACATGAATTCTTCAGGGATTTTTTTCCCTGCTTTTAAAGCCACAAATAGCTTATAAAACTTGAATAAAATTATAATAAGACAAATCAATAACATTATCAATATTTTACCATTTTGGAGTGCTGTTATAAATCAAAACATATATTTTAGCAGCAGAAGCAATTGAACTATTAACCTCGTCTAGGCTGACACATAAGAAAGGGAGAATGCTAATTACTCTGATCTATACAGAGTGCATACAGTTATTAAAACATATATAATTTTAGGGGGCAATTGAAACACAGAAAAGGATTTAGCATGCTATCTATTCCTTTCCATTGAGCTAATAAGCTTCATCATCAAAACACAGAGCCCAGGTTGCCAGCATCAAGTCCAGTTCTCTTGCTGATGGATTGTGAGGCCATGATCAAATCACTCAACTTTTCACACCTACACTTTACACATTTTTAAAAATAAAGCGTTAAAATGATAGTCTCTCAAATGTCATTGTGAACCTTTAAAAATTAACACGTTTATTATAACACAAGGACTGCCAAGGAAATACCACCTACTCACACACACACACAGATGCACACACACACACAGATGCACACACACACATGACATACACACTTTCAGATTTGTCTAATTTGCGGTGAAATCATTTCAAATGTATTTTTAAATGCCGTATGAATCAACTCTCCCTAAACACATCTGAATGCATAATAATGAGCTCCTAATTTTTCCAAAAGCAAAGTCAGAACAAAGAGAAGAGAAACATCACTAACCATTGAGCCAGTAGTGTTCTGAAATGTCAGTTCTGATGTAATGGTGGTCCTGGGTCAGCCCAAGGGACCTCGTGAATGCAGTGTCCTTGCCAAGGAAATCAGAAGCTGTTCCAGAGTAGAGGTACTCGTCTGCAAGGAGGAAAGCAAACAGGACGGCTAAGACATAGAAGCGGAGGTCCGCACAGGATACAGCGGGCCACACAACACACAAGTGGACGGATTAACACTAGAACACGTGCTTCGTACATTTTTCAGATGTTGAAGAACATGCTTAGATGGGGAGATAACTCAACTAACTGATAAGCAGAGACTGAATATCCAAAAAGCCCAAGAACTTCTGATTTGACAGGGGTACATGCATCGACTTCTCTTTGGATATCCTTCAGCATTTATCTACAATAAGCAGCTAAATATCATATTCAGGAGTTCATTTTTGTAGCAACTGTCACAGTATTAAAAATTAAATGCCAAAATAAGAACGGATGGCCCAATTAGTATTTACTTAAGTGACACAACCTCAGCGTCCACAGCTTTTCCTTGTCCAGCCCCTGCTGAAAGGGAGTTTTCAACGCTGACGTCACTCCTTGTAATTATAACATGTTGCATTCCTTGAGATGACCATGTCTCTAAAGCTCTGATAAACAAGGGGAAGATTGTCCGCTTGCTGCATCCTAAACTTTTGGTTCTATATGAAATGAAGTGAATGTTTCATTAAAGGGAGAAAAAGGAAAAATAGAAACAAGAGGAAAAGAGGGGAGAGGGGAAAGGATAGCATAGGAGATGGAATCAGGGAGAGGCTGCAGAAGGTGAGGAGGAGGAGGAGAGAGGAAGCACAGAAACAGAGGAGTAGAAGAAGAAAGAACAGGAACCGAGGGAGAGAGATAAGGAGGGGCAAGTGTGAGTGGGTTTAAGGGTCAATGTCCTCTGTTTGTACTGCTTGTCAGAGCACTGGGGAGGAGGCAGGAAGGAGGCTGTCCCTGCAGCTGATATGTTGTACTTCTAAGAGCTAAAACCCTGCTATTTCAGGAGACTTTTACAGGAAACTTCATCAGGTTACACCCAAAATATAGTAAAAATGGCTCATCTGTATAGATCATTTGAGTTTCTTATGTAACCCTACAATGGATAAAAACAATATCGTCATGGAAATATGACTTATTTTTCAAAGCTGTCTTCAAAAGCCTCTCTGCATGTGCAATGATGGAAACACTTTCAAGATCCTTTGCTTAAGGTCCTCTTGGGACGATTCAACCTAAATGTCAGTGGCCAAAGGCTAAAGAAAAAAAGCAAAACAAAACAAAAGGCTCAAGTGAAACCCAAGGACATAAGGTTGTCGCAGGGAGTACGTCATCTCCACCACTGGACACTTTTCCAACATGTCAGATAAATGTCAATTTTTATTGTGAAATAAAAAATTTAAAATACGGAGGAAAAATGATAATGCCAATAAGGATCTGAAGAGAAACCTAAGAGAAAAGGAAACAATATAATAATATGCCATTTGAAATATAAATATAGTTATAGTTATAATTATACTTCAAGCATAGCAATATTTGACAAAGTGTGTTTTAGCCGAAATTTTGAACTAAATATTCAGGTTTAAAAATAGTCATGATTGTTTCTAGAGTATACACAGATAACAGATTTCTAAGAGGAGTAAACCATATCCACAATGCGCTTTTGTTTTTAAGACTATATCAGTACAGCTTAACAGATGAAAATCATCGTGACATCTATTGAGAAGAAATGAACATGGGTTGCATAATTTCAAAACACTCACTCACTTCAAAGCAAAATTCCTGGTTGTAACCATGTGGAAAATACAATGGCATGGTGCTTCACTCTTATCATCTACTCAGACATTTGATAGAGGAGGTATATGTGAAGAGACTAAAGCCACGAACCAACCAGAGAAAGGCTTATATAGTGTTTAAGATTCACGGATCCTGCTGATGTTCTTCGGAGCATGATTCAAATCATACAGCATCTTTTCTATAAGAATTTAAGATATATACAAAGCCAGCCAGGGCTACATGTGTGTGAGTGAAAAAGAATAAAAGAAAGAAGAAAGAAAGAAAGAAAGAAAAGAAGGAAGGAAAGAAAGAAAGAAGAGAAAAAGAAAAAGATCTGCAAATTTTCATTATATGAAATATGAGAGAAAAAATGCTTAGACATTATATAGCTGTATTCTGTAGCTTGATGCATTGTTTATTCATTACCTACTTAGAAAATGCTTTATGTGACACTCTTCCTGAGTAAATACAGATCAAAACTGAGTATTAGAAAATCCCAGGTAAGTAAAAGTTTTTTGAAACAATGAAGTGTGATATTTGCATTAGAGGGAGTTCAGTCAGACATTTGTGTAAAAAGCCCCTGTGCAGACATGAAGGAATTCTGTCTCCTCACTCACTTCACGGGTGACGATGCTCCTATAGAGAGACTGGCACCAATATGTGGGGAAGGGCTAATCCAAAATTATCTTCAATTCAGTCAGAAAATGTGGTTTAGTCTACACAGGCCTTTTCAGAAAGTCACTTAGACATAAGCCTTGTTTGCACTGATCTTACCTGTCATTACTGAAGCAAAAGGCTGCTGAGGATCAAAGGGACATTTCAGTCTGCCAGACTCCAAGCTGTGCATGTCTAGTTTAAATATGAGTTCCTGTGGTAAGAAACACAATGACGTTTTCAAATGTATCTCGGTCAGCAAGAACAGAGAAGATAAGAATTGGTTCCCATTCATTAACTCGATAGAAATGTACTGAGCACACAGCACACGCATCGTGCTGGGACTTAACTCTTTCGGCACCGTTTCATCCTGCAAGACTCCATGCCAAGTTTTGTTTCCTGTTTCCAAAGAGATTCATTAAGTGTTCAGGCTGAAAAGGAACACTTACTCAAAATTCATTTTACCTGCTCAACTGTCAGTAAAAATACAACACAGAATACCAGTATTTTCAAAGATTAATCAGTTTCCCTCCTGGGTGCATTGGGTATGTGTGTGTCTGTGTTAGTGTGTGTGTGTGTGTGTGTGTACATATTCATGATGGTGCTTGCACTCTTGTGTGGTCATGAATGTAGAGGTCAGACGTTATTTTAGGTGTCTTCCTTAGTTGCCGTCCACATCAGTTTTTTAGGCAGGGTTTCCCATTGAATGTGGAGCTCAGCGATTTGGCTGGAGCGGCTGGCCAGCAAACTCAGCTATCATACTCTCCATTTGGTCAGTGCTGGATTACAGACATGAGCAGCATTTGTGCCGTATGCACCTTGTAGGAACCTGAGCTTAGATCTTCATGCTTTTACAACAAAAACTTTACTGGCCGAGCCATATCCTCAGCACAGGTTTAATAATTTACTTAGGCTAATAAAATCAGAACTTATCTCACTATTTAAACCTCTCTCTCTCTCTCTCTCTCTCTCTCTCTCTCTTTCTGTGTGTGTGTGTGTGTGTTTGTGTGTGTGCATGTGTGTGACTGTATGTTCCATAGAGCAATATGTGTGGAGGTCAGAGGATAATCTCAGAGGCCAGACGTCATCTCTCACCTTGTCTGAGACAGGGCATGGACCATGAGCTTTGGAGGATACTCTTGTCTCCATTTCAAATCTCCCATAAAGAAGTCCTGAGATTACAGAGCTTCTGTGCCTGGCTACATGGGGGTCCTGGAGACCTGAACACCATTCTTCATACTTGCATAGTGATAATGTTTACCTAGGTAGTCATTTCCCTGTCTCCAAATTAATATTTAAGAAATAAATTTGCTCCCTGGCATGGTGGTGCACACCTCTGAGACTGGTACCTGGGAGGTGGAGGCAAGAAAATCAGGAGGTCTGAGCCACCTCTTGATACACAGAGAATTTTATAATACTCTGTCCAGAAACAAAATCAAACTAACTTGTCTCAAAACAAACAAAAAACAATCAACCCCCCCGCAAGAATTTGCTTTGTAATATGTGCATTTCAGGATGATAATTACTGTTAGTTTAACTAAATATTTTTATGATACCAAATTATCTAAGACTGCTGACTTTTACAAATGCTTAATGGCATAAAAGTGTTCTCAAATCGACAGTGAATTTTCAGAGATGTTAGTACGTGTGGGGGAAAAATCCTGTTGTTGTATTTTTGCTATTGTGAAAACACTACTCATGGAAGACACATAGTTATTTTGGCGGAAGCTTTTGTTTTATAATAGTGGCCACAGACAGAATGACATTGGCAGACTTTTGGTATTCAGAAGAAAAATCATCGTATGTAGAACGTTTCAAGAAAAATGCGCATGCATAATGAACACAACCCCATGCTCCCTAGTGTCCAGTAACAATGACAGCACCACCTTCCAGCAGCTAGGGAGACGACTCAGCCTGTGTAGTCAGAGACACCCAAACTGCAAGCATTGTGGGAGCATATCATTGTTACAGCAGGTCACTCTTACATCAAGAAAGAAACACACACTGCTATTTCAGTGAAAAAAAGCAATGAAATGAAAGGGACAGAAGACACCAGGTTAATTCCTGAATTATGTTTTCATTTTTTTTTTTTTGAGAGCTCTTCCTCTTCTTTTGAACAAGGCTAATAGGAACTATTGTCTCACCCAAAAGTAGCTGCAGCAATTTCAATGACACTGGCTAGCAATTGCTATCTAATAAATTACAACAGGCATGTTTTAATGCAAATAATGACATGTAATAGTTGAAAGAGTATTAATGAAGATATGGGCACTTGCTCACATCGTCTACTGAATACCCACCCCAAATCAGCAGTGGAACTACGCTAATAAACCCAGCTTTGCTTATGGAAACATCAGGGCAGAAGGGCTATGTACTTGGCTATTGCTAGTAACTAATACAGTCTCATGGATTTAAAAATTTCCTGGATGCATAGTAAAAAGTGATCATGAGATATGATCAGACCCGACAGCCTTTCTCTGAGGTCGCCTGAGGAAAAGGGAGAGTGACATAGTTAAATGTCCCAGCAAGAATGCACTTCTGCTTCCCAGCTGTGACTAGGGAGTGCCTGCGGGACAGGGGAAGACTGCAGATAGTGGCCATCCCAGATGTTTACTCATCATTAAAAGCACATCATTTTCCACTGGCTAAACAGACCGATTTACTGTAATCTCTTCGAGAAGTACACGGCAAGGGAGCAAGTCTTTCCAAACCAACTCCAAGAAGAGAAAATGATATTAACTGATGAATTGATGCTTTTTTTCCAAGACTACATGGTTTGCACGAGATTCTCAGTTTCTAAACTGCCATTTTATAGAATATACTTCACACAATCCATTTAATTTAATTAATTATGAAAATGCACCTCTTTGGACTGCACAGACAGAAATAATGTTAGCTGCTGGAAGAGGACTCTGTCAAGACGGCTCAATGGCACGAAGGTTGCAAAGCATGACAAGAGTGCTTTCCTCAGCGCTCACCTAATGGAAAGACCCAGCCCTTACCCCTAACGTTGACCTTTGACCTCTACACATGCTCCACAGTACATAAGTGGCACAAAACCCTGCCCACTCACAGAGATTTAAATGCAATTAAATATTTAAAGAAAAAAAACACTGTTAAGGAAGTAAACAGATAATAGGCTCACAGGAAATGATTAAATATCAGCATACACCCATTTGAAGATGAGCTGTTTCACCCAAAAGGGGCATCCTTTATTTCCAATTTCCTTTTCTTCTTTCCTTTTTTCCTTTTTTCCTTCCTCCCTCCCTCCCTCCCTCCCTTCCTTCCTTTCTTTTCTTTCTTTCCCTCTTTCTTATTCTTTCTTTGTGTCTTCTCTCTCTCTCTCTCTCTCTCTCTCTCTCTCCTTGTTTCTTTCCTGTTTTTAAAATTGAAGCTGATTTTATAACCTGGAACTACATATGGAGTCCTGACTAGTTTTGAAGCCCTCTGACCCTCCTACCTTTATCTCCCCAACTACTAGTATTATAGGTGTACACCACAATGCAAGGCAAACACAGTTAACAGATAGTCATCAAAACATTCTATATGTTATAGAACATCAATATAATTTTATGTACTATATATTAGGATATACTTATAGTAATCCATGTTATTTCACAAATTGCATATATATGCATATATATGTAATAATTTTATCTATAGCATTTTTTTAAAGAAAAGCCAGAACATGACATTATGACACAAGAAATCTCCAAAGATGTCTCTGTGTTCATTTCTGTTGGCTATCTTCTGCTGGGCATGAAGCCTACCCTTAAGAGTAGTTTGTTTTCTCAGTGAAACTCCCTTGGAGGAAACTAAATTTTCCTTTGCAAGTGGTTATCAATTGGAGATAGCTTCTGGGTTATGGATGCAGTCAAGTGTCCATTTCTCTTTTCAGCTGTAGGAGCTTAATTGGTGCAAATCCGTGCAAGTCTTGGCTACCTCAGTCTCTGTGAGATCGTATGTGCTGGATGATGTTGTCAATAAATTTTATTTGATACTTAAAATAACTCTCTATTCACTTGCCCTTTTTGTTATCACATGCTACTGAATCAACAAAATCTACCATGTGCACAAAGCTATGGAGCTGGTAAACAGTGAAACTTGAGTCTTGAAACTACTCTTTGAAGCTGTTGACAGCTTCCTTGACCTCTCTTCTGATGTAAGAGCTACAGTAAGCCCCTTGGAGCAACATGGTTAAATGCAGTATGTGCAATTACTAACTCAGCACTTTCCCCAGAAGCTTGTTACAGTTCTTATAGCACTAAATGGTGTTACCTTCCCATCCCTTCCAACTCCTTAGTGTTCATCTTAACTTTCCCTTTCTTCCTTTCATTGTGCCAAACACTGACTGCCTGGCCCCAGTGGGGGTTTTCCTCTAGCCCTTTGCATACATTCTTCTCTCTTCTCATTTTCTCTCCAAGTAAGCTGGTCTATTTGAAATGGAAAGGGTCTGTAAACTTCTATAAATAAAATGTCTTGAAATGAATTATACATAAACATAGTGAGCCATAATGAAGCAGGTTGCCTGTTCTCCAGATCAGCTCAATGTACCGAGTCTCTATCCCTCTACTCTCAACATGCTTTTATTCTGAAAACTCGTAAATTGGACTGCCTGGACCTTCTTGATAAGTCTCTGGCTAAGTAATTAGCTCTATCCAAATTCCCTTCAAGGGAGCTTGACTTTAAGAGTTACGGAGCACTGTTTGCTTCCCTGGCAGGTTGTGAATTTGGCCTTTAGCCTTAGGCCTAAATCTACACACAAGCTGTGGTGTGCTCATATAATTATACCCTTTGCTACTGTTATATATTGCCCTTCATCCGAGCCAGGCTACAGAGCATTACACTGGCAACGAAGAATGATAGATTCCGTTGCCAACTCTCCGTGGGGTTCAGAATTGAACTGTCATGGTTGCTTTACTTTCAAGCAGTTGAGTCAAGGCTAGTTAGACAGTTGGTTAGAGGAGTCTGGTTAGTTAGGCTGGTTGGATGCATGGGTTAGAGAAGAAAATCTGTCTGGCCAAAGTTGTAGGTTTGACCTGGGCATGCATTCGCTAAGTTAAGATAAAGAAACCTTTTTTGTAAGCCCAGATTTTGCTCTCAAGCACAAAGACTGAAAATGCATACAGTTATACACAGGAAATACATGCATAAGCATGAGAATAGTGCCTACAAAGAAACAATATAGAATACACGACCAAAGCTCAACTGGTCATGATGGCTTTGGACAGACACTGTCTTGGTTCAGCTCATTGCTGTCCTGTTTATGATAGACCAAGAAAAATCATTTTCACTAACTTGTATATTAGGGATTACAATGGCTCTAATCTCTGTTCCAAAAATTCCAAAGTGTAAAAAAATGCATGCAGTACACATGCCAATCTATGACACTTGAAAAAAATTATTTTGGTTGAAATTCTGAAATCTGCATGCTTCTCATTTACTAGAAATGCTCATCAATAGTTGGAATAAATTAATCTTAACTAAATACATTTTTTATTTCCATCCCAATAGTTTAGCCCAGAAAATTCAATGACTTCAGTGTGAGTGAATGTTTACATAAAACCAAGAAAACTACTGATATTCATTTAAAGTCCATTGTTAACACATATATCAGCTAGTACATATCTCAAGAACATTTTTATAATTATTTATAATATATAATAACACTATAAGATCATATGTGTAAACTGTATTTTCATAGCATTGTAATTTATAAACATATGTGTAAATGTGTATACAAATACTATTAGAAGGAAAACTGAAAGCACATGTGTTGTTCATAAAAACAATTGTTTATAATAGTTTATATTGCAAATTTTACTTCTCTCATTAAAACAGGTTTGATAGAAAACAGTATAATTTATAAAATGTTTAGAAACATGAAGTCTTATATAACTCATGTTATATTTACTTAGACATGTATAATTTGTGCTGTAGACATTGTAGTAAATTACATTTTCTATTGTTTCATATTGTCAGGGTTTCTGTCCTTCCCGGTTCCCATAATCATTAAGCCCCAAAGAAATTACACAGAGGTCTACATTAGTTGTAACCTGACAGGCCCATTAGCTCAGGCTTCTTATTAACTCTTATAACTTATATAGCCCATTATTCTTGCCTATGTTAGCCACATGGCTCGGTACCTTTTTCAGCAAGGCAGTCACATCTTTCTGCTTCTGTGGTTGGGTCAGGACTGCAGAAGAATGGGCTTCCTTCTTCCCAAACTTCTCCTGTGCTCATTGACCTGCCATTACTTCCTGTCTGGATGTCCCACTTAAACTTCCTGCCTGGCTACTGGTCAATCAGCGTTTATTTAAAATATAATTGACAGAACACAGACCACCATCCCACATCAGTTTCATTACCTCCTTGTTGAGTCCAAGATCAATATATCCACATAGTGGATGAAATGCTCCAGTTCCACACACATAAATGTGAGTCTTATTATAGGGTTGAAGTACTCGGATGAAATTCGCACATTCTGTCTATTGGGTAAAAAAAAGAAAACCATTAGTATATGGCTAATGGACAATGCTTCATTTTCCTTGTTTTAAGAAGGTATCAATTATCCAAGATAAGGAAAATATAGAAAGATTTATGAAAACAGTAGGACAATTTGACTTGAAAAATGGAAGGCAATATAGAAATTGTGGCTAAAGGAGTGGTATTGAAAAGTCTTAAATTTATACTTTTGCAGCTAACTAAAGTGTTGAGACACAGAGCTCTATAGATGTGTCCAGTGAAACCCAGAGAGTGGATATAAACAGATTGGGTATGACACAAACTATCAAAGAGCACAAAATCTCTCCTATTCTGTGGCAAACACAAAACCTAGCCCCTGCATGTCTTACTATCTACCATACCAACTGTCCAAAACCCAGCAAACGAAACAGTGGACATACCACATCTGTGTTCCTACCATAGAGTCCCCTTTATTTTTAAAACTGGAAAGTCTTTTAAATCAGGTTACTTCATGCTGGTTCTTTCCTCATGAACATTTTTATTCCAGCAGAATTTTGAAGACTCACATTTATGTTTTGCACATGCTTATATCAAAACATTTCTTTCCATTTTTACTATCTTTATGGTTATTTTCTATAATTGATTTACTGGTAAATATCAATTCTCTGTTTTTTCTTAGAAAATTTATTCAGTTTATTAAAGAAAATATTAAGTTTATCTACTATAAGTGAACCTTTAGCTCTAGAAAATTTTTGTGAGCAATTTATTTTTTCTTTGCTCTGAGAGAGAAAAATCTCACAGTGTCGCTGAGGCCAGTGAGGAATTGAATAAGGCTCCCCTTAAATTCAGGGCAGCCCCCAGACTGACAAGGACTGGGATTCAGAGTGAAAATCCTATCCTTAGATAGAAACAATTGCTGAGCCATAAATGCATGTTTCAGGACCCCGCAGATCCACAGAACTTTCAGAGCCACTCTAGACATTTATCTTGTATACAAGGCAGGCAAATGTTCAGTTAAAAAATAGGAATCTGAGGAAAAGTCTAGTTTCTCCATTCCTGACTGGCCAGGAACTCCTCATCAATAAAGCAAGGTCACTCATGGACAGTGGGAGATCCTACTGACTACAGAAGTTCCCAGAATCCATATCTCATGGTTCACAGCTGATAGAGTGCCCCAGGTGTAAAACAGGATTCATACAAGATTACAGACAGCCTCGACCTTGCCCAACTACTATCCTTTATCCCAGGAAGGAAACTCTGCCCTGTTTTAGGCAAATAATTTCCATAAGAAGAGGCTGCAGGAGAGACATGTGGACCCTTAAGACTGTAACATTTCTACATTATTAAGTTCATCACCACTATTTAGGGTCACCAACAGCTTTTACTCCTGGAAGACTCCTCAGTTTCCCTGTGAGAGAGGCTGCCTTCTGTTTTGTGTGCTGATAAACAGTCCCCACCTGTTGAAAGTCAGACTCCTATGTAGTTCTGTCCCTACCTGGCCATAGAAATCCACAACTGCTTATAACTCCAGCTCCAGGTGATCTGACACCCTCTTCTGGCTGCCATAGGCAACTGCACACACATAGTGAATATACAGAAAAGCAAGCACACAGGCATATACATAAAATAAAAACAAATCATATTTACAAAACCAAAAAGAGAGAAATGGTGGTTTACCTGGCATGCTTGTACTAGGATGCCAAATTCAGGAGGATGGATTCAGAAAGAAAAAATACTAATGGTTTAGAACAAAGGAGGCAATGAAATGGGGAAAAAAAGCCAATGCAAAAATGTAAAATCATTTGCGATCACCACATAAAGTTTAAGCATGGCATCCAGGTAGGAAGGGAGGTTTACACATCCCCAGCCTTTACTTAGCTTCTGCATGTCCATCATGCTATTTGGTTTTGGTTCTGCACCAGCAAGGGTCCAGAGGCCTGAGAAGAAAGCCATCTGGCTAGAAAAAGACAGTCAAGTTCACTGCCAGTCATTGAAGCACCCTATCAAATGCTTCATTTTACCACATGGTCATTGGATTTAGATGTCAGTTTTGAAGGATCTTAAAGAGATACTTGCATAATAATTAAGACAGCTCCCTTCCAGGTATAGACTATAAAATCTGGATGATATGGGTCTATGTGAGGCAGCACTGTTTAAAAAGGCAACTAGGGGTCAGCAGTTTAACATGCAGTTTAAGATGTGTATGTGGTATTTTAATGATTACAGAACAACAACCACATATCCAGAAATATATCTAGATTGTGCCCCATCACCACCTTTTTTGGGAGGTGTTTTGGGATTAACACTCTGGCTAAATTAACATTAATTCAACAAAGCATGTTTGAGTTTGGAATTATCTGCTAGAGGTCAGAAAATGTCATCCCTGAAGTGTTGTGATTGTGTGTGTGTGTGAGTGGGGTGATGTTGGAAGAGGGCCTTTCTCTAAGGACAGTATTGGTTGCCAAAGGGAAGGAAGGCTGTGATTAGATTATAAAAAGATAAGATCTATGATTTTGCATTTTGCCCAGAGCAGACATTTAAGGCAAACAATCTTTATGGAATGTACTCTACAATGGCCTTTTAATTCATGTCTTCATGTTTTTAAATCTCAGAATTTATGTACTGCTTTTTTTTATGCACAAAGTTTCAAAGCTTTGTTTAAGTGGCATGATTAATAATTAACTTGGTTTAATTCACTCAGTGACTTGCTAGGCTAGTGATGGTGGCGTAATTCTCTGGGGCATGAAGAAAGATAACTTTGAGAAGCAGTTTTCTAAACTTTCCCTGAACCGGCTAGTTTGTCAGTCACTGCTCACAATGGCAGCTGTTGCATTTGAATGATATAGTTTATTGGATTTCTCCTGTTTTCTTTATTCCTCTCATCTAATTTTCCTTTCACTCATAACAACCTTCCCTGACTAGAAAGTGTGCGTGTGTGTGTGATGAGGAATTAATGAGTAATAATGACTAAATTATTTATTATTATATTAATATCATTTTTATACTTATTATTTTCTCCATTCAAGTGTAATGTACGCGTGTGTGAGTGCTAATATGAACTGCATTCCTATGGCCACTGTCCACGTGCGTTGGTCAGAGAACAGATCCTTGGCTGTGTTCTCTTCTCTCATCATATGGGTTTCGGGGGCTGAATTTAGGTCCTCATTCTCACTTGATAAAAAGCACTTTTTCCTGTTGGGCCAATTCACCAGTGCAATGGAAATTTCCTAATTATCTCAGGTAATACTGCAACTTTTAACATGTTGCACCTTATATGTATTTATATAAGAGTTAGGTAAATGTAAAATTAAATTAAAATTCCCAGAATAGCCTGGTGATGAAATTTTAAAGTTTTGTTTTCTATTCAGTTACTAAACAGAAATAACAAACCAGAGGTACTTAGAATCTTGATGCCAAAATTAAATGTAGTGCAGCTCAATGTGTAATTTTAACAACTAAAATATATTAAACTGAGACATCTGTATGAGCTATTGGAAGACACTCATGGTTGAGAAATTCTTGATGTGTTTAGCTCTATTTTGGCAGTGCCTGGAATTGAACCCAAAGTTAGGAGAAACTTGAGATGATACAGAAATGTTGTATCACTGAGTATTTCCCCAGTTACTTAAGGTTTGGTTTTATCTTTGGATTTAACACCATATTGTGACAATAAATTCTTTTACTTTTGTTTTCCTTAAGTGATTTGTTATTGTGCTTTTTTAAATTTTCATTTTGAGACTGAACTTTATGTATGTCAAGCAGACTTTAAATTTGCCATATGAATTGTGGAGTGTCCTCTGTCTCCCAAGTGTGGAGATTAAAAACATGGTTAACCACACCTGCTAGTAATCTCTTACAATCTTGTGATCATTCCCCAGATAAATTTTTAAGATGAAACCTTGTAGACAAAGAAGTTCTTAGGCTTCAAAATAATTAAAAGTATTTAAGTAAATTTCTACTAAATAAAATAAAATTCAAATATATATATTTTTTAAAAACAAAATCTATCAATGTAAATATCTATTAAGAAAATAATCTGTTATAGTAAAAGGACAAAGGAAAACATTTTTAAAGGGAAAAATTACAGATATACCTATGTCAATATTTAAAATCTAGACCTCAAGATAACTGCTTGTTGTGGTTTGGGGAAGCACAGCCTCACATAGACTCATGTGTTTGAGTGTTTGGCCCATAGAAAATGGCACTATTAGAAGGTGTGGCCTTGTTGGAGTAGGTGTGGCTTTATTGAAGGAAGTGTGTCACTGTGGGGGCAGGCTCAGAGAACTCAATACGTTCAAGTCACACCCAGGGAAACACAGTGTCCTTCTACTGCCTGAATATCAAGAAATGGTACTCTCAACTACTTCCCAGCACCATGTTTTCCTGCATGCTATCATGTTTTTCACCATGATGATAATGCAGTAAGCCTCTGAAACTGTAAGTAACCCCAATTAAATGTTTTTCTTTATAAGAGTTGGCATTGTCATGGTGTCTCTTCATAGAAATAAAGCCCTAAGACAAGTGAATATTTTTTATGAGTGAAACTCAGTGTAAAAATAAGCTTTGCAACACATTTAAGCTTATAAGCACTTGTCAATAACATTAACACACGTATATGTCTTTTTTTTTATAACTCTGTTAATCACCAGTAAAAAAAATAGCAAAACATCTTTTAACCAAGTACTGCTGCTTAGGATATATTATCAGGTTCTTTGAAGTCAGTTTCAATACATGAACACAAGAAGCTTTAAGTCCTTAATTGGTAAAAGGTGATGATCTTCTCAATACTGATATGTGAGAATTCTCACACGTAGGATCATTTGTAACAGGAAATACTGGGAATGGCCAATGTTGCAACAATAGGACATTCATGAGATGATGTGGCAAGGATTGCAGAGCTACTTTGGAAACTATTGATATGGAAAAGGCTATGGTACTCTAAGAAGTAACAAAAATCCGTTAGAAGAAACTATGTATATAGTGATTTCATCCTGAAAATTAGAAAATAAGCTTCAAGAATGCACACATTGCAATGTCACCTGATGCCCCAGCTAGTGACTCCAGGCAAGAAGCACATTATTAAAGTGACCCTTCATTGTCTCACACATGACATATTAAACTTTTACAACAAACACATTTAATTTTATGCTTTCTTAGAAAGTAGAAGAATATAGAATTGCAGAATTTCATAGCAGGAAGCTATTTTTTTTCCTGTATGTAATGTTTCACTGTCAAAGCTGGCACCTCTGTAGCTAAACAAACAGATAGCTCAGGCTAACCTCACCTTTGCTTCCTTTTGCCTATACCAAGCAGTTTAATTCAAGCTTTATAAACAAAACTAAAGCATTTTCTTTATGTCTTTCTTTTAGCAACCTTCTTCAAAACAATGCCAGCCATTTCCTGCCATTCTTCCCTCCCTTGGGTTAAACTGAATGACTGTTTTAGGGAGTATAATAGTTCCCACCCCACCTCCCTTCTCCCACCATCCCAATTAGTTAACTTTTGTTAGAGTGAATAATTCACTACTTTGTAGTTATATAGTACCTCGTTGTAAATGAAAAGTCTTTCCAAATACTTGTTAATCCCAAACATGTTCTTTGGAAGTGGGTAAAAATTACTAGAAAGGAGGGAAAGAGAAGGTCATGTAGAGGCATGAAGTCAATGAAACCAAAGACTTGCCTGTTTTCTGTTGATCAGAATCAATGCAATACTGTTTGAAATGAAAATCAATGTTATGGTAATATTAAAAAGAGACATGACTTGGAAAAAAAGATTGTTGACCTATCATGTAGATTTTATGGTGTTAGGAGCATAGAGGACGTGCCCAGACTTCTGGCTTCAGTTTCTGGTTTCAAGTGTGTAGTATTGAATGAGCCATTTGCTTTTGCTGGGTCTAGTCTTTTCATCAGAGAATGAGGTTAAATGAAATTATAACTATCGGCATAAGAAGTAGTTCTTTAAATAAGGTAACTGGTATAAAACTGACAGTCATTATCAGTAACTCTAAAAGAGAACGTAGGTTTAAAAGGATGCACTAAAAAGAAGGAGGGTTGTGATGCAGCATCAAATTTTATAGTCCTGTGTGAAAAAGGGAAAGGCTCTGTACACCTCCAATCCATGGTTAGCAGTGGACGAGCGTAAAAGTTAAAAGCGATTACCAGCTCACAATTGTGGGCTCAATGACAGAACATCCAGAGAAGTTAATCCCCCCTTGTCTTAACTGAACAAGGAAGTTACTGTGTAACTTAGTGAACAGACTGATGGGAAAATGCTCTCACAATGCAGTTTAGTTCCACCTCCTGACATTCATGGTTTATCCTTCCTCTAACTCATGGGAAAACTGACATTAACTTAGCTCTCTTTCCTTACTTCTTTATCAAGTACTAAACATAGATGATTCACAAAACATAAAATTATTCTCAGGGTGTCAGCCATACCACTACGGCTTATTTGACAAATAATTTTGAAAACTGTTGTTACCAAATTACTTTATGCCCACAAGTTCAATGAGAAATTGATTTCTTTCTTCTTCCATGAGCATCATCTCAGTGTGGAGATATTGAGCAGGGTGAAGCCCTTCATGGCACAGGAGGAAGAAAAATATATCCAGAAGTCCCATCCCCTGTTCACTATAATAATCTGTACAGAGAATGCCAGTTTAGTAATAGAAGTAGCAGACAATGTTATTATTCAATAAAAGAGAATATAAAAATTTACTGCACTGTTAGTGTCCAATTTGAGGAGGTCACTTTAAAGTTTCGTACTTACATTTGGATCTTTTCCAGCTAATTTACATAATTCCACCCGTTCTTTTGCAGCAGGCCAATAAATCTGAAAGAATATTTAAAGGTAGATTAGAACAAGCACATTAAAAACATCTGATTTGAAAAGAGACTAAGTAATACCGAAGAATAAACGTCAACTGCACCTTGGAGTCCAAACATAAATATTTTCCAAAACCCCTCTGAAAATCTTTCTAAATGAAAACTGCAATTTTCCTGGTTTTAATGATGTAGTAGCAAATAACTTATTTTCAAAGGCATGTATGCTCTTTTGCGATGTCAATACAACTTTGAGGTAATATTTGTTAAATTCATCATGCTTTTCTGCGTTTCTCCGAGTGGTGGTGCACCGTAGAAATGTGTGGTGAGATGGCAGAAATAGTTCTCTGTCATTCAGACAAGCTTCTACTCCAACCCGAATATTAGAGTCAATTTGCTCACCACACTTAGCATGCATAGAGTACAGACATATCTGGAAAGAAGCTAAATATTTTAGAATTATATCTTATTTAAATATCACAATATCCCTAAAAATAGATATACTTCCCTTCTTCATTTTCATATCAGAAAACTTAATCACATAGAAATGAAATAAAACATAAAATCCACAAAAATAAATCATGATAATCTGACCCAAATTTGATGTCACCAAATCTGAGAATCTTAATCAGTATGGAGCAAACATGGCTTTGGACCGAGGTGAAGAGCATCCTCCCCTTTGGTAAACAGCACTAAATTATATTTCAGAAAATATTTTACACATTTACTTTTATCTGTTTCTTTTCTTTTTAAACAGCTTTGAAATTATGTAAGGATGCAAAATTCAGGCAGTTTTGGTAGTCCATTATAGCTTATAGCAGATAACCCCTCTTAGCTGTGGGCAAGAAGAAACAGAGATTACACACTCAAGGGGGAGATGACACACGTTTCATTCGTATCCAAACTATTTTATCGTGTTTCACACTGATGCAGGAAAACATTTTAATGACTGAAGGAAAGGCATACTCTATGGTATTGTGATGAAGGGCCTGGTTAAACCAGAAGAATGAAAAGCATTTAGATATTGCCAGTGTTTCATGGTATGATCTTCATAATGTGATCTGGAGTATAGTATCTCTGAGCCAAGGAAAACAAAAAATGCCACGCAAAACCCACTCAAAATGGACAAATACAGTGAAGTAATGAAATTTCAAGACAAAGAAAGTCTGCTATATTTAGAGAACATTTCTGTAATCTACAAATCAGTGGTGTATGCAAAACAATGGGCGAGCAAACAGTGCGCTTAGGTGATGAACCCACCTGGAAGTGTGAGCCACAACAAGATTCAGAAATGCCATTTACTCAGAATTGTCTAGCCATAAATAAAGGACATTGAGCCTATAATTTGTGATCCTAGAGAAGGTAAGTAAGAAGATGAACCCAAAGAAAAACATATAGTCATCCTCCTGGATATGGGAAGTAGACATGATTGCTGGGCAAAAACTGGGAATTTCGGGGTGGGGTGGGATGGGGGTAAGGGGAGATGGGAAGAGAAAAGTGAGAAGGGGAGGATGGGGGGAGCTTGGGGGAATGGGATGGTTGGGATAAAGGAAGGGTGGATATGGGAGCAGGGAAGTATATATCCTAATTAAGGGAGCCACCTTAGGGTTGGAAAGAGACTTGACTCTAGAGGGGCTCGCAGGTGTCCAGGGAGATGTCCCCAGCTAGTTCCTTGGGCAACTGAGGAGAGGGAACCTGAAATGACCCTATCCTATAGCCATACTGATGAATATCTTGCATATCACCATAGAACCTTCATCTGGCGATGGATGGAGATAGAGACACAGACCCACATTGGAGCACCGGACTGATCTCCCAAGGTCCAAATGAGGAGCAGAAGGAGGGAGAACATGAGCAAGGAAATCAGGACCACAAGGGGTGCACCCACCCTCTGAGACAGTGCGGCTGACCTATTGGGTGCTCACCAAGGCCAGCAGGACTGGGACTGAAAAAGCATGGGATAAAACTGGACTCTCTGAACATGGTGGACAATGAGGGCTGATGAGAAGCCAAGGACAATGGGTTTTGATCCTACTGCATGAACTGGCTTTGTGAAGCCTGTTTGGATGTTCACCTTCCTGGACTTGGATGGAGAGGGGAGGACTTTGGACTTCCCACAGGGCAGGGAATGAGGACTGCTCTTCAGACTGGAGAGGGAGGGGGAATGGAGTCTGGGGAGGGGGAGAGGAGTGGGAGGAGGGGGAGGGAAATGGGAGGCGGGGAGGAGGTGGAATTTTTTTCAATAAAAAAATCAATAAAAAATAAAAATAAAAAATAAAAATAAAGTTATGTCATTTCCCTCTCATATAATTTTAGCCAATAATTTCTAAAACTTTTTCATGTATTGGAAAATGTTTAGCCTGCATAGTGGTTCATGCCTTTAACTACAGCTCTTGGGAGACAGAGACAGGCTGACCTTTCTGAGTATAGGATCATTTTGAGGTCTATAGAGTGAGTGCCAGGCTAGTCATGGCTATATGATGAGACATTGTTTAAAAAGCAAACAAAAGCAAACCACAAAGAACAGAAATGCTATATAATCTGTTTCTTAAAGCTAATTGTCACTTTTAGAAAGGTCAACAGTCTATCAGTCTGAAAGAGGATGTATACCCATGATCTATTTTTTATACTTCCTGACACTTATTTGATTGTTAGTTTAGACTAACATTTCTTTCAGTCATTTCAATAAATCAGTCTTTTTATTTTTATTTCAGTAATGGTCAGATTTATGGGTAATTTAGGAAGAAATTAATTACAAATATTTATAGAATTTTTCAGACCTATGTAGCTTGGTGATATTAATATATATAAAATGTATATTAAGTATATGAGTTCTGAAGAGCACAAAGATAATCATGAATTTCTACTTTTCTTTATAACACCAGTGAACTGAATGGTTAGGTTAATAAAACTTAAGTTAAAATCCACTTTCAAATAGAATTTTAAAATATTGTTTTATAGATCTAAAACTAAAAAAAAATATTCAATAATAACAAAATGTGGAAACAACCCTTTCAGTATCTGTGCACTCTACATGAAACTTTCAAGATTAATCTGGACTCAATGCTGTTTCTTTTGTACATTGGGTGCACATATATGAAGCCTTGTATATATCAGAATCAAAATAGTCTTAGTAAGAATTGCATTGTGGCAGTATTTAAGATATGCTCTCTTTACTGTGCTTAAAAGTGAACTTTTCTTTTACTTGTGTTGTACTTATTAGAATCAATGATTATATATTTAAATAATCTATTTAAAACTGGCATTTAGCAAAGAGTCATCTGTAACTACTGATCCTCTTGTTAAGGACTCAATAAAGCTGAGATTTGGCTTTGTGCCACCACGCCAGCTTCTTGGGAACGGTAATTAGTAAATTCCTTAAGGAAAAGAAATATCCTTAATCCAGTCTCTATAAACTTAATGAGAGAGAAGTACTTACATATATATCCTAATAGAGTACACTGAACACAGATAATCACATAGAAACTTTGAAATGAAATTTAATGTGTGTACATACACATAAACTAACACTGTGATATTTATATGTTCGTGGGTGTGTCTTGTATGGTAGTGTATGCAAATATCCTAGCTGATATGATGTAAGGGCAGGAGGATAGACTACATAGACAATTTGAGCTCAACCAAGACTAGAGCTCAGAGAGAGAGAGAAAATGATAATATTGATATAGTCTCAATTTTAACATTTTTATATCTAAGTTCAAGATAATCTTAAATAAAATAAATAATTCAGTGGATATATATTAAAACAGCCCATTTAATAGAATCATGTTTAGGAATATAGTAGTATATTATCTATAAAAATCAGTTCTTTTATCATTTGGTAATGTGAATGGCTTTGAAACACTGGGTATCAGTATTCTTATGGCTCTCTAATTTTATTAGTAATAAGATATTGTGTATATCTTCTTGTACTTAGTATCTCAGACATAATCCTAATAATAGTAAAAGTTACATTGAGCAGGCTAAAACAAAGCACACATGCCTGTTTTACAAATTGGTGGCTCTCATAGAAAGTCCTCCACAGGTATTTCCTTCCACTTATCACAGATCCACACGGAAAGCTGTGAGGTCCTTTACATCATTTCTGTGTCTTGTCCTGGGTTATTAACACAGAGCTCTAGTGTGACTTGCATTTTGTACGAAGTATTTGCAGCTGTCATCGTCCCAATGGTCTTTGAAATTGCAGTTTTCCTTTACATCCCTGATTGCAAATGTATATCTGACTTCTTTCTCTTCAAGACAGACAGCAAAACTCAGAGATGTTTTCTGAAACTTCAGAGCAGACCAAGAATTTTTGTCTGCTTAATTATCTGCAGTGTAACCACTGACCAAACCACCAGTGAACAATTGACCTTAACTTCAGTGGTAATTCTTATACCTTTATTTGATAATAGAAACTGTCAAACAGAAGCAAGGAAATTTACAGAGTCTTGACTTAAGAAAGATAAAATTTTAAAACAACTATAAACAAGTACCCATATTCTAAAATATACTGACTTAAACACCTGAAGTCACTTTGTCTATAACCTTTAAAATATTTAATAATTAATCATTTTCAATGTATTTTATGCTATTTAGAAGGACTCAAATACTGATGTGTAAAATATTTATTTTGTTTCTATTTTATATTTATATAATATAGATTGTTAACATGAAGAAAGATTATTCTTATTAAGCAAAAATTATCTTTTATACCTTTTTATGTCCACTCATAACTCACTAAATTATCTTTAAGTATATTTTAAAAGAGATATCCTAATAACTTCACATATAAACTTGAAAATATGACCCATGCTTTAGTTGTATAAATATGATTTTTTAACAATAGCTTTAGTTTTAAATTCCTTGAATATTCATTTAATGTTGAAAAAATTGTCAAGGAACTTACAAATAAAATATTACAATTATTGCTTCATTCATGAATTATGAAATTCATTTCTATCCTTTATTTACAACTCATATAATTCATTTAGAGTTGTCATTTTCTAAGGTGAAAATGTCACACAGTTTGTTTTAAAGTAGTTAATGTTAGGGAAATTTCAGAAACATTCAAATAATGATAAGTCCTTATAACAACATCCAGAGGAAATCCTAATTATATCTGCTCCTTGTTTCATCTTTAAGAGACACTTTAATTGACTCAAGTTAGCAAGAACAAGTTTCGTCCAATGTCCTTTGCCCTAATTCAGAGATGCCAAAAGACTAAACCAGAGAAAAACTTGCAATGTGTTCGTAAAACCTAATTAAAGACAGAAATTCAGAACCCCAGAGACAGCATACATGTCTATCAAAGGGCATGACGCAAATGTATGATTGAAGCCGGGCGGTGGTGGCGCACGCCTTTAATCCCAGCACTCGGGAGGCAGAGGCAGGGGGATCTCTGTGAGTTCGAGGCCAGCCTGGTCTACAAGAGCTAGTTCCAGGACAGGCTCCAAAACCACATAGAAACCTTGTCTCAAAAAATCAAAACAAACAAACAAACAAAAAAAAAAACAAATGTATGATTGATTGTAACAAAGATGGGAAAATGTTGAGATAATGAGAGGTAGTAAAGGATTTGAGCAGTAAATGGGAACAATGAAGACTATGGATCCTAAGGCAAAACTGAGGTAGACTTAAATTAATAAATATTGAAAAGCAAAATATAAGCGCTGCTGAAGTAAAGGTTGAGTTATTACAGCTGATATAGGTGTGGATTGTTACAGATGAAAAGTCTGACTACTCAATATTTTTTTCTCTCATTTTAACCTCCATGTAAGTGCAGAGCTATAGGATTTTCCAGAAACCATTTCAGATCACAAGATGGATCTAGGCTTAGCTTGTCTACTGCCGCATGTCTAACCTCCTATGGATGATCTTCGTGTAGACAGCTGTCAATCTCCTAACATCTTCCCAAGAAACCTTCTTCCATGACCAGTATAAGTAACTTTCCAGGAATACCACAACAATTTTGTGGAGACCCAAAAATGTGAGCACATTTCACCTTGCCTGAAGGTCAGAGGGTTTGAGGTTACTCAAAGTAGTTGACAACAACTGTGACTCCATATCCTGACATAATGTGGTTACTTGGTGTTTTGAACATTAATATGGGCCATAGAGGTAGATCTTCTCCAGCCTGACCAAAGGGCAGAGAATTCAAGCATACTTCTGTTCCTTGTTTTGAAATAGAAGGTTTGACCTAGGTAGTAACTGCCTTCAGGATACTTGGTGTAGGGTGGCTTCACTGTCTAAACAACAGAATTAATTTTTCAAGAGTTAATTGACAAAATTGGCTTGATGTCTTAAAGTATTGAGGCAAGTAACTATTCTGGTTGTCCTTTGTATTATGTTAAAGCATCTTTGACTTCCTCTCCCTTTTGTACTGGGGAATAAAAGTGTATGGAAAATTAAACACAGGCAGACTCAGAATACAAGGATGCAACTAAGGATGCGAGAGGAACTGAGCAGCCCTCCCACTACTATCCTATGTCTGTATGTTTCTTTCTTACCTCTGTTCCTTCTAGCTAACACTTCTAATCCTCACGGCCCTACCCTGGGGCTATGATGGCGGCAGAAGTCACCCCAAAAAGGTGGCACTGGATGTATGGCAGCTCAACAAGGCACGGCTTGCGACACAATTTAAAATAATACAACAGTTTAAAAATACTTGTCTCCTTCTGTTTCTTCTTCATCAGCTCCTTTCTCCTCTAATCAGATGCACTGTGAAAACAGACAGCCTGACCTATTTATTCTCCTCAATACCTGCAGCATCCAGAAGAGGAGAAGAATACATGAATAGATCATCAAAAGTATATGTTGTGAGAAAGAGAGAAAAACATTAACAAACAAATTCAAAGGGATTTTAAGAAACACAATATGGTTTGATAATATCCTTTTTTTCCTTTTTAGAAGATTTATTTATTTATTATCTACACGGTGTTCTGCCTGCATGGTAGAAGAGGGCACCAGATCTCATTATGGATGGATTGAGTCAACATGTGGTTGCTGGGATCTGAACTCAGGGCCTCTGGAAGAGCAACCAGTGTTCTTAACCTCTGAGCCATCATCCAGGCCCGATAATATTCTTTTTATGATTAAATTATTCTTGTCTATGTACTCCTAAAAATCTGTAGGGAATACTGTTTGCATGTTCCATTTCTTCTTTATTATTTCTGCAATTTTTCTAAACTTTATTTAAAAATATTTAAGAATCACACACCTAAATCAACCATATCCAATTTCTTTCCAACTCACTGAACTACTGTGCAGTGAGAATAGCCTTTGGAATGGAATTTGTGGTATTTCACATTAATTCTTAAAGGTTCCATAACGAATATATTTTAAGCACTTATCCATTAAACTACCAACTTCCATGACTGTGGAGCAGATAACGTGCTGAGTATTATTGACATGAGCATTGGCGTGGTAAGGACTCCAGTGCCTCGGATCCATGGTATAGCAGTGCCTTCCCTGGCTGGAATACTTACGTTGGCAGTGCATGCAGAAAATATCAACCACAGGTTTCTCCTCTCACAGCACTGCAGCCTCAGACTGCTTCTCTAAAATTAGTAGCTTGCCTCTCATCCAGATGTATATAATGAATGGACTGAGTCCCCAGGCTGCTGCTTCATCTCCATCAGAGCATCTTGTCCACCCTACCCCAGCTTTTCTGTAGCTTTGCCTATAGATTCTTTAATTCCCATTTCCCCAGTCAGGTCAGTCCCAAATTGTGCAGGGTGTGGCCTATGATAGTTAGGACAAGAAAAACAGGTTCATGGCTGCTTTCCTAACGAGTCTATTACTTGAGTTCAGTCCTTGTTTGTCGCATTATTCTAAACCTTCTTTGTGCCTTTTCTTCAAGTTATACTGCTCTATTCCATTACCTTACTATCAGTCTATGACTTAATGACATTTGGTGACTAACGATGAACAGTGAAATGAGCATTGCTCCTTCCTACCCTGTTTATGACCTGCAATGTACACATACTGAGTACTGAAGAATTCTTTTTTTGTAATTTCCTTGGAATGGGAAACACAGGCATTCTGACCAGAGTTCTGGCAAGAGACTGGGTTGTCTGCCTGCAGTCTGACAGCCCATTACAGTGACCAGATGGGACCTGCATATCAGCGCTGAGCTAAGGGGCCAGCACATCCATGAACGAAGCAATTGTTTTACAGCTCTGATTACAGGACAGCTTGCGCTCAGTAGGCGATAGGAGAAGATTAAACAGCATGAAACTTAAGTAGGGTGTCTCATATAAAAACTTCATTTATTATGATATCTGCGTGGATCCAAGAATTTTATGTTCTCCTAATTTCAGGTGTTAAAAAGAAAAAGCGGTGTCTTTCTTTCATCGGTAGCCACGTTAGCTGAAGAGGTTATTTACTCCAGTTCTCGTCTCTGTAAATAACAGGGACACAGAGTGAACCATTGTGGTCCATGACTTTATGCAGCCGCAGAGGGGTGAAGGGAATCCCAGTCAGAAGCCATTATTATTTATAAAGAATTTTTTTATTATCCTGGGCACAAAAAAGCAGAGCAGGATCCTTTCCTATAGAACTTTGTTATAAACTTCCCTGAGGAAAGGGAAATAACAAAAGGCCTTTTTCATGTTAGCAAAGAAAGAAGGGTGCTTAAACACTCCAGAAAAATTACTAGATTTATAACTACAAACTCAGTTATTTCAGAAGTGCTAAAAAAATAAGGGCATGGTTTGATGAACTTTATATCGAGTACTTTTGTAATTACTCAGTTTTGATAGCAAGGACAAGGAAAAGGTTACACCATCTTTGGGATACAGAGGAAACATCTCTCATATGGATAAGTTTAGAATCACAGAATCACTTTATAGTCTAATTTAAACCTTCAATTTCTAAGAGTTTAAAAGTTTTACTTAAGTAATTTATCTTTAATTTTAATTCAGTAATTCATTCTGAAAGAGGTTGGTTTTATTTGTTTGCTGTTGTTGTTCAATAACCACAAAGATAAAGATCTTAAATAACTATCAGATTTCATGTTTTACTTTAGAAAAATAAATTGTCTCGGGTTGTTTAACAAAACAAGAAGTTCTGTGAGATTAAACATTCATGTTGTTTTGATTCACTGTCATCACACTTAGAAATCACAGGAAAGCGTTTTTATTTGTAAACCAGAGCACATTTATCATTTTGTCACATTGAACCATTTCTCCCAAATGGAGGAAACTATGCTTAGATTAAAACAATACGTTTAAGATACTTTACACAGAGAAAAAAATTAAGTTCTATACTGATTTTGCCTATAATCTTATAAGTAGAGTTTTCTAAGTATTAGGTCTTTTGGGGATACAGTAAACAAGCTTCACATTTTTCCTTAAAATTGTTCTCTCTCTCTCTTTCTCTCCCCCTCTCTCTCTCTGCATGCATGTGTGCGTGTGTGTGTACATGTGTGTGTGCACGTCTGTGTGCAAACTGTGTCTCACTATTTAGTTGAGGCTGACCTGATGCACACAGAATCCTGCTGACTTATTCTTCCTAGCAATAGAATAACAAGCCTGCACAACTTACCAACTTAAAAAATTCATTTTTCTTTTATTTCTACACTTCATCTTAGCTAAAAGCCCAGGAGTCAATTCACGTTGAATTAGTACTACATTAATTCACTGAACATTTTTATATATTTGATTTTAAAACCTCATTTTTAATGAGAAAACAGTTTTAAAAATCAATTGGATAAAGGGATAAAGATGACTAAGCATTATTTACAAATAAAGCAACTAATCTAATTCTGAAGATTGTTTTAAAAAATGGGTCAATATGCTTTTTTGTATTCTCTGTAGACAAAATTCCCAATTACACTTTTTATGGAATCCAGCAAAAATACTACTGAAAAATCATAGGTAACAAGATACAAAAAAGAAAACTGGATTTGATAGATTCTATTAATATTTCAGAGGTTAATAACATGGCTATTAGTATTTTCTTACCCATGTGATTCCAATGGGAAGACTTCATGAATGATGTACAATAACTCTTCCATGACATTTTTGGAATTAAAACAGCATTCTTTTGAGATCTTATTTTAGGGGTTGGATAGTATAATTTGATGATCAAAGAAAAATTTTAACTGAGGCAAAATCTTAAGTGAGGTATTGTACAAAGATGTAAAAATCTTCAAAATGATAGGCAAGATTCATTTGGATCATTTCATCCATGTCCAAACAATAACAGACTTGGGAACTGGAGATCTGAAATTACTGTTTCCCCTTGAGGAACGTGTTTTCATCTGAGCAAGCTCACTCAATGCTACAAGGCCACTCTGAGAATTTGTTAGGGATGAGTCTTGGGGATCCTCAAACAGCTCTTGGTCTTCAGCTTTCCTGTGAGCTAATGTCTGCAGGAAGAGGGCGGTAAATGACAGGGAAGATAGTGGACATGCTTATTGACCTACACACTCCGAGTATGTGCAGTATGACGGCTGCCTAAGGCATTAACCAGAGCCGTGGGAAAAGGCTTCCCAAGAAATAGATAGAAGCCATGATCAAAAGTAAAATGTTGCAGGTAGCTCACAGATCTTCCTCTCTAATGCCCCCTTTCCTTTCTACATCTCTTTCCAATAGTGGAGGCATGCTTACCCCAGACTTCTGGGCTTTATCACTCATCCTCTATAGTCCTCTCCCCAGTCCAATTCCATGCAGCTCTTTGCCAACCTCTACTTCTGAGTATGCTGGCTTTCTGAAATCCTAACTCAAAAGGGGTTGTTTTCCTTCCTCTTCTTCTCCTGGCAGTTGCTGAGATTTACAACTTGTCTGCCCCCCTTGTTTTCTTTGAAAGTCAAATAAAATTGGCCTCCAGCTTAACAAAAAAGGAGGAGGAATGATATTCCTCCTTAATCAGAGAAAGACAGGGCAGAGAGACAGAGAGACACACTTTAAAATAATGAAAATATATCTTGTATGGGGGTTATCCATGAGGTTATCCTAGGTCTCATTCAAAAAGGTCAAGTGAAAACGCTAGCAGTGAAGGCCCCAGTGATAGAATCCGTCTCCTGGCGAAGCCTCACGCTGCAGAGGAAAACACAGCCACCCTTGTGCAGAGAACCCTAAAGGACATAGCTTCTTAAGAGGAAATGCACAAAATTCACTGACCTGGAAGTTTGAACAATTTGCATTACTAAACAGAATGTATTGGATATTTCATTGTGTGGTCAGCCATGATGAAGTCAAAAGAGAGAAGTGAAATGAAGGGAGAAATTTAGTTTTGAATATTACTACTGAAAGTTTATGCATAGAAAGTTCCAGCTTTCCATCGCTAGTACAACTTCAAGTTGACTGTGGAGGAGGAGAAAAATGTTCATTTACAATCATCGTGACAGCTAATGTCTGCTTAGAAACCATAGTTTGTTAAACTCCTTTAAACATGCCAAGTATATTTCTGGGTGGTGGTGGCACAAACGCCATTAATCCCAGCACTTGGGAGGCAGAGGCGGGTGAATCTCTGTGAGTTTGCTGCCAGCCTGGTCTACAAGAGCTAGTTCTGGGGCAGTCCCCAAAGTTACAGAGAAACGGGGTCTTCGATAAATCAAACAAACCAAAAGCCAAGTATGAGCCAGGCAGTGGTGGCACCTTCCCTTAATCCCAGCACCTGGGAGGCAGAGGCAAGCGGACCTTTGTGAGTTGGAGGTCAGCCAAGTCTATAAGAGCTAGTACTAGGACAGGCTCCCAAAGCTACAGATAAACCTGTCTTGGAAAAAAAAAAAAGCCAAGTATGTGAAGTAATAAGGGCGGCGGGGCTGCGTCCCCGGCACCCCAGCCGCCTGCTCGGCTAGCTTATGCCCCAAAATAATTACACGGACACTGTATTCTTTTAAACACTGCTTGGCCCATTCTCTTCTAGGCTAATTCTCACAAATTAATTTAGCCCATTTCTAATCATCTGTGTATGGCACCCCAAGGTGCGCTTACCGGGGAGATTCTAGCCTAGTTCATCCTGGGTCGGAGCTTCATCCTGGGAGCGGGGCATGGCGTCTCTCTCAGGCGTCTGCTCCCGAGAGGAGAGCTGTGTAATCTGAGCTCAGTTCCTCTTCCTCCCAGCGTTCTGTTCTGTTTACTCCTCCCACCTATCCTCTAACCAATAAAATGGGCCAAGACAGTTCCTTTATTAGCCAATGACCTTCCTCCATCAAGTATGGTCATTATTATAATGTCTATGTTGATCATACTTTTAAAAATTATTTCTATTTTTTTTCATTCACTTTGTGTGTTCTAGCCTGTGGAATGGTCTGTGAACATTTAGAATGGAACTCCTCTTATCTCAGTCTAACCTAAATGATTTCTTACAGGCATGCACAGAAATGTGTTTCCATGGTGACTTGAAATGCCATCAAGGTGAACCACTATATCCATCCCTTATCAATCTGACACCCCAATACATCATTTATTCCCCAACAAAATATTTTTATTGATACTTTGGAAATTTTCACATAATGCAACATGTTCTTACTGCATCATTAACAAAAGGTAATAAACTGTCCATGCCAGATTGGTCACCTGTCCCAAATGCCACTGACGTTTTTCTCTGTACTTTCTGACTATAGAGATGGGGTAGACTATTGATACCTTCGGAAGAAAATCTCAGTTCCCTTAATTTAGACAGGGAAGAGCAAGAACCTTTGCTATTTCACTTCTTAAACATGTTTTTCCCTATTCCAAATGAATAAAAGAAAACAATTATTATCAAGATTAATTTCAAACATGAGCCACATAAAATCAGTCAATTTCCATTATTTCAAAAATCTCTGATCTATTTTGAATTAACTCAATTCCAAGCATGACAGAGTTTTTCCTCCATTCTGTGTTCCTCATGTTATATATGATCTGTCTTTTCTTTTAGATACTTAAAAATCATCTGGTGTTTTATAACTATTTCATGCCTTGCATCCTTAACTAGAATTAATGAAGTTGATGATCATGCAGACATTTATATAAAACCTGAATTTTATATTTTACTACAGTTTTCATTCTAATATTCAAAGCTCAATGGGTATAAGAAATGAAAAAGAATGTGTCTTATAAAGGATAAAAGAAAAATATTCAAACTTCAGTCATCAATAAAACATTCTCATCTTTATTCCTGTAATTAACAATTGATTTTTAGGATCTGAGATTACAAAAACCAAAACAATACAAGAAAGAATTCTTGTATATGATTCACATTCTGCTAAAAATACATTCAGGGACTTCCAACCAAATGTGTTCTTTCTTTATCAACTGAATTTTGGTTATTTTAATTTTAGAAATAATGTCACCTATATTGTAAATATTCACTATATAAAACAAAAGTATTGTTATCAAGATACATGCAATTCTATTCTTCTATATCTTTAAATAAGAGTGTTTTATCCCACTGCAAGCATATTGTAGCAAAATAAAGATAATGCTAATGCCAAGTCTACCCCAGAAATGGACCATAATATGTGTAAAGCCTTTCTCCTGTTTCTATATGTTGATTTATCTGTGAACCATTGTGTTGTTGAAATCATCTTACACCAACTTGAGGATAACGTTGACATCAAGAATATCTGACAGACAAAGAGAACTAGAAAGACCTCAGTAGAAGGGGCCACTAAATTCTGGACTCTAGTATTATAAAGTAATATTTTTACTAAGATAAATATACCTGTAAAGAGGTTTTTTTTAATTTATTTTTGTACTATACTTCTGCTCTGCAAAGTGCCCAGATGCTTAGTTATCAACCCAGGAGAAGCATTACTGGGGATGTAGGACTTGATTAAGGCTACTGAGTTCCAGATCAGATTGACTTGCATAAGACCTTGGCTCACAAACTCAAAGGTGGGGAAAACAGTTGATTGGTAGAGAGACCAAGGCTCTTTTCCTCATACTTCAGTCTTCCGTGTAGTCTAAAGGAAGCAGCTGCTTCCACCAGGCACTTGGGTGTAAGAGCCTGAACTGCCACGGACCCAAACACAACTGGGTCAATAGAGTTGGAAGTGAAAATCCAAAGCTGTGCTGTGTTTGGAAAAGCATGGCAAGGCTGCCTTCAATGTGTGTAACTGTTTATAATTCTTTGATTCTTAGCTGATGAAACCTTCTTAATTAAATGAAATTTATAAATTGGTCATTCCTCAGAAAAAACACAGAAATTAACAATTCCTAAGACAGAATGAAGAATGTGAAATAATGCTACATTTAAGGAGTATGTAAGTAGATGGGGGATGTTTTAATAGTTACACAAGATGAGGAACCTGGCATTCCTATGAACACACTGACTGCCATAGTGAATTGAAAGCATAACCTGGAAGTGAGGCAAAGCTGTGGGGAGCAATCTGTAACAAGATACTGCAATCAGATGAATGCCTTCAGGATCCCAAAGGGGACAAGCTGGAGCGATAAGTCACAGGAAGGTTCAGCAAAGGCAAACCTTTGTGACTAGATTATTCATTTTGCAAAGCATTAAGGTTACTTGGAGGAAATAGAAGTATATTTGGGGAGAAGGAAAAGGAGGAAGGCTTGTAGGAGGAAAGGGAGAAGAGAGAGGAGACAGAGCGAGTGAAGCACCAAGGAGGAGCTTAAATAATGCGAGAAGCATTGGAAATAGGGTGAAGATGAATTGGAAGCCTTAGAAATCTGAGCGGCAGACTCTAGTTCCCAGACGATAAACAACATATAAAGGGGCATAAATGCGGGAGAAAAATGATTTTTTAAATTTTTAATTTCTGCTGGCCATGGTGCATGGTTTGATGTGAGAAAAATAATAATATAAACACTTGGTTGATTGATATTTTATATCACTCCTATTAGGAAGATGTAAAGCAAGATTTGCAACACCCAGTCAGGTCTGCCAACTGAGGCTCTGTTAGAATTGTACTCTCTTTGCTGCTGATGTTTCCTGGTTCCCCCTCTCAGGTGCTGAATTGAAACACTCACTAATAATCCATAAACTAATCTTCATCTCAGTGTCGGTATAACTGAACGCACACACATAGACACAAGAACTACGTGACTGGTACAATTCTACATTCTTTCCTTGAAGTGGGGTCATTTCTAGGTGGTTCTAAATATTGATTTTGATCTAGTGTTGAAGAAAGACAAAACTCAAAGTGTATTACCTGTTTGAAAACCTGTCCCAGAAGGAGTTCACAGGCTATCCCCTTAAGAAAGGACCAATTAGGGAAAATCCTAATTAAATTATAAGGCATCACATCCTTAACACATTCATACTTGCATGGAATTTTATTCAATACAGAAATAATCTTTCCTCTATAGAAACAAAGACAACACAAAAAGAGGAAGGGCATGTCTTTTGTCCTAAATGTCAAACCATTTAAAGAAAACAAAACAGTATTTATAACATTTATTTTCTAGGTAGTGAAAATGTTCCAAAATCTAAGTTTATGTCTGCATGATTCACTACGCTAGGCTCAAAAGCTAACCTGATCGAGAGTAAAGGCAGTGCAAAGGGAATCATTATCTACTTATTTCCTAGTTACTTGGTATATACATTTGTTGTGTTTTCTGCTCTTACTGTAATAAACAAATGCGTGTGTAAGTGAGAACGAGAATGGCTACGTTTCGGTAGGCACAGTCCTATTAGTATATGACGTTGACATATACATTGTATGACAAATTTTACTTTCTTCAATTGAGTACTTTTCACAGCCTCTTTTTTTTTTAATTTCCCTTGGGAAAATATTAACAACCAGACACTCATAACTCAATTATGTGCTGTAGATTGCTGTAACTCTAAAGAGAACAAAGGACACCTTCAGCCCTCAGAGTCCCAACATGTGTGGTTGCTTTGCCCAGAGCAGTCCGGATCATTACCGAAGGGCACTGAGCCAATGCAAGCCCATAGGTCCAAACGCTGCTGAAGTACTACTTCTCAACACTTACCAGCTACCGTGGAGTACCTTTTAGCACTTGAGTGATTTATACAAGATGAAATGGTGGAAACCTACATAAACACAAACTGTTTCCAATGCATATATGACTTTCTTATGAATTACATATTTTAGCGAAGTACAAAGGGATTTCAGCCATGTGAAAAACCACTAATTAAATAAAATATTCAAATAATCATTTGTTACAAGAATATAAAAAGTTATTTTACAACATTTACTTTATTAAATATTAGCACATTTTAAGCATGGAATATTGCCAAAAAAGTTGTGCTTAAAATAGTCAAAAGGAAGTTGTGCTATCACAACTTATTTTAAGCAATGATCTAATACACTCAGTTCAGATAAATGAACCTTTTCTTCCAATCCCTGAAGGCAAAGAAGAGAACAAGAACAGATTCCCTTAAAAGCATGAATTGCTTTTTGTTATTATACTAAACCAAGACATATTTGGGAAAATGCATTAAAAGTCAGATTGTATAAAAGCAAAATTGCAAAATTCAATTTTAGCTTCGTTTGTAGAAAGTGTTATCTTCTACTAAGATATTTACTGATGGCTGAGATACCACCGGATATCATCTATCTATGTCAAGGTTATGGATGTTTTTAAAATAAATTCCTGAATTTAAAAATACAACCTTAAGAATTGATAGAATGGAACCACAGTATTAGAATGGAGGTTACTCCTTAAATTTTAGCATATAATCTACTTTTATTTCATGTTACCTTAAATAATAAATACATAGACCATAGGATAAGTCTAATTTTTAAAAGACTGCTTTCCAAGTAAATGAATTAAGAGAACTTGAGAAAAACTTCTGGAAATGTTTTTTCTCCCCACTTTTCTTGTAGAAACACAGCTTCCATTAATGCATCTGTAGATGATTGCTTTCAAAGACACTTAGCAAGTTTGAACATTCAAAATAAAAACAAAAGCTAAAACACAACCCATTTTTCCTTATGCGATAGCAAGACATATAGAATTACTGAAAAAATAAATGATATCAAGCAAGTCTTCCATCCAAGGGCTACCATCTAAGAAAATTATATAGGGTGAGCCTGTGGGCCTTATGTATTTAAATATATGTGTACACACACATACGTGGATTTTTGCTTGCTTGTTTTTGTTTAAAAAGAAGTAGCTGTCAGAGCTGGGGAGATGATTCAGATAGTTAAGTGCGTAGAGTCTGATCCCAGTAGTCATAACAGAGCTGGCTTGGAGATGTGCATCCTTAATTCCAGCATTGGCAAGGTGGACACAGAAGGATCCTTGAGGCAGGATAGCTTACAACACTAGGAACATCCATGGGTTCCATGTATACTGAGACATGTTTCATAAAGGTGAAGAGTGATAGAGAGCTTACACACGTTCACACACGTACACAGACACGAACCTGTATGCATGCACATACTCCCACAAACATTCATCAAACTAACAATTAATTCTTAGTAGACACAGTATTTCCTCTCTTATACTAATGTACGCTAGATATGTCATGATCATTTCCATGTATTTAATCTACTCTTTTATTTTGGTGTTACTTCGGATTGGACTCTGGGCCTAATGCATGCAATGTAAGTGCAATAGCACCAAGCTTCAGATCTACAAAAATGAACAGCACAAAAGACAATTCTTGTGCTGGGTTTGACATCTGACTCCTGTAATGCCAGCCTTCTGGAGGTGAAAACTGGAGGATTACCAGAGCTTATAAGCGGACTGAACTATAAAGTTAAGAAGCTATCTCAAAGAAGCCAAACCAAGCAAGTCAAAAAAGAAGAGGAACATACAAAGCAAATACCTGTCTATAATCAGGTGTTAACCAAGCAACAATAATACATATACAGATAAGCATTTACATGCAGACTAAAGTCTCAAGAACAAACCTTATTCAATTAACCAAACCACCGATATTTAATCATAAAATGTATTTCATACAAATAAGGATCAGAGAACGGTCATTATTGGTGAATATAATAAGATTGCTCAATGTCCCTGTAAACAGAGCTCAATACTGACTCTGATTTACCTGACTCTTACAAGAATTCTACCTTTATGAAAATAAATAAACTAATAATTACTGGTGCCTCGCAGGTTAAGAATACTTCACACATTTTGTATTTTAAATTTTCAATCCCTCTAAGCTTTGATATATCTAGGTTTCACTGTAGATAACAATATTTGCTAAACTCTTAGAAAATGTTAGGCGATAATACCTGAACTTTTATTTTCAGCATTGCTTATCTTGTAGGGTATAGTGGAAATTTTATTTTGGATTTTAATAGGTATTTCTTTTGCAATTTTAAAGATTTAATTTAAATTTAATTGAAATTGACACTCAAAACGTGACAATTTTATGAACCAGAAAAATATTATTTCATGTTTTACACATGTAAAAATTAAGTAATATTTAAATCAGATCTAAACCTCTCTTTCTCCTCAGATATCACTTCTTTATTTTAGTAACTTTCAAAATTCCTTCCTCAACTTTATTTTTCAGATAATTTCTCACAGCTAACCTCTTAATTTTCTGAAGAGCCACCATACTGTTTTCATTAATAAGTTCTCACAGAGATCCAGCTGCCTCTGCATCTCAAGTGCTGGAATTAAAGGTGTGTTTTATCACCACCCAGCTCATTTTCCTTTCTCAATGAAGTTCCTTTACACCTGTTGAAAGACAGATGAATGTGGACCCATTGGTTATCTGTGATAGTTTTGTTTGTTTTGTTCATTGGTCAATTTGTGTGTTTTTATGAAAATGCAATGGAATTTTGATGACTCTAGTTTCACAATAAATTTTGAATTCAACTTAACCTGTGAGGCACCAGTGATTATTAGTCAGGTAGGACAATGCCTCTAGTTTTCTCCTTTTTAGTAATATATATATATATATATATATATATATGTATGTATAATCCCTGATAAGATTTTAATTTAATATAACTTGTTGAGACTTAAAGTAGCCTACCATCCCACTTTAGTGTTTTCTGTGCTGATGAGAACATATAAGTCTGGGTGCAGGCTGGGCCAAACGTTCTGTGGATGTTTGTCAGACTGAGAATTCAACATAACTCCTAAATTTCTGCTCATTTTTCTGTCTGAATGATCTGTGGATTGACAGAATGGGTCATTAAACTCTTCAACAGTTTTTGAGTGGGGGTCTCACTCTTTCTTTAGTCTATTAATTTTTGCTTTACATGTTTGGGTGATTTTATATTAAATGCATTCATACTTAGATGACCATTTCTTTTTGTTGAGTCAATCTCTTTGTTATTTTTCTCATTTACTACTTTCATATAAACTCAGCTTTATCTGATGTAAGTATGGCCACCTCCATTTCCTTTTGAATTTTATTTGCATATAATTAGGTTTTCTAGTTTCAACCTAGTTCAGTCTATGCATTTGCTTTTAGGTAATTTGAATTTCTTATAAGGAACATATATTTGAAACTGCCCCACATTCAATATGGCATTATATATCTTTTAAATATAGATATTATTCTCCTTAAATTTTAAGTAATTGCTAATAGGCAAAATCTTGGAGTAGTCATTTTATAATTCTTTTGTGTTCACTAATACTCTCTAATGTTTTTTGAGCATAGTTTCCTTAAACCTCTTAAAACTTGGTAAGTGTCAACTTGTCAGAAGAAAGATAATTGTTAGTCTTCAGAATTTGTCTTTCTTTGCTTAAACTTGTCTGGGAAGATAAGCTTATATTTCTATTTTATCTATATTTTTTTATATTTTTCAAGCTCATAGTCACTTGCACTAATTTAGCACTAGATGTTGTTTAAGTTCATGTTTGGAGTGTCTGATACTAATGGAGCATATGGTCACTATTTTAGCATCAAAGGATAATGGACTCTTAGGCTCCCAGGTCTCTGTTCATTGTTTTGTTCAGTAGTGCTGTGGGACAATGATTTATCAGTTGCATTGCTCTAATAAAATGCTGATTGGCCAGTAGCTAGGCAGGAAGTAGAGGTGGGGCGACCAGGCAGGAAGGTGAGGTAGGGCGATGAGAACTGGAGAATTTTGGGAAGACGAAAGAGTCAGTTACACAGACACAGAACAAGCAACATGTGATTGCCTTGCCTAAAAAGATACCAAGCCATATGAATAACATAGACAGGAATTATGGGCTAATATAAGTTATAAGAGTTAATAGGAAATCTGAGCAACTAGGCCAACCAGTTTATGATTAATGTAGACCTCTGTGTATTTCTTTGGAACTGAACAACTGTGGGACCTGTTGGGACAAAAACCTCTGTAAACAAGAAGGTACCAAGACATGTAGCTAAACATAGATAAGGATGATGGGTTAATTTAAATTATAAGAGCTGGTTAATAAGGCAGAGCTAATAGGCCATGCAATTTATAATATAAGTGTCTGTGTGTTTTTTTGGGACTGAATGGCTGAGGGACTGGGCGGGACAGAAAGTTCCATCTACAGACATGTCCATCCTAGAACTGAGTTTCAAGGCAAAGTAATGTGTTAATTAATTTTAATTTACTTCAGTGAATAGAGCTTTTCTCTATGTTGTAAAAGTTGGGTTATATGGGTAAAGGCAGTTGTTTGGCCACTAAAGTTGATATTAAGTTGGCCAGTGCCCAACTGTCATAACCACAAGATAAGATCCACATTGTAACTAGTAAAGATACAGAGGAAATCCCAAGTCCATTTCAATGGCACGTTAGTTTCTACTGGATATAGGATACTCTAAAGGTATTATCTTGGAGAAAAGTTGGAGAGAAGGTAGATACTTGAGATCTATTAAAAGACTGGCATTAGTACAAACCCCAAATAGATTCTATCCCCTTGGCATATATTTTACATAGGGATTTTGGGGGTACAGACCTAGTGCACCTGTCTTTGAGCACTGGCATCAGTATGTGGTCCTTATATTCTGTCCAATCCTGGTTCTGGTGCAACTAATCCCAGAAGTGAACCACAGATACAGCCCTTTGTGAGCCTTAATGCCCCTACAGCAAGACAGATCACCATCCCTGCTGCACCATTTGTGGATTTGCAATAGATAGGGAAAGTTTCTGTGTTGACACAGTTCCACGTTTTGGTCAATTGTGTTAGACAAGAGACGGGGTTTAGAATATTCTGTCCATCTCCTAAGTTCTTTAGTACTGATGAAGACAGGTAGGGTTTAGAATATTCGGCTCGTCCCAAATTTCACTTGTTATTGATAAGTCTGTAGCCTAGACTTAGTATTCTTTCCCTGGCTAGAGTGGGAGGCACCTCTCCCTCATGCTTAGCTGAGCTGAGGAGGCAATATGAGATAGCACTTCCTTCTTAAGCCTTCTTCAATATGTCGTTTCTTTATATCATATTGAAACCAGGGTTCATGGTCACTCTTATGCAACTTTCTGGTTATGTGAATTGTTCAGATTGATGTCTGTGGGGTTACCGTTGTTGGGGGGTTTTACTCAGACATCATCTTTCTCTTTCTCTATGTTTCTTTTAACTGGTAAGACTTTTTTGCCACTTTATAGTTGGAGCATTATGAGTTTTGATTAGCTCAGAATCATAGATCTTGGTAGAAATTTGTTCAGATGTGAAATAAAAGTATTAAGAAACAATGTAAAACATCATCATAGTCTTAAAACAAATGAGTATTTATTAATTAAAAATTAATAAAATTTTATTGTTGCATTTTCAGGAAAGAATACATGTTTACTTTTGACTAATTTCCTTGCAATATCTTTATTATAGATGCTTACTCTTCTAATATATAAGTAGATATTTACACATTTTGTTGCCCTCATTCATGTTTTCAATGGCTTCAAAATTATACTCATTGACACAAAATATGCATATATACTAAAACCCATAAAGACATAAAATGTTTGTCCCAGGGATTTTGTTTTTAACTGCCTTCTATTGTTTTTGACACATGGAAGCCCTCCTGAGTAACACAAAACAGGCATAAGGCACAGAAAAAATTCAGTGAATCCAACAATGTATATAAACTGACCTTCTTAAAGTTTTTGTTTAAGTCAACCAGATTGAGCAGGAAGACATGGTCCTTGACCCCTAGGAGCAGCCTGCCTCTCTCCTCATCTACAAGGAGCGTCTGGAAATCCAGTCCTTCCGACGAACCCAAAAAGGGAATACAGCTGTTTGAGAGCAGCAAGTCTGTGGAAAAGACAAAAGAGGGAAAGGAAGGGGACGCTTTCAGCATGAAATGTGTTTACCTGCCAAAATACACATAATAATCCACTCTTTGAACATACTTATGCGGCATGGATGCTCCAGTGTTGACACATTGAAACAAGTTTAACTCCTTCAGAAACAGACACTTTTCTTTAAATAGTGATTGCTTCTATTCTCTGTATAAAATACATTTTAAAATTAACATAAAACTTTGAACTATGAAATACAAGATATTAAAAAACAGATCATAAATTATAATTTAAAGCATTATTCTTTTTTTAAAATTTGAAAAATGATAAACCTAAGATGCATCAACAAAGTATAAAAGTGTGTCATAAATATCATGGAATATTTTTCCTCTTGTGTTTTTTAAAAATTTTAATTAGTATGAAAAATGTCGACGTTATTATGGTATTTTCCTTCTTATTTCACATTGCCTAGTGTTTACATTCACCTCTTACCTACCATGGCTCTCCTTCCTCCCTTCTGATATTTTCCCTCTCCCTAGATAGCCCCTCCAACATTCAAGTCAAAAGCAAGTGATATTTGTTTTTCAGAGTACTGTTTCATTTTCTGTTTATATTGTAATTCATCCATTTACCCACAAGTAAGGCTAATTTGTTGCTTCCAAGTTCTGGAAGCTACAATAAATTATATGCATACAAAGGTTTTTGCACATATATTTTTGATTTCTTTGAAGTAAAGCAAAAGAAACAATTGTTGGTCACATATTTAGTTTTGCCAGAAATGGTCCCATATGCTTACCAAGATGTCTAAATCAATTTGCATTTTGATTGATGATGATTGCATGGTCCTATTGTTTGTATTCACATTGTTGTTGTCAGTATTTTAGATGTGGTCCTCCTAATAGACATGTATTGTTATGTCATCTTACTTTGAATTTCTCCAATGATACTGGTATGTTATATGAGTTCATATGCTCATTTGATATTTTATATCCTTATTGGTGAGGTGGATATTAATGTCTTTGATTCTATTCTTTTAAAATTCATTTTGTTTCTTATTATTGAATTTTAATAAGTTTTTTTTTTTTACAGTTTGGAAATTTGTCCCTTGAGTGACAGGTGTTTTCAAATATTCACTTTCTTGTCTATAACGTCTAATTTTTTTATTTTCCAGGACTGAAAGAAAAATCTTTTATAAGTAAAATTCTATTTGGAGAGCTGGAAAAATGACCTTGTCTTTGTTGCACCTATTCCTCTTTCATAAGGATGTGGGTTGGGTTTCTAGCACCCATGTGGTGGTTCAAAAACTCCTGTAACTCTGGATCCAAGAGATCAGGCACTCCCTTCTGGCCTCTGTAGGCACCAGGCACACATTAGTGCCCAGAAATACATGCAGACAACACATTCATAAACATAAACCACATGTTTTAAATGTAGCAAACTAGAGATTTAGCTTGTAAGTATGTGTGGTGGGGGTTATATGTATGTGAGTACTGTTCTTTCAGGCGAGACGTGCCAGATCTCCCTGGAATTCAAATTATGGCAGTTATGAGCCATGGATGCTAGGAAGGAAAGGCACGTCCTCTGCAAGAACAGTATGCATTCTAATTCTCTGAGCGAGCTCTCCTTCACCTCTTCCTCCCGTTCGTGATAGTGTTCAGCATGGAGCATTAATGGAATGCCTGGACTCTCACTACATTTTTAATTTCTTATTTTTTGAGATTATAGTACAATCAAATTTTCTCTCCCTTCCCTTTCTCTGCTCCAAACCATTCCATATATGTGTCCTTTTTTCTTTTCATGTTTGTGGCCTCTTTTTTCATTAATTGTTACTTGCATTGTGAACTTATAAATTTATATGCATATGCATCTCTAAATACCAATGTACAACCTGCTCCGTCTATGTCTGGATAATGTTAATTGTATGTGTGTTTTCATAGCTGGCCATTTAGCACTGGATGACAAATTGTGTCCTTTTTCCTGGGGAAGACCATTATTCTGTGCTCAGCCTTGCTTAGTTGTCTGTAGTTCTTTGTGTAGGTTGAGGTCTCCTGGGCTTTTCTCACTCACTGTAGCATGTCTGCTGCTCATACTTATGCAGTCATTTTGGTGAGTCTCTCTGTGTATTCTTTGCGACAGGAAAGCATGGTAGAAAACCATAACCAATCCAAAGGAAGAGCTGGGAAGCCCAATCTCAGTGAAAACGTCTACAAACCAGCTTCCAACCAGAATGTTCAGGGACCATTATGTAAATTGTAGGAGCCAAAGTTCAGGGAGTTTTCTGTGAGATAGTGTCTTCTAGCAATGCACACTTCCTTACTATTTCAGATCTACATTTCTTGCTCAGATGCATGCTTCACACAAAGTTGTAAACAAAAAAGTTGAATAAATCTCTAAAGAAGTGTTGCCTGAAACTGGAGACAGAATAATAAATGTCAAACTGGAAAATAAAAAAAAATGGAAACCTTCAAATGACTTAGTACAAATGTAACTTCACAAATGAAACCATTTCATCTTGATGAAGTGAAATGCATATCCTGTAGTTATGGTCTTTGATGTCAAACCTGGTAATTATATTGTATTTCCTAGTTTTCTTCTCTTTGAGACCTGTTTGTTAGCCCTGTGCATTTGGTTAAAAACAATTATAACAGACACTTCTAAGTAAACGAGATCTTTGTAACACATTTCTTTCAACCAAAGTACCTACTATAGTATCTTTTATTTCTGTAAACCTAGAGCATCACTGATGACCAATAAGGTAGTAGTAACAAACTTATCACTTTACTAAAGTTGAGGATGTGACAATTTAAAAACAGTTGGTAATTTTGACATAATTAACTATTAATTACGTTTTTCTACTTTGATTTATTAATTGTTATCTTGCTCAATTTAAAAAACAGACTTGAAAAATTATAATTTAAAATGTGAGAAAGGTGTAAAGGTGTAACACAACCAGGAATCTCAAGTGCTTGTGGTTACCAAACAAAACTCTTTCTTTAATATTTATAGAGGACATTTATGCAGAGTAGATGGACATTGAACTATATCTTCATTTTTATGGAACTGAGTGTCATTTTTCATATGAGAGGTACAATATTGCAATATAATTTTACAACTCCGAATGCTATGTTTTGGACTCATTTCCAGTGAACATTCCATACTGGCTGTAAGTAGAATTGAGAAGAAAGCAATGCATTAAGGGCTGGGCTAGGACAGATATGATTAAAGCCTTTTAAAAGAATGCATTTCTCATTAAACTTCGCACAATCAGGCAAATCTGCATTTTCCCTGGGATTTCACTTAGGTAAAGTAGAAATGTGAAAAATTAAAAGTAATTGAAGAGACTCTCAAGAGTATATACTCACTTAACTAGTAAACAATTGTGTTTGATATAAACCCTCAATTTTTCAAAACTGATGGTTGTTCTGAAATATGGATTACATTGAAAATCACAACATACAATATGACATGGCATAAAGAATAATAGGACCAGGAATGCAAGAGTTAGATCAAAGCACCAGCGTCCTGTCTGTGGTTGGCAAATCATTGGCAGTGTGGTGTAGTGATCTAGGTTAAGTCCCTGGACCACCATGGCTCAGCTTCCTAAAACACAAGTGAAGAGAACAGAAAGTATATGGCAACTGCTGTTTGCTCGCAGAACAAAGGCATTAGTGTGAGACTGGCCTTAAAACAATAGGTGGTCCACACCCCATGCTGTGGATTGATCAACAACTACACGGATGATGTGTTCTTTTAAAATCTATGTAAAATCTATGTAAAGAAAGCATAACATTTGCACATTTATATTACTCTCTTGACAAGTAGAAGAGGTAATTTTTAGCATTTCTTAAAATTATGATGAGTAAGTATGAAAAGGTTAGTAAATATTGTTGTTCTTTTTTGTTGTTTGTTTTTTCTTTTTTCTTTTTTTTTAAATTGATTTTATTGAGCCATGCATTTTTTTCTGTCCCTCTTCCTTCCAACCTTTTCCATGGTCCCCATGCTGCCAATTTACTCAGGAGATCTTGTCTTTTTCTACTTCCCATATTGATTAGATCTATGTATGTAGTCTTTCTCAGGGTCCTCATCATGATCTAGGTTCTATGGGATTTTGAATTGTAAGCTAGTTTTCTTTGCTTTATGACTAAAAGCCACTTATGAGTGAGTATATATAATATTTGTCTTTCTGGGTTTGGGTTACCTCACTCAATATGATGTTTTCTAGATCCATCCATTTGCCTGCAAATTTCAAGATTTCATTATTTTTTTTTCTGCTGTGTAGAACTTCATTGTGTGAATGTACCACGTTTTCCTTATCCATTGGCTGAGGGGTATTTAGGTTCTTTCCAGGTTCTGGCTATGACAAACAATTCTGCTATGAACATAGCTGAGCACATGTCCTTGTGGACATTGAGCATCCTTTGGGTCTATACCCAAAAGTGGTATTGCTGGGTCTTGAAAAGTTGTTTCCTAATTTTCTGAGAAATACCCATACTAATATACAAAGGGGCTGTACCAGTTTCTGCTCCCACCAACAATGCAGGAATGTTCTCTTTACCATACATCATCTCAAGCATAAGTTGTCATCAGTGATCTTGGCCAATCTTACAGGTGTAAGATGGAATCTCAGAGTTGTTTTGATTTGCATTTCTCTGATGGCTAAGAATGTTGAGCATTTCCTTAAGTGTCTTTCAGCCATTTTAGATTCCTCTGTTGAGAGTTCTGTTGTTCTAAATATTAGCATTGACTTCCAATTTGGGCCAAATAAGTTTTTTTTTATAAACACATTATTGTATCTTTTTATAAACCATAAACTAGTAGGTTAAAACATATATGCCAATTTATGATATTCTGATAAGATTAAAGAATATTTATTACACAAAATTATATAGCCTAAGTGAGACACTTAGCTGGATGTTCACATTATTGTATTAGAGAATCTCGCCTGCAAAAACTATTGGATCATTGTGTGTGTGTGTGTGTGTATGTGTGTGTGTGTGTGTGTGTGTGAAAATAATAAATTTATTTGAAAATAAATCACAACACATGTGGATTACATTCTAGGAGAGGTCCAATTTTTTTTTTTCTGAGCCATACCTTGTACAGCATCTTCCTGCTGTGTCCTTTACCTACCCAACATCACCATGGCTTAAAGTCACTTAATGTAATAAGACCTGATGAATCATCAAGTCAGTGTAGACTAAAGCTACATTGTACCCCAATACTTATGCCACCCACAAGTCTTCATCATACCAGACCAACTCTGCAACTTGTAATTTGCTATTTCATTACAATTTAGCCAAGTACCAGTCAATAAGATAATTTGGTAGAGACTGTACATTTACAGCTTTTAATGCAGCTTATTTTTATAATTCTATTTATTGATATTGATTATTGTGACCTATACTTGTTCCTACTTTATAAACCTTTGAGCATATATGCCTTGAAAGAAAATAATTTATGGAGGTTTCACTATTCCTGCCAATTTCATTATTCTGATTTTCTTGGAAATTATTTCCTACTTGTGTGTATTATGTGCTGTTGCTATTCCTTGGTATGTACTCAATTCGTGAAAAAGACCAGCCTTACTAGTATTGATGTTTCCAGTAGTTATCTTAGTGTCGGAGAAAATTAAGTACTTAATGACTATTTGTAGCATGGAATTCAGTCTATTAAACATGGAAAATATGTGGAACCAGAAGAAGTGAAACTAGACACACAGACAGTGTCTAGATAGCTGAGGGCAGTGATGTCAGGCAGGGGAGTGAGGCTATTATGTAGGTGACTGGAAGGCATGCACATTTTAGTTTTCAAGGAAGTGGCAAGGTCTCAAACTGAGTGTTAGAGAGATAAGTGTGCTCAGGACGGATGATGATGGGTCCTGGTGGCGTCGGGAAGACTACCCAGGAATCTCTAAAACAAGAAAAGTCCCTGAAATACACCCAAGCCAATGCAAGGAGACAGACACTTAAGAACTGTGTATTTCAAAGTTTTTTTTCTTCTACTTATGCATGGAGGAAAATAAAGTTGATATATTCATTTGCTGGGTTCTATTTCACCATAACAAATTCTAGTTGGTTTGGTTTCAAACAAACTTAGCAAGAAAACAGCTGCAAAAATATTGACTAACCTGAAGCATCGTCATTTCCAAATGATTTAACGTTGTACTGCAACAATACTAGCATCAAAGTGATTAAAGCATGCCTCACCAACCCTCTGCAGCCAAATAAAATAATTAGACTGAAGAATTACATATGAACACTTCTCGGGCTGACAGACACGTTAGGAAGGGACCTTGGGACAGAGATTGGGACAGGTTCCTCTTCTCAAGCTTATCTTTCTTGCATTCTTGCCAAAACCAGCAAAGTTGTTGCTTGTTTCCATGGGATCATCAACTAAAACCTACACAATAACAACCCTAGAGAATATATCTTTACACCTAAAGCTGACACATACCATGAACTCCAGGAATCACAAGTGGAGACTTGGCTGTTCTGAGTGCCAACTGAGTTTTATGCTTTCGCCTAAATTGGAAATTCTCAGGGGTACAACTGTCAGCATTGTTCTCATCTGTAAAACCCTGTAATCTTGTCGGGTTTCTTCCCTCTCTACCTTTAGTGAAAAAACAAGTGTGTCCCTTCACACGTCCCATGCCGAGGTCTCTTGTGACCTTACTTACTCAGGGGCACCATTGTTTAGGGGTGTCATCAGCATTTACACTGGGACCTCACATGGCTTTTTTTGATCCACATAAACTCTGAGCTGACCCACCGAAGCTTCTAATCATGCCTTTTGACAGTGCATTCTTATTCACCTCTCACCCTTTTTCAGCCTTGGAATGTCACCCAGATGCTCAAACCATACTTCTGTACTAGAAACACAATGTTGGAAAGCAGATAATATAATTGCTTCCAAAATAGATGAGATAAATATATTAGTAATTGTCTAATATTTTTAAAACATAGACATTATCTTCTGCAGTGGATTTGAGAAAGACACCAGAGATATTCATGGTCTATAACCCATTACAGAGAATTGGGAAGGGGTTGTGAGAATCGGTAGCAACATAAAGGATTCACAATCCCAATTCTGCAGGTATATGCACTTTTTCTTTTCTTCCTTTACCCTCTCTTTCTTTCCGACTTTATTATCTTCTTTTAAAATCTACCCTCTCTCTGTGTGCACGTGTGTGTGTGTGTGTGTGTGTGTGTGTGTGTGTAATCAGAAGACAGCCTCAGCGGTTGGTCCTATACTTCTGTCTTCTATGGGTTTTTTGCTTGCTGCGGTGTTCTTCAGGTTAGCTAGTTCATTAGCTTCCAGGGCTCATCTCTGCCTTCCATCTCACTGTAGAAGCACTGGGATTAGAAATGCATTTCCTCCGGCTTTAAGAGTCTTCTGGGTAGGCCGGGCGGTGGTGGCGCACGCCTTTAATCCCAGCACTTGGGAGGCAGAGGCAGGCGGATCTCTGTGAGTTCAAGACCAGCCTGGTCTACAGAGCTAGTTCCAGGACAGGCTCCAAAGCCACACAGAAACCCTGTCTCGAAAAACCAAAAAAAAAAAAAAAAAAAAAAAAAAATAAACAAAACAAAACAAAAAAAGAGTCTTCTGAGTATCTGTAATTCATCCTCACAGTTAGCAGAGTTCTTTCCCTACCTAACTCCTTTATGAGGCAGGTCTCCTGAAGCCCAAGTTGGCTGGAGCCAGCATGTTTTCAAAATGACCATGAATTATTGATCCTTTTTAGCTTTACCTGCCCGTGTTTGCTAAGAGTGTTTACATGTGCTATGGCACACAATTATATGTGTATTTTTCAAAAGAGAGTTTAAGTTGAGCTTCATCAACGTGTCTTATAACTGGGAAAATATGAAAAGAAAAATTGTGTTTCCAATACATACATAATGAGAATAAGAAAGTTAGTATTTGCTATGGGACAAAAGTCTTTTATCCTGGCACTTCAATTTCGATTTTAAAAGCTCTGACATTCTCTCCTGAGTACCATTCTTGTGCTGGAAAGTACTGATAGGTTGGTCAAGACACCCTGTCTAACAGCAATACCATGTGGAATGCACAGCCTGGTAGAGAAGAAAAGCTAAACCATAGGTGGAAAGAACATTCACTGCAACGGGAGTACTGAGATTAATCAAACACAAACTATCATTAGCAGTGAAATGGGAAGGACTTGTTTTCTATAATTAACCTAATGTAAGTAAACCAAATACTATTTCAATGTCTTCTACTCTGGGTGGGACTGGGTACCATGGTATTAGAACTGTTTTAAAATTTTGGTAAGACATATGACATATCGAATAACAAATGGACTCACATTTGAACTCCTGCTTTTAACAGCAGGGAGACCCTGTCCTTTTGGGAAAACACAACTAATTATAAATATGGGAGATCTTATTGGCAGTCTTGTATTAGTAACTGGGTGTCAAGCTACTTAAGGAGGAAATCATCACTGGGTTTCATATTATGGATTTCTCTTAGTGTTGAAGCCCTGAGACAAGGACTTCGCTTGGGCAAAATAGTCAGGTGCTCTCCCATGTGAAGGTCAGGTTAAGGACTGGGTAATTCCTGTTTATTAATGAAATAAACGCTCGCTTTTCAAATAATTCTTTGTATTTCCTTTTCAGTGTCGTTTAATACAATCGTGTATTCAGCCTGAAAGCTCGCATGACCTGATGATCTTCATTCTTCCTCTTCACCCCCTCAAAGGAAGGGAGTGGTGAGTAATACTGAATCTAATAAATTTAGGATTAAGCAACACAGACTTCCTCAGTTTTTGAGTGCTAAATGAACATGACCTTAAACCCTTGAAAAATTAAATTTACTGCCAGAGATCCTGAACTGGGTGGAGCTGGCAGTTTCTCTCATAAGTCTGCATGGCTGGGAAATGGCTTTGCACACCCTGTAAATGGAGAGTCCTACACTACGTTTCACACATAAACACACACACACACACACACACGCACACACAAATGTTTTGAGAGGTAAAGATTCATCACTTAAAAAGAAAATCAGCTTTGAAGAAAGTCAGATTTCACCCCCTGCCAATCCGAAGACCACACTTCTGCAGGAGGAAATCTTGCACATAAAAATTGATACAGCTCAATGCCCAGCCACCTCTCTCTGCCAACCCAGGAGGCTCATCACAAGTCCTTGCCCTACCCTCTCCTCTTTATCTTCAAGGGAAAGGCGTTCCAATCAATAGGTCTGAGTATATTTAGTGTCTTCCATGAAATGTATTTGTCATTTGCATTCAATGCTTTCTGCTTGCTTTCTACTCCTGCCTTGATACCACATTTCACTATTGTCCCAATTCTGAATGGCTTGGGCTTTACATATTGACTTAGTGGTTGTCCTAAAATCTCCTCACTGAGCTTGCTTCAAACAATTTGCTCATTTATCCTCAGTAAGTTATTGTCTTTTAATTAACTCCCAAGCAAAGTTTGGGTACAAAATTCAGCAGAGGCAGCAAAATATTTATTGTAAAATAAAAACTAGCCTTTGGTTCTGTAGTTTACTTAATTCCTTTGACATTACAGGTGTTTGTCTATTTCCCCAGTTTTAACTCTAGAAAGGCATTCCGTTTGATTCAAAACAGCAAGACTTAATCGATAATGGTTTGACTTGACTTTCAGCAGTTTTAAGATCAAATGCAGAGCTTTTGGCTGCCAAGTCACTCATTACTATCTACATAAAAAAAAAACAATTCCAGTCAACAAGTCTGTATTTAATTATACAGAGTCAACTGTCCAAACAATACAAAGCATACAAAAGAAAGAATGTTAGTCAAACCTAAAATCCCACACAGAACAACTTCAAATTGGTAGATGTACGTGATACTGGCCTCTTGCTAGATAATGTGCCCACTAGAAACACTTCTCTTTGCAAACGGAAGTCCAACAAGAAAGTAAGAACGAAGTCAGTTCTCACTTATTCTTCTGCAGTGGAATGTTGAGTGTAATTCTGTTCTCTAGCTTTAGAATGTTAATAAGGTAAAGGTGAATCAGATGATTTTACTTAGGAAAAGCTTTATTAGACTTAAAGTCTATTGCATCTGTAGATCTATGTTCTTATAAGGACAGGATGTGGGCTTGGAGTATATTAAGTCTACTTTGTCGCATTAACCATGTCTTTACTTTCAATTCACAGGTTTTTCCTAAGTAGGTTAGATTTTAATTGTAGATACTTCATATGGAAGTAAATCACATGAGAGTTGTGATTTATGAATGTACAAATCTATGGTTTCAAAAATGAGTCTTTTTAAATTCCTCCAATCATGCTGTGGTGTATACTTTCCCATTGTACTGTGACTAAGTAGTACTTCCCTGGGGACCAATGTCACTGATGTGGGATGTACTTTTGTATATGTCTTGCTTGATGAATAAAGCAGTTTTGGCCAATGGCTTAGCAGAGTTATGCCAGGAGGGAAATCCAAACAGAGATATATAGAGAGAATAGGCAGAGTCAGGGAGATAGAATGCAGCTGCCAAAGGAGACAGATGTGGGAAACTTACTGGTAGGCTGTAGCCTTGTGGTGATACACACATTAAAAGCAATATGTTAATTTAAGATGTAAGAGCTAGCTAGGACTATGCCTAAGCTATTGGCCTAACAGTGTTGCAACTAATAAAGTTTTTGTGTGATTATTTGGGTCTGGGTGACCAGCAAACCAACAAGCAGTCTCTGGTTACACTTCACAGGTATCTGGAGGAAATAGTTCTGAGGGAAATTGATCTTACCATAATTCTTTACATTGCTTCCTCAAGGCCTTGAGAATTTCTCCATTTTCATGGCATGCTTAAAATCAAAATTCTACCTCATTAATAAGTAAGAATGTGTTCTTGCCAAGCATATGAACTTAATCAAAAGAAAACTCTTAAACTCCACATCTTAATATGTTTTGCTCAGAGTTATTACGCAAATATATATAAAAAAGATTCCTTATAGTAACACTCTCTTCAAAATAGAGAGCAAGGGATTATATTTATAAGATCATATTTTTAATTCTTATAATTTTAAATATCAATTTGTCTTAAAGTTATACGAATGCATATTGCAAACAATGATCAAGTCATATGTGAGGCTTTGGTCACTGCTGAGACATTTCAAACCATCTGTACCCCAAGCCTTTGAACATGCCTCTTGTTTTTCCTGGAAGTTGTTCAAACCATGCGCTCACCCTTGCTATTATGAAACTTAAACTAATTTGCCATATATATGTCCAGTTTTCATTTATCATGCTGGTCCCTCATGAAATCTGCTCTTACATGTCCACCGACTAGGGGAAAATTTCACATTGGCTCCTCATTTAGATTAGATGTCCATCATCCATAAGGGGTGCCCCAGGTTTTCTCCAGATGATGGCCTCTGATCTTGCTAGAGGTGGTCAGAAGACTGACGTCATCCTTCTCAGGCATGCCTACTAGAGGGTATTTCTCCAACAGGCAGTATTTACACCATTTAGACAGTAAGACAATAATTCCTTGTTCAACTATTATTTTTTTCCATAGTTGTTTATGCTCCATAAACTGTGTTGTTGATCAATGCCTTCAAGCACAAGTAAAGCCCTAGGACCCATTGTGAGTCTTAGTTCAGTTTCTTTGTTGTCAGTTTTACCTCTAAACATGTCATTCTTCTGACCTTAATATCTCCAGGATATAACCAGATTTAGTTTCCTTTTCCTATTTCTATATTGTTCTCGGATCCTGGTTAATATCTATCATTTCTTCTTCATCCATTTCATATCCTGGAGTCCAATATCCAGTGAAAACAGAAAGTCCAAAGAGCAAATTTCTCTCCTCTTCAAGTGTTTATTCTTCATATGGTCACACTAAGATTCCCACTGTTCTTCTAAATTACTTGAATATACTCAACAATGCTTTTGTTCTCCCCATCACGGCAGTCCACACCATGCGATACTGCCTTTTTGAAGTTTCCCAATAATAACAAACTATGTAAAATTTGTAGTGAAAGTTTTCTAATGCTAATGGTTATTTTACACAAAATATTTTAAATTTTCTTTCCATATTCACACATCCATTTAATATTATATTTGGAATTCTTTAGAGCATTTTATTTTACATATATTACAACTCTCATCTTTCCAGTTATTTTATGAATCCTTTCATCCATCTGATGAGATGGCCCTGCAGGTAAAGGTACTCAGCATCCAGCTTTTTCATCAGTATTGGATCCCTTAGTCTCACAGGGTGGAAAGGGAGAACGACGCCAGTAAATCTTCTCTTGATCACCATATACATACTTTGGCAAGCACACAGAGAGAAAGACACACACACACACACAGACGCTAACACATGTGTCTCTCTTGTCATCCAGGCAGACTTTGTCACACACTGTTAATAATGTAGAGTTGGACTTGTGCCATATGGAATCCAAACTGTGGATGCCTGTGGTGACACCCTCATGCTCACTGTCCACATGCTCATGTTGAAAGGGAAGAAGAACAGGGGGAAGCAAAGCTGTCTAGAAAATTGTATTTCTGAATTTACCTTTCATTTAAGTCAGCTGTGATTCTGGTTAATATGTAGACTGTCATTCAAAAGTAAGAGCAGGCCTGAGGTTCTGTATTTCTTAGATGTGCCCAGGTTGTACAGATTCTCTTGATGTCTGAATCCCACTTACAACAGAAATGCAGGGAAACACCGAGACCCCTTTGCCTCAGTTTGCTTGATTTAAAGAACGGAATTCTTTCTTTTTTACACAAAGAGACTCTCAAACTCTTAATCCTAACGTGTTAATTTATGCATTTTATAGCACTGTGTTGTTGTGATCTGTACATCACTAAAATATTCCTACAGCTAAACCTTCCAAGCGGTAAATTATCTATTTCATTTAAACTAAAGAAGTAAATATACCACTAACTCAGGTCATCTAGTACTTCAGGGAAGTGAATTCCTTTTGTATGGAAAAACTATCCAAGAGAGATTGCAGAGTGGGAATTAATTGTATGCTTAAAAACAAATTGTCATGCTGTCTACAGCAACATTTTTGCCCAAATTCTGAAATTATGTATTTAAAGACCTTAAGTGTGCTTCATATGTGTCTTCAAAAATACATTATATTCAAACTGTTTCAGTTTTGTCACAACTTACATCCCACGATAACGTTTGCATTGTTTGTGTAATTAATATTTCAATTAGTCCTCAAGGACAATCTACTTTCCTAGAGACCCACTGCCCAGGTAGGAAAGCAGCGTTCAGGTGAGGAGCGCAGCGTCCAGGTGAGGAGAGCAGCCTTCACGTGAAGAGAGCAGGCTTAACAAGCTACTGCTTGGACAGAGCTTGGGAAAAAGCACTGTTGCTTCGCCGTGCTTTCCATCTTTGCACCTCTGGCTGTGCGTCCTATTTTAATACTTAGAATTAACATTCTTTTATGCAAAAGACTATATACATTTATAGTTGCTAAATTAACATGATTTCATTACTACTGCATCTTCCACTTTAACCTGCAAGATATGATGTGTACTATGGCTTTAGTAAAACACCCCTGTAAAGTGCTAACTTTATTTGTAGTGAATAAATATATTTATTCTAGTTTTTGCATCTATTGAATCAGTGAAATTCAAACAGCACATTTAAAGATTTTGTTTTCTTTTCCCCTTTCTCTTTTCTTAATTTACTTTATTCTTTTCCTCTTCTTTTCCCGGTGATTCAGGAACTCAAGTAGAGCAGATTAGTCCTGAATTCCTGATACTCCTGTCTCTCCAAATATTTCACATACAATAAGAGCAGTCAAGATCTAAGTTTCGTGCTTTCAGAATCCGAGACACTTACTGCTTTTTCATAGTGAATTGAAAAAAAAAAAAAAACAGACATGTTATTGGATGAGTCAAACCAAACAGGTTCTATGAGCCAATCTGGAAGGAAATTTCTAGGTGAAAGACCTGTTGTACTTTATAGCTAAATGAATTAGTTTGTAAAAATGGTAAAAACAAATTTATATACTTATGCATTTCAAATTTCGTACAAAATAAAGTGTCATTCTATCAAATAAATCATGACATTATTGTAAAATGGCAGGTAAAAAAGTAACAGAGGGCTTCAAGTTTTGTTACTAATGAGAACTCATGTAAGTTTCAGTTCTACTATTTGGAGTTGTTGAAAAGAACATATTTACCAAAGAAGTAGTTACAACAGCTAGGTATTTATTTTGTCATGATATCTGTGCTTTCTCGTGTTACAGTTAGGGGATAGCATAAAGGTCCTTAGACTCAACGAATGTAAGCCTTCAACTAGGTTCTGCTCTTTCAGATCTTCTTTCTCTGGGACGTCCTTTAGACTCTAGGACCTCATGTTAAACGTGCCTGGAAGCAATGGTTTCTCCAGAGGACTTGCATGGAAATGCATTCTCTGCGTTGTATTCCTGTGATTTACACTTACCTGGACTGATGTTGGTTAGTGTCTTCACCTGTCATTTGTGCATTGATAAAATAAGTATGAAGTGGACAGTAACTTTTCTCTAACATAGAACATTACCTGACATATGTGTGTATGTGCACATATGTATTTGTGTGTGTGTGTGTGTGTGTGTGTGCATGTGTGTGCATGCTTATAGTACTGAGTTTCAAGATGACATGCTGTTATGTATTAGTATCCAAATTATAATGCCTGACAAAATGGGCACTGTTATAATAAAACATTAAATGTAGCTTTGATGAGTGTCTTTGCAAACAATAGCACATCTAAGTCTTTTGTATTCATTTATGTGTGAGTAGGTATTGTATGCTCAGAGACCAGAAGAAGGTGTCATATTTTGTCACTCTCTCCCTTTTTCTTTTAGAGAGTGTTTTTGTAAAAGCTATGGCTTGCACTGCAGCCCATCTAGAAAGCAGCAAGTCTCAGCAATTCTCCCTCCTCTGTACTTTCACCGACCTCAGAACTGTGATTGCAGACAATTTCAAGGTGACCAGATTTATTACAGTGTTGTAAGAGCTTAGGACTTTTCATGACAGTGAGACACATATCCTACTGGCAGTGCAATCCACTTCAAGAGTATGATGGGCATTGATGAGGCTTCTTATGAAGCTTGTCAGACATTTGAGGTAAAAAAAACAAAACAAAACGAAACAAAACTGCTCTTTGCCTGGACTTCTTGATGAACTGGGCATGCAGGGCCCATAGAAAATGATTGCTGAAGTTGCCTAAAGGTGAGACTATCCTTTGGGATTCCTGCTTTATAATAGAGACCGCCAGACATTTTGCAGGACAGAGAAGAGTACAAGGCATAAGAGATCCTGCTTCATAGAAAAGTCTGCTAGATACTATGGAACAGTAGGCTGAAAATTGGAAGCCCCATGTTACAGAAGAACTTTGGGTAACAGTCCAGGAAGTGAGGAAGTCTCTGTCAATTCTAGAGTTTTGGAAGTTGCTAACAATGCACTTCCTGTTAACTTAGGTAATATTATATCCTTCTGGGGTCTTTGATTGAGTTGAAGAATAAATAATAAGTTATAGTTTTCCTTAATTATGATAAAGATAAAGTAGATATAAATATTGTAACTATAATTCTTGCTTGGTAATTGTTTTGTTATATGAAGTTTTGCTATGTTAAAGTTAAAAACCTTCCTTTTTATTCAAACAGAACAGGGGAAATGGTGTAAGAAGTTCTTCTGTCTATGTGCTGCTTTTTTCAGTTAATAAAGAAGCTGCTTTTGGCCAATGGCTTAACAGAATATAGTCAGGATGGAAGATATATATATACATATATATATGTATATATATACATATATATGTATATATATATAGAGAGAGAGACAGAGAGACAGAGAGAGACAGAGAGAGACAGACAGAAGAGAGAGAGTAAATGGAGTCAGAGAGATGCCTTGTAGACCCGCTGAAGACAGATGCCAGGGATGGAATTTTACTTAGTAAGCCACAGATTAATGGAAATGGGTTAGTTTGGGATATGAGAATTAGCCAAAAACACCCTTAATCTATTAGCCAAACAGTATTGCAATTAATACAGATTTCTGTGTGATAATTTCATGTCTGGGAAGCTGGGAACAAATGAGCAGTTTCTGCCAACAAAAGTTATTTAAACTATAAGTTTAATTTTAATAGAAGGTCCTTATAAAGTTGTTTGATTTCCTCAGCAGAATTTTTTAAACACATGATAAGAAGCCTAATACAAATCATAGGAAAAAAAATAAAGTTTTAGACATGGAATTTTGGAAAAAGCTATTCACAGACTCAAACACCCACATAGTGAGTAACTATAACATAATGCTTTTAAATTACCCATTGATGTTCATTTGAATCTTTAAAACAATTATCTTTTGTTTTATTTATCTCCTTGGAATTTATGACATTCTTATTGATTTTTCCCACTACAAAACCTGTATAATTGGTATCTTAGCTATTGTGGACTGTGAAAGTTTTTAGGTGAAGTAATAAATATCTTGCTGTTTTAAATAAACTTTAGCATATGCTAGTAACAGTAATTAGTAGCGGTTACATAGAATTTATTGAATTTTCTATTATTATACAATTTATTTTTAATGCAGCTGAATAGATCTTGTAGACTAAATTTATCATTATAATTATAAATATTAACTGAAAAATGAACTTGTGTAGTTTAAGTATCTTTTACTTCTCAAGAGTAAATAATTGTGGGCTGTGTTTTAAATAATTATTGACTGATGTAACTTTGTAGAAGTGAATATACATTTCTGGAAAAAAACGATAGAAGTTATTCAAAGAAGACATTCAGATATCTTAGGCACGCCTGTACATTATCTATTACTCACCTTTATAAGTTAGTTTCAGACGAGGAATATTTTGTTTAGATGTTTCAGTGATGGGAAGAAAGAGCACAGTCATGATTAACATCATCCAAGTATGAAGAAGGTGAAGATCTTGACTTCTGAACCTTGGCTTCTCATCTTTATTAGTATTCATGATGAAAATATAGTCTTTAAAACAATGTCAACTCAACCTAAGAAGCAGAAAAAGAAAATAAAATTAGTACTCCAAGTCAATAGCTTAGATTTTCCTAGAGTTAGCAACAGCTGTTGGAATGTATGACATATTTCCAAAGTATAATCTCTCTTTTCTCTTGCTTTGTTTTTACAGACATTTTACACAGAGGCTGAATCAGATCTAACTAATAAAATTCAAGTTTGTCTTTAGTTGGGGGAAAAATACACTAGTAGAAATTTAACTATTTTGTTAATGAATAATTTTCTTCTCCTTAAATTGTTTTAATTTTCTTTCTGTTTTAAATGCAATCTGGGGAACTATCTTTTTTCAAAGCTTTGTGAATCCATCTGTTCATGAAGTAGAATTCTTCTTGTGACTGACAACAAGTCCAAAGGAAAAGATCCTCAAATGGGACTAGACATAAGACAGTATTTCCCCTTTGTTGGCTTACAAGGCTTTACAGATGTTTAGGTTGGTGAAATTGGGTAAGACCATGTTAGGGTAACAGTGCAGACTGGAAGCTTGCCCTCTGCCATGACTGCAGGTGTATCTGCCCCACAGAGGACAAGACTGCATAGAAAATTACTTTGTAAAATATGAACATTTATGAGAAGAAGAAAATAGTTACTAACTCCACTCTCAACAGTAAACTGATTGGATGTTCTTTGTTAAGATAGATAGAAATAATTGAAATAGAAACAATTCAAATGAAACCTGAAATTAAAAGTTACACTCAGTATTATATATTATATATAATATATATTATGTGTATGCAAATATATACATATATGCCATATATATTAGATGTATTTGAAAATATGTTCTATATGACACAAATAATTTAACACTAATGACATCTATGAATCTTAACTCTTAATATCACTATTGAGAAAATGGGTATACAGGTAAAATAATTTCTCCACTGTCACATGATCAAATAAGAAATGAGTCAGAACATCTGATCAGGACTTAATCTAATGGCTGCCTTCATGACTAAATCCTTGTTATTTTCTGTGTTCAGTCAGCTATCTTCTACTTATTAATGGAGTCTTAGCTTCTTTTGCCTTATCATTAAGGTATCATTTGTTTTTTGAGTCAACATTCAATAAAAAAGGTATTGCTAAGTTGGAGCCCAGTAGGCATTCTTCATGTGGTGCCTGATTTTTTAAAGTTATTAGAAAGACAACATTGCTCTTTCATTGTTAACAGTTTCGTACATAACAGATGTGAACACTATGTTAAGTAGTGTTATTAACTATTGTTAATATTCAGAATTAATATTTCAAGCTTATTTCAGTTAGATTTAGAATATTAAATTAAGGTTGTTTTTTTTTATGGGAGATTGGCTATTCAGGTTTCTAAAGTGTGTGACATACTTTCATTTGTTGGTTCAGCCTTGTTCACACTAGGAAATTTTATGCCAGTAAGCTACAGCCCAGATCTATTAAATACTTTCAATATCAAGATTACTTTAAACCTCAGAAAGTAAAATTCATTCATTAAATTAATATCATGTATTAAGGTTTATGAATTTATGCATTGAGGATTAATTTCAATTTTATGCATTTTTAAATACTTTACGAATTTTGCTGAGCAAATTACATTTTTTCAATTACTCTCATTATCTTCAAAAGCAATACAACTGTCCTTTGTGTAGAATATGTCTTTAGCTTTTATGGAGTATTGCATACGAATAGTCACATTTATTTGTACATTTATTTAAAGACATTTTATTAAATGTGCACTTAGCACTAGTTAACTCACATTATCTTGACACTTTTTGAAGTTTTTACCCAAGTGAGTGCAGTGTAACAGATCAAAGATGTGGTAGCTTTTCTTAGTTGTCAACTTGACTACATCTGGGATTAACTAAAACCCACCTGTGAGGGCTTTTTCTTTCTGAATGAAATAATTAGCAGTGGGAAAACCCACTGCTAATCCATATCTTAAAAGGGAGTAGATAAACCTTTAATCAAGATCTTTTGAGATGTGAAGATCTACCTCTAATCTAGACCACAATTTCTTCAGGCAACCTATCTAAAGGACATGGAAGAAGGAAGCTCTCTCTCTCTCTCTCTCTCTCTCTCTCTCTTTCTCTATCCCCCTCTTTATCTTTCTCTCTCCCTCCCTCTCCCTCTCTAGCTCTCACTCTCTTGCTCTCCCGTCTTGGGCTCACCCTTCCTGGCACGTCCATTCCTTCATTGACATTAGAGTCTACTTTTAGGATTTTGGCATAAATTGAAGCCAGCTGAGATCTCTATCCTCATGGGATGAACAACTGCTGGATTCTTAGACCTTCTGTTATTAGCTATCCATTGTTGGATTAGTTGAACCACAGACTGCAGCTATTGCAATGAATCCAGTATATGCATGTACACACACACACACACACACACACACACACACACACACACGCCTTATAATCATTGTTATTCTAAGAAATCTCAACTAACAAAAAAAATAATGGCCTCCTGATAAAAAAAGGAACAAAAAAATGGGATAATGGCAGGTTTAGTGGTTAAAACTGCTTTCAGCACAAGCCTGAGATCAATACCCAGCACCTACCTAAAAATCTGGATGCTGTTATGCTCATCTCTACTCTTAGCACTGCTATGGAAAGATGGGAGAAAAGGACATGAGTATCTTCTATAACCTTACGGACTATATCTAAATACAAGAGAAACAGTGAGGGAGCCTGTCTCAACAAGTGGAAGCCAAGAATTAACTCCTCAAAGTTGTCTTCTGCTCTCCACATGTACACCATGACCCTTGTAAATGATGTTGTCACATCGGTCACCCAAACTTTAGTAAACTTAAAATGATAAATAGATTATCACCCTTTATAAAAATTTGTTTTTCAGCTTATAATTATGCACATATTAATATAACGTACTAATAAAAACCTTATTTAAATTGAAACACTCTCAAAATTAAAATTAAATAATTATTTTATTTATGTATTTTGTGTAAGTGTGCTTGTGTGTATGTTTGTGTATTTGTGTGTGTGTGCATGCTCACTTGTGAACAGGTGCATATCTGTGAGACAGCCAGAGGAAAATCTTGCATGTTATTCTTCAGACACTGTCCACCTAATTTTTATTTAGACAGGGTCTCTCACTGATCTGGAATTTACTGAGCAGGCTAAGTTGATGGGCCATCAAGTCCTAGGGTTTCTTCTCCTCAGACCTGGTATTATAAATTCATTGCACCATTTCTTTTTTTTTTTAATGTTTTATTATTGGGATTCTGAAATTTAAACCTGGGTCTGTATCTTACCAAATAATTTCTCCAAATTCATTTTTTTTAAATGGTGGCTTGCTTCCAGGTTGGCCTTCAGCTACTTTTCTTATACAACTCAGGTCTATTTGGCAAGGGGTGGCACATAGTGAGCTATGCCCATCTCCACCACCAAGCAATAATGAAAATATTCCCACCAACACTCCCACAGGCACATCTAAGGGAGGTAATTCCACGGCTGATTTTCTCTTCTTGGGTAGCTCTAATTTGTATTAAATTGATAAAATTACCCCGCACAATGGACAAATGATTAAAACACAGCAAAAATACTTTTAAAATTGAGATATCAGAAATGTTATAGAAAACGACTTAAGGAAAGGAATAATCATTTATAAATAAATATGTCCTCATGGAGGAAAGAACAAATGATAGAAACAGTAAAGGAGAACTCAAGAAAACGTGATTGCTGACTCTGGGTTCTGGAAAAGCTAAACAGATGGCAAGACAGCTTGTGCTAGATGGCCAAGGCGGAAGGGAAGAAAATTGGAATACAATAAATTGGGACTTGAAGGGAGGTATCAAAGAGAAACTTTAACTCTTGTCTCATTTGCTTTTGGAACCTAATATGTGCATTAATTTACTCTTTTTTTCTGTTGACTTGGTAATGTATGTTGCTTCCATCATTTCTATCAGGGTCTGTCACCTTTCATTCCCACAGCTGTCTCCCTTTTCTTCCTGTCTACCTGTGAGGGGATTGCTGGAGTCTGGTTCCACCCTACCAGCAGACTCACAATGCAAGGACGGTACCTACACCCTCTGCAAACAGTGAGAAGTGAATAGACAAATAAACTGAGTAAATTAAAATCCTAGTTGGGTTCCGGAGATCCTGGGCATATGGAGGACTGCTTTTTTTTTTTTTTTGACATGTAACGGTGTTTGTAACAGAGATGTGTGTTTACATGCAGAGCAAGAAAGAGGACACACCATATGTGCATTTTATTAGCAATAATGACCTCAGTTTGGGACATTTTCTGGAAATTAATGACTAGCTGATGTTAATGACCCTTGGCAATGTACTGAGATAGCTACTCCTCCAACTGGCCATTAATCGCTACGACATGCCCTGGGCCTCCAGCATCGTCCGTTAAAAAGATTGATGATTTGGTTTCACTGAACAGTGGCCATACTGTTTCTCATAAACCCACTCATTCATAAGATCAAATAACTTAAAAATCAAAGCATTGCTTGCTTTGCTATGATGACATCCTGGTAAGTGCCTACACGTGCTGAAACATATACCAAAGGGGAGAAATAAAATACAGAAAAAAGTGTTGGAAATGCTAGAGCTTTTTAAAAATGAATAATTTTCTACTCCTTAATGCATTCTCTACACTCTATTATTTCTGGTCGTTCTTTCCTTCCCAACAAACCTTTAAAATCAGTGTTTTATATATTTTAATAGATTATGAATAGATGCTTTGTCAATAACCATTCTACTAATGGATTGATATTTTCTCTGTGAATGTGTGTGTGCATTTGTATGTGAGTGTCCACATATACACACATAGATGTGCATAAGTCATACATCTGGGGGGAATTATGAATAAATAGAAGTAGGTGTGAGTTACCCAAAGTGGGTGGATTTAGTGAATTGCATAGGTTATACTACATGCTACTGTCTGTAACAAGCTCAACCTGGAGCCAATTAGCTACATATAATCTATTCCAGATGTTCATGGAGACAAACAGCACCCTTGGGGATCTTCAGATGTGGAGTCAATGGGGAGTGTTCTGATTATGAGATTTTTACACACTGTTCCACTAAATCAGAGATCCAAAGGCACAATCCAACCCTCAACAAGGTCTGTGCCATTTCCCTAAGGAAAATAAAATGTCCAAAGCTTATTATATGGATGGTAACTCATCAAAAATTTATTTGAGTAGCAAGAGATATAAAATTTTATGTGAATTTCATTGATGTGACTTATTTATTTATAACAACTTGTTACTAAACTCATTAAGGCAAGATGATGAATTGTTACAACTGAAAATTGTTCCATATTAGAAGTAATAAATTAAGTATATAGTAATTCTTCAAATATGAAGACTTAAATGCTAGAACATTTAAATTTAGAATTAACTTTCAAACATGTGTATATATGGTGTGTTTTCATGTGTGCATCTAAGGATGAAGAAAGAAAAAAAGATTATTTATTTCCATATTTAATTTTGGTCAAAAAAGTCCCCTTTATATATTTTGGCTCAAGTCATGAGACAAGAAACTATAATCGCCAGAAATTAAAAGTAATAACTGAGCATTTTTAGTACACAAATTACCCTACTAATTTAGAATACTGTAGACTATATATTAACTGACATCTTGACTATTTAATGGTAATGAGTTGGATTCACATGGTAACAACTTTTTAAAAATAAAAGTATCATCTCATCATTCTCCACGTCCTTTATCTCCCTTCAGTCCCTATCAAATAGTGTCTCCTTGCTTCCTCTCAAATTCAGACCCTCTTTTTCTCTTTCTTTCCAAGTGCTTCCCGTTCTAATCACCTTCCCTATGCATGCAATTTTAAGTTATTTGTTACAAAGTAAATGAAAATCCAATACAACAAAATTCCTAAAACCAAGAAAATGAAATAGAAGTATACCCCTAAAGAAAAAATGGACAAACATACAAAAAAATCACCAAACTGTGATTAAATGAAAGCACCAGAGCACACGCACAAACAAAAGAAAGCTCCCAAGCCCATGGAGTTCATTATATGTTATACACTACTTGTGAACACGAGCCTGTCCTGGATTGGTTTATATGCCAAGTATCACTCTATTGGTTGAAACTGATTTTCCATCTCCCACCAGGTGTAAGCGACACCTCAGTTGTAAACTTTTAACCTTGCCTCTAGGTTTTCTGTCATCCATCCATCCATCCATCCATCCATCCTTTCATCCTTCCATCCATATGTTCCTTTAGGTTTTAATATAACAAAATAAAATGGAATAAGATAAAACAAAAACTTTCATTTGGACTTGGACAAGACTTCTCTAGGCCTCTTTTATTATTAATATTGCTGTACGTACATACATGCATTTACATGTATGCATAAATACTAAGTTCAAGCTACTGAGTTCATTTAGTGTTAATTGTGTGTATATGATTTCAGGACTGACCACTTAAGTCTTGGGTTACAAGTTATAGAGTTCATTTCTGAAAGAGACAAATTTTCCATTTCTCAGCTTTTATCAGTTGTCTGTAGCTCTTTGTCTAGGGTAGTGTCCTGTGAAATTTTCTCCTTACAACGATACAGGTCTACGGGTATTGCCATTTTCAGGAGCTGTTTAGGCAGCTATCTGGTTGAGTTATATTGTACATAGCTTCCCTGCCATTTTTAGAAGACACAATCTTTTATCAGATGTTCTGGTTCTCTGGCTTTTACAATCCTTCCATCCCTTTTCTGTGTTGTTCCCTGATCCATAGCAGTAGTAGTTGTGCTTTAGTTGGATCCTTGGGATTGAGCATCCTGTGATTAGTTGATTTGTGCCTCCTCCCCCACTTATGGTTTTAGGTAATGATCTCTGTCCAGTGCAAAAAGAAGCTTCTTTGATAAGGAGTGGGAGCTATAACTGTCTATGGGCATAGTGGTCAGTATTTAGAATGAAGTTAGAAATTATATTGGTCTGGTGAAGTTTAACAGTAGTAGATTTTCTAAGATTCCCTTGAACATCTGGGAGGCTAAGGACAATAGTAATAGTGTATCTGTTTTAGAAGTCTCTTGGTCTCCCACACAAACTTAAAAGAAGGTTTCTTATGCTTGGTATCAGTGTTTTCTTAGATATTCAATGGCTTGTGACATTGTAATTTTAAGTAAATATAAATATAAGTAAAAATAAATATAAATAATTTTAAGTAAATATAAAATAATAAAATATATTCTTGAGGCACCTGGAAAATCATATGAATTTTTCATTTACATTTTATCAAATGTTACTCTCTTTATAAACATCTTTGTTATAGTATTCAATGATCTTTGCGCATGATCTTAACTAATATGCACCTCACTTCACTATCATTCCTAGAGCTGAGCTAAACCCTTTGTTACTAAAGATACATCATAGTAGTAGTTGTGTTATTATTGTGAAATTACTTAAACATGGTATTTTATTTAAAGGACATTGGGAGTATATTTTTCTATAAAAGCATGCTTAACAAAACAGCAATTCGGATTTAGTGGATTTACATTCCTGAAGTCATATCCTCATAGCCAGAAATATCTTTGCGAAATAAACACTTTTAGCAATTGAAGTGTTCCATTTCCAAAGGAAAAATAACTCAAATAATTAACTTGATAAACATAACACTATCTGTGGATGAAAATAGACAGTGTGTTCTCTGGGTTATCAAATGATAATGATGTGACATCATGTGCTTGGTAATTGGTAAGCCACAGTATGTATGTATATACATTTGATTAAATATTATCCTAGCAGCAAACATCCTTATGATAATATCCAATGCCCTTGAGTGTATAAATATATGTTTCAAACATATGTTAGACATGAACAAAACATTCAGAATTATCTTTTAAATGCAACATAAGCACTACTTTAAAGGACCTTAAAGTCACGTGGAGTTCTGAATCCAAGTCTTCCAATCAGATTTGAATTTCAGGTGTCACAATACAGAACTATTAATAACCAGGTTGACTTGACAATCAATGATTATGAAAAGAGATAGACTTTCTTAGCACTCAACAGCAATTGTGATTTAATGCTCATTGTTCATAGTTATAGCAAAGATGTTCGTTCACTGGTTCCACCTGAGATTTCAAAGCTTCAAATGCCATTTTTTCCAATACCATTGTATTTCTAATCAAATCTTAGATAAATATCCAATGCAATTTTGAAACATTCCTTATTGGAGCAGGGTCTCTGGGATTCAAGTATCCATAACAGAAATCTACCTTGTGCTCCAGATAATCTACTAGAATTCAAAGTTTTCAAACTTCTGACCTAATCAATGTCTCTTCTTAGGCTTGGCTCTGATGGTGAAGTCTAAGTTCAATTTCAAAAACAAAATTTCACATTGTGAATGATCCTAATACCACAAGTCTTGTCTTTTAACCTAATATCTTGGTATTACTAAATTCATCTAACCTAAACATTTTGACTATCACCAGTTGTAGTCTGTATAACTCACCTGGGCCATGGCAGCAGCAGATCTGCTTGTCTCCTGTTTACCTATGGTCTAATGGTAACCTAGCCTCAGGTGTCTCACCACCCCTGAAATTGTAGATTAACGGAATACTTAACACATTTGTTATAAGAACAATTTATGCATGACATAAAGCACTGCACAACAGTGAAAATAAGCCATACTCTAGTGTTAGTCATTTAGAATGGTCATATTCAATTCATCTTAATATTCAATGAAAATTTATTTGTGAACAAGAACAACATATGCTTAAAACAATTCATTGATGTGGGATTTCCCTCTGTTTACTGTTAATGTGTTATGTTGCCATTGGTTAATAAAGAAGCTATTTTGGGCCTCTGGCAGGGCAGAATAGAGCAAGGCAAAAATTCCAAGAGAAGAGGTAAGAAGACAGAGTCAGAGAGATGAGATGCTGTGTGGCTGCTGAAGGAGACATATGCCAGAACTTTACCTGGTAAACCGGTAAACCACAGCTTTGCGGTAATACACAGAATAATAGAAATGGTGAAGGTTAAGATGTAAGAGCTAGTTATAAAATTAAGCTATTGGCCAAACAATATATAATTAATATAGTTTCTGTGTGATTATTATAGGTCTGAATGGCTGGGAAATGAACATGCAGTCTCTGCCTACAGAATGGTACCCAAAAGTTTGGGCTGATGCCTGAACCCACTTCAGGTCCAAGTGCTTGTGTGCCCGTTTAGAGTTCGGAGGAAAGTAGCCGAGACCATCCTCGTGGTTCAGTGATCATTGCCTAGGTAGGCAGCAGGACTTGGTCTTCTAGGAGGGCACAGGCAGGAGAGCATGGCAGATTCCTGCCACCATACACAGAGATATTTCCAGGTCATGCAGTGTGGCACATGGCAGATTTAGCTTTCACTCAGACAAAAATGTTTTATGTGCTTCATGGAGCTTCCCAGAGTTGAGGTGGTAAGGATGGCTCCCACCCAACAGTCCCAGAGCTGGCAGTGAATTCCCTCCACCATACTGAAAGCCTGGGAGAGACAGAGCCAGCATTCAGGACTGCTGTGACCAAAGCTGCTTACCATTTAAAAGTGCTCTTGTTTTGAAAATTATTACAGATATACAATAAAGACAGATTAATATTTTTAAAAAAGAACTCTAAATGGGTCACAATATTTGTTGATTAAGTATGTAGTCTTGGGAGAGAGAAAAAATAGTTATAAAAAAGGAATAAAGAAAAAAAGCCACATAAAGATGGGATATACACAGGGAGTCTGCAGTATTGTGTTTTCTTTTAATTTTATGACTTTGAAGACGTAAGTACATAGAGAGATATTTCATTGTACAGTCTGCTAAGCTAAACCAATATATATGTTTTAAAGGTATCTTGACTTCAAAATTTGGGTCTAAGGATGTGTTGCTTTGGAAAAGTGGTTTTGTTATCCATGGACTCTGTAACACACAGGTATAATGTAGCCCAAGGTACACAAAAACACAGCTGTAGCATCATCTGTACAATTCATTCTGGCCTTTGCATAGCATCCTGTCTGCCAGTCCATCCCTTATTCTTAACTTCTAAAACTGACCCATGTTTGTCTCATGAACTCTTCTTAAAGGCCTTTGCTTTCAGGTCTCTTGAAGCAAATCACTAACTATAATGTTACTTAAGAACATTTTTCACTTTATATTTAACTGGTTGTGAACTCTTTAAACATATGTGCATAATTAATTTATACATTTATTTAAAATATCTATGACAATAAAAATAATCATGTTAAAACAACTATATTTAATCCAAGAACTTTTTAAGGCATTGTTTGGAGATCAAATCTGAGACCATCACTCATGCTAGAAAATGACCTCTGACCTAGACAACTAGTTCTCAAAATCAGATTTTCTAAAATGCTGTATTTACATTGTGTTTGGCTTTCTTGATTTTTGGTTTGTTTTCTGACAAGGTATACTTGGAAATTCACACTAGTTTATATAAGTTAGGAAAACTTCATTGACATTTTAGAAGTATAAATTTAAGAAATAGAACTGTGTTGGGAGCAGTGAGACCCCAGATCCTGAATTTCTTGTAATCACCTGATCTGAGTGCCTACAGCTGCTCTGAGCACGAGACCTTCAGGAGTTCCTGATGGCAAGAGAGTGGTTTCTGGTGGGTTTGGCTGCAGTGTGGCTATCTCTATATAATCTGCCCCAGAACACAATAAAGGGGGCATTCTTGGGGAATTCAAGGATGACACGTGTCGCTGTCGCTCTGTCTGTGCGTGTTTGTGAATTTTAACCTCCAGCCCCCTTGTCTGAAGCTCGCAAACAGAGTGCAGACACGGGAGTGTGGCAGATCTGCACTATACAGCGGGGCAAAACCAATGTTTTCATAATATATATACATACAATGCTCTAGAATCCACAATGAGAGAAGACATGATACTTGTCTTTCTTAATCTTAGTTACTTATTTACTTAATATAATGATTGTTAGTTGCAATTGTATTATTTAACAATATAATTTTATTTCTTATGACGGATTTAAATTCCATTGTGTATATGAGCCACAATTTTTTATTCTAGGAAATTACTGATGGATGTCTAGGCTGAAACAGTGCTGCAATAAACATCAAAAACAGTGTAGTGTGTTGACTTAGATACCTCAACATGTATACCAAAGCGTTAGTAGTTCTGTTCTTAGTTTTGAGATTGGAGACTCTCAGTAGAGGTTGGATCAGTTTACATTCCCACAAGCACTATAGGAGTTTCCATACCCTGCATTCTCACAAAACATTATTGTTATTTATTTTCCTAATGACAGCCATTCTCACTGGGGTGAGACAGAACCTCTTTGTAGTTTTAGTTTGCATTTCTCAGATGGCTAGGGATGTTAAACATTAGCAATATTTTGATGTCATTTACAACCATTTCAGATCTAAAAACTTTCCAAGTATTATTTATAACAGTTTTCAAAGTGACTGGGTAGCCTAACAAAAGTTTAATGTTTTTATCCAACAGATTCCAAATCATCCTTAGATCATCATAGTAATTCTCTTTAAATACTCTAATATGGAATATCAAAACCACAAACTGAATTCCTTTTGTTCCTGTGTAAGTATTGAATGTTTCTGTAGCATGAATCTTCCAAATACAGTAATCAGTTGATGGGAATGATTAATTGATAAATCAAAGTGTTCAGGGTATGAAATCATTCTAAATCACATTATTAGTAAATCATTAAATACTATCATGTAGTTCATAAAGTTTTAAATTATATTTATATATACCTGTATATTGAAAAATCATATTTTGTATTTCAATATGTCTGTAACACTATATTGTGGGAAACCCTGAGCTGATGGTGAATAACATACTTGCAAGCTCAGCCTTGTTGGGGCTGGGGCAGGACAGTGAGATCCAGGACATCCTGGGCTCCATAGTTAGACTCTGTCTCAACAAACTATCAGAATTCATAAGTTAAGCTAAATTTTCCCCCTTTCCTTCCACTCTCTTAACACACCCAAGGAATCATTTCTTGTACGTACATATCTCTATGTTATTGTAACTGAATAGACCACTGTGCAAACAATATGCACAGAATGTGTTGGTGTCTTGTGACAATGTAACTAATGGGGTGCCATACTTTATCTCTTTTATCCTATTTCAGCTTCCTACCTCTGCAGAAGCCTACTGCTGCTTCCTAAACACCCCTTTTCTTGCCCGTGGCTGTTGAAACTATGTGCTTCAGGACGATTTGAGCTGTCTACATTTTACATAGCATCCTATCTATTCCTAGTTCCCTGGCATCATTTCACTGTGGTCTTCTTTAGTTACTGCTTAACAAATGGATGCAAAAATTCACCATAGACGTTCGGGCTTCCAACAAGATCCTGAGTTAGGATCTTGGGCTCTAATGGATGAACATACAGTTCTAAGAAGCATTTCTCCATTGTGTATGTATATATGTATATATTGTGTGTGTGCGTGTATATATATATACATATATATGTATATATATATTTCTACCTGAGAGTTTATAAGTTTATAATCACTTTTTACTATATAAACTTTTTAATTAGTTATAAGTTCAAAGGAGTAATGAGGTCTGGGATTTTAAATATTCAACTCAGTTTGCCAGTTAGTCTTTCAACTAATAAGTTAATTTAAACTATTTTCAACAATTAAACTATTTTTTTTTGCTATGTGTTATTATAACTAAAGTAAAGTTCTTGAGTAAAGTAAATTTCTTGAGTCATCTATGGGTGTCTCATGTTGCTGGCTAAGAACCAAGGTCTTGGTCATCTAACCTCTGGGTATAAAGCCTGTTTTGAGACTTACAGGCTTTACCCTGTCTTAGACTATACTTAATTTCTCTAAATCCAACCTTTGGATTTAGAAAAGTGGATTATCAGCTCACATTAAATGTGATGTTGATAAGAATAAAGTCGGAGGCCTCCTCCCTTGTTTGGCACATACATACAACGTTAGCTAAAGCACTGCTATTTCTCACACATACTTTAAGAGTGACTGTTTTTCTAAAGGTAGTGAGTGGCTGTGGAATGTAAAAGAAAAGCTGGAAACCCCCATGACGTCCTGTCACATTCACATATGTGTTTGTATCGTTTGGCGTTAATCCCCTGCAATCATCCTGCACCATCAAACTGCTTCCAATGCATAATGAGATGCGAGCCCTATTGCATCAATAGGGAGACACCCAATTTCTCTCAAGTTCTTTGTAGGGCCTAAATGGACTGCCAAAATTAAATTCAAGCAAAAAGAACACTGAAGTAATAAGAGCGGCGAGGCTGCGTCCCCAGCACCCCGGCTGCCTGCTCAGCTAGCTTATGCCCCGAAATAACAACACACAAACTGTATTCATTTAAACACTGCCTGGCCCATTCTCTTCTAGGCTAATTCTCACATATTAATTTAGCCCATTTATAATCATCTGTGTGTAGCACCCCAAGGTGCGCTTACCAGGGAGATTCTAGCCTAGTCCATCCTGGGTCGGAGCTTCATCCTGGGAGCGGGGCATGGCGTCTCTCTCTGAGGCGTCTGCTCCCCAGAGAGCTGTGGAGTCTCTGAGCTCACTTCCTCTTCCTCCCAGCGTTCTGTTCTGTTTACTCCTCCTACCTATCCTCTAACCAATAAAATGGGCCAGGGCAGTTCCTTTATTAGCCAATGACCTTCCTCCATCAGAACACGCTTACCAGCTTTATTGTGTGTAAATGTTAGAACATCAGAAAAAGGTAAAGGCAAAGTCAAAAGGAAATATCATTTAAAAATGTTTGAGGTCACTATATATCTTTGGAGGCAATGTTTTTGGAGAGGTATAGCACTCATAATATTTAGAAGCTGTTGTGGCAGGAAGACAGCCTGGAGGTGAGTGTAATGGCTGAAGAGGATGATACTAAATTATAACCCAACTTTAATTATAACTGTTGCATACTATTTTAGGAGTGTTGAAAACATTGAATTTCCCAAACTAGTTTTCAGAATGTTTCAAAATGATATTTATGGCATTTTCTGCCTTTCACAAAATCTATCTTTATTACTTCTGAAAAAATTATAACCTCCATTACAGATATATTCTTTGTTCTTAAAAATTAACATTGTGTGTGTGTGCATGTATGTGTGTGTGCGTGTGTGAATCTTCTGATCCACACTTCCATGTATGGAAGTCAGAGGACAACCTGTAGGAGTTCTCTTCTACCATTTGGGTCTATAATGCAGGGCACCAAATTAGGTGGCAAGTGTGTTATCCTCTGAGCCACCACATCAGCCCTCATCATTTCCTTCAGACCAGATGCATGCTAGACATCTATGATGGCTGAATTCCAAAACCCAGTGAAGAGCTAGGCTTGTATTCACAAAGGAACCAAGTTCCTTCTGTTTCCTTCATCACATCACTTCTGTGATCAATGGTGGAGATGCAGCTGAAATCCCACACAGCACAGAGACCTGAATACCTTACTAAAAAGAATGATCTATGAAGGATCAAGGTTCAGAACCCTCTGAAACTGGAGTGATCTCTCTCTCTCTCTCTCTCTCTCTCTCTCTCTCCCTCCCTCCCTCCCTCCCTCCCTCTCTCTCTCTCTCTCTCTCTCTCTCTCTCTCCCTGTGTGTGTGTGTGTGTGTGTGTGTGTGTGTGAGAGAGAGAGAGAGAGAGAGAGAGAGAGATGTGTGTGTGTGTGTGTGTGTGTGTGTGTGTGTGTGTGTGTGTTTTGCTCAGGGACATTCTGAATATCCTCTTTTGTTTTTAGAACAGTTTTGTTTTTCCTAGAATCAATTGAGAATGTCTCAAGAGCCTTCTGTATGCAGGGAAAGGTCATGAAAAATGGAAACGATTTGGCCATTAGATCAGTATGTTTTGAATAAGAATTAAGTTCCAGTTTTACTTGCTTCCTGAGTAAGATTTCTTGAAATTTAGTAATGAGAGTTTTATTATAAAATCTCTATCCATTCACTGTATCCAAGCAAGCACATGACAGTATTTAACTTGTATTGTACATTGGCAAAACTCTGTTTTCCTTAGTTTTATGACCCACCAAGACATCTTGCTGGCACTTGCCCTGTATTTTCAGAAAGTATGCACCTAACTATATGAGAAGTTTTGTTAAGAGTCTCTCTTTCTTATTAGCATGATTTCAGTGAATAGAAGTTCATACTAGACAATTGTATTTTACTACAACTGTTTACAATGGTCTTTCTAGTCTTTTTTTTAATCTTCCTTTCATTTGTTATTTGTTTGAAGAAAAGGAAACCTAACGTTGTATATAAGCATAGAGCGTGCCTATGTTTGGTAACTACTCATCAACATATAAGCTGTGTCTGCAATGCCCACTCCAGTTACAGTCACAGTACAGACCTATTCTAAATAAATCACATCCAGATTAAAAAGGGGATGGGAGAGCAGTGTCTAAGTGGTAAAATATGCAAGCAATTTTGAGGAAAATCTTTGTGATATAGAGATTATTGCTGTCTTGGGCAAGAAGGAATGTGAAGCTCCTTTGCGGCAGTGCATACAAGCATCTTTTGGAATGTGAAAAAAAGCCCAGCAAATACTTGAGTATAAAACAATGAAGAGAAGCTGTCTTCTTATCCTTCACACGCCAATAAATCAAACTTACATACTTCTCCTCAATAAAAATGTTATACCGTATTACATTGTAAAATTAAACTTCTCTCTTAACAAACAAACCCTCGGGTACATTCCTGTTTCAGGTTGACCTTCAGGAACTGTGATAACATCTGTAGTCGGGAATCAAAAAACTTGGGTTTTCAAATTGTTACACGTGGTTCATTTAATATAAGCATATTTTAATAAAACAGCATTTATCTCAACTTCTATACTGAAATTTAGGAAATAGTTTTCTAGGGAACTTATTTTAATATGAAAATTATATTTTATAATTATATGAGTTTAGGACAATTATGCCATGTGTTTTCTTAATATAATGAAAAATAAAATAATTCTTGTTACAAAGCAAATTATTCTTACTATTGCTGAAAATCCTTGTATTAACCGGGAAAAGAAATGGGGGTAGGGGAATCAGTTATCTGTATTATTTTCTATCTTCACACAGCTTGGCCTTATTAGAATGTGACTTTTGAACACATGTTAGGTTCTCTGGTCCAATTTTATTATAGACTAAGGTAGACAAGCATCACGTGTGCTTTGGTGAAAAGAAGGTTGAGTTAAGAGATTGAAGACCTTGCTGAAGTCTGACTTTAAATCACACAAGGCATGTATGTAAGTTTGGGGAATGTGATGAAACACTCAGTGGTGGGAATATCTATATCAATGTGTTATTAAGCTACAAATCATAAACATCACATTATGCAGAAAATATATAAATTGCTTAGAGATGAATGTATATGAGCCATAAAGATTTTTAAGAGATTAATTTTTTCAACTCAGCTATACTCTCTTTGTAATAGATGCTACCAGGACATACCAGTTACAGTGATTCACAAAACACCTGCTTCAGATCTATTTAACTCGTTTCTGTGAAAGAAGAGACTCACAATTATGTATACACATGCACACCTCAGAAAGGAAGGTGAGCAAAAATAAGTTCTTTATCAAATTTGTCACCTTTCATGATATACACAGCTGCTGTCACTGAAGGGTAATTGCTGCTTGATTTTCAAGGGCAGGTCTGAGGCTGCTATGTGCTTTGTCTGTGTATGTGGGTTACCCCAGTTGATATTCTGGCCTGCGGCTGGATACGTGAATCCAAGGAGCCCTTCCAGTTTCCAGATATTTCAAGTGTTTTCTTTCCAAATGGCATTTCTAATTTGAAATATAAGCTCGTCAACTCGAAATCCAAGTTCTTTCCTTAACTCCAGCAATTGCTTTCTCTCTGTTCTTCAGCATGCACTCCGTGTCCCAGACAAAGTGGTCAGGGAAAGCATGCCATCCACATCATTTGCCTTTCTCTTCCCCTTGGGGATGTTCTGCTCTCCCTGATCCAGTCTCAGCCAAAAAGCATTTCTGGATAAGTTTCAGGTCAAAGAACTGATTCGGGCTTTGTCAAGACAGCTAAAGTCGGTTTTTCTTTACTATATTAATTTAGGAAATGTCTCATAAATGATATCCAAATTGTGATGGTTTCAGTTAGAATTTCTCAAGTTTTGAGCTTTTCACGTGTATGTGTTGGGGTTCAGTAGAAAGGAGCATCTATTTGGAATCTGGATGTTTTCCCAAGTGAACACTCAAGGTCATGATACTTTTTCCTGTGCTGGGCAGTGGCAGCAAGCAACAGCTCCCTGTCCAACATCAATTACAGAAGAAAACAAGCAATGGACAGCCTTAAGCTGTCGCTAACCTGTAGTACTGGGCTATTTGACAGGTTCAATATACTAAATACATTTTAACTTACAATGCTTTTAGTTAAAACATACATTTTTGGACCTAACTAGATCATAAATAAAGCTACATGTATCTTGACTCTTGTTTTCCCTAAGAATCGCCTATGTTTATTTTTAAATTTCTAATTTGGAATTAGTTTTGACATCAGCTATTCTTAACTAACAAACCACAAGCCTAATCTATTCCTTTTTTAAAAAAAATACTTGTTTGTGAGTGTGTCATTGTAGATCTTCTGCCCATGCCTAACCACACAACCTTTTCTTTATTAAAAAAAAAAATGCCCAGTACAGAAACAAAACCCACTAAAGTCACCTAAATAAAACAAAATAAAAAAGATTCCCCTCCACACACACAAGGAAGAATAACCCCACCAAGCGGTACACAATAATAGTACACAAAACGTGTGCAATCCATAATACGTTGGTTAACTACTTCTTAACATGAGTACTGTCGTGGTGTGAGTGAATCATCCAGTGTCATTTCCTTGCAAGAAACTGATTTTCCCACTCCTATCAGGTATAAGTAAACAATTCAGCTTTTAACCTTATCATTGTGGCCAGGTTTTCATTAATTCATTTTGAAAAATATAATAAGATAAAACAGAAATTATTATATTGAAGTTGGACAAGATAAAACAATCAAAGGAGCCCAAGAGAAGACACAAGAATAAGAGACCCACTTGTTTGCATACTCAGATATCCCATACAGCCTGGAAGTCATAATATATACTTGACTTTAAGGCTCCTCTACCCAACCAGTGTTTAGACGATGCTTGGATATTGAAAGCGAACATTTTCTTTTATTTATTCCAAGTAGCTAAAGAAAGCTTACAAGGCTCAAAACAAAACCTTAACTAATGTGTAAACAAGAAATTAACAAATAAGAAGCTGGAGATGTAACAAGCATCCACTCTTCTGACTCATTAAACACTAAACTTTGGGAAAAAAAGGATATAGAAAATTTCTTTGAAAATTGGTCTTATTTTATTACCTTGTAACATCAAAATATGTTGTGGAGAACTTGATAAAATGTACTTAATGAAGAGAAGGAATTGATCTGAGAAGTTATACTTTATGAATAATGAAATATGTTGAGGAATGGATGAGAATCATCACGTTTTTCAAGAGTCTGAGCACTGCTGGAACCATTTTCACTACATTTTATCTATTTCTTCAGGAGTTTTAGCTATGAAAATAATTGTGTATGTGAGTGTGTTGCCTGAATGTGTAGCATGTGCATGCCTGGTGCCCAGAGAGGTCAGAGAGGGTGTAAAACCCATACAACTGGAGTTACAGATGATTGAGAGCTACCATATGTGGGCTGGAATCAAACCCATGCCTTCTGCAAAAGCAGCAAGGACTTGTAACCACTGAGATGTCTCTCTAGTGCAATAAAATGAGAAATTTTGCTTTGAAAATTGTAAAACGAAATTCCTATTTGAAAAATGGATATGTTGTCAAAGTTTCATCTAAATATTTAGCCTTATAACCAGAGACTGGGCTATCATCAGTCTTGGTCAAAGAAGCTATTTGCTGTGAACACAGGTTAGTGTAGAGCCTCATGGGTGGCGAGAAGGTAATGAGAACAAGCGACTGTCATGACATTGACTTTAAAAGAAACACATATCAGGCCCTCTAATACTTAGAGAACACTGAGGAAGAACAGGCAGAAACAATGTAAGTGACATATGTATGATAGGAAGCAAAGGTCTAAAATGCACTTCTGTAGGTGTAACATGACCGTGTCCCACAGCTGAGCCTGTAAACATATAGTCATAGATGGGGGAATATTTCCATTAGCACCATCACCTCAGGCCCTGCTTAGGGAGAGCTAGTGGCAGTTGGGGGATACTGAGGAGAGGAGTCATTCTCTTTAGTAATGTAACCAACCACTGATGAGCTATTAATACTTCCCTAGATAGCTTCACATCCATGCCTATTCTATCACATTGGTTAAACTCAGAGGCCACAAAGTAAAAACAAAACCAATACAGAAACAGATGAAAGTGGGAATGGGGCTAATGAGTTAGGTTTAGGAGAATGTTGGATGTGGGATAAAGGAGGACGAAGGAGATAAATGTCATCAAAGTGTGTTATTTATGTATATGGCATTGTTGAACAGTAAATTGTTTAAAATGATTAAAAATGACTACAAAAGACAAAAAGGAACCCTTCCAAAATGAATTAATTAAGATCTTCCAAACCAACCAAAAACATATGGTCACCAAGATAATTCTGATTTACATGCTTGTCTACTGAACAACTGCTTTGATTTTTTGATGATATATGGACCAAGTGAAAAGCTGTTAGGAAATCATAGCAAAAGTTAGCAAGTTGAGCCAGGCAGTGGTGGCGCACGCCTTTAATCCCAGCACTCAGGAGGCAGAGGCAGGCGGATCTCTGTGAGTTCGAGACCAGCCTGGTTTACAAGAGCTAGTTCCAGGACAGGCTCCAAAGCTACAGAGAAACCCTGTCTCGAAAAAACAAAACAAAACAAAACAAAAAAAAAAACAAAAAAACAAAAACAAAAAAAAAAGTTAGCAAGTTATTTTTAACATTAAAATATCTGCAAGTTTTAATTTTTTTCCATCTTGTTATGGAATAGGCAGGAATGTGGCAAAACTACATATTACCTATCAGAATACCCCCTCTCTGTCATGTTAGGAATGGACTAATCCCAAATTTGAGTAGAGCCTGTCATAAATGCTTTATTTTTCACCCACAAAGCTAGTAAACTTCAGTAAGTTTTCATGCATTCTAAGTGATGTGTGAACTGTACTCGACACTTTTATAAATGAAATTGCTTGTGTCCATTCCCATTTGTCTTCCAGAGAAGAAGTCTGTAAAGAGAGTAAGATGCCTGTGACCCAACTGTGGTCAATTTGTAGCTGAGTGATAGAATCTGAGGAATTCAGAGGAATAGATTCACCGATCCATCCTGCTCCCTGCCTCCCTGCATGCGTGCATGATGTCTTTCTTCTCCTCCTATTCCTCTTCCTCCTCCTCATTCTTCATTTTGTTTGTTTTATGTATTTTCCTTCCTTCCTTCCTTCCCTCCCTCCTTCCTTCCTTCCTTCCTTCCTTCCTTCCTTTCTTTTTACTTTTGGAGACAGGGTTTCTCCATCTACTCCTGGTTGTTCTGGACCTTTCTCTGTAGACCACACTAACTTCAAACATACAGAGATTTCACCTGTTTCTGCTGCCCAGGTGCTTGGTTAGTAAATATGCATTTTTTAAAATTCCATTTTATTTGGTTTGTCGAGAGAGGGTTTTTTGATGTCTATTCCTTGGCACTTAATCAAAGCTTTTTATTGTGTAGTATTCTTAATAGCACACAAAAATGGTTATTTCCTTATTAGTTATCTTTAAACTATGTATAAATCTTGCAACATCATTTTATTCTTTAAAAGTGCAGTAAACACACCAATAGCACATATACTCCTGAATACCATTCTATTTCTGTCTACAGAGTCTGCCAAAGGCCAGATGTTGAAGCATTATGCCCTGGGATTCTGTGATGCAGTTGGGGGGTATACACAGTGTCCTGAGTACAGACAGCCTATGTGAAGAGAGCTGGGTCACTGGAACACAGGGCTGAGGGAATATGACCTTCTTCTTCCTCTGCTCTCCAATTGTCATTATGTAAGGACGTCCTCTGGGTCACAGCCACTGTGTGAGGCCCCCAAACAACTGAGTCAACTGACTATGAAGTGAAATGTGAAACGCTGAGCCAAAGTAAATCTTTCTATCTTTTAATTGGATTTTTCTCAGGTGTTCCATAGCAGGAAGGCAACCTTACACAAATGTTTGTCTTACAATTATTAGAATGTAGAGTTTCAGTGCCTTGTGTTTCACCAGAGAATATGATTTAGCACATTATATTAATCTTTGCAAACTCGGATTCCTCTTGATCAAGCATTTTTCAACACCACCTAATAAAGTGTCCCGTTTCTATCTTACCTTCAAACTAGAAATGATATTCTTTCTTTATCAGGTATGTGCTCCAATAGCAATGTTAATAATAGTGCTATAGTTAAAGTACTAATAATAAGTGGGTAACAAGGGCTTATAAAAATCTGATAATGATAATCAGCTCAGAACTGGTTAGGAGTTCAGACAGGAAGGGGACACCTGCAGAACACAGATGTATTTTATATCAGCCATTTGTAAATCTAAAATCATTATGATTGAAGCCACTCTGTATAGAATTCTCTATAGAAGAACGTGACAAGGGTATTTTGTAGTTAATATCACTTACTAGATTTTTGTAAACAGTTAAATTTCTTAGAAAATAGTCAACTTAATATAAACTAATCATCTTATACTACATTCTGTGGAAATATTCTAAAGTATGTCATGTACAATATATATCTACTTTGTAAGGAGTTATCATGAGCTTTGGGATACAGGAAACAAATTATGTAGTTTTGCTATAAGAAATAGATTCAATGGCAGGAATGTTGGCAGTTCTAAACTTAATCAACTGTTTTATATATACATATATGTTTATATGTAATTCATAGTCTAACAGAGACTTTAGATGTTAAAGATAAAACTCCAATATTCTCACCTTAAACATTATACAGATGTCATACAGTAAACAAGTGTAAATTGTGCAAAGAGGCCAGGGACTATTTTTACTTAAGTTTTAGTTTCACAAGATCCCCAGAGAAAGACTTAACTAAGACTTTAAGCTGGAGTATAGACCTGGAGAAGTTCCTCACACAGCAGATGAATCAGCATTATATATGGAGGAGGCAAAAGTCAAGCGCAGATTCTTCATATGGTAAAAAGATGGAGCTGGCACTATTAATAGAGAATTCAGACTCATGCTTCTCGTGGGGAATATTCAAGAGGAGATAATTGGAAAACTATGATCTGAGATTTGGGTAGGCTCTCTCTGTCAGATAGCCTGCAGAAAGTATTGAGGAGGAAGCAAAGTTAAAAGTTGAAGAAGCGGACACCAACATAGTGGATGTCTATCTTTGGTAGTTACCCTAAGGAAGCAGTAGGACAGGAGGGGTGAGGTTGCCAGAAAAAGGGGTCCACGTGGCTTAAAGAATAATAACAAGAACTGACCCTTGATGCAATCCAGTATTCAAAGCTTAAAAAGCAAAAAACACCAATGACCGAGACCCAGAATAACTACTTGTGATTGAGGAACTGATCAGGTGTGTGTGGGACTCTGTATTCATGTGAGACCTTAGAAAGAAAATGAAGTAATATACTTAACTTATTCTATTTGCTTAAATGTTATTGATATGCAAGTAATATGTGATAACAGCATTGATCACTGTTTGTGAGCATTACTAAGGAATTATAGATTACTCAAAAGCACCAATTCCTATCCAGATAAATACTTATATCATTTAAAAATTAAGATATAATTATGTTAGTAAATGCTTTATATTTATGTTTTAAACTGCATAAAATTAATGCCACTAATTTGTATTTATTTCTTCCCATAAAGTGTTATAACTGCTTAAGAGAAAGCTCTTACTCATTCTGAAAGTAATTTCAAAATAATCAAATTCATATTATTTATTGTATCTTTTTACATTGAAACTAAGATTTCACATTAACACAAATACTCTTTATTTTTACGTTTACTGAGAAGAGGATGCTACTGAAATTATGACATATCATGCATTAATGCGGCCACTCATTTCAGAGTTGTAGGGACAGGAAACTGGCATCTTCAGATCTGAGATAGATATTATTGTATTATCTTCTGTAAACCAAGATATACATCCTAAATGAGAAGCTTTTAACAAACAACTATTACTAAAATTCAATAGCACATGGATTTAATCAATTCTTATTTTTCTATAGATGGAGTTTAAGCACTATATTTGGATAGAAGAAAACCAAGAAACATCAAAACACGTAAATTTAGATACACCTGTATGTTACAAATAATTTTATACAATTAGTATATTATTATATCTTAATGTTAACGAATGTTCTAATAATTTTAAAATGTCTATAGGAAAGTATTACTAACAGTCAAAATTCGTTCTCATAAGAATAGCTTTAATAATTTGTCCAATATGAGCAAAAATATTCACTTTGCTAAAGCTAATGCTAATGGAACAGAGTCAGAGCTATGACTCAGCAGGTAGAGTGCTGGCCACTGAATTTGACCGCTTGAGTTCATTCTCAGGACCCACAGTGTAGAAGGAGAGAATCAACTCCAAGAGGGTATCCTGTGACCTCTCTACGATGAGCTGAAAGGCCACACCCACTTTAAACAAAGGAGTAAACAAATGTCAACTTCTCAATGATTAAGTCCTAAGCCAGTCCTGTGAATGCTAATTTATTTATGAACCATTTAAGAAAATATTAACTGGGCAACGTTTAGTTGCTCCAAACCATTCTCAGTAGTGTGGACATCACAAGGAACACGTTAGGAGAGATGATATGTGATTTCCAGAGTATATGCAAGGGACAGAAAACAATCGACAGAGAGGCTATGTCACAAAGCGTAAGAATGTGACGAGTGTTACAAGCTAAATAGTAAAGATTCGTCACTCTCACCTAAAGCACAGCACCAATTCTCTCTGACAGATTACAGCCAAGTTCTTAGTTCTTATTTCCTGACTTTGACATCTATTATTTATTCCCTCAAATGCATCTCTTACAGCATGCAAGGCAAGCTGATTATCAGCCAGGTTTAATTACCTGGGGCTCCTTGTTAACAGCAAAATCCACTTAAACCAGCTTTCCTCTGATTGTCGCATGGGAATGGCTTAATAGTCATAATGATGACCTGGAATACTTATTTCTTCTGAGCAAGGTTTGTATGCTTGCTATCCCATAAATAATTCGAGATTCACTGGGAATGATTGAAACAAAGAAAAGAAATAGTTTTGACCAGTTTCATACTATTTGGAAACAAATGTGATACTTCTCAGCAAATCTGAATCCGGGATGTTAAAATTACAGCTACACAAAAAGAAGAAAATTAAGATATGTTTTCATCCCTTCCCCAGTTTAAATTGTTACTGTGCAATTTTTTCTGTATCTTTTCGGGTGTTTTCACTTATACATGCATACATGGAGATCTATTTTACAGCAGTAAAATTGAATTAAACATTATAATTGATAAACTGCTTAAATGAATTGTACTTATTTTTCTTGTTCTTGCTGCAGCTCTCTCTTTTAAACCTAACACACAAGCCACTCACTCCCCTTTCCATCTTTTTCATGACAATCACTTCTCGACGAGAGAGAAGTTCAAGTTATTCCGCAGCGTGCTTTAACCTCCTTATGTTCGATCTCAAAATTGCCGCAGTCCATCATCTGTTTCAGAACCAAATGTTAATGAAGTGCACAATATGCTTCATTTCTCAAAGATTCGCTGGAATCCAGAGAAAATCAATCATTGCACTATTGGGTATTCTGCAATATTTTTAAAAGATTGAGCGCTCCCTTGATCTCTCACCCTTGGAAGAAGGACATGATGCTTGCCATCCCTGGCTGAGGATCACTGCTCTCCAGTAAGAATTGTGAAGGTGTCCTAAGGACACAGCTTTAGCTATGACTTAAATGGACCTTCTTTGTGGTTTCCATAACCAAATCCCCTCCTGAAGCCTTTTCTCCATCAGAGCAAATCTGAATAAGAACGTGTGCCTTTGCGCTGAGTAGTACCAAGTTTACCTAAATTAATGTTTATTTAGTATCTAATAATGTTTTCTGCTGAGACAAACTGGACTCTGTTTTCTCAAGGCCTTTGCCAAGTCTCATAAATCTGGGGCAAGGCATCCAGTGTTACCCCCACTAATAACCAAAGTGGCCACCCACAGAATAAACAAGGGCCTGGCTTTCCAGACATCACTGAGAGACTCTATGGGGGTACATTCAGATTTCTCGGTATTAATTTATGATGTGTGGAATGTACTTTGCACTCAAAGAATTAGAATTGGAAAAGAATACAAAGTACACATTTAAACAGAGTTTCAGCATATACTTTTTAAATTTAATAGGGAGCCCTCACCACAAGAAGGAAAGGTTTAAAAAAAAGAGAAAACTTTGTGTTTCTGTAAGGAATATAGAGAGCAGCATTACCCTTCAGTTTTTTTGTGGTACGGTAGAATTTCTAAGCAATTACACACCAATATCTCCAAAAGAAAAACCTTACAGTGTAATTTTTCCTCTGTGTTAAAATTAAGTAAATTATTTATTCAATTGGAGTTCATGAAGCTGTTTTTTTTTGAGTAATATAATAGATTCTTGAATCAAATCTTTCTAGTAAAGAATTTTGCAAGTACTTGGGTTTAACTATAACATGGACTCAGACAGTTAATTCCATATGACTTTGATTGTTTTAACGTCCAAATTTCTTTCTCTGGACTAGGCATTACAGAGTATTTTAAAGTCTTTAATAAAAACTTTCTAAAGATGTCATAATTTATTTATAAAAGACACAGATCACATAGAGGGACTGAGGAATTCAGTTCATGGTGGTCCCATTTTAATTTAATCATTCTCCACAGTAATGCAGCATTTCCCCCAATTTGCATTGAACTTGAACCTCAAGAGCAGATGCGGGCAAATTTTAGAAAGAAGGGGTAAAAAAACTGATTTTGATATTTGTTTTATTTTAGAGATCCCAGAAAGAGTTTCCACAGAAATAGATATTCCAGAAGAGAGGAAAAGGAGATGGCATTTTTGAGTGTCTGAAAGCCCAATAGATGTTTTCTTTAATTTTATGGTTTCTTTGCTTTTTCTCTAGAAAGATTCCCACACACAATATGATGTGAATAGACTAACCTCTCTGTCTTGGCTGGGTGATAGCATCTCAAAATAAATATACATCATATACATTCTTTTCCGGAATGTTTCTTTCTGAACCATACCCATGAGCTAAGATGGCTTTCTCAGGACGTGACAGAAGTTAAGACTGCCACCTTGGTCAAGTGGGGCTAGTTCTAGCCCCAGGAACAGCCACGCCTTGCCCACCTTGAGTCGGAACCATTTGTATTAACACATACAAGAGTGTATCTTGTAACTTACTATAATCTTGAAATAGTATTCTGGAGTTTGTGTAATTGTGTACATTCGGGTTTTATAACATTTTATGCACAGAAAAAAAAATATTTATGCCTTTTCTTTTTATGAAAACGTACTTGCATTGTAACTCACAAAATTCTAGCAGGAAGTATTTTGGCTGTATATATGTGAAGAATGGGGGAAGGAAGGAGATGTACATACTTGTTATTCATGGATAAATACATTTCAACTACATAACGTATGTGTGTATAAAATAAAACACTGACTGCACATATATAAAAAAGGAAAGTGACATCAAAAGCTTGTCTGCTCCAATCAACTTGACAAATCTTTCTCCTTTTGTATATTAACTTGTCTCATATGCCTTCAGCATGCTGAAAAGATTTCTAGCAAGCTCATCTTAGGAATCACTGCATCACCAGATGAAGAGTCACTTCTGCATATCCATAGAATGCAACTTACAGCTGAGAATAAAGTTGAAGTGACACAGGGACCATAAAAACTCAGACCACACAAATGAAGTGTCTGATAATTAACTCTAAAGGAAAAAAATAATAAATTATAACTCTAGTAAAAGCAGTTACCTACAGATTATGCAAAATAAGCACCATAAATACACAATATAAACACAGCATACTTCACTGTGTGATACGTTGTCTTACTTTCTGGTAAAATTAATGAGAGATATTTACTTCTAAGATTTACTAAGTTATAATAAGAAAAGTAGAAAGTCATAGGTCAAAGAAATATTTCTGTCTCAAGTCATGTAACACATCCAAATTATTATTTCTACATTACTTTATTTTTATTTATATTTTTAGTTTAATTGCTCATGCAAGCACGTGTGTGTGTGTGTGAAATGTGCATGCAGGTTTTTCCACCTGAGTATACATGTATGAAGTTCAGAGGCAGATGCCTTGTGTTTTCACCTTTTGTTTTCCTCTACCGTCATCATTATCATCACCATCATCATCATCATCACCATCATCATCATCACCATCACCACCACCACCACCATCATCACCATCATCATCATCACCATTACCACTACCACCACCATCACCATCATCATCATCATCATCACAAGAGTTGGTCTCTGAACCCAAGCTTCATTTCTGTGAGAGTGGCTGGCAAGGTTGGCCTTGGGTGCCCTATCTCCGGCCATCAGTGCAGAAGTTTTAGTTGGTGAATCTTCAAACTAAGGTCTCCATTCTCATGCAGCAAGCACTTAACTATTAAGCTGTCCCCCACCCCAAAAACTATCACAGGAAAACATCATCCCATCATTTTTCTTTGTTAGCCTCGGTTTTCTTTTCAGCACTTCTTCATGCAAGCTCTATTTTGTGTTCATTTGTTTTTGTGGGGTTTGATTGTGTGGGAAACAAGAATGTTCTGTGTAATGTAGGCTAGGTTGCAAAAGTGTTGTGTAGTCCAGGCTGACCTCAGACCCACAGCCCACTGCCTCATCCCTCCAAGTGCTGAGTGGTCTTACAAGATTGTTCTGAGATAGGTTAGAAAAGTAAGGAAAACTATGAATCCCTGTGAAGAAGAGAATCGCTTCAAGTAGATTCTGTTTAGAGATTTGCCAGTGAGAAATAAAGAATTTCAACACAGATAACACTTGCTGACGGCTAAAAGCCTTTTTTTCTTCCTAGCTCTTACCCTGAAATTTTAGGGATCTGGCTGAAAGTACCATTCACACTAAAGGACATGTCTCATTCCTTCCTGCAAACACAGTGGCTCCTGACTTTATCAGACTGTAATCCCACCCACGATTACAAGTCTGAGGCCACCTTGTAGGAGAAGGGAAAAGAAATGAAAACATTTCTTAGCAATCCGTTCAGATATAACTGAAGAGGCACCAAAATGTTATATCTGCCCACTCCTAAGACTAATTTAAATTCTTTGAGAATTCCACACCCAGGCTTTATTCTTTCTCTGAGCACCATTTTTTTTTCATTTTTGATAAACTCTAAGTTTATTTGTTTGTTCTGAAACTCTTTTCTGCTTCCAGTCTAAGGATAAGCCTTTTACCAGAGTTGATGCTCCAAAAGAGAAAAGCGAGTTCTTCGGATTGGTGTAGGCAACAAAGTGATGTTATGCTTATCTCTGCTGAAAACAGTGCCACGATGCCCAGTCTTGAGTGCTTAGATTTAATATAATAAATATATCTGATATATTTAAAATTTTGTGAAATTTAAAATTAAAAGAAGAGGTCAAATATACTTAAAACTTTTTAAAAGAACCTTCAAATGCTTACATACTAAAATGAAAAGTGTTTTGTGTTGTTTGCTTTTTTTTTACCTTGATTTTTATTTATGTTTTCTGTTTCTTGAGGGAAAGAAAAAAGAGGAGGAAGGGGGAGACAGAGAGAGAGAGAGAGAGAGAGAGAGAGAGAGAGAGAGAGAAATAAAACCTGAAGTTTTTTTGAGTAGAGAGGTGGGGGAGATATGCGAAGAACTGGGGACAGGGAGAAAATGTTATAAAAATATATTGTATACAAACCTTACTAAACACAAATCAAACATTAGCTCATAAGGTATAACAAAATAATAAATTAAAAATTTATATGGAGAATTAAATAATATGGCCGGCACATCCTTCATGTTCCTTCCCAGGGATAGAAAATGTCTTGGTGTGATACGGATATAGTTATTCTTAGCATAGAGACATGAAGCAGATATAGGTTTATCTTACATTTTAAGGTTGATGTGCAACAATATCAATATTTATATTCAAATATTATATAAAAAGCAATACTTGCCACTATAAAAATAATAATTGGCTGCCTAGGGTTATATGTTATAGGTCAGTGATATATGACCAAAGAGAAAATTGCTACTTCACTAAAAGCTTTTTTTACAGGAAAGCAGAAGTGCTAAGAATGCAATGTAATGACCAATGTGAAAGGAACAGAAAATGATGAGGTAAATTTTCTCACTAAGCAAAACAGTAGTTAAGTATGCACCAACAAATGCACTGTATTCTAATAAAGAAAATATATGTAAGGGGATAATAAAATATTTACAATAAGACATTTATTACAAAAATACAAAATTCTGGAGGGTTTTAAAAACATAAAAATCATTTGTTAGAAATAGTTAAACTACTCCGTATTAGATAATGCTTTATAGTTTATTTTCTCTTTCTATTCACTTGCTTGCTTGCTTTGTTTGTATGAGTGTGTATGTGTGTCCATGTGTGTGTTCACATGTACAATATACATCTTTTGTCACCATTGTGACATATTTTCTTAAATGTGTTGCTATTAATTAAACAACATTAAAATATTACTGTATGTGAAATGTGATGCACAGACAGCTAAACACACAGTAAAATAAAAAATAACCATTAAAAATATGTATTTGTTATCCTGGTGTTGTGGTCATGTTTTTAACCCCACCACTCAGGAGGCAGAGGCAGGTGGATCTCTGTGAGTTCAAGGCCAGCCTGGTCTATAGCACTAGTTCCAGAAGCACTAGGATTACACAGAGAAACCTTGAATCTAAGGTCATAAGGATGTCATTGACAGTATTAATGTTAATATTTATCAGAATTGTTTATTATCTAAAATATTTTGAAAGTTTTGTACAGAATTTTCTGCCATCCCATTTATTTTTTTATACTTAAAAGTGAACTGATTTTCTTGATTATCACTTTAACTTACTTTGCTTTTATATTCTGAGTTTTTAATGTGTGTGCTCCTGGGGCTCATGGTATATTGAACAAGCAGTAGATAACAAACACTGTTTTTTAAAGACTCTCATACTTGCGTTCTCTTATTAATTTATGTGAAAATTTACCAAGGTCTTGAGTTAAGAGTAAATACACATTTCTATTGTGTATAAGATATTGGTTGTTAAGGGGAAACAGTGTTTGTACAGTTAACTGGTTACTGCAGTGTGAAAATGAGATGAAATGGAAGCTCACTCCCAACCCCTCCTTTAGAGCACTGGAAGGTCACAGTCATGAGAAAGTAAACCCTCTTTTCAATGAAATACATCTCATACTGACTGCTAACAAAGGGAACTGACCTGAGTGAGCCATGAATCCAGAAACTAGGGGGAAATTTGGTTTAAATCTTAAAAGTCCACAGGTTTCATCATCAGAAGACATGATGACTGTACCTCTGTACCATCCTTGTGGGCTGTTCCTAGGTTAACATCAAGTTTCTTTTTATTGTATGTAATTTTAATTAAAATTTTTTTCAGACAATATATATTATAATTATGCTTGCCTCTTCCTCAACAACTTGCATGGTGTCTCCACATTCCTACCCACCCTGGAATAAGAGATTCTTATATTGTATATTCTGAGAAATATTTTTTAATTTGACTCAGAAAAGTGAAAAATTACCAAGATTAAACATTAAGATTCAGGCCTTATATGTTTGCTTTACAGTGTTACCCAGGTACTTCTGCTGTCATGGTCCTTCTGGTTTCCCAAGTTTAGGAATCAGGTCCATTAGTCAGTGTGGCAGTGAACAGTCTACATTGTGAATCTAAAACTGAACGCAAAAAGCAGCTCAGTGCTGATGAGTGATTTTGTTAGGTGTCCAGGGAGATACTTTAAGTGTTCCAGTTAAAAACAAAGTTGGACATTGGTCAGACACTACGTGGACTGGTCAGGCTAACTCAGTTTCCACATCAGTGAGTACCACATGGCTTGCCAGGTCATCCTAACCATGTGGAGCTGTCTTCTCAGCAGGGGATATGATGTAACCTGGACGTCTATTTGAGCAGGTCATGAGGTTCACAGTATTCCTTCTGATCCAAGATGAAAGCTGCTGCACCATGTCTCATGGATACACTCACCTTGTTAGTATGTGGATCATAATTTAAGAATCAATTAATATATAGTGTTTTTTCAATAAGTTATCAAGACATCACTATTTACTAAGCTATTTGGTACTTTTACGTTGGTCTGCTTATGCCACGGAGGCAAATTACTCAACTGCTAAACACTGAGAACTGAAAAAAAACATTTTTAAAGTTTTCTAAATCCTTTCTTTTCATCCTTGTGAAAATAAAAGAGAAATGTCTACTCATTGACTCAGCCCCTACCTTAATTCTGATGCTCAGTTTGATGTCTTCTTGCACTGCTCTATTTGCAACCCTTGCTAGATTTATGACCAGAAGTTTATAGTCACTAGGCTTTTCCGTGTTGGCCCTCTCTGTGTTAATGTATGAGTGCTCCAGGTAGGTAAAATCGGGGACAACAATGTCCTCATTGTAGTGGCATGATTACGTTCCATTGGAAAAAGCCCAGGACTGACCTGTTGTACACCGACTTTGTCCTTACATGAAGTGTGTTATTTTTATTCCTGTAAATTCTTTTCCTGATATGTGTGAGACAAATAAAATATCTCATCAAACAATGATTCTAAAGTTTTAAACTACTTGACTAACTCATAACATATAAAAACATACTATCCATCTTGAATGTTCTTCAGTTGCTAATCTATATAATGTTTAAATAGCAGTCTGATTACAGCTGTGTTTCCAGACGGTCACTCAAACACAAATAATTTAGAATGGGAGCCTGGAAGCAATGTTAAGCAATGTTAAGCACAAAAGAGACATTTGCAGAAACTCTAGTAAACCAACTCGTGACAAAGTGTTATTTAAAATCAGTTTTTATTTTCTTTTTGTCCTGTGGCATGGATGTTGATTCCTTTATTCATCCTTGAAGATATCTTAAATGTTCCTAAGTTTATGCATGTATATATAATTTGAAAACCTATTTTATCCAGACAAGATTAAAACAAAACAAAGCAAGCAAACATAGGGTATTAGCCTCAATAAAATGAAATTAATTCATTGTTGAAAATATATAATAATTAGCAAAGTTTCTCTTAAGATATGAGTAGGTTTCTCTACTGGAGATAAAAAGTTAGACTGTAGTACTGATGTGTGTGCATGCATGCATGCATGTCTGTGTGTGTGTGTGTGTGTGTGTGTGTGTGTGTGTTTAGAGAGACAGACATACAGAGATCTACAAAACACATATTCAGTCTTTAGTTTATTATGGCTCATATAACATTTATGTTTTCAGGATCCTGAAAACATCCTGTGCGACTGCAGTTAGAAGCAGTATCCCCCCTTTTTCTTTGTTTGTTTCATTACAGTGACTGAAGCATTCAACAAAATCACAAGCTTTATATTGCATTTAAATTTTTTTAAAAAGGTACTGAGAAATTAAAAGTCCATCCAAGAATTTCCATACTTTTAGAGTGTCTATAAAAAAATGAAGCCGGGTGGTGGTGGCGTACGCTTTTAATCCCAGCACGAGGGAGGCAGAGGCAGGCGGATCTCTGTGAGTTCGAGGCCAGCCTGGTCTACAAGAGCTAGTTCCAGGACAGGAACCAAAAAGCTACGGAGAAACCCTGTCTCGAAAAATCCAAAAAAAAAAAAAAAAGAAAGAAAGAAAGAAAACTGTTTTATTTTGTTTTACTGGATTAAATAACCCATGGTTCTTGCTCACACACATTTTCTCTTGTTACTGTGTTGTAAGTCTTGACATGTCCACTTCTTTTCTCAGATACAGTTGCCTTATCTTATGGATTCTGTACCTGAATATACAAAAGGTAGGTACATATTCCTGACCTTATACACATTGCTTTCATAGCCACTTTATACATTTCCAGTCCCCTGTGATTTATTAACAGCTCAGCGTGACTTTAATCCCTCCCTTATTTTGTTTTACACCTCTACCTACATCTTAGGACATTCATTTATTTATTCAGAGTAAAAACCGTTAAATCTTAGAAGTTTTGTCTAACTCAAGTGTTTGCCAAACCAATTTCACTGCAACAAGTTATAGCTGAATTTCTTTTTATTTAATATTAAAAAACATAAGCAAAATTCCAAGTGAATCGGTCATTCTCTGTCACAAGGGACAGAAAAACAGGCTTCTGTCTCTAAATTTGACATTTTATCACCAAGTTAAAAGGTTTGATATACAACATGTGTATTTATTTCTGACCAAATTTGAATACAACTTTTTATATGGTATATGCAAGGCAAATTTGCTAATGTGAAAATGACTTCAGTCTGAATAAAAGGTTCGAAACTTAATCACAACCTTACAATGAAAGAAAACTGATAGCAATTCTGTGCCTTTAAGACACTGTAAAAACATGAAGTTGACAGAGCATACAGTACTAATTTCATGTATCTGGTAATATTATGGTACTAATAGAAAACTACAAAGGCTATGTAGCTGAAATATATTTTCAAATATATATATATAATATATATAATATATATATATATTCTCATTATCATAACACCTACCCAGGCTATGTTAGTGTATGTCATGATTAAAATTTATCATGCACATGCTATGGTATATTTTCTTATTCTGTAAACAAGATGGGAGATCATAGTTTTTGATCTCTAACTTTCACAGGGATGTCAATGAAAGTCTAGAGGCCTAGACAAGGGGACTCTTCCACTGTAAACAACTAGGCATTGTCAAAAAGTTAAGGGCCATTCAGTTTGGTATTTAGAGAACTATATCCAGATGATTTTGAACGTAGTAAAAACACTTCATGTTTATGGTTTAAAAAGCCAAAGGAACATTATAACCACTTTGTGTTATAAATTGACTGTTTCAAATAATCAGTGAAGTCATCCAGCAAAGACCGAGTTATTATTTGTGTTCAGGGTTTCTTGGAGTGATCATATTGAGGAAAACTTCATATGTGATATGGACACAGATCAACCAAAATTGTGCTGCAAATCATATTGGGTCTGTTTCCATATCACAGACCATAGCCAGGTTTCTCCAGAGAAACAAGTGGATGTTTATTTGACTATGTACTGAAAGAGAGAAAATAGAGGGTTGCTTCAGTGTGCTGGCTCATGGGACTATGGAGATTGATGAGATTTCCTGGACTTTGCACTTGCTATCCAGACACTCAGCAGAACTGACAGTGGACAGCTAGTTTAAGTCAGCATCTCACATTCAGAAGAACAGAAATGTAAATCAGTTCTAGTCACATGGCTTGTGATCAAGAAGACAAAATATGGTTCTACTTTAATCTATGCAGGTTCCATAGACAAATGAGATGGTTCAGTTCAAGTATATTGGAGAAAGAATAAGAAAATTATGTGTATAAATATTACAGCTCAAGTGATTCAGACAGAAAGAAATTCCTTTTTACTCATGGTGTGTCTGACTTTTTGTTCTCCTGGATCTTCAGATAAACGCATGAATCCATCTAATATTGAGAGGGCAATGTGTTCTGCTTAGTCTATTGATCAAAACATTAATCTTAATTAAATCACAAAAACCCTCACGGATACACCCAGAGTAATGTTTAGCCAAATGTCTGGGAATTTGGTAGTTCAGTCAAAATATCTTCAGAGAAATACATATTCTTTTTTCTCCTCTGCAGTGCCAGCCTCCTGATCCTGTGTAACTCTCAGTGTTCCAGACATCTGTGCCTGCTGTTCAGAAGGATGCTGCAAGTTTACACATGTCAGAGAAAAGCTAATGCCATTCTCTGTTCACATGTGTTTTCTTAAGGCTGACGGGACATTACATTAGTTAAATAATAATATATATTAACTATAGCACATGCCTTTCAATTGAATGCTTAAATATTTTCCTGATGTAAGGAAAAAAGCAAGGAGATTTCAATGGAAGGAAAACTCCAGGAATGAGCTGTTGGGAGTACTTTTGATCTTCTGTTCAATCGCACACAGCCTCCACTATGTGGAGAGTATATGACTTTCTCAATACAAAGTCGACCAGACATTTTCTTACAAAAACTTTAAAAAAAAAAAGCGGGGAGTTATAAAATGCATTTGCACAGTTTGTGATTTTTATTGCAAATGAAGTCATGGCCAGGATGTCAATGGTTTGAAATACAGCAGTAGGATTGTTTCCCTTCTCCTGGGGAGCTGGAGTGTAGCATAAAGAGCACTTCATGGAGGTTCCAGAGAGCCTTGGGAAGAATAATAAGCCCTTTGACAACATTACAACATAAGGTGATAACTTTAGGTTAGTCCTACATAATAGACAACCATAAAAAGTAATTAGGATTGAACACGTAATCTAGTGAAAAGGGTAAAACCTTTTTTTAAGGAAAAGTGTGTAAATTGAAAGGCATTTGGCTAAAACCTAAATTAAATTATTTTAAATTTTAAAGAGTATTTATTTTAAGAAGAACAGACTATCTTGTATTTTTCTGCTATACAATTTTATCACATTATTTCTGTCACCTCCCATCTTACCAGGATGACTGACTTTAAAATGGTACAAAAATCGTTCTTATCATAAAAAAGTCCATGATACAGAAAGGATAAAATGTGCAGTAAGCATTCATATAGGACCTGTATAGGGGTACTATATTCATTTTCACACATTTTTATGAACTAGCGCTTATTTAGTTTTTGTTTCTGTAAGGGGCACCACTTCTGTACTATGGTGGTCATGCCAGGTCAGAGAACAACTTGCAAGAGATCTTTCTCTCCTTCCATCATGTAGCCAAGGGTCAAACTCAAGAAGTCAGGTTTGGCAATTGAGTCTTTACTCTCTGATCCATAAATTCCACATATCCATACTACCTTTCCCAACACTTGTGAGCAAAACAAAATCTTTTCAAAAAATCCAAGCCCCTTTACTTTGTATTACAATTAAAAATATATTGCTATAAGATAGTAGTAATACCAAATACGTATCTTTCTGCTCATCCGCTTACTTGAAAACATGTTAATTTCAAATGTGGTAAACGCTAAATGTAGTGCTTACTGTAAAATGGACGATTTTTAGGTTTGGTTGTATTACTGTACATGTATTAGTGTTTTGTCTACATGTATGTATGTTCTAGATGTGTATGTCTTGTGCCCATGCTAATCAGAACAGCGCAGTAGATTTCCTGAAAATGGAGGTGAGGACAGTGTGAGCTGCATGAAAATGCTAGGAACTGAGCCTAGATCCCTGCAGAAACAGCAAGGCTTCTGCTATAAACGCATTCAAGTCCTAGCAGATTGTTTAAGTTTAGTCTTTCTGCTGTGATAATTTGATATTTATTGTCTTTATCTCAGGTGCATACTACATTGCTACAATAGTCTTAACAAAATGTTGTGCGTTTCTGACAAGAAGGCAGCATGAGTGAACACATAAATCCTTGGGAAACATGATTCATTAAGAAGGTGAGAGGGTCATACTAATTAATCATTTTTAAACGAATCCCATGTAGTAGCTGAGGTGCAACTTTATTACTTTTAAAGGAATGAAATAATAATAGAGTAATGACCTTCTGGAGTTGGAATACTATAGCTATATATGTCTTATTTTATTGTAGATATATATTTATAGTGAAGGTTAGCTGAAGAAAATAAAATTATGAAAACATTCAATCTTACTGAAGTAATTGCTGAAACTCTCATAAAGTAATGAGCAAAACACCCTAGAGTTCTATGAAGAACCCTGTCAGTCACCTTAACTTGTAGAAATGAAAGGCTCGGCTGTTAAAACTCTGAATAAACAATATGAGTTAATGCAACATAAGGCTCTTTGTTTTAACTCTTGTTCTGAACCTAATTATTTTGAATTTACACCTGAAAAATCAGTAGCTTTTAATCATCGACTGCATGTGTGCAAATGGATTTTTGGATCTAAATGTGTGGGCTATGGAATTTTAATAGTAGACAACATAAATTTTAAGATAATATTTCAAATGCCAGTGAGAGGAATCTTTATGAAGATGGTAGGGAATCCACTGTATTCTAAAGAGTGTAAGAAATTTGTTTAACAACCTGAGTAAATATTTGTATTCTCCATAATAAGTAATTGCAAAAAAGGTATCCCTTGAGAATCTCAAATCTCTTTAAGACCTATGGCTTTGCCAAAATTCCCATGGTTCACAGATACTTTTCTAGAATGCACACTACTTAGGAACAGTTGTCATTGTTGACAAGCGATTTACTTTTCTCTCCATGGTGAGTAGTTATAAGTGACCCATACTGATGGCATAGATGTGCACCAACACGGACTGGTGAAGGACCGGCCTGCCTGGCAGACACTGAGACGAGAGTAGACACACCAAGTGAACATTGTATAGTCTCTGGAGGCTTCATGGGTATTCCCACAAGAGCACACTGTGTCAAGAAGGGCTCTAAATGGATTTTGTGTAGAATAGCAATGCCATTAACACTTGGCACTACAGCTCCCAAATGGAAGTGCTTCTGAATAATGGTTTATTTTATTCTTTATAAAGATAAACACAGTAGGTCACTGTTCAGAGAGGCTAACACATTTCATGAATAAATCCACTCTGAAAGAATAATATAGAAAAGTCTCACTGTCCCTAGCATAGACCTGCCGTTTCAGTAGACTTAAAAAAAAAAAGATCTTAGATTTTTGCATTCTTCTTTTCATAGTGTTAAGTTGTGGTTCATAGTTGCTTCAGTTTACAAAGTCATACTAAACTCTTGGCAGTCAGTAAACAGAGTCTGTTCACATAAGAAAAGCTAAAAATTTACACAGTATTGTAAAATGTTGAAAAAAAAAAAAACTAACTCCAGGAGAGCAGGATAAGAATAACCAAATAAAAGATTCTAGTTATTTTGGAAATGGTGACAGGTTTTCAGTTAATTTCTCCAAATGAGAATAAGTTCCTGAAAAGATACATTAAGTGTTTGTTTTATGTTTTGTGTGATTTTCTATCTCTAAACAGACTCTCAGTCTTCATATTTAAGCCTTTGTTTTTACAGAACCCAATCCTGTATATAACAGACATAAAATGCTCTTTCTCATAGCTTGATTTTGAACTCTTCTAATAAGCCCTCAACTAATATCTATTTTCTATGACTTATAAGTAGACAAAGGGTCAAATTTTGTCCCCGCACATGCATATAAATGGAGAAAACAGAGGAGACGGACTGATGGGGTTGTGCTGGCCAGAGCTCAGCCACTTGTGCAGTATTTGGTGCTCAGCACTTAACCTCAGTCTCCTGGGATGCAGCGATTTGTGGTAGTTACCATTTAGCATTTTATATTTAAATAAGATCAGAGAACCATCATCTATGGCTCTACCAAAAGCCACTTGTGTTTCATTCCTTCATTCCTGATCTCCTGTGTGTCTGCGGTGTGCACTTCTTCTCATCACCTTCATCCCGGAGCCAGATCTTTTCTGCCAGACCCCACATTCAAATCAGAAATCTCCTCTTACGTCCTTCTTTCCCTCTACTTACCATAACACTTGATTGTTTTGTCAGTAACTATTGTTTGGCTCCAAATTCTATAATAAGCTATAAGTATATAAAGCAAATGTGTGGGTTATTAAAGTTGTAGCTTTCCTGCTACCCATTCGAAATGGTTCATTTGGAAAGCCACAGAGGATGACCAGGAGACCTGATTTACTATGAAACTGCTCAAGATGGTAAGACTCAATCAAACCACTTTTTACTAATCACCAATTTTAAAGGTGGCACCTACACTATAGGACAAGACTCAAGTTTTCCTCCAAACTCTCATCCTCGTATGCCTTTATTTCCTAATTTCTAGACCATTACATTGCAATATTTTCCTAGCTCCTTTCTATTCTCCATTACTTCAGACTTCCAGTCACACAGAAACCGCATTCAATGGTGACGGTGCTTTAGTAGGACTGCTCTTATTAGGATTCCTCTCTGTATGCTGTGAATATGTTTTATTACCATTGGTTAATAAAGAAGTTGCTTTGGCCTATGGAAGGGCCTAACGTATCATAGTAGGAAAACTAAACTGAAAGCAAGAAGAATGATGGCAGAGTCGGGCAGATGCTGTGTTGCTACCAAAGGAGAAAGACTCCAGAACCGTCCCAGTAAGCCACAACCTTGTGGTGTTATATGGATTAATAGAAATGGGTTAATTTAAGATGTAAGAATTAGCTAGGAATATGCCTAAGCCATTGTCCAAACAGCGATGCAGCTAATATCGTTTTGTGTGATTATTCGGGTCTGGGTGGCCAGGGAAACCAACGTGCGTTCTCCATGTAAACTACTCCGGTACTGCTGGGAGAGCAAAGTGATTCATCTGTCAGAGAGAAAAACGTTTCAGGCTTCAAAGGTCTTTCTCAACCTACTCTCAGACTTCACTGAAATATAATATTTCATTCAAGAACAAAATGCTGTCTTATTGTCATTTAAGTATCATTTTGTTAAGCTCAGCTCTTGTCCCAAATAAGATCACAAGTGATGGAAGAATTGTGCTTCATTTTAGCTATAAAACTGGTCATTTGGGAGCAAGATAGAAAACACAGGTGCTACATTCATTTCTTATCACTACATGGAGACTTGGGAGTCTCAGTAAACAGAAGACTTGAAGACAGGAATAGGAAGGGGAGGATAGAAGAGAGAGAATGCAAGAATGACAAACTGGTGTCCAAAAACTACAAACCACAAGCCATACTTACACACTGTTTATTTTAGAAGTGTCACACAAATCCTATCTTTCCGTGAATGATATCATTTATGAATAAAATATGAACCGTTACTATTTCAAACAGCAAATAATTTGCAGCCCAATTATCTGAGCAATTTTGATAGTTTCAAGTATAATACTATAAAGCCAAACCACGTACTTGTTTGTTTAAAGCATACACACATGTGCACACACTACACACTCACACACACACACACAAAGCTAGGAAGAAATGAAGTGGATAAGCCTACAAAGTGTGGTGTGTGGGCAGAGTGGAAAGATAGTTATTATCAGAAGGGCGGAACTGTAGTACTTAGAAGACATTGGCACTGGATCAAGATAAATGACTGGGAATGACCAGAGTTACATCTATTTGAGTCAGGAAGTATGAATAAATAAAAATATCATACAGAGAAGGGGAGGAGGGGGAGGAGGAGAGGGAGTAAGTGATTAGGAATTGAGTTGAGATTTCGACTCTGGAAAAGGGATTAGCCGGAAGGCAAGTCGAGAGAAGAGTGTTGCAGCCATGCTTAGCCCTACCTGTAGAGACAGGCATCCTCTCTAATGAGTACCTCTGGGAACAAGAAGTCTCAAGCCTCACAGCGGCACTGGAGGTAATGGGACCCTCCCTCCTAGGCAGGAATGGTAGCGCTGCACCTGGTGTTCAGAAGTGGAACCGTGTTATCCCAGAGGTGCAGAGAAACTGGAAGGAGTTCAGAGGGAGGAGGAAAGAATGATTAAGATGCAGAGAAAGATGATTTGTGATGAAAGATTAAAGCACTAAACAAGCGTAGCCTGGCTGAGCAACAAGTTGATGGACAAAGAATTTATCTGTGAATAATCAACAGTGTACACAGTTTGGAGAAAACGTGCTGTTTATCCTGGTATCTGGAGAAGGGTTATAAAGAATAACTGCATAGAGAGAAAAAAGGCAACACTAAAATTAGGAAAAAGGAGATACAAGTGATAAATATCTTTTCCTAATAAGGAAGACACAGTGCTGAAGCAAGGATTCTGTCAGTCTGATGATATGACTAAAATAAATCCATACAATACAAAACAACATTTGATTCCAGGACTCAGGAAGTAAACACAGTAAAAAGAAAAATCAAGGAATGTTTATATGACACTGCCAATTCAAAGTCACCATTCAGGTGAAAAATCTGGTTGGTTCTTCACATTTTCTTTATGCAAAGTCTTTATTAATTAATAACCTTAGCTGGTAAATTAGTGCATCATTTTCCAGAAGGAAATTAAATAAAATAAGGAGATAGACCATTTTAATATTGTTCTCAATGATTTTTATGTGGGTTTCTAGTGGGGTATTTAAAATCGTGAATTATAAAGGAATCTCATATACAATCAGACCTAAGGGTAGATACGGTATCTTGAAGCACCTATCTGTGAGAGTAGACAGTACATCACAGAAGGAAGCAGGGAGTTCCCAGGCAGAAATTCGCCCATACTAACACATGCTGTTGCGTGCACTCGTGAACCACTGTGTTTCCTGGACAAATCACTCTGCAACGCCCATCCCCTGGGAGGAATCTGAACTGCTCATACAGATATTAATTTTGGATTATGATATTTGGGTTAATAGCCACCCATGTTCCCAGTAACACATACTAGTTCTTCCTTAAAACTCAGAGTTCAGCTTTCAGTATTTGGGACAGAGCAGATACCCGATAGAAAAGTGAACTGATAGAGTTAAATTGATCTATCATGTATTGCTCTGTTATATTTTACTTGTTGAGAAACTTTTATTTGGAAGCTTTGAGAGCCAATGAAATAACAATATGTACTTGCTGTGTACCACACATGCCTTTCCTCTCTGGTCAGACACATCCCCTAGTTTCATGCCATTCGCCATTGGACAAATACTGGAGCCGAGGACTGAACACGTGACTGAGAAGCCAAGGTCAAGATGACAAGAAAAACAAGAACATCAAAGACCTGAATCTTCTTCCTGCTGATCCTGGTGTCTTCTCTCCACACTGATTCTTATATGATTTATAAACCCAATCATAGCAAAAGAATAAAATTAACTGCATGCTCCTTATACACAAAGCCACAGCTTTACTTCAAGGTTTTTGGAAATCTAATACACACAGTTATTAAGTGCAAAAAAGGATATATGACAAAATAATAATTAAATTTATTTTCATAGCTATCCAATATGTGTAAATATTTGTTTTCACAAGAAAACTTTTTCCCACAGAGTGATATACCAGAGGTGATGGGAAAAGACAAACGGAAGGGTCCAATGAGTGATACATTCAGAACAAGCAGACTCTCTGAAGGTGCAGCTGGGTGGAGCTGAGAGAAAAGGAAAGATAATCTGGAGAAGGTGTTCCAGGAGGGTGGGGCAAAACCTGAGGAGGAATGTAGAAAAACAGAGGAAGCCCTGTCAGGTTTCCAGACAGTGAAAAACAAACATAAGTACAAAAAGACATTAGGCAACAACTTCTCAGCTTTGCCAAGGAGCAATCTGCAGAACAGAAGGTCCAAGTAGCGGGAGGAAATTCTTAGCAGAGGCAAATAGCATCTTGGAACTGGCTGAAAGGAGAAGAGCATTTAAATGAAAGACAGGAGTAAAGAGACTGTGTCAGGCATTGGACATCCACAGCAGGGGTTTGGAGGCCGAGGACTTCCCAAGGGTTGAGCCAATGACAAGAGACAAGGGTGTCCACGTGGGACAGTGGGAGGTGGATGCATTCATAAAAACAAATTTCTATCTTGAAGGAAATAACAAAACTATAAATGAAACAAATAGATACCTGAATCAGAACAATATAAAACAACGAACACATAGAAAACAAAAGTAGCAACTATTCAAAATCCTCCATGAAAGCCAGCCAGTGTCCTGATTGAAGCAGTGAAGGTTGAAATACCCGAAACCCAGCTGCCTGGTCCACGTCCCACTCACAGCCCTTGGCAGAAAGAATCTGGAAAAACTATTTCATCCCCGACCACCCCCCCTCATGTCTTAGTTTTTTCACAAGAGAACAGCAGAACGTTGTACCATTTGCCACAGAATCAGTAGGAGAATTAAGATCTCAAAGAGCTCAGCGCTTGTCAGAGAGTGAGGCGTCTGATAAAAGGACAGTTTTCAAAGTCTTATGATACTGGAGAAAATGAAATGGGATACAGAAGGAAAAAAATGTAAAAATAGTATTTTTTAAAAGGGATCCAAAAAAGAAAGATGAAAGGGGCGTGGGAATTAAAGGCTGCGCTTTTAAAAACCGATGAATAAGATGTCGCTTAACGTGCATCAGCTCCAAGGGTGTTTACTAATGTAAATTTGTGGAAAGCGGGCAAAGAAGTCACTTATTCCTGAAAGACCCAATTCAGGACTCCGTTTTCAAAAATCATTCAAAGAAGCTCTCTTCTTCCCCTTCCCAGAACTGCCTTAAAACAGCCAAGCGTTTCAACCCAGATCCAAATAAATAACCAAGCATTTCATGTCGGAATGCCATTCAAAGGCAGCAAAGTGACTCCTACTAGTCTCCCAATAAAGTCATACTCCCGGTCTTAAATATATTTACTTTGTGAATTTAACAATTAACCAATCGCCAAAGTCTGGGGTAGCTACTCTAAGGTAAACCTTACAGGTCTCATTTCAGACTCTGGAGGATAGATATTCATTTTAATCTCCATTAACTTGTGTGAAAGCCGATGCTCAAAAAAAAAAAACTTAAGCCAGTGTTTCAAGTTTTCAGTAAAGCAGATGCAGAGCCTGGGCTTGAATGGAAGTCTGATTGAGGAAAAAGCTGAACTTTTAGCATGGTAATGTCTTCAGCAAAGGACTCGAACTGAGTCTCTACATCCTTTCATCAAATAGCCATGCAGGATTTAAACTAGTTATGTCAGCCAGTTATTTATTTTTCAGCTCACACTTCCATCTATGCCTGTGCGTATCAATCTATATGTTTGTCTGAAATCTTGTAGAACTTGAAAAACCACATTTCTTGGTCACTAAGTGGCTAGACAGAATTTGAGAGAAATTCTCTTCTCTGGTGATCAAGCAAAAGCCTCAGCCATGACAGATAAGCAGTCCACCCACTGATAGAAAGCGGGCCTCTGGATCACGGAACATTAAGATTTTTTTTAAAAAATAAAGTATTCTTATTCATTCTCAGTTCTCATAGTCTGAGCATCCCCCCAAGCTGCATTTGATTTTCGTGTTTAATGACACGTGGATCATTTCATACAACGCAGCCTCTCACGGCAAGCCAGTTACTTCATCTGTGGCTAAAGTGAAGAAAGCGAGTTGATGTAGTACAGAAAGCAAACTTCAAGTGCACTCTCTTGAGAGACTAAATATCAATCCCCAGGGTGGAGCATAAATAATGCAAAATACCTGCTCTCTCTTGCCTTAAGATCCTTTCAGGACATTTTTGGCAGTGTGTAATTTTAACTTTAAATATTGACTTTAAAACAAAGCGTATGTAAGATTAAACTCCAATGTATTTATAGCTGGTGAGCAAATGCAATCTTTCACTCAAAAAGATAATGTACGCTGAAATAAAACATGTTCACAAAGATCCAAAATTGAAGCAGAATGTAAGTGCTACACAAGATACATAAAACATATATGAAATAATAATAATAATAATAATAATAATAATAAACTTTGTGACTTATGAAGAGGGGAGGGGTGGATAGAATCAGGGTGATTTCATAGTCGGGATGCTGTTTTAGCAGAAGTCTGAAAGTATATAATATTTCAAGGGACATATGAGATAGGGCATGAGAAAAGAATGATGTAATGGCTTCATAAGGTTAAGATAAGCATAGACAGACTACAAAGTCAGTTCTCACCACAGTCAGGAGAAGACAAGTTGTTTACACTGGGTTCCGCCAGCATCCATGTAGGAGCAAACAATGACAATGATGTGTAAATGGGACAACCAACTTATTAGGGGATCTTCATCATGTGATACAGCACCCACTGTCAGCACAGCAACAGCTCCATAGTTTTCTAGTAACTAGGTAGAGACAGAAGCTGATTTTTACAAACCCATGATACAGAGCTTTCAATTCATCTGAGCTCAAAGAATGGCATCAAATGTTCTTGATACCTTAGCGTGAATTGAGAACAAATGCAGTGGTTAGGTTCACAATCTATTGATAGAAGATGTAGCTGAGGAAAATATACCCTCAAAACTGCAATGTTTTTGTAAGGAATAGATTCGCACAGAAACACTTTGTTTAACAGCAAAAGAAACAAAGAACCGGGCATACCATTTCACACGAAACACATAGGCTTCTTTTCTTCAATTTTTGATCAGAATAAACATAGATTTATTAAGTAAAAGTGAGAAAGAACTCCCAAGAGTGGGAGGGTCTGCAAGGGAATAAAACCCACATATGATCTTCCTGACATAGAATCACATTACTACATATATTATGTTGTGGGCTTAAACTGGAATCTGTTACATACTTCAACAACTTAAAAAAAAGCATGAGGTACAAACAATATGTTTGTTCGATTCTGCTTTCTGTTGCTATGATGAACATATTAACCAAAACCAACCTGGGATAAGGGTCTAGTTGACTTACACATCCCAATAACAGCCCATCATTTAGAGGAGTGGTTCTCAACTTCCTAATGCAGGACACTAGAATATAATTCCTTGCATTGTGGTGGCCCCAACCATAAAATGATTTTCATTGTTACTTCATAACTCTCATTTTTTCTATGAATCTTAGTGCATATATCTGTGTTTCCTGATGGTTTTAGACAGCCTTTGTGAAAGAGTCATTCATACCCAAAGGGATCAGTTTGAGAACTACCAATTTAGGAGAATTAGGGCAGCAATTCAAACAGGAGTGGAGGCAGGGATAAAAAGATGCTTATTGGCTTGCCCATTTTGATTTCCTCAGCTAGGTTTCTGATACGCCTAGGATTACATACCCAGGTATAGCTCTGTCCTCAGTTGGCTGGGCCCTCCTACATCAATTAACAATCAAGAAACTATTCAACAGACATTTCCACAGGCCAGTCTGGTAGAGGCATACAGACTAAGGCTTTTATTGGCAAGGTGTGTCAAGTTGACAACCAAGATTAACTATCTCTATGGCTAATCACGTGATGAGGTTTAATTGCTTTAAGGGAGACAATTTTCATCCCTCAGTGGCAAAACCCCATATACATAGTCATATAAACCCGTATGAAAATATACACCTAATTGTTCATTATTATTTTTAATTCTTTTTAATTGTATAGCTTTCTGTGAGATGATAAGCACACAGAATGAACCATTTCTGACAAAGACAAAGATTCTGGAATACTCTATACCAAATTAGACATGTCTCCTGATTAAAGATCAACAAAAGTAAGAATTTGAAAAGACTACTAAAACAGCATAGACAAAATATTGCAAAGGTTTAACATAGTAATACAATGAAATGGAAATGAGAGAATGGTTAGAAAAACTCTCTAAACTAACTGAAAATAAAGATAAATGAAAGTGATAATAACAACGCTAACATTGAGTATGGGTCATTCAAAACAAGACATTAATTAGAAATATGAACACAAATCGACTCATTTAACACCCCTGGTGACCAAGCCATCTAATACCATTACTACTGTCATTTTTCTGATGTTAAAATGCAGGCAGAGGGAACCATGGTGAGTTTTTAAAGGCTGTAAGCTGGCAAGTAGCAAAGACTGGATGGGAATTGGGACAGAAAGGGCCTGTCTTACCTTGTGCTACAGAAGACTGATTAGTCTGTACCCTTAAGAGTACTTGTATATACTGCCAGGCAGTGGTGGTGCATGCCTTTAATCCCAGTACTCGGGAGGCAGAGACAGGTGGATCTCTGTGAATTCGAGACCAGCCTGGCCTACAAGAGCTTGTTCCAGGATAGGTTCCAAAGCTATAGAGCAAACTCTGTCTCGAAAAACTTAAAAAACACAAAAGAGCACTTGTATATGATAGTTATAGAAATAAAGATGTCAAATAGGTCACAAAAATAAATAAATAGAACTGGTTTATTCTTGCCCTTTTTGCTTTTGAAGCCCTTGGAAAAAGTGAAAGGCTTTAATAGAGACACAAACCATTTTGGCGTGAATGAAGAGATGAGAAAGGATAAGTGGACAAATTATTAGAAATTCTTCTTTCACTATAATTCCCTGTGGAGATGATACTGTCAGTGAATAACCATAGATTTGCACATTTGTGAGAATGTGACCGTCATTTTAACATGAAGTTGGTTAGTTTTATATAATAAATGCACCCTTGAGAACTCTACAAACTGTCAAGTTCTCCCTACATAGATATAAAATGAAAATACAGCTATGCAGAAGAGAGTGTTTTCTATCACTTCAGCAGATTCTTTTAAAGTTCATTTAAAATTTAGGAGATTATTATTCCAGGAAGGATGGAATTTCCCCTTGACAGGAAAATATCCACAACTGAAAGACATAATGTAATAAATAAGTACACGATTTCAAAGGAAAATAAGAGCGAACACCTGCTTCCTGTAAGGGTTCTGATGAGCACACTGGGAAAGGCATCCGTTGTTTCTATTATTAAAGGTGACCACACCAAGAAAGAATGATGTTGTGCAGGAGTGTTATCTTTTGCTTTGTTCACACCCAGATGAGACATTAAAAGCATTAGGTTCAGATAAATCCATACCTCCCACAGACAAAGAGTTACGGAAAGCAGATTGTGCCTATATTCTTCCTCACTGAATTTTTTTAATAAGGATGTTCATTTTGCACTGAAGCGCAACTACAATTGAATAATTTGAAAGTGTTCTCTACATTTTTTACTACAGTTCAACAGCAAAAATATATAAATCAATGTATCATACTTTGGAAAACAAAAAACAAAACTCTGTGACAAAAGACTAACCTCTGTAATCATGCAAACTCTATACATTATTTCATATTTTGTGTGTATGTATATTAATATAATTGAGCATCAGTCTTTAGACAACTTTATATTTTACAAGGTAAACAGTAAAACATTCTCTCAGCAATATTTAATAGCAAATAATACTTAAATTCAAACCAATTTGTCTTTAGCTTGAGTCTCTTAAATGAAAGAAATTCTATAAATTTAATAGCAATATAAAAGTGCATATACTCACATATGACAGGAAAGTAGAAAATGAGTTTACATTGGTTAGTTTCGTAGAAAAAAAAATCTTTCTGACTGTCTTAAGTGATTCAGAACACCATGAAAGACACCTCATGAAGCCACTGAACACTTGTTGATAGAGCCATTGAACACTTATAAGTTGTGAGTCTACTCTGAGTACATAAGGGCAATGCCTGAGGAGAAGCCAGACTTGTGTCTGATACCCTTGAGCTCACTGCATAAGGGATGGCACAGACCAGGGAGAAGGCAATTTCAAAGGCCAAGTACACAACCAGATAAGGCAACTCTAACACAACTTGTACTTTTCTGACATTTACTGCAATATATATGTGTGTGTATATGTGTGTGTGTGTGTGTGTGTGTGTGTGTGTGTGTGTGTGTGGCAAAATAGAACTTTCTTGTTTTGTCCCAGAAGTTTCATTTACTTAAAAAATTTACTTAACTCTCCAAAACATTGCTACCTTCTATCTACAATTTAACTCATTAAACTTATCATTTATAACATTATCTTCTTTGTAAGTTATAGTATATGTAATGATATATAAATACATGAAATCATATATAACCTTATGTTCTATACAGAAATGGACAGAGTTAGATTAATTAGAAAACATATAATTAATAAATCATACACATTTAATTGCAGTCATTTATTGTAATGGATCAAAGCTGAATACACTCCATGAATGTACCAGGAAAGATATTTTGTTCTTCTGAAAGTTGTCACTGAGATGTGGGCATTAGTTCAGCCTTACCTGGCTACAGGTTTCAACAACTCCTGCAGAACACACCACATTTGTAAAGTACATGCTGCCTTCACCAAGAAGCAGAAAGATTGCCTTCTCTAGCAGTGAAGACTCTTTTACCATGTGATGTCTCAGTGTGTACCTCTGAGCACACTGCTGCCAGTGTGCCATGCCTACAGAGCTGAAGCCTGGGGCTATTCCACTTTGAATTCTCAGCACTGTCTTAAAATAGACAAGTTGTCCATTCATGTTTAAGGAAGGAAGGATGGGAGAGGGAGCAGGAAGGAAGAAAAGAGCGTGGTGAAAGACACACAGAAGAAATTTACACCAGCACATCCCTAGTCTCTCTGGAGTTAAGAAATTTGAGGAGACGTTTTCTCAAGATGTTTTTTAAAATATCTGAAACACAACAACTACATGAACCAACTTAGACAATTTTACAGTAACTATTTCTTAACTAGAAAGATTTCCAAATAGATTTGCTAAGATTGACAGGTTACTAGGCCTACATTTCAATCTCCAGGGTTAGAATTTTAAAAAAATGAAAAAGAGAAGCAAAAGTCCTCTGGACCTCATCCTGAAAACGTTCAACAAGTGCAGTACTTAAATTTTACCCATGGTTTATAAATTTATCAATACAGAAGATAACATTTCTACCTTCAGAAAATATCTTTTTGGAGGGACTGGAGAGGTGGCTCAGCAGTTAACCATCCTTCATGAGATCTGTAGCCTTCCTTTCACCTACAGGCCTACATACAGGCAGAAAACTGCATACCTAATAAATAAATCAATCCTTTTTTTAAAGAAAGCATCTTTTTAAAAAATCAAGACAGGACCAAAGAGACTTTTCATAGTTGTCTCTAAAACATATCCTCTTGGAAATACAAAAATCCCATTTGCAGTTGTTTAAAGATGAAGTAATTTAGTGCACGGTGCTCGCATGTATGTTGAGGTAAATGTTCAGGATATATGTTTTCTGGATTGGCACACTTAAGGAAGAAGAAAGACTTGAACTGACTTTTGAAAAACTGGATATCGGCGTACAAAGACAGGATGAAACAAATTCCATTCCGAAATGATACTGTGATAGGTGTTGGACCCAAGGTTTCATTTTAAGAACAAATTTGGTATTGTTTCCCAAACTAAATATGTGGTAAGGGAGTCATGGCTGTGGCTTCTCTTTCCATAGTGTGTCAGTAACAGCCTGGCATGAGACATCATTGACTGCACACCAGTGATGACATTGACTGCTTTTCATCTCACGGAGCAACAGTGAAGACGGAGCAAGGAAAGGATCCAATGGGGACAAGGAAGTAAGTAAGAACCACCTAAGTCAGGACTCTGTTAGCTTGGTGTGGCCACTTTCCCCATTTAATCCTGGGTTACATATACGGAACAAGAACTGTTAATCAATTGAACAATGCAATCTTTTGTTAATGACTGAAACTACCCCAAAACCCCACAAATAGCCTTGCAGGTTGTATGGGAAAATTCTAACATTATCATTTGAAAACAGATTTCCCCACCAAATACTTAGAAATCAGTATGACTTAAATCATTTCCTAAAATACCTTTGGAGAGGCAAGTCGTTAGACTTATGCAGACTAGCACAACTAAAGGATAAATAAAATACCACAAAGAAAATGTAAAATTATCTTTTAAAAGAAAAGAACAGTAAGGATTCTGAAAAGTCATAAAGTAGCATATTATTTTGAAATATATATGAAAGCTATATATTATACATATACATATATGGGTGTCTTTGTGTGTGTGTATGTAAAGAATGCTGGTGTATCTACACCTTAATAGGTATCAGGATGAACAAGCACAGTCATGTATATTTCCCTAGGCAGTAAGCCAAACAAGCCAGTTGCAGCCTCTTTTGGGCCTGCGATTCCTCTGTTGTTTCCATATGAGGATTTTGCAGCATTTAATTCTCCTTTATCTTGGTTTTGTCTTCTTTTGTTGCCATCACAGCTCCCAGCCCTTAGCTAAAGGCTCCTTCCATTCACTACATTCACTCAGACCCAGCAAATCTTTTCTGAGGAATAATTTTCACTCCAATCCTACTCACCTGTCCAGAAGAGAATTCCCTCCCTCTCAGTTCTTCTGAAGCCACTGACCAAGCTGCTCTAGGATAAGGACTCAAGGGTGCTTGGCTATGTATCTTTCCTCCATCATCCTGTCAGCAATTCTCCGCAGCTTTGGCTTGGACGACTCAGTCTGTTACATTCACACTGAAGGTGATCCATTCATATTCTACTTCCTTTCCTTTTTCATGTCATGACTGAATGTGGAGTGAATCATAGAGCATAGTTTACAATGCACTGCTTATCCCACACATATATTTGCTTTGTGTTTTTCTCTGCCTGAAGCTCGTCTGTCTCCATTCATGTTCCATATTTTATTTATCTCAAGAAATATTTATTGAATGGGTGTCTGTTATATATACTGTGTGAGAGTCATTAATGGAACAAAATGTAAAAGTATAGCTACTATTCTTAGGTAGACATTTACTACCAAGAAGCAAGGCAAACTTCTCTATCACATCTGACAAATGTCTTTTGAGTCTTCGGTAAAAGTGGTTCCCTAATCTTCCCAAATACTGCAGACTAATTCCAAAATATTCATTACTCCCCAAAATCTGATGGTAAGACCCTATTGCTGAGAAGACCACATGCAGGTGACATAGATCATGGAGAAATCTAGCTGTTATCCATCTTGAAGTTTCACCACTACTGATTAGTGTTCATAGTGCTAGAACGTGTTATACAGACTCTCAGAGGAGAAGAGTAAGCCACACTCAAACCCAGCTATGAACTCTTATTTAAAATAGTAACCTGCCTGAAAGATATACCTAGCCCCCAGTGGCACAATCATTAGAGTGAATAGCCAATCAGTTTTTAAAATTAATTTAGTCCCATTCCATGCTATGGAACCCATACACACTTTGTTAATGAGACCACACACCAAGAATCACCAGCAGGAAACCCACTACTATTATTCTCCTAAAAAATATAGAAGGAAAATTATTCCAAATGGCATAGAGTTGTATCTATAGGTGAGTCCGTTCTCAGCCCTTATCAGAGAAGTCCTATGACGTATTCTTTAATTCTGTCATTTTCTTCCTTACCCTCCACTGTGAGTTACGAAGAGGGTATTCCCAGAATTTTCTCCCTTATGCTGAATTATTTTGGGTCTCAGGCATTTCACTACAACACCACACAGCCTAACTCGCCATCTGAGATTAGTCTTGGTTGCTTAGCCCTTTTATTATAAGGGAAGCCACTTAGTTTTGGAAGTAACACTTTTAGAGTCTATGATTAGTATAATTTGTTGAGCATGGATTTGAAGTGTTGGAGAGAATGTGGTGCAATGGTTTAGATGATGAATTATGAGAAAAACTAGTCAGAGTGAATTTCATAACTATATCATTCACATGGGTTGCATGATGTCTTAGTTTGGGTTTTTATTGTGAAGAGACACCATGGCCACAGCAATTCATAAAGAAAACATTTATTTGGGGTGGTTCACCTATAGTTCATCATCATCATGACAGGTAGCATGGCAATGGGCAGGCAGATGTAGTGCTGGAGGAGTAGCCCAGAGTCCAACATCTTTCAGGCAACAAGAATTGGCAAAATACTGAGCATAGGAAACCTCAAACCCACCCCTTAGTGACACTCTTCCTCCAACCAGGCCATACCCACTCCTACAAAGTCAAACCTCCTAATAATGCTTTTCTTTATGAGATTGTGAGGACCAATTATATTCAAACTACTGAGAATATGGGACCCAGTTACATTCAGACTACTCCCCATTCTTGTCCATTTCTCCATTTGTTGGGGTTCATAAATCACACTAACCTCAGGAATATTTTTAGAAATAAATGTTTAGACAAACCAAACACTATATGGCACATTAAATTATTGTGTCACCTTGACTTGTCTTATACAAGCTGTACCTATTACACATTTGTATAGATTTCCATTTCATCTATGTCATTTGGAGTTGCCTTTTTTTTTAATCTGATGAAATAGTTCAAGGAAGAATCTTTAGGTTGCCAATTCAAATATGCAGTTGGATAACAGAATAGTATTTCAAAACTGATCTTCCTCAACCTTTTCCAACTCCTGCTCCTGCTCTTGCTTCTTCCTTGCTAAGAAGTTTGAAGACACATAATAGACAATTGCATATGTTCCCCACAGGAACGTGCCTCCATTCAAGCAGTCCAGAAGAAGGAGTTAGTTATAGACACTAAGCATTAAGTAACAGTGTCCTCAAGCATCCCCTTTTTAGTTCCACCCTGCTTTAATGACATTACCCTGTTTGTCTTTCCACTGTTGGGTTTGTAACATTGCCTATTTCCTTGATGTAGCTTTCCATCCCCAAATACAGATACAGATTGTTGAATAGACTACTTTAAAAATCTCTACAAGGATGCCCTGTTTTCCTCTAACATGTTCCTGTTCTTATTTCTATCCTTTGGCCCAGAATCTATCCACCGTGTGGCCACTACTTTGTCCCTTTACATTCTCCTGTCAGGCTTTATTCTTGGGTCCTTTTCTCAAATGGTCTCATTCTCATGATATTTCGAGCTAGTCTATTTTAGTATGCTTCATAAGAAAGTGAAAGGAAACAAAATGATCTAATCCACTGCTCTTTCACTTGACGACCTGGAAATAATCCCAGAATCAAGCAGTCTCATGCCCAGAGACTAGACTGTTTCTAGACCACACACCAGTGATGTACTGGCCGTACTTGAACTGTCTGGCTATGAAGGGAGCCCTGGAGTTTTTCTCTCTCTTTATTAAATGTTCAGGGCACTCTGCAGGAAGCCTCAATGCTGCCCTTATGGAATCAAGTTACCTAAGGAAAGTTCAGTCCCCATCTGCTAAGAAACAGGGTCAAGGAGAGCTCAGAGATGAATCTCAGCCCTGGGGATCTCCAAGGACATTAGTACCAAATGCAAGTCTCTATCCAGTGCTTGACAATTCTTTAGTGTGAAACTAAACAGTAGTGGCAAATATGATAATCAATGATATTTTCCTGAACTTGAACTTTAATGTCATGGTTGTTTCTGAGCAAATGGAACAGAAACTGAATAGTGTTCTGAATTACTTTGGGAAAATACTTTTGAGTGTCTTTCTTGATGTTACAAGCTTGTCTGTTCTCACAGTTAGCACTTTTGCTTATTAGTGCTTATCAGAATAAATTGTATGAATAATTTATGAACCTATTCACAAAAGTAAAATGCTTTGCAAATAGGGTAGACATGAATTCTGCCACATGGTTTTCATAGGAATATTCAGTATTACCCCCTGATTACTATGATGCTATTATCTATATGAACTGGATTTTAAGACATCTATTGGCATCTATAACTCTTTTCCCAACTCATGTAATAGAAATGAACCACTTGCTGCATATAAAGACATTTCTGCACTGCCTGGTCAGATAGTAGTTGTAAGACTCTCCTCATAGAGTAAGAATCTTAGCTTGGAAAAAAGAAATTCTCTGCATAGAGACCAAGGCACTGGGCCAGGCATGGTGGTTTATACCTGTCCTGTACCCTCAAGAGGTGGCAGCAAGAGCAGGAGGAGTTCAAGGCCATCTTTGGATACATGATACATGGTGGATTTGATGCTTTTTGGGGTTACAGAGGTCCTTGTCTTAAAAGAAAGAAAAACAGCCAGAAGAGCAGGAGGGAGAGAGGGAAGCACAAGATAGGAAGCAGATGGAGAAGAGGGAAGCCAGAATATGCACACAAGCCATTCTGAGCTCCCCTGCCTTGTCTATTAGAAGTTTACCAATGCAATGGAGGCTTCACAGCCCAGAGGACAGGGGTTAGGTTGGACAGTTGAACACATGGAGGTGCTTGGTGGGTGGTATGCCCAGAAACTTCAAGGTCTGTGCCTGTTCCAAGACACACAGTACATGCATTTCCTTCATTTATCTTTGGCCTATATAGCCCTTTGTTTTAAATCAGTCATTGTCTGGGCCCAAGCCCCATGCATCATCATAAAAATTTATCCAACCCAGTGAAGTTGTTGTGGATTGTAGATTTGTAGGCGGTTGATCATGAGCACTGGAAAAGAACCTATGGTTTGCGACTGGCATCTGATGTATATGAGATGACCATAGACTTGGAAATTGGACCTTCAGCATGTAGGATCTGGCACTCTCTCCACATAGAGAGTGTTAGGAATGGACATTAGATGTACCCATTATGAAATTGCTTGCTTGATAGTGGAGAGAAAGTCCTACTATTTCTCAGGTAACAAAAGTGATTTTCTTGTGAATACATAGGAAAAACATTGAACGGTTTTGGTCCAACCATGAGAATTTGAGAGTAGATTAATACACAATATTTCATTTACTTTTTATATGAAGAAGAATATATTCATATGTATATTTATACACAAATTTTTAATGCACTATTTATACATACAGATATATAAGTTTATACACATATATTTGTGTATGAACCTTATACAAAATTTATATTCGATGGAAACCTTGCATTCTAAGTTTTTGAGGATAACATTTGTTGAGAGAAGCCAGAGAAGGAAAACTTTAAAGATTGAATCCCTTAGGACGGTATGACGGTACACACAGGCTCAGTACTCTGGAAGTAGAGGATCAGGATTTTAAACCCAGCCTCGGTAACACAGCTAGTCTAGGTTTGTTCTGAGCTCATGAAATCCTGTCTCAAAATATAAACAATGAACAAAATACTGAAGCAGTCAATACAAAGTCTGTTTAGTTTTACCCTTCTCTTCCTTCCCTCCAGGCCTTTCCATGTACTCTTCTTGTTCCCTCTCAAACTTATTGCCTCTTTTTCATTTTTTCTATATCCATTCCATATTACATTCTTGGAGTTATCATCTCATGCTGGTCTTTATTGTGGTTCATAAGCATCATAGTGCTAAGACCACTGATTACTTTACCCACATGGGATCCTGCATTGCTCAAAGCCAGTTCTCAAGATGGAGCTGTTAAAGTCAGATTCAGCAAGGATCCTCTGACTTCTGTGTCAGATCCTCTGGAGATAGGATCAATGTACATAATATCTTTAGCAACAGAAGCTACCTTCAACATTTGGGGGGTGACCAAGTGCTACAGCAGTAGCCTATAACGTTTCTGGAGTCTCTTTCACAATCCTGACTAACAACCCAAAAGAGGGATTTTCCTGCCTGGTGTTGGGGTTTTGTTAGATAGTCTGTGACTCTCGGAGGAGCACTGTTACCTTAGATAGGAAAATTTTATATTTACTCTGCTTGGGTATGTATACACAGATGTATATGTATATATATGTATATATATATATGTATATATATATATATATATATATATATATATATATATCTTTATACCAGACCTTGAGGGTAGTTCAGCATCTTTACTTCTGACTATTGTAAATAACATAGTATTACAGATAAACAAAAAGATGATTTTTGGTTGTCATGGACATTATGTTGTTTGACTGCTAAAAATTGGGGAAAAGGAAACCTCAATAGAGTTGTTATTTTAATAACTCTGGAGTGAAGGTTACAGGATAGGAAGTGACTGTTCACTACACACTAATACCTTTTGAAATATGAATAATAATACTGCTTCCTGAAATATGAAAAGAAGTGTGCTGATAGGGATACAACAAAAGAAGGCTTTGAAACAATCAGGGTGCTGAGCCAGGGTGGAGGGTGGGGTAAAGCAAACCCATAGTACGTTAGCCCAGGCGCACTGAACGTTTATTGAGTGCACATGTGTAAGCAGCACATTCCTTTTCTATGCAAGTTATTCCTGCCAAAAGCTTGCCCTTTTAAAAACCTGAACAATGAATGCTCCCTGCCAAACCTCATCACAGAGAAGTCTAAGACAACAATCCTCACGGCTCTGCAAAACGTGAATTGAGCCAAAGACAGGGAGATGGTGTTTGCTCATCTGACTATCTGGCATCGGTACTTTTGAACAGCTACTTTACAGGTGATAAAAGCCCTCACTTCAAATAGAGCACAAGATTCTTGATTTGAATTGACTTCCCAGTTTGAGATGCAAGCATGTGTCTGATATTCTTTTATTGTGCGGATAACTTTGCATCCAGAAGAGTCTGGGTACCTTTATTGTCTACTAATCTGTATTAAAAACAATATGTAAACACTGACTAGGTTATAATATAGAAATATAACAAAAAGGAATGACAAAAGACAATGTAGCCAAAATCAACTCTATATTGAAAAATACATCAAGGCCAAAATCAATAATTCTACAATTGTATTAATATTCAGAGAATTTGTGCTCTGGTATATAAATTAAAATTTCAGATAGATGATATTTGAAATGATTATTTTCATTTTAAGGATATTTTTAAAATATTAATTTGGTTATAATTACTTTTCAGAAGTCAACAATTACTTGAAAATGTGTTCAGAAGAGATAAGAAGAACAACATGATGATCTTTTCAAAATATGAATTAAACATGTCTCCATCATTGAAATTAAACATTTAAGAAGTTTTCACAAAATATTGTTTAATTACTCATTTTGACTAAGGTAACTTATCATAGGTCAGACAACTTTTGTTCATCTGGTTTTTGAAGACACTGTCTCATGCATCTAACTGACCTTGAATCTGTAGTTTAGCTTTGAACTCTTGATCCTCCTGCCTCCAGCTGCTAAGTGCTGGGCTTCTAGGCATCTACAATGGGTGCAGGACAATTGTCTATATTCTGTCAATTATGTTTTAAGTAAACGCTGATTGGCCAGTAGCCAGTCAGGAAGTATAGGCAGGACAACCAGACAGGAAGTGGAGGCGGGTCAATGAGAACAGGAGAATTCTGGGAAGGAGGAAGCTCATTCCTCCCCAGTCCTGTCCAGACACCAAAGAAGCAGGATGTGACCTGCCCCCCTGAAAAAGGTATTGAGCCCTGTGGCTAACATAGATAATAATAATGGGTTAATATAAGTTATAAGAGTTAATAAGAAGCCTGAGCTAATGGGCCAATCAGTTTATATCTAATGTAGATTCTCCTTGTGATTTTCTTTGGGACATAAAGACTGTGGGAACTGGGCAGGACAGAAACCCCAACAAGCATGCCCTCATGTTACATACAGTCATGGATCAAGAACAAATATTAAGAAAGTTTTCATTTCTTTTGCCACAGGGAAAACATAAATTTATAATTTCATTGAGGGTCCAAATAATATTAGTCATATAACGTCAGTCTTTTTTACAAGTTTATAATACAGCGTACTGTCACCAGAGGTAGGCTTAATCCTGTCTCCTACAGCCAGGTAATCAGGCTTTTCACAGAAAAGTTCTTGTGTGTTTCATATTATGACTCATATAAAATAACACCAGAGTAAGAAAAGTTTAAAAAACAAGAAATGCTAAGTTTTTAACTTTTGTCATGTTAAAACACAAGTTCAACTGAGACTCTAAAGCAGGTCATCACTAAACAATTATAAATATGAAGAAGGAGTAAAGAGCAAAGCCATAGACATGACAAAACGACACGGTTTTTGGCTCAATTGTAGAGGGAGCTGCCCACACAACAATAGATCAGGTTTTGTTGGCTTGTTTGCTGTTGTTTATTCGCTTGTTTATTTCTCTCTCTGAACCTAGAGATTGAATGCACATGACAGATGAGTGCCTTGCATTTTGTTTTGAAATGGGGTCTTGTTAGTAAGCAACCAAAGCCAGTCTTAAGATTTGGCAATCTCCTGCCTCAGCCACTCAGTTGACTGGGATTACAGGAATGTGCCACCACATTTGACACTTATGTTTGAAAACACAGCAAATTCTTCTAAGTACACATCAAAACAAAACTCAAAGCACCAACAGCAAAATTGTACCAAATGTAGACAAGAACATTGTGAGAAAAAGTAAAATTTTACATTTGAATCTCTCTCCTTGGAGAAGGAAATAAAGATAAGAAGGAGCACTTGTATTTAGGAGTATGTGTGTGAGTACATACATGCATGTAGATATGTGTGAATGCGTAATATAGACTCGTGTAATATGCAAGTACATGAAAATATATACATGTGAGTACTCATATATATGTGTGGGTGTGGGTGTGTAATAAATATAATTGATCCAGTGGCAAGAGGCAGTCCTCTTTGCTGTCACTAACATTCGCAGAAATACAAATATGCCTCAGCTTCTAGGAAGGATTACGGAAGGTAGAAACTCCCTAGGAATTCTAGAGCATACAACATAGTGATGCATAGTTATTGCACACATAGAATTTGATGAATAATAATCTTTAATGTATTTGACAGAGTGGGTTCCTTGAGGTTGAAAGAAAGAGGAAAGTCTAAGTATTCATTCAGTGACTTTGATAAGAATTTTGAAAGGCTAACCTTTATCTAGAATTGAAGACATCTGGGAACAATGATGGATCTCAGTAAAGTCAGCAAGCAGCAGAAATACAGAGAGAAAACCCTTCTCTATGCCTTTAAACACTTAAGACTTATTCATTGATTGCTAACATACAGCTTTATTTTCATGACAAACTACAATAATGTGATTTAGGAGATTTTGAAAATTCAGTATTCTGTCTTACTTTGGAAAGAAATAATTATAAGGATAGCCAAGTCACTGTATTTTTTTTGTGATGATCAGATTTATTATCGTTATTATTAACAGAAGATGCTAGCATCATTAATAGGATACCCAAATTAAAGAAAGTAATCAAACATTCAATTAAAAGATCTTGGAACTTGAGAGATGACTCAGAAATTAATATTTAATGGTCTTGCAGAGGACCCAGGTTCAATTTCCAGCACTCACATGACAGTTTACAACCATCTGTAATTGTAAGAGATCCTCTCCTGATTTCCTTGGCACACGTATATGACAACTGCACAGACATATATAAGGAAAAATCCTATATACATGACAAACACACGAACACACACACACACCCCAGAGAGAGAGACAAACAGAGAGAGGGAGAGAGAGAGAGACAGACAGAGAGAGAGAGAGAGAGAGAGAGAGAGAGAGAGAGAGAGGTTAACCCTGATGGGTACAAAATAGCTCACCTTCAGTCTGCTTTCTCAATGCATGCTGTGAACACAATGATTCAGAGGGGTTTTAGATTTCTAAAAACACTTAGAAAATAAAGCAGTTTCCCCAAAACTCACACCATCTTTTGCCATTATCTATATTTTACATTGGTATGGATAATCACTACAAATAATAAACCATTAAGGAAATATTATCATTTCCAAATTTATTTACATTTTTACAAGAAGTCTATAGGACATTTTCATTATATCCTTTAATCTGTAACAGTATCTCAGCTGTCCTAGTGATTGATGACATTGGAGGCATGAGGATTTCTAAATTTTCCAGTAGTGTAATTTGTCTCAAGTTTTTTCTCTGGTCTTCATAGGATTACAGATTTAAGAAAGAGCCCGATTTAAAAATCCACCACTTTTACTCACTCACATGAAGAGTACATTCCATCCATGAGATCTATGGCTGTCATTTTAAATGTGACAACGTGGTAGACACTGGCAGTTAGATGGGGTTCGTGAGAATTAATTCCTGCGCAGTGCTCTCTTTCTTTGCCCCTTCCACCCCATGCTCTTTGGGAAGAAAATTGTTCTCACCCCACGGCTATTTTATTTCTCTTTCTCACCTCAGTACAGAAATTATTTGAAGTTCTTCTGCACAGGGAACCTAAATTTTCTCTTATGTTTATTATTTGATAAAATTATTAAAACTATTATAATTTCATGAATATTTATTTTATACTTGTTTCAGAACTATTGCTACAGCTTTGATTGTTCATATTATTAGAATTTTGATCATTGGGAGTTCTAACCATTAGTTCCTGTGTCTTTTTTGCATACAGCTACATGTGTGAGTATGAATGTGTGTTTGCATATATGTGTGTAAGAGCATGTGTGTGTTTGTGTGCATCAGTGTGTGTACATACGTGTGTGTAAGTATGCATATGTGTATGTTTGTGCACATGTGTATGCATGTGTGTAGACATGTGTATGAAGACATGTGCATAAGGTTTTGTACAAGTGACTGCTTGTGTATGTGTATGTACATTTTTCTGTGAGTGAATGTATGTATACATATATGTGGGGGTATATGTATGCACATGCATGTGTGTGCTTGTGTGAGTATGTATGTGTGGGTGAGTTAGTGTGTTCATGCATGTATTATGTACACACGTGATATGTGTGAGTTTGTGTATGTGTGGGTGAGTTAGTGTGTGCACGTGTGTGTATGTACATTAGGTGTGTTTGTGTGTGTTGCTTAGTGCTCTTTTATTTTCTGATATTACAAGGTGGTTTTAGAATTAGGCATTTCTCTAAGGAAACTGGGTTCTTTCTACTGAAGAATGGTATTAAAAAGCAAAATGCAGTTGCTTTGTTAAATATAAAACAACTCTAATTTAAACTTACTCATGTCTTAGTAATTACCACATATCTTTGAATGTAGTGGATGTATGAAAAATGATTCCTGACCTTTCTACATTTTGCTTCCCAAAATTTATTAATTTTGGAATAGTGATCCTGAACTATTTTTGCCATGAAAGCTGTCAAAATAAGAATTTTTGAAATCTCATAAAACTATACACATTATTTCAACAAGTAAACTTGAATTAGTGGCATTCCTACTAATCTAGAAGTTACTATTTAAGGTAATTTGGAGCCTCAACTATCTATCTGTGAAATACAGTATCATATTTTCAAAACTAAAAGTGCTGTCCATTATAAGAATATTGTTCCTTTTAAATTTTTTAAAGCCTTATAGAACTCTTGTTACTTTCATCGATTAATTACTTTATATGAGAACCAAATATACCCTGGGAATAACAACGATAAGAAATATCATACTTCAGAATATCTGAATTTAGTACTTATAGTTTATTTTTTATGATAAAGATAAAAAGAAAAACAACTTATGCTAGTTTCATACATGTCATGGGAGCTAGGTTATGTAGATTCAATTTGACATCATTCCATCATTAGTCATGGATCCAGCTATGCCTTTTTAATATTTGAAAATTCCATACGTGAGTACTCTATTTGTACTATTTTCACCTTTTCTTCTCCCGGCTCCAGCTCCCCTTTCCTCTGTTACCTCTCCCACTCATGACCTCTTCTTGAACTGATGCTACACATGTATGCGTTCAAGCACAGAGTCACATACACAAGCCACTGAGTCCATTTAGTGCTGCTTGTAAATACATGTGCCTAGAGATGACCACTCATAGTTGGATAACTCACTTGGAAGCTTTCACACCCTGGAGAAAACGGATTCTCCCTTTTCAGCAATAGTTGACTGTAACTCTTCACCTAAGGTCAGGCATCATGAGATGTCCCCGGTCTATGTTGGCCTTTAGCTGGAATTCTCATCATGCAGGTCTTGTTTAGGCAACCATATTTTTAAGAATTCATGAGTACAACCTCTAAGGGACTTTAAAAAATGTACTTAGTAGGAGGCCTTACTCTGAGACCTCCTTTTCAAAGTTAATACAAGCTGAAGATGAATTGGCCAATATTATTTCTCAGTCTCTTTATTCTAATGAGTCCAGACAACATCTCTACTGAGAAAGGTTCTATTGCAATTTTTGTTATGCAATGTAGTTATAGTTATATGTACTCAGCTCATTTATTTAAATGGCAGCTGGGAAGCTCATCTGGATTACAAACAGCACCATAATCTCCAATGTCTGTTTAAAGTATTCAAGAGTCTTAATTAAAAGGTGTAGCAAAAAGCATGACTCATTTAAGATAGATGATCAATGTGTTACTTTGATATAATTATACAACTTTATTTACCACATAAGTAATCTTGCTTTATTTTAAGAAGCTGAATAATTTATTTTTTGTTTGTATTGTGCTTGCTCATTTGTGTGTTTGTGTGTGTGTGTGTGTTAGCTTACTACTTTAGGATGCGATAGTTCTATTAGGACAATTTTTAATTAACTGGAAGAACATTGCACATTCCTGTGAGTTGTCGGTGAAAGCCTTGCTCAGCATTACCTATTGAAATACCACTTTCTAAAATTATTAGACTGTCTCCCAGAAGAAATAAAGGATGTAAAAGAAGTGATTCCTCTTTACCAAAGCAGAAGGGGATGCAAGGTGAAGGATGATGGTCTACGCAGGAAGAAGAGATTAATCCAGGTAAGTCTCTCAGGGTCAATGAGCCCTTTCATGCTTTGCTTTACTCTTCCCTTTCAGTTTAGGGGAGGTGTATATGGCTAATGGGGTGTTACAATTGAATGAGCACACTGAAAGGACTTACTAATAGAAGATTAGTAAGCAGCTTGAAAATGCACTGTTTCAGTACTATTAAAGTGGTTTAACCTAAGTGTAAATGTGGAAATGCAAAATCAAATAATTACATGAAGGGTCAAAATAATTAAAAAGAGCCCTATGTTTTAGCACATGGACTATCTTCCTAAAAGCACTTGTATGTACATGTTGCTTGATAATTTAATTCATGTAAAAATGTCAGTAATGAATCTGTCTCATTACCAAAATCCAAAACAACTTCCAAAGTGTTGTAGCTACTTATCAATAATTTTTATTTACAATAAATTGTCTCTTTTTCTCAAACACTTTACTGATTAAAATTAAACTACCATTTTCACAGATGACATAGATTAAATCATTCTTAATTAATTAGTTTCTTCCAAAAAGCCCACGAATTTAATAATTTTGTTGTACGTAACTCTTTTAAGTGCATGAGTATATGCCCTTCCTATGTTACTGCACATTTACTACATGCTGGGAGCTAAATCCTTTAAGTGAATAGGAAAAATCCAGAAACGAGAAAAATATCTACTTATTATAATCAAGACAAGTATGAATGTGGAATGATTTTGTCAAGATTATAGATATTTAAATTACTATCTGTAGAATAATTAATTAGATTTTAATAGTATTTGATAGATGCTTTGTACAATATTAACTAAAGGTATTCAAAATTAAGAGAAGACAAATTATTTTTCTCCAGATTTCTATGATCTAGGCAGGGATTATAAACAACATAAGCACAGAGAAACAATTGAAGTATTTCAGTATAGTAAGGATGGATTTTAAAGACATAAAAGTAAGGGAGAATCTGGCCAAAGTCTCCTAGAGGAAGAGAAGATTTAAAAACCAACATTGTGATTTTGTGGTCACCAAATATCGTCCAAGTATCAATCATCATTTCTACTGTTGTTGTTGCTTAGTCCCTAAATGTGGCAGCTTGCTCTGGTTTAACCTCAAGGCTTGTGATAGGAAAGCCTCAAAGACATTTTCACCTTCCTTGGATACTCTATGACGCTGCATGTGTTTGTAGCAAAATACTACTACTACTAATAACAACATAGACCATTGGCTACTCTTGTTTATTAAATGAAAGGGACAATTTCCCATGAACATGTCATAAAAATATTAAATCTTCTAGATGAGAGACCAAATTTCGGTCAACTTCTCTCTTTTTTTTTTTCTAGATAATGAAGCTGTTTTAAACAATCTGAAGATATCCTACTACTTTTTACAATAACAGTCACTGGAAGACTTTCTATTTAAGATGACTTGATAGTCCACATTCATAAAAACTTGCTGGAAACTTAGCCCAGCAACTTCACTACTACTTTAATAAGTGAATGCTGAGCCACGAGATGCTTCTAACCTTAGGAGATATCTACCTAGACGCATGATAATTTCTGCAAACTGTATGACAGTTAACGTGCCATGTCCACACAATGAACCATATGAAAGGTAAGAACTAAGATTCATAAAAGATTCTGCCTTAATTTAACTACAAGTATGGATGAAGTATGCCCCAGGTCTGGAAAAGAAGATACAGTTGGTGACTCACATTCAAACCTAAGGCACCTTGTTGTTCTGTCTGATACTCTTCCTCCTCCTTTGTCATTGTGCCATCCTGGTTTTCCCTCACACAAACACAATCTTCACTCTGATACATAGCAATAACAACAATAATAACAAGTTTATCTTTGTGCAGCTTTCCCCTACAAAATGGAGAACAAGTTCATTAGGTAAACTATCGCCTACAAAGGCAGTCCTGTGAAAGGGAAATCCCAGTAACTATTTTTCTATCATTCACCTGGAGATTCTACTCATGGTGATTGGCTTCCTGATTGTCTTCAGACATTTGCCTTGACAGACATTTTTCCCCAGACTTCTCCCTCAGGAAGTCAGCAAGAGGAGCCGGGAGCCCAGTCTTTATCCTTCTTTCTAATGAAAGTGTCTTCTTTCTTCAGACACTTGTGAAGGTAAAACAGTGGCCAAAATAGGAAGTTTTCTGATGTGCAAGTCGTGGGACCGGGGAAACTTGCATCGAAACAGGTGTTCTCAACTTCAGAGTTGCTGTCAGATAAGGTTATTCTTTTGCTTTTAGAAATATGTTTAAAGACCGATAATTTTGGTAACGTGTTATACATATACCCTTGGAATTTTGATATTTTGAACATTTATAGGTCTGGAGATGAGTTGTTCTGTCCCCTCCAACCAACTTCTCTAGTGCTTTACTCATATAGACCCCGGAAGAGACATCCCTTCCAGTAGAGTCATGGTTCCTGAAGGGAGAGCCACAGCCAAGCAATTGAGCCCCTACAGCAGCCTTACCCCTTACAATGTATATTTGTTCACACAAATCATCATCATTTTGATTCTACTGTCACCTCTAAAATGAACAGAGTGAGGATTTAGTACATTCTCCTATTGATGTAACTTTTAAAAGTATGATTATTCGTTCCAATATAAATGTCCAATGGAACAATATTAATTTTTCCTTTTTAATCATCAAAAGACCACTTACACAATATTGAGAGCAATAAAGCAGAATACAGAGCACATGGACACAATAGATATTTGATAAATGTCAGTTTCCTTTTCCAGCAATTTTCCATTTCATAAGTGGGTAAATTCCATGTGAAATTTTGGCAGGTCAAATTAGTCCCGTTTCATTGTCTCTCTGTTACCTCTTGATCCTCTGATTATCTCTTTGCACATCATTTCCTGACTGTTCTTTTTAAGGGCCAAGGTCTGTTCCCATCTCTTGACCCCTGCATGGCCATCACTTAGTAGTCTGTCATTGAAAGCCGCGCTAGCCAGGACTCCAAGACCACAGGGAGCTAAAGCAACTGCCAGCTATGGCTGGTCACTCCCAATATTGATCCTTCCTGCACTTTAGATAGAGAGGGAGGGCGAACGGCTTCCACAGAGTGATGGCTTGAGCCTCCTTCCCTTCTGTATCCTTCATATTTTCCTTTCCACGTGTCAGATGAAGAAGGCTCTGATGGCCCTTGCCCTGACTGTTGTCATGCCTTGCACAAAAGCAGCAGAGATATTCCAAGGTGCAGGGCCAAGGGTGGGAGGTGGGGGTGGGGTGGGCATGGTATCTCTTTATCATGTAAACTCCTTTCTCCAGGTTCAGTTCTCCATCTTCCCAGTGCTGGTGCACATATTCAAGAGAACCCTTTTCCTTGGAATTTGAGACTTTAGGTCCTTTCCAGTTACTGGTACTTTCTGCTTCTTTTTATGGTGCAAATAGGAACTCGTGGCTAGAGTGGGGTGTGATGCCAAGGGTTTGGGTGGAGAAAGAAGAATCCACGTAGGGATACTGCATTCTGTTAGGGTTTGACACAATATGGTGAAAAGTTCGCCAACTGAGCTCCTGCATCCTTAATACCTAATGGCTGAGGTCAGCAGCCTCAGTTGCCAGGCGTGTGTCTCCAATCCAGTCCCCACATTCCAGATAGCCCAGCCAGAGCACAGGGGTGTCTCCTCCTCCTGTCAAGTCCTTCCAAGGGCCTGGACTTAGGCAAATCAACTCATCTCATCCCACGAGGTTGAACAGAAGTCATCCGGAAAGGAATATCGTTTCAGAAAACAGTCCTCGAGATTGCCAGAGCAGTTGGCGAATCTGAGAGAGCCTAGGTAGTGCCCTCGGGGTTAAATGCACAGAGGGGGTCGTATCCGGGGCCACAGAATTCCCTGGTTGCAGCACACTTGCCATAACCTTATTTCACAGGCTCAGAGGCTGTTATCTGGCTTCAAAACCTCCTACCCCACCCCGCCCTAGCAAGAGGGTTGCGCTCTCCCAACAGACCGCCAGTCGCGATTTCTTTCAAAGAAAAAAGGTGTTGTAGCTCCCTTTCTCAAAGTGCCACAACCAAAACAACCATCTTGCTCCTACCTTCTGTGTCCCCAGGCTAAAAGGAAAAGGGGCGAGCAGGACGCAGTTACACTTTGCTTAATTCATTCTGGACCGCCCCTACCACTGCTGCTCCGAATGAACCTGTAGTTGTGGGGAGTTGGGAAGCACGTTCCCCAAGTTTCTTTGACTGTCAAGCCTAGGAAGGGGGACCCGGAAAGGGGTATCCAGGAAGACGGTAAATTTCTTAGGCGCGGCACCCCGGGAAGCAAACTTTCAGCAGCACAGGCTGGCAGAGCTTCGGAGTGCGATTCTGAAACACAGCGGCGTGGTGGCACTGTGCCCCAGTTGTCGCACAATCTCAGAAGCGGAGTTCCTGGGCTCCCCAGTCTGTCCCGAGGCGCAGCTGCTCCCGGTGCGCTCTCCGGCGCCTTCTCAGACTCAGTACAGGTCCCCACATCCCGGCCTCCGAGGGTTACCACTTCGGATCCACAGTCGCGCTCCACATCCCACCATCCCCGCTTAACATTAAGCCGCCAGAGCACCCTCCCACTGGAGCGGCAGGTGACCCGAACCCAGACTTACCTCCCTGCTGGCAACTCTTGTCGCTTTTTAAACTCTTCCCTCCGACGCTGTTTCAGGAGAGCAGAAGGGACAGCCGGCGATGGCCAAGAGGACCGGGACGCCCGGCACAGGCGCGAGTTCTTAGGAGCCGCAGCCCAGGCTGAGCCGCGGAGCGCGGGCGGCCCTGGCGGAGCGCGGAGGCGCTGGCTTCGGCGGGGCGGGAAGGCAGGGGGCGCTCCTGTACCCCCGCGAGCGTCTCTCCGCGCGGACAGCGACCCAACCAGTTGGCTCCTTGGCCGGGGAGCGTGGTGAGGAAAGGCACGCTCCAAGCAGGAGGGCGGCTTTTAAGTTTGTGGTGTGACCGCAGCAGCTGTCCTGGGAGAGACTCCGTCTTTCTAAAAAGGGGATGCTCAGAACGCCAGGGATTACCTCTCCCTCCAATCTCCTCCCCCAGCTCCGGGCGTCTTCCGATGTGCTGGCAATCCCTCCAGAGCTCACAGACCTTCCCTGTCTGCGCCTGGCTGTCCTGGGTGGGTTTGGGGGTAGTTCCGGCCGGATCTACGAGTGCTTTGGGGAGGATGGGGTGTTGTGTCAGTCAGGAAAGCCACCCCTGTCGTCTCAGTCTGGGCCTGGGTGATTTAGAGAGCCTGCATTCCCTTCTCTTTCAGAAAGTACCCAAAGGACTCCAGGCAGAAACAACAGGGGCGATGGTTGACCACAAACGCCATCCTAAAAATTCCAATTACCCTGGGAAAAGTACAGGTGTTTCTCTGGTAAACTCCAGCCTACATTTAGTGGCCCGGAAAGGTTGAGCGAATTAGTTCTCCTCAGTGACCGACCCCTGAGGCTTTGCAACGTGGAATCTTCACCTTTATCCTCACAACTGGCCCGAGGTGGTGGGCGCGGCCCTCCTTCTGGGTTCTTTTGCACATTTTTGCAAACTTTGATCACACAACAAGAATAATTTGGAGAAATACGAGCACAAACCCTGGACATAGATTTTGAGGAAACTAAAACTCCCAATTTAAGGGTAGAATCCTAAGAAAATCATGTATAATTAATAAATGGCTTACTTAGACGAATTTCTTAAAAAGCAAAGGCTAGGGTAGAGCCACGCACACGGACGTGGGAAGGGCCTGTACAATTGAGTCTTGTGGATAGAGACATGGCAAATCCTACCATGAATAGAACTCTACTTCTAACCATGACCTTAGTTGCCACCTAGAGCTCCCTTGAAGTAGTCCCATAGAAACCAGACAGCCAGCGCTTCCTGCCTGTGTGCTGACTTTAAATATAGGCGCCGCAAAGTTTCGGTGCAACCTTAGGAAATGACAAGGTGTCTGTTTGTTACTTGGGGATGGTCAGAAGGCTAGCACGGTGATGGGAGAAATGAAGGGCGTAAAAGAACTCTTAATTCAGCCTCCTACCAGCAGAAGACAGGGGACCACAGACGTGAAGTGAGTCACTTCACATTGTAGGTGGCTGGTGGCAGACTCGGTCTAATGAGGGGCTTAGGTTTCTTAACTCTGACCAAGGTTCTGTACTGTGTCCCATGCTGCCCGCCTCTATAACTTTGATTTTGTCTGTCACCAGCCAACCCCATAATTTTTCTCTTTTCACATAGGAAAATTGAAATCTTCACAGACTATTTCAACCCATAGCTACTCCTTTCTGAAGTTTCCTTGTCAATGTGCCATTTCTCTCATAATTAACCGTAACCTTAGTGTTTCTTGCATTAACCTCTAGTTTTGTATTTTTATATTTGTTTACATTCTTAACCAGTCATCAAGAGTCCAAAATCCTCTTGTGGACCCACTACCTCTTTCTAACTCCCACAGCATGTCTGTGAGCTTTCTCACTTGGGGGATTCATGGTAAGGAGCTCTCTACTTAAGCATTATTCATGAAGTTTTGAATGTTTTTCTTGGCTTATTGACTGAAATATTATGTCTAACGAGAATGTCTGTTAACTCTGGATTTCCCCTTTCCCTCCTATCTAAATCATTCTGTTTAGTGTCCTCACACTAAAGGATGCCTCCTCGTCGATACCATTACAACTCTGTCTACAAGCCCCTACAGCATTAGTCATTCCCTCCTGTTTTTCTAAAGCACTTTGATATTTGGTATTACTAGAAACCCCTTTCATGCTATATCATAATTAGTTAGGTATGTGCCTACATGCAGTACGTGTAGGCTTTTTGTGTGTTTATTTCCGTAGATCCTAATACAAGGCCCAAGAAGTAGCATTGAACCATTTTAGTCTGCAGTACCCTCACTTAGAATTTAGGTTGGATTTTCTAGAGCCTCCTGAAGGTACCATGAGAAAAGAGCATCTGGGATATGGCTTCTGTGCCTTCTTTCCTCTGAGCATGAAGCAGGCAAAATCAACTGCAGAGTCTCAAAATAAGGTAAATGGTCTGAGCTGTGCAGCTTACTAAGCCTTCAAGATCCTCCTAGTTATCCTGAACCTGCTGTGTGTTCAGCTAATCTGTGTGGGTGTGGATACGTTCAGGAAAAAAGTGCAGGTGATGGGGATGCTCAATTGTTGAACTTTTCCCACCAGAATGTGTGTTAACTGTATTGTGTCCCCATGGGAAGGCTTTAAAAACTCCAGGACTCAGATATTACTGTCACCAAAGGACACTGGCTCCCTGTCCTATGGAGACACACACTACCTGAACCATTGCAGGAATCCTTAGGATAAGGGGAGTCATTTAGATTGTTTTGCTAAAATATGAGGTTCATTATGCAGTTTAACTTGAGTCCAGGGACTGCCATTGAAGATTCCACAAACAACCCTTAGTTACAGTGGAAACATGTACGTCATCATTTAGATATATTGAATTGCTGCTAGTGTGTCTGCTTCAGTCTAAAGGGAAAATGGAGGGTAAAGAAAACACATATTTTTCGGGTGTTTAAGTAAATTGTATACGGAGAACCCCTTTGTACAATGTTCCTCTGACACAGAGAAGATAATTACTGGGTTCAGAATGTCATCCTAACAGCATCTCATAATTTGGGCGTGTTCTCAGAAGCTGCTAGATTGTTGCTCTTTTCATCAAATGTGCTGTTTTAGCTGTATTGCCCCAAATAAGTGCAACCTCAAAGATTTTAAAAGAAAAAAAAAAGGAATGGAATAGATACTGGAAAATTTATGCCCACCCAGAGACAATTAAAGAAAATAGAAAGTTAAAACAGGCCATTTAATACTCATGTATACCAAACCTGTTCTAACGTGATCATACATAAAACATTATAATAAACACTAATTTATGGATGTTCTTTCACATATTAACACGTCAATACAGGAAGATAAGACTGAAACTGGGACTTATGATAATTTATGTTTAAGCAAAACAAGTGATGGCATGAGCTAAAAGTGGCTCATCTACTTTATCTTCAATAAGGTTTTTCTCTTTAATAGGCACCAAGCACACCCCAACACACACACACAAACACACACACACTTAATCACGTGCACTGTTTCACTTGATCTTAGAAATTCACTCATTATCAATTCATTAGGCTTTTACATCATCAAATCATTAGATATATAGTTAGCTGGTAGTTGAGAGGAGCATACCTAACTTTATCTTTTACATACATCTTAGAGATACACAACTGCTCGTCATCCATCAGATAAGAGCAGTAAATAACTTATGGTTAGTCAGTTGGAATGCCAAGCTGTCTGGATCTCACTTTAAGAGTTTTTAATCGGGACTGGTTTTCAGCATGAGTATTCACAGACATTCACAGAGAGGAACAGTCTTAGAGACTGCCTACCGAGACATCTTCTGGTGAGGAGAGCAGAGCCAAGAGAGATGGAATGACCACCCACCTCCTTCAGGTTCCTGCCCCAATGTCCTGTCTGGAATGTTTCTTTCACTATGCTATAGGGTCTTTAAAAAAAGTCAGCTATTTTTCAAGACTTTTCAGACTGGAATCTTAGGGTTATATTTACTTAGCTGGGTTGGGGTGTGGTGAATAATTAAATTCAGCAGGAATGTGTTTCAAAATAAAAATAAAAACACAACCCAGCCCCTTTGGCACAAATCCTGAGACCTCGGAAAAGAAAAACCTCCTTGACTTTGAAATTCTCCAGAAGCTGGAAAGGTTTCCCACATTTGACCACTTGACGTGGGATGTTGTAAAAGGGGGGATTTTGAAGTTAGATAAATGATTCATTTTTTTTATTTGTAACATTATACTCATATCAATCAACAATCCTCAAGAAAGGAGTTTACGGAAAAATAATTTCTCTATATACCACTTGTAAAAAAATACCTTCAAGTTTGCTTTACTTCCCATTTTTATCATTATCATTCTTTCACACTTAGAGTCTATCTGAGGCCATTGTGTTCTTTTAGGACAGTGATGGAGATGGTTTCATATGCTACCTCACTGAAGTCGTCCTTGTTTGTACAAGGCTGATAAAATGAAGAAAAATATGCCCTCTTGTGGCTTACTTGTTCTGGTTCAAAACTAACTGACAAAGCTATGTTATTTCCGCAACCCCAAATATACCTGTATCCCAAGTGGAATTAAACTGTTCTTTGTGCATTCACTGGTGAGCCCAGGCCAGTCCAGCCAGCAATCCGGCATTCCACGGCTTCTGCTTTCTTTAAGGTCATAAGCAGCTGCTCACCACAAGGAAATCAGTATCCACGAAAACATGGGAGGGTTTTCCAAAATAACCCCAGATTTGTACAGATATGATCAAAATGCCTTCCACATAAATGTATTAGATAGAATTTCTCTCTTTATACAATGAGGTTTGTTTTGGACAAAGTTGAACCATCGGTTTCCACAAATAGGAGAAAATTCATGATTTTCTTCACTACTGTGTTTGTGCCTCTACTGTTTCCTTCACTCTAGAACCATGCTTATTTTTCCATTAAAATATTACAGTATATAATAAAACAATTATGAGAATAGTGATTTTCATTCCCTGCCTTCTCTCCTTTTCTTTCCCCACCATTTTATTCTTTAAAAAGGATGTAACAAGTGTGTTATAGATACTGATTCTAAAATATAGCTTTATAATATCACACAAAAAGTTACTCATCCCTTTTTCAAAAAGAAAAAAAAAGACACAGGTTACTAGGAAATGGTACCTGTGTTAGTTTTCATTGATTTTAACAAAATGCCGGAGACGAGGGATACTTTGTCTCCTGACTGGGAGGCTCCCGTTTGTGATCACCTCTGCTCCTTGCCTCTCTGGTGCCTGTGAATAGGCAACACGTGCTACAGTGTGAGCGATGGAACCAACTCACGGGCTTATTTAGTTTTACTTCTTATCACTACTTTAAATTTACTGCCTCCCGGGCTTAATATGCCATGCTTAAATTATCACTGTTTTTCAGAAACCTCGCTATTCCGTTTCCTCGTTCCTACCACTTTATGACTAGGAACTGAAACAGGGAGGGGGGAAAGATACTGGAGTCTCACAATCCTCTTAAGGTCGTGGCCCCACGCACCAAAAGGCTTTTCTCAGTTCCTTGCATTTTAGAGATTTCACTGCTGCTGAAATGGCTAGGGGCTGAGTAGCAAGTACTTACTCAGGAGCCTTACGGGAACATCCAAGAGCCACACCAGGCAGCCTGAGCTGTTCAAAAAGAACAGATTGCATACACGCTGTGACTGAGTAATTTAGTGACTAAGTGGATGCCAGCCGTACAGACCAGGCCAGATTGCTGAATCCCTAGTCCAATCTGAAAAAAAAAAAGAAATCATTATCATTAACAACAATATCAGTATTTAGGGAACGACAGTAATTTTTAAAATCGCACCACTTGACTGGATCTGCTTTGTGTAATAGTGGGGTAGTTGGCTTGCCTGATCTACATCCTTGCTTTGGAAAAGCCCAGCTGAAACATCATCCAGATCTTACTGATATGAATTTATGAAGGCGATTTTTTTTAGAGTCCTAATTTAATGTTTGGAAGCACTTTTCTAAGCTACATGGAAACAGGAAATTAATTTTTCTATCTAGAATCATTAAACAGGTGTTTAATGTTAATCATTAAACATCCAATAGAATTACCATTAGCAAAGAATGTTAATGAACTATGTATGCTTTTTTTTAAAAAAAAAGTAAGTAATAATGAATCGTTATAATACTTTTACAAGTTCTATTCTCCTTTTAATTGATTCTTCATTAAAATTATCATTATCTGAGTTGAAATGTTGCTTCCCATATTTTACTTTTGAGCCTGTCAGAGAAACATCTACACTGAAGGTCTATCATAATCCATATCGTGAAAAACTTGTCTCCAATTTTATGATAATAGTTGCACTTCTTAGGAGAGGACACAGTTGTTAAAGGCTGAAGAAGAATACAAAAGGTGGGCAAAATCATGTTAAAGTGGTAGTGTAGGGCTGATGAGAGGTCTCGGAGAGGAAAGTGCTTGCTAAGCAGTCTCATGATTTGAACTCATTCCCTTGGACCTATGTGGTGGAAGAAGCAGAGCAATTCCAACAAGCTGTGCTCTCCCCTCCACATACACATCATCTCCGCAAGTAAGTGAAGTGAAATACATCAACAATTTAAAAAGGTAATATAAACGTTTATGTGCATGCAGTTTCTTCTTGCATTGCTAACCAGTCATGTGTCTGATATGTAGTGCTTAAATGATCATTTCACAGAAACGTAGCAATGCTGCTTCCCAATTTCTCTTTCTTTTACATATTCTAAAGAAATAGAAAATCTTAAATCTCAAGAGAAGGTCCAGACAGGTTGCTGAAACTACAAGGTGGAAGGTGAGAATAGACTGCTGTGAGTTGTCTTTAGACCTTCAGACGCATGTGACCTCCTAAATCCTAGATGTATGTAAAGAACAAAAGGTAACCACTTAACCTCCCTTCAGTCTTGCTATTAAAAAAAAAAATCTCTGAGTAAGAGGTCTTTTATTTTAAATGGTGTTATCTTTAAAATCTACCAAAGTCACATAAAAAGTGCCATGTATATTATTTAAAATCAATTTGGAGCCCTTGACTTGGTAAATGTAAGTGTGGTTTCCATGATATTTGGACACTTTAAACTAAGGCACTTACATTGTTACCCTATTATAACAGCATTGTACCAAAATCTTATATATATATATATATATATATATATATATATATACTGCATACTTATATGTCTACATAATTTATAGTTCACTGGTAATATAGAGCTCAACTCAGCCAGTCTTAGTGGTTTTCTTTCTCTTTGGTATTTAATACATGTTTTTCCTATTTAGCATTCGTTGTTCACTAGTTCATATAGAGTTTTATATATTTATTAGATGTTAGAGTGTTTAGCACTACAAATTTTACCTTCAATGCCTTCTAACCTAGTCTCCCTTTTCTGTCAAGAGTATATCAACCTGTACTTTCTATGTTATACTTTTATGGTGCACATCTGGTCGTCCCTTACTCTCTAGCCTATCAAGATCACATTGTTTTAGGTTTGCTTCATGCATTCAGCATAAAGTGAGCTTTCCTTTGAGCCCGTTTAAAAATCTTTATCCTTTAATAGATGGCTTAATCCATTACATTTAATATGACTGATGTATTTGACAAACCTCAGTCATTCACGTGTGCTCTCTGCATATATAATGTTACCCTACAATAATCTTTTCCTTATGCAGTTTGGTTTTCTTATGTTTTGTCCTTTAAAAAAAAATGAAGTTGTTGGATTTGAATGGGAATGACCTTGAAGTAGCTTAATGTTCTTCATCACATAGAAATAAGGAAAAGCAAGGAAACACATGTAGAAGAGAAAAATGTTATGGAAAATTCCTCTTTACACAACCGGTCCTCACTGTATCTAATCCAGTCATGCGAGGAGACTGTCAGTTTGCACCAGCTAACGCAAAGGCTTCTAACTAGTCAGAAAATGAACGGGATATCTACATTACATTCTCTTCTTCCACAGCTTAGGAACTGTCTCAAAATAGAGGACATAGACACTGTAAAAACTAGAACCTGAGCGGGACAGACTACAACAGTGTCTTCTGGATATGACAAGTCCTCTGAAATCATGAACTCAGCAGCTGCTATTGCCCACACCAGACCTGCTTCAGATCAAACCAGGAAGCATTTCAGAATGGAGCACGGAGGGGCTCAAGGTTCCCATCCCTGGGTGACGATGTACTGACATGATGGCTGGTTCAGGAGAGCAAGTTTTTACTGAAGGGTGAGGTCTTCGGTAGATCACTATGTTTTAATGGATGACCATACTCTCATGGGCATACAAGTATCATGAGATAGACTCAGTGGGGGGATGTGGGAAGATATGGGAGGAATTAGGAGAGGAGTGTGGGTAGAATGTGATCAAATGCATTGAATGCATATATATACTTTTCAAAGATTTAATACAAATATTATATTAATATTATTTGTATTAATATAATATCTATAACATAATTATAATAAAATAATGATATTTGTATGAACATAATATCTAATTAATACAAATATTATACGAATATTTAATTAATACAAATATTATATTCACCCTCACTATTTGAAGAATTAACCTGGCCAGAAAAGTACCATTAATCCACTCATGAAAGCACAAACTCCATTGGTTGATCACATCTTAAAAGCTTTATAACCTCTTTCATCATTACATCGGGCATCATATTTTATTACACAAGGAATATAATTCTGGAAATTTGGATGGGAACTTCTGGATGATAGAAAAGAGAGGTCCTTGGTGAAGTAGAAAAGTTATTGTTATTGAGAACAAGTCAGTTCATCTGTGGTAAAACAAGAGAGGACAAAGCTAGGGAACTGAGAGGTAGGCCGAAGTATAGATGATTCTACATAACCTTGTGAAAGATTTATTGCAGGTTTTCCCCGGGATGTAGAGCAATAGTTCATACCTTGTGAGAGGAGTGTAGAGTATAACGCAGAGTGAAAAATATATGCAACATACACAGAGAGAAAGCTGTGAATGTGGTATTCAGCTAGCCACAACCATTCCATGATTTTATATTCATTTATCTTGGACATATCTGTGCAATGTACATGTTCTATCTCGTTCCAGACACTAATGGAGAGAGTACTAGAATTGACTGCAATTGTTTTGTGATTTGTGCTGAAGAGTAAATGAATATTTTAGGGAAAAGCAAACACATTTGTGCTGAGTATAAAAAAATGGTGCGTAGTTGGAGTTGTGTAAAAGAGAACATTAGGACAAGTATATAGGTTGGATGCAATTAGCATGAGTTTTGAGCAAGATCCTGCAGGATTTGCAATATGCAAGCACCTAGAAAGGTAATGGTCTGGAGTAGGTGGGAAGGTTTGGGAGGTGAAACTACTTCATGATCAGAACACCTGAATGATGTAAAGCGCCGCAACAGGCCTATAGGCAGTGTGCTGTGGGAAATCTGGAAGTTCTCAATTTTTCTCAAATGAGAGGCTCCATTAGTAAACCGCAGTAAAAGAGCATGAGAAAGAACTTGCAATTTGTAGGTGGTAGACAAAGAAAATAGAACCTCACAAACTGAATAGGAGAAAGGCATTGAAGAAAAAATAATAAAACATGTGTGGACAACAATGATACGGTGTCCCCTCCCTAAGGAATGTCAAACAATGCAGCTAAAGCAGGACAACTGAGTCAAAAGCATCCTTCCTAGAAAGTATTGAAATAGTCTAGAATAATAGGGATGTGAGCATACGTAGTTATCCACAAAATGAGAGGGAGTTTCAGCTAGGTACAAGGGATGGTTAAGATTTAAATATTCTCTGCATTTTAGATTTAAACTAGAAGCATTTTTTAAATAAACACATTTTCATGACTAGTAGTAAAGAACTCTTTAAAATATTTGGGCTCCTTAAAAACTGAATTCTTGTTTGGCATCAGCAGGGAATAGATTCTTGCCAGACCAAATAGACTATAATTTAACTGACTTTCTCTGTTTAACTCCTTCCAAACAAGTGACTTTTCCAACTTGGTAAAGATATTTGAAATTGAGTGAGTACCAGTCTAAAGTGCTTGAATGAAGAGGTCCTTTAAATTACAGCTATTAATTTCATGTAGGAAGAAATGTTGACTGTTTACAAATGGCCTTTTGTGTCATTTGTTTATTTAGTTGGACTCACTGAACTTCTTTCCATAAATTAGCTTTTACCTGCTGGTGAGTCTTCCACATCTAAGGCCAGCCCTACCTTTATGTAGTTGCACTGCTGCAGAACCAGCCTATTTATGTTTTCCAGTGCAGGGTGATGAGAGGAAGGATCCAGCCGTGAGGTCTCTAGAACACTGGCCCGTGTTGCTGTTAGTCATCATTACTCCAAAGCTATTCATCTTTCATGATAATAAGACTAAAAAAGTGCCTCTGTGTCCTGAATTGAAGCTTTTGGAAATGAAGAGACCATCAAAAGAAAAGTTTTTTTCATCTGACTCACTATTATTTCCTCTAACCTTGGGGAGTGCTCTTCATGCATCTTCCTCCCCCCATCACTCTTGCTTGTCATCATTCTAAACTCATTAAGACATTTAATGCACAATTACAGCTTTTCTTGGTGGTCTCTAAATCTTAAAATAGCACAGACATTTTGAAGTCGTCCAGTGAATGACAACATCAGTAGCCACAGCAAGTGAACTTCCTTGCTGGTGACAGCTGCAGTAACATGTATGAGGAGTTAGCTATGTCAGTGCCTCCAGGTTTTATTTTCTACATAATTTAAATTGCTCCATAATTGCTGCCTATTGACTCATTGCACACAGAATCTGTACTCACTGTTGCAGCCCAGCATCTCAAGGGCAGATGATAATGAATTCATAATTTGAAGAAGTGTTCTACTGAATCTGTGTAGTTTTTACTACATCCTTGTAACATTAAAAACCTGTGTGATAAAATGCTTATATTAGAACTGGTATTTATGTAGATTGTTATTACTGTTTTAACCATGAGGTAAAAAAGTAGATAAGATATGAAAAAAATCACACTGCACATTGATAAAGTGTTAAGGTTCCATAGGGAATAGAAAAAGGAAAGAGTAAAACTCGATAACCCAATTAAATACATGCACTGACCTAAACAAACATCCTTGGCTTAGAGATACTTAAGTGTTCTCACAACAAAATCAGGTAAATAGGTGAGATAGTAGATTTATTAATCAGCTTGTACAATCATTCCAAATTATATGTGTATATATGTAAATATATTATTTCACAGATGTCTATAATTATGATTTATTATTTAAAAGTCTCCCCTTTTTATTTTCTTTACTGTTTTCTCCTTTTTAGACCACCCTTTCTACCTTCCTTTCCTTGACTTACCTCAATAATAATTATTTAACCCTTTCTTTTAGTCAAAAAAAAAACAAAGAAAGAAAAGAGGAATCTAGGCAATCTGTTCTTTCTTTTCTTCATAATGTCATAATATTTGTACAAGCTACAGCAGAAGAAGCATATGAAAATCTTGGGGTTCATCTATAGCCTTTTGCCATGAATTTGTGAATTTTTATCTATTCTGGAGTCTTTCAAATCTCTTTGCTATATCCCTTTGTTGCGTTCTATGGAATCCATAGTTGGGGGACAAGTATGATCTCAGCAACTCACTCAAACAAGCAACAAGCTGCTGCAGGTGAGCAGAGGTATATGGAGATGGAGCAGAATCGCCTTCTGCGGAGCCTCTTTAAGCACTGGCTTATCAGGCAGACTTTCCTTTCCCTGAGTCCTAATTGGGATGCATCTGAGAGCCTTTTTCTTTCACTTTCATTACATCTCTTACGTCCTATCTTCCTTCCTTGCTTCTTTTCTTCCTTTCTTCTTTTTTATTCTTCTCTCAAACAATAAATCCCTCTCCTTCTTCCACCCCTTCCAGCCTCTCCAACCTCCAGTCTCCCCAAGATTCCCTGTTCTTCCATTTCCCTTGTCAAAAGAGCGGGCCTCCCAGGGATATCAACTAAACATAGCATAACAAGTTACAGTATTACAGTAACTAGTCACAAAGCCTCATATCAAGGTGAATTGGGACACCCAGTCAAAGGAATAGGACCCCGAGAGCAGACAAAGAATTCAGAGACCACCTCCCCACAACACACACATGGACACACTGTGAACTCTTTGGAGAACAACAACAAAAAAAAAAAAAAAAAAAAAAACTAAACAACAACAGGGTGTATGCAGAGGAACTAGCACAGACCCATGAATGCTTGTGGTTGCTCCTTCAGTCTCTGTGAACCCTAATGACCTCTGCTGAGTTGATACTCTGGGTTGTGTTCTGGTGTCTGCAACCCCTCTGGCTCCTTCTGTCCTTTCTCTCCCTCTGCACCGAGGGCTGCCTCAGCTTCATCTAAGGTTTGACTGTGGATCACTGCCATTGCTCCCATTAGTTACTGAATGAAGCCTTTCTGATGGACAAGGCATTGATCTATGTGTATAGCAGAATATAATTAGTAATCCTTTCACTGGCTTCGGTTGAGGAGCATCTAGGTTGTTTCCAGGTTCTATTATGAACAATGCTGTTATGGACATAGTTGAGCAAATGTCCTTATAGTATAAGTGAGCATCCTTTGGATATATGCCCAAGAGTGGTAAGATCATTATTCCTGAAAATTATATGTATCAGGTTACTTATTTATAAATTATATCTGAAAAGTATTTGAGCACTCCATAACACAGGCACTGGCTATTTTACAGGAAGACCAAGGGATCACAAAGGTAAAAGGGAAGCAGAGGGATAGATCTTAAAGCTTTAGCCTTATCCAGACAGAAACAGGACAAGACTGCAGGTATTGAAGATGGTGTTTCTCAGCAGCAGCTGCTGTGGTTGTGAGGACTTTATCTGGCTTCATTTGACCTTCCATCATGAAGTGATTAGTAGAACTGGAAGACTGTGGGTGCCAGCGCCAGGTGAGAAAAAGTTCATGAAAAGTGGGATTGCCAGAGCTGCAGAATGTGAAGCTCACAAGTCCCCCATGATCCAAAATGTCTGTCCAGTGTCATCACTTGCCCAGATGCAGGAGCTAAATGTGTGAACTGAAGCCTTGGCACATGCTATGTTGTTGAAGGATATTAAGGAGATCAATAAAGAATCCAAGAATCCTTTGGGAGGGAGAGAACATGAGTCTGAATTCTATGCTAGAAGCTTGACAGAGACCCGCAGGAGGCAGTGTTCTCCTAGGTGAGTGGTAATATGTGATAGTAGTAATGGGACAGACTGGGAGGCAGGCTCTTCTGCTGGGTGGGCATATAGTGCAGAGCTGTGCTGTGGTGTGACTGTGGAGAGAAAAGGAAGGGGCTGAGCATCACTATGATGACTACCAGCACATGGGGCTCCGCTGCTCTAAAGGAGACAGGCCTGTGGGACCACTCTCATCATCCAGGCTATTATTGATTCTGAAAGTCCCAAACCGTTGCCATTCAGAATTATTGTTCCTTCCTCCGTTGGTGTAGTCATAAAATATATGGATAATAAGAGACAGAGTTGTGGATGAACCGGTGTCTTTTCTTAAAATGAGAGTATAATAATAATAATAAAAAAAGAACATTTAATGCTTAAAAACTTTATCCTTGTTAAATATGCATAAGCATCTATGGTCTGACTTAAAGCTCCAAAGATTAAAGTGTGAATCCCAAATGCTTAAAATAATTTACCTGTTTGGAATAAGATGGCTAGGAGATTATCTACACTGCATGTCTTCACCTAAGTGTGACTATGTCTTGCTACTTGATGTGGGAGTGTCATATATCAATCTGTTGATTTCATTGGTTAAGCAATAAAGAAACTGCTTGGCTGGTCCTCATAGGTTAAAACATAGGTGGGAGGAGTAAACAGAACAGAACGCTGGGAGGAAGAGGAAGTGAGCTCAGAGATGCCAGGCTCCTCTCTCCTGGACAGACACAAGCGATGAAGCTCCGACCCAGGATGGACATAGGCTAGAATCTTCCCAGTAAGACCGGTGCTCACTAAGACCGGTGCTCACAGATTATTAGAGATGGGTTGATCGGGATATCAGAATTAGCCAGTAAGGGCTAGAGCTAAAGGGTCAAGCAGTGTTTAAATGAATACAGTTTGTGTGTTGTTATTTCGGGGCATAAGCTAGCAGGCGGCCAGGGTGCTGGGGACGCAGCCGCGCCACTCTTATTACTACAGCTACTGTCCTGGAAAAAGGCAGTCTGACTGTGACAAGGGCTCCATCTCCATGTTTGCTACACTTTGCTTTACAGATACAACTACATGGCCCCTCAGTTCACGGCTGATAGACCACCATTATACTCAGTACAGTCTGCCTCTGCTTCAGTTCCTTAATGACAGGTTTCTTGATCTTGTCTAAATAAAGCAATATAAAGTCTATTTTAAAGAAATTCATAGGAGTGGAAATCAGTCACGACTATATACTCGTCACAAATAATTGAACAAACACAGCAAAGGTTACAATTCTTTTAGAAATTAGAGTCTCAATTGTTTCCTTTCTCTGATTAGACATTTAGAAAGTGGTTAAAGTGAATTATGACAGGATTAGTTATCAAAATCAGAAAACTAGAGAGTGTTTTCTCCTTCTCTTTCAGCAAGACACCGTAAGGACCATGGACTTTATCATTGCTTTGTCCTCTGTGTGTGCAGGAGTGTCAAGAAGGTATAATAACAACTGCCATGCTAACAAGGGACCACAACAAGTATCCTAATATCAACGTAGTATTTTCAGTTACCAGATAATGACATCCCATAGTTGTTCGCAAAGAAAGTATCTAGCTAAAACCAACTGGAGAAAAAAAAATTGCATGTCTTCAGACAGCAAATGTTTCTGATATATCATTTGAGAAGGCCGATAATTGTTCTACTTCTGAAGAGATAGTGAAAAATGTATATTCAATGAAATTGAAGGTGAAAATATTTGGGTTTTGTTTGTTTGTTTTCAAGAGAGGGTTTCTCTATGTATTCCGAGCTGTCCTGGATCTCACTCTATATACTCAGATCTTTGCTCTGTTAATGTATATCTGGATCCAAGAATGAAGGCTGTTTTCCCTAAGTGGTGTTTTGTATTTGACAGTGCTCACAAATATAAATGAAAAGAGCTATCATACCAACATTGTAAAAAAAAGTAGTAAGTATATGTTTTATTACTAGCAAGTGTTAATTGGAGAGTGCTCCAATTGGACACCAGCTCGGACAGGTTTGTATAAATTCTAAAACTTAATTTTACTTAATTCTTTTCATACAATATTTTTCTTCTCCCCTGACTCATCCAGATCTTCCCCACCTCTCTATCCAACTTGATGCTTGTCTCTAAAGAGCAATAAACTAAACATCAACAAAATACCCAAATACAAAATTCAAAGCAAGGAAACTTTAAAAGCCCAAAACAATTACACACACTCACACACCAAAAAAAAAAAAAAAAAAAAAAAAAAAGAAAAAGAAAATCAAGATGAAGCAAACCAAAAACCCTACCCCACGGAACCATGGAGTTAGTTTGATTGACTCCTGTACAGGGACTCCTAGAGTGTGGATGATAGATCAGTGACACTCTACTGGAGAACACAGATCTCCCCTTTCCCGCTAGGTATTAATTGCAAATAGCTTCTTGGTTAGGAGTGGAAGCCCATGTCCATTTCCCTCCCCAGTGCTCAGGTTTTGTACTATTGGAACCTGTGCAGCGGTTCTTGTCACAAGAGTATTAGTCCTGCGATGTCCTACGATGTCCTGCGATGCCCTGCGACCATCTGCTGCCTCTCTCTGGCTCTCTCAATCCTTTTGCCCCTCCTCTGTAGAAATCCCCAGGCCTTGCGGGAGAGGGCTGTATAGAGACATTCATTTAGGGTTCAGAGCTCCAAAGCCCTTCATTCTCATCACATTGTTCAGCTGTGGGCCTCTTTGTTTATTATCATCTACTGATATTTAATTTTCAGAGTTAGCACGAAGACAAACGCTTTATCTTTATTGTTTACTTGTCAAGAAAAGTATATAGGTCAGAGTGTCATCAACTACAGTGCTCCCTGAGGACTAGATGAAGAAAGCTTGTTTCTTTCCCTAACTTCAGGAGATAGTATCTGTTTTTCAAAATTTATATGTCAGTTGCGTAAAATGTTGGCTCCTACCTTACTCACATTCAAAACTCATAAGTACCATGAAGTAAAGTTTACTCACATTTAAAGCCATTGCAAATATCATAAAAGTTTAATTTATGTAATTGCATTTACCAAATTAATTGTAATTTTTTTGACTTAAAATTTACCATATTTATGCCAAAACAAATTGATATACTTTTACTTTATTTGATCACTAAATTATAAAAAAATTAAACATTTCTTAAGATCTATTATAAAAATCAACAAGTTTGATTTTAAATATCCATATGATAACTGAAATTAAGCAAAATCAAACAAACAAACAATACCCCTTCAATAACAGAGGTGCTATAAGATTATCAAGGGATTATTAGTGTATTATTATATGAAGACGCATAAAGAAAACTTAACCTCTCTGCACTTTTATGCAAGTAAAACTTTGAGAATTCTCTTTCTTGTTTTCCCGAGATTGATTTTGTGAAGGTGAGATTCAGCTTTAGCCTGGGGTTAAATTTTGATGTTTTTACTTGTTCATTTGGCATTTTTCCAAAACATGAGTTCTGCAAGTCTTTTTTCTTTCCCTAACTTTTCTTTCTCCAAACTGGAAATTCGAGCCTGCAGAAGCAACCTTGTTAACGTATGGAAGACATAAGCTTCCTCATGCTCACCTCCTCCATCAGGTCTCGCCCTCCTTCATCGGGTCTCACCCTGCACTGCCACTGCGAAACGTGAGAAGCGAAGACGTCAGGGCAATGGCTGTTACCCAAATCCTTCTCTTACTCACATGTATGTTTATTTAAATGAAGCTTTAAATAGAAACAAATCAGCACATCATTACAAAACTCTAGGTACTTCGATTGGAAAGGAGCAACTGCATCATCAGTCTAGCACAGAAAGACAAGTATACACTATGAGCTAAGCCGAAGGAAAAGTGCAGTGTTGCAAACCTTAAGACACATTCAACCCCAGATCAAAGTTGCAATATTTTCTATGGCCAGTATACCAATATAAATAATGATGAGCAGCATCAGTTAGCTGTGATTAGCAGACAGCACTGTTTAAGCCTTGGATATCTTAGACATAATGAGCTTACCACTTGTTTTTCCTTTCTTCAAAATAGTTTTTTTTTTTTTTAATGCAATGCATCTCGGCTACTGTTTCTGTCCCCCAATCCCTTTCTGTTCCTGCCCACCTCCCCTCCTCTCCAGATCTACACCTTCTCCCTTTTGAGTTAGGAAACAAACATGCATTTAAGGAATAAAATAATAAAATATAGCCAAAGACATCAGAGTAGAACTAAACAAAAAGAAGCAAAATAGCCAAGGACAGTGCATGAGAAACAAATGCAGACGCAGAAACATGTGTTTGAACACATAGAAGTCCCATAAGAACAAAAAACTAGAAGCCAGAATACGTATGTAAAGGGGAGTTCTTCAGGAAGCTGGGAATCCATCTACCACAAGATCCAGATACAGCACTTTTGCGCATATTCCCAAAGGAGGCTTCAGACTACTACAGAGACACTTCCTCAACCATGTCCACTGTTGTTCTGTTCATAATAGTGAGATGTAGGGTCACCCTAAGTGTCTGTCAATGGATGAATGGATAAAGAAAGAAAATGCGATACAGCAACACAATGCACTAATATTTAGGTGTTAAAAAACTGAATCATGAAATTTACAGGTAAATGGAGAGAGCCACAAAAATAACCACTTTTTTTTTTTTTGATTTTTCGAGACAGGATTTCTCCGTAGCTTTTGGTTCCTGTCCTGGAACTAGCACTTGTAGACCAGGCTGGCCTCAAACTCACAGAGAAATAAACACTTTTTCAACCATATATTGTCACTGCTGCTGTGACAGAGTCTTAATTTTGGAAAATTATAACATTACAGATTTCAGACATCATATAGTCTGATGAAGAGATCATCCTCAGGCATCTGTGAATGTGGAGTTGGACTCAAGGGACAGTAACAATGGTTGAAGGACATCGTCAGTGCAAAATTCACAATGTGTTCTGAAACTCATCAATCAATCACCCAAAGCTTTTAAGATCAAAATGAATTAGTATTCTTCATTGATTAGCTCCTTGTCTTATTCTCCTCATTCCACCTTTCTTTTGATTCATATTTTGTTTCTGAATATATTTTATATAAAATAGTCATCCAACATAACAAGTACAATCCGAGCTCTTTAATGCAATATATAATGTTAACAATCAATTAGTATTTTTATTTCAGATTATTTTACATACACTGTAGACAAAGTCAATTTTGTGTATATCCACTAAATATATCTTTAAAAAGACAAAAAAGAAAACCCCATTCTATTGTTTCAATTATCTATCTTGACTGTGTTATTCTTAAATATTGCAAATATTTGCAACATATTCAAGTTTACCTTTCAAAACTGTATGAGAATGTCAGTATTGGAGTGGGAAGTTGGAAGTGTCACAGAGCACTCTGGAGCTTTGGATTTGAAGTTTATTGATCCAATCTCTTCAGTCACTGATGAAAACTCTGAGGGCTGGCATTGTTTGCCAAAGGTCACATTTGCTAATGGGATATTCTGAGGAACATCTATTTTGTGAAAATTCTATTACACACCCAAGTCATTCCCAGCAGATGTCAATTAGCTAATTCCACCACAAACCTCCTTTGTGATAACAAAATATGGTTCTCTGCACTTGGTGAGATTAATTATTGATTATTTTGTCTTTTTCTTCTATTAAGACTGGTTAATCATTATGTCGTCTTAGCATAAATGTTTCACATTGGAAATCCTCTTCTAAAACTTTCTTATTTATACAAAGTACAATTTCTCCTTTGTATTTGGCTAATACTGTTAATGGATTCTATGAGTGGCCCTCATTTGACATTCTGAAACGTATTGAAAAACATCCATATGTGCACAGACATTTTAGGGTAGCAGGAGATTTCCCATGGGAAAAGCGCAAGGAGCAGTGATTCTAATAAGTATAGTAATGAAAAAATATATATCACTGACCTGTTTTATTTTATATTAGTACCTTCACAATTAATATAAAACATGCAATAGTGCAAAAGGTTATTATATTCAAATAATTAAGTATTAGGCAAAATTATAAATAGAATCTATTTTTATTCATCTTAATATCAACAGACATTTGGCAAGTCTATTCCAAATCTACTTTGCATAATTTGCTTGTTCTGAAATGGCTATATGATTTAACCAATGGTATAATCTTTAGTGTATTAGACTAAACAATTATTATAATATTCAACAGGACTCGGAATAATACCTCTGCTTTCATTCATTTATTCTGCCATTGAATGTGCACTGAACATCTACTATGAATTAAACAATGTTATAAGTGCCAAAAATAAACTGATAAGAAAAAATAATCGTTCAACTCATTATCTATTGAGAAAAATGGGTATTTTCAAGTTAACTCACAAATGATCTTCAAATCAGAGCTGTTATAAACATTATAAATTAAGGTACATAGTGCTATGAGCAACTTTAAAAGCATTTTATGTATTCACTACAATTCAGTGCCCCACAGAGAAGTCATCAATGTTATTAAACTAAAATAATAAATAAGTGTGATTAAGCACAATGAGATAAAAAATTCTTAAGGGATTTCTAAATATTTCTAAAGATAAATTGTTCACTAAACTTAGATTGAAAAAGAATACAAAACTAAATAAGATCCAATTCCAAATCCTGGTTCTGTTTCTGTTCTCTACTTCTCCCACAGTGGTCTTTGGTGATGGCCATTACTGGTTTTGGATCCTTTTTCTGAAACTTCTCAGAGGTAAGATATAAGAAACGAGCAACTTTTATACCACCGTTTGCAGCATGAACATAGTCGCAGTCCCCCAGAGTGGAGGGAGACCTGTATGCACTTATAGCAAGTCAGTATTTCTTCCCTTCACCATTGGTACGTTTGTAGATATGTACCTACAAAAAAAAAAAAAAAAAAAAAAAAAAAAAAAAAAAAAAAAAAAAAAAAAAAACAGGATAACAAGAGGAAAATGTAAAAATGCACTTCAATAGGAGCTTGTGACAGGAATTTTCAGGGAAGATGGCTTAATGAGAAAGAAAAACATATGTTTTTAGGATTAGGTAGGATGAAGAGGTACAGATCATGGAGCATGCTCAGTCAAATGGAACATGATCTAATGGTTCTAAATTGAGGGAGGGAGGAGACATGACAGGGCCAGTTTGTTCAGATTCCCCTGAATACTGTGTTTTAAGAGGCACAATTGTTTTGCTGTTCTTTCTTTCTTTTTTCCTTATTCCATAAGCTGGGCACATCTCAAATGAAGGTCTAATGATCTGTTTTCACATGGAAAGGAGTATGGAGGTGAACCTATGTAGTTCCTGAGATTTAGGTTCTGCTTCTCCTGTTATGTCTGGTGCCATACAGTTTGTGCCTGTAACACTTACATCTTTTCTTAGGAAACACAGCAGCCTCCCAACGATGGTGTGCCTGTGCAAGCCAATGTTCCACCTGGAGTAGTACTCAGTGATTATGGGTTCTTTCCATGAGAATATTATAACCACATGTCTCCTTCTCCTGCTTTTTACTGAACTTAGGTTAAAATGCAAAGAACAAAAGCTATAAATAAGTGAGTGTGTACATACTTTACTATGGATATATTTGTACTCTTAGACTTTAGAACATATTTTTACTAGAATGTTATATTATTAAAACCAACTTTGGGGGCTGGAGAAATGACCCAGTGGTCGGGACCACTCTAAAGGATGTGGTTTCAATTTCCAGCACCCACAGGACAGTCCACAGTGTTTGTAACTCCAGTTACAGGGTATCTATGGCACCAAACACACGTTTGGTACATACACAAGCACAAACACACACAATCTATATCTATATCTATATCTATCTATCTGCATGCAGGCATATTACCCATAAACATAAAATTATAAGAAAAAAACACAAAATTTTTAAAATTATAAATTAATATTCTTTTGGTATAAATATCTCACACTTTTAAAACTAACAATACTTCCAAAATACACATAATTTGCTCCTTTCTTAAGGTTATTTTTTAATTCAATTTGTAGCAAATTTTTATCAATTTCCACAGCTGGGTGATGTGTGATATGATGCATTTTTAATTGAACCTTAATAACATAATGTTTTGCATAGATCATTAAAAAGATGATATTGTTGGCTAGTATATTACGCACAGAAAAATTCCCTATGTTTAATAATAGAAGGACACTCTAATATAATGGGCATATTCTACAACATTAAAAACCTCAGTTCATAACAATATGTAAATTAGAATGAATGTATGGATTCCATATGACAAGAGGGTCTGATCAGACATCTTGCAATTGTAGTACCAGTTTTATAAAACATAATTGTAGTGATTTTAATTGGAATGATAACATTATTATCTTGTCAGTAAGCAGTATTAACAACATACTGCATCATCACGTATAAGTACATATAAAGAATTAAACATATTTTGTATGGGGATTAAGAGATTGTAAAAAGATTTTACTGTGCTTATATAATTTTTACAAATGCTGAATGTATCTGAAGTACTCCTAAGTTTTAATGTTGAAAATTGCTTTAAAATGTAGACATTTAAGATCCATAAATATATTCCTTATTCTATTCATATAAATTATTAAATGAGGTAAATATATATTTTAAGTCAAACAGGGTGTTTTATACATTTGTTTGTTTCCAGCAAATACCTCATTAGTAGAAGTATAAATAATTAATTTTTAACAAATTCTGCATCCTCAGGGGACTCTGAATATTCAGTATATTTATAGTTCTGCATCTGCCATAGTGTATTTTTCTATTGGTGTGTAAGTAGAGTTCTTCTGAGTTGAAGGACTTTTCAACAGGGCTGGAAGACACAATATATGAGGTTTTTCATCAGCAGGCATAGGCCTAAACTTCCTTAATGGAAGAGTGTGAAGTATTTCACCTCTGTGACCCACAGAACGTGAGAAGTACATCAAATGCATTGAATACATTGGTTTTATTTGGAATTCTCATTTTGTTTGTACAGTATTATGCTAAAGTTAATTTAGTATACATCAGCAACATTTCAAGATGTGGCTCTGCTTGGCTGCCGTTCAGTCTCATGGGCTATATAAAAATACATAAATTATTAAGCTTAGCATCATTGAAAACATGTGCATCTATATAAAAATGTCATACATTGAGGGGCTACCATCTGTGGGTATGGTAATATAAACCCACAAACGTGCACAATCCTGTATATTGATTCAAATAAACAAAATCCACTTGGATACATAACCTGATATTGTGGTTTGGGTAGGTACCATTTCATTTTGTCAAACATCAAATGGAAGAGTAATAGAATACACATATTGTTTCGGTTAGTTTGGCACTTTCTTTATCCAACAAACATGATCCACCCTTTAGAGAAAAATCATGAATTCAGTGCTGCAAAGTGATAGCACCATAGATCTCTTGAACATTCCAACATTATCATCATTAGAAAATATACTTTTTACTGTGCACAGAATATAATGCAATATTTACACTGTGTTACTGGTGGTGTTTATTGTGATGTCTCTAATATCAGTTCAGGGAAGACAAGAGACAAGACTACTCAATAGAAACATGTTATTTAATTTTAGTTGGGATGAATTAAAAGAGAGTCAAATAACTTATTTTACAACTTCTAAAGTGATAAGTTAAAAGATGATTTCTAAATATCAACTTTATAACAAACATTTCAAGGACATCTCAGAATATGTATATTCATACAAATTCATGTTTTGCTTTGGGTCTTTACATGAAATTTTTGTAAAATTACCTATGAAAAGAACAGAAAAAATTTAGTTGCTCCTTATAAAGATTAGTTATAATTTCTGTTTATCTTTGATAACTTAGGAAAGATCCTGTAGAGAGATATAGATTTCTATGATCAAATGAAATTTAGGATTATGTTAAAATCTACAGGAAATTCCATAAATACTTTTAAACTCCCCACTACATAAAAGCTTTAATGTTTGGGGTATTTGGTTGATGTTCACTTCTGCATTAGTAGAACATTGGCGATTATGAATGCACTTAAATTCACATGCGGATTCACACACAGTAATCTGGAATAGTTTGCATTCTTATGTAGTACCACTCTAAGGCATCTGAATATCACTGTTTTGTTTCTCAAAAGAAGATATTGGCATCAGAGAAAGGGAAAGATAACTAACACCAGTTTCCTCCCTCACTTTCTTCCTCATAGTGATGGCCCTAATACATTTTGTCTAAGGAACGCTTTATATGTTAAAAAAAAAAAGTTACTAAAGATTCTGATAGCTTTTGCTTCTGAGAGTTCTGTTTACCTTGAAGAAGCAATAAGTTCTATTGAAATGACTCTTTTGCATTTGTTAACATTTGTTAAAATTCTTTTAACTTGGGCTCTATTCATATTCTGCTTAAAGTATTTGCTTCAGAAACATGATTATTTCAGGAATTTTTACACCAAGGACACCACATAACCCTGAATACCTCAAGACCGAGCTCTAAAAACAAACAGAGGTTAATCAAAACGTCTCTGTCAAAGAGATATTCTAAGGCATGCTTGTGTTCTTCACCTTGGATGACTATTGAAACAATGACTCCAGAGGATTAAAATTTCCCCAGGAATGCCTGCTGAGAGAAGGAAAAGTGCAAAACCCAGTGATAGCCCAAGAAAGAGTTTGTTTTGGAAGAAGAAATTCCACACAGCTCTGAGGAGAGGCAGGGAAGACCAGGCTTACACAAGTATGGGACAGTGATGGGCACGAACACCCTTGAGTAGGACCGCTTAGTTAACTGTGCACACTTCTGGTCTCCATTCAAACCAAAAACCTCATGTAAGGACTCAGAAGATGGGATGGGGGGAATCACTGAACCCCTTCATTTGCTACTCAGATTTTTTCACTTTGAATAAAACAGGTTTTTTTTTTTTCTCAAAAGAAAGAAATAAAGAAAATCGGTTATGAGAATAAGACTATCTTATATATCTGCAAATTTTAATAGCCTTATTTTAGAAATTATGGATAATTTTTCTTAAGACGGTACCTAAACCGTCAGATAACAGTTCCATAAAGGTTGCTTTCAGTGGGAAACGAGATCCTTCAGTATATGTTTCAGTTGGAATTTTTCATCTGTTTAGTTATATAACATCTTCTAAAGGTAAACCTATTTTACTGCTCAGTTACAAATAATTAGATTTATCACTATCATTTCAAATTTCATCAGAGGAGTCATAAGTGTTCCAGATGCAGGGTGGAAGCAAGATTCAGTCATTTTCGATGGGGATTCTAGTTTATCAGTGACTAGATATTGAGGAAACAATCTTCCTTCAGTCTGAGAAAACATTGGCTAAGGCCTCAGACCCAAGTGAAGGTCATGTGTCCATCACTTGTCTTTCCATGTAAAATTATGTTGTTAATGAAAAAGCATTAGTTCATCCCTGCCACAGTATAAGTGTTTTTCTCAAAGAAATCAATGCATTTCAGGTGCTTCTCTTTTACCAAATTATATGCTAAAAAGATATGTGTCCAAAGGTTGAAATACAATAAAATTATTCCTAAGTATATGGTAGTAAAAACATAATGCCTCTTAGTAAAGTCTGATCTCTGACCTGTTTTCTTTCATGCTGAGACACTAGGAGTTTTAGTACTTTAGATTATTCAGTGCTGATAACTATTAATGTAAGACTGACAAAGTTGGCTACCAAAAGTTCTAATGAAAAATAAAATGTTCCCTTTTCGATTTCAAAACACAGTATTTGGTTATTATCCACAAATGCAATATATTGGGATTTCTTATCTCATCAAAACACATTTATTTTTTATGTGCACAACTTCATGCATGCACACGTGTGGATGTGCACATGTATGTGGATGTGTTTTCACTTGTATGCATGTGTCTGCTGACCAGAAGTTGACACTGATGTCCTCCTCAATCACTTCATCTTATTTTGGAGACAGGGTATAAACTGGAGCTCTCCAACTGGTTAGACTGACTGTTCACTGAGCTCTAGGGGTGCCCCTGTCTCCCTTCCCAGTACCGGAATTACAGGTGCACATTGCTGTTCTGAGTTTTTTTTCTTGAGTACTAGGTATCCACGCTCCAGTGCCCATGCTTGTGCAGCAAGTCCTTCTTAAAACTGAGCATCTAACCACTGCAGGATTTAATCATAGTTAATTTTCTAATCATAATATTGAATTATTTTTCTTAACTTCCATGTGGAGCATGGCTCCAGGGAGTTAGACCTGACCAGGGTATTGAGGGAAGGAAGAAAAAACAGACAGGCAGAAGCACAAACACACAGAAAAGCCAAGATCAGGTAGAGCTCCAGCACTCTGGGAGCTCGTGTTTTTATAATATACAGTTGAGCAGGGAAGCAAGTTTATTACATACAGATAAACAAGGAGGCAGGTGTGCAGGCAGATCAAGGGGTGGGTTTAGCTAATCTCACAAGGAATCATGTCTGTAATGGAACAGTCTCCACGCAGGAAATAACTGGGTGTGTGAGGGGGCTAGGGAGAATATTCTACATAGACTATCCATACCCACAAATGGATCAGAGGAAGGCTTTACCATTTTCTTCTGAGCTTCACCCCAGCAAGGGGAGGGGGGAGGGGAAGGGAGAGAATTTTCTATTTTCCATGGGTCTGAAGCTAGGGCGCTTGACATGGCCGTGCCTTTATCAACAACACACATTCACTTAGGACTTTACTCATTCAAGAATTCCTCCATTCTGCATACTTAAAATCCCCTACCTCACTATACAAGCTTTGGGCGTCAGCAAACTGAGATTTACTCACGTCTCTCTGGTCATTAAGTCCAATAATGTACTTGAATTTCTTAGTGCGTTGTTTGGACTTAATCATCTTATTCAAATGTTCACTATCTTATTTGTGATACAAAAATAGAGCCACAATTATTTAGCCTTGAAAGTTTAATGAGGTTATAAAGTTATATAAAGTTTGTAATGGATGCACTCCAAAGCATTACGCAATTTGTGTATGATCTCTTTATTGCCTTGCTGTTATCTGGACTTGTAGCTGTAATAGTATAACAAATGACTAGGTAAACACTAAAAACTCAAGCCCAAACTAATATTTATATTAATTCTGTATAAATAGCTAGTTAATAGTTTCATAGGCATATTACTAGGTTAGTCCAAAATATATATTTATGTATTCGTCAAGTATGTCCTAGGTACCTTTTATGCATTTATAGCAATATAGCTCTGAAAACAATAAAATGGAAGGGAACTGGTTATTGCTTCCCCAGATACCTAGTTTAACAGCAATAGAAATAGGAGATTAAAGACAGGTAATAAGTCAAGGAGTTGGAAGATAAATGTTTTGGGCACTTAATGAATAATTAGGAATGATAAATGCAGAAAAGTTGCTACCATGCAAAAGAGGGGAGAGGGAACTGCGATAGGTCCCACAAATCACCATGAGACCTTGCTTTTGCTGTAGAATCTTTCCTGGGAAACAGGTTTTGTGAACACATCTAGGTTGTAAGCTTGGGATTTCCCTACTTATCTGTCATGTGGTGATGGTGGTGGGGTTAGAGATGTCCCACTGCTTACTCCTCACCTCCTGCCCATCAACAACTGAGATAGGTAGAGGAGCTGGCCCTAAGGTCATAGGAACTGGAGGACTGTCCCACGCCTCACCAGCTGTAGCACTAGAAAGAGTGGACTCTGTACCTCTTCTGGGCAACACACAGAGCTGACCTTAAGGTATAGATGTTGGGGAGCCGATCCAGAGGGCATGTAAACAGGAGAACTGGCCCCACCCCTCACTCTTTGGTGCCAGAGGTGAATTAGCCAGAGCAATGCTGGAGAGCTCACCCTGGTAGCGAGAACAAGAGAGAAGTGTCTGACTGGTGGACCAACTCTACAGATGCCCAGGCCCAGCACCAGGATTATGACATGGCCACCCCAACATCCACCCCATCTATGATTTGCTGGAGCACATGAAGGGACCTGACAGGGCAGATCCAAAGCTGCAGGATCTACAAAACACAGGGAAACAACAGTATATCCAAGAGTTGTCCTAGTGAGGATCCTTCATCAATAGTGTAGTAGAAACCAGAGACCTCTAACCACCCAAGTGACTCTTTGCATTGAACAATTGCAAGTAAAGATACGTGGATAAAAGAGTTAACTGTGTGACCCACTGTGTCGCACTGTAGCTTCCATGACAAGATTTTTATTTTTTCCTTTTTTCCCTTTTTTCTCTTAAGTTTTGTATTATTTTGCATTGGTGGATGCAATGGGATGGGAAGTGAATGGGATCAAGATACATAGAATAAAAAGAAAGAAAGAAGGAAGAAGAAAGCAAGGAAAGAAGAAAGGAAGGAAGAAAGAAAGAAAGAAAAGAAAGAAGAAAGGAAAGAAGGAGGGAGACTGAATCCTTTGAGGCTTTCTTAGATTGGAAGATTCTGGTGTGTTTTATTTGTGTTTCTATTTAAAATACTTTAACAATTCTTTCATATTAGTCCATATGTACTATGTAAGATATTTTATCTTTTTCAGTAATAAACTATATGACTAATCACTAATTCTACAGTTATTCCCTTTTATAGTAACTATGTTGACACACATGCACAAACATACATACATAAATAGATATAAATATATATTTATTTATTTCAAAGATGTCATATGGCTAATAAAATTGATTAGATAGATTAGAATGTCAACTTTTACGTACTGGAAATATACAGAATCATCCAAATAAATTCATAAAGAGATGATAAATACTATATTCTATAAAAGTCCTTAAATGATATATGTGTGCTTTTAGAAGATGGTCATCAATGAAGAAAAAAACATAATGAAAATTTTCATGATCCTATGATTAAATATGCAATAATTTAAATTTCCCCTAACAATAATCTCTAATGATTCCATTTTTTCTCTGAAGAAAATCAACAAAAATAATTGTAAAGTGGTTTGAATTACTCAGTCATAAATAAGTGGCATTTTGAACGTTTCCAGTACATAAATGTTCACAGGATTTTGTGATAAATATCAGTTCAGTTTTGTTGATAGGAACTGTCAAGTCAGCCAGGTTAAACAATACTTTTGATATGACTTTAATGAACTGTCAAGAAGTTCTCCAATCCAAAATATGTCACCTTAAGCTTTAATATAGATAATAAACTTTGGTCTGCCATATTTTTGGGTCATTGTGTTCCTTACATTAACAATTGACATTTGTTCTACTTTGAGTCAGGTCTGGGTACCATATGCTGTGCAGTGCACCTAAACAATTCATGCTTTGACTGACACTGGTTCTTTGGCCTATGTCAACAATCTGCCCAGAAATATTTCCATAAAAATACATAAAAGTACTTTAGCTTCTATAATTTTTCACTCTGAACAATATTATATGTTCATTTTATCAATATTTTATTTCTGACACTATTTCCCTCCCCCACTAAAGGAAACAAGTTTCTTCATTGGCAATCTGTCTCTCCCTATTTTGACTCCTATTTTACAAACAGCTAAAATCCATAATATAATTATTGGGAACAAAATCAATAGCTTCTAAATTTAAAAAGCCTGAGACTATATAATCTGCACTCTGTAGCTTTCTAACTTTATAGATAACTTTAGGGAATTGATTAAATGTCTTTGTTTCTTGTAAAATTAAAACAATACTATTTCTCTTAAAATAATGGATATATCTGAGCTTTACTGAGTCTCAGAAGGGACTACAAATTTAAAAAAGATATTTCATTTCTGTCTAAAAAGGAGATAGAAGTTTGGAAAGACAGTTTTTAAAATAGTGTCAACACACCATTTAAATAAATAAGGAATAAAGGGGTCTCTTTTCTTCTTTGGTCTAACTTGAGTGATCATTTAAAGCCATGCTACAATCATTTGGTTCAGGTCGGAAAGGCCAAGACCCAACTATAGAAAAATATGTTACCCAGGCCACAGGGCAAAGATCTCAGCAGAAACGTGGGCTAGGATAATGTAGAAGTCAGGAAGCAACTGTAGTTCTTTTTCTAAATGAGCATCAGGGTCAGGTGTGAAAGTGATGGAGCAGAGCAGAGGCCTTGGCCTCAGATCCTCTCAGGCAGAAATATGCTCCAATATCATGACCCCAGCACAGAAGCAGACAAAGCCAGTATGGATAGTGTGGAGTCGTTAGGGAAGGGAGCGTGAGTCCCTGTGTAGGCTACCTGTTGCTGTACTCGGCAATTTCATTTGAGACAGTACAGGCCCGTGTTAGAAAAAAAAAAAAAAAACAACATAAAAGAGTCAGCCAGTAGAGAATATGGTTAACTTTCTAACTAAAATGCAGACTACAGGGAACAGAAATTCAAATAATACTTCTCCGTTTGAAGAAATTGCATATTTTAAAAGATAAATTTACTCAAACCCAACAGTGAAGAAAAGCAATATTCAAGAAAATGCTATTGATCTCATAATGACGTCAAATTCTCTCTGACATGAAAGCCCGTGTTCCTGAAACTGTGTGCTGTCATATGTGATTATTATGATGTTCTCATCTGCTGTTTGTCAGTGCCTATGGATAGGACACTAATTTAAGTAAATATAAAATGTAGTGGAGAGTATATAATATTCATTCACAGAAAAGTTACATACTGGTACTTGCTCACAGATAGAATGTCTACTCAAAATGTTACAAAATTCCATGGATATCATTAGGGAAAATAAATGAAATAAATATCCATTAAAATAAAGTTAGGGATTAGTCCTGAAAATAGAACAAAAATGTGAAGAAACAGTAGCATTAATTTAATGTCATGTTTTCCTGACTAACAAAAGTTCATAATTACAGAATTTCAACCTAGTTTTTATTATGCCACTTGAACGCCTAACATATAATTACTAACACTAAAAAATTCCCTTCTGAAGGCAAAATACCAAGGCAAACATAATCATATGCCAAAAATTTTAATAAACCTGAAGTGGTTGACAAACCACTAATCAGAAATAGCTGTCAGTTCTGGAAATATGTACATCACTAATCTGAATATCTTCATACAAATTCTCAACTTCGAGTACAAGCCCTGAAATTTCAAATAAATTCTGAATGTCTTCATTGCTTTAGAAACCTTTATTTTCTACAACTCTCACCTTCTAAGATTCTGAACATCTTCATGCCTTTATTAAAGCTTTAGACAAATTGGATTTTTTTTTAATGAAATTCTCTTTAAATACCCGAATGAGAAAATTGTGTGAGGTAAGAATCTGGTGATACAAAGCTAATCATTTCAATCAATTTCAATAAATATGTTAACATATATGACTATAGCAATGCACACATTTTTGTTATTTATTGGCTTTCTTTCTTTCATATGTGATTTTTTTAAGTTAGATTAAGTTTTCTGTGTGTGAAGTATATAAACCGTTATAAAGTCAACAGAACGGATGGATTTCTGAAACCTCGACATAGTCCTCCTTTCGCTGTGGGCTCATCATTGTGAAAGCAACTCTCCCTTTTCTGGATCACCAAAGGGAAGGAGCCTTGTGCTTCAGGCTCTGATGGAGACATTGCCCTGACAGCTGATCATCAGCCAGGAATGTGACCCTCGTGGGGGAGTAGGGCTCATATACATTCGAGCTTCTGCTGTGCTTGCCACACATTTGGGATAAGTGTTCTCAGCCTGCAATGATAAGCGAGGAAAGAATGGTGAAGTGTCACGGCCTCTTAAAACTTAATTTTGTGTCAACGTCTTTGCCCACATTCCTGATAACACTGTGTGAAGAAGCTGTGTTCCCCGCTCAGAAGCTTACTGCTGCCATGTTGTCCATTTCTGCCAAACTAACCCCAGGCAGTTGCAGAATGCAGCAAAAAGAAGGATTTCATTCTTACTTTTATGTTATAGATATGCAACCTGGCCAGAAACTTAAATAACCTTTCCCAGTACCTGTAGGGATTAGTGAAAAACACTAAAATCCTGGTGGAAAACTCATAACCTGTGTGCTTTTTTTTTTCCATTGCACAAACCTTTCCTTTGGACAAATCCTAATTCACCTTTCAACTTAGAAAACATAACTGCTTGTGTCAGTGGAAATATAAAAAGGGGGTGCTAGGACATGCAGTTACTGCGTGGTTACTGCCTGTCCTGGCATTCTTATTTTTCAGTGAGAAAAATGAGAACAATTTTTCAGAGCTCAAATAGAGAAATTGCCTGAAGTAACAGTGCTGGATGTGGAAGGAAAGGATGCACACGAATTAGCTCATTCAGCGCTTACGAGACCATGGTTTGGTGGATCATTCTCTTGACAAGTTAGCAAAAGTTCAAGGGCATTGTCTTCATCCTTCTTCCTCTTTGTGCTGCACACAGCCTTTCCTCTACCACAGGTCACTGCTTCGCATTATGTTAACAACCATTTTTAAATAGTCATGAAATTTCTTTACCATAATCTAATTAATTACTACCAGCATGACAGTTTGATATTATTGTTTGTCGTCTATGAGAAGCTTTTTGCTGCTTGGATATTTAAACCATCAGGCTTCTTTATGTCCTCTTGTGGCTCCTTTGGGGCCTGCTGAAGCTTACAGATCAAGGCATCCATCTGGCAGAATGGAAGTGGAAATGGATATAGCCCACTCTCTTTAAATGCTTTTTGTCTGTAAATAGCACACATCTACTCTGCTTACGTTGCATTAGGACAAGCTAGCTAAGTAGTCTTGCACAGATATGATGAAGTGGGTGGCATTTACCATGATCCCACTACGTGGTAATGGGAAAATGACTGATTCTAGCAGACAGCTATTCATCCCTGCTGTACGACCACATATGGAAAGGGTTTCCCTCATTTTGCGTTTTGACTTTTTGTTACTCTAAAAGCTGCTTCCTAGGGAAAGTAGCAGATTTGACAATCACAAGGCTGTGTAGTAGTACATTTTGTAAAATACTTCCATTTTCAGTATTTGTTTAGATATGAGAATACAAGAGAAATAAAATTCATTACTTTATATTTCAACGTTTTAGTTGCTTAAAACTAACAATTTTTTGAAACACTTCTTTGCTGTAAAAAATACACTGCAGGATGACAAAGTTAACAAGTTTATCAGACTAGATCTCATATCGACTCCGTTGAAGCTCATTATACACACACACATTTGTATCTTCAACTCATCATTGCTCCAAGCAATGAATAAAAGAAAAGATTGCAATGTTTTCCAGTCTGAAGGAATACATGCCTTCATGTGAGGCTCTTTATGAGAGTTACAGAACTGGGAGAGTGCAGTGAGTCTCTTCCGGTCTACTCTACACTTTCAGTATTGCTTTGGAGCCACATAGGCAGGACACCTACACAGAATTCACATCAAGCAAAAGAAAAGGGAAGCCCAAAAGGACTTTTGCATCCTTTGTGGATGAGTCAAAGTGACTTTATAGCTTGTATTTGAACTGTAGTATCAGACCACAATATTTACTACTGCAGAAAAATAATATTTAACAAGGAGATTTCATGAGGTTTTTTTTTGGATAGGTACACAAAAATCTAACCAAATAATGCCATGCTTATTTTTATGAAATAGAGAAACATTTGCAAAAATCTATTTCATCATTACCGAATTTACTGATGGTCTTGCATGTCAACTAGCCACAAGCTAGAGTCATCAGAGAGGAAGGATCCTCAGTTGAGGAAAAGCCTCCATGAGGTCCAGCTGTAGGACAATTTCTCAATTAGTGACCAATGAGAGAGGGCCCAGTCTATGGAGAATGATGCCATCCCTGGGCTGCTGGTCCTGGGTTCTATAAGAAAGCAAACTGAGCAAGTCAGGGGAAGCAAGCCAGAAAGTAGCACCCCTTGATGGCCTCTGCATCAGCTCCTGTCTCCAGGATCCTGTGCTGTTTGAGCTCCTGTCCTGACTTCCTTCAGTGATGAACAGTGACATGGAAATGTAAGCCAAATAAATTCTTTCCTCCCCAACTTGCTCCTTGGTCATGTTTTTTGTTGTTGTTGTTGTTGTTGTTGCAGCAATAAAAGAACCCTAAAATATCTATCAATAAGAAAAAAATAATACTTATCTAAATAAGAACTCAAATCAGTATATTTATTTACATTAGAGAAAACAACTCTTTAAATACCAAGCATTGGTATTGAACAACTTCTAAATTTGGAAGAAATGAGCATACCAATGACCCCTGTAGTGTCCTGCTCCAACAAGCGGCTCAGTGCTCTAGAGTTAAACAGGAAGGACAGAACCCTTTTCCATGGTGCTCTCCTCAGTCCGCATATGACTGCTGCGTTTCTCGTCCTCCTGTCTTCGCTGTTACTGTTAATGAACGAGATACCTAAGACAATCGGCAAAAAATAAATGTTGCATAACATGGCTATTCCCTTTGAACCTTTCTGTAACTACAAGAAATGTTACAATGTGACAATTTGTCTGTAACCACCAGTCAAGCTACTTTTCAATAATCACTGCACATTTCAAATAATCTTCCTGATAACTTAAGTAATATAGAGACAGATGTAGTCAATCTTGTCCAATATGTTTTGAATTGAACTAAGTAGTAACATAATACTTTACTAGAAATTGGAAAATGTCACGCTTAAAATTAGGACACGGCGTTTTAGGCGTTTTTAATCCCTTTGGTTTGGATGCGATGGCAAAAAGGATTCACTGTGCTCCTTCAGCTTAAACCCACACATTCCACAATCTCTTCAACAAAGACTTTTAATTTGCTCAAAGACAAAATTTCTACCATTATTGTTTCTCTTGAATTTTCTTATTTGAAAGGTCAAATTCAAGGGACTTACTTTGTGCTGAACTTTAGTATTTCCATGACTTCTTCCATCCCCAGTATAACTTAGCATGTCCAAGGATGTTTTCCCAGGTGTCTATGGACAGTTATAAATTAAAAGGCATGACATTTGTGCTTATGTAGACAGATGACTAAGGTGTTGAGCTGCCTTTTATTTAATGGAAGCAAATTTTGACCTTTGAGCATATAAAAATACAGAATTAATAAAGCCTTCTTGTAAAAATGTGAAAAATTATAAAAAGGAAACATTAAAAGGTGAACATTGAATAAATTGTTATCCACAACACATGATATTTTAATTTTTACTAAGCAAGATATATACAAACACAAATATATATTTGTGTGTGTATTTATCTACACATATTTTTCAAAAACTAAAATTTTGCTTATATTTACCAATACATAATAGATTTTTTTTTAAAAAATAGGGGTTTACAAGCAACATCTACTTTAAATCATTTAAGCAATCATATAAGACATGCTACTTGTTTAAAGATTAGGTGATTTCTATCTTTTCATTTTGTAGCTATATAACCTTATTAGTGTAGCTTCTGTCATTCCTAGGAAGCACACTCAAAGAAAACCCCCAGAAACTCGGGCTTTTGCAGTGCTTCTCCCTCTTTTTTGCTGTGTTCCTCGAGCATTTGGTTCAGGAGCTATAATAGAGGTGGATCATTGGAAATGTGCTCCTCAACTCTGACTAGTGAATGGTTGTGACCTTTTCTAATCGTCTGCATCACTTGCAAAGAGAAGTTTCCCTTATAAGAGTAAAGGACAGAGGGAAATTATTTAATTAAATTATACTCCAAAAATAAAGAAACATCCTTTTATTTCTTGATCCAGTCATGTTGATACATTCCAGCATGTAGGTGGTAAGACACAGGTAATATCTGTGAGCTCAAGGTCAACCTGGTCTAAATAGTGAGTTTAGACCAGTTAGAGCTACTCAGCTTTACTCCATTAGACCACTGGCCAAAAGCAGCTTCTTTATTCCCCAATGACAATAAAACATTTACAGCATACAGAGGGGAATTCCACATCACTACTCCTTTTTTGTCTAAATAAAAATGAATCTTTGACATTTAACATAGCAAGATTATATACAATAAAACCGTTATCAAGCAAGAATTATAGTTACAATATTTATAACACCTTTATCTTTTATGAAAATTAATGAAAACTATAATTATAACTATATGTTCTTAAACTCCATCAAAGACTCTGGAAGTATATAATATTACCTGAGTTAACAGGAAGTGCATTATAAGCAACTTTCAAAATTCTAGTATTAACAGAGACATCTTGCTGCCTGGATAGTCACCCAAAGTTCTTCTGGAACACCGGGGCATCCAATCTTCATCCTATAGACCCACCCATAGTATCTGACAGACATTTTTAGAAGCAGAAAATTTCAAAGATAGTTCTACCTATACTGGCAGTGTGTCAGTGATTTTTTTTTTCTGTGTCCTGCAGAATGTCTGGCAAACTCTTTTATAAAGCAGGAACCCTGAAGGACCACCTCACTTCCTTCAGGCAGGTTCAACAAACATTTTTTGTGGGTCCTGCATGTCCAGTTTATACAGCATAACATTAAGCAGTCCAGATAAGAGCAGTTTCTTGCCCAAATTGCTAGCAAACTCCATAGGTAGATTCTTTGATGCCCATTATCCTCTTGAAGTAGATTGATGTTGCCAGGAGCAGATGTGTCTCATGGTCATGAAAAGTCCTAAGTTCTTAAAGCCTTTGAAATGCCATATTCCATAGATCTTTGAAAGGTTTGAAGAATATCTATATAACTGAAATATATCTCTATATATCTAGAAAACCTAACTAACATGAGTACAAGCTTGACTATTACATATTATTATCTATTAACCTGTAGTTCTTAGTTATACATTACATGTTTAAATGATCTGTACAAGATCAATACCTTAAATGAGAGCAGAACAATACATATAATAAAATTGACCTTAAATTTGTATCAATAGACCAAGATCCATACCAATGCAAAGTATTCACCTCTATAGCATATCCTCATTTAATATAAACAAACATTTGTAAACGATATTTGTGAATTTGGGCATAGGTCTCTCCAAACTGCTTCCTGATTTTTATTGGACAAAGTAATTTAAGGAGTTTATGGAGACATTTCAGGGGATCTTGTTCCATCAAACCACATTAGTCTGCAAGAAATTTACAGGTTCTTATCATCTGTGGAAACAAAAGCAGAACCTCTTTTCCAAAGCATCATATTCTTAGACCAAAATTTTGAAGTCAAGATACCTTTAAAATATTTATGTTAGTTTAGCTTAGCAGCTGGTACAATGAAATTGTCTTTCTGTACTTACATCACTCACATTCAAAAAATTCAAAGAAAACACAGTAAGATATATGATCTAAACTCTCTGTTTATATTCCATTTTTCTGTGGCTTAATTTTCTTACTCTAGTACTTTTTCTGCAAGTTTAATATTTATTTTATTATCTTTACTCCTTTAACCTATGACTGTCTGTACTCTGTTATATTACTTTTTACTGTCACTTTACTCTTCTCTTTCCCAAGCCTACATATATTTATCCAACACTGTGACCCATTTAGAAGGCTTTTTATTTGAATATGTTTTTATTGTGTATCTGTAATAATTTTCTGACAAGGAGCACTTTTAAAATGGTAAGCATCTTGATCACAGTGGCCATGAATGCTGGCTCTGTCTCCCTCAAGCTTTCAATACGGCAGAGGAATTCACTGCCAGCTCTGTAACTATAAGATGGGAGCCATCCTCATTACCTCAATACATTGATATGTAATATATACATATATTTTGTATAGTATCTATCAATTTGCACATATTATGTGAGTGTGTATTATATGTTTATATACACATGACCTAGTTAGTATTCAGTATAACAAATATATATTATAATTTAAAGAAACGGGAAACTTCTTTGTTTTATTTGTCATCTCCCCTTTTACCAGAAAAGATAATTTACTTTCTTCCTACAAATTTTATAAACATTGATCAAAGCAAAGCCATCAAAAGAAGTAGACTGGATAAAATAAAATGTTTATTCTCTATGGCAGCATTTTGAAAACCATGCTCCAATTCTGTAATCATGAAAGTTGTCATTCATTCTTCCTCACAACAAGGTCCAGACCCTGATTCATATTTATTGTTTCATTTTCGTAAGTCTGACATTAAGTGATCAAAAGTTTCCTTCAGCTCTTCACATTCATAATTTTATATGTGTCTATAAATATGTTCTTAGATTCTTTCTTACTGTACTGTTTATTTAAAATTTTATGGTTTCCATATGTTTTATGCAATCTCCTGTAAGTATTCTTTACTTATTTGAATAGGATTTAGTAGTTCATTAAACATAAAACTACTTTTTAATGAATGTATCAAGAGTTTAATTTCAATGGTAATGTCATGGTACAGGTGAAATTTGTAATCATTTGAATAATTTTTCCACTTAATGCAGAGATGATACAATATTTATATTTTAACGCAAATTCTTTTCATATTTATTGAATGACACAGTTATTATATACTGGATGACCCCACTTTCATATCATGACACCAAGCAATGAAAATATAAACAATAGAGAAATTTACTTTGATTTTGTAGCTGTCATAAGACCCCAGAAAGCACATTTTCCAGTTTTGTGGAAGTGGTAGTAACAAGAGGATTTTGAACTCATAGTTTGCTGAGAAAATAGCTACAGCCAAGAGAAATCCATTTTTCTAGTTGTGTAATTGAAAATGTAGGCTATAGAGATTTTCGCTATGCATGGCCAGGGAAAGACTGTATTATAAAACTAAGATTTGCGTCAAAATAGTATCGTTTAAAATGAAGGCTAAACAGTCTCGTTTTAACTAAAGAAACAATATAGATTAGAAGACAGATGTTTTCAGAGTGCATGCCCTCTACTCCTTTATTGAGTTTATATTCTGAAATTTATGGTACCGTAAAATTTATCTATACATCCGTAGACAAGTGATAGCAACTGAAAAAGCCTTGTAGTTCCTTATAAGGCAGAAGCATTAAACACAGTGACCTTTATGCACTTTCCAATAAAAAGAATTTTGACTTGTAAAGCAATAATTGAGATCTTATTTTGAAGTTTAGTGGGGTTATTTTTTGGTAAGTGATATTAATTCAATTGACTCTTTTTCCCCCTTTTAATTCATATCTTTTACGAGAAAATATTTATCCTGCTGAAAAGAATTTATTTAAAACTTGTATGTGTACTACCTGTGAAATATAAGATTAAGACAGAGCATGTTTGAACACATTCTAAATATCTACATGATTACTCACAAATATAGTTTTAATGTTTGTATCTCCTCAAAATTCATATCCTGCAGCCTAGTCACCGATGAGTGGTGCTGGGACTATTGAGAAATGATCAGTAGATTGACTGAAATGATTCAGAATAATCAGAAGGTGTTTTGCCTGAATCAGATACATGAAATTATTAAAGCATCTCAAAAAACTGCTTTTCTCTATCTAGTAGGTAATTGTGTACAACCAAGGAAATAGGTTCTCTCTTGGGGTAGAAAACAGCCTACTTGATCTTGTACACATAAGGTTCATGGTGCTAAGAAATGCAGCTCTGTTGTTTTAAGATACACAGTCAATGGCATCTTTTATGAGAACCCAAGCACATTAAAATAAATTTTAGATTTAATTAATATGAAATGTATAAAACTATATTAATTCTATGGAAATATATCTAATACTGAACTGCAGATAAATATCGATGTTCCTTTACAGCTATTAAGTGATCAATTTTATAATTAGGGTTGCACTTACAATTTCTTTTTAGAAATTTTCTAAACTGTCACTAAGCACAGATTATTACAAAGACAAAGATTTTCACTACCCATGCATATCTCTGCATCTTAGTTGACATTTTTCTTTACACACTGTTCACTTCCGCCACAATGTCTAATCAGAATTTATTGCCACAGGCTCCTCTATATCTCATTCACGAGCTCACCTGCTTAGAACCTTCCCAGAGTCAAACGCCCTACTTGTGATCAGTCGTTTTAGCAAAGGGATTGTCTGAACCCTTAAATTTTTTTTTGTTTTATCACCTAAATGTGTAAAAATTAATGTTCACAGATCTCTATACAATATCTTGCATTGTTAATTTGGGCTTGCTTTTTTAGTTGCAGAGAGAGGGTGAAAGAGACAGACAGAGAGAGAGAGAGAGAGAGAGAAAGGAGTGTCTTCCTTGTTGATAAACTACTATATTCTTAATAGTTTTTAAAATCAGTTTTCTTCCTGTAGCTTTTCTCTAGCCTTACTTATACATTCAACATATCTCACTGTCTACATGGTAGATATTGTAGATATGGAATCATTCTAAATCATATAGTAGTTCTCTTTTTTTTTAACAATCCTAGTTTTCAGTATTATGATCCAATTCTCTGTTAAATTATTAAATCCATGTTCTAAGTTCTGACACCACCTGTTTAATTTGACTTTATCAATGCTCATACTTCATTGCTCTCTTCTTCCCTGGCTGCTTGCTACTTTGATACATACTTAGATAATTCTTTCTTACATAGAAATGCTGCTCCAGGAACTTTTTACATCCTAACAGACTTCGAATCACTCTGTTCCTCAAAGTGCCAGTACATATGATAGAACAGTTTCTAGCTTCCTTATATGTGCTGAACACTCATGATCCAGGAGACCCAACTTACGCCACTCATCACCAGCTACCCAGTCATCTTAGGCTTTCAAGTCAGTCCTTGAAGACCTTGAAGTCCACCTCTGTATTTTTTTAAACATTTCCAGAAGGATTGCATCTGCATAATAAGTACATGGTGCTCTTTAAATGGCGTCCAGTTCCTTCACTGGCAGTTTTTTTCTTTTAGTTTTCTCATTTAGGTCTTTAATTGCTATGAAGGGACACCATGACCATGGCAACTGTTATAAATGCAAACATTTAATTGAGATGACTCTCTTATAGCTTAAGAAGTTCACTCCATTATCATCATGGAGGGGAGCATGGGAGCATGCAGACAGAGTTGATACTGGAGCTGAGAGTCCTACATCTTGACTCAGAGGCAGCAGGAAATTGACTGCTTGTCACACACGGATTGAAGCTCCAATAAAGAGATCTCAAAGCCTACCCCTGCAGTGGCACACTTCCTGCAACAAGATCACACCCACTCCAAAAAGGTCACAACTCCTAGTAGTGCCATGCCTTTGGGGGGCAATTTTCTTTCAAACCATCTTAAGTTTCTTTCTATCTTTAATAAAGATATTACAAATGTTAATATCTTTGGAAGAATCATCCTATTTTTCTTACAATTTGGTGATTTTTTAAAAAGTAAAGCACATGCAACTTTTACATCCAACAAACTGGTAACAGTGTTGGAAAGGAAAATCTTGAGATCCATACATGTTTAATGAGGGACAATATCCTCCTACATGTGAGTCACCATGCAAATATGTTAACTTGTGCATTCAAGGCAGTGTTAGTTTTATTGCAAGCTTGACAGCACTCCTAAAACAGAAGTAAATATTTCTTTCTCTCATTTATTGTGTTTTTAGTCTTTAGAAAGGTCGTGGATATTCTGGCAACAGAGTTAAGCTTCTAATGAAATACTGATGGTAGTGATACCTACTAACTAAGTCTGTACAGGATGAAGGTTAGCGTTCTCTTGAAAACAGAACCAGATGAACATCAAACTACTTTTAAGAAAATGAAGCTTATTAAAGACAACAAGTAAACAGTAGTCAAATGTGTCTCTTTAGAATATAGACAGTTTGGTATACCAGATAGTATAAGCCCCATATGAAATATCATGCTTTCATCCCTAACAACCCTTTATGAATTCTTGCACCAAGATGGAAAGAGAGAGAAATATAAAAGGATACTTAAAGCAGTATCATCCAGTGCCATGAAAATGTTCTTCATTTATTGAGAGAGAAAAGCATCTTTACTTATCAGCCTCAATATGGGAATCCCCTTAATGTAAACATATTTTCAAGTAATGTATAAATATGATATCATCCCTAAAGCATTATAGTGAAAAGATTAAAATGTAATGTAAGGAAGATGTATTGAAGTTCCTTTCAGACCTTCCTGTACTTTCAAACCTTTTCCTGTACTTGGTAAGAGGGTTTTAAGCCGTTTCCAATGTGAAGGAATCGGATATTTGAGTGGTAAGTAATCAATTTCAGGAAAAGTAATGAACCAATGACATATTGCAATTATCTATTTCTGAGGTAATTAAAACTCTCAGATAAAAGTGGTATTCAGTGATCAAGCTAGAATGCTTCTGTAGCCCTAAAGGAGTTTCTGATGAATAGAAAATACTACTTCTGAAGTGTCTGAGAAGGTAAGGAATATGCGCATATAGGATTATGATCCCTAATCTCACGAGACATCAGAGAATAGAGACTTAATACAGGAATGCAAAGCTTAAATCGGTCTTTGTCTTATGGTTGACATTCTGGAGATTCCCTCTGGAGCCCTCACCTTGTTTGACTTTGTTCAGTTACTAATTGACATTAAAAGAAAAAAAAATTAATTGTAAGCATCATCGCTGAACGATGCATCCTGTGTTTACTAGTGTAATCAACACTGGCAGCTGCTATAGCAGAAATGTTAGCAGCAAGAAGAATGAAAATAAGGAAAGCTCCTACTCCTAGAAATGGTTCTCTCTTTCCACACCACTATGATTATGAAAGACCAGGGAAATTTTCAGACCTTTTCCAGACGAAAAGAGAATAAGGTTGCAACATCACCAATGACAATACAAGGGTTTGCAAAGGATCAAGATCACAGGAAAATACTGGCAATGATATCATTAGGGCATGTTAAAACAGGAAGAGAAAAAATATAGGATAATTGATAGTTGAACTTCTTCAATGTTCAATTTTCCCAATTTGGTAATTTAATATAAAGTTCTTGCTTTTACAAATTGCAAGCTGAAGTTTTACATGACAAAGGAAAATACATTTTATAGAAGTGCCTCTTCAGTGCTTAGGACAACTTAATAATAGCTTCCACAGATTCTTGGCTCTTATCTTAGTGATGGTACCTAGTTCCTACCTGTTGTCTTTTCAGGTTAAAATGGTGAGTATACCCTGCAGGCTTCAATAAAGACAGGACACCTGGAAGCAGCCTTGCTTTAACAATAACAAAACAGGGAAGAATCAGAAAAAGCAGGTATTCCCTGAGAAAAGCCAGAGTAGGATGGGTTCACACTGCCCACTAGAGTATTTTCCTTTAGCACTTAGAGCTGAGCAGGAGCAGTTGTGAAACAGAAGTCGTTAGGGGAGAAATGAGAGATTGTGGAGAGGTTAGTGGTCCTGAGACAAGTGACCCTTGCTTTGGACTCGCTCGCTGACAAACACCTGAGTCATCCTGAAATGCAGTTGCCAGAGAAAGTCAGGAAAGGAGATAAAGTATCTCACTCTTAACCAGAAGATAAAGCAGTTATTCAGTATAAACTTCATTTACTGTTATAGTAAGAGATTGCGATATATTTTAAAAGAAGTAATCTTTGTTATCATTTGAAAAGTTAATGAGGTACAGTAATATTTATTCTGAGTAATCTTTTTAGATTCTATAGCTTGACAAAAACAGACAAAAAAAAATGGAAGGAAAGACGGAAGCTCTCTTTGCCCCCAATAAACTTTCTGTTAGATTTGGTAGGAATTTCTCAGCAGTGCAGCTAATAGCCCTCGGAGCTACAGATAAACAGGAATGCTTAAGAAATTTCTCAGCTGCTAGGGAGTGAACTGAGTTTATACAAGAGCTGGCACAGGTGTGTATGTCATTAACCCCAGTTCAAACATCAGACTGAGAGACCAGATCTGCTCCAGTGTACTCAGGAGTACCTTTTGGCATATCAATAAAGATAAAAATGATAAAAAAATACAGTGTTAAATAATGGCATATAGTTCCTTATTATAAAATGCCCTGACTGATATAGATGATGATGATAAAAGATAGATTATAGATGATTGCTGTACGTACTAATTTACATATGTAATGCTGTTTTTTGCCCAGATTTCTTTCATCTGAGTTCTTCTCATTGTATCTAACTTTTTCATAACCATTAGAATTTGATGATTTATTGATCACTGTGGATGGGGAATTTACAAACCTAATTTTGAGTGCTCCTATACTGTCTCGTTACCACTTTAAAAACAAACATAATCAGATGAAGCATGCCTTTAATGCCATCACTGGGGAGGCAGGCAGGATGATATCTCTGAATCTGAGATCATCCCACTCTACAAAGTGAGTTGAAGGTCAGCCAGGGATGCATAGTGAGACCCCATTTCCAATTAAAAAAACTGGGTCATTTTTAAAAGCATTGTTCAAATAGACATTATTTAAAAAAAATAATCAAATTTACCAATTCACCATGTGTTACAGGCATTTAGTTTCATAGCTATATTTCAAAAGGAGAAAGTGTGTGTGTGTGTGTGTGTGTGTGTGTGTGTGTGTGTGTGTAACTGAAGCTTTTCACCTCATTTATGTGTTGCTTGACTGAAGGCATCTGAGGGAAATCTCCTGAGGGTGAGAAGCAGCCTGTTATACAGATGTAATGTGTGATTGGTAACAGAGAAAATGTCTCACACTGATAGAAATTTTTTCAGATAAGGAGAGAGTATGATAGGAACATGAATGAATGGTTAAGCCTCTGTTGATGGATTTCACCATCCTAGATTGAGGAGGGTGGCACAGTATCAGGTGAACTACCTCTTTTGTGTAGGATAAGAATTCCACTGGGAGCCAAGGCTAGTTCAAATAGAGTAGAGATGCCGGGTACAGGCAAAGACAGTGGGATTAGATACTGGAAAATTGAAATAGATTCTGCTGGAATTCTCTTGTGTCTAATTTGTTTAATCCATCAATTTAAATGGCAGTTTCCCCTCATTAAAAAAATGCCATCACAAAATGTGGTGCCCTAAGAAGGCCTACACAATTACACCAATGGTGGATATGACAATATAGACCGCGGAAATTTCATAATGTCCTACCCACTGAGTAAGAGCTGCAGGCAAACACTGGCTTCTAAGAGAAGGAATGTCAGGTTTTTTCAACCCCTTCCCCACCCATAGGTTATCTAAGACTAAACAGTCTGCCTTAAACACATGTCTACACCACCAATCCTAAATGTACTCAGAAAGTTCTGTGTGAATTTGAAGTCAGTTTATGAATTTGAGTGGACAATAGGAGAGGAGAGTGAAGAGAAGGAGATGGAAATTATGTGAATATAGTTCTCATATACAAAATTCCAAAATATAATAGTATTTCTTTTAAAAATTCCTAAGATAAGAGATTCCTTAGAACCACTAATTTTTTGTAAGTTTTTTTTTCAGGGCTTTTAGACTTTCTAATAGTCTTCGTTGCTTACTCCGTTTTCATTCATGACATCAGCCATCCAGAAAGGTACACACTCTATGTATTGGTGAGCAATAGGTCATGGAAGGTACACACTTTATGCATTGGTGAGCTATAGGTCATGGAAGGTACACACTTTATGCATTGGTGAACTGTAGGTCATGGAGGGTACACACTCTATGTATTGGTGATCTATAGGTCATGGAAGGTACACACTCTATGCATTGGTGAGCTGTAGGTCATGGAAGGTACACACTCTATGCATTGGTGAGCTGTAGGTCATGGAGGATACACACTCTATGTATTGGTGAGCTATAGGTCATAGAGGGTACACACTCTCTGTATTGGTAAGCTATAGGTCATGGAAGGTACACACTCTATGTATTGGGGAGCTATAGGTCACCATAACAAAACACTTGATGCAGGCTACTCCTAGAGTAAGCGATGTTCAGTTAGGCTCGCAGTTCTGCAGATATAAGATCAAGACTGGTATGTGGCCCCACTGTTTAAATGTGTGGTAAGTGCCTTACCTTGCTGTAAGAACACATGTTTAAAAAAGTTCAGATCCATGCTTAGCAGAAATAAAAGAACGATCATACGACCTCACAGCCTCCATTATATCTACCAGAAGATACAATTACAAAATTAAGTTTTTTAAGGAATCTTAGTAAATATTCAGTCCTTCCCACTGTGCTTTTACCTGTCAGTATGGCTTGTAGATTTTTGATGAAACGTAGACTTGAAGAATTAAATTAAATGGATCATATCAATGGGCTAATAGAAGCATATCACTGAGATTTAGGAAAAAGGGGTGTTATCATGCTCTATAAAGACTGTCTTGCTTTGGAGCAAGTTGGTGCATGGGAAAGGTAGGATGGAGGAAAGGAAAAGAGCATGTGATATAAAAATATTATAATTCCAAATAAACATATATTGTTGAAAACAAACAGGGTCATGCTGCAATTAAGAACTGTTGTTGGTCCACCTGACGAATTACATTTATTAAACAGGCAATAATTTGGAAAATACTACATGATCAAACACATTTAAGGAATGGTAACATTACAAGCCTTCTCCTCAGAGAGGACAGCATAACACAAAATAGCATATTATTTATTTCTATAACAAAGTAAAACATCTTTTAAATTTAAAATATATAAGACTGTCTTGTTTGAACCTGTCTCTTGATTTCACCAATTCCTCTCAATACCCACACTCTATCCAGTGGGACAGAATGGCTGCTGTGTCCCAACGCTGGGCATTCTTCATCCATGTAATTTAGGCATTTACGGCATTATGGAATGACTTTCAGATCTTGATGTGATGTTTGAAACTGTTAATTCACTTTTCTGACATGAATAAAAATTTTAGATTTTTGTTTGGTTGAACATTTTTTTCTGTTAAGATCTTTAAATGCTTGACTAAAGATCAGAATTATTTTTAACTAACCAAAAAATGGATCATCTCCCATGAAATATTCATTGTACTTTTTTTCAGGACAGTATTCTACTATTCTACAACAGTACATCTTCCTACTGAAGAGTGTATACTTTTATATTTCAAATTTTATAAATTGTATGATATTTACATCATTTTCACAGCAAACATTTGCAGAAATAGTAATATTTCACCAGTATTTCCCCAAGAACACGAACCATTACTTTATTAATTAAGGAATGTAATAAGGTTAGTGGATTATCTTAATTATTGTATATTCTATATTTTTTTCTATTCTTTGTGCTAGCATTGAGCTTATAGGTTTATTGTGAAGGCAGTATGAGCTTGAGCATAAAATTGTTATGTAATTGTTTTACTATCTGGAGAAATTCTTTAATCTGAAGTAAGAAAAAGCAGAATTACAAGAGTAGAGCCTATATATTTCAGATATACTTAAATCTAAATTATTTTTGTTTGTGAAATCCTGAGGCATAAATATATCACATAACTGAAGCATCTAAAAAATAAGGCCTTTGTTTGTAAGGAACATCATAGGAATGTCCAGTTCACTGACTGTGTTAACAGTGCTTATATGGCTTTTGAAGATATATGACCTATTTTATGAATTTAAAATAAGTGCCAATCCTTGATGAAATCAGTAGACCTCAAATCATAGGACTGAGATGTGAGCTCTGTAGAACTAGAAAGGTCGAAGAACCAGACATAGTCCAAATGAAGACAGTAGCAATTTAGTAGCTACACTGTGATATAAAAAGAAATAATTCTTCACAAAATTGTGCATGAATACGGAGTAGAAGAAATAAACTCATAAATTTTCAAACAGACATACTGTGATGTTAGATATCTGTGTGCTGGTTTTCAAGTCACAGAACCAAGAAATAAAATTTTTGTTAAACTCATGAACAGCTATAATTCATGATATATGGAAAGAAGACTCACAGTGATCTCAATGCTCTATTTTCACTCTTTTTATTTTCTTAAAATCAATATTAACCTTTATAACCTTTGCTTCCTATTTCCAATGCATATACAAACCTTTATAATTTGTTTTACTTAGGACACGGTTGAGTTTTACAGTATTTCTTGCCTGAGAAAGCTCTTTCTATTAAAGTTATAATATTGGATTTTTCCACAGAACAACAAAACGTGTATGTACTGTCTAGACTTTTCAATTACTCTGGCTAAGCCATGGTTTTACACCACTATACAGAATGGAAAGATGAAACACACCTCAGTAAATCTACTGGAGCCTACAGGTAGATAACCTAATGGAAAAAAGCTCAAAAATGTAAGCGGACAAATAAATTTATAAAATATTAAAATTGAGCTAATAATAGATTCATTTTATCACCACAACAAGGTGTAAATGTGGCATCATTTTGTGTTTATTAATTATGTAAACATGGTCATTCATGCTATGGCATTTGGATTTCAGCCATTAAAACTTTAAGTAAGTGTTTTTCTTTCATTTACATTTGAACATGGGGAAAGCTTCTTTGGTAGTACATTTTAAAGAGGAGCAAAAGTGATATTACTCTAGCCATATTTATGTACACTTTATTCAGTTGAGTTTCCATGCTCAACAATGAGAGCAGGAGTAAATTGATGAGCTTCACACCAAGCAGCTACAGAAATTTTCCTCATACCTTTCACAGAGGTTCAAAGTACCTATAGGAATTTTACCTTTTCAAAATTTTTTTGTGTGTAGATATGAGCAATTTTCTGTTACTTAGAATGAAAATGTACCATGGCTATACATATCCTAGTTAATATTTATGTACCAGTTTGTTTACTTTAAAAATGTGAATTGCCAGCATCTGTGAAGATTTGTAACAGTAAGAATATTCATTATATGAAATAAGAGAATTTATTTTTCTAAGAACTGTGAAAAGCATTCTGAAAATATCTGGCAAATTTAAAATAATCATTGTCTGTAGCCTCACAATAGCTAATCTTTTCAACCTGATGAAATTTCAAATCACTATAGGAACAAACCTGTTGATATACTTTAAAGAAAGTAAATGATAGATACCTAATGTGAGGAGAACCAGTCTGTGAACCGGAGTTCAAGAAGCAAGAAAAAGACCAAAAGTAAAGCATCAATATTCATTGCTTTCTGCTTTCTGGCTATGCATGCCACGTGCCAACTGACTCATACTTCTTCTGCAATATCTCCACTAAGAGGGACTATTTCTGCAAACTGTAATAAAAATAAATAAACCTAGCTTTAAGTTGCTTTTGTCAGGTATTTTTCTACCAAAATTGACTTCAAACTAAAATCAATCAAAAGAGACAAAGAAGGACGTTTCATATTAGTCACAGGAAAAATCCATCAAGATGAAGACTCAATACTGAACATCTATGCCCTAAATACAAAGGCATCCTCATATGTAAAAGAAACACAATGTAAAACTTAAATCACACATTAAACTCCACACACTAATAGTGGAAGACTTCAACACCCTACTCTCACCACTGGACAGAACTACCAGACAGAAACTTAACAGAGAAATAAAGGAACTAACAGATGTTATGACTCAAGTGGACTTAACAGACATCTATACAACATTCTATCCAAACAAAAAAGAAAATACCTTCTCCTCAGCACCTCATGGAACCTTCCCCAAAATGACTACATTTGAAGTAACAAAACAAATATTAACAGACACACACACAGAGAAAGGAATAACCCTCTGTATCTTATCATACTATTTTGGCTTAACACTAGAATTCAACAGCAACACTAATCTCAGAAGGGCCACAAACACTTGGAAATTAAATAATGCTCCCCTGAATCACCAGTGATTCAAGGAAGAAATTAAAGATTTCAGAAAATTTAACAGAAATGACCACACAATATACCCAAATTTACGGGAAGCAATGAAAGCAGTGTTAAGAGGAAAGTTCATACCACTAAAGGCCTAAATAAAGAAGCTGGAAAAATCCCTCACTAGTGAATTAACAGAACACCTAAAAGTTCTATAACATAAAGAAGCAGACTCACCCAGAAGAATTAGAAGGCAGGAAATAATCAAATTGAGAGCAGAAATCAACAAAATAGAAAGAAAGAACACAATACAAATAATAATGAGACCAAGAGTTGGTTCTTGAGAAATTCAGTAAAACAGACAAAACTTTTTCCAAATTAAACAAAAGGCAGAGAGAAAATATCCAAATTAACAAAATCAGAAACAAAAATGGGGACATAAAACAGACACGGAAGAAATCCAGAGAATCATCAGGTCGTACTTTGAAAACCTGTACTCCACAAAATTGGAAAACATAAAGGAAATGGACAATTTTCCGTATAAATAAAATCAAGACCTGATAAGCAAATTAAATAGATATATAAGTATTAAAGATATATAAATAGTCATCAAAAGTCTCCAAACCAAACCAAAACAAACCAAAACAAACACAGGACCATATTTTTTCAGCACAAATATCTACAAAATTTTCAAAGAAGAACTAATACCAATACTCCTCAAATTGTTCCATAAAATAGAAACAGAAGGAACATTACCAAACTCATTTTTTGAGGCTACAATTACCCTGATATACAAACTATACAAAGACATTACTAAAAAAGAAAATTACAGACCAGTTTCCCTCATCAACACTGATGCAAAAATACTAAATAAAATTCTGGCAATCCAAATCCAAGGACACATCAGTAAAATCATCCAAATGCCCAAGTAGGCTTCATCCCAGAGATGCAGGGATAGTTCAACATATGAAAATCTGTCAATGTAATCCACTATTTCAACAAACTGAAAATAAAAACCACATGATTATCTCATTAGATTCTGAAAAAGCCTTCTAAAAATACAACATCCCTTCAGGATAAAGGAGGGATATAAGGAACATACCTAAACATAATAAAGGCAATATGCAACAAGCAAACAGCCAACATCAAACTAAATGGAGAGAAACTCAAAGCAATCCCACTGAAATCAGAAACAAGACAAGGTTGTCTACTCTCTCCATATCTATTCAATATAGTTTTTTTAAATTCTAAATAGAGCAATAAGACAACAAAAGGAGATAAAGGGGATACAATTCGGAAAAAGAGAAGTCAAACTCTCACTATTTGCTGATGATACAATAGCTTACATAAGTGATCCCAAAAAGTCTACCATGGAACTTCTACAACTCATAACGAACTTCAGTAATGTAGCAGACTAAAACATTAACTCATAAAAAAATCAGTAGCCCTCCTTTATACAGATGATAAATGGGCTGAGAATAAAAACAGAGAAACATTGCCTTCTACAATTAGCCATAAAACATAAAATATCTTGGAGTAACTTTCATCATACAAATGAAAGAACTGTATGACAAGACCTTTAACTCTTTGAAGAAAGAGATTGAAGAAGACACAAGAAAATAGAAAGATTTCCCATGCTCTTGGGCAGGTAAAATTAACATAGTAAAAATGGCAATCTTACCAAAAGCAATCTACAGATTCAATGCAATGACCATCAAAATCTTAGCAAAATTCTTCAAATACATCAAAAGAACAGACTCAGCTTTGTATGTAAAAGCAAAAAACCCAGGAGAGCCAAAACAATCCTGTACAATAAAGGAACTTCCAGAGGCATCACAACCGGTGACTTCAACCTCTAACACAGAGCTACAGTACTGAAAACAACCTGGACGACCAATGGAATTAAATTAATTAAATAAAATTAAATTGAAGATACAAATATCAATCCATAATCCATACACACATGAATACATGATTTTTGACAAAGAAGCAAAAAATATAAAATGGAAAAATTAAAGCATATTCAAAAATGGTGCTGGCATAACTGGATACCAACATGTAGAAGAATAAAAATAGATAGAGCCATATCTATCGCTATGTACTAAACTCAAATACAAATGGATCAAAGACATCAACATAAAACCAATCACACTGAGCTTCATAGAAGAGAAAGTGGGACATACACTTGAATGCATTGGCACAGGAAAACACTTCCTAAATAGAACCCCAGTAGCAAAGACAGTGAGAGCAACAATTAATAAATGGGACTTCCTGAAACTGAGAAGCTTCTATAAAGGAAAATACATGATCAACAAGATGAAACGACAGCCCAAAGAATGGGAAAAGATCTTCACCATACATAGGGTAGAAGGTTGATCTCCAAAATATACAAAGAACTCAAGAAATTGGTCATCAAAAGAACAAATAATCCAATAAAAAAAATGGGGTATTCTGAACAAAGTACTCTCAACAGATGAATCTAAAATGGCTGAAAGACCTTTACGGAAATATTCAACATCCTTAGTCACAGAGAAATGCAAAACAAAACAACTCTGATATCTCATCTTACACCTGTAAGAAAGGCCAAGATCAAAAACACTGATGACAACTTATGCTGGAGAGGATGTGGAGTGAAGGGAACACACCTGCATTGCGGGTGGAAGTCCAAATTTGTACAGCTGTTTTGGAAATCAGTATGGCAAATTTTCAGAAAATTAGGAAACAACCTACCTCAAGACCTAGCAATACCACTTTTGGGTATATACCAAAAGTATGCTCAATCATACCACAAGGACACATGCTCAACTATGTTCATAGTAGCATTATTTGTCATAGGCAGAACCTGGAAACAATCTAAATGCCCCTCGGCCAAAGAACTGATATAGAAGATATGGTACATTTTATACATGGAGTACTACACAGAGGGAAAAAAAATGAGATCTCAAAATTTTCATGCAAATTGATGGATCTAGAAAACATCACATCGAGTGAGGTAACTAGACTCAGAAAGACAAATATAATATGTCCTCACTCCTAAGTGGCTTTTCTACATAAAACAAAGAAAAACCAGCCTACAATCCAGAATCACAAAGAATCTAGACAACAAAGAGGACACTAAACGAGACATCGTGGCTCTAATCTATATAGGAAGTAGAAAATGACAAGATCTCCTGAGTAAATTGGGAACATGGGGATCATGGGAGAGGGCGGGGGGGGGGGGAGATGGGAGAAAGAAACATGGATAACTCAATAAAATCAAGAAAAAAAAGAAAAAGAATAGTAGGAGAACAAAGAGAGGGAGAAGGAGACTATCAAACACATTTGGAGAATATTTGAGCACAAACACACATCAACAATGGAATTTCCTTAGTAAATATAAAGCCTAACTCTTACAAAATAAAATAAATTATTTAAGAGAAATAATGAGAGAAAACACAAATCAAAATAGAATAAAGAGATTAAATTTGTGTAAAAATGGTCAAGGTTTTAAATAATTAACAATGTAAAGTAACTATATTACAAGTAAATTTACAAAATTGTACACTAATTTTATAAACATTCTATAAAACATTGAAATGTTTTGCTTCCTTCCTCAAACAGTAATGATTGTCAAATGTTGCAAATTCAATAATAATAATTATGGAAAATGAAGTGTTTTCTTTTATATTACTGCTTGTAGTAGATTAAAGTTAACACAATTTACACATACATATTCATTGATTTGGACATATATTCTCTGAAGAGAGTCACAAATGTACACAAGGAAACATTGCAGTAGTGGTGATAACTCTATGTTTCAGTGTTTTTAATGTTCTTTCATGATTGAATGAATAAACACAATTTGAAAAAAGTGATACACAAGGAAAACTAGGGGGTAACTACACAGGGAAATCAAAGCAAAGTATGGATGAGGAGGATCAACTAAAACAAGTTTTGTTTCAAAATGTCATAATGGTCTCTAAGATGTTGTGTACCAAGTTTTTAAAAGGTAAGAGATTTAAAAATGCACTAAATACTGAATAAATGGTGAAAGGTTAGCAAACTAATAACGAAGTCAACATTGTTACTAACTTAAAGGAGAAAATAATAAATATTTAGCCTGATGTACAATGGTTTAGTCTTCTGCTCTTTCTCATTTGTGTCTGCCCTTCACCTACACAAATACCAAGCAGTTAACAGTTCTTAGCATAATGAATACTCCTTTGATGTCTGTGATTTTATACTTCCTGTTTACACTGACAGAGCAAATTCTATTCCATTTCCACTTTGTAAAGCCTATTTATCTTATTTGAATCCTTTGAATTAGTCAACAAATACTGAAAACTTGTTTTATCTCAAAAGCTGTTTTTATTCTGGGGCTATTACGATTAAGCAAGCTAGAACAAGCCAGAGAAATAGTCAAAATCATAGTGTTTACATCTATGTGTAGACAAAAAAGAAGAAGCAATTGAGAAGAATATCACATAATTACATAGTTTCATATGATTCTAAATAGAAATCCTCTAAGTGATGTGCTAGAGAGTGCCCAGCAGGACAGCAAAAGCTTACCATTAAATCAGCTTAGACTCCAGTGTTAGGAAAAGGTAACAATTAAGAATTTAAAGACAAAGAACCAGAAAGACAGAAATGTGGAGAGAATTGCAACACATAAGCCCTGGGTTGTTAGCACTGTAGGAATTAAAAGCAGCTGGTTTAGGGATTTAGGGTAGGCTGGTGTATGGATTAAGGGCAGGTTAGTGCTTGAGTAGATGTGGCATGTAACGGGCTTGTAAAGGAAGTAGATCTTACAATTCCTTGTTGGCTAATTATTTAAAAGGGATACAAAGCAATCCAATGAAAAGAAGGACAAAACAAGACTTAAGATAGTAGAATACAGATATGCTTCAATATAAGGATAGGACAAGATACTAAAAGTCATGGTACCATAGTGTAGAAAATAAAACTGGATGTAGACAGGGTGAAGGAAAAGTTAAGAAAAACTCAGTTTTCTGGATATGGTAAGTAGGTGGAGACCCTATTGCTTACAGCAGTGTGGGAAAGTATTTACGTATGCAGGGGCAGTCAGGCTAATCCCTAATCAAGACTTTTGTTTTGTATAATTTGACTTTGAGGTTCCCTAAAGGTATTCACCACTCAAAACTTCAAAGGGAAAGTCGGTTAGATAGAAATTAGAGTCTCTCTGGTGATGTTGTAATCAGTCTTGAAATTGTAAGAACCTTACATGAATCTATTATTGAGAGCTCTGGGAACGGCCTCATCACCCAGGTGGAGATGTAAACAGGCATGACAGGAAGCCAGGGCTGCTGCTGAGGAATCCCAGTGTGGCTACTTTTAGAGAGAGCAGGCCAGGAAATGAGTGTCCTTGGAGACTGGAGACAAATCAGATCAGAACACCACAAGAAAGGAACCTTAAGAAGGAGCAGGAGGTCAGACTGAATAATCTATTCCCAAGATGATGGCTTTATAATGTCATTTTAATTGGCAAGTTACTGGGGCTCTGACATCAGTGAAGTAACAGCGACTGGAGATGGAATGGGTTGTGCTGAAGAGCCAATGAGTATTAGTGAATTGTGTTAAAGGAGAAAAAATCCCCAGCGTTCAGAAATAGGGAGAAGAAGAAAGGGGAAAGGGAACGAGAGAGGAGGCACAGGAGGGAGAGAGGGAAAGAACTTTTATAGAACCATATTATACGTACCTCAGTGACAGAGTGTTTTCCAGGCACATGGAAAGTCCTATAATTGGTTCTAGAATCACATAAACGAAGTGGAACCACACAACCAAGAAAGAGAGGAATTATGAAATGTGAAAAAACACTTGTTTGTTTCAGTTTTTTTGTCTGGTTGTTTGTTTTGAGACAGAATTTCTTTGTAGCTCTTGCTGTCCTAGAACTCACTCTGCAAACCAGACTGGCCTCAAACTCACAGAGATCCACTCCCCTCTGCTTCAGAAATGCTGAAAATAAAGGTGTGCACCCCCCCCCCCCAGCTATGAAATCTACTTTTAAAAGATTATTTTGAGAAGAAAAATAGAGGAAACTCGGAAGTGCAATAAGTTATAAATTATCACTTCCACATTAAACTTCCTAGTGCTGGCTGGGCCTGCATATGCGGTGAACGCTCTGTATCCCAGCAAGAGCTGCTGAACAGGCAATTCTGAGAATTATTTGACCATAGCAATTTCTTGAGAATTTAGTGTAAGGGGACATGGTTTGAAGAATGGAAGAACATTTTCTGGAAAACCATATGCCTCTGCAGGTTGACTTGTTAATTCATTTGTGAAAAGATAAAGGGTTTTTATTTTAGGCACAAGATGATTAGACAGAAACTAAGAGAGGAGGTGAAAATCCCAAAGTAGAGACTATTGTTTTCATTGTGATTGGAGCCTTAAAATTCTGCACACAGTGGTCCTGAAGTATAAATCTTTAAAATATGAAACATTAGTAAAAGAACTTTGAAGATGCTCAAGTCAGTATTTTACCTGCACTGTTTGTAAAAATTAATTTTAAGTAAATAACTTAGTCTTACCTTAGTCTTATCTTTTCTCCCCTCCCCCCCATTTCATATATACTTTCTTTTTTTGAGACAGGGTTCCTGACATCCTGGAATTTGCTTTTTTGCAGACCAGGTTGACTCACAGCAATCTATCTACCTCTGCCTCTCTTCCAAGTACTGGGATTAAAGGCATACACCACCACTGACAGGCTATCTTACTTTCTTAATTTCATTTATTGGGTTCAAGCATGGATCTGAAATGAGGGCTCAGTTGATTGTTTTGTTGATGTAATTATGTCACAAGTAAAAGGATCTCAAGACACTAACAAATTTTACATTCTGTGATTAGACTAACAGATTATAGTATTCTAATCCAAGAGAAAGTAGAAGTTAATGGACAAGGAGAACCAGGAGTAGCCTAGCTTAAGGTCATAGGAGTGATGAACTGTTACAAGTGGGGAGTCTTGGAACGATTGAGCTTCAAGCGAACTTGCAGAGTCAGATAATTAGATAAACAATATGTGATGTTATATGTTCATATGGTCACAGTTAACATGATTAGGCGTAACACCGTGATGAAAGGAAGAATTAGCTATGAACACCAGGGAATCTAAAAAGAGTCTCTAAATTCATTGCCTAATGTTATCTGTACTCACAGATCCCATGACACTTCACATGAAACACGTTAACTCTAGTCCAGAAAGCCCACTTGGATCGTGCTTTCACCTTTAAAGTGTCTGGCCAAAGAACTTGGCGATCGCACTGGATTCCTACAGCCCTTTCATGCACAGCTACCTCATTAGTAACCGAGTTCAATGATTCACGATATACACGTCTCTCATGTCTGTCCCTCACTGTCCCTTCCCAGCAGCACTTAGGCAAGAAACACCCTAGTATTTTTTTTTTTTTTTGCTGTGCATTTTGTAGTCTGTTTCCTTGTGTTTGTAGCTTCCCTTCCCCATATCTTCCCAGATTGATTTCTCACATTAGTATTATATCTGAAATGGGGATATTATCACGTTCTTTTTTAGGCTCATAATGATCACGGGGTCTTAATCTCGTAACATTTCATCTTTGTGATAGTACGGGACTTAAACCACAAATAGAAGGGTGTGTTGGTGACTTGGTAATAGAATTTTTATCTCTCCAGTTAAGCTTCCTCTACTATTTGCCCCTTCCCATTGTATCACATTTCAGGCTTATTAAAATGTCCCCAGTCACTCACTGCTGTGCCCCTGTGATTGTCTCTTTTGTTCTAACTTTTTCTAATCTCCATATAATTCACAGCTGGCTTATCAACTATTATTCACTATCCTATATCCTCTTTCTTCACTTTAAAGTATATCTTCTTTTAAAATTTGCTTTTGAAATTATAATACAATTACAATATTTCTCCCCTTTTCCTTTCCAAATATCCTTTATGATGCTACCCACTCTCCTTTAAGTCCATGACCTCTGTATTCATTAATTGTATTGTATATGTATATGTACATACATATATATCCCCCCAAACAATCTTTTCAGTTTATGCATTAATTTTGTGTATATTTTCAAGGCAGGCCACTAAGCACTAGACAGGAAATCATCTCTTCCACTCCTAGCTTTCTTCAGTTGCCTATAGATCATTTTATAGGGTTGAGGCACTGTGGACATTCCCCATCTATCTGGCATGACCCTTCTGTCATTCTTCTTTAGCTTGTGTTTGGGCAATCACGTTAGTGAGACTTTATGAATATTGCTTCTGACATTACTAGGAGACAAGTTTGTACTTTTGAAAGAATTTGTGTGCGTCTATTCTACTTGTGCGTCTCAGTACTTACTGAAATTCACTTGAAATCATTTGATTACTTGTGTGTTTTCCCTTAAGATGAACTTTTCAGAGAATGCACTGTCTGTTTGTTGTTTAATCACACTAATGGTATAATCATAGACATCAATTTTTACAATAGAAAGAAAAAAAATCTCTTACTTCATAAATGGTTTTGTTAATATCCTATAGTTAAATGACAACATTTAATTCTTAATAGAGTAAATCTGTTCTACCACAGTAAGTGATGATCTATGTAGGCTAGTGAAATCTTGATTAGTTATATTCTAGAAAGACATTATTTTGATATGATTGTTTCTAGACAACCTTTCTAATTTAATCTAACATTAAGAAAAAAATGCCTTTTGCATCGTAAATCATGTTATTCCATAATGCTAGAAGGAAATTATAAACTGTGCCTATAATTTTGTGAAAACCCCAAAGAAGTTTTGTATTTATTGTAAGAAATTTTATCCATCAAATTTAAAGGCAATAGCATTGTGGTAAATATTTTTAAAAACTTAGAGGTGTAACGCTGTCATTGTGATATATAGCAAAGGTAAAATTAAATTAAGTCATTATACTAAATGCAGCAAGATGATCCAGAAATAATAAGAGTTCATGAACAGTTTTGTTCCATATGCATAACTGGGTAGGAGGGAAGAACTAAGATGTGAAGGGATGGGATCAGCTCCAGGCCGTGCCCTGCATACCAGACATTGCTTTACAACTGACGCTTTGTCCAATCTTCATCCTTAACAGTTTAAAATCCTTCTGCACCTTTTGGGTCCAGATTGGAATGCCAGCAGAGCCCTTATGACACCATTAAAAACACATTAGCGAAACAAGTTGTTGCTTGTTATGTTGAAACAATAACAACTCATCGTGACTGATGACTATATGTCTTATTTTTCTTTCAAATATCTTGCCACTAACACACCCTTTCTTAACTATGGTACAATATTAGCAGTACTCTGGGTTGACATAAGCACACTTATATGTCATTAACAGAGGAGCATAATCCCTTGTCCTCAGTCTCAAAGAATTTTCAGTGAACCGTAGTGAATCAAAGTTCCTATACTTTGTCAAGGACAGACTCAAGTTCTATTTTACAAATCTACCTCTTTAGAATTAAATATTGCAATAAATTCAAATGCTTTTATCTAATAATTTCAGGTCCCTTAGTATGAAGGCTGTGGTATTTATTTATTGAAACTTTAAGTCTAAATGGAAAAACATTCACAGGTATGACCACATTATTAATATTATTGCTGTAAAGACACAAAATCTCAAGTATTAAGTTTGAGATAAAATAATAATGTGTATTCTATACTGGATACTTCAAACAAGGGAAATCAAAATTAAATGTTATGAGACTAAGATAGTCAAATAGTGGTCTGCACACAATTATTTTCTTTATGGACTCAAGATAGGAAGGAATTAAAATTTTATATAAATATGGTAAATGAAAGATTTTTATATTGTTAATAAATATGAACAAGAGAACCAGACAGGTGAAAAAAATTAACACTGTATTAAAATAACAACATAGGGATGTTGTTATTTTATTATGGAAGTTATTACAGGTAATAGTGGTATTATAAAATAACGCACCTATTAAAAATAGAAAATTAAATACATATAAAAGGACTAATTGACAATCATTAAATACCTTTATAATCATTAATAATTAAATAATGATTTATTGAGCAAAAGATTTCCATGTTTGTTACTATCACTTAATGATTAGTTCTTTGGTATTACATACTTAATATCTTATTTACAAATGTGTAAATACCTTATTTCCAAATATTTTCCAATTCTTAGAACTGAATGTAGAAAATGGAATTATGGAAACATTGTTTTCTACTGTTTAATTATGTATTTTTCTTTAACCCCTTTCTCTCTCTGTTGATCCTTGATTTTCCCCGTTCTTCCACTAATACATTTTCCATCCCTGAGTTTCTGTCATCTTCCTGGATACACAGTGATTTAAATAGATATTATATTTTTCCTTAAATGCCTTTAAGCATTCCTAATAAAATGTTGTACAATATAATATTCCTACTCAAAATGTATACTTGTTAAACATCTTTTAGGAAATATCTTAAGGTCTTTGAAATTCATAGAGTCTGTCTTATAGTTTTGTGTAAACCCATTAATTTATTCTTATTCTATCTTTTATAATGAGAAATAAGACCTGTAGGAAGAACCTGAAAGCAATATGTCATATAATTTCATTACTTATTCTTTTATTTACTAATTTCATGATACTTTACAGTATCCATTCCAGGATGTTTGCCATTTTACATTTCTAAGCTTATATGTACTTTGGCTTTGATAACAAATCAGAGTAGAAGCCAGTTTAATCCTGATCCCAGGGAGGACATTATCTGTCACATCCTAGTTCTCTTAGCTGCGCCTTGGGTTCATGTGTCAGACAATCTATGGACAAACAAAAGTAGGTAGGCTTTTAGTGTTCGTTATTTCCAACATCCTGCTAAATGAAGGAGTGGGAGATTACCTCTATTCAATTTTCCATCACACAATCAAGGAAATTTTAACTCCTCATCAAAGGAATGAAGTTTGTTAATTTTTATTAAGAGCTATAAATTTCATTTGAGTATAGACAAACTTTCATTCTATAAATGAGTATAACAATATTATTATTTGAATGTTTTTGTAAAAAAAAGTTATCCAAAATATGGCAAAATTAAATTGAGATAACAATTTTCATACAAAAACTTAAAATACAACAGTAAAATCAATGACTAATTTCTGAATTCACAAAGTAAATTAGCTTAATGGTTTTGTGCATTTGGATCTAGTCTTTGTTTTCTCATTCATCTGCATCTTCACTCAGATCTTTGTATTCTGTCTATATATTAGCCAGTTTGCATCCTGTGTCTGCACTTGTAGATGCTAGTTAAACTCTGAATTATCCATGGCTTTGCCAAGTGTCTAAATTTAAGCTAGTTAGTTTCTCCCCACAACTTATACAGCCTAGCTCAAGAATAGGAGGATCTTGGGGAGAGTTTCTTAAGAGAGTTATTCAACGCATCACTAGTTAATGAGAAAATGGAACAAATAAAAAATAGCAAAGATTAAAGTAATTATGGAGTATTGGTTCACCCAAACTTTGTGGATTTGAATTTACTTCCTCAAACCTAAAAACCTGATAAACTTTGCAAACTTTGCAAACTCTCAAATTAGAGATGTGGTTTATTTTTGTTAATAAGAGTGCTTGCAAATTATCAGATTTGTTTCCAAAATTTCAGATTCTTTGACACCCATTATGCTTGTGTAGGTTTTAGTCTTCATGTCCTCAAGCAAGGAGTCTTACTTATTTCACCTATTTCCATACCTGGGTGGAAAAACAAGTTTAATTTTATTTTATTTTATTTAGAGATGGGTGGCAATTCCAGGGCTTCCACACAAATCAACTTGATTACAAGATGCACTGGCTTTGTCTCCAGTAAAAAACAAACTGAAGATAAGGGAACTAAGATGTTCATTAGGCAGCTGACGTTAAACAAAGCCTCCATAACATTCTTGTGATTACCATCTGAACTTGTAAACAAACCGGGCTCTGTAAACTTCATCAACAGCATCGAGGAGTCAAGATGTGAATGATTGTAATTAGTTCATTCTAAACATTCTCAGTGGAGAGAGATGGTGTAGGGCAGTTCGAGCTGGGAATAATACCAAGAATTCCATGGGGGATCTGAAAACATCAGGGCAAAAGGAGCATTGCCCCAAGCAAATGATGTCACTGAGGACCACAGCATCGGAGGAAAATGTGAAAATATGCTCAAACCGGTTGCCAATAAACATGTGAATCATACCCTGAAATCCAGGCTCCCAAGAATTTTTAATCTGTCTCCCACGTAGCACAATGAACATATTCAATGGTTAGATGAGGCAAACATTCCAAGATCAGGTACAAAGGCATCGAAACTGACATGGGGCTGGTGGAAGGGCGAGAAAAGCACCGAGAAGACCTTTCAACTTGGAGAAGTGCAACCACACAGAAGAGAATGTCAGGATGGGCTGTCCACAGCTTCTGCTGCAGGGCTGACCTCAGCTGAGGGGTTCCTGCGGTGTAAAACAGTTCCCCTGCAAGCTGCAGTTTAGACCCCTAATGGCCTCTCTTGTTGGTTTCAGAAGAGTTGCAGGGCTCAATATACCTTCATGAGTACTGTGAAATGTGTCTAATCAAGAAGGGTTTGAATTCTTCACATTTGGAAATGTATGATGGCGGTTTAGTTTTCTAAATAACAGGCCTTTACCCAAAAGCAGTATGGAAGGCAGGCTACGTAGCAATTGTCGCTACTAGTGTTGATTTAAAGGATGATGAGCACAGCACTACTTCACAAAATTGCCTGTCTCTGAATTTCATTAGCAAACTATGAGTCTTAACAATGAACCTATGAAATCTGGATCCTCTCCTGGCGCTTCCCATGTGCTGTCTTTCTTCTCTCCATCCCTTAGCTCAAACTATTGTTTCTCGTAGTCTGCAGGTCTTCCTCCTTTCTTGAACTTTTTTGACAAAAAGACTATGAGGTCCCAATTTCTTCAACAGGACAAAACTAGAAAAAGTCTTTGATCCACAGAATTCAGAAACGTAGAGATAAATGTGCCCCTCTTTTTCCCTCAAGAGGAAATTCTTAGTGGTACACAGCCTCGGTAAGACATGGGCTGACATATTAGCACATCTTGTTTGAATGGGCTTTTTGACCTTTCTGGTTTCACCTATCCTATTTCCCCTCTTCTCTTCCTCAGAATCACCCCCAGGTAAATTGTTAGCATTTAGGCCGCCATGTGAGCCTATGCTTTCCAGAGAAGCAGTCTGTTCACCATGTTGGATACTGAAGGAAACAAAAGCAGCTAATAGACACTTAGCACATTTACATTGCTGGCCTCTCAAAAAGTGCTTTCACATAGTGCAAGCTATCCTTCCAAATAAACAAGATTGTTTGCATGATAGACATGAAATAAAACTGCTTAGCAGATACTGTTTTTACTAATGAGTGTATTTATATATTTTGTCAAGAATTTATTCTTCTGTTCCCTTGGTAGACTTTTTATCTCTATATTTCATAAAGACCACTGTGATCATCACTATAGTATCTTCTTTCTGTTCTATTTTAGAAATTGGAATTCCTATTAGTCTGCACATAACTCTGAGCTATTTTTCAAATCATTTAAACTTACATTTTTGATTAAAATATGAGTTTGTACTATACACACTGAAACTAGAATTTTCATATGTTGTTACATTATAACTATCTTAGACTTTGAAATGGACATTACAACATAAATCAAACTAAACAGTTAAAAGGGAGAGTTGAAAATTGTCCAAAGACAAGAAATAGTAAAGCACGAGGCAAGAGTCAAGACTATGGCTCGCAAGACAAGAGTTCAGAAGGTTGACTGGATAGGTAGAGCCAGAGATTTGTTGAGGGAGTAATTCAGTTATGTCTTGCGAGATAAGATAGGAACCAAGTGGGGAGGACACTGGGTGTCAATCTAAAGATTTGTTTAAATTTAGGAATTAATGTGATGCTGCTGACTTCTCTCTCTCTCTCTCTCTCTCTCTCTCTCTCTCTCTGTGTGTGTGTGTGTGTATGTGTGTGTGTCTGTATGATCAAATGATTGACATGGTAAGGCATACGATAAGAGCTTCTAAGGACAGCTCACTTGACTCTGATATACAAAATGAGCCAAGGAAACAGCGAATACAAGGAATGCAAGGATATAAATGAGTAGAACTTGAAATAATGTCCGAAATATTGTCCTACTTCCTTCTTTGAAAATAAAACTATACAGAAGAGGAAAGACTGGTAATTTCTATTGTGAGAAAACAACACGATGCAGCAACTCTAAACTACACGAGTCTACTAAGACAGCAGAAGGTAAACACAGCATCATCGCTGAGACCAGTGCCCTGAGAGACCAGTAGGAAATATTAGGAACAGCAAACCTATAATATTTCAGCTGCATCTTAGGACGAGAATCAAAACCAGAAATGATTTCATTTTCAAATATTGACACAATGCTTGAGCTTGTGGTGTTAATATTGCTTGAGTTAGTAGAGGAACAATAATTGAAAATCATAAATAGCTACGCTATGAGTAGCATTTCCCCCATGAAATCTGAACACATAAATGATGTATGCTGTCAAGAGTTAAATAGAAATTTTTAGGTTCATATGATTCATTCATCACTCTGAAATTCTCTTTTCAAATCAGCGTATATCACAAACCTATGTCACTGAAAAGTGAGAAAACAGTAAACTCTGTTTTTAGGTTTTTTTAGCAAGTGCATATTGCATTTATAAGGATACTTTAAAACCATGTCATAACAGAAACATTATAGTTAGCTCCTAATGATGTATATTTAAACACTGTTTTCTCTATGAATTTTATGTGAAGAAAATTTCTGCTCATTAAATTTATTGAAGTGGTAGGCAGTATGAATGGCTGAAAATGATACTGTATAAAAAGAAAAGCGTATTAGAGAATGCCAGTTGCAATGCACTTGAGGTAATGGCAAGGGATTAGAACATGAACCCTAGTTGGCATCTGTCAACTGAAACTTAATGTACACTCCCTTGTTTGCTCATTGTCCTCTGAAGGGCGAGCAACTTGATTGCCATTAATCAGTGTTCTGCACAGGTCTGGAAACAGTCTTCAGAGATCTCCCAAGTCTCCTTTAACATTTGTCCTCAGGGGGAAAGGAGTAATTATACTGGGCTCCTGTCCCAGCAGGTACCCATTAACCTGCGCTTAAAAAAAGAAAGGAAACAGAGATTTGCAGTCAGTTGCTTACAGAGCTCATAGATGAGGAGCCTTGAAAGTGATTTCTGCGATCAATGATAAACACATTATCTTCTGCATCTCCCTTACCTTAACTAGGCATTAACTTGAGTCATTCTGGGAAAAAAAAAAAAAAACTAAAATTCAAAGGAAAAAAAATCCAGTTTTGTCTTAGAAAAATGAGACAATTGATTCTGTAATATATAATGTTTTTTTCAATTTTTTAAAAAAAGGAAAAAGAGAATTCTATTGTCTTTTATATTTTAAGTAAGAGGGAATTTTGCTCAATAATTTCTACCTCTGTAATAAGAAATGAAATGCAGCTATAAGAAGAGTGAGAGTCAGGCCGTGGTGACACGTGCCTTTAATCCATCCCAGCACTTGGGAGACAGAGGCGGGAAGATATCCATGAGTTCGAAGCCAGTCTGGTCTACAGGACAGGCTCCAAAGCTACAGAGAAACTCTATCTTGAAAAACGAAAAACAAAAGCAAACAAACAAATAACAGTGTTATGGTACATCCTATCTTCACTTGCAGAGTGAAGGAGAAAGGGGAAAGAATTCCCTGAGTATCGTTTTATATAATCTATCATATAAAACCTACAGACGAATTTAAATCCAAATTTGCTGAAGCAGTGCAATGAAGTGAGGGACCAAAGCAGAGCATGTGAATACTCTGGGTTGTCTACTGCAACTTAAAATGCCGAGTTCAAAACATTAGCTCATTTGTCAAAGGGTCAATATACGCATTTATTTTTAACTTTCTTACTGTTAGAGTTTTATAACGGTTGAGCAGTAACACATACATTCATGTGTTTGTGAATTCTCTGCTTCTTCTCTCTCTCGCTGACTCTCTTATTCCCCCTCTTTCTTCTTCAGCATCCACAAATACTCAATAATGATGGTTCTATCTTGATAACCTCATCTGATACAAATTCTCCAAAGCCTCAAATGTGTGTGTGTGTGTGTGTGTGTGTGTGTGTGTAATATCACAAACCATTCTGTCTGATTGGGTTTAATGGCACCCATACCTCACACAGAGCTCAATAAAAATCAATTAAGTAAAAAGAATCAGAAAGATCACAATGCAGGGAGTTAGGACTCTATAGAGTGTTCTATGAATGACTTGCAAATGGAAAGAAATAAATGAGGAGATAATCAGTTAACTAGGTAAAAAAAAAAGAACCTGAGACTGGATTTCTGCCTAAATACTATCGTTCTACTAAAGGAACATAACTATATATGTGTGTGTGTGTGTGTGTGTGTGTGTGTGTGTGTGTGTGTGTATAATGGTTCCTAATATAATTATAATATGATTGTGCCCCTAGATCACTGTCTCACTCAATCCTCATGAGTAGAGTTTCTTCCTGAAGTAGATAGGATCTAACACTGAGATCCACAACTGAGCATTGTTACTGACCAAGAGAGAGATTGGAAAATTCAGTCATATATGTGCTGTTTTCCTTAAGTCCTCCCCTGAGGACTAAGGAACCTATAGGGAAGAGGGGGCAGAATGATTAGAAGAGCCAGAGAGGATGGATGACTCCGAGGAAGAAAGTGTCTTATAGCCACAGCAGAACTGGTAAACATAGGAACTCACAGAGGTTGTCACAGATGCAGAGACTACATGGCCTCTACCAAGTGGAGTCCCAGTGCTGAGAGAGGCAAGTAGACCTGGCTTCCATCCTACCTAAGAAGATAGCTACAGTTGGTACCCATTTGCAATGGGAAAAGATAGTTTTCTCCACTGGAATCCCATTGAGTATCTTAAGCACACTTCAGTGTAGGTCCCATGGCCAGAAGTACATGGCCCACACAAAACAAATTCAATAGGATTTTTCTAACCTTTTCATCTCATGTCTTGTCTTTTGCTTGTATATTTTGGTTACCAATTTTATGTTTTTCTGGCTATGTGTGTGTACAAGTTTTTTATTTTGTTTTGTTTCAATTGCTGGTGTTTTGTTTGTTATTTTATTTTACTTTTATTGATTCATTGTGGATTTCATATCATGCATTACTATCCCACTTATCTCCCTCTCCTCTGGGTCCTGCCTCTGCCCTTTCAACATCCTACCTCCTGCTCCTGAACAAAACTAAATTTAAGGGAAAAGCCAAAACTCAAACAAAGCAAAGAAACAAATGAAAAATAAAAACAAACAACAGAAACAACAAAAGAATCTTGTCCTGGAAGTGTAGTGTGGCCTTCTAAGACACACAGTTTACCCTTTAGTCCATTCATCTTTATATGAAAGTTTTCATTGCCATGGTCATTGTCACTGGTCTGACTGGAGGCCTGTGGTCTAAGCAACAACACCACCACCAATAATGGGGTCTCACTGGGGCTCCTCTCGGACATCCTGTTGTTGTCACATGTCATGGAGATCCTGCTGCTTTGGATCTGTTGTGCCTTCACTGAGGGTATTAGACCAACAGAGCTGACCCTACCCCTACCCAGAGAGAAAGATGCCCTTACCACTGTTTTTCATGCTGCTTGTGGCAGATGAGCACTGTCCCCACCCCCACCAGTCACAAAAGTGAAGGAACCAGTTCCGCCTTGCATCAGCAAGAAGAGGGGGCCCTGCACCCAGTCTGATCAGCACAGTAGAGCTGACCAGGTTTTTGGAGTTGCAGGGAAGCCATCCCTGAGGGCCTAAGAGCAGAAGAACTGACCCCGCCCTCCCACCCTTTATGCCTCCTACAGCAATCTGCAGAGATGACCCTGCACCTCGCCTACAAAAACAGTAGTATGAGTGTGGGTGAGCTGGCCCCAAGGACCTGAGAGCGGGAGGAATGGCCCCATTCTTTGTGGTAGGTTGCATTGGGTGAGCTAGCCTGGGCAATGCTAGAGAGCTCTACCAGACAGTGGTGAAGAGGGAGAGTTGGTGGGATGACCAACCGAACTATCACCCATGCCCAGAACCAGAACAACTGTAAATAAGTTGCAACAACTCTAAATAAGTTCAAAAACAAAATGCCTATAGGGACTAATGCATACATTGGCACAGGTGTAGAATGTGAAATGCAGCATGTAATCACTGAATGCTTTCTTCATGCACTGTTCTTCTTGCACTATTCTCCACCCCAAGATCCACTGAATCTATGAGAGAGAAAGATAAGGTGTGGATTTAGGTGGGCAGAGAAGTGTGGAGGATTTGGAAGGAACTGACTGAGGTGTAAAGCAGGATCAGAATGTAAGGCATGTGATATTTAAAAATAAAATATATGAAAACTATTTCAGATTATTAATTGTGTCAAGATGTAAAATTTGATACGATTTCTACATTTTCTGTTTTCAGATTCTCAATTAAAATAATAAATTAGAAATAAAGAAACTAATTTCAAAGTAAAAAATGAAAATGGCTTCTTAAATATTTACATGAAAATATGAAAGGATTACTCTGCTTACTTTTACTAATCATTTCACAATTAAAGGGGTGTCTAGTTTTCGTAGAAACACCGCAAGCTAAACAAGAAAAACGAATCTGAGATCTCTTACTGTTAAGATTATTAACTGACACATTAGTAAAGATAGAAATGTTTTTCCTGTAGGAAAAAGAGGCATGTTTTCAGCCCTAATTTTATATGTGACTATTTGATGGTTTTCTTACTAGGCTAAACCACAGGAGGAAAAAAAAAATCAAATAAATGTGTTCACTGTTCTATTTTCCTAGGGTTTCCATTTATGTAGACAAATCTACTGTGAAATGTAAAACAGAATATATTTCCAAGTTTAATGCAGAATTTTAGATAGCAATACAAAATTTGATAGCAATGAAAAGCTAATGTAAACATTTTCCTAGGAGCCTGATTTGCTATGATAGCCATGGTACCACTCAGTGAGGTTTGCCATATTAAAATTCTGCATTTGCCAGTTGAATTTTGACAAGTGCCTAAAAATACCATGATTCTATTATGACTAAAATTCTCATCACTTCTGGGTATTTTAACCTCATCTTTGACTATTTCTAATGACATGAGTGGTTACATAAACCAGAAACACATGAGGGCTGTGAGCTCCAGAAGAAACTGCAGATCTTAACCCAGGATTATTTACTTCTGTGGAACTAAGCTCTAAGCAAGTCCGAGCTTGGTGGTCCCCAAAGAAGGATTTTGTTTTTGAGTCATGTGTTTGTTTTGTGTAACTCATACACAACGTCAGTGAAAATTATCTAACAAAATATAAGCAAAAGTTAGGGATCCAGAGGCTAGTTTGGAAACTAGGGTTTAAAGAAATGTGTATCGGTATTTTGGATAGGTAACTAACTACCTGGAGTTGAATTTTTGTTAAAAGAAATGTTTTTTTTTTAATTATTACTTATGGATGTTAAAGTGTGTGGATATGGTGATGGTCTTTCTAATACCAGAATCCTTACATGGTTCTTCACGTGGTGAAAGACTAGAGACTCATATGTACAAGTGTGTGTGTGTGTGTGTGTGTGTGTGTGTGTGTGTGTGTGTGTGTGGTATGTGCTCTCCTTCCCCTTTTTCTTAAAAAATCCACTCATGCCCAATCATGAGTGTTCGGGCCCTATTACCTCCTTTGGCTCCACCTCTAAATATCATAGTCACATTTAATAGGGACTGTATTTCAGTATAAAATCCTTGGGGAGACACTCAAGGAGTATCGAAATCATAACATACTGATTATATAATCAGATCTTTGTTCTTCGTTATAGAAACTTAGAGAAAAACAACTCACCAGTGTATCCAAGCAGACATTTTCCATGCTACAATGAAATGTCTTTACCTCAATAGATGAATTACAATTTAAAAGATCCAAGAAAAATATACATAGAGAAGGAAACACGTGCGCTCTCGCAGTATGCCTATGGTATTCATTAATCTGAAGCTATTAGAAAAGATTTCAATAGTAAATTTCCTCAGTGGATCATCCCAATAGAAAAGGCAAATGTTGTCTATCGCCGGAGAATTGAACAATTGAATCATAGAACAGTTAGTAAGATGAGGCTCATTTATAACAAATACAATTGAATCATAGAAATTAAATCTAGACCAGAAACCATATGGGTACTCTGAGATTGTCCAGGAACATGTAATGTTCTAATTACAAAGCAACGGCTCTAAATAGGTTCAAAGACAAAATGCCCATTGGGACTAATGCATATATGACAGAGGTGAATAGCATAAAATGCAGCATGTAATTCACTGATTATTTTCTTCATGCATTGATATGAATTCAATACATATTCATTGAATTACTCATATATACATGACACTTTCACCCAGCTCAGGGAATATCATGGTTAAAAACAGAAAGATCTATATATGCCAATTTGGAGGTGCAATTTATACTACTAGACCAGACCTTTCAGGGAAGCATTAGCATTTGTAAACTAATTGCTACATGTGAAGAAGGCATAGTCTACATAAAGACCCCTCATAAAGCAGAACACAGCGAGGTGTAAGGTAACATTGCAGCACACGGAGTACTAGGCAGCTTCCACACACTGCAGCAGACTGGCTGCTCCTTCCTTCCTGGGAACACTGCATTTCATTCTCTGTAACTGTCCTTACTGCAGCAATTGGATAGCAATATTAAAGTGACTCTGGATGAGTGAAGACTGCTGACGGATGTACTGTTGAGACTACTAACACTCAACCACTTTTGGTCAAATTTTCTTTTTCCAAATGAGGAGCAGAAGGGTGAAGGGGAGACAATGAAACAAACAACAACCAAAAACCAAGTGGAAAACAAAGACATGTGTCTCTATTCTAAAGCAATTACTGGAACGCTTTGTTAGACATCATCATCATAGATACGTGCACTGTGTTTATGGTGACATACGTGTGTGTGCACATGCATCAAAACACACATAGCTTCGCATAGTTGTATGGTACAAGCTTCTCAATAAGCCGCATTACTTAAACAGTGCTGGTTCCTGGTAGTTCTGCTGCGAAAATGCTGAAAATAATCATACTACTCTTTACTTCTCAAATAAAGAAGTGATGGTTTATTGATGTGTTACTATCAGATATGTCTTCTTCTTTTTAGCTATCCATAGACATATAAATAAGACAAAGCATCCTTGATGCAGTAAAACAGTTTGTATGCATATATATGTCTATTAACCTAGAATGGTTTATTTGATGGCTAACAGTCTCTTTTCAAAAATGTTTTTCTTCGGCCTATGTCAATTTTAAGGTTTTGTTTTGGTCAGGGGTCATTCAAGCACGTGCTTACCAATGCACAACACTGAGCAACATTTTTTTCTCCCTTTTATGTTGAAGAATCTCATGTTTTTACAAGGAAAAGCAATCCCTTTAAGGGTCAGTTCTACATCCCACCTCTGGTCACACCAACATTCTAAAGAACTGGGTGGAATTTCTTTTAAAAGTACGAGAAGAATTTTCTAAGATGTTGTTTGGCCTCTGATGAGTGGGAACAAAATTCACTGAAGTCAAATATTTTCATGATAGAGGGATGAGAAGGAGTGTTTTATTTGATGGCCAGGAAGACACCCTTGATATTTACTTTAATCTGGTAGCCAAATCCACTGAACTTTGAATTCCTGTTTAGATGTTCATTTGCTCAAACTAAAACCAGACATGAATAAGACTCTCAGAAATGCTGGGGTTTGCTCAGGTAATGCCCTCTCTTGCCAGTCTTCTCACACACACGGAATGAAGGAAGATTTCTATGCTTCTGGTTTATTAACGACAGCAGTGAAACCCATGACGCAGGAGGCTTCTCAGTCTCAGTGAGTTGTTTTGGATATGGTTATGCTGTGCTAATTGACTGACGGTTAAGTGCATAAGTGATTTCCCAGAAGGACACATTCTCTAGGACAATGACGGCCAGGGATATTTGCAAAATAGCCTTTCTCGATCAGTCATGATTATTAGTCTTGTGTAAAAAACTCATAAAAATCAGAGTAGATAGAACTTCCCAGAAGGGACTTGTTATATATCTCCTGTGGAAAATCTATATAATCTAATAAGCTGTTCAGATCACAGGGCTAAAATTTTAAATCTGACATTTATCAGAGACCATTCTTTTAAAAATGTTTTTCTCCATTGAAAATGAATTATTTTGACTTTAATTATGTGTATGTGTGCCTACATGTGGAAATATGCAATGTAGTACAAGTGGCCACAGAGGCCAGATAAGACCTCTCATGCACAACAGCTGGAATTACAGATGGTTTTGAGCTGCCTGACATGGTTGCTGGGAAATGAGCTCCATCTTCTGCAAGAGCACTGCATGCTCTTAAACACAGAGCTGTCCATCCAGCCTCTGAGAAAAGATTCCTGGGTGGGTGAAACCCTTTGTGTCCATTGCTGCAAACTTTAAACAAATATAATGTATCAATTTCTTTTCTGTTTCCTAGTGTTACCTTATTACAGAGAAAAGAAAACATGACATTTTGAAATTTTCGTTGCTTCATATCATAGATGATTTGAAAGAGAATTATACAACTTTTATTAATGTGTAAAAATATACAAATTTGTCAACACTGTGTGAAATTAGTTGTTTTTACTCAAATAAACAAAAATATAATATTGTGAAACATGGAAGAAAGTGAAAAGCTGGATATTACATGGATGACCAACTAGAACAGATCATGGTACTAACAGGATGTTTGAAATTTCTCTGATTGGACTTACTACTAAACACACTGGTTTGTAATACTCATATGTAAGTTTAATAAATTGCACTGATTAATATGTGTACTGAACATGTATTAAAAATATTGTTAGAATAGATTTTGTATTCTGTGTGTAAACACTTTTAGATTTTTTTTTGTTTTTCTATAATGTCAGTAGCATGATTAAATATCAGTTTATATAAAGATATTGAAACAATCCTGTATTCTAGTTATTGGGAAAAATTTTGCATGTCTTTTGATCATTGTTTTTTCTTTTGCTTTGTTTTGCTTTTTGGAACAGTTTTGCTGTGGAATTTAGGTCTAAACTAGACTGAGGATCTCTCTGCCTCTGCCTCTCCACTGCTAATATGACAGGTAGGCTCCACTTCCTTGGGTTTTGGCTACAGAAATGTGCACATGATTCTTTAGGAAAAGAAAATGAATTGATTACAACTTTTATATGATAGTGTATGTCAAAACAGAAAATGAATTATATTTTAATGCAAATTAAATTGAGTTTTATTTCCTCAAGATCAACATAAAAATAAGCTTATTCTAAGCTTTTGACATATTACTACAAGAAAATAATTGTTGTACACTACAAAATAGTTTTTGAGTGTCGTGGCAAATTTTAATTTCTTAAAACTTTGGGGTTTTGACACTTCTGAGTTCCCACTGCACACATTTATCTACTAAGTGTGGCATGCTAGCATGTCCTGGCAACAGGTCGTACTTACAGCTGAAACTTTCGTGCAAGAGGATTGAGAAGCTGAGTTGCAGCAGCAAAACCTGGAGCTTCAAGAAGCATCAAACACAAGTCATCACAACCTCAAAATGGATATGTGCCTAAAGAAGAAGGAAAAGATGGAAAGGTTAAGAAAGCCATAAAGCATTGTGTGAATGTGGGCTCAGCAGAAGCACAAATTGGAGGCATGCCTGAAGAGTCAGCAGAAACCCTGAAAGTCAAAAATTACCCCCAAAACCTAACACTTTAACCAATGAAGAAAGAGCAGCAACACCATATCCTGATTCAGAAACAATAGAAAGACAGAGAGAGAGAGAGAGAGAGAGAGAGAGAGAGAGAGAGAGAAAAGAAAGCAAAAGGAAGAAAGCAAAAGGAAGAAAATGACAAATAAGAAAATAAGACAGGGTCTGACACCAAAAGAGCAAAAACTGAAGAAAGCCAGCCCCTTTTTAATTTTTTTTTTACTTGTTTTATGTGGTGAAAAAAATCTATTCTAAGATAATATCTTTCCTTTGCGTTGGAATTCCTATAGAGGAAATTTTGGAAGGCAATAAGACTAGAATGTATTAAGATTTGAATCTACCTGATCTATATATCCCTTCTGTAATTTTTCTTCAACCAAAGTTTATTCTTTCTCAGGTTCAGTGTTAATTATTTTGGAACTATTTAAGTCTTTGCCACCAACTAAGGTTTTGTTTAAATGAATAAGTAGATCAGGTGTTATCCCAACAGCTGGTTGTAGATTAGAGATATCTCCTAATAACCATTAAGAATTCACAAATGGTCTCTCTTAATTTGTACATTTTGTGTTCTAATTTTTTGTAAACTTTTTTTATAAACTAGGTAATTGACAGAATCTCCTTTTTGCAATTTTTCAGGAGCAATTTGTAATCCCCATTTAGGTAAAAGATTTTTTTTATTTTTTAAACATTTTTAAAAATATCTACATTAGAATCAGATAGTAAAATATGATCCATGTAATGTTAAATTATAGATTTATGAAAATGTTTACATATTATTATCAATGGCTGACTTACAAAATATTGGCTCAGAGTGGGGCAATTTCCTATAGGACAGTCCATTGATATCTCCTAGTAGACTGAGAATTATTATAAATAGGCAATATGAAGGAAACAATTTTTCTGCTCTGTTCTTGTAAAGGTATAGTGAAGAATCAATCTTTTAAATCAGTAACTATAGAAAGCCATCCTATAGTAAAGGCAAAGGATTTTCAGATCATAGAGGCCCATAGGCTGAATTACCTTATTGACAGGTCTTAGATCTGTCACTATTCTCCATCTTTTATATTTTTTTAAACAATAAATACAGTAGAATTTTAAGGGCTGGCTGATTATTTAATATGGTGAGCATCTAGTTTAGCTCCTCTACTAGCTATTCTAAAGCCTGTAGTTTTTCTTCTGTTAAAGGCCATTGTTTAACCCATATGGGTTTCCCAGTTAACCATTTTAAAGGTAGGGCCATTGGTGCCTCTGAAGGATTGTTATTTGTTTTGTGTTTTTGTACAGCCTGAATTGTTGGTGACCTTTTTTTAAATAATTATATAATTATAATAGCCATGTTTCTGGGACTGCAGGGATGTTAATCTGGGTACTCCACTGTTACAGCGGGTCACAATCCCATAAATTTGCTGGGATATTAGCCACATATGGCCTCAACATTTTTGGTGTGTGTTTTTGGCCCTTTTGCATTTAACCTACCTTGTGTTTTGTTTCACTTGAGATAGGGTTTCAATTCCTAGGGATTGAACATCTGCCTCTTTAAGAGGCCAATTTGGATGCCAAGATTTTGGAGTAATGATAATCACATCTGCACCCCTGTTCATTAATCCCTTAATTACAATGTCATTTATAAGCACTGTTGGAATTGATCTTTGATCATTTATAGAACAAAATATACATTTCTGGGGGCTTGTGAGAGGTCCTCCAAGGACTTTCTCGATGGTATTGGGTTTCCTTGTCTGTCTTTTGTTGGTCTACATTCACTGGTTCAATCTTGACCTTTGCCACATCATCTACATAATTTATATGGTTGAAAGCTTCTATTTTCCATTACCAGAAGAGACAATATTTCTAGGAATGCCTTGTCTGCAATCTTTTTCAGATGTCTTATTCTAACACAATTAGGACATTTGGCATTTTTGGTGTCTATTCATACCATAAGAACATACTTCTCCTACCAAAGCCTCAATATTATAGTCAAATACCTCGATATTTATTATATGTGGGATACATTCATCCATTAGTGTTGCTTAAGTACTTTTTTTGCGTTTTAAGTTGGTATATTCAAAAGCCAGAGATTTAGTAAGTATTCATCTAGCTTTTGGGTCTGTTACTCCTATTAGTACAGCCTTAGTTAATCTTTGTAAAACGTCACTAAAGGGTTCTCTTTGGCCTTGGTTAACCCTAGTATATGATTTAATTTTTTTTCATGGTTTTAAATACTATCCCAAGTATTCAAGATTGCTGTGTGGCATAGGGACCAGGTGTGGTCATCATAAAGAGCTTGATCTGTGCATCAGAATAAAAGCCCTCACCAAGAATTTGATCTTGGGAAGCCTCAAATTTCTTTGTATTCGTTGTTGTTCTAAATTTTTGCTTCATCTTGCTAGTAGCATTTCTATAGCAGTTGTGATCCATCTTTAAGGACCACTGAGACTAATTAAATCCATGAGTGTGGGGAAGCCTTATTGCTTGAAGCCCTCACTTGTCTTTACCATCTCCCTAGCAAATGGTGAAGTAAGTCAATAGATACTACTGCTTGCCTAATTTTCTTTAGATTGTTTATACATATAGGGTTCCATTTACATTCTTTGAAAATTTTTGGATTTTTATTACAAAATGGTTTGTCAGGGTGTTTATGGAGTAAATAGCTAAAACTCTTGGTAAGTCATCTCTGACTCTTATAAATACCTGTGATGTCAAAATCTTTCCTTGAACCTTCTCTCCCTGCTCACCAGTTCCAATAATTTTCTCAATTGTTTTAAAGTTTTTGTTACTTTTTTAGAGCTTAAATTTATTGACCCGTTAATATTTTTAATGAATTTAACAACTCACATAACCTCTTGTCCTCAATTTCCACATATGATTTCAAGGTATGAAATTTTTGTATTAATAATAATTGTAATTTTGGATATTATTTGAGTGATGTGAAGAGTGCCTTTTTGAAGAGATACTTTTATCTGTTAACTTACCATTAATTTTTAATAAATATTGTCAATTTTAACAGTATAAGTTTTTAAAGTAATTTTTCAGCACCCTTTTGTAAGGTTTCATAATTCATTGATGTAGACTGAATTTTGTTTGTCAAATTGATATTATCCTTTTTAATTGTTTTAATTTTTTTCAGCTAACATCTGATTTTAAGTAGTATAAATTTTATCAGCTGGTTGTTCTGATAATCTGTAAAGACTGTATCATTTCTAAAAGTGCCTTATTCTTGACTCTGGTGTCAAACCATCTTTTCAAAGATAAAATATGAAGTTCAAAACTAAGTCCGAATACCAGAAAAAGGGATGTATAAGAAAAATCACATCAGAATTTCATCCATAGTATGAGCAAAAAGATTATGAAATTTCTAGGTGGTAATATTGTCTGTAATTATTTAATTTTGAAATTTATTGATTTATTTTTTAGTTAAATGAATGTACCTTGCTATGGGTCTTCTGTAAATTGTTCTAGGTTTATTTAATAATCTGATTCCATACACAAGAGGGTTTTTTTTTTTTTGTGACCAGACTATCAGGGAACCCAGAGCTTGCTGGCATTTGCGACCATAAATGAGGCCTGAGCACAGCTGGCAAATGGGACATGGCATGGATTATGATGGGAGAAAAGCATGTGTGTGTTGTAATTGGAGCAGCGGGGCTGTGTCCCCAGCACCCTAGCCGCCTGGCTAGCTTATGCCCCGAAATAACAACACACAAATTGTATTCTTTTAAACACTGCTTGGCCTATTCTGCTTGGCCCATTAGCTCTAGCCCTTACTGACTAATTCTGATATCCCTATCAACCCATCTCTAATAAACTGTGTAGCTCCGGTCCTACCAGGAAAGATTCAGCATGTCTGACCTGGCGGCTTGCTTCATCGTGTGCGTCTGCCAGGGAGAGCAGAGCATGGCCTCTCTGCTCCAGAGAGCAGAGCTGTCAAGTCTGAGCTCACTTGCTCTTCCTCCCAGCTCTGTTTACTCCTCCCACCTATGTTTTAACCTATCAGAGACAAGCAGTTTCTTTATTGCTTAACCAATGAAATCAGCAGATTGATATATGACACTCCCACATCACTTCCCCTTTTTCTGTTTAAACAAAAAAAGAAAAGCTTTAACTTTAACGTAGCAAAATTACATATAACAAAACAGTTATTAAGCAAGAATTACAGTTACAATATTTATATCTACCTTATCTTTTATCATAACAATGGAAAACTATAACTATAAGTAACCATTCTTCAAGTTTATCAAAGACTCCAGAAGAATATAATATTACCTAAGTAAACAAGAAATCCAAAACTCTAGAAATGACAGAGACATCTCACTGCCTGGACAGTCACCCAAAGTTCCTCTGTACCGTTGGGGCATCCATGTTCGGCCTACAGGCCCATAGTTTCCAGCAGATATTTCCATGAAGCAGGAAATTTCAAAGGCAGTTCAGTCACTATCTGCTGTGTCCTGAAGAATGTCTTGCAGACTCTTTCATGAATCAGAAACCCCGAAAGATCATCTCAACTTTAGGCAAGTTTAGGAGTCCTCTCTCTGTGGGTTCTCTGTGTCCAGTTTATGCAATAGTCCGGGCAAGAACAGTTTCTTGCCCAAATGGCTATCAAACTCCATAAGGATCCTCTTCGATGCCCATCTTCCTCTTGAAGTAGATTGGTGATGCCTCATTGTCATGAAAAACCCTAAGTTATTAAAACATTTAAAATGCCATATTCTATAATCTTTGAAAAATATGAAGAATGCCTAACTAAAATATATCTATGTACATCTAGAAAATCTTAACTAACATGACTACAAACTATCTATTAACAATCTATATTTCTAATTATACATTACATTTTTAAATGAACTACACAATCACAGTACCTTAATCAAAATCAGAAACACGTATACATATAACAAAATTGACCTTAAATTTAAATCACTAAAACAAAATCCATATCAATGTAAATTATTCATATCTCTATCATATCCCCCTTTAAATGTAAAAGAACATTTATAAACAGTATTTGGGAACATGGGCGCAGTTTTCTCTCTCCAAACTGCTTCCTGCTGAATGGGGGCATCGTTAATTAGGTCTTTCATGGTATAACCTGTGTGCTAATTTCATCTCAGTTGGCAGTTGAGCGAAGTAATTTTCTGAAGATGTTCACAGCAACCCTTCAGGAGGGCGTGGTCCATCATACCATATCAGAATAGAAGAAATGAACAGGGTCTCATCCTCTGTGAAAACAAAATAAGAAACTCCTTTCCAAAGAATCATGTCCTTAGATTCAAATTTCAAAGTCAAGGCATTTTTAAAACATCTATGTTGGATTAGTTCAGCAGCATTTATAAACAAATTTCTTTTAGCAGCTGTTGCTCCTTCCTCAGCATTCAAACAATTCAAAGAGAGCATAATAGCATGCAGTATCAAGATTCTCTGCGTATTTTCCATCTTTGTGTGGCTTTATTTTGACCTCTATTTTGTTTATTTTTACTTTTATTTTTTGCTTTTTGAGACAGGTTCTCTGTATCTTTGTCCTGGAATAACTCTGTAGACCAGGCTGTCCTTGAACTCTCAGAAATCTGTCTGTTTCTGCCTCCCAGGCATTGGGATTAAAGATGTACACTACTACACCTTGAACTCACAGAGATCTGTTTGCCTCTGCCTTCTAGGCACTGGGATTAAAGGCGTGTGCTACCACACCTTGAAGTCACAGGGATCAATCTCCCTCTGCCTCCCAAATGTTGGGATTAAAGGTGTGTACTACCACACCCAACAACTCTCTTCCTTTTTTTTTTTTACTTTAAGAACTTCAACTTTTATCCTGCATATATTTTTAACACACAGTAAGCCATTTAGAAATTTTCATTGTCTTTGAATCTCTCTTTACTATATATCATGTGTGGGTGGGCAAGACATGGGGACTAGGCACCAGCTGGAGAGGCTGCAGCAGTGGGCTATAAGCAAAAAGAATGCCAGGCTTGCGGGCCAGAGAATGGGGGGCGTGCATGGACCTTTTGGGCCAGTCCCAGTAGGCATGGATTCATGCCCCACATTGGGTGCCGTTTGTAGATATGTGTGATAAAGTGACCACACAGTAGCTCAGAATGGGGAATAATAAAAGATTCTTTATTTAGAGGTAGACTTACATATCTGTAGTCCTTTTCATGAGCAGGGAAGAGGAACTAAATCCAGCTACCAAGAAAGAGAGAGAGAGAGACAGAGAGAAAGCTCAAGTGTACACATTTCTATACACAAGTCTAGTATATAAGGCCATGCCCAACCTGGTCCAGCATTGTTGTAAGAGAGCACAAGGCCCCTTTGTTCCATCCTGCCTGGCTAGCTTATACCCAAAATAATCACACAGAAATTGTATTAATTAAATCACTGCCTGGCCCATTATCTCTAGCCTCTTATTGGCTAACTCTCACATATTAGTTCAACCCATCTCCATTAATGTGTATTGCCACATGATTGTGGCTTACTGGAATGAGTCTAACCAGCGTCTGTCTCTGGCAGGAGAACCATGGAACCATGGTGTCTGCCACTCTGTCCTTCTTTTCACCATTATGTTCTGTCTACTCCACCTATCTAAGTTCTGCCCTATCAAATGGCCAAGGCAGTTTCTTTATTAAACCAATGAAAGCAACACATAGACAGAAGAACCTCCTATACCACAGCATCATAGACCATTGGCTGTAGGAGTTCCCCTAGCATTTCTTCATAAGTCTGCACAAGAATCATAGCCTACATACAAGATTATAATTCCCACTTTCTCAAGCAGATCTTCAACATGAACAACTTAAATTTGCCACAAGTGGCTTGGTCTTTTGGTTTGATGGTCCTTCCTTTCATTGATTTGAACATGACCAGCCATAATGGCAAGCTTAAAAAGAAAGGAGGTAATGGTGGATTCAGCTACAGAAAAACACAAAAAGGGTTCAGCTACTGGAAACCACAAAAAATGTAGAGAAGTCCAAGACCTTTAAACACATAAGCAAGAAGATAGCTGTCAGCAGGCAGTGCTCTCCCTGAAGGAACTGGCTTTCTACCTGGACTGACTTTGCCCTAATTTCCCCTTTCTCTTTAAAAAGGAACTTTTTAAACTCACCTTAGGATCTTTTTGTTTTTAATATGATGATAATGTTTTATTTTTAAATACTCCCATTAAACAAATAAAAATGTGTTGGTGTTTATGGAAAAGTGGAACGGTACAAAATACCTGGAGCCAGGAAAATCATGAGTCCAAGATGTGCAACACTGAGGTTTTCACTGATCGGCTGGTTTGGCTTTGATTTGAATGTAACTGTGCCATAGTTTTTCCATCTTTGACTAAGAATATAAGTTTATTAATATTGTTGTTGCAGGAACACACAGTTAAGATATTCTAATTTTTAAAATCCTTTGGAGACGCCACTTAGTCATTCAAGAAGCAAAGTGTGAGGTAACAAGTCATCAGTCTCATGGTAAAATATAAAATGATAGAAATGAGTTAATTAATGTGTAAGAGTTAGCTTGGAGTATGCCTGAGCCATTGACCAAACTGTGTTGTAATTATTATATATTTTTTGGATTATTTGTGTCTGGGTGGCCAGGAAATGAAAATGTAGTCTCCATTTATATAATGGCACCAAAATTTTGACAAAGTAGATCCACATTAAGTCTAAGAAAACTTAAAAAAAGAGGTCTTCTATACCCACAAAGATGGGAGCTTGATTGGTGTGAATAGACCTAGTCCATAGTGGGAATACTGTCATGCCTAGGTATTTGGTCTTCCATGGTATACAAAAGCAGGCTCAAAAAGTCATGAGGAGCAAGTCAGAAATCAACACGCCTCCATGGACTCTGCTTCCATTCCTGCCTCCATATTCCTCCTTGATTTCCTGACCTACCTTTCCTTAGTGATGGAATGTTACCTGGAAGTAAGCTGAAATAAGACCTTTTCTCTGCCCTTTCCAAAGAAAAGTTGGATTTTGCCTATCTGTCTAATTATAAGTATTGGTGTATCTGCTTCTGTAAACTTACAGAGGCCAAGAGAGGATACTAGGAGTCCTATTCTATCATTCTCTATTGTATTAATTTAATACAGAGTCTTTCATTTACCCTAAATGTACCCAAAAGATCAGGCAGGATGCCCAAGGAACTTTGTCACTCATTCTGTTCCTTTATACCCAATACTAAGAATCATCTCTAGCCTTGTAAGAGAACAAAGTCTACATCCTTCCCTCACACTGTCCATGCCTCCTGTAGATCAAAGAGAACAACCCCTGTCTTGACCACCTCTTGCTCCAGCCTCTATCACCAGCAAATATTCCCCTAAAATACACCAGCATAGCAGGCCATATAAAAAGACAACATACCATCAACATACTCTTAGGACATAGAGAGAGGAACCAGAAACCAAGGAAAATAACAAAGACAAATCCAGAAATCAGCACCTAGACCGATAATCAGCCCATATCAGATGCCTAAATGCCAACATAAGAATACAGTAAATAACATTCAGGGCAATATGTCTCTACCAAAGACCAACTATCCTACCACAGCAAGTCCTGAATACTTCAAACAGCTGAAGACCAGGAGAAAGGACTTAAAAGAAACTTTATGAAGATGACACAGGTTCTTAAAGAGGAAAAAGAATGAATTCCTTAAAGAAAGACAAGAAAAAGTAAAAAGTTGAAGGAAATGAAAAAAATTTTTTAAGACCTGAAAATAGAAATAGAAGCAATAAGAAAACACAAAGTGAGGGAAATCTCAAAATGAAAACTTCAGGAATACCAGCAAGAACTACAGAGTCGCCGGGAGGAGGTGGCGCACGCCTTTAATCCCAGCACTTGGGAGGCAGAGGCAGGCGGATCTCTGTGAGTTCGATACCAGCCTGGTCTACAAGAGCTAGTTCCAGGACAGGCTCCAAAACCACAGAGAAACCCTGTCTCGAAAAACCAAAAGAAAAAAGAAAAAAGAACTACAGAGTCAAACTTCATAAACAGAATACAAGAAATGGCAGAAATAATCTCAGGCAGTGAAGATAAGTTAAAGAAATAATAAAAGACAATGTTAAATCAAAAATAAAAAAAAAACCTCTGAGGCAAAACATCCAGAAAGTCTGCAACACTTTGAAAAGACAAAACTTAAGAATAATATGAACAGAAGATTCCCAGTTCAAGGGTGGAGAAAATAATTTCAACAAAATCATAGAAAAAATTGTCCTAAACCTTAAGAAGTACATGCCTATAAAGGTAGAAGAACCATACAGAACACCAAATAGAAGTGTCAATAAAAAAAGTCTATTCAGCACATAATAATCAAAACACTAAACATACAAAAATAAAGAATATTAGAAACTGAATATGGGAAGAAAAAACTGAGTGACTTAAAAACCCAGACCTATCAGAATTATACCAGATTTCTTGATAGAGACTCTGAAAACTAAGAGAGGTTGAACAAATATACTGTAGTCATCAAGTGAACATAACCATCATTCCATATTTCTATACCTGGCAAAACTTTTAATTACCACCGATAAAAATAAAAGGTTTCATGATAACGTCAAATTCAAACAATATCTATTTATAGATCTAGCATACAAAAGTTACAAGAAGGAAAATTCTAACCCAAGGAGATTGAATACCCCCATGAAAACAAAGGAAATATATTCTCTCATACCAGTAAAACAAAAAGAAGGGAAATCCACATGTATGTACACACAGAGACACACACCACCACCACCACTACCATGATCTCCACCACTAACATCAACATAACAGGAACCAACAGTCTTTTGTCACTGATATTTCTCCATATCAGTGGTTTCATTTTCCCAATAAATAAATGTAAAAACAGATCCATCCTTCTGCTGGATGTTCCAAGAAACACACCTCAATATCAAGAGTAGATATTATCTCACCATAAAGAGTTTGAAAATATATATCAAACAAATGGACCTAAAAAGCAAATTTGTGGAGTCATTTTAATATTTAGCAAAGTGGACTTCAAAACAAAACTAATCAAAAGAAATAGGGAAGGACGCTTCATAATTATCAAAGGAAAAATATCACCAATGACATTTTAATTCTTAGCATCTATGATCCAAACACAAGTGTACCTAATTTTGTAAAGGAATGACCACTGTAGTTTAAATCCCATATTGACCCTTACACCCTGATAATTGGAGACTTCAATTCCCCACTCTCACCGATGGACAGATCATTCAGATAGAAATTAAACAGAGAAATACTGGACCTAACAGACATCATGACTCAAATGGAAAATGGATCTAACAGATATCTACAGAATATTTCACCCAAACACGAAAGAATGTACCATCTTCTCAGCACCTCATGGAACTTTCGCAAAGCTGACCATATACAAAGCAAGTCTCAACAGATACAGATGACCATAGAGTAAAGCTGGATAAAACAGCAACAGAAATAACAGAAAGCTTGCAAATCCATGGAAACTGAATAACTCTCTACTGAATGATACTGAGTCAAGGCAGAAATAAAGAAATAAAAGACTTCCTAAAATTCAATGAAAATATATTCAAATGAAAAATATATAGTATACTAAAATTTATGGGAGACAGACACCAAAAGTGGCACTAGAAGAAAACCTCATAGCACCAAGTGCCTATATTAAAGTTTTGAAAAGAGACCTCATACTACTAACATAACATCACTCCTCAAATCTCTAGAAAAAAAAGAAGAAGCAAACACATCCAAGAGGAGGGATGTCAGGAAATAATCAAAATGAGGGCTGAAATCAATTAAATAGAAACAAAGAGTGCAATACAATGAGCCAATATAACAAAGAGCTGTTTTTGATTTTTGTTGTTTTTTTAGAAAATCAATAAGATAGACAAACCTTTATCTAAACTAAAAGGCAGAGAGAAAACATCCAAATTAACAAGGTCAAAAATGAAAGGGAGACATAACAACATAAAGCAAATAGAGAGAAACAAACAGGCATACTTTAAAAACCTTTACTCTACAAATATGGAAAAATCTAAATCAAGATCAGATAAGCAATTTAAATAGATGTATAACCCCTAAAGATTTAGAAGCAGTCATTAATAGTCTCCCAAACAAAAGAATCTCAGGGTCAAACAATTTTAGTGTAGAATTCTACAAAACTTTCAAAAAAAGAGTTAACTACAATCCTCCTCAAATTATTCCACAAAATAGAAACAGAAGAAACATTGCCAAATTTATTTTATGAGACCACATCAAACTACATAAAGACTCAATGAAGGTGTTAGACACCAATTTACCTTCTGAATATAATTGCAAAAATATTCAATAAAATAATTTCAAACTAAATTTATGGACATATCAAAAAGATCATCCACCATGATCGAGTAGGCTTCCTCACAGAGGTACAAGGATGGTTCAACATATGAAAATCTGTCAATGTAATCCACCATATAAACAAAGAAAGAAAAAACACATGATAATCTCATTAGACTCAGAAAAAGCCTTTGACAAAATCCAACATTCCTTCGCGATAAAAGCCCCAAAGAGGTTCGTGATACAGGAACATACTATACATAACAAAGTCAATTTCCAGCAAGCCTATAGCCAACATCCAATTAAGTAGAGAGAAGTTCAAAGCAATTGTACTAAAACCAGCAGCAGGACAAGGTTGACTACTCTTTCCTTATCTATTCAATATAGTACTTAGAAGACAGCTGAAGGAGATCAAAGGAAACAAACTGGAAAGGAAGAAATCAAGTTTTATTTGCAGATAAAATTATAGTATTTGTAAGTTTCCCTGGATATCTCACTAAGAAACTCCTACATTTTATAAACTCTTTCAGCAAACTGGCTAGATACAAGTTTAATTAAAAAAAAATGCAGTCCACCAATATACAAATAGAAAATGGTCAGAGAATAACACCTTTCATAGGTGTTGTTTTCACAGGATAGCTAAACCAATCCTGTGCAATAAAAGAGTTTATGGAAGTATTACCATCCCTGATTTCAAGTTGTATGATAGCGCAATAATAATAAAGACCAGAAGGTATTGGCATAAAAACAGATACATTAATACACACATCTATGGACACCTTATTTTTGATGAAGAAGCCAGAAAAACACTCTAGGGGAATAAAGGTACCATCTTCAGCAAATGGTCCTGGTTTATCTGGATGTCTGTGTGTAGATGGATTCAAATAGATCCGTTCTTGTCACTCTAAACAGAACTCAAGTCTAAAAGAATCAAAGACCTCAACATAAAACCAGATACCCTGGAGCTGACAAAAGACAAAACAGGGGATATCTGTGAACACATGGGCAGAGGAGACAAGTCTCTGAACAGAGCACCCATAGTGCAGGCACTAAGATCAATATTGAACAAATTGAACTCCATGAAATGGGAACGCTTCTGTGAGCAAGGGAGCCTGAAAATTGGAGAAAGCAGCAGCCTCCATAATAATAAAACATTTTATTAACTCCATGTCTGATATCCAAAATACACAAAGAACTCAAGTATCTAGTACCAAAAAAAAAAAAGCTGACCAAATAATCCAATTGAAAAATGGGGTATAGGCATGTATAGAGAATTATCTATAGAGGAATCTCAAATGCCTGAGAAACAATTTTTGTTCAACATCCTTAACCATCAAGGAAATGCAAACCAAGACTACTGAGAGATTCCATCTCACACCTGTCTTCGGACATTCTTGGCTATGTAGGGTCAATGACACATGTGGCCGCTCATGCTGCTAAGGATGAGGAGCAAAGGGCACATTGCTGGCAGGATTGCACACCTGTACAGCCACTATGGGAATCAATACGACAGCTCCTCAGGAAACTGGGAATCTGCTTACCTCAAGACCCAGCTCTAGCTCAGAAGTGTTTCTTATTGTTCAGGATTACTTGGCCGTCATTGGCCTTTGTATTTATATATGATTTTTTAATTTTTTTTCAATTTCTGTGAAGAATAACAGTAGAAGTTTGAAGACAAGTACACTGTAATCGGAGATTGTTTTGGGAAATATAGCCATTAACAATATTAGTTATACCAATCTGTGAGCAAAGGAGTCTGCCCATTTTATTATTTTCTTCAACTATTTTATTTAGTTTTAATGAGTACATAGTAAAATATCTCTCAAAACATATGTAAATTCTTAAGCAGAATATTCTATAATAATCATTTTTCAACCCCTTGAAACCCATATTTTCTTTAAAGACTCATTGTTCAGGATTACTGAATATAAAGAGATAAAAGGAGCATGGTTTTCCTCTAGTTTTAACAAGAAAAGGAAATGGGATGAATTTTAGAAACATAATCACTATATTTGTGAATATATAATCACTAAAAAGAATCTTACATTTTTTTAAAGTCATGCACCCTATAACTTAACTTAAAAGTTGAGCCATCAGTTGATAAATATTACATTATCCAAGCAATTTTATTGTCTTTTTGTTGTCACAATCATATTGATAAAATCTCTCTAATATATTAAAAATTTCTACCATATAGAAAAATTTAAGAGAGATATTTAGTAATTTTAAAATATTATACACATAAATGACAGATTAAAAGTATGAAACTTTTTTCTTCTAAGATATACTCTGATACTACATATAAAATAATGTTAGTAAGTACTATGATTCCACCTTCATAAATGCAGAAATCAGTTATCCATGCACGAGAACAGGAAAGTGCATGAGATTTGAGGAGTATATTTTTTTTCTGTGGGTTCTTTTTCCATTCCGATCTCCATAGTGCCCCCAGTAATAAAACTAAACAAACAAATAAACAAACCCGCCAGATATAGAAAACGTTATAACTGAGGAATTCCGGGCAGACACGGGACCCAGTGTCCTTGTTATTTGGATCCTTTTTGTTGCCTGGCTTCTCTTATCTTCTGAGCCCTCCATGACGTGACCCAATTAGTCTCTGTACTCAAGGACTGCCTTAAACCAAGCTTATGAAAAAAGCCCTCTATTAGCTTAATTCTATCTGCAATTTGTGTACATGACCCAAAACTCCTCCAAGTAAGTTGTGCTTTGTGTCCCATCCCATGAAAGGACTAAGGTGGGAGAAACAACAGAGGGCCCTGGTTGGTAGAACTGAGAAGGGCTTGTGTGCCGCACCTGCCCACATGGTGCCCTGCTTAATCAACTGTGTCTCCATGGGGCATTGAAACGAGGGCTGGGAGATCACCAAGAGCTGTTTACACAACTGGAACCATTCCATCTCAACTCAACTGAAGCAAGGAACAGTGAAAGGGGACTCTCCTCCAGTCATTCAACCAAAACAATATGAAGTGGACATCGTGGAATGTAAATCTCCAGGAACATTAAGGCATCAAGGAGAGAAGAACTTTTTTAAAAAAAAAAAAAAAAAGATGTTCAATTAAGCAGTTGTTACTAGATTTATCTCTAGTGTTTGCCGTGCCATGCACTGCTTTCTCTGAGTGTTTTCAAGGAAGACAGATGATGGCATGCTGGTATGCTAGCCACAGGAAAGTATAATCTCACATGTAAATTATAAGAAAGTTAGAGTCTTCTTCGTTCACTGTATTTTTGTTGAGTAAATTCTTTATTGTCTTGGAGCCTTCTATAACCTTGGAAGCTTAAGCTTCCCAACACACAAAGTGCTTAAGCATGATTTCCTAAAATAGCAGGAATTTCAATTTGACAGCGTAATGTTTGCAATGCAAACTAAAATAGTTAAGATGATGGCAGTTGTTTTCCAGTGGTACTTCCAAATCTTATTTTTTATAATACTTTTCATTTAATTCTTTGTGATTGTTATTTTACATATAATAGCCTTTGTGATTAATATTATTTTGAAAGCTGAGCTGTCAGTAACTGGTGGGTTTAGGTTCAAGGAATATAAATATCAAGGAAAAATATAACCTTGTGTGCAAAAAACAAAGGCAACAACTATTACCTTAAACTCTGTGTTAATTGAAGTACATTTAAAATGGAATCGATAGTTAAATTTTCTGTGTCAGGAACAGTGCTGTTTTACACATTTAAATCTTAGAGTTTTATGAGACAAATGTCAGTGTTAATAATGTACAGTCTTTCACAATTATTTTTTCTGGTGGAGAAGAATTTGAACTAAACAAGCAACAATAACCAGAACTGTTTCATTCCAAAAGTTTGAACTGAGAATGAGAGACTAATATTTTGGAAATCATTAATGAATCGCTGAACCATGATTCTACATTGCAAATTATAGAAATATTGGATTGATTTTTAAACTTATAGAATAAATGTACTTAAGGTGAAAAAGTAAATTTCCAAATACCATCATATATAAGGTAGGTTGATAAAAAGGAATTATTAAAATACCAAACAGCTGATAAATGTGAAATGAAAATAAAAATATAAAGTCTTCTTGTTCTAAAAAGGAAATTACTTTTGAAAATAGACATTTTTAATGGCTTTATTTTAAACTAGTTAGCTGATTTAAAGCATTTAAGCCAACAGTTGTGCTAGTAGCTCAATCATTATTCTCATAATTTTAGATGTTGTTAGAATGAAAGTTAGCATATTGACTATCCCAACAACCACTTCAGGATGAATCACTCCTTCCATACACACCAACTTTTTGTTATTTTTGAAAAGCATATCAAGTTCAATTTGTGCTGCCCTTATAACATTGGATGTGTGACTATCTACTAGAGTCTGATCCAGTAGATAGTCAAACCTAGCAGTGGGACTTCGTGTTCTCTCCCTACCACTAGCAGGATCCATCACCTGACTCAATCTTGATTAGGTTTTGTGTACAATGTCCCAGTGCTATGAATTCACTTGTTTAACTGTCCTGGTGTGTCTGGAAAGCATGGTTTTATGCCCCTAGTTGCTATAATCTTTCCATACCATTTTTCAGGATAATCCCTGAGTGATATAGATATCCCACTTAGAGTTTAACACTCTCTAGTCACACATTTCCTGGACCTTGCCCAGTTTTGGGTCTCCTTGCTAATCATTATCTTGTAAAAATAAACTTTTCTGATGATACTATGTTCATTTAACAGAGTAGGTCTTCCCCTAGTACCTGTTTATGTACAGGTTATTGTCCCTGATAGTGGTGTCAAGTTTGGGTTCCATCTTGTACAGAGGACTTTAAAATACTATCATAAACTGATTGGTTATTTCATTAAAATTGCTGCTACTGTTGCACTAGTGGGCATATAATCTTAATATTATTTAATTTTTATTAAATTTATTCATTTTATTTTAAGTGTGACTGTGTTCATCGTGTTCATGTTCAGTGCCACTAGAGGCTAGAAAAGTTTATTAGATCCTATGGAACTGGAGTTACAGATGGCTGGGAACCACTTGAGAGGTAGAAATGTCCTCTTCAAAACAAGTTCTCCAAACTGCTCAAATTGCGTACCTCACAAGGTTCGTCAGTGTTGCAATCTGAAGGATTCCCATCTGGATTAGTATAATGATCACTCTTTCTCTTTTGTTGACAAGTGTAGCACCGTGCCAGCTAGCCATCATGAGATGAAGCTTCCAGGAGTGCAAGTTTGGATTCCAGTGCTCTATGTCTGACCTGAGTATGCAGTATCTTCAGGAGCATCTTACCACAAAGTTCTGGAGGGTGAGGAAGCACACTGGTGGTAACCTTAGATGTGTGGAGATTGGAAGAGTCTTTGGGGCTTACTGTCCAACAACTCTGCAAGTGGTAAAGCATCGCGGGCACTGGGATTTTTCTTCGTTATTCTGTGGGTATTGTCTCCTTTTTATAGGGAAACTCCATTAAAAAGATTTCATATGTGTATTTCACATATTTTCAGCAATAATCTGATTTTGTATGACTTTTTCAAAAGGTCTGTGGTACTAGTTAACATCCATCCCAACCATGTTCCCCCCACCCTGCCCTCCCACTCCATTCCCAACCACATGTAAACATTTTTGTTCCATTATTCTCTTTTCCTCCTTTTTTACCACATCTTTCTATGTCTTTTCCCTTGAAGTATCTCCAAAATCAACCCTTTTTAATTTTCTGGCCTGTGGGCATTGCAAATTAAGCACACATGTCTAAAGACACAAAGGTAAAATTCAGAAATGAAAGCATGTGTGGGATTTGTAGGTTTGCATCTGAGTTATTACACTTACAATCGTTTTTTTCTATCTTCATTGACTTCCATGAAAGTTTCATAATTTCATTTCATTTAACAGCTAAATAAAATTGCATTATATAAATGTGTCATTTACCTCTTGATAGACATGTAGATTATTTTAAGTCACCCTGTAGTAGGTTATTGAATCTTTGGAGAATATGGCCAGGAGTAGCATAGTAGAATTTACAATAGAAATATATTTTTACAAAACTGCCATACAGTGGCTGTATTGATCCACACCAGCAGTCAACAACATTTTCTATTTCCCTATAACTATGCCAGTGTTTATTGTAATTTGGTTTCATCTTATTTTAGCCATTTTAATTTGAGTAAGATGAAATCTCAAGCTACCTTTGTTTTTTTTTTCCTTTTTTAATTTAATTTTTTTTCATTTCACAGACCAACCCCAGTTCCCCCTACCTTTTTACTCCCATCCCCACCGCTCCCTCTCCTACCCCATATTCAACTCCTCACTGGGAGTAAGACCTCCCTTGGGAAGTCAAAAAGTCTGGCATACCAAGGTCAGGTAGGACCAAGCCCATTCCACCTGTTTCAAAGCCGAACAAGGTATCTCATCATAGGGAAAGAGCTCCAAAAAGCCAGCTCATGTACCCAGGATAAGTCCTGGTCTCAAGCCAGTGCATCCCCCCAACAGTGGCATTACTGTCACCCACATTCCAAGGGTCTAGTCCTGTCCCAAGCAGATTCTGCAGCTATTAGTCCAGAGTCCTTGAGATCCCAGTAGCTCAGGTCAGTTGTCTCTGTGGTTTTCCCCACCATGATCTTGACCCCTCTTGCTCATATGGTCCCTCCTCCCTCTCCTCAACTGAATGCTCAGAGGAGCTTTGATGCGAATTTCCCCAATGGCATGCCTGGAAGGAAGATCAACCTACTGATTTTGCATCGTGGTGTTAGGTGTTATCTACAAATTTTCTGGCAATATTCACATCTGTGTATCTTAAACGCTATGCTTATTAGCGCGTCAGAAACACACACCAGGATTTTAAGCATCTGCAAAGGCTATCTGTAATATCTGTGCCATCTTGAGAAAAACCATGCACTTTCAACAGAGAAAAGGGATTTTCACTTCTTGTGTTAAACTTTTCACCTGAGCATTGATTACATTTTCTTTTATTCCTTTATACACAAACATAATTTTATCAAGATTCTTTTTAGTGACTAAATGACTAATATTTATTCTTTTGTGTTTAAATTACTTGTTCTGAAAAGTATGCTTTTTCTTCCCTTTTAAACTCAAAAGAGGCCCCCTTAGGAAACAGTGTGAAAGAGATTTTAGGAAATTTCAACATAACACAGATTGCTGCTCAATTGTCAGCTGTTTTAGGGCGTATGGCAAGACCAAGACTCATTCTTACCCTCCTTTGCTAAGCATTTTAAATGACACATTTATATACAGTTGTCCAGTTAATATTAGCATAAGACCTTACTGTTGTCATAAATAATAGAACTAACAAGGGTGTAGTGATGACTTTCCCTGGAATGTAATGTGTGGATAATTACTGGGAGAGCCACCCCTCTTGACCAATTAGAAGGCAGAAGTTAGTCCACAGGGACACTTGAAAGCATGGCTAATTCTTCGTGCCTTATGTATGTAATCATATCCTAGAGACTTGAGTTACATTCTGATAACAAAGTGTTTCTAAGGCAAAACATACTGACCATGGAAGAAGACAAGAGTTAAAAGGTCTCTCCATGGCTTTCTCATGGACGCACATGACAACATCTGTATTGAACAGTGTCCTGGGCTTCCAGTGACACTGGTGTCCTCCTCATCCAATTACAGCTGCTGACGTCACGCTCCAAAGGCTTTTTAACGTTTAGATTTATGATTTCACACTTGGAACAAATCGTTTGTTATTTAAAACAATAATAAATGTGGAGGCCATAAAATTGATTTTCATCTAATATAACCAAAGAAGCATGCTTCATATCATGATCTGACAGAATGGACTTACATAATTACCAAGAAAATTTAAGTAAATGTGTCAGTAGGCACCATCTAAAACTCTGATGTTTCATGACATAATTTTAGAAAATGTTTCTGGTTCCTGTTTGAAAATGCAATTGAGTAATTATTTTTTGATTTAAATTGAACGAAATTATGACCCTAGCTTTCCTTAGTAAATTAAAGGGAAAATCTAAGTCTAATATCAGGATAATTAATACACTAAAAATTATGGCATTGTGGTTTGGCTCTTGATGATTTCTATAATTGTTACAGTTCATTGTTTGATTTCAATATTCATGTTATGCCACTTACCATAAAAATAAGCCTATTGTCATATAGAATTTATTATGTACACAAATTAGCAAATTTCCAATGAAGTTCCCATTAATTTAAAGCATACTCAAAACAAGTTTAATTCTTGAGGAAACAAAGCAATATAATTCATAAGCATTTCTGAATAGTTTTTACATTGAAGAAAACAAATCGTTCTATTGCAAATATTTTGTATTTTCTTTTATGTTCAGAATGAGTAAGACTATATAAAAATGTTCGAAAACACAGGAATTATAATTATTAATCTTATGGTTATTTAGGACGGATCCCAATGTTTCTCTTTACCCCAGTTTCAATGTGAACACAATGTAATAGTTTAAGACAGTATTTTAAGGGCATCCGTTTATGGTTTCTGAAAACCTTTAAATGTCCTTTTATCCATAATGACCTGTTTACTATCCAAGGGTAACAAAATACAAAAGCAGTGAGATCCATTAAGAAAGTATTGAACCTACTGTGGTAGATTTCTATAACCCTAGATCTCAGAGGGTTGGGCAGGAGGGTTGCCATGAATCTGAGAACAGCATAAACTACATAGAAAGAATCTCTCTGAAAAGATTAGAACAAAAGTTTCAATTAAACCAGAATGATGCGTAAATATATTAACGATCTTGAGAATGGAAGCTACAAACAATTTAACACATAAAAGGCAGTTTGAGAGTTGCCATGAGGGGTAGCTTTAGCTGATACCTTGCATACATGTAAGAAATACTCAAATAATATTTTTAAAGCATTGATTAGCACTTAAGACTGGTGATATATTTACAGGCTTGAAACTAAGACTTCTTTGATTTCTAGGGAGGAAAAAAAATGGAGATTTAGTGGGGTCTTAAGGACTGAAGTTCCATTTACAGACTGTCACAGATATTCACTTTCTTCTTATGTTTAATATGTCTATCCGCATGTTTTTGTGTATTGGTGCATATGCGTGCATGAGTGTGTGTGTGTGTTTGTGTGTGTGCGTGCGTGCATGTTTGCGCATGAATGGTCAGAGGACAACATAAACGTTGTTTCTCTGGTGTAGAGATGGCATTGCTCACTGATCTAACCTGATAATGTTAGATTGGCTAGTCAGAGAGCCACGGTGATTTGCATATCCCTGTCTTCCCAGCACTAGAGTTACAAGTACTTTCTTTGATGTCCGGGCTTTGTAACATGGGCTCTGGGGAAGAGACTGGGGGACCTCAAGTTTACACAGTGAGTACTTGAGTAGCTAAGCTACACTCCCAGCTCTGTTTCTTTCTCCTGTGGTTTTTAACGATCATGCCTCTGATTTCAACAGTGCCGAGGGCTGCTTTCTATGTTCGCCTTTGCTCTCAGCTCACTGGAAAAGTTCTTCTGTGAGGAAGCTGTGGGGAGACTAGGAAAGCAGCACACGCGGTGTGCCCCACCTTCAGTGTTGCCAGGACATCCTCAGCTCCAGCCTCACCGCCCCACTCTCTGACCCCAGACTATCGCCGTCTTCCCCACTCTGATCTTTAAATACTTCTACCTTGAAGAAATATCCATTCTTATTTCAAGTTGGTTTTATATCTAAGTGCAATAGAATGTCCTTTAAGATTCTATGCAAGTCAGGCCATGGTGGAGCATGCCTTTAATCGGGAGGCAGAGGCAGGCGGATCTTTGTGAGTTCGAGGTCAGCCTGTTCTACAGAGCGAGTTCCAGGACAGGCTCCAAAGCTACAGAGAAATCCTGTCAAAAACAACAACAACAACAACAACAAAAAATAAACAAAAAAAAAACAAAACAAAAAAACAAAGCTTATGAGAAAGAAGATTAAGTGGCAGGTGGTTGAATGTAAAAGAATAGGCAGATGTGGGATTGTTTTCCCTCATTCGCTCACACTGTTAAACTCAGGGAGAGCACATCAATTCCCTTTCCTGGCTTCAAACATCCAAGTGGGAGAAGTGAAAGCAAAGGCCTCTCTGGATTCCTAGGTAAGGTAGGAGCTAGGTAACAAAGCTGCAGATGGATGTCGAATGCCAGAAGAATATCTGTGGCTCGCAAAAGCAGAGTCGTGACATCCTAGAAGGCACTGTATATTCCCACGTCATGTGGCAGGAAAGAAACATCAGTCCATTGGCGGAAAACAGTTACTAGTATTCTCTCCCTGTCCATACAGGTCATATCAACCAGGCAGCTCTCCCTCCTCAAAATACTCAGGGCCCATTCTTTCCTGAAGATGGGCTACCAGCGGCCAAAAATATCTTCTAGGCTTGTTTGGCTGGTGTTTCATGAGATAATGTGGGATACTTTAACAATATTTTTAGTAAGACTTTGTAGTTTCCATGGCTCAACAATTCCGGACTTAGATTTTGATTTTCCTAGTTATCACTAAGTCTTTTAAGGGTAAAAAATGATAAGATCTATGGATGGGAATTGTTTAGGAGATCACTAAGGCCTCATTCCTAGTTAAATAATGTGTTATCACAGGCTGAACTTACAGACCACTCGACCTTCTGTAGGTTTGCTGAATGAGAGTTGGAAATCTCTGATACAAAAGTCCTAGAAACCTAATTGTTCTATTCATTTATACATTACTTATTTAAAGTAGATGATTTTCATGTACTTTGGTAATTATTTAAAGCAAATTTTGGCCACAAGGAAAACTCAGATTTTATTCATTCATTTGTTTCACAAATCTTCAGCAACTTATAAATTAGGAGGTAATTTTAGTTTTACTTAGATAAATAAAAGATAACAAGGTATTTTAACGAATTAACAATGTATATTCATAAACATTGGCATTGAGTTTTTCTCCCAACTTTTGTACACTGTAAGAGCTGAAAACATTTTTACCATCTGTTAACAGTTGGGGTTAGATGCAGAAATTGATATTTTTGTGTTCACGTCCTCTGTTAGGACAGGGATCTGTCAGGGAGAAGCCTTTCTGAATGCATCCGATGACTTCTGGGCCAAGATTTATTTTTAAATGAAAAGCAAAAGAACTGGGGAACTTTCTTCTGAGAACAAGAGTGTTTTCCCTTAAGATTGTGTTACACGCAGACAGGTTCTCTGGTGCCTGAGGACTGCACAGCTGTGTGCATTTGTGTTCAAGATTAGGTTTATTGCGTTTCACTTGCCCCTTCTTTTATGGCTGCTCTTCTTCAGCTGTCTGCTCTCCCATCTCACTTTCACTCTTAAACTCTTAAAAACATGTGGAAGGTGATTAAATGGCTGGAATGTCCTCGGTGTGTGGTTAGCAAGTCATACAGCAAAGCATGTGTTCTGCTCGATGTTGTAATTCAGGAAATTTGTCAAAAAATTGAAATTAGACATAGAATTGACAGTGATTCACTGTTTGAAAAGTATTACAGGGATAATCAAGGAATAACAAGCCTATATTGGATGAGCATTCAAAAATGCAATGCTTATGGATTAATCATTTTTGAACCCAGGCTATTTCCTAAGAAGAATTATTCTTTTTCTCACCCTTTCCTCACCTCCCTGTCATCAGCTTTTCAGAAATCACTGTATGTAACAAAACGTTATGCCTCTGTACCATTCTTAAAATTTATCACCTCAGATATGACTAAGTTGAATTAATTTTTTTTACTTTCTCATTTATATATTTGCCCATTAAAATTACTATTGTAATATAGGTTTCTCATTAATAAAATGGCATTTCAGTGAGCTTTCACCTCTCTTTAAAATGAATGTAGTCACTTTGACATTGTCCCTTGCTGTTATTTCTACATGACGTCATCTTTTATAAGTAATCAAAATTTAATTAACCCCTCATTCTCAAATAAATGAAATTGTCTCTGAAGCATCATTTATTTCACAAAGAACTTGTCTGTTAACAGCCTTAATTTATACACAGGTGATCTTTGTCTTGTTTTATTATATCTTGTTCTATCTTATTTGGTTGTTTTCTCCTGGAGGCCTGCTGTTTTATGAAGGGAAATGAAGAGGTAGTGGATGCGGGAGAGAGGCAGCTGTGAAGAGTTGAGGAAGAGGAAGCAGTGGTCACAATGCATTGTATAAGCAAAAAAATCTCTTTTCAACAAGAATAATAGAAATTTGTCTATCAATATGGTTCACTCACCAAATATAATTTTCTCATTTTATGCATTTACTATTATAATCTCAAGTGTTAAAAATTTAATTAAGTATATTTTTTCCCAGTAAGATCAAGGTATTCTCTGAGTCTGGAATTCACAGAGATGCAAGTCAGCACACTTTTAGCTATAATGACTTATATTTTCTTCTTGGCTTGACTGATATCTTAATGCCAAGGAATGAAGTTAGAGTTTGGTCAGGATCAAAATCATCCACAAACCGATAGTTGCAGCTCTAGATTAAGGCTGCCTTGTGATGTGGGATTCCCTTCTGTGTGTTGTAAATACCGTTGGTTAATAAAGAAACCATCTTAGGCCTATGATAGGGTAAAGTAGAGCTAGGTGGGGAAAACTAAACTGAATGCTGGAAGAAAGGAGGCAGAGTCAGAGAGAAGAGCTGAAACTTGTCTGGTAAATCACAACCTCATCGTGATGCACAGATTGATGGAGATGGGTTAAATTAATATGTAAGAGTTAGCCAATATGAAGCTTGAGCTAATGGCCCAAGCAGTGATTTAAATGATACAGTTTCGGTGTCATTATTTCAGGTCTGAGATGCTGGGCAGCCAGGAAACAAAAAAGTCAACTTTCTAAAACAGTCTTGTTGAATTCTGATAGCCTTATTGTAGGAGGAGATGCTGCAATTTACTCTAAGACTGGGCTCAGATTTTCCTTTCTGTTTTGTTCAGGACTCTTGCCTATCACTCTTTCATAATAAACACATTTGACTGGGAAAATAAAATGAAGGCACATGGAGGAATTTTCATTGTTATTAAATGTTACTGTATTCCAAGCATGAGGATATTGTCTACTGTTATACTAAAGTTCCAAGAGCATTAAGTTTTGTAAATACACACGGGACTGTATATGCATTAAGTGCTGAACTGTGTTCATTTCGAAATTGCTCACTGAAGGCTTTCACTGAGCATCCTTCAAATGTAGGTGACTCTTAGAAATAGAGTCACCCTGCCTCTACTTCCTGTCTGGTTGACCCACCTATACTTTCTGCCTGGCCAATCAACATTTGTTTAAAACATGATTGACAGAATACAGACAATTTTCCTGCACTACATTTTATTATAATAAATTTGTAAAAGGAAGACAAGTAGAAGACACAGACAATCTGGCACCTCCATGCTACATCAAAAGGCTTGCATATAGTCCTGTCTTCATGGTCTTCAGGAAGAATTGACCCTACTTTCATCTTGAGCTCAGACTTCTGGCTCTGTTCCTGCAAGAATGTAAGTTTCTGTTGTTTAACCCTTGGGATTTTATTATGAGGGCAAAAACAAGGGTAAGATATGAAAGTATGAATTTATTTTGTATATCTGTATATAAGAAAGTATGCATTATGTCATGTGTGTGTGGTGGGAGAGGAAGGATGTGCTCCTGTGTTTGGATAAGAATGTACATGTCACAGATTGTGTATGGTGACTAGACAGTAAACTCGGGTGTCTGTCTTTACTTTCACTTTGTTTGAGGTAAGGTCCTTTTTGTTGTTCAGACACTGTTTTCACCAGTTCCTGACCAGCTCAAAGGGGTTTCCTGTGCTAGTGTTTCATCCACCCTAGGAATACTGGCATTGTAGACATTTGCTGCCAAGATTGGATTTCTTTTTTTTTTAAATTTATTTATTTATTTAAGATTTCTGTCTCTTCCCCGCCACCGCCTCCCATTTCCCTCTCCCTCCCCCAATCAAGTCCCCCTCCCTCATCAGCCCAAAGAGCAATCAGGGTTCCCTGCCCTATGGGAAGTCCAAGGAACCCCCACCTCCATCCAGGTCTAGTAAGGTGAGCATCCAAACTGCCTAGGCTCCCACAAAGCCAGCTTTTCATGTGGGTTCTAGAGATTCAAATTCTGGTCCTTCTACTTGCACATGAAGTAATTTACCTACTAAACAACCTCCCTAGCCTGAAATTACCAATTACAGGCTATGAAAATAAAACACAATTTACAAATTTGAATTCAATTTGGCAGCAAACATTAGGTCAAATCTTGCTAAAGTTCAGAAGTGAGTTCATTTCTAAAATTTCAAGAACAACAGTGACTTTAAAAATTAAGCAACAAAAATATTGGAAATTCTACTTTCAAGAAAAATTTCAAAATAACTTATATTGAATAATTTGAAAGATATTTGATAAACCCTTAATTATTTTATTGATATATTATCCAAATTACATTAACTAATTTTTTTTAACTTAAGGGTTTTTTTTTCTTTTATTGAAATAAGACTTTTTTTCATGTAACATATTCTGGTTAGTCTTTCTGCACCTGCTCATCCTGGTTTTCTGGTTAGCCTCTTCCTAACCTGCTCCTAATTGTTCCTTCCTACTTTCAAGAGGTTCCTCCCTACTTTGTAACAACACGGGATCCACAACATGTTTTCTATCCTTAGAAAAGAGACAACAAAGAAATAATAAAAAATAATATAAAACAAGCACACACAAATTTGAATGTCTCAAAACCAAAAAACAGAAGGAAAAAAAAGAAAGTACAGGGTTTGTCTCAATTCCTGACTAGGGTATTCTGTTTGGTTGGTTCATCTCAGCTAGCAACCTGGAAATTATTCTGAGCAGTTTGTAGTCCAAAGTCAATTCTTCAGTGGTGTTTTTCAACTTAGTGATATCATCATAGTCCTGGAGTAGTCATTGTTCTGGGCCCCCATCCTCCTTATGGAGACTTCAAAAGTCACTGTTAGGTATGCTCATGGTTCACTACAGAAAAAAGATACTCAACCCCAAAATTATATACAAGAAGGGAGATGAAACCTTTTCCTAGAATTAGTTAGTACTCTATATGACCATTAATATCATAACAAAAAGTTTAAAATATTAATCTTACAAATCTTTTTTGTTTGTTTGTTTTTCGAGACAGGGTTTCTCTGTAGCTTTAGAGTCTGTCCTGGAACTAGCTCCTGTAAAACAGGTTAGCCTTGAACTCACAGAGATCCACTTGCCTCTGCCTCCCAAGTGCTGGAAGTAAAGACATGTGCCTGTACTGCTGGCTTAATCTTATAAATTTTATACCCTAAGAAAAGCTGTTAAAGGCCAATATAAAACCAAAGGATTATGAGATTAGTAGCAAAAAATTAGTCCTTAAATTTCTGTTTCTTTTCTGTTGTATATCAAATGGCTCTTTTGACATGAGGCAGAGATTTTGAATTTCAATTTAATAATCATGTTTGGGTTTAGAGAAAGACAGAGCGATACTCAAAATCCAATGCCAGCTTTAATCTTTAGTTGGACTGGATTACAAAAAGACTATTTACATTATATGTCTGTAGAGAATAGCAGAAACAAACATTTGGGAAGATTTATGAAATTTTTCCCTGTTGGAAATCTGTTATACCAATGGGCCAATTTACTCTTTTTCTTGAGACATTTGTGTGTGTGCGTGTGTGTGTGTGTGTGTGTATGGTGTGTTCTTTTTCTTCAGATTCTCATTTTGTCCAGCAGTCCTCAGATTTCTTAGCTGAAATTCTTTATTCTTTATTCTACTGAAAAGACAGAAACAAAATCCTTCTTAGCCTAAAGTTTGGGGGAGATTCTCTTTTGGCAAATTATATCTGAACAAATGAAAAGCATCTGTTAGTTTTGTCAGTTAATTCAAATAAAAAGGAAATAATGTTTGATGAAATATGATCTCTTCTAACTAAGTGGAGTCTCATGTTCAAATCAAATCTTTATCAATTTTGATGGTATCCATAGCTTTTCTTTTCCTGTGGAAACAAAAAACAAAACCTCTTCTCTAATCTAACGCATGTACTGGATTCCATTCTGACGCCAGGATATTTAAAACTATATTGGCTGATTTAATTCTTTAGTTTTTACTACTATCCAATGTCTCTCCATGGCTGTTGTGACTTTCTCGTTAGCATTTAGAAAATTCAAAGTTAATAAAGCATTATTCAATATATTTCTGGGTGTATTTATTATTTTTCTGTTTATTTAACATATCATTTGGAGTTTTATCTGGTCTTTCTATAACTGCTTGTCCTGTAAGCTTTTGTGTTATACCTGTAATATGCTTTGTATTATAATAAGCAAAAAGTTCTTTAATTTTCTTAAAGTCATATGCTTGAGCATTGTCTGTCTTTATTTGTGCAGGTATACCCATGATGGCCATAACTTCTACAAATGTGTGATTACAAAATCAACCTTTTCTGAACTCAAGGCATTTGCCCATTGAAAACCTGAATATCTATCAATGGTGTGATATACATATTTTAGTTTTCCAAATTCTATAAAATGAAACACATCCATTTGCTAGATTTTATTCCTTTGAGTACCCTATTGATTACTTCTTTATGAAGTGGTATTTGGTTGTATAAAGAACAAGTAGGACATTTTCTTATAATTTCTTTGGCTTGTTGTCATGTAATTTAAAAAGTCCTTTTTAAACCTTTGTTATTCAAATGATGTTTATATATGAAATTCTGAGGCCTTTAGCACATTCCCAATCAATAATTGACCAATTTTTATATTACATTGTGCTAGAGAACCTGACAGACCCATATCGGTTCATATGTGTGTTGTATATATTGGGTGATATTTAGTCTCAAATACATCTTGTGCTTGAATAAATAATGATGTCTGTTCTGTATCATACATTATAAATTCAGTGTTTTAAATATGCAAAAGAACTCTTTCTGCGTATTATAAACTGGTAACTTTGTTCAGAGGTTCTTTAAAATTCCTAGTTTCAGGGGAACAGCATATATTTCTGATTTTGGATAGAATCATAAGGCTTTTGTTCCATTTTACTTAAATTTTCTTGTTTGTTACCTGACTTACCTGATTTATTTGCATCAGTATAGAATATTCTATACTGATTCCAGTTATGGTTTGTTGTGTACAATGCAAGGAAGGATCCAATTAGCTCTCTTTATAAGCCAAATTTCCTTCCTTTTGGAATAGTTGCTATTACTCTCTCCCCCCCAAAAAATATTAGAAGCCCTTTATCAGGGTTCACTTTCTTCCCATAATCTATTAAATTCATTATTATTAAAAAGTACTATCATTTCTGCTGGGTCTATTCATGCTAATTGAAGAAGTTCAGTTTCCTTTTATTATTAACTCAGAGACTTTTTCACATAAGTTTTAATTTTTTTACTTGGCTTATGTAGTAAAAAGATTCTTTCTAAGAGAATATATTCCCTTTGCATTAAAATTCCTCTAGGAGAATGTTTGGAGGGAGATATGACCAGAACGCAGTTAAGATTTGGATATATATGATCCACATGTGCCTTATGTAATTTCTCTTTGATGAAATTCAATTCTCTCTCAGCTTTTACTGATAATTTCCTGAGACTATTTTTTAAGTTTTTACTTAACTTAAATTCTCTCTCAGCTTTTACTGATAATTTCCTGAGACTATTTTTTAAGTTTTACTTACGTCTTATATATGAGTGTACTGCATGTATACCTGTTTTCCAGAAGAGAGAATCAGATCCCACTATAGCTGGTTATGAGCCACCATGTGGTTTCTGGGAATTGAACTCAGGACCTGTGGAAGAGCAGCCATTGCTCTTAAACTCTGAGCCATCTTTCCAGTCCCTTCCTGAGATTATTTAAATCCTTGTCACCATCTGAAGTGTTTGCCTCTGCCTTCTAGGCACTGGGATTAAAGGCGTGTGCTACCACACACAACAACTCTCTTCCTTTTTTTTTGTTACTTTTAAGAACTTTAAATTTTAGTCTGCATATATTTTTAACACACTTTAAACCATTCAGAAATTTTCTCTGTCTTTGAATCTCTCTTTACTGTATATCTCTCTTTTTCTGACCACACGAGCCTTTAAATTACTGAGCAATATGGGTAGGATTAAAGGCGTGGCTTTGCCAGCTAGATCTAGTCCATTCCTTAGCTTTCCAGCCTCATGGCTGAGGTACTGGCTGTAGCCAGCAAGCGAGCTTCAGCAGCCTGTGCTTGCAAACCGCACAAAACGCCTGCATAAAAGATTCAGAGTTTGTCTTGGCAGGACAGCCCAGAAAGCCGGCATTTTTAAACGGCGCAGCTTTTTTCCTGCTACGGCTGAAAACCGAAAAGCATGTGTTCAGCTTTTCGTCAACACCGTTTAAGTGTTTCGTGGTAGGACCTCTTAATGAGCTGCAGGCTTTGCAGCTAAAGCTGAGTCAGGAAGCCTCTCTTAGATGAGGCGCTTACTTGCCTCTAGCAAGCTGAGAAGAACTGAGAAATTGCTGCTACCAAGAAACCAGGCACAATGCTTTCATTTTGTTCTAGAATTACTTCCCAAGCTGTCTCAGGCTTTATGTGGAAGCAGTTGTCCACGTGGGCACCATATTCTATAATCTTTGAAAAATATGAAGAATGTCTATCTAAAATATATCTACGCACATCTAGAAAATCTTAACTAACATGACTACAAACTTGACTATTATTTATGATTATCCATCAACAACCTGTATTTCCTAATTATACATTACATTTTAATAATGAACTACACAATCACAACACCTTAATCAATATCAGAAATACATATACATATAACAGAATTGACCATAAATCTCTAGCAAAATCTATACTAATGCACATTATTCATACCTATATCATATCCCCCTTTAAATGTAAAAGAACATTTATAAACATTTTTTGGGAATAAGGGCGCAGTAATTTCTCTCCAAACTGCTTCCTGCTGAATGGGGGCGTTGTTAATTAGGTCTTTCATGGTATAACCTGTGTGCTAGTTTCATCTCAGTTGGCAGTTGAGCGAAGCAATTTTCTGAAGATGTTCACTGCAACCCTTCAGGAGGGCGTGGTCTATCATACCAAATCGGAATAGAAGAAATGAACAGCGTCTCATCCTCTGTGAAAACAAAATAAGAAAATCCTTTCCAAAGCATCATGTCCTTAGATCCAAATTTCAAATTCAAGGCATTTTCAAAATATCTATGTTGGATTAGTTCAGCAGCATTTATAAATAAATATCTTTTAGCATCTGTTGCTCCTTCCTCAGCATTTAAATAATTCAAAGAGAGCATAATAGCATACAGTATCAAGATTCTCTGTGTATTTTCCATCTTTGTACAGCTTTGTTTTTACCTCTATTTCGTTTATTTTTACTTTTAACTTTTTGCTTTTTGAGACAGGTTCTCTGTATCTTTGACCTGAAGTAACTCTGTAGACCAGGCTGTCTTTGAACTCTCAAAGATCCACCTGTCTCTGCCTCCCAGGCATTTGGGATTAAAGGTGTACACTACTACACCTTGAACTCACAGAGATCTGTTTGCCTCTGGCTTCTAGGCACTGGGATTAAAGGCGTGTGCTACCACACACAGCAACTCTTTATTTAAATAAATCAGTTTATCAGGTTTTATCCCAATAACAGATTGTAGCTGGGAAATGTCTTCTAGAAAACTTTGGAAGTCACTGCAAGTCTGTATTTGATCTCTCCTAATTTGCATCTTTTGTGTAATATTTTGTTGTAACACGAGGGCCTGTTTATTGGGGTTTCTGTCCTGCCCAGTTCCCACAGCCCGTAAGTCCCAAAGAAAATCACACAGAGAGTCTACATTAGATATAAACTGATTGGACTATTAGCTAAGGCTTCTTATTTGCTCTTATAACTTATATTCACCTATTATTCTAGTATATGTTAGCCACATGGCTCAGTACCTTTTTCAGCAGGGTAGGTCACATCTTGATTTTTCTGTGGTCTGGGCAGGAGTGTGGAAAGAGCTTCCTGCTTCTCAGAATACTCTTGTTCTCATTGCCCCACCTCTATTTCCTGTCTGGTTTTCCCACCTATACTTCCTGCCTGGCTATCAACCATCAGCATTTATTTAAAATATAATTGATAGAATATAGATTATTGTCCCACACCATTTTGTAATCCTATTTTATAAACCTAAATAATTAATAGAATTTCCTTTTTGTATATTTTTTTCAGGAGCAATTTGTAATTCCCAACAAGGCAATTTTCTTTACATCTTCAAATATTCTTTCTAAAGTATCTACATTTGAATCAGATAGCGAAATGTCATACATGAATGGTAAAATATAGTTTCAGGAAATTGCATATGTATCATTTCCAATGGCTGACTTATAAAATATTGGCACAGGGTGGGGCTATTTAATATTCCCAATGGGAGAATCTGCCATTGATATCTTTTAGCAGGGTGAAAATTTTTGTAAGTAGGCACTGTGAAGGCAAATTGTTCTGTCTTTTTGTTGTAAAGATATAGCAAAAAACCAATCTTTTAAATAAGTAACGACAAGAGGCCATCCTTTAGGAAATAGAAAAGGCAAAGAAATACCAACCCATAGAAATTCCCTTGGCTGAATTACCTTACTAGCAACTCTTAAATCTGTTACCATTCTCTGTTTTCTAGATTTATTTTTAACAACAAATACAGTAGAATTCCAGGGCTGGTTGATTCTTCAGTATCCTGAGCATCTAGCTGCTCCAGTATGAGCTGTTCTAAGGCCTGCAGTATCTCTAGTGTCAAAGGCCATTTCTTAGGGGGCTGGAGAGATGGCTCAGAGGTTAAGAGCACTGACTGCTCTTCCTAGAGGATCTGAGTTCAATTCCCAGCAACCACATGGTGGCTCACAACCATCTATAATGAGATCTGGTGCCCTCTTCCGGAATGCCAGCAGAACAGTGTGTACATAATAAATAAATATATCTTTTTTAAAAAAAAGGCCATTTCTTATTCTATACAGATTTGTATGTCAGCCATTTTAAAACTAGGGCTGTTGGGCTTTTAAAATATCAGCAAATGTTGTGTCTTTTTCTTGTACAACCTGAATAGTCATTGACTGTTCTTTATAAAACCTTCTAAATTTTTTTTTCCTGAAACATATACTAATTTATGGTTCATTTCTAAGATTGGGGGAACCTTAATCTGAGAATTTTAGTGCTGTAACAAATCATATCCCCATAAATTCATTGCTATATTAGCCACATATGGTTTTAATATTCCCCTCTGTCCTTATATTAAACCCCATACATTAAACCCATCTCATGATCTGCCTTACCTGAGATAAGTTCCAGTCCATAAAAACTGAACATTTATATCCTGAAGAGACCAATTTAGATGTCAAGATTCTGATGAAATTATTGTTGCATCCACACCTGTGTCTACCAGACCTTCAATGACAATGTTTATGATGCAAATTCATGAGCAAGACATTTGCTGGGGGATTTTTAGTCACCTACCAGAGCTGCACATGGGACTGCAGCCTCATCCAGCTAGGTCAGTCAGTAGAACATGGGACTCTTAATCCCAGAGCCATGGGTTTGAGTCACATATTGGATGCCAATTATAACATGAATAATAAAACTTCAGAGGTAGATATAGGAGTTCAACCTGAACACCAGAAAAAGCAAAACAGTCAAGCCACTAGAGAAGTCTTAGCTCTACCAAGGCTGGGTGACCACAGACTAAGCAGACTAAGCAAACAGAGCCTCTCTCTCCTCTAATGCTGGGATTAAAGTTGTATGATTTCCTAGTACTGGGATTAAAGGTGTGAGGCACCACCATGGATTTGGATTTGCATTGATCTTGTGTAACCCAACATGGCTGTGAACTCACAGAGTTCCACCTACCTCTGTCTTGCAAATCTTGGGATTAAAGATGTATGCCACCACTGCCTTACCTCTAGTAGCTTAACTTTGTCCTTCTCATATTCAGGCAAGCTTTATTTATTAAAACATAAATAAATTATTGCTTCAAAGAACACCTACACAATTCATTGAAGATGGAAATGTTGAACTATGCCTATCTAGAGCCTTCATTTCTACTGACTAGTTCTCATAGCATTTGAAGGCACTCGGCAGTGTGCCAAAGAAGACAGGTAAACACTAAACAAGCTCAAAACCTTCATTCTACAATGGTGACCTACTTGCAAGATACGCTGGTGCAATAGTTGCACAAGGTTGTGTGAGTAGCCAACTAATACCTGATTTGGTTAAAGGTATCACACCATGAGACAGATCCTACACTGGATGCTGCTTAGGTGGCCAAGAACCTGAAACTGGATCACTCAGGATCTATTAGTAAATCTTAAAAAAGGGTTCTGCTAAAGAAATGTAGCAATCAAATGACAGCTAAGAACATTTGCTATACTTATAGCAGAAGTTTCCTTCTGTAGGAGATGCAGCAACAAATACAGAAAACCACAGAATGTGAAACACATAGCCCAAATTGGGATGTCTTCATCAAATCTCTCTTCTTAGGGCTAAGGGAATGTTATGGAAAGGGACGCAGAAAGATTCTAAGAGGCAGAGGGTATGGAGAACACCAAAGAATCAAGGCTGTGTAGACAAAATTGCACCAATGAACATACAGATTCACTGAAATTGAGGCACCATGCACATGGAGTGCAGAAGTCTGCACCAGATGGGGTCCTAGAGCTGAAAGGAGATGTGAACACATGCCCTTTTCTCTAACCCATGTAGCGATACTTCATTTGCATTTTAATAAATAAAGCTTGCCTGAAGATCAGAGAGTAAACAGCCCCACTGATTAGTCTAATAGACTGGGTAGTAATGACTCGTACCTTTAGCCCTAGTAGACACACTAGTTTCCCATGGAAACCTGGCAGTTGCGCTGCAAGCCTCTAATCCCAGCCCTACAGAAGAATATAAAACAGAAGGAGACAGTTTTCACACACTCTCATTCTGAGGATTCCAGGAGGCATAATGTCATTTAGTGTAGTGGTATTTCATTTATATTTTAATAAAGAAAGCTTGCCTGAGGATAAGAAGTTAAAACAGCCCCACTGGTCAGGCAGTGTTAACACATACCTTCAATCCCAGTAGCCTCACAGTTACCATAGAAACCATGTAATGCATGCTTTTAATCCAAGTGGTGCACTCCTTTAGTTGCAGAGCTAAAGAGGATTATAAAACGGCAGGGGGCAGCTCTGTTTCAGTCTCATTCTGAGATTCCTGGAGTCAGAACCGCCATTTTGGACTGAGGTGGAGGTAAGAGCCAGTGGCTGGCTGTTTTGCTTTTTTGACCTTCTGCTTGAACCCCAATTTCTCTCTCTCTCTCTCTCTCTCTCTCTCTCTCTCTCTCTCCCTCTCTCTGAGTTTTTATTAATCATGCTTCAATTTTGGACTGAGGTAGAGGTAAGAACAAGGGGCTCTATCTTGCTTTACTGACCTCCAGGTTAAATCCCAATATCTGTGTTTATTAACCGTGCTACAAACACAGACACTAGCTCCAATAAATGAAACCACTTGAAACTGCAAAAAAAAAAAAAAAATAGTTTTCTCCAAGGGAGTCTCATTGGGCAAGAGACTACCCATTCTTAACTGTAGGTTCCACATCCAGCAGAAGACAGTCTACACAAAACTAAGTCAATGGCATTTTCTAACTCTCTTATCTGGTAATGTTGAGCATTTTTAACCTTAAAGGTTCTTTGCCTATAAATAATTTTTTTACTTATGTAAAAATTGAAATAAAATGTCATAATTTCCCCTCCCTTTATCCCTCCAGTCTCTTCCACATACTGACCCTCATATCCCTCCCATATCTCCCTCCACTTTCAAGTTGACAGCACTTGTTCTTTGATTATTATTGTTGCATAACATATATGCATGTGTATATGTTTTTTCACACACATATACATGTATGTAATGAACACACACATATATATATGCAATGGGCTTTGGAGTGGGCTGACAATACCAGCTGTGAAGTTCATCCTGTGTGGTGGGACTCAAATCCAGACAGAAAGGGTTTGGTTACTTCCATATCAGTCATGCCGCTATTGCGCAAGTTGGCACATTTAGCATGGCAGGTTAGTTTCATAGTCTGTATGAATAAACACTGGGTCAGATCACTGATAGCATTTAGAAGGTGTTTGATATGTTCATCTAACAACTATGAGTAGTTTCGCTCTGTGGGTCTAAGAGTTCCCCAACTATGGGTTCTTAGGGAGAGTTCCATTGTCACGTATTATTTTCCTCCCACAGACTAGACCTAAAGTCTAATCAGAAATCAGTTGGTAGACTCCATAACAATAACTTCTATTGCGCTCATTAGTATATCTCCCCAGGCTAGTCATTACTATAGTTCATAGTGTTTGTAGTTAGATAAACTTACTGATTTTCCTCTCCAGTATCCTGTTACCTTTTTCTGCAATCAGGGAGAAGCCCTCAGCTTAGTACTTGATTGATTTCTAGGTGACCCATGATCAAAGTGTGTGATGTCTTCAATATGAGGAGAACCTCCCCTCTCCATACCAAACCCACCACACACACCACACAAAAGAAAAAAGAAAACAAGCATCTCAATTATAAAATGGGCTATGGAACTAAACAGAGATTTCTCAAAAGAAATACAAGTGGCTAAGATTTATTATTAAAGTGTTCAACATTTTAGTCATCAGGGCAATTTAAATGGACACTCCTTAGAGATTCCTCCATATCCTACTTAAAATGGCTAAGATTGAAATGAAAGAAAACTAATGCAGCTATTAATGAGGGAACAGGGAAAATTAATTCACTACAGGTGGGAGTGAAAACTGGTGAGGTCATTATAAAAATCAAAGTTTCTTTAAAAAGGAAATAAATGTACCAATTGATCTACCTCTCTTGAGCATATACCCAAAAGAATATATGTTCCTTTGCATATAGACTTTTTCAGTCTTGCTCACTGACGCTCTCTTCCCAATGGCTTGGACAAAGAAATAGCTTAGATGTCCATCAACCCATAAATGGATAATAAAAATATGGTACTATATAATAATGACATTTTAGCTCTAAAATTAATTGTGAAATTTTCAGGTAAATGGATGTAAATGGAAGAAACTGTGTTTTAAGGTATCCCAAACCTATAAAGGCAAAAGCAACATGTTCTCTTCATATGCGCATTCTACTTTCAATCCTAAATTCTGTGTGTTTAATTTGGAGTACAACAGAAGTAAAAAAAATATAGGCAAAAAAATCTAGAAAGAGCTAAGTGTTAATTGTGGGAGGGAAAGAGAAATCATAGAAACCAGATGGTAAAAAGAGGAAAGGGGTAATAATGGAGTAAGGAGGAGTTACGTGTGAAAAGAGGGAAGATGAAGAGTGGCTGGAGAGAGAGATAAGACTAAGGCTTTCTGAAACTTTATATGGAAGTCTACTATTTTGTAAGTTTGGGTTATGTTTACTTCCAAGAAGCCATTGATTTTCAAACTAAAAGCCCAATTTAGGGTATAAGATACTTCCTTTGGAGGTTTCCTCAGTGAGGATCCAGAGACTCCCAAACAATGCAAAGTATTGGCAATTCTCTAGGTTGCCCATTATAAACATATTTTAAATATTATTTGTTATGTAATTTAAATATTCTTAGAAATTTTATTTACTGAACAACTTAAGAAATTGAAATAAGACACACACACACACACACACACACACACACACACAAACAGAAAAAGAGAAAGAGAGAGAGGGAAGGAGGGAGGAGAGGAATAGATATATATTACGGGGCTGGGAAGGTGACTCAGCAGTTAAAAGCATTTGGTGCTCTTGAAGAATACCAGATTTCAGTTCTCAGTGTCCACACATTGGTTCACAACCACTTATACATCCAGCTCCATGGTACCCGATGCCTTCACGTAACCTGAGACGCTACGAGGGATACGTGATCACATATACACATGCAGTTAAGGTACCCACATACATAAAACAAAGAATAAATATAAGTACTTCCGAAAAAAGAACTCTTTAAGAATAATACAAATTACATATTGGGATTCTCAGGCATTTAAATCATAGGAAGCTGGATTTAGTATTTATAGTTAATTTTTAATGGTGAATGAACTAAGGATCTCTAAAGATGAACTACAAAGGCTTAGATATAAAATATAGCACCAAATATTTCAAAGCCACACAGTCTGTTTTAGCAGTGTGATGATGAGTCACAGTGTGCAGAGCATGACGCTCACTTGATATATATATATATATATATATATATATATATATATATATATATATATATATCTCTGTCAGGACTTTAAAGGATTTGTAGATTTCTGCAAGAATCATCACAGTCACATTCCAAACAAGCAGATCCTCCACTCTGCCCTCACCCTTTATCTTGCTTCTTACACTGAAGCCAAAAATCATCCAGTACATTTTGGGCCTCTCAACACTCCCCTTTCCTTTATATTTTATGTACGTAGAATGATACAGTATGTAACAATGTTTTGAAATTGTCTTCTTCTGGTCGGTATGATTCCAAGATAATCCTATTAAAATTCATTCTTTCCTTGTGTAATAGTATTTCACTGTACTATCATGGCATGCTGTGCTTACCCATGCATTTCCTAATCGGGCTGTGGATTGTTTCCATGACTTAGGTATTTCAAATTATACTATTATGAGCATTCATGCTCACATCTGTGTGAACATGTTTTGATTTACTTTGATAAAGAGCTTGTGGAATTTTGCTTAGTCAGCCATTTCATTTTGTGTTTAAGTTTTAAAGGTACTTCTAAACTATTTTTGAAAGTGCCTGTATAGGAAGGGCTTCTAGACACAAATACAGGATTCAACTGGAGCTTTTCGGTAGCTGCACTTTTTTTAGACAAGTTATGTTTGCTGACCACAGAGGCTTGGCTTCTTTATAAAACATCTTCCTGGTTCATGCTGGTGGCATGAATAACTCTGGCTCTTTCAGAAGGCTCTGCTTCTGAATAATTAAATGGAATATGTGAGCAGAGTGCTACAGGTTGCTTAATGGTGACATAAAGCTGCTGTTTCCGTAGTGCTGGCGTGGTGAGCAGGTGGCATGCCTGGCAGAGGTGGTGAACATACCTCTGCCATGTTGGATCGACTGCAGCCCACATGTAAAGTCACTAGTTAGTCCTAGTCTGCTTAACATTAAAAAAAAAAAACTCTCCTGTTCAGAAAAAAACTACAGATGCACAGTAAAACAGATTCAGACAAAAAAAAAAGCCTCTGAATGAGTTACAGTGTTGGATAAATTTGTAGGGACTTAGGGGAGAGAAAAGAAAAAGTACAAACAGTTATAGGTTAAAAGGAGTAAAGGTAATAAAATAAATATTAAAAAGTAATAGAATAAAAATAATATAAAATAATGTAAAGATGGAATATACACAGAGAGACTAGACTATATGTGTTATTGTGTTTTCTTTGGATTTTTTAACTGTTAATGGGTTAACTACTGAAAAACATTTGACTTTGGGGGCTGCTAAGCAAAGCCACCATATATATTTTAAAGGTATTTTGACTTCAAAGTTTGAGTATAAGGCTATATTACTTTGGAAAGAGGTTCTGCATTTGTTTCCACAGAAGAAGAGAACCTGTGGATTCCTTCTAGACTAATGTGGTTTGATGGAGCAGGACCCCCAAAAGGTCTCCATGAGCCCTAAAAACACTTTGCCCAACAAACAGCAGGGAACAGTTTGGAGAAAACAATGCCTGAATCCCCAAAGTGATTATAAATATTTTCATTTAAAGTGGGTTGATTTTAAGTGGTTAATGGTCATAGACAATCTCTTTCTAAAAATGAGGGGTAGATATAATACAGAAATAAATACTTTACATTGGTATGAGCTTTGGTTTATTAATACAAACTTAAGATCAGTTTTGTTATGTTTGTTTAGGTGTAAACTTCACCCCAGGCCCTGGCATCCATAAATCCAAAAGTCTGGAATGTTCAGGTGTAAGGTCCACCCCAGCCCCATCCTCCATCTCTATCTAAACCCTACTGCATGTAAGAAAGTGTCAAATTATAACCCCTCCCCCAAAGATGCTCAAGATTATTCCCAAAGGGTATTTAAACTGCCTTCCAGAAAACAGATATATGTTTTTTTTTTCAGTCTTTCTTTCCTGTCTTCTCTCTAGAAGGCTGGAAAATCATCTGGGAGAGTTTTATCCATTAAACCTGGACTTTTTCTAATTCAGTTTGCTTTGCTATGATTTGGATTGTTGCATCGGCAGAGAGGCTTATTGGGGTACAGGAACTTTCCATCAAATATATTTCTACTCTTGTTTAAGGTATTAGTTTTATATAGCTCATTAAAATGCAATGTTTATTTAAAATTACAGATTAATAGACATTTATAATAATCAAACTTGTACTCTTGTTAGTTAGGTTTTCTAGATATACAGAGGTATATTTCAGTTAGATAGATAATCTTCAACACTTAAACGACATACAGAGTATGACATTTAAAATGGTTTAAGAACTTAGAATTTTCTCGACAGTGAGAAGATATGTCTGCTTCTGGCAGCACCAGTTACTTCAGAGAGATTGATGGACTTTGAAGGAACTCATTATGGAATTTGCCTTCAATGTGACAAAGATAGCTATTTGGGTAAGAAATGACTCTTGCCTGGACTGTTTGACAGTATGCTGATAAATTGGACATACAGGACCCACATAAAAATGACTGCTGAACCTACCAAAAGAAGGTGAGACAGTCCTTCAGGGTTCAGCAAAGGGGGGATGATGTGGGATTCCCCTCTGTATCCTATAAATATGTCTTATAACTATTGGCTGATAAAGAAACAGCTTTGGCCTATGTCAGGGCAGAATATAGCTAAATGGGAAAAAAACTGAATGCAGGGAGAAAGAAGGGAGAGTCAGGCAGGTGTCATGTAGCCACCTAAGAAACAAGATGTGAGGTAACAAACCACAAGCCTTGTGGTAATATATAAAAGTAATAGAGATGGGTTAATTAAGATGTAAGAGCTAGCTAGAATATGCCTGAGCTATTTACCAAACAGTGTTGTATTAATATTGTTTCTGTGTGATTATTCAGGTCCACCTCAAAGGGTGGAGTTCAAATGTCTCATATTCTCAACAATCTCACAATTGCTATAAGTTCTCTAGTGTGCATATGTGTATTATTCTGGCTTTAAATATATATTAAATACATGCCTTAATATATATCAACACATGTCTAATTGCATGCATTTTATTTGTTTACTTCTTTGTTTTACTACACTAAAACACTTATTTTCATATATAGTGCAAAGGCCTCATTTTTCAGATCCTTTGTTCCAGTCAATGGTATTTCCTTACATCTTTTGTTTTTTGGGATGGATTTTTCTGTGTGTAATAGGCCAAGCAGTTCTGGAACTACCTCCATAGACCAGGCTGACTGTGAACTCACCAAGATCCACCTGCCCCTGCCTCCTGACTACTGGAATTAAATGCAGGCACCACCGCCTTCCAGCATTTTCTTACATCTGAAAAGTATACAGAACCCAAGTTTTGACTTCCAATTCTGAAAGGAGGCCTAATAAGCCTGCATCCCTTCTTCCTTTTCATATTGTTTTGATTATTTTAGTATGTTTTCACTTCCAGCTGATCTGTGATATCATCTGAGTTTTTCACCACTTTCAGTCTTTAGATTTCAGATGAGATAATCAATATTAATCACATTCATGGCTTTTAATATTTTCTTTTTCTTCTTTATATCTGCTAATAAGTACATTAAGAAAATAATGTTTCTAAAACATTTCAGGTCTATAATTTCCATTTTTAAAAATGATCTGGATGTTATGAGATTTGTTCTTGACTTATTGTTACCATGGATTTCTTTAATATTTTGCATATCACTGAGCTTAACCTATAATAATTGTATTGAAATTTTTATCTGTTGAGTCCATGATCTAGGGTACACAATCAGAAGACAATTTTGTGAAGTTGCTTCTTTCGTTCAGCCTTTCAGTGTGCTACAGGAACTGAACTCAGATCATAAGACTTGGAAGCAACCATCTTTCCTGCAGTAACACTGCCAGCTTCTTGGCATTTCACTCCCTTCCTCCCCATGCCAACTATCTTTCTTTCTAACAGAAATAAATGCAATATATCCTTAATTCTTTATATGACTCATAGATTTCCTGGGAAAATTTGCCATTTTAAACAACATTAATAACAACTCTGAATTCTTATTATCCTATCTGAAGGTGGTGATTATCATCATTTTGTTTGTTAATATGGTGGGTTTGTGCTTCAGATGCTCATTTTGGCCAAATCTGATTCCACTGTGGTGTATAGCCACCGATGTTTCTACTGAGTTAACTTTTGGTTTTTAAATCTGGATCTCCAGAATGTTTTCCTCTGTGTACAGAGTTGGGTTGCTGGCTGATGATTTAAAAAAATATTGTGTTCAAACATCTGAAGCAAATAAGGCTCTTTACTCTATGTGGATAAAAGAATATGTTCAAATTCAGGTTCTCTGTGTTGGTCCTGCATGCTCCAATGGAATCTTCGATGACTTCTCTGCACATATATGCAGCTTCAAGGTTAGCCAAGAGCGTGTAACTAACTGGCTTGAGTCCTTAGGTCTCTGCTTTGCACTTAATGCACACTGGTAAGAATTTGCCTGCTTATTCATAATGAACATAGTATCAAGCCTAGGATAATATTATCAAGTCTACGATGGTGCTATCAAGTCTATGATAGTATTATCAAGTGTGATTGCAACTCAGTGTTACAATTTGAGTGAGTTCCCTTTTGCCACAAAGAGAAAGCAGCTGGTTCTCACAGCCTGTCTTCTATCACAACCTCTACCATCACCAGTTGTGATTCAGGATGGTGACAGCCTCAGGCAAGAAATTCAGCTTTCCTGCCATTCTTACCTCAACTTTTTCAGGCAAAATTTTTTACAAGGTCAGGGTTAATTTCTAGAAAACAGAAATGGTTGTTTTTTATCTTTTATGCCTTGCAGTTTTTGAGGATGGATATTACAAATCTCCTTGTTTTGCATATCTGGGAAACTCTTGCATGGAGGGCTAAGAAGGTTTCTCCATTGCTGATTTGTTCGTGTGGTGTGAAATCATGAATATTTCATTAATTCTACATTAGTCAAAATAAAGATGCTACTTGTTTCCCTAGTCATTCCATCAACACTGTAAATTCATCTGTGCTCTCTGTTTCCCTACAGCTTCATCTGCTTTACCAAGGGCAAGAGAATACTGTACATGAAAAGTGTGAATGAAAACTATGTAAAGAAGTTAAATAACCACTTGAAAGGAACATAAAAGTAACTTTTGTTTATTTTGAAAGCTGTTGACAGACTACAATTGAGTTGTAATCTGAATATATCTGATTTAAAGTGATATTTATTAAAATATTAGCTATAAATATTCAAAAATATTTGAACTTTTTATAATTAAAAATCCATTATAATTTTGTTTACTTTCTTCAGGCACAGAGATATACCTTATCGATTTGAAGAAAACAGTGGATGAAAGCGCACGAATTCAGAGAGCATACAACCACTACTTTGATTTGATCATCGTAAATGACAATCTAGACAAAGCCTTTGAGAAACTACAAACTGCCATTGAGAAACTAAGAATGGAACCACAGTGGGTCCCTATTAGCTGGGTGTACTGATAATTCAATAAGGCTATCAGTTAAATAAAACTTATGAAAAGTGAAAAAAAAAAGAAAGATATTGCTACAGAAAATTACAGCTGAAAAGGAAATTCTTTGTCCAGTTCAGGGTGGCTTCCTTCTTAAGGATCACATGTTTCATGGGCTGCTTGGTTTATTTATGTTAGAATATTTTAAATCCTCTGTTTATATAAACATTTTAAAAAATTCCTATAATAAAATCAATAGAATATCATTCTTTGCTTATTGTCTCTGTACCTCTACTACCTAGGTCACGTGGAAGATAGATGAAAAGGGATTCCCAAAGTCCATACCCTCACAATAACCTCCCATAGAGAATGAAATAAAATATAAAAACAAAGTAAAAAAATATACTTGAAACTATTATATCCTTAAGGAAATATAAAAATATTTTGTATTGCATTAAAAATAAAATCTAAAATTGCTAAAAATATTTTATAATCAAAAATAATACTAACAGACTCACTTGAAATAGATATTGAGATCCTGGAGTTAATATCCATTTTGGAGATGACCCACATTGTCAGTAAGTTGTTTATAGCAATGGGTTTCAGGACCATTTAGACTGTATAGTTACAACCACAAGTATAACTCCAAATTGGTCTGGTGCCTAGTTATAAGCTTCTTTCTCTTCTTTCATTTATTAAAGGCATCACATGCATCATACTGTGTAAGCCTTGCTAAACTTGTTGAATTATTAGACAGGAACCTAAACACCTCACACAGCAGCAGCTGCTCAGTCTAGTAGGTGGTTTTGAACTCTAATCGCATGGCACTTATTTGGTTCAGTGTAGATTCATTGATGTAAGTGTGACACACATAATTTTTTTGTATGGCTCATCATTTTAAGTATTATAAAGTAATGACTTTGTGTACAGTTTGTGTTCATAAAAACTTTTTAGAAACTAGTGCCAGCAATCTCTTCTGCATCTCCGCTCAAAAGCAACCTTTAAACACTTGAGAAAGAACTAGTGTTCACTGAAGCAAAAGTGCAAACAATGGCGCTATCACTAATGTAAATGTGAGTGTACTGTGGTGCTAATTAATGAAATAGTGAGATATTCAGGTGGTTAACATATAAAAGAGGCTGTGTGTTTGTTGGTGTTCTTCCCTGACGTCCACACTCTGAGGAGAGAGAGGCAGAGTGACTTTGAGGACATCCTGGGCTAAATAATGAAACCCTGCATCAGTGTGTGTGTGTGTGTGTGTGTGCGCGCATGTGCGTGCGCGTAGATGTGACTGTGTGTGAAAGAGAAAGAAATGGGAATGGGTAAGAAAAGTTGGAAAACCTCCTAGTTTTAAGTAAGAAAAACATTAAGAGTGGCTTTAGGCCATTGGGAAATCTAAAAATATTCAAATGCTCAAGAACATTGGAAACTGGGTCTAACTAAGAAGTGTAGAACAATGTTTTCCGAGTACTCTCCAAGTAATGCCGCTGAAGACTGAGTCCATTAGAGACCATTCTAGATCCTGAATCGCAGGGCTAAGTAAAAAAAGTCTTCTAGGCCTCTCTGGAGCCTTCTAAGTTTTAATTCCTATACTTTAAAACCATCGAAAGCAAATGAAATGTGTGAGCGTTCCTTTCCAAGGAGACTGAGCAATATCATTTGTTTTTCTAGTTAGCTAAACAGAAGAGCAGAGGATAAACTTAGGAGGCAAAAAAGAATTATTGGAGTGAGAGATGAAAACATGGATGAAGCAGTCCCAGCTTTCTGGAGAATATATAAAGGAGTTATAAATACCAGCTTATAAAAATTCCCCTTAGATTTTTCCACTTTGTAGGAAAGTTCTAATATTTTATATACTCTTTCAATTCAAGATTTCACTTCCAACTCTCCTCTAAGTGTTCCCAATACATCACTTCCTTAAGGTTGAAAGAATTCTTTTATTTAGTCTCCTGGCATTTTTCTTTTGGATATCTTGGCTTTAGAAAATTCAAAATTTTTAACAGAAATTGCTGACAAAATCCACAACAGATGGGAAAAGACTATAAAATGTGTGAAGGAAGAGCATCTCTTCTTGAACTCCAGACATGTTGTGAACCACAGTCCCTGTCTGCAAAGGCGCCTTTCATTTTGCTTTCTGTCTTAAACTGAGGAAGAGAGAAAACTTCAGTTTCTACTATCACCATAGTACACTTAGTACTGTGTATGCCTGTGGTTTGTGTGTGTGCATGTGTGTTAAATACAAAGCAAATTGAATATAATAGCTTCTAGAAACATTGACAAAATGAAGAAAAAAACTTCATACAATTTTGGCCAAAATTAAATGTGAAAATATAGGACTATAGCCACAATCAATCAATCTTTGATTTCTAAAGAGCAATGTAACATAGCGTATTTAAAAATGCCCCGAGAAAATGAAGAACTTTTAGTGTTCCTAGACTCTACATACTACATAGCAACTTTATGTTTTGATCAGTTTGTTCAGCATCTTCCTTTTGCATCTGACTCGGCATGAACAGAATTTGACCAGAATCCAATCTTTGTGTGTCATCTCTCTGAGGAGCTACTTGTGATTGTGAAGGAATGTTTTCCTGCTAATTCTTACATTCTCTCTGTCAGCTAATTAAGTTGGCATGGACTCCCATGTTCTTGATAAGAAAGGCCCTAGGGACTCGGGAGGGGCTACTAAACAGCTTTGACATATTGACATCTGTTTGAATCAGACAGGTCTGTGTTTATCAGATGGGCTAGGAAAACATTTATTTTAATTCAACATATGCTGTTAGTTTTCATTACTCTACTGTATAAATAAAACTGAAATCACTGAAGAATGAGGCCAAATTCAATATGTCAAAGAATCACACCTACTAACAAGAGGTTTCTGATATAGAAATTAGGTTGGCATCCATAAATAGCCTGCAAATGTCATATGTTTCATCATATATCATTTCAGCAGTAAAGCCAAGACTTTTAAATGTTAAAATATTTGGCAAAAATAAGATTTTATTTCTTCTCATAAAGCCAATATTAATATATCTTTTACTGTTGACTACATTTCACCTCTATCTTGCAGAAACAATAACTCTGTGGAATATATAAAAACTAAGGAAAAAACTAGAATGATGGGTGCCTAAGTATGAGCTGAACAAGGATTACAATGGATGTGCCAAAACGGACTGGAGAACGACCCTGAGACTTTATCCCACAAAAAACAAGAGGCGACTAAGCGATGCTGACTCAGGAGAAATCATTTTCCCCAAGGAAGAGCAGGCACACTGGTTATCAGATATCAAATGGTTAGTCCTGAACAAAACATATATGTGAGCAACATTATACCGATTAAGCAGGTTGTGCTTATGATTATATACACATATACACAAGTTACACACACACACACACACACATACATGTGACAACAATGAATGGAAAAGGAGACCATAAACTTGAATTAAAGCAAGAAGGGGTATATGGAAAGTTTTGGGGAGGGTGGTTTACTTATAGAACAATTACAAAAATAAAATATTTTTCAAAAACTGGAAGGATTAAATCACTATAGTATTTTATATTAGGAGTTTTTATGAAATGCTAAAATTTCAGTTTACTAAACAGCAAGTGTAGAGAAAATAAATTAAAACATTCATCATTCTCTTAATCAATAGTAAGTCAAACTTTATTTAATTTTATGTGGCTTATTCTGGAACAAAGAGAAACCTAAAATATATATGTTCATTCCTCTGTCAGTATTTTCTTTGAAAATTAACACCAATATTAAGTCATATGATTACTTTAGAAAATACTCGATTTTCTCTGAATTGTATGACATAAGTTTTAAAAAGGAAAGAAATACCTTTGAATCAGTTACTGTGAAGATTATGTAAGTGATAGGAAACATACCTTAAGATATTAAGTTAAGAAGGCAGGCTAGAAGCTTCCTCCTGTGCCCTAGTGATGGACAGAGTTGAAATAAGAACAAAGTAAAATAATTTTATTTCAATGACAGAAAAACAAGAAAAATCCACAAAGGAAGTGGAAGATACCTGAAAAGGGTATGAAAAGGATGGGATGATGAACCTGTTGGAAACACACTGGACACAGCTCTAGACTTGCAGGAAGCCTGGCGGTGGAACAAAATCAGGGAGCCTTGTCCAGAAGGTAAGTCAGGCTAGAGTTGGGCAGTGCCGAGACCCAGGAGTCAAGGATCCTTTTGGCAGGGGTTAGCACCTGAGCATCATTTTTTTTTTTTTTTTTTTGGTTTTTCGAGACAGGGTTTCTCTGTGGTTTTGGAGCCTGTCCTGGAACTAGCTCTTGTAGACCAGGCTGGTCTCGAACTCACAGAGATCCGCCTGCCTCTGCCTCCCGAGTGCTGGGATTAAAGACGTGCGCCACCATCGCCCGGCATGAGCATCATTTTGAAGAACAATCAGGTGTCAAAAATTTAGCTACGTAATAAGGCTAAGATAAAGGGATATCCATAGATTTTGGAGACAAATTTGGTTTGCTGTATTCCCAGAGGGAGGAGAGTCTGAGTGATACAGTTGTGGATAGTGTACAAGTCACAGGAGGGAAGGGTCAGGCATGGGGTTGCTTAAATGGAGCCAGTCCTACCCTCCATGAGCAGAAGAAATCCTTACCAACTGAGAATAACGATGCTTTGATAGCTTTGCCTTTGAGGCCAGTAGATGGATAAACCTCTGGTGTCATCTACTACAGTGAGCTTTAATGCGGATATTTCTGATTCCAAACTTTCAGTAGTTTTCTTTATATTCTAACTGCAATTTCCTAGCAGACTGACCAGTTTTCAGCATGTCTTGAATAAATTGAATCAAGTTTTCCACCTGTATTGATTTTGGGGCTATTATTCCTTCTCTTGCTTTCAATGCACATGAAATATCTCTAGTAAAAATGAATATCTCTAGTTAAAACGTTAGTTACCATGGGGCATGATATGGTGATTTGAATACGATCTGAGGAGAGAGAGAACCAGGCTTATAGATTACAGAGCTAAGTGTAACCAGAACAGGTTCCTAGCATGCGAAGAAGGAAAAAAGGTTTCACTTGTGGGTATGAAACACTTCTTTGGCAGAGGCTCAGGAACACCATAAACCATGGGAAAGTAAGTCCAACCCCATGCATGTAATTTTTATTCTCCAGTGTTTGAGGGCACAAAAGAGGCCACTCCAACACCACCGTTGTTTCAATTCTCTTTGATACTTATGGTTCCCTGATTTGCATTTATCATTGCTATAATTTAAGCAGTGCTTATTCTTTACAGTATTTCAGTCTTAATTGTCTCCTGCAGTCTGCATGGACATCTAAATCAGGCCAGCAGATGTGTGGCTGTGAGAATTCTGGGCAGAGAATCCTGGTCCTAGAGCTTGGCTGGAGGAAGAAGAGCTGACTACTTACCAGAAGTCGGCATTCCCCGTGTGCCACTGTGCCACCTGACAGTCTGGTACTATAGGATGTTTGGCAAAGAAGCTGTGGCGGGTGTGTGGGAGTGGCCATGGCACCTTTAAGAGTATGGCTTTAATGGGATTGGTGTGAATCCAAGGTTGAAAGAAAACTTTCCCCTACCATCCATCCCTCACAGGCTGCAGGGGTTGGTAGTTTTAAAGTATACTTGAGATGCTCATCCTGAGCCTGTCTTAGATGTTTAGATTTAGTGGGTCAGTACCAAATGCCAGCACTCACCAGTGAAAGGGCAGGGTTGCAGAGGATGACTCCTGACAAGTTGAAAGCACAGCGAAGAGGATGTCCTCCTTGTCTTTGAGTTCTATCACCTTCCTGTTCCCGCTTCCATGAGATTTCCTGAGCTCTGAGGGTAGGACCTCAATGCATACCCCCTTTTTAGGCATGCTCTCCACAATGTCTGTCTGGGTCTCCGCATATGCTCCTATCTGCTGCAGGACACCTCTCTGATAAAGACTGGACAAGGTACCTTTCTAAGAGTATAGCAGAAAATCATTACGAATGATTTTTCTTTTTTTTTTCTTTTTTAGATCAGTTCAGTGTCTGGAGAATTCAATCTCCAGTTCCTTTCATTCCAAGTAGTGTCCAGATTGGGTTCTGACTCATGACTTGGGTCTCAGTATAAATCAGACATTGGTTGGCCACTCGCACAAGTTCTATGCCACATTTCTCTTCTGGAGTCCTGTATAGTACGTTTCAGCACTAAAGCAGCTATGGCATAGGGGTAAAGGCTCCAGGCAGGCACCTGCTTAACCTCTCCGTTATCAGTGAGTTTTGTAGATCTTGTCCTGAGGATGGGGCCTCTACTGTCAGTCTGTGGAGAGAAATCCTCTGTTCTAGCATCAGCCTGGGTTGTTTAAGGATCTCCCCAGGACCCTCTGAGCTAATAACTCAACCTAATATAACTCAGTCCTGCCACGGGAAACCTTGCCTGGCTACAAGAGATAACTAATACAGATTTCATATGTCCCATTACAAGGAATACCCTCATAGATTTCAGGAAGTTTCCATTATACGAGGTTTTCATACTGTTCTCCAAATGCCCCCCTCCCCTGCCAATTCCAAACATCCCACCCTACACTTTCTTCCTCCAGCTTACCTCCCCCCTCAGATGATCCCGCCTGTTCATGACCACACTCACCACCAGTCCACTTGCAAAATATATTCTATTTTCCCTTCTCAGGGAGACACACACATCCCACCTACGGCCCTCTTTTGGTGTAGGACAATTATCTATATTCTGTCAATTAGGTTTTAAATAAATGCTGATTGGCCAGTAGCCAGGCAGGAAGTATAGGTGGGACAACCAGACAGGAAGTAGAGGTGGGTCAATGAGAGCAGGAGAATTCTGGGAAGGAGCAAGCCCATTCCTCCCCAGTCCTGGGCCCATATACTGAAGATGAAGGGTATGATTTCCTTGTTGAAAAAGGTACTGAGCCATGTGGCTAACATAGATAAGAATAATGGGCTAATATAAGTTATGAGAGTTTATAAGAAGCCTGAGCTAATGGGCCAACCAGTTTATCATTAATATAAGACCTCTGTGTGATTTCTTTGGGGCTAAATGACTGTGGGATCTGGTGGGAGGACAGAAATCAGGCAGAGCAGAAACCCCAACAACACTCTTTACCTAATCTCTCTGGGTGTGTACCTTAGCTATCATTTACTTAACAACTAATATTCATTTATAAGTGAGTACAAACCATATTTGACTTTCTGGATCTGTGTTACCTCACTCAGGGTCTTTTTTTTTCTAGTTCCATCCATTTGCCTGCAAATTTCATGATGTCATTAAAAATAATCTGATAAATACTCCATTATGTAAATGCACCACATAATCTTTATCCATTCTTCAATGTGGAACATGGAGGTTGTTTTAAATCTCTTGCTATTAGAGATGAAACTGCTGTGTACATAGTTGAGTAAGTGTTCTTGTGGTAGAATGAAACATATTTAGGTGTGTGCCTATGAGTAGTACAGCTGGATCTTGAGGTATATCAATTCCCAGTTTTCTGAGAAATCCCCAAATTGATTTCCAAAGTGTCTATACAAGTTTATACTCCCACCATCAAAGAAATGCTCCCCTTGCTCCACAGATGCACCAAAATGAGTTGTCACTGTGTTTTTGATCTTAACAATTCTGACAAGTGTAATATGGAATCTCAAAGAGGTTTAATTTGCATTTCCCTCATAGCTAAAAATGTTCAACATTTCTTTAAGTATTTCTCAGCCATTTGAGATTCCTCTATTGTTAGATTTACAGCACATTTTTAATTGGATTATTTGTTTTTTGATATCTCATTTCTTGAGTTCTTTATATATTTTCGATATTAGTATTTTATGAGACGTGGAGTTGGCAAAACTATTTTCAAATTCTGCAAGCTGTTTCTTTCTCCAATTCAGAGTGTTTTTTCCTTTACAGAAGCCTTTTTTTTTCATGAAGTTCTATTTATTAATTTTTGATCTTAGTGCCTATATTATCAGTGGTCTTTTCTGAGTATTGTCTCTGATTACAAGGCATTCAAGACTATTCTCCACTTTCCCTTCTTTCGGGTTCAGTGTGTCTGTTTTTTGTTGTTTTTGTTTTATTGGTTTATTTTTTATTTGTTTGTTTTTATCTGTTTATTTTTATTGTTTTCTCATATATTAAACCCTGGCCACAGTTTCACTTCTCTACCCTCCCCCAAGCATCTCCACAAGATCCTCTGCCTCTTCACCCTCAGAAAAAAAGTAGTCCTTCAAGAGATATCAACCAAGCTGAGCTTAATATGCTACAATAAGACCAGGTGCATACCTCTCAACATGGCTCAATGAGGCCACTCAATAAGAGGAAAAAGGTACTGCAAACAGGCAAACGGGTGAAAAGCAGCCCCTGACTCCTACTATTGGGTTGAGAGCCCAAATGAGTCCCAGTCAGTTGATTATGTGGGTTGTGTGTTCATGGTGGCTCTGAGCCCTCTGGTCCCTCCTCCCTCCAATCTTTTCTCACAGTGGTCTATAAGACTCCCCAGACTCCACTTAATGTTTGGCTGTGAGACTCTGCTTTTGCTCCCATCAGTTGCTAGATGAACTTTCTTTGGTCGCTCTGATGACAATTTGGTGAGGCTCCAGATGCAGAACTCTCTGCAGGCAGGACACAATGTAAGTTATAGATTCTGTGACAGGATGTTGAATATTTCTTTAAGCATTTCTCAGCCATTTTTGTTTCCTTTGTTAAGCATTCTCTATTTAGATCTGTACCTCATTTTTAATCAGATTATTATGTTTGTTTATGTCTAGTTCCTGGGTTCTTATTTAGGATATCAGCTCTCTGACTAATGTGGAATTGGTGAAGATCATTTCCTACCCTTATAGGCTGCTGTTTTATCTTATTGATGGTGTCCTTTGATGTACAGAAGATTTTCAGTTTTATATGGTTCTATTTATTGATTTTAGTGTCTATGCTATTAATGTTCTGTTCAGAAAGTTGTGTTAACTTCAAGAAGTTGTTCCCTGTGCCAGTATTTTCAAAGCTTTTCCCCACTTTATTTTCTATTAGGTTCAATGTATCTGGTTTTATGTTGAGGTCTTTTTTATCCACTTGAACTTGAGTTAGATAATTGCATTTTTCTCTATACGGACATTCAATTAGACCAGCACCATTTGTTGAAGATGGCTTCATCTTTCCATTGTACATTTTTGGCGTTTTTATCAAAAAACAAGTGTTTATAGGTGTGTGGTTTTATGTCTGGGTCTTTGGTTTGCCTCATTTGATAAATAAATCTGTTTTTATGTCAATACCATGAGGTTTTATTGTTTACTACAGCTCTGAAGTAGAGCTTGAAATCAGGGACCGTGATACATCCAGAAGATCTTTTATTGTTCAGGATTGTTTTAGCTGTCCTGGGATTTTTTTTTTTTCATATGGAGTTAGGAATTGTCTCATCAATGTTTGTAAAGAAATGTGCTAAAATTTTGATGGGGATTACATTTAATCTGTGATTGCTTTTTTGGTTGGATGGCCATTTTTACTATGCTAATCTGATCAATCCACAAGCATGACAGAACTTTTTATCTTCTGATATCTTCTTCAATTAATTTGCTAGATATTTGAAGTTTTGATCGTACAAGTCTTTCTCTTGCTTGGTTAGAATTACACCAAAATACTTTTTAATGTTTGAGGCTAGTGTTAAAGGTTGTTTTCTTGACATCTTTTTCAGTTGTTTTGTAATTCCTATAGTAAGGCTACTGTCTTTTTTACTTTTCTTTGTTGTTTGTATTGTTCTCTTTGCTTTTATTTTACTGATTTCAAATATGATTTTGATTATTTCTTGGCATTTACTCCTCCTGTGTATGTTTACTTCTTTTTGTTCTTTCAGTTGTATTTTTGCTAGTTTGAGATCACTTTAACTCCCTTATGTAGGTACTTAGTTCAATGAACTTTCCTCTAGCACTGCTTTCATTGTGTCCCATAATTTAAGGTATTAAGTTTATTCATTTTTATTGTATTATAAAGATTCTCTAATTTTGTTCTGTCACTCTGTCTTGATCCATTTTTCATTCTGTAGAAAATTGTTCAGTTTCCATGAGTTTGTAAGCATTCTGTTGTTTGTTTTGATGTTGATATCTATCTAGCTTTAACCCATTGTAACTGATAAGAACTTCACTAACCTATTGTCTACATATTTTTTAAATATTTTTTTCATTTTGTCTTTCTTCCATTATGATAGAAACAATCTCTAGCTTAAGTATTGGAAATACTTAATGACATTACCATTCAATGTAAGCTGGGTTTTTGTTCCCATCACTCAGTCTTTCTCACCAGCCAGCTCCCAAATAACCACACAGATATGTAATATTAATATAAATACTCAGCAACTAGCTTAGGTTTGTTACTAACTAGTTCTTACGACTTAAATTAACTCATATTTATTATTTATGCTCTACCACACAGTGGTACCTTATTTCAGCATGGCATATTCATCTTGTTTCTCTCCACATCTCCTTGTAACTCCCTGTGACTCCACCCTTCTTCTTCCATGCATCCTTAGTTGGACTCTCCTGCCTCATATTCTCCTGCCTTTTGTTTAGTCAGACTTTTACTAAACCAAACAGAAGGTGCCTTGTCAAAGACACCTTCAGAGTGTGCATAAAGATTATTCCATAACAATTCACAACTCTCTCCCTGAAGATCATATTCATCTACTGTAGAGATTAAGTTTCTATATTTCTTTCTATATATTCTAGGACCACGTTACACCCCGAGAGTCATAATGTGCAGAAGAAACTTGGACAAGGCTCCTTGACCTCTTCTTTTCTGCAAAAACAGAAGTTTCAAAATTCAGGGAAAGACTATGAATAGGCAAAAGCTATAATGATTGTATAATTTTGTTCTCTTAAAGCTATATTAACCGAATTAAAAACACATAATTTAAATAGTTAATTTTTAAAGACATTTATGCAGAATTAGTATAATGGAAGAGATCCATTCCTAGATTTGTGTTTAATAAATGTTCTTAAAATTAGCAAGTATTGTTACATAAAACTTATTAAAAGACATTAAATAGTAAATCCTCTTTATTTATATTATTCTTTAAAATATGTATGTTTTGGAATTGATGGTCATATATGAGCTTCTAAAAACTTATCTGAGAAGAAAAAAACCTATTTTGTTTAGGTTTTTAGAGTTTGAAATTACAGAACTTATTAAATCTGAAATATAGTTTTTTACAAGTTATTACCAACTTCAAAGCATTCCTCCAGGTGTGTAATTTCATTGTGGAGGAAATCATTATTGACACCGGTTTTGTTTGTTTAATCCACCATCTGTCATTACCTTTTCCGTGACACTTAGGTTAGTATACTCTAATATTTCTTTGAGAGCTGGCATAGGATTTTGAAGTGCATGTACAACATTGGAAGTACATTTCTTCTTCAAGGATTAGAGGTAAGTATGCTGAAAATATATATGGGAATCTGTCTTAAAGTTTTAAAATGTACTTTGTTCATTAAGAAATATTGTCCAAAAAATTATGCTTTAAGCAATAAGCAATTACATTTTTGATAGAAATTCAAACTGTGTATTCATGTAGGCTAGTGTAAATAAGGAAATTAACCAAGTAACATTCAAATAGCTGGAATATGAGCTCAATTTAATGAACCATTGATTTAAAAACAAAAGTCGCTGTGTAGACTAAAAGAGAGTCATTTCCATAATTCATTTGAGAGTGTTTCCTTTGCTGAAATAAATGCATAGATTAGTAAGGCACTGTTTGAAATTAAAATAAGCAAAACTGTTACAGTTCTATGCCAAACATTTGAGTAACCTCTGTGATGGGTCAAGTCCCAGTCCAGTACTCCAGTATCAGCCTACGCCATGCTTCACTTGGATTGTGCATAATTTTTTCAAGCTCTCTTCTTGGAGTTAATGTCCATTACAGCAGTTACATATACTACAGCCCATTTACTATTTGCTTCATGGTTACATTTTATTCTGTAGTCTGCTTAGTGGAGTTTATTCTCCAAGTTTAGTAACTTTTCCCCCATGAAACATATTTATCTTTCCATGAATTAGCTTGGTTGTATTGCAAAAGGGCCAGATTGTTTCCTGCTGATTTCGTGACCACTTGGGTCAGCCTGATCTTGGCAGCCTTAGCATTTTAGTTAGATTGTAGATAGCTTTCTTCTCAGCACGAGCAAACAAAGCTAGTTGTTTACCTTTATGTTGGTGTTGTGCTCAAACCTACCTACAACTTAAATTTTAGGCCATACCCTCACCAAAATTTTAGAACTGGAAAGGACTCTAAATATTAATATTGAATAATATTTAATTATTTTTATGTTTTTTTGTACTTTATTTTATATTTTATTATAAAGTAATATTTCTCAGAATCTTAATTTTGTTGTGATATTTGATGTAGTCCATTACAAACAGGATAATCTCCAACGGGCAATTTTAACTAGGCTTTGTGTTAGATATTTTTCTTAAATCAAGAATATGATTTATAAAATAAAAGCATGCTATAACTGACAAACACCATAGCTATAGCACTCTGAAAATTCAAATTATAATACTGGCATGTTAAAATTATAATAATGATATTGAAGCAATGATCATTGAACAAAGAGCTATATATGCAAAGGCCTTTGTACATACTTTAAAATTTTATATTTCATTGGCTATTAATAACCAGCCATACATATATTTGGGACTACAGTCTGTCTTAATATACATACACAATGAGGGTTCGTCAACTCTACAGAGATTATACTTCATATAAATTGATGAAAAAGCTTATCTTTATCCACAATCTAATCACAAGACCAGAGGGCAGACTGTGTGAAATCTCTTTCCATTAGAACTTCCCTCTCCTTCAGGTTTCCTCTGGAGGCTCCTGTAGTAATAGGAGTAGCAGGGCTAAGTCCCCAGCACCCTGGCCACCTGGCTAGCTTATGCCCCGAAATAACAACACACAAATTGTATTCATTTAAACACTGCTTTGCCCTTTAGCTCTAGCCCTTACTGGCTTATTCTGATATCCCGATCAACCCATCTCTAATAATCTGTGAGCACCGGTCTTACCGGGAAGATTCTAGCCTACGTCCATCCTGGGTCGGAGCTAAATCACATCTGCCCAGGAGCGGGGAGCATGGGATCTCTGCTCCAGAGAGCAGAGCTGTCGAGTCTGAGCTCACTTTCTCTTCTTCCTAGCATTCTGTTCTGTTTACTCCTCCCACCTATGTTTTAACCTATAAGCCCAAGCAGTTTCTTTATTACTTGACCAATGACCTTCCTCCATCATTTCCCCTTTTTCTGTTTAAACATAAAGGAAAGGTTTTAACTTTAACATAGCAAAATTACATATAACAGAACAGTTATCAAGCAAGAATTACAGTTACAATTTTATATCTATTTTATCTTTTATCATAACAATGGAAAACTATAACTATAACTATCTATCTAGTGTTTAACTCCAAAGACTCCAGAAGAATACAATATTACCCAAGCAAAGAAGAAATCCAAAAGTCTGGAAATGACAGAGACATCTCGCTGCCTGGACAGTCATCCAAAGTTTCTCTGTACCGTTGGGGCATCCATCTTCAGCCTACAGGCCCATAGTTTCCAGCAGACATTTCCACAAAGCAGGAAATTTCAAAGGCTGTCACTATCTGCTTGTCCTGAAGAATGTCTTGCAGACTCTTTCATGAATCAGGAACCCCGAAAGATCATCTCACCTTTAGGCAAGTTTAGTAGTCCTTTCTCTGTGGGTTCCCTGTGTCCAGTTTATGCAATAGTCCAGGTAAGAGCAGTTTCTTGCCCAAATGGCTATCAAACTCCATAAGGATCCTCTTTGATACCCATCTTTTTCCTGAAGTAGATTGGTGCTGCCAGGAGCCGAGTGTCTCATTGTCCTGAAAAGTCCTAAGTTATTAAAATATTAAATGCCACATTCTGCAGTCTTTGAAAGATATGAAGAATGTCTATCTAACTGAAATGTATCTCTATATATCTAGAAAATCTAACTAACTTGACTACAAGCTTGACTATTACTGATGATTATATTTTTTAATAATATATTACATTTTTAATGAACTACACAATCACAATATCTTAATCAATAGCAGGAATATGCATATACATATAACAAAATTGACCTTAAATCTCTATCAATAAAGCAAAATCTATACTAATACAAATTATTCATATCTATATCATATCCCCCTTTAAATGTTAAAGAACGTTTATAAACCATATTTGGGAACATGGGTGCAGTTTTTCTCTCCAAACTGCTTCCTGCTGAATGGGGGCGTCGTTAATTAGGTCTTTCATGGTATAACCTGTGTGCTAATTTCATCTCAGTTGGCAGTTGAGTGAAGTAATTTTCTAAAGATGTACACAGCAATCCTTCAGGAGGGTCCCTCATACCATATCGGAATAGAATAAATGAACAGGGTCTCATTCTCTGTGAAAACAAAATAAGAAACTCCGTTCCAAAGCATCATGTCCTTAGATCCAAATTTCAAAGTCAAGGCATTTTCAAAATATCTATGTTGGATTAGTTCAGCAGCATTTATAAACAAATATCTTTTAGCAGCTGTTGCTCCTTCCTCAGCATTCAAACAATTCAAAGAGAGCATAATAGCATACAGTATCAAACTTCTTTGTGTATTTTCCATCTTTGTGTGCTTTATTTTAACCTCTATTTTGTTTATTTTTATTTTTTGCTTTTTGAGACAGGTTCTCTGTATCTTTCACCTGGAATAACTCTGTAGACCAGGCTGTCCTTGAACTCTCAGAGATCCACCTCTCTCTGCCTCCCAGGCATTGGGATTAAAGGTGTACGCTACTACACCTTGAACTCACAGAGATCTGTTTGTCTTTGCCTTCTAGGCACTGGGATTAAAGGCGTGTGCTACCACACCTTGAAGTCACAGAGGTCAATCTCCCTCTGACTCCCAAATGTTGGGATTAAAGGTGTGTACTACCACACCCAACTACTCTCTTTCATTTTTTACTTTAAGAACTTTAACTTTTATTCTGCATATATTTTCAACACACTGTAAACCATTTAGAAATTTTCTTTGTCTTTGAATCTCTCTTTACTTTATATCTCTCTTTTTCTGACCACGTGAGTCTTTAATGTGCCAAGCAATATCAGTAGGACTAAAGCTGTGGCTTTAACAGCTAGAACCAGTCCATTCCTTAGCTTTCCAGCCTCATGGCTGAGGTATTGGCTGTAGCCATATTTACTGCCACAACTCTATGGCATTTCAAGGTTCCTGACAGCAAGTAGGTTGCAGCATTATGTCCACAGACAACACACAAGTCCTCTCTCTGTAGTTAGCCCTCCTGCCTCAAACAGTCAGAGTTTGCCCTGGCAGGACGGCCCAGAAAGTTGGCATTTTTAAACGGCGCAGCGTTTTTCCTGCTACAGCTGAAAACTGAAAAGCATGCGATCAGCTTTTCATCAGCACTGTTTAAGTGTTTTGTGGCAGGACCTCTTAAAAGAGCTACAAGCTTTGCAGCTTAAGCTGAGTCAGGAAGCCTCTCTTAGATGAGAATGCTTGCTTGCCTCTGGCAAGCAGAGTAGACCCGAGAAATTGTTGCCCCACATTGGGTGCAATTTTGTAGTAATAGGAGCAGTGGGGCTGCGTCCCCAGCCCCTGGCCGCCTGCTAGCTTATGCCCCGAAATAATTACATGGACACTTTATTCTTTTAAAAACTGCTTGGCCCATTAACTCTAGCCCTTACTGGCTAATTCTGATATCCTGATCAACCTATTTCTAATAAACTGTAGCACCGGTCTTACCGGGAAAGATTTTGCATGTCCGACCTGGCAGCTTGCTTCATCGCGTGTGTCTCAGAGAGTAGAGCTATCGCGGGAGAGGGGAGGATGGACTCTCTGCTCCAGAGAGCAGAGCTGTCGAGTCTGAGCTCACGTCCTCTTCCTCCCAGCGTTCTGTTCTGTTTACTCCTACCACCTATGTTTTAACCTATGAGCCCAAGCAGTTTCTTTATTACTTAACCAATGACCTTCCTCCATCAGGCTCCTATTTACCTTTGCTGAGATTGTCTCCGGCCACCGCAGCACATCCTAAGCAGTTCCTAGGATTGTACAGAAGTGATACCCAAATGTTTTCCCTATGAACATCTCTGAGTCAATAATGGACTTAGTAGTTAACATCCTAGCTCTCACAACTCCCGACAGCAAGTCTGTGCATGCTCCGAAAGCTTCCTAACATTCCCCATGTAGTGAGAAGCCATGCATGGTACCACTCCACTGCTCCTTCTCTATTTCCATGCTCCCTTGGGACACTGCTGACAGAGCTGTTCTCTTGAAGATGCTAGCCTCTAATTAAGATTCTAGAGGAAAACTGTGAGTTGAATTATAACTTTCTTCTGTAAGTGATAAGACGAGAGGTGGAGAAATGATTCACAGGGAATATAACTATGTTTAACTTGAGATTTCCTTCTCTCCATGTGTTATGCTTCCTGCGAAAAGTCTTCTGCTTATCTTTCTGTATCTCTAAAATTAGGGTGGACAGAGCTTCTTGCTAACAGATATAAAAGCAAGCAGGCCAAACCAGTGATGACATCTAAGCGTTGGACATACAGATTTTCCAGGTGGATTTTGGTTTGGCTCTAAATAAAATATTTAGATTATTGATAATACTATGTCAGGCATTTAAACAAAGCAAAATTCTAAGATTAACATGCCACAAATCAGATTTATTCCTCATAAATAAATTCCCGTACTTACTTTCACTAAGTATAAAATACATGTAAAACGCTGACATTCAAGCAAAGGCTTTGCTGTCACTGAAAAGGACATAACAAATCTGAAGGGATTATGTTTGTCCCTGTCATCGTCTTCTCCCTCTCCAAGTTGATCTCTAACAACTTCAGGCTGGATATATGGCCTGAAGTTTTGATTAGACAGCTGTAAGCTACCACCAAGATGTAAGTCGCAATAATGTACCGTTGGAGATACCTTACCCTGCTTGTCATTGTTTGCAGCTCATACGTTTCACAGGTGGGTCAGACTGCTGATTGCTTTACTATCTTGAAGCTTGATACAGCACTGTCAAATACTACAAGAACTACACCTTGTGGAAGAAACTTCCACATCAGTTCCAGCTCAATTCTTCTAAGTTTTGTGTCTGAAATATGTGCTTTATTCAACAACAGAGTCTTAACTTCAAATTTTGAGAAACATTCAAGGGAATGGCAACACCCTTTTGATTGTCCTCATATGCAGAATCACCCTCATGATCACTCTTATCACTAAACACAATGCCTTTGGTGTCCTTACTGCCTTTCTAGGCTATAGTTTTCTATACCGTTCTTACTTTCCTGAGACTCTTTTCTTGCATTCTTTTTGAGCCTTGTGTGATATGCGAGCTCCTTGAAAAAGGCCCGCTTATCTGTGGGATCTGCTCCTGAAGCCTCTTGAACCCTGAAATCCCTTTCTCACAAACCACCAACATCCACAGTAAGGCTGGACTTGAAAATTTTACATGGAGATTTTTTTTTCTGTCTCTGAAATTGTGTCATTTTATAAAGAGGAAATGCATCTAAAATTTCTTGTGAAATGATATCTCTTTAGGTTAAACAGGGGTCAGAGAATGCCTGACAATAATGATAATAAACCAGAGAAAATTGAGCTTCTTAGTGGTGTGTTGCTAGGATTACACAGAAAAGAGCAATCCGTTACTTCAGAGTTGGCCACAACCGAGACCAAAATTGACAACTTCCTTTTTACTGTTGTTTTGGGGAAAACATCAAGGTCTTATTTTACCAGAACATTCCTTACTATCTTCAGTCTCTGAATACATCTGAGCCCTCATTTTTAAAGAACTGAGGCCTTACTGACAAATCATGAGCTCTTGCTGCAAATGTTTTCCATCACGCTGGTCCCTCTGGACTGGGTTTTCTCCATCTGCCTGTCCCTGAAGCTGCAAATTAATTATGCACTCTTTGGCCTATTAGCTTAGACTTCTTATTAACTAATCCTTATATCTTAAATTAACCCATTTCTATTATTTTATACTTTATCACAGACTCAAGGTTTGTCACCTCCTGCTTCTTGGGGCATGGCATCTGTCTGACACAATCTTCTTTCCTCCTCTATCTCTGCTTCAATTTCACACTTTGATATATTCTGCTCTGCCATAGGCCAAAGAGCTTCTTTATCAATCAGTGGTAATAAAACATATTCACAGCTTTCAGAAATAAAAGGATGTCAGCAGTAGGTACAATGGCCATTGCAAAAAGGCATAAGAAATTGCCCAAACAAGCATCAGTGGTAAAACAACAGTTTCATAATGTAAAATTTCATTAATATCAGCATCTTTCCTAAGAAAGCACATGGTTGACCTATCTTTGAAAGTGCACCGACTTAAGTAAGATCAGTCTTTCATGTGTTATTTTACTTTTCAGTCACAATGCTTGCTTTGGCTCTTTAATGAAATATGCTAAGTGTGTTCATTCAGCATACTTCCTCTCAAAGCTATATACACATATGTATAACTTACATAGTTTAAAACACGCACTTAGAAAATTTTAATTTTATGAATTTTAAGGACATAAAATCAGACTTGCTTATACCACTGTATTTCTGACATCTGACTCAGGGCTTCATAAATATTGATCATGAAATCTTTACTGAAGGACTGTAAATGAACAAAAGAGTTAAAATCTGGTAACTCACATAGTATATTTGAGGAAGTTGCTTATAGTGTTGCAGCCTTTGGTATAATCTAATAATATTTAAATTATTTAATTCTAAGTAGGAAAAAATCTGCAACCATTATGGGAGGAACAGAGGGAGAACCAAGCTTTAATAAACTTTAGATCTGTTGTTAAATTTCCTTGACTTAAAGGTAAACAACTGCAAAGGGCAGTGATTGTTTGGGTAAGTCTAAAACCAAAAGATATTTTAACTGTTGCTTATCAAATGCTATGACTTTTATGAAAACAAGGGTCATGCAAGAAAAGAAGCATTTTTCTCATCATTTTAAACATGATTGCATGAGTAATAAGCCACTTGATCAGATTCCAGAGCCACGGAGGTGTTGGCGCTAGCTTTATAGGCTGCATCAAGCTTAAACACGTTCTTCATTATGAGTGTATATATATTGAAAGCCAGTAAAATGTGGAAAAGAAACTTATGCTCAATGATTATTTACTTTGGACTAAAAATGAATACCACAGCTGAATTCTTTCTATACCATTTTCTTTCTCAATTAGCCTCTGCATTTGAGAATAAGGACATGGGATTGTTAATGACCTGTATTGTTATAGAGATGTAAGTTCAACTTTTCTCTGTCATCAGAGGTCAAAGGGCCCTTCCTTTTATTCCTTCTTTGTCTCTTTCCCCCACACATACCTCCACTTTAGAAATACGGTTACCTACAATAAGATCATGTTTAAGTCTGCAGAAGACACATACTTAGCTCTCACTCCATCCATGACAAGATGCGGCCTCCCATCTCATCTGCTACTATAGCAATGGAAACATAATTCATGTCGCAGCCTAAATTAGCATTCTATGCTAGCAAGCACACGACATCAGCCTTATGGAGATTTCTGATTTGAGTGCTAGGCTTCATGTCCTGAACTTGTCAATATCATTATAGAAGCTTTTCTCTTTCTTTCTTTCTTTCTTTCTTCCTTTTTTTTTTGCAAAACACATGTTTTATATTCACTGAAATGTTATTTTTTTTTATCAGAAAGTGTATTGCACAGCCTGGTTAAATCTGTATTAAGTGGCTTTGCCTGAGAAGTATTTTTCAGATTAAAGGTTTATTTATCCAGCTTCCTATTGTCATTTGTACTAAGGTATTTTTACATCATAGTTAAGACCCATAGAATGACTTTTAAAAAGCAAGTTACTATCAAGCATGCATTTAGTCTTTGGTTCCCTAGGCTAGTGCGTGTGTGTGTGTGCGTGCGCACAAGTGTGTGTGTGTGTGTGTGTGTGTGTGTGTGTGTGTGTATCATATAGTCCTGACTGGCCTCAAATTCACTGTGTATTCTACAATCAGCTTGAACTTCTAACACTTCTACATCAGCTCTCAAGTGCTGAAGATTAATGCTGTGCAGCTCTGCTCTAGCTCTATATGGTGCTGTGCTGTCAGGCCAGGACACTGAGCTTGCTACACAAGGACTCTAAAAATGCGGACTGCCACCCTACTACCCACCTCAAGAGAGGTTTTGATGTATTTTAAATTTCTTTTTATTTGTGCTTTATCATTATGTAGCTACAGGTTGACTTCAAACTTAGCAGAATGCTATTAAATTGCAAAAAAAGAATAGTCATAATCATTAAAAAATAAGACACACTTCAAGACATGGCTTGTTCTCTCATCATACTGATTCAGTATGTCAAGTGTGAGTCGTCTAGTGTCAATCAGAAACACTGCTACATAACAGAAGGATGAACCATCAAGGTAGTCAACATCTGGCCTATACCTGTGTGTGTATGTGTACAACCTGCATGCAGGAGTACACAGATGTCAGAAGAGGAATCAGTTCCTTTGGAGCTAGAGTTATAGACAGTTGTGAGTCACCATATGGGTGCTAGGAACCAAACCAGGATCCCCTAGATCATCTGCAAAAAGACTAAGTACTCTTAGCTCCCGAGTCATCTCTCTGACACCCCCATCATAGTATATTCTTATCTATAGAATTTTCTAATCTTATTCAGGTGTTTATGCACCTTTAGTTTGTACAGCTTCATTATACTCTCAAAAATCCCCAGTAAGTGATCAGCCTACTATTGTCCTAATACAAATATTAAGAAAATTTACATTATTTATAATTATGAAATGAACTCATAGTAACACTGCCCCCTGTTGAATATAAAGCAGATTATTTCCAGGCTATGAAAGGGTAGGACTAGAGTTACTTCTGGAACAGAAGCTGCAATTACTCTTAAATAAATACATGAACAACTGGTAGTCCATTTCATTTACAATCTAAAGTAAAGCCAAGTGGTTTTTCAGGACTGCAGTCACTTTTAATGCCCTTTGAAAAATTAGACAGTGAGCTACTCCAGCCATCCCCTTAATGTGTTCCAGAAATTATTGTCTAGTATTTAAAACTACTCACTGAACTTAATTATAGCTGAGGATTTTGAATTCTCCATCAGTTAATGTTTTCCACTGATACGATTCCATTTGTTTTCAAAGCAATTATGGGTATGAGAGAGTTTCCATCATAAATACCAAGGTTATAACCAAATTTCCCAGTGATTATTAAATAATGACAATGTGACATCTTTGAAATAGAGATTTTTTTTAAAAAAAAGCTTTGAGAAGACTATATAAAAGGGGGATTAAAAATAAAGTGTGCCTTAAGATTTTTATCTAACAATTTACTATTTCAAACCATTTAGTTGGTTTTAGCATGACAGCATTCATGGATAAATTAAGTTGCAGCATAATTCAAGGTGACTATTACAGACTTAGTTTGTGGGTTCAACTATCTATTTGTGAATAGCAATGTAGGACAGGCCATGTCTAAATACTTGTGTTAGGTTTTTCTAGCCAATTTCTATGAGGCACACAGAAGACAAGATCCTCCTGGAGCTTCCTATGGACCACTTTACCCACACATCACCCTGATCTACTATGTGATTAATTTAAAGTTATGATAATAACTGTTATTGGAAAAAGATGTTTGGAAGACCACTAAGAAGATAATGCTATAAATTAACTGATATTCTGGGCATATAAGTATTTCCAAAGACAATACTATGAACTGCCTTCAGATACAGATTTTCCTATGTAAATTATTACACATTCATGAAGTGTCTTATTCAATTTTGCCAGTCATAAAAAACTGGGTATTTAAAGAGCAAATGTATTTGAGGGTGGAAATTGGAGTTCAGATTTCTAGCACATTTGATGTTTTGGACAGCTTCCTTATTCTGGTTTGGAGACAACCAAGGAATAAACTCTCTTCCATCTCTTCTCGTAAGGACACCGTCTCCTCACATAAGGGTTCAACTTTCATTATTTAGTTACATCCCCGTGACTCCACTACCAAACACAATTGTGCTAGATATCAGACTTCAGTATAGCAAGCAATGGGGAATACATTCAGTTTATGAGAAATTTTTTATTGTGACCAGTTGACAAATGGAAAGTCTAATTCTGGGCTTTAGAAACTGGAAAAAGTATTAAGTCACTACAACCCAAGCTTAACTACAGCAAAAAGAAACTAAGAGTCAAAGATACAGGTGGAGAGAGATGACTCCATTGTTAAGTGCATCTGTAGAAGAATCAGGTTAGGTTCCTAGCACTCATAAAGGCTGTCAAAACTGGCTGTAACTCTACTCCCAGGAGATCTCATTCCCTCTTTTGAACCCCCAGGGACTGTATTTCACACAGAGAACTTAACATGCACTCGGAGAAAACACAGTTTCACATAAAATGTAAAAAGATAGATGGCAAAAAAACAACTCAAGATATGACTAGAAAACAGACAACACAGAAAGACTTAAACAATATATCTTTCAAATGCTGGAGGAAATGTAAGGCCAAGAGCTGCAAAGGTGTCACTTTGGAAGACAAAGGTAGATGTAGAAGGCAATGGTGAAAAGTACAAATCATTCCCCCAGGGCTCCAGGAGGTGGGAAGGAGCTGTTCAGTTTAATAAAGGGAAAGAACCACCATTTGGTGCCTAGAAAGAGACCTGTGAAAAGCTACATGCTGAACCACATCGGCCTGACAGCTCCCTGATGTGTAGAGGGGAAGAAGAAGCTTGTTTGTTCTCTTCTCTCTGAGTGATACTGGGGATTTAGTCTTCAAGAGAAAGAAAATTAGATCTACAAATAAAGTAAGAAGACATATCCAGACCCACAAATACACAAACTAAAACACTAAAGTAGAAAAAGAACAACAGCATGACCCCTCCAGGAAAACCTGACTCCTCTCTTCAGGGTAAAAAGCTCCTCATCTAATGAATTCAAGGATATTTAAATAAATAAAATTCTAGGGAATATTTGCAGTAGCTTCTTTATAAAACTGACAAATGACCCCAAAATTGATAGAAAGAGGCAGGAAGATTCAAGTTCTAGAGAAGCTACACAGCAGTGATTCTCAACCTTCCTAATGCTATGGTCCTTCAGTACCATTCCCTTGCTGAGGTGGCTCCAACCATAAATAATTCATAGCTCTAATTTTGCTACTGTTCTGAATTATGATTTAAGTATCTGATATTCAGGGTAACAGATATTCAACTCAATGGGCTGTGACCCACAAGTTGAGAACCACTGACATAGACTGTTAGGACAGCACAAATAGAGAATATATTAGCAAAATAAATGACGGTGTTAGCAACATGAGACAAAAACAGGTGGTTATTTGAAATTTTTGAAGAAATAAAAGGAGCGAAGAGAAATTCAGAAAATGAAAAAGGCAATGAGTCTAATGAGAAATGCAGGGGAAAGTTTGGGTAATAGACTGAACCCTGTAGAAGTGTGGTGTAATGTCAATAAAAAAGCACAATCAGAACATAAAGGACTCTGGGATCTGATTGAGAAGCTAAGCCTGAGAAGCCACAGGAGAGAGCAAGCTGAGATAACTTATTGAGTACACATCCGACTGAGTTAGAACAGAGAGCTTCCCAGATAGGAAGATAGAGCCATCCAAACACCAGAAACTTTTGAACCTCACAGAAACTTAGCCCACACAGAAACCTCTCCATAACATTTTCTAATCAAGTGATTTAAAATACAATGTAACAACAACTTTCCGAACATGATAGGGAACTGTAAAACATTACACTGAGTGAGGTGACTCAGGCCCAAGAAGACAAACACCTTGTTTTCTTTCCTATGAAAACCCTAACTTTGAATTTTCAGATTCGTGTTTTCAACCTGGAGAACACATAGATGTTTAAATGGAAGTAGGGACCTTTCTAGGGAGAAGCCTTGCTGGGTGGGGCTGTGATGTGTGAGAGAATGGAGTGGACCCTGGAAGGGGAAGGTTGGAGGGAAGATGGGAAAAGTGCTATTGGAGAAAAAAGGTTAGTTAAGAGGGACAATTAACCCAACTAAGCACAAAAGAAACCTATATGGAAACCTACTGTGTTAAAAGCTCATATAAAAATGCAATTAATGAAGCTGGCATTATGGAACAGTGCTTAAGAGAACTTGCTGCTCTTGCAGAGGACCCAAGTTTGGCTTCCAGAATCGACATGGTTACTCACATACATCTGTAACTCTGGTTCCAGGAATTTGACACCGTATTTCAGCTTCCCTAGGTCTCAAATATAGCACATACATGATGCATACTTATGCATGCAGGAAAACAGTTAAGTACAAAAAATCCTAAATTATGTAATTAAAACATAGAATTTGAATGGAGGTAGCCTGTAGTGGTGGATAGTATTTCTCTCAGAAGCCAGGATTTCAAATAAAAATTCTAGTGCCAGGTGCTGGAATCTATCCTATGATTCCTGCTCATAGATTCCCTGAAAGCTCACTAAAACTCACAGGCAATTGGTATTGATTTTAACTGCATGTAACCTTTCAATTTAAACTTTCTCTAAAGTCACCAAGACATTAAACAAAATGAGAAACATGATGTATATTCAAAATGTCACAATGTTGTTTTCTAAGAAAATGAATTCATATTGTATCTTTAAAAAGCAATAAATAGATAAGTAAATAAAAAGTAAATGTTGTAATGTCAGTAGTGACATCGGGATATACCTGGACTCCCAGGAAACCATTTCAAAAGCATTTTATTCTTTGTACCATATATGTAGGTGTTAGAATGATTATACTAGAGAAAGAGAAAAAGTATAAGATGTAGGTCTTCTCATTTCTTCATGCTACATATTCCAAATCTAAAGGAAAAATATAGCCATGGTATGTTTTAGGTTGTTATCAATTTCTCCTATAGAACTGAGAAGAGACCCTTTATCTTCCTTGACTTCATGAGCAATTTTGATGTTTGGGTAAGTAGCATCTCTGATGTGGGAGTGTCATATATCAATCTGTTGATTTCATTGGTTAAGTAATAAACAAATTGCTAGGCTCATTTGATAGGCCCACCCTTAGGTGGGTGGAGTAAACAGAACAGAAGGCTGGGAGAAAGAAGCTGAGTCAGAGAGTCGCCATGATTCTTCCACTCCAGGCAGACGCAGGTTAAGATCATTCCTGGTAAGCCAGCTCGTGGGCTACAGCAGATTATTAGAAATGGGCTAGTCCAGGTGCGAGAGCTAGCCTAGAAGAGGCTAGATAGAAATGGGCCAAGTGGTGTTTAAAAGAATACAGTTTCCGTGTAATTATTTCAGGGCATAACCTAGAGCTAGCCATGTGGGCGGCCGGGTGCCGGGGATGCAGCCCCACCACTCCAACTACAACAGATTGGCCCCCAATGTGGGGAGTGTCATATATCAATCTGTTGATTTCATTGGTTAAGTAATAAACAAACTGCTTGGGCTCATAGCTTAGAACATAAGTGGGTGGAGTAAACAGAACAGAATGCTGGGAGGAAGAGGAAGTGAGGAAAGACGCCTCAGACAGAGATACCATGCTCTGCTCTCCCAGGCAGACACGATTCAGCTCTGACTCAGGATGGACGTAGGCTAGAATCTTCCCGGTAAGCACACTTTGGGGTGCAACACAGATGATTAGAAATGGGCTAAATTAATATGTGAGAATTAGCCTAGAAGAGGCTAGATAGAAATGGGCCAAGCAGTGTTTAAATGAATACAGTTTGTGTGTTATTATTTCGGGCATAAGCTAGCCATGTGGGCAGCCGGGGTGCTGGGGACACAGCCCCGCCACTCATCTTTCAACACATCTCCATTGAAGTTTAGGGCTCTTTCAACTCAAGCAAGATGGAGACCTGATACTTGACCCATGGGACAGATTTTTTTAAATTGTTGTTGTTTTTGCTTCCTAAATGACTTTGCACTGACGGTTTTATAAGAAACAAATGTCATCACATAGATAATTGGTTAGTGATGTCACAGTGCAATAAGCACTTTCAGTATTTCCATCTAACTTATATATCAATAAATACTTGCATATGGAAAGAATGCTGTAAATTGTAAATAATGAACTAAATATCAAACACTATAAAGGAAAGTGATTTTTCTTCTTAGAAGCTGGTGGCACATGAATACCTTTGTGGCTACAAATGCCCTAATTAACCGAGTCACAATATCAGTGCAAGACACTTCTACACAAGAAGTGTCATTATTTTATTTCAAACTTCACTTTTCCATTGATTTTTAAATAGCCAACCCCATGAGATATACTTGAGTTTGACATGAGATAATCAACATAGTTTAGTGAGATGGATACTCGATAGTTGCTATAATTTTTGTTGTTGAACATTCTGCTTATTGCTGTTTCTCCCATCTCACCCACAATTTCTTACTTAGCACTTCTAAGACTATATGACAGAATGCACTACTTTTGTTATGAGCTTATTTGAAGCATGGAGTTTAAACAAATACCTAATCACTAGTGTTTGTCCAGTAAAATATCCCAAATTCCTTATGTAATCAAAATCTCTCTATGCAACACAGTCAGTAATGGGCTTGGGTGCTTGGGGCTTAGAATTGTGAAAGACTTAGTCATCACAGGCATCACAATTACCAGCATTTCTCTGGAGCACAGTTGTAAGTGACACTTGGATTACATTTCAACTCAGTGTATACTGAAAACCAACTAGCAGAAATTTTTTGGGACTATAAGATTTGACTCTGGCGAGGACATAAAAAGGCATCTTTAGAAGGAATCCTTCAGCTATGTCTGTAAATGCGTGTGCATGGCACGGTACTCTCCTAATGCTATGCTCATGTGCTTTGAAGCAGAGTTTGAGGATTATGACTTTAGCATCAGTGAAAGGGCCAGCACAAATGCTGCCCAATGCTCTTGTAACAAAGAATACTTTAGATAAAGCCAGTGATAGAGGCTGCTAGGTCATTGCAGAGACCTCAGAGTAATCGCTTGAAAGTGTTGGCCAAGAAGCTCAACCAGTAGATGCCTACAGTAACCGTCATCACTGATGTAGCCACAGCATGGACTGCCCATGTTAGGTGGGCACAAAAGCCTTCCATACCATCCCCAATTCATTTGCTCTTGTATCACAGATGGCCACTTTTCACTGAGAAGCCTTGTGATCTCCTAAACTTTTCCACTATATGATAATCATGTCCTCATCACAAAACACTTAAGGATTACACAATTGAGGATAAATACACTTTCTAAAAAGGGAAAGAAAGAAAGCAAAAAATATAAACAAGCAGGAAAGGGGGAATAAGAGCTCTCTAGAGAGATAAGAAAACGCTTAAAAGAAATAACCAGATCAGTTATTATTAGACCACAATCATTACTGAGTTCAGCAGACAGTTGCCAGGCATGGGGGAATCTGGAAGTTTCTGCCAATTACCTTCTCAGCTGTGATATGTGACGAGGGGGCTAGGACACAGTTTGTGAATGAGGAATGGGTGGGTTGAGACAGAAGAAAACAGTAACTGTTGAGTTTTCAAATAACTATCTCAATATGAAGGAAAACAAACATTACTCAGTAGTTAATTTATAGTATGAAAACTTCAGAACTTCTCGTATATAATAAAAATTTAAATTATAGGCTTATTCAAATTTTGGTAGATTATTTGACTTAGGACGTTGTTCAGATCTTATTTGAGAGAAAGAAGAAGGGATGGGGGGGTGGGAAGATAAGGTTCACAAACCTAGAGTGTGACCTTTTGTTCAAGGAACAAACATGTCAAACTTTTTATAGAAGCAAAGCTATTGTAGATTAACTCTGTAGATTTTTGTATAGACACACATTATGGGATGATCAAAGGGAAAGAATGCATGTAAGGGAGACCAACAAAAATAAGAGAATGCAGTAAAACAGTGATACATACAGAATTTACTTCAAAGTTCAGCCAAGGTGCATGTCAGTCTGAGAGCCCAAAGGAACTTAAGTCCTTCTAAAATATTTCCAAGATACTTCAGTAGGTTGCAAAGCAAGGACTCCACTTAGACAAACAAATCTTGAATTCATGCTACTGGTGGAGTTATGGCAACACACACTTCACATTAAAGTATGTAGGAGGGAAAACAACCTTTAGTCCTCTCAGCAAGCCCAGGCAGCCGGCAGAAATGTTGTAAAATTGTGTTGGTTGAGAAGTTGAATCACCTTCTGATTGATTTGATGCCTGATGATGACCTGAAGCTATTTGTCAGTAGTGAGTAAGGCAGTAATGAGTAATGCATCAAAACCTCGGCTGGAGCTTGGAAAATGTTGGATGCACAGGATAGTAAACTGGGTGGGAGTCGAATGTGTTAAATGAGAAAACCGTGGATTCTGATTTTACCTTTGCTAAATTACAACAGGGTTAGAGAAAACCTTTATGCTATACACATTTCCTAATCCATAAGATAATGTAGCTTATTAATCAAATTATGGATCTTTAATTAAAAGGGTTGTTCACCTGGCTTTCTTCTGCTTTGCATGGGATCAGGTAATCATGACTCTAATGTTCGGTTTAAACATGAGACATGTGTTTCTATCTCTGTTCCTTTCTTTTTACTCAGGATCTCTCATACATCCCCAGCTGCTTTCCAAAACATTTCCTTGAATTTCCTCCTCCAAAGTCTCTCCTGGACCCTGGTGTGTTGGGCTCCTAGCTTCAAATGACCACATGATTGACAAGAGCTTTTTTATTGTCAACCCAGCTTCATTTCACAGTCTGAGTCAAAAAGGGGCTAGTTCCTCCTTTGGACAATTTTCACAGAAGTAAAATGTGTCTTTTACATATGCTCCACAACTGGTACTCTCATTGGTACATCTTGAAAGAATTTTGGTGAATGCTCATGAAATTGATTCCTGTCTTTCTGGCAGATGCTATTTGTCTGTCTTCCTTTAAGACTGTAAGCTATTTGGAAGTTTCTGTCTAAGTAGGTGACTCAGCCATAGTTCCCACGCTGTCTCCTGAAATCCCATTTTTGTGGCTGTTTTAAATCTCTTTGTCACGGGCCTCCTCTTTCTCTGGGGTTCTGCAGCTCATGTTCCCCCAAACCGTACCACGTATCCTGTGCCGTCATATAGTATCTGCCGGGTGACTCTCAGCAGCGATGCATTGTTTTACAGACAGAACAGATGGCACACAATTGCTTCCTGTACTGAGGTTGAATGCTCTCATTTTCCTCAGTGTCTTTTAAACCGCTACAGCCTTAACCGAAGCCTAATCCCACGCCAGCTCCCAGATGGCTGTGTTTTAAATCAGGAATTATTTCACCTGCTTGGGCAGAGTCCTCCGAGAGCAACCATTTGTTAAGTTCCATTGAACTATCCTTACTGCGGCTTAGAAAGGTAGATTTTCCTTTTCTATAGTTACAGATGGAGTCTTAGAGTGTAGGCTTAGGGAGATTATTTAACTCACCACGAAACTCTAGTAGCTGATATATTTATATCTATTGGCTCAGAAATAATCCAGCACAACACATGGGCTCCGGTGCTCTGCTTATAGCAGATGACTTGCCACGTGACTCATTAGAACTGAGCAGCAAGCATTGTCCATCCATTTTAGACTGTCACTGGCTACCTCATGTGTCCAAGGCAGAAAACTGGACTACTTTTAAACGAGCTTTGTAATTTCAGTTCGAAGGCTAAAATGTACATTTACTAAACAGGCAGCCCACTGACCAAGCCTGAACTTCTAGCCCAGATTGTGCCACTGAGACCACGTTTTCTGTGATAGATAATGACTGGCCAGCACACAAATGCCTGAGCATTAGCTGCAGCGATGGTTTTCTTCTCATTGCACTCCCGCAGCCCATAACTGGCACTACAGAATGCCCATTTGACTAGTGTGGCTAGCTAGTCTCAAGCATAGTTCCACAAACCTGGTTCTGACTCCGATGTTCATAGGAAGCCGCGTCTGCTCCACCTTGAGTTTAAACTAGGGTTAATGGTTTAATGTAGCACTCATTCAAGATATTTCTACCCAGTACATTCTAAAAAAGTGATATTCTGTTGAAGATATTGCTAGCAACATCAGTAACCTGTTGGTTGGGGAAATCATTTGGTATTTGAGTCAATTACTAGTTTTAGCTACTGTTTTCTGCACATACTGTTTCTAATTTTCATGCTATCATATGTGACTTTTAAGTTTATATTTTCTCTCATTTTTCTTACACATTTGTAATCTTCCTTGCTATCACATGGAACCTGGGAAGAGAAGAGATGAATTATAATGAATTTTTATGTATCTTAAAATTTCTCACAATCATGTAACTATGTTAACTTTCAGATGAAAACATATGTAGAAATTAATTATTATACTTTACATGCATTTATTTAGGATTTTTTGAATAATAGTAGATCTCTATTTTATGTGTTGAATTTAAAAAGTAAATACTGGTTTTCATAAAGAAAATATGAAATATGCAACTTATTAAGCATTTCTGTAGGAGTAAATTGTGGGTTAGTTTTTCAGTCCTCTCTAAAAGATATGCGGGTGATAAATAGTACATAGAATTGTTGTACTAAGTAAATGTAAGCTATTCTTTCTCTCAGAAGATGTAAAGTGTGTGCACTCTGGTCCCTTACTGGAGTAGAGCAGGTTGGATTTATCTGGTTTTCCATGTTGTTTTCAGAGACCAGGAATGTGCGAATTTTTAGTAGTTTATAGGCAAGTACCTATTTATGCCAAAATGTGCAATGAACACATTGAAAGGTAAACATTTTCTAAGATGGTAAAATCTAAAATTAAATAATCTTGGTATTGCCTGGCGGTGGTGGTGCATGCACGCCTTTAATCCCAGCACTTGGGAGGCAGAGGCAGGCGGATCTCTGTGAGTTCGAGACCAGCCTGGTCTACAAGAGCTAGTTCCAGGACAGGCTCCAAAACCACAGAGAAACCCTGTCTCAAAAAACAACAACAAAAAAATCTTGGTATTGAATAAATGATGATCCATATCATCAGGGGATAGTTGTATAATTTTTCCATTTAAATAATGGGAAATCAGCTTTTTTATTTTATTTATTTATTTTTTTATTTTGGGTTAACTTGAACTACTCACGCCAGTCAGAAAATGTAGCATCTTAGAGTAATAATGGCAGCCACTGAATATTAAAGGAGGTTTAAAGTGCTGGATAATAACATTTTATGCTAATTATATTTTACATTCATAAAAACTAAAAGTATTGTTTATTGCTGAGAGAAGAGCACCTATATATCCACAAAAGTGAGATACTATGGGGTCACAACTCCAAAACACTGTTGAATTCTGTTGCATAAATTCTCAAATAAACTGATGCTCAACTCCCATGACAGAAGATTTGGTTCTGTTTGTCATCAGGCCTCATCATGGAACATATGGGACAGCCGACAACAAACATTACATGCGTCAGGTACCAGTCCTCATCATGAAACCCAGTTGGGATAATCTATATCAAGCATGACATGCCTCAGTGGGAAGAGATTACTTAAAGAATGTCTTTGAGACAAGTGGTAGTGAACTCAGGGACAGAGGTGCCTTTCTTCTCGAAGATGCTGTCACTGTAGTTCCAGGAAGCATCAATGAAATCTTCTCAGCAGGGAAACAGTCTGTCATATAGTTATTAGTAATTATCTGCTTAATTTGTAACTCTTATTTATTATTTTATTTATTGCACACTTTTTATTTATATTATGGTAATCTTTAAGTTTGTCTCTAGAGTTTTTGTTTGATAGTTTTCTGTTTCCTCTAGAAGATTTCAAAGTCATGATCACAATCTTCATACTCCTGTATGATTTTGTCTTTGGTTTCTCATCCATAGATTTTTCTCTACTTTAACAAAGACCTATGAAAATTAGTCAGCTTCAATTGCAGTGCACATAACAGCTGTCAAGATTGGTTACTTTCTAGATTGTCATTCAAATTTTGTTACGTTTTCTCATTATCCTGGTGTTGAGAGGCAAAATAAATACAAGCACATAGCGGTGCACTCAGTAAGCTTTAATTTTAGTTAGACAGATGTAGAAACAGGGCAGAAAGGGGCTAGAGAAAAGTAAATTTTATAAGAAAAAAAATTTGAGTTTCTTGATAACTGTTTTGTTATTTAATTTTGCTATGTTAAAGTTAAAGCCTTCCTTTTTTTTGTTTTTTTGTTTTTTTGTTTAAACAGAAAAAAGGGAAAATGATGGAGAAAGGCCATTGGTTAATAAAGAAACTGACTTGGCCCATTTGATAGGCCAGCCTGGTAAGGTTTTGGGGCTGAGGTGACACTGTGGATATTGCTCATTCGTAGATACTGAACCCCACAGAGTAACCAGATCAGAGATTTGAATAGCCAGTTGTAGATCTATATATCAGATGAAGTAAATCATCAGATGAAGTAAATCAGATGAATGTTAAATCATTCACTGTGGATTTATAAATTAAGATTAAATAAATCCAAAGGAATCTAACATTGTGTGTTTGTTTACAATATGTGTACAGCATATAGTTTGCACATATTAGTATATATGTACTAATCTATACTAATATACATATAGTATATCCACATATATATGCATATATATATATATATATATATATATATATATACATGTGTGTGTGTGAGAGAGAGAGGCAGGGTATATATACTCATGTGAGTATGTATGTTGAGGTGAGAGATACTAGGTATCTTTCTCAATTGCTTTCCTTCTTATCATATTTTACTCTTTCATTTTTTTGTCTATATCTATATATATACACATATACATTCATTATAGCCTTATAATAATCCCATCTGTGTACAACACCTTCCCAGGGTAACTTCATGGTGTTTATTTTATTTTATTTTTTTTGTTTTTGTTAGTGAATACTGTTCAAATGCAAATTGGTATGGGATCAGTCCCTGAGGCATAGCTACCCATGGCCACACCCACCATGGATTTTTTTAAAGAAGTTTTTTTTTTTCCCATATCTGTCCCTTACTGATATGTCTATGTTAGCTGGCCAGATGACTGTGAAGGCTCGTGTCTCTGCTCTGGCATTAAGACATCAAGTGTGTGTCCTCTCATGCTTGCACAGCAAGCAGTTATTGCCCAGAAAAGACCTCAGCATTTGATTGAGTTAAGCTACTAGTAGATACCTGACTGCTTTACTCACTAATGAAACATACATATTCTCAAGTTTTGCTCTGTTCATATTTTCAATGTTATTGGTAAGTTAATGTGACCAATAACAGAACAAAACTTGGCTGAGTAGTCTCCATCTTATAATGACTTGTGGGATAGTCAATCTTTCAAAAGACTGGAACATAATTAACAAACTTAGAACAAAACCACCAGTCTAGCATATTTTACTGATTAATATTTTCAAATACTCTTCTTTAAAAGTCATATTAAACAAAACACTTGCTAAAAGCCAATCAAATTATTTACTTAAAAATAGGAGAACAAATGCAATCATCACTATTCTTCTTACTTCTGCAAAGCCCACCTCACATTCCAGCCTATACCCTTTCCTCTCACACTTTATGCAGAAGGCAGTGTAACTTCTTCATTGCTCTGTCATCCAACATCTCCCAGTGGACATCTAGAAAGCCAGTTCTGCAGGACTTGCGGCTATCTTCCCTCAAGTGCAAGACAGTGTTATTTCAGGTGTTTTCCTCACAGAACTGCAGATTTGCTAACAGATTATTTCCTCAACATTATCTATTACCTCAGACTAGAAATAAAGTGTACTGCCTAATTTTTAATTAACCTCCTTTCACAAAAACTAATACTAAAGAAGTCAGTTTAAACTGCTTTGTTATATGTTCTTTTAAATTCTTCATTTTTTACTCTTTGAAAATTCCATACATGTATATAATGAAATGTAAATATGTTTACCCTGTTCACCATTTCTTGTCCCTGGTTTCTTTATGTTCCCCAAACTCCTTCCTAACATTTTCTCCTCCTCTTCTCCTACTCCTTGTCTTCTCCTCCTCTCCTTTCTTCTGCTCATATCGCTCTTCTTTGTGGTAAATTTCAAACTCCAATATGGTTACCCATATATGCATGGATATGGAGTTATCCATTAGAGCACTGTTACTGATGGTCAATCCTCTCTTACAGCTATCAGTGGAAAATAGTAAAAGGTTGGGCTTAGAGATCATCTTTGCTAACTACCTGGTGATGCTGACGGGCTTAATCACAAAATCAAGGTCTTGTGTAGATGACTATATTTGGAGCTGTTCACAAGTGGAGCAGGCATGACATATTCACAAGCTAGTATTTGACGATGCTCCTCCCTATCTTCTAGTTCTTGCATTCTCCTTCCTATTCCTTAATGCTCCCTAAGCTTCAGTGGGGGAGATGGAGATTGATAAAGGCAATCATTTCAGAGTGAGTCCTTATTATATTCTGATCGACTGTGTTAACTGTCACCAATAGAAAAAGAAACTTCTCTAACTAATGATGAGAGCAGCCCAGGTCTATGGATCTCAACATACACAGTTATAAGGCAAAGTACTCCCCAGAACATATGACATCCCCAGCTATGAGTTTTAGACGAGGATTATAGCCCATCATATAAAATTCCCTCCTATGGAACATATCTGAAATCCAGGCAGGAATCAGCTAGTTAGCCCATAGCATCACTGTTGTGCCAGAATGCACATCTTGCCTTGCAATTTCATATTAATAGCATTCGGAACTCAGTACTGGGTAAAACCACAGATATCTCTTTTCTGTTGGTGTCTTTTCTCATCCTGCATATTACTTTCTTTAACTAGGAAAACTAGGCAGTAGGCAGTAAGTTTCCTACTAGAGCTGAGATGGGTTATTGCAAGGAAAGCATGTGTTGTCTTCAACAATAAGAATTTCCTTATAGTTATACTCGATAATCAAAGTTGACCACAATAGCCTGCAATGTTTTTGTAGACATCTCAGAAAGAAAATAACCATGTCTTTCATTACAATTTTGGTATAATAGGCAATGTCTTCTTGGAGCATCATTTTCTTCTCATGTAGGGTACCTTCATTTTAATTCATGTTTTAAAGCTAGATTTTGAAATTACCTTATTAACTAACAGATTTCAATGAAGTTTTTATATATTCATGGTTAAGATTGACCTAGAACTCATCCCCTCCTTCAAGGACTCCAACTCCACTTACTCTTTTTTTTTTCTTTCAGATTGTATGAATTGTAGTACACATTTGATTATTTTTTTCAAATGAGCTTGATATCGTAGCCTTCTGTATGACCTTTTCATAACCTTTCATTTGACTTAGCCATCCCTTCTACCCGCTAATAGGCCCCTTAATCCTATGATCTCTCTACTTAATTCGCTTTATCCCCATCAAGTTTGAGAAATATTGTGATAGAGTATTATTTACCAGGAGAATATTGCAACAAAGTATTTTAAGATTGTTATTTCAAACAGTTTCATATTAACAATAAAGTTTCAAACTTTTTAATGAAATAACACAAAATATATTTTTTGTTCTATCATTTTTAAAGTAACTAACTGCTTACCAGGAAAAAAATGAGAAAGAAAACAATGACAAAAAAATGCATAACCCGAGGATATTTACCACTGTGCAGATCAGATTTAAAAGGAAATAAGAAATGAGTAATAAACTTCAAAATGCAAAATGATAAGGTAAATTGAGCCAATCTGAACCACTGTCAAACCTGAGGACTTTGTTCAGAAAGGGCTTCATGACAACTATTTTGCATCAATTCCAAGGCATCATGAACACAGCTTCCATGATTGCATCTGCATTTGCTACGTCCCCTGATTGTATTAATCTGATATCTCTCACTTTGAAAATGTGCTCCGGAAAATCAGTTTAAAGGAAGGAGGGCTTGTTTTGGTGACTGGTCCAGAGGCATCCAACCATGGTCAGTTGTCTCCACTGCTTTTATTGTGGTACAGCAGAGCCGCATGATGGTGACCGCATGGTGGAACCGGACTACTCACTGAGACTTGGCTAAAATGAAGAGGCAAAGAGGGGAGAAGGGAGAGAAGGCAAAACCCGCCTAGTAGGCCAGCAATGGCTTACTTTCTCCAAATAGACCTTGCCTAAAGATGTGCTAAACCTCTCACCACTGACTACACCCTACTGAACATGAACCTACAAGTGAATCATACAGTTGTGAGTCAAGGTCCGCCTGATCCAGTTCTTACATGGGGCCAACATTAAATACATTACCACACTGTGGGTCTGTAACATGTTGAGGACACTTAAAATACAAATGTGGTCACATCCTCCACATAAACTGTGTTTGTGTTAAATGCTGCTGTGCTCATAGAATAACAACAAAAAGTCCTGATTCGGGTGCCTGCATTGCACATAATTTGGAGGTACACGATACCGTCAGGAGAATTCAAAGTAAATAAAAAGTAAAAAAAAAATAAATTCACAGAAATACATAGGATGGGGCAAACACAGAGTAAGAGATCTCAAAATTTTCTTATGCTGATTTTATAGTTGGTTTTTCATTATTCTCATTTTATAGCTTATCTCCAAGTATCAATCAGTATTGTCCACATGATTGTATAGACTGTGCCATAATCAAGTCAGCTCATCCTGCTACTCAAATCCTCCTGAGTGCTCGGGGCTCCATCTGATCATAACACGTGCCCAGGAGAGATGCTTTATAAAGTGACACACTACCCCACAGCTAATGACCTGCCCAAATTAGATAGATGGATATTATTGAATACCTTAATTTAAAAAAATCCTAAATCCATAGTTAAAACCAGCAGCCTTTGTGAAGAAAGTGACAGCTGCCGAGAAAATCCAGGATAAGGGAATTCATTTCTCCACAAACCTCCCTCAGTCAGCTGACAACCACACAAACTAATTCCCTCATTTGAAATTTGCAGTTTGCACTCTTTCTCCCCCTTTTTATATTGTCTCCAATTTCCTCGTTCTCCTGCCCCTCAGGAATTATAACCCATATTGTGAGAAGTAAGTGTAAATAGCCTTTGATGAACCTCTAATGCGTCTTAGGTATCTGAAGACAATTCTTCAAACTAAGGTATGACGCCCAGACCATTCATTTCCATTCCTGGAATTCTACTTTATTGGAAAAACACAGGCCTAAAACTTTTAGTGACCCTCTGCTGTGTATTATGCTTCTGTGAATTCTTGGCCTAAAACATGACAAATTTCCCATCAGGCTCAGACAGAAATTGTCCAGCTGTTCCTTTCTTTCTCCACACCACTCACAGCTCATCAGTCTGATGGGGAAGCCTTACACTCGGAGATGTTGTTTTTTCAAAATTGTTCTCCAAGTGAGATAAGAGGATAATCTTTTGTGAACTAGACACCACAAAAAAAAAAAAAAAGAAAAGAAAAGAAAATACCAGTATGAGTTGTAAAATTAGAGGGGAAATAATTACAAAGTGATTCTGATAAATATACTCAATGTTATTGTGTGTTACTATATTAAGCCCTGTAAACTATTTGAAATATCTGGAATACATTTGCACATCTGAGCCACGATTTCAGTTACAAATTGATAAAGAAAGTGAAGTGATTCTGGGAGGAGTGAGTCAAGGCTCTTGTTCCATTCTTCCCCATCGCATTAGCTATTTCTGCATCTTCACTCCAAGACAAATATTATTTTAAAGACTGTTATCATCTCATGTTGTGAAACACAGTTCAGTGCAGTAATCAAGGGTCAATGAGTCTTGTGACAAGAGAGGCTCAGGGAAAGAAAAGAGTCATTTAAGACTCAGTGAATATTTCAGCCATTGCTTTGAGAAACAAACATCAACAAAGAATTTCCCCTTTTACAAGCATCCCACTCAGAAGAAGTGAAGGGCCCAGTTTGGTTTTCCTTTTGATAACTAACAGTCTCCTTATGATTACAAAGACGTCTTCTGTCATCCTTCTGTTATAGATAACAGTAAAAGACATGAAAAATAAATATCCAGTAAAGGCAACCTGATGTCAAATGTCCAGAAATTCCAGAAGTCAGGAGGGACTGCAGGAGGCTGTGCAGAGGGCTGCAGGTGTAATAGATGCAACACCAAAGCAAACAAGCAAAACTGCATCAGCAAGTTGGACAGCACTGAAGAGATAGGCATGCAAGGGACATAAGAGGTCCTGGGAGGAAGATGACTCCCTTGGAGTTCGTGCCAGGAAAAGACTCTCCATAGAAGCTACACCCTAAGACTGGATGCTAGGTCACGGGGACATGCAGGGACTCAAACACAAAGAAATTCATTTTGTGTTCAATATGGTAAATAACAAATAACCATACATTTCTTTTGACTATGCCCTGACTGCCCTGTAAGTACATTTTGGGAACATTAAAAAATGTCACTGAATACCTACATATTTTATTACATTTTTCTTATGCAGGTCTCTCGAAAGACTGGCAGCTACAGTGAGAGCCACCATCTCCAAGACAGACACAGATTGCAGCTCTGCAGAAAAGTACAGTCTGGGACAAAAGTTACAGCATTAAATCAAAGTGTGAAAACACACATTTGCTTTTCAGTCTTGGGTCTGAATTTCTCAGAACAGAATTTCTCTATAGTTTGAGTCGTCACACTCTGAATGAGTCAGTTACATCAGAATCGGCTCATTGTTTTATCAAAAATCATTATGTGCATATATTTTTACTAACTGCTTCATTCATTTATTGGTTGGGTTGTATGATAACATCCCATGTTGTATACTGCATTCATTACATATTTTTCCTACAATTTGGTTCACATTAATTTTAGAGTTTAAATATGTCAGCGCAGTGATAACTTGAAATCCGTGCTTCCTTTTGGTAGGTGTATTGTGGCAGGATTGTGAAGGGTACATGCTCATAGCCAGTATAGCTGCTTGGTGTACATCAAGTCACCAATCAAAGACTCTCATCCAAGTTTTGTGTTGTTGCTGAACTCCCTATGCCTTACGAAGGGCATAATAAGTATTGCTAAAGCATGCCATTGTTTGTTAGTAACCAGTCCTCCCCTCTTCTGTAAGGTGAAATCACCCAGCAATGAATCAAAGCACAAATCTATTCTCTTTGTTCTCTTTCTCTCTGCCTCTGTGTATGTATGTGTCCGTCTGTATATCTTTGCTTCTCTCTGCTCCTTTTTGCTCTGTTTCTCTCTCATCTCCATCTCTGTCTCTCTGTATCACTCTTTGTATGCATCTGTGTCTCTCTTTCTCTGTTCTCTCTCTCTCTCTCTCTCTCTCTCTCTCTCTCTCTCTTTCTCTCCTAGACAGAATGAGCTATCCTGTTCAGGCAGGTATAGAATAAACAAACAATTCAGAATTATCTGAATCATTGAAGTTAAAATTTGTACACTCAAGTTTTAGAACTTTAGAGTACTTTATTTGCACACTTCAAAACTCAGCCATCCATGTTTGGCATGTGTATCCTTGAATTATCCACAGTTTTTAATGAAATAAACCATGATATTCTCTAGACATCACAAATAAACATAGGTTATTATGTTTTTGGTTTATGACCCTTGCAAACATTTCTGTCTTTTTTCCTTGTAACATCGAATGACTTGCCATTCTCAATTTGCCTCCTTGAAACCAGTGCCCCATAGGAGGTGCTGTCTAAAGCTGGATGGTCACTCTCCATGTCTGCCAACTCTGTGAGAATGCTGTCCACGTTTTCAAGAGCCTCTGTGGAGGAGTGAACATGGGAGGAACAGTTAGATTCACGGGTTCATTCCTGTAGCACCAGAGAAGATGGGAAAAAGATAGTGACAGAAGAAACTCATTAACCCCAAAATAAAAAAATAAAATGCAAAAGCATATCATTTTCCTGAATGGACAATGAATTGGAGGAAGTTATCTAAAATCTATAGGTTAATTGAAAAGAACTGTTTCTGTTTGAGTCTGCTACGGCCTTGAGTTAATGAACCACAGCATCCCTGATATATCATTTTGAACAGAAGGGCTTATTTTAAATGAAATTTAAACAAAGAAAGACTCCCTGCACTGCCTCAGGCAAAAGTAAATTACTATTAGGTTTTGCACAGCAGGAGGTAAACATTCTTAAAATAATTGGACGTGATATAATATTATTTTAGCGCTTTCTTAAGAGTCTTGCATAAAACATATTTCTCTAAACTGGTTCAGTAGTTTGAAGAAAGTAGAAGAACAGATTTGTAGCATGGAACCTAACAATGGTGTATTAAAATGCTAACTAGTTCTGCAATGTCCTATTGATGTAGAGCAGAAAGTTACACTGGATTTATAACTTGACAAAGGCTAGAATTTATTTTTTGGATAACAATGTTCCGGAATATTCATTAGAATGTGTGCATGTACAAGTAAGAAATACAAGAAGGGTGTGAGGCGACAGTGCACTATTTACCTACGATACTGGAAGTAATAAAAAAGATAACAAAAATACCCAGAACAAACAAACAAAAGAGAGAAACACCAAGTAGGATGGTGGCGTCACCCACTCAAATAAAGAAGACATGTAAAGGTAGGGAGGAACTGAGGAAGGCTATGGAGAATTCAGTTTATTCCTCGAAAGCTTAATCATCAATATGGAAACCAAGGATCACTGCTTGAGACTACTTGAAATGGTTTCAAAGATTCTGGCAAGTAAAATTGGATAGAATTATTAAAATAAACCTACTATACAAACAAGAAGTGTTGAAACATATGACATAGAGTGAAGGATTTGAGAAACAAATACAATCAACATGCAACAGCAAACCAGTGTGCAGTGGTGGTAGTGTTGGTGATAAGTACAGTGGTGGTGGTTGTGGTGATAAATACAATGGCGTTGGTAGTGGTGGTGATAAGTACAACCCAACAATGGGGTGCTGGTGGTAGGTACTTAACTTTGAAGACAGTTTCCTGTAAGACTCCCTTCTCTGGTCTTACACTCAGAAATTGCAAGTAGACCACAGAGTAGCATGTTTGTATGGTACAACTTGAAGTGAACAAGTTTTGTATGTGTTCTTCTGCTTTTAAAGATAAGAATCAGTTCCCATTTTTAATCAGTTAATAAAGACCCATGGTTCCAGTATCCAGTGTTACGAGTTATTACGAGGGAGAATTCTAGTACCAGTGAACTTTGAGTCTGGTAATATCTTGACTAGCTACAATCCCCTCAAGAGCTGAATCTCTAAAATCCTTCAGTAGGTGGGCATGAAGTCAACCTGACTACTTATAGTTACAGTGCCACATACACGAATTTAGGAGTTTTGCCTTGCTCATTTCCAGGCCGTGGAGAACCATCTCAGAGCAGATAGACTATAAATTAGAGTAGATAAAATCAAGACAGCAGCTAAGTATGCAAGGTTCAAAACCAGAATCACTATCAACATTAAAATAGTTATAACTAATTTTTACCTAAAAATCCAGAGAGCCAATTAAAAATCTATCTGTAGCAATAAGGGCGGCGGGCCTGCTTTTCGTCCTGCCCGGCTCCCGCACAGCTATTTCTTTACACCAGAAATAACAACACACAAGCTGTATTCATTTAAACACTGCTTGGCCCTTTAGCTCTAGCCCTTACTGGCTAATTCTGATATCCTGATCAACCCATCTCTAATAATCTGTGAGCACCGGTTTTAGCGGGAAGATTCTAGGTCCATCCTGGGTCGGAGCTGAATGGCGTCTGCCCGGGAGAGCGGAGCATGGCGTCTCTCTGAGGTGTCTGCTCCCGAGAGGAGAGCTGTGGAGTCTGAGCTCACTTCCTCTTCCTCCCAGCGTTCTGTTCTGTTTACTCCTCCCACCTATCTTCTAACCAATGAGGGCCAAGCAGTTTCTTTTTATTTAACCAATGACCTTCCTCCATCATCTATCTATTAGAAGGGATAGTGCTGGTATCTGAAATGAATGGAATTTGATTTTTTTTCAGACCATATATAGCAGGTGAGACAGCATAGGAATTTTATTAGAAATAGTCTGACTAGCTCTGCCAATGGTCTGTGAGGTACTTGACAATTAAGATGGAGACACAAGACTTACCTTCTGAATGTGCTCAGTTTGTGAACACAAACATTCATTACACTACCATACTATTATAAAGATTATGGTAAGCTTCTGTCCTTACAACCCTATGTCATTATAAAGATAAAGTAGTCTCATGTAAACAGACATCTCACCAGGTAGGGGGTAGGCCGGAAATGCTGCAGCCTTCTGCTGGGGAATCCTATTGAGTGAGGGCACTTTGAGAATAGGCGTGGCTGCATCCACTAAGAAGTTCTTCAGTGTGGGGCCAGGAGGACAACACTGTTGAAAGTTCCAGAAGGTCCTTGAGAGCACTGGCCAGCAAGCAGGCGTGTGTGTGTGAATTCAGCAATGGTTCTGGAGGAACTCCAAGGTCGCTGGAGTCAGCATCACACAGCGGCCAGTTTCAAAGTCCCTTTGCTGATGGAGATCAGGACACAGGTAAGCTGGTGCCTTGTCATGGGAACAGGGCAGTGCAATCCCAAGCTGCTTCCAAAGTTCAAATTTTTGCATCGTTTTAGGGGACTTTAGTTTTTCACTGCAGGGTCTCCCAGCTCAGCATTGACTCAGTAACTGGTTCATTAGCATATCAGAACCTGAGGATTATTTCCTGTCAGAGCTGCCTGGGGACTGGTTCCCTAACATATCTCACAAGCATTACTTTATCCCCAGTCTGACAGTATGCTTTTCACATAATGCAAAATGCGATTTTCACTTATGTTTCTGACAAATATACACACAGCTTTCAACCTCTGTAGCAGCATTAAGTGTCAACTCTCCTCCCCACAGCCACTACGAAGCTATCTGAAGCCAAAAATTAGATAAACTCCCTGGTAAGTGTGGTTTGGAGCCCTTTGGGTGAATATAATGTCTTCTAGTCCTATGGATGGAATAAAAATGGAAACTGAATGACCTTACCAATGGAAAACATTTAGGACCAGTGATGTCATGCCAAAGGTAAATTGGCAAGGTAATTTACAGCTTGTTAATATGGACATAGAAGAAAAAAGAAAAGACTGAGGAACACAAGGCAGAGAGATAGCAAGGTGTATCTTTTAAATGAGGGAGGAGCAAAAGTCACGTTTTTACTTTGCTCCTTTAAGCAGACATTTAAGGCTGCTGAAGTGCTCACTTTACCAAGGGTTTTTGGCTGGGGTTGATGTGGGGTGGATGGCGGGCAGGGGTTGGCATTCCTTGGAGGTTTCCTTCACAGATGTCCTTTTCTAAGGCACAGCTCAAGACTGATGGCATGCCTAGTACCTTGATGGATGTAGGAAAAGATAAAAGAACAGACAGAGGGACTTTCCAAAGAGGAGTTAATTGTTGGCCCTGAAGGCTTTCCTTCTAAGTTTTATTTTGCACTTGCACCGGTTCTCTGTGGAAAATGGAGTTTGGTTTATTTTCCCAACACAGAGGCTGGTTCTGGAACTCATATTCTTAAGCAACCTATGGGAATTCACTGAGTCTGGAGACAAACCGTCTTAAATATCAGGCTTTAACAACTAGAATCACACTTAAATATACAAAGGGCATCCATGAAGCTTAAGCTTCAATTTAGAGCCTAATGGGAAGCGAAAAGGTTTTTGGTAACATTACCTGCAGGTAAGATGATTCTCACAGTAAATTCTTTTAACTAGAAGTCTGATTAGCTAGTTCAGTATTTCTGCAGGACCGAGATCTTAGAGGATGAAGATAGTGTCTGATTCCTGGAGATTTAGTTACAGAGAAGTGATCAGGGAGAAAACACTCTGGCGTTGCAGAAAGCTCAGAAGGTGAGACTGAAGACTAATTTTAATGGTTAGTTTGGGGCATTACACGGTGACTTGGCAGAAACAAAAATTCCCATAATAGGGAAATTTACTGATCAGAGATTAGAGTCATGCTGGGGTTTTGAATTGGAAAAAAATAATCTTTACGGTTAAGAATAACATAAGAATGCTTTAATCTGCCTGTAACTGATAGGGCTATGATGGTCATACCTGATATGTTGGTAGCCGTTCTTGGGGTTTAATGGGGAGACCTTCGAGAACTGTATCCCATCAGGTGAAATGGTCACAGCCATTACTTAAGGATTTTGTAGGATTTGAAGTAAACTCAGATTCCCGTTTATCAATAGGTATCTTCACAATAAAGAAAGGGACACTCCAGTATTAATAGAAAAGCAAGGCTAAGGAGTAAATTATTTTATATCCTAATGGTAAAGTGATATGCTTGATCATGGGAGTCACACTGAGGCCCATCAACTGACAAGAATCAGACACTAATTGCCTAGGATATGAGATTAAAAAAGAGTCGGAGGCCCCACTACTGTGACAGTAAGACTTCTCCTAGATTTAATGAGAATAGAATTGAAAGACTACCAGGAGCGATCCCGCTCTGGTCTACAACCTGAGAGTCTTTCAATCTTTGAGAGAGTAATCTCAGTGTCTTTATTTTTTCCGTATTAAAGGCAACATATCTTCCAAAGATGTCTAGATACACGGTTTTGTCTTCCTGTGACATGTCTCAAAACAGAATCACCATTTATTTGCCAGTTTCCTCTGGCAGAGAAGTCAGAACTGATGCTAAGTCTCTTGATAAGACTGAAAGGAGTCTGTGTGCCTTTTTTTCTCTCTCCCTGTGAGCTTTCATTGGGTGTTTTGTGAATAGTTACTACTTTGGCATTTAATTTACAATTACTGTTTACATTATTTGCTTAATGCTGGGTTATTACAATAAACCACCCTCTACTTGTTTATAAATGGTATTTTAAAAAAACAACTCCTCAGGTCAAATTAACACCTTTCTTATAAGATTTTAGAATCAAATTTCTTCCAGTTATGAAGGATATATCTGAGATGCGAATCAATAGGTATTAATGGTATGTTAATTATATATCTACAAGAGAAAGGAAAAGCAACAGTGTACACCCAGTGCATCTACCACTCAGTCGGTAATTCAGAAGCTGGGGGAAGCCTGCTTCACCTGATCTCAGGGTTGCCTTGGCTAGCAGTGACCAATTTTCACTTTTCTTTATTTTTCTATTAATTTGTAGTAAAGGTGGGGCATGATTTCTTTCTTGTAAGGATCTGGAAAGATTTGGAGAAAAGCAAAAATGGAAGAGCCACTTTGATCACAATGGATCAAAGGCCAATGGCCTCAAGAGAATCTCTACCTTCCCTTTAGCACCCAGTTATTACATTATCCAGAATATGTTATTGACATTATTTGAGATCTAGCATTCCCTATTTGATATAGAATATACACATCAATACAGGCATCTAGAAAATATTGCATAAATGTAATCAGCCTTCGTTAGAAAAGGGCACCTGAGTTAGGTTAGCATAAATATAGCAGGAACTTTAAGTTAAATGGAGTGAGATGAGTAACCCAAGGAACTTAACCATGAAGGAAGCAGTGAGATGCCAGAAGCAGGGTAGCGAGTGTGTGCAACAGAGGGAACTCATAAGCTTAATAGAGCAGGGAATTCAATGATCTCAAGCCAAGAGAGGAGAATGCATACTTGAATAGAATTAAGATAAAAACAATTTGAATTGTGATCAGGTGAAAACACTAAAATGTATGTCTGAGGGTTTTATAGACTCTTCCCCTGTGATTAAAACCTTCCTTTGAGGGAAGCTACTTAGAAAAGGATATTAAGAGGAGGTAAACCAAGGATATTTTAGAACAAGATGCAGGAAAGTAAAATAATAGGATGTTGAGTTGAAGCATTTTGTCTTGCAGGGAAATTCACTAAATATGAGGAAGTAGATATGAGGAAGCAAACAACTCAAAAGAAATTCAAGAAGTCACTGAAACTGATCAGATTCACTAAGACCCGCCCTTTCCATGCATATATAAGTGATAAGGGCTGCTAAGAGATGCTCAGACAAGCTGAACTGCCGGGAAGATGTTCAAACCCAAAACCTGTTTGGAAAGGATACTTTCCAGCCTGTAGAGCTGCAGTGACCTCCATGTCCCCAGCTTTCAGCTGTTGTCATCTATGCTGGGTGGGCTGTGGTGATGGAGGTGTCTTTGAGTAATTTTTGATCCTGTAAGTAACCTCTTATCCATATCCCTGTGAGTAAGCCCAATAAAATTTATCGGTTCACCAAGTTAGACTTTGGTATTATTCTTACTTTGGTCTGCTTTGGTTTCCTCTACAGGTGAATAGATGTTTTCTCATGTCTACCTAATAATAATGCCAGAGAATACTGGAATCTCCTTCTGTCCTTCCCTGTGCTTCTTAGACATGGTGGTTATCTCCACCAAAGCAATCAGATGACTTACACAGACTGTAATGTAGAGTACAGGAATGATTTATTATAAAGTGTGCATCATAAAAGTTGAGAGTGGACAGTCAACAAACAGACTGTTATGGAGGAAAATGGTCTCATGCCCTAAGGATAAACCTTAGCTAGAGAGACCATTGTGACAATTTACATTTTAGGAAAGTCAAATGCTGTTTTGAACATCTGCAGGGCAGATTTACTAAGGTTCTGTCTAGGCAAGTAGCAGAACCATTTGGATAATCTCTTAGGGGCTTAGGACCTTCTGAGCCACAGTCATTAAGGCAGTTTAGGATGTTACATCTTCACTCTGAGCCAGAGGCATGCCTCAGATCCCATTTCTCTGACTAGTAATTAGAGTCCTGAAGTTTAAGTTTGTGGTTTTACAAGTTGTGGAATATGAGGAAGTGGTCATTGCCAATATTTAAATGGCTAATATTTAACTTGCTATCTAATAGGGTGAGACAGACATCATGGCTCTAACAGTTAAAGCTAATGCCTGAAAATGTTGGCTGCTCAATTTTATGGCTTTGTTTTCTATTCTTTTCAAGGGTTTATTAAACCTAATCATGATTTCACAGAAACAGAATCAAGAGACTGCCATTCCATAATTAAAAGCATTTCATGATGTCAAAAAAGAAAAAGGAAAATAAAAAAAAATACAGGGAGAGTTCAAAATTAGTTAAAAATTGCCAAGGATACCAGTTTTTCACAAAACAGGGGAAGGAAAAAGACTGGAATTTCATGAGTACAAACTAAGATGTGATGTCCGGGCTACACATGGGATGTGCTCTATGGGCAGCTCTTTTGTACTTGACTTCCCTTTTTCTCCTATCGTTTTGTACTTTAAATTCATTTGGAGTTACACGTTATATACAATGAAATGCACACATCAAAACTCTTTCCATTAACCCATTTGTAAGATTGTATAAAGCCATGTAATCACCATTGAAATACTGCCATGGAACATTTCCATCATTCCAAGAGGATTTCTTTATGCCACTTTTGGGCAAAACTTTCTACCTCCCATCACTACGAAGCAATCACTATCTAGTTATATGACAGGCACATGGGAACAGCTTTTGCAAAACAATATTTATCTTCTCAAAGTAACAAAAACCGGGCTTCTATTCTTTTATTTTATTTAGCATCTATGTCTCTTGTCTCTCTGACTATTGGTTTTTCTAGGTTCCTCTTCTTGTGCCCCGAAAAGCATTAGAAAACAAGTTATCATTTCAAACTTTGAAATACCTTGGGTTCTGAGTGAATAATAAACATCTTTATTACAAAAGGGATCCTCATAAAATTGAACCCTCCCAACATAGGTGATTGCCAATTATGGCAAGACTGAACCTTAGAGCAGGAGGAATCATTTTATGGGAGCCAGATTGCTCCTGTCAGTGATGATAATAATAATGATTTCTTCAGCAACATGAAACCACCTTTCAGGACCAGAACATAGATCATGATCAATCATGTTGCACCTTGATTGACACTCAGATTGCTTAGTAATTCAAACATTAATACATACCTAAGTTCATCCTCTCTTTAAATCTAAAACCCATGTCAATGTTGTAAAGACAGACTCAGTGTATGATCTCTTTATACTTCCCAACATGGTCTCATTGAGCAACTCTCTATTTCTCTGTTCTCACCATTACCTAGGTTCTTAATAGGTCCATTAATGACCAGAGATGGTCAAGTCTAACTAGTTGAAACAAGTGTGGCCTACCCTTTCCCCTTAAAACTCTATGCCTATACGAAGTTTTTCTTTATTACTTAACATTGCGATAATGAAACATTCAGCATTGTATGTCTGTTTTCTTCCTTTCTTTCAGTATTAAGTTTTCAAATTCATTAATAATTTAGGAGTAATTCTCTGTTATGTTTTGCTTGTTTGAATATTTGTTCACTATTATAAAATATACTATATTTTCTTATCAGTTTTATTAGTGATGGACATCTGGATTCTTACAAGCTTTAGTACAAATAAAGCTGCTCTACATGTAAATTATTTTATTTTTGGCACATACAAAAAAATGGAACTTCAGTCAATACCTGATGCTTTTCAAGTACTTAACTACACTAGAAAGCTTTTGGATGTAAGGTATGTCCATGGGTGTTTCGAAAATTGCTGGGCCTGACTGCATGCCACAAGAACAATAGTTGCCAGTTATTCATTCTAACTGATACAGGGCAATAGCGCAAGCACAAGCAAGTGCTTGTAAACTCAATGAGTTAGTGAAATTGAACCAGACAACCTGTCAGCAAACCAAAAGCACAGTGACTAATGACGCGGGCTCCTAGCCAATCACAACACACCAGCAGTGACCGCCAGTTTTAAAAAGACCAACCAGTAACATTCCTGCAACAGCTTCACTTTCCTAACCCCATAAAAACCCCTACATTTTACAATAAAGAGCTTATGTATTGGAATTTCTCAGAGTCTGTGTCGTTGTCTCTGCATCTTCTCACCCCCTGCCCCCAGTAAACAGAAATCACACAACAGGCAGTAGCAACAGGCCAGCAGAAACTATACTGTCAGGTAATGGAGAAAATGTTTGACTGCCATGTTGCTATAATTTATTACTTGGTAGTAATAGTCCTATGCAGATGATTGTTTTTGTCTCAAAATTGAATCTTTATATGAAAAAATTATATATACATATATAAAGAGTTTGTATATTTTATGTGACCCTTATGATCAGACAATATGAGAAAAAAAAAACAATCTTTTTGGTTTATAATTTGAGACTGATGATATAATATGGAGTCCTTATATCCCAAAGTAAGCAAATTCTTTATTTAGCATTTGATAATTCTTAAATCTAAATATGATAAAGTTCCTTTTTACTTTTTTATGAAGCAGCCAAATCTGGCTTGTCACTTCCAGTCACATTAATGTAGCTAAAGCAACAAACAAAATAAAGTTTCTACTAATCTGTAGATTTGTGGAGTATATAGCCCAATTCCTTAAAGATGGATAAAAGTAGTACTCCTCAAATTAAAAGTTGAGAAGTTGTGGGCTAAAGGAGGAAGAATTTGCATTGTAGCCATGCAGATAAATATCTATTACTTGAGCATTCTGACCAAGAATAAATCATTTTGTTTTGATGTTAAATGTTAGATGGTTTAGATGGAATTGGGCATCTCCAACTTGGATCGATTGGTGGAAACCAGACACAGGTGTCTAAAGAAGAGATTTGTCATACAGAAGCAAGATGTTTGACTAGAGTTCCAGGATCAGCGCCAAGTTTGGGAATGTTTCAAGGTGACTGACACCAGATAAGTGCACTGGTGAATTCCTCTTTGAAGTAGTCATGTAGTAGGGAATCAGGCCCTTGGAAAAAAAATTAGGTACGTGGGTAAATGTTTTATAAGCCCTCTCAGGTTTTATGTGGATTTAGTTGACCACGTTGAAGCACCAATTGTTGCAAGGAGAGGCTGCTTGTTCTTCCCGGCTGCTAGGCTAGCTTAGCCCCAAAATAATCACATAAAAACTGTATTAATTAAATCACTGCTTGGTGCATTAGTTCTAAACTTTTATTGGCTAACTCTCACATCTTGATTTAACTCATTTCTATTAATCTGTATATGGCCAAGTGGCAGTGGCTTACCAGGAAAGATTCAGTGTGTCTGACTCTGGTGGCTCCGTGGCGTCTCTCTCTAACTCGGCTTTTTTTTTTCTCAGCATTTCATTTAATTTTCCCCACCTACATAAGTTCTGCCCTATCAAGGCCCCAAAACAGTTTCTTTATTAACCAATGAAAACAACACAAAGACAGTAAGACCTCCTACACCAGGTGAAAGCATACATTTTTCTGTGAAAATAAGGGGGATGATGGGAATGTTACAAAAAAGTGTAGAAAACAAAAAAGGCAGAAATGGGTAGTCAGCTGATTCATTTTCATTATTCTTTCAGTGCTAGAGATGCCTGGCTTATGGCCATCAGGAGCTGGGGAGGCCTTGTCATATAGTCAGGAAATTCACATTTAAAATTGGATAGAAGAGCAAAAAGTAGAGAAGTTAAATATGTAATCAAAAATTAGTAGCTGAAGATGGAGTTACAAGATAAATTAACGTGGAAATTTATATTTAGCATTTAAGCATTTCCAAAGTAGTATATTTTAATTCAATAAAGTTTGGAAAAGCTAATGCATTTTCAAAATGTAATTTATGTCAGACAAGTATTTTAGATAAAATACTTAAAGTAACAAATATAAGATTTTTAAACTTGAATTAATGGCATTTGAGCTGACAGGTGGCTCAACAATTGAATATTTAGAGCTTTGCATAGGACCAGGGTTTGGCTTCCAACATGCAAGTGGCAGGTTAAGATAGCTTGTAACTACTGTTACAGGAGATTGGACGCCCTCTTCTGACCTCACTGGTTTCTTGGTGCACATATGCACATGAACACATGCAAATTCATGCACATACACATATGTTTGTGAAAAAAGTCTTTAAATTAATGATACTAAAAGTAACCAACGTGAAGTTTTTGTACATATTTTAGAGTTTATTTCTTCTTCCACGTACAATGTTAGATAAATATATGTTAATCTCGACAACGTCTTTAGAAACCTGTAATTTTTATACCCTCAGTCCGTTGGAACAATTTCTATTAGATATACATAAATATCTTTATAGTCTTATATTGTTCTGCTTTGTGATTATGTTTTGCATGTGTTCTATGTTTTTATTGACAAGCATTGAAGTATCAAGATTGTAGTCAGAGTATTGCCATGTAGATGAACGATCTTCACAGAAACTGCAGATTATAAAATGTTGGTAGTGCTCAAGTGTTTTCCAAAGGTGGAAGCTTGCCATGTCTTTATGTCATTGGCTCTATAATCTTTATCTAATCCTAAATCTAAATCCATAAAAGCAAATTGCTAATACATATAATTGCAAGAAACCAAGCAGCAACATCTATTCAAAATTTCCAGAACTACTAGACTCCACCCTCAGGAACATGAAACTAGTGTTTTGTTTGTCTGAATAATGTTCTGTCTTTTGCTCTTTGTCTAGAATAAATAAATTTGGTGTCCTCAGAACTTTAAAGCTTGGTTATTTACACAGGATTTTAACTTGGCCTAGTTCCCTATATCTAAGCTTCATGCTGTGTTAGGGATACTGCCAACACTTGTATGTCGATATTGAGGAAGATCTGTAGATTAGAATTTGTCTTCTCATGAGGGAAGCATGGGGAAATTCATGTTCCAGGTAGCGGCATGAAGCAGATGAATAAGCTGGATTCATAACTTTGCACAAACAGTGAATATAAAATGCATGAGTTATGGGTAGTATAGCTGTTAACAGGCCTTTATTGAAAGGTTATTTTGTTTTAATTAATATAATATTTTCATAAAGGAGTGTGTGTATGTATTTAGGTTTGATAATGTTAAAATGTTTTTCCTGGATTGAATTAAATTATTTTGGTTATTTGTTCAAAGTTTCTTTGAACAAAAGTATCTGGTTGTATTCCAGTGCTGAAAGATACTTCCAGGTGATCACAGAAACCCTACCCATGGGGAACTGGTAGTATGAGTGACGCTCCCGGAATTTGCATGGATACCAGTCTCTACATCCTGAAGTGGCTTTATATAGGTGTTTAAGAAGGGTAACATCATTTTCATAATTATTATTGCATATACAGTGTTCTGCTTGCGCGTATGCCTGCAGGCCAGAAAGGGTCACCAGGTCTCATCATAGATTGTAATGAGCCGCCGAGTGGTGGCTGGGAATAGAACTCAGGAACCTCTCAACCTCTGAGTCATCTCTCCAGCCCAAGAAGGATAAGGTTAAAGAAAACAAAAAAGAGGGGACAGTCAAAGTTATTCCATTGAGTAGTGAAAAACGAAGATGTACCACAGATGTCAGTCTGTATTTAGGTCTGCCTCTGTGTTTTTGTATATTGTCTAAATATTTTGAAATGTTTGTGAGGCATGCAATTTTGATTATTCACTATGAAGCATTTTGATTGTTCTTTAAGACTAAGGATGACTGCCAGAGCCATGCTGATCTGAGTGGCCAGTGCTTCATCCAGAGCCATAATGTTCTCCGTGCTAGAGTTGCTGCTGAGGGCCATGTCTACATTCATGGTCATGCTGCAGCAGGGAGGTCTGTGTTCATATCTGGGGCCTGTGTCACCATCGGGGGTGATAGCAACCATGCATGATGAAATCAGAGGGCCATGCTGAGCTGGCTCTGTTGCACACTGGAAAGCACAGCAAGAGAACTGGCTGTGACCCTAATGGGAGAGCTGCCCTCCCAAACACTCACTCTAGGTCAACTGACCCTGATTGCATGGGTGTAGAAGAGCTGGCTCCACCCATCCTCTGAGGGGAGTAGCCCTAGTGGTCCAGACTAACCAGCTCAGCTGCCACCTAGGCCCATATCCAGGTTCTTAGGCTGGCCCACCTTAATGTCTACTCAGTCTATGTCCTGCTGGAGTTCGTGAAGGGACTGGTCACATGGAACCTAACTGCAGGATCTACATACGTCTTGTTGTAACTGTGGAGTATGGCAGTAGAGTTTCATGATGATCCAGTAATGATGGTATAGCAGACCAATGATTCATTGCAATGAACGTTTGCAAGTAGAGCTGATTAGACAAAACGGTGCACTGTGTGATACAACACAGCCCTCAATCCTCATTGCCACTAAGATGAATGGAGTGGTGGTGGAGAGTCTGTAAAGATGGAGGATCAAAGGGTGTTTGTTTGTTTTGGTTTGGTTTTAGTGTTGCTTTCTTTGTTTTAATGTTCTTTTGAATATTTTGAGGAGGACATTGTGAGAGTGAGGGACCCATATTGGAAGACTGAGAGATAAGTGAAATTGAGGTACATGTTGTTAAATTCCCAAAGAATCAGTAAAGAAAACATGTTTTGTTTTAAAAAACAAAACTCCACATGAACAGTTGAATGTGTACTACAGCTGCATAGACTTCAAAAATCATCAAATTCAAAATTTTAAGACAAACGCATTTTTCTTCAAAAAAAAATCCATTTCTGAATAAAAACTGACAGGACAGTTCCTGGAATTCTTTTAAGTTATGAATCAATAGACACAGAACATTGTGACTAAAGCTTCTAATATTCCAATCCTTTTGGATTAACATTGATGCCTAATATAGAGTTAGATGTAAATTAGTAAGAAAAGATTTGATTTTATTTTTATCCCTAAGGTAAAATGTTACAAAATAATGAAAAAGTATGAATTTAAAGTCATATTACAACCTTGAGAAAATGAAATGTTGATTTTTTTTCCAATTATACTCTAATTTTGTCTCATGATAAAATGAGAGACTTGACATTCTCACCACAGATGCCAAATACCAAGGGGGGATATGTGCTATTTGATCTTCTATTTTCCTCTGACAATCTGCTCCAGATTCTTTATCATTCTTTTCTTTATTGTCAAATGAAAACCACAAAAATATTGTGCTGAGGATAATGAGATATCTGATATATAGAGAACTTTGTAACAACATGTTTATAAAACAGTTTAAATTAAATTCGAGTGATATTTTATAGGTACCTAGGTTAAAAACTGTTCAACATCACCATCATTAAAAGGACATAAATTATTTCAAAACCATTGTCATAGTTATTGTCAAAATATACAAGCATTTAAAATTATAGGTGAAGATTATCCAAGGAAAAATGACTCACAAATAGTCACCTGTATACACCATTAAGAGTCTTTCTTACATAATATTTGGGGAAAAAATTCTGCAACTAGCTCAAAAATTGGCAGGTTGTTCAGAATTTGCCACTTCTTATTAAGTTGTCTTATGCCTTTCTGGATGACCTTCTTGTCTGAGCACTTCCAACTCAGATGAACTCATGAAAGGATATGGGAAATTAAAACGTAGAATATTACGAAATGTTTTTTTTTCTAAAAGTATGTCTATTTTCAGGAATCTAATGCCCCATGGCTAATGGCAGTTAGTAAGAGAACTGTTGAGCCTGTTCAGTTTCTGAAGTCTCCACTGTTGTTAAAATATAAAGGAACATACTTTCCCATATGAATATTTCTGAAAGACCTGGGAGCAGAGTAAAGAAAAGAATTTGTAGTTATAAGGCCCAGAACTGAAAACTGATTTCAAATTTACAATGAAAATTGGTCTTTTCTCATGTCTTTGGTATATCATTGACAAGTTATTTATAAATAAATGTAGCATTTACTTTCAAAATCATAGTAGTGATTTTTATCTAATGCCTACCCAAATAGAAAGACATTTTCCTAAGTCAAAAAGTTCCACAGGCAGCTGTGTTTCATGTCCTTAATATTTCATCATTTTAAGATTGTAAGAGTTCTCTTATTCTACTACTTCAAGTAACTTCCAAATTGACCTAAGGGGTTCATCTAGAGTTAGCCATTTGTAAAATTCTCACAATAGACCAAAGAATTTTTGCAGGACTTGGTTATGATGTTTCACATTTGGAATTTTCTTTAATGAACAATGGTGTCATGGCTGCAAGATAAGCCAGAGTGGCACAAAGCTCACATAAATAGCCAACCACTATCTTATTTGACTTAATGAGATAGAAACTATATGTAACAATTCTTAGGTAACCTAGGATCTGAGGTTAGATAGACCAGGAACCTAGGATTTAAAAATAAAGCAGTAGAATAAAATAACTCCATATGATATTTTGCTAAATTCATAGATCAGCGCTTTCTCCATCCACTATCAAAGATGCTTCATCCTGCACCAGATGTGAATAAAATCAGAGATCCACAGCCACACATCTTTCGGTAAGAGAGAGACCTTGAAACACTTAGCTGTTTAGAGGACGTTTCCATCAAGTCCCTTCCCTCATGTCAGAGGGAACCCTGTAGAAAAGAAGGCATAGTGAAAGAGCCAGGGGGATGGAAGACATCAGGAAAACAAGACCCTTTAAATCAGCATGAAAAATGCTTATATGAACTCATAGAGACTGAGGCAACATTTAGAGTCTACATGTGATGTGGGATTCCCCTCTGTATGCTATAAATATGTTTTATAACCATTGGTTAATGAAGAAACTGTTTCAGCCTATAGGAAGGCAGAATATAGCCAGTATGGAAGGGATATATAGAGAGAGTAGGCAGAGTCAGGGAGACACCACGTAGCTGCCAAAGGAGAAAGATGCCTGCTATACCCTTACTAGTAAATCACAGCCTCATGTCAATATATAGATTAATAGAAATGGGTTAATTTAAGATATAAAAGCTAGCTAGAAAGATGCCTAAGCTATTGTCCTATGTTGCAATTGATATCATGAAATTTTCTGGAAAATGGATTGAACTAGAAAAGATCACCCTGAGTGAGGTAACATAGACCCAGAAAGACAAACAGGGTGGATATATTTATACTAAAGTATAACTATGCTGCAATCCAGGGACCCACAGAAGCTAAGTAACAGGAGTCCTCAAGGGAGGACATATGAATCTCACTGTAAAGAGAAAATAAAATATACGTCATGGGTGGTTGAAGGAGAGGAGTCTTGATGAGGAGGGTGGTATGGGAACCAGAGGGAACAGTATGGGAAAGGAACGGGCAGGGGTGGATGGAGAGAGAAAGCACTGGAAAGAAACTGAAATCAGGGAGTATCTCTGTGATAAGATAGAAACTTGGTGCAATGGAAATTCCCAAGGATCTATGAGGATGACCCTAGAGTGAGATAACCCAGACAAAGAAAGACAATTATCACATGTACTCACTCATAAGTGGTTTATACACATAAAGCAAAGAAAAACAGGCCCACAAAATCATAATCCCAGAGAACCTTGACAACAATGAGGACCCTAAAAGAGACATACATAGATCTAAGCTACATGGGAAGTAGAAAAAGACAAGATCTTCTGAGTAAATTGGGAACATGGGAACCTTGGGAGAGGGTTAAAGGGAAGGGAAAGGATGAGAGGGGCAGAGAAAAATGTAGAACTCAATAAAAACCAATTAAAAAATGACTTCTAGCAATTTGAAATATGGAGCCTGAACTGACTATATCCCATAAAGAAGCAAGACTTAGAGTGGAGTGATTGGGACCCATTCCAGCCACATAACCTTTGACTTACAATTTTCCTCCCTGTAAGATATGCTGGGGTTAAGGTGATGAAGAAATTGTGAGAATGGCCAGGCAATGACAGGTCCAGCCTGAGACTTATAACATAAGAGGAAGCCCACTCTTGAGAGTTTCTTGAGAACCAGAACCAAGAGGCTGTTCAGTCTACAGATCTAGGATAGAGCCTGCCATAACTAGCAAAAATAAAAATAGCGAGTAAAATGATCCCTAATGATACTCTGCTATAATCATATATTGTTGCTTAGCCTAACTGCCATCAGAGAGGTTTCACGTACTGCAACTTGATATACCAAGGCTAGATGATACACAAGGGAGGCCTGCTCATTTCTGAAGAGAAAAGTGGGTAATGGAGCAGAGTAGAGAGAAGGTTGTGGGGGTGGTCTAGGAGAAGAGGAAGGAAGGAGGGAAAACGGTGATTAGGCTGCGAAAAAATTTAATTGATTAATGAAAAATTTTAAAAAAGTAATGCAGCATTAAGTTTGACTCTTATCTACAACATGATTCCATTTTGTGTTAGGTTCCTTTTTTTTTCTTTTGATTTTCAACAGTACCATGGTCATTACAAATGTCCATAAATCTGTGTTTATCAAAGAACAACAACATCAAAACACATGCACAAGATTGCTGTGGGAATGCTTTGAACCCTGTAAAATGTGTCACTCATATTGGTTTAATAGAAAAGTTTTTCACCTATTATCTCAGATTTTTTATTAATTAGCTCTTACAACTGAAATTAACCTACAATTCCTATCTGTGATTAGCCCTGTGGCCTGGTATCTTTTCTCAGTGCGGCATTTTCATCTTGCTTTATCTGCATCTGGATGGTGCTGCAGACTGACTCTTTCAGAATTCTCCTAGTCTGGCCATCCACCTATAAGTTCATCTATACTTCCAGCCTGGCTACTGGGTTTTAAAGTCAAGCAGATGGGCCAGAAAGATGGGAAAGTAAATAAGGACACCTTCTGCCAAGCATAAAGACCTGAGATCTCTCCCCAGAATCCACACAGTAGAGAACCAACTTTCATTAAGTTTTCCACTAACCTCCATCCAGGTACTGTGATACAAGGGCCCATCCACAATAAATACAAACACCCATGCATGTGTACATGCATACCTACCTTTACCTACTTATATGCATCCATACATAGTATATACATGCATACATACACACATGTAGAATGGGGCCATTTGGTGTTTGAGAAGGATCAAGCTATGGTGTCAGAACCATGACTTCTTCAAGTAAACATAGAACCAAAATGGATTGTACTATGTTCACAACTTAGTACATATATTTATAACTTAGTACATATGTTCATAACTCAGGCCTCAGGGAACATCCTCAATGACCAAAATATCATCAAAGGGCAATAGCTTCTAACCTTCTACTCTCGTTTAAAACAGCTATTGAATGGCTGGACTTATACAGCAAATAGAGAAGATAGCTTCTCAGTGACTACTGTGAGTCTACATATGGTAGCAGGGTCACCCACAACAGCTGCTTTTAATTCAAATGATCTGGCCAAGCAAATCAAAGAGGTAGATCTGTCTCTAAAAGCCTCTTTAGTTTTGTTTCATGGGAGCCTGAGAATTGATAGCTCTAGCAAGAAGAAAAGATCCAGAGGTAAGTAAGACATCACCCATACAGTGTCACATAAAAGTGGACATTTACTCAAAGGACTACAGCATGCTGCTTAAGGCTGAATGCCTGGAACCGGATCTTCAGCATATAAGATGCGTTAGTTGGCCCCTCCATCCCTAGGCCACAAGGACTGCATCTGGGCTAGGCTGTGTGACTGGTAACTGTAGGATTCCCTGAGCCTCTGCTTGGGCCTTGATTGGTAAATTGATGCATTGCCTCGCTAGGAATTAACCACAAAATTCTTGAATACCAAAGGGATGATCTTGGAATTACTAGAGATTCTTTACTAGGCTCTGCATTGAGAGTTATTTCTGATTTGCTCGCATTGTTTGAAATGGAGAGTGTATTTAGTACACTGCAATGTAGCCATACAAGAAAGGGAGAAAGCTTTGCACCACTGTTCCCTCTTACTATTGGACAGCACCACTGGGGCATTGGGGTTTAAAATCTAAAATCTAGATAGATGATAGATAGATAGATAGATAGATAGATAGATAGATGATAGATAGATAGATAGATGATAGATAGATAGATAGATAGATAGATAGATAGATAGATAAGATAGACAGACAGACAGATGAATGTCAAAATGTGTTTTGAAATAGTTTGGGTTTTGATTTACTATTTTAACAATATTATTTAGTATGTTAAGAAACAGGAAATGAAAAATGAAACTGGTCATTATTATTATAATTGAACATTCTTAAAGAGAAATTCAAACATCGAATATAGTATTATTATTTGATAAATGCTAAGCTTTTCCATAATATTCAAAGCTGCCAGCATATATTATTGTTCAGGGTAGTATAAAAGTTAATTTCACTTGTTAGGAATTTTTCCAGACCCTTGTTTTTATTCCTTTTTATAGCATTTCTACATAATGATAGTCTTTCCATTCTTTTGAGCTAGTAAATATACTATGAGGTAAAAGTAATTGGCTTTGTTCATGTCTTTAGAAAACTCTTTGTATTCTTCAATGTTTAAGGCTTTCTAAGTTTCATTTATACTTATAATTTATATAAGAAAAAATCCAGCAAAAGTAAAACAATGCATTCTTTAGAAAGACACTGTGAAGACTCCCCTAGGGCCTATGACCTCTAGTGAAGGGTCCTTAGTCAGGTTTACAGTGCCAGCATTGAATTCTATACTGTTGAGTGAACCTTAAATCCAAGCAAATAGATGCTGCCTATCTGGTTCTGTACCACTATGGCTCTCGAGTGAGCTCATCTTTTCAGGTGAGTTATTATAGCTGTTTGCACAACTAACAGCTGGGTGATATTGCTGATGCATTTTCTTCCCCAGCAGTCTTCCTATAACAGGAGGCGTTTCACAGATGGCCACGAGGGAAACTTTTCCAAATCAGTGCTCACTTTATTTCCCCAAGTCCTGTGAACAAACCATGTGGCACTTTTAACAATCGGTTCTAGTCCTTGTGTTCTGGTGGACAACCAAGTGCAATAGCAATAGCCTGTATTGTTTGAGAATCTCTTTGATCTCTTTGAACAGTAACCTGAAGGTAGGTATCACATGTCTGGAACTGGATTTATCAATTGGTAGTCTGTGGTTGCTATAGTAGCAAATTCCTCTCTAAATATTTAAGCTCTTATATCTCATCAGAGAAGCATCTTTTTGCAGAATAAAAAGAGAACCACACACGATAAAAGTGATTGAATTGCTAAGCTTGAATAATATATATGTATATATACATATATATTACACACAAATGTATATACATACATATATATGTATGTGTCCCTTTCTCCAAGACTCTAAGACTGAGAGAAATCATGAAAAAGAGAATGGATAGATCATTAAGAGCCAGAAGTTAGGTAGGATTGCTATGGATAGTGTCATCTAGACATGTCAGAAGATTGTGCTTGTGAACTATCAACAGTTATGGTTGCCAACACAAGGCCTACACAAAGATCAGTCTAATAAATACACCAGCAAGGATGAGTTGGACTAGAAGTCCCTAGACCTCCTTGAGAAGATGCAGGCAGGTGATAGCTGATGGGGAAAGGAAATCACTTTTCTTTAGGAGTGAGATCCTGGTAAGAGGCACATGCTATAGTACACGCTACTGTAGTTATGTAGTACATGCTACAGTTTCACACACACACACACACACACACACACACACACACACACACTGTAAAATAAGTCATCTGAATTTAGAAGGGAGATATAAGGAAAAATCTTGAAGTAGTTGGAGTAAGGAAGGAAGGTTAGATTTTATCAAATAAAATTGTATCCATGTATAAAAAATAAAATAATGGAAAATGAGGAAAAGAAAAGTAATACACACAATATTTACACGCTTTTATCATTGTGAACATATCCATATAACCTCCCTGAATGTATTCACTCATTCATTGAAAACAACTTCAGCCTGTGGCTTCTTATTGTTCAGACCAAATATAGCAACATTAAATTTTACAATTGGAAAAGGGTTTTGAGATTCACCACAACATCTTCTGCTCATTGGAGAAATCTCAGTGCACAGATAAAATTATTATCACATTTAGGTGATGTCAACTTGATCTCTCAGGATTTAATCACTGAAATGTTTCCCCTCCAAAATAATGCTTTTGGTTCTTCTGATCACTACTAATATGACAGCTTCCCTCAGGCCGGTCAAATGTGTCAGAATACACTTCTACACACTAAAATAGCATAATTTCTAGCCATTTTACTTAAGTAATGTTTGAATACCTATTATACAAGTACTCTTTTTTATATACCTGCAGTTCAGAGGGCAAATAGTCCGGTCCCCTGTTAATATGGGATAATATTCTACCGTAGTACAAAGCAATGCAGAATACTTGGCAGTGACATTTAAGGGTTTGATATTGAGAAGTCGTTGCTACTTCACTGGTGAGGTCATGTCATGGCAGCTCAAAATTCAGATAAGGTGAAGGCACAACAGTTACTACACTTTCTCTTGAGCACAGGGAGTTGATCTTAAGCAGAAGTTGAAGGAAGACTGACAGTGCTTGTATTTCTAATCCAGAGCTGAGAGTTCTTGATTCAAAGAGATAATTTGCTTAATACTGGGATCTTAGCCACTACCTATACAGCAATATAAAGGATGAGATCACTTTTATTTTTTCTCTATGACTAGTATCAGTCGAATCAGTCTTATAGAAGTTAAAATATTCACATTAGTTCATTTTGCATAACTATATTGGAAAATAGATCATGGGATTATTTTACTTTCAGAAGAAATTATTATTTTAATCATAGTTTTAGAGCATCAAAGGCCTGAATCTACATGGTTTTCTCACTAGCAGATTCCTAACAAAGTACAGGCATTCTAATGCAAGCAGTTTGAGATAGATAGATAGATAGATAGATAGATAGATAGATAGATAGATAGATAGATAGATCTCTGTTCCTGTTTATCTCCTTTTTCTTATAAATCCACAGAAGGAATAATTTCAATTACCTTATCTAATCCTCTTTACTTCCTCACCATCCCTGCTCAAAATATCAGTTGAGTTTCTCCACTCTGAATTACCTAGATGGGAGGACTACAATCAAACACATAAACCCTTGAGGGAAACACTCATGCTATATCCCAAGCATCTTCAAATATGTGAAAGTAATGTCTGTTTTCCTTCAAGTCTTCTTTGTCCAGCACACAGGTCATCTGTTGGAGGTTTAAAACCCTTGAATCTGAAGACCACATTTTGCCCCACTTCATTAAGGATAGCTCTGTCTCAGAACATGCACTTCCATGCTTGCTGAATGCTTGGCTGAGGAAAGCCTTCACCAGGATATTGTTTCAGCATGTTTTGCAAAAAGCCAGCTTTATGAAAGATCTTTTAAAGTTGGTGCCCAGACCCAGGAACCAACCTTCAGATCTGTGTGTTTAACTTCCTTTGATATTGCTATATGTAAATTAGTACAGGCTGAAAGTAGATTTTCTTTTTTTGTACCAGAGCAACACTGTTGGCTCATCCTAAGTTTGTGGCCATATAAAATCTTGGACCTTTCCATGAACTCTCTTCATTCCTGAAGACCAAACCATATATTATATTCAGAAGAAAAATGGTCTCATCTCTGAGCAGTTATATCCTGTACTTACAAAATTATCTTTTGAACTTCAAATCAGGGCCACATGTTTTTCTGCTAAACTTCATCTTGCTGCTGTAAGTTCATTCTATCAAATCCATTGTGCCTTCTAAATTTATCATCCTGTATACTAGTGACCCCAAACTGCCTCCTGCAGGCTTGACAAGTATGTCTTTCTATGTTTAAAAGAACCAGCTTTTGGAGAGAGAGCAAGTCCTTGTGGCATGCTCCATTCAATGAGGTTTAACACAGACCCACTCAAGTTGATGAATTTGATACGTTTCTGTTCAGGAGCTATGAACTAGGGTGACCCATGTGAAAACAGAACAAATGAAAAAACGTGGAGCTATTGTGTTCTCGTGACCTGGCAACCTAGCACTACATCAAATTTAGTGTGAAGTGAAGGACTAAAGAGTAGGTTTACAACTTAGATTCATATTTTCACTGTTCTGCCCTATATAGTGGATGCTCAGTGTTGGATTCTCTGAGAGTTGGTTTCATATTTGCTAGAAAGATGATGTTCAATTAGATGATAAGGTCCATATTTTATGTGAACGGCATTTCTGGATTCGATGTAGAAATGAATGAACTGTTTGGGTGGGTGGGGGTTTTTTTTGTTGTTTTTTGTTTGTTTGTTTGTTTTTTGAGACTGGGTTTCTCTGTAGTTTTTTAAAAGACAGAAGCAAGACCATCCTTAGCCTTTTGGGAGTTTGCTGGTAGGTTCATAGTTCTGCTTAATTTGATCACAATACATCAGATGAAGTTCTCTTTCATTTGATCACAATGTGAAAGTGATGGAATGTACTTTCCAATTTCGTTCTTAATATGAGCATATCTGCATTTCTAGGCTGCTGTTGGCCTGTGTTTATCTGGAGTGCTGACAACAGATGCCATTATATAATGAAACCACGAGAAAGGAAGAGGTTATCTGGTGCTAGAGTTACGGAAGTTGGTGACTGCTATATGGGCAGATAGTAATTGAACATGGATTTACGCATTGCTCCAGCAATATCATTGCTAAAGCCCCGGGGAAGAATATTATCACTAACACCTGATTGGACAAATCAAAGTTGGTTAATGTCGTATGATGTGGGAGTGATTTCTTATTAATAAAGAAACTGCCTAGACCCATTTGACAGGCCAACCCTTAGGTAGGTGGAGTAAACAGAACAGAATGCTGGGAGAAAGAAGCTGAGTCAAAGAGTCACCATGATTCTCCCACTCCAGACAGACGCAGGTTAAAATCATTCTTGGTGAGCCAGCTCGTGGGCTACACAGATTAATAGAAATGGGTTAGATCGATATGTAAGAGCTAGCCAATAAGAAACTGAAACTAATGGGTCAGGCAGTGTTTAAAAGAATACAGTTTCCATGTAATTATTTCGGGTAAAGCTAGCAGTGGGGGGCGGCCGGGTGCCTGGGATGCAGCCCACTGCTCCTATTTAAACAGTCGTGTGTTTGTTTTCGTACTCTAGAAAAGGGGAAACTGTTGTTTACCTTCGGGTGACAAGAATAAGCAGTCAAAGGCAGCCCGGCCCAGTAGTTCCATCAGTCAAACATGGAACACAGTATGTGTGAATGCAAATGGATTTCCACAATAATGGGAAAAGAAGATGAAGGAAAGGTTTATTCCATGAACACCAAGTTTACTCTATAAAATTCTCCATGAAGAAGGAAATAGGACCAGCCTCCCACGGGCACTGGGCTGGGCTAGTGCTATCTATCAAGGGGGTTCAGTCCTCTTCTGGACATGGGCAATGTAGAGATGGCATGCTGGAGACAGACTAATTGAGTGACAAGTCAGGTATAGTAACCTCAGGTGTATTAAGTGTACAGTGACTGCTGGTACATTGTTGGGTACAGGGATACGTGGGAGTGTGGCACAACAGCTTGAAGTTGGGCTCCTCTGAGTCCCCCAAAGTGGCTAACCTGAGAAACATGTGCAAGTGTCATCACAACCACTGCCTAGACCAACTGAAACCTGGAAATTAGAGAAGAGTGCTGAACCTGGTGCAGTTTTGCTGACACATGTGAGCATTCCCTAGCAAGAACTGTGCAATTCATTTGAAAAATAACAATAACAAACACAAAACCTACTTATATTTGTTAGGTAAGAGTCGAGAAAGCCTAGCCTGTAAGATAAAAATAAACTTTGTGTAACTTCCATACTTTCTTAAAGGCTTGGTTGGTGACAGAGAATGCAGGAGGTGTTATCCATGCAGCAGAAAAAGATACTGAGGTCTGGGCCTCAGACCGGAATTGCCCCAGAGAGGGGAATCCCCAGTAGTAACTTCCTTCAGCAGGATTCACTGATTTAACATGCCCAAATATGCATGACTTGTTATAAAAATAACTCCATTCAAGTGCTCCATAACAGGACCCTCTGAAAGAGCCAGGCCATTTGTGCCACCAGCATGAACAAGGAAGCTGACTCTTAAAGAAGCCAGGCAGTTTTCGTTGTTAACCCTCAGTCAAGAAGGAACCATGCCTCATCTTGCCACCAGCAAAAAAAGCTTATCTGAAAAAAAAAAACTAACAAACTGTGGCTACCAAGAAACTGCAATTGACTCCCATTTTTGAAGATCTAGAAGTGCTATTTTTAAGCCTTCTTACGTTTTATGTGGAAGTACATTGCTGAACATTGGGCATCATGAGGTAAACAAAGACTATACATTTATTTCCCAGAAACCCAAACATGAAAAATTACTCAGAAACTATATTAATTACAACACTTTTTTAACCAATGGTTCACGGGTATTCCTAGCTAACTTTGCATCTTCAATTAACCTATGTTTTTGTTTTGTTTTTTATTTTTTATTAAAGTATGTGTTGTCACGGGGCTGTATCTCACCAGTAAGTTTCAGACATCCTTCTCCTTTGGCATCTACATGACTTTTGCTTGGTTCTGCCTTCTTTCTCCCTGCATTCAGTTAGGCATCAGGGAAACAGTTAAATTTGCTTTAAGATCCCCATCACCTTCTTCAGAAAGACTATTCTCAGGGGAAGAAGTGATGACAATGTGCCAGAAATGCTGTGAGTAGAGAGGAGCCTTTATATGCTGCCAATGGGAATGCAACATTGTGCAATCACCATGTCAGTCAGAGAGAAAGTTGTAGTAATAAGGGGTGGTGGGGCTGCATCCCCAGCACCCCGGCTGCCTGCTCGGCTAGCTTATGCCCGAAATAACAACACACAAACTGTATTCATTTAATCACTGCTTGGCCCATTCTCTTCTAGGCTAATTCTCACATATTAATTTAGCCCATTTCTAATCATCTGTGTGTAGCACCCCAAGGTGCGCTTACTAGGAAGATTCTAGCCTATGTCCATCCTGGGTCGGAGCCTCATCCCGGGAGCAGGGCATGGCGTCTCTCTCAGGCGTCTGCTCCCGAGAGGAGAGCTGTCGAGACTGAGCTCACTTCCTCTTCCTCCCAGAATTCTGTTCTGTTTACTCCTCCCACCTATCCTCTAACCAATAAAATGGGCCAAGGCAGTTCCTTTATTAGCCAATGACCTTCCTCCATCAGAAAGTTTTTCCAAAACAACTAAAATTAGATTTACCATGCAATCCACCCAATTCAAAGAACTCTTAACACATCTTGTACATCTATTTTTATTTTCACACGATCTATGATAGTTAAGAATTGAGCCAGCCTAGATGCCCATCCATGGATGAATATGAGAAAAAGTGGTAAAAATGCACAATAAAATTTTTAGATGTAAAGACAAATGAAATTATTATGTTTGTAAAAAAAAAAAACCAGAAAGTGAAGTCATTACATTAGGTGAAGTAAACAAGACCCAGAAAGAGCCAATAATAGGTAGTTTATCTCATACGTGTGGAAATTTAAGTATATATGTGAGCATGTGCGTGCTTACATACATGCTTGTGTCTGTATGTGTATATGGTGTTTGTGTGTGTGTGTATGATAAAGCTAGAGATGAAACACTGAAAAGTGAAGAAGATATGGTAATGGCCTTTGGAATGGTAGAGTGTTATCTGAGATTTCTGTCCAGCATGGTTCCCGAAGTCATTAAGTTCCCCCAAAAATCACAGAGGCCTACATTAATTATAAACTTGTTGGCCTAGTACCTCAGGCTTCTTATAAACTATTAAGACTTATATTAGCCCATAATATTTGTCTGTGTTAGCCACATGTCTTGGTACCTTTTTTGGTGAAGAAGTCACATCGCACTTGCTCTGTGTCTGGCTTCCTCTCTATTTCGGTGACCACTGAAGACTAAAACTTCCCTCTTCCCAGAATTCTTGTTACCCTACCTTTATTTCCTGCCTGGTCACCCCACCTATACTTCCTGTCTGGCTACTGGCCAATCAGTGTTTATTTAAAATACAAGTGACAGGATACAGACCATTGTCCCACAGCAGTGGAAGGAAAGAGAAGGCAATGCAATGTGTTTAATACAAAAGTAGGAAGGCTTTTTAAGATCTTGGGAGAGGAAGGATTCCAACAAAAAAAGACCAAGAACAAAGGCTGTTGGGGAGATGGATTAATAAGAATAAGGTAATGGATTAATAAGAATACTGTATATATGACTATGGAACATCCTTGTTGGGGTTTTTTTTTGCATACCAATAAGGAAAATCACTTTGTCTTTTAAAATGATCTTAAATTACAAGGTGCTTTTTTTTAAAAAATAAAAAAGCATATGTTTATATGCCAAGTGTCTTAGTTTTATATTGTCTTCAAATATATTTCTGTTTAAAATATCAAGAATGAAAAATAGTAAATTCGGCTGATTATATTTAAAAAGAGGGTATAATATAATGTTGTTGCCTGAACAGGACCAGTGTGATGACCAAAGTTGACATGCCAATGTGGACAGTGGAAATTACATGGGGTCCCACAACTAGATGAAGAAATACAGGTAATCACACTACTGGAAGGAGTACCATTAGTTTTCTTCCAGGATGGGCTCCTGGATAGAATGTCCAATTACAAATGGTTAGCCTTGGAAACATGTGTATATGAGCAACAGCATGGATTTAGTAGGGTTGCATATGTGAGCACACACATACACACACACACACACACACACATGCATATATGTAACAATAATTGAAGAAAAAGCCTTGAGTTTTGGTTGTGGGCTTAGGAGGGGTTTGGAGTAAGGAGAGACATGGTGTAGGTATAGTGCTCTAATATGATATTAAAAATAGAATATTTATACTACAATTACATCATCACAAAAAGAGAGAAACAAAGGTGAGAGGAATGTGGCAGTATTATCCAGAACTGTTCTTGATGAGGACATTTTAGATTTATGGAGAGGAATCCTCCCCTAGAGCACCCATGTCATTTTTCCCACTCCTAACACCCCATTCAGATGCTTTGCCAAAAGGCACTTCAGGCCTCACCTCTAAACGATAGAAGGCAAACCCTGTCAATTTACAAAAATCCACTGAATTATTAGGATCATTGTCATTTAATCCTTGAAGTAAAAACTGTCTAACTCAAAGGATTTTCAACTAATGTAGCCAGGATATCATTTCAATTCAACTGTTTATTGTGGTTTGGGTGCCAAAAACTTTGCAAATTCAAGAACATAAAATCCTCCATAAATTTATTAGTGTTCTATTACAAATCCAAAAAGTATTATAAGTTTTGTTAAACAGAGGGAAAATGATCTTAAATTCCAAGTTTATCAATGAAAATTTTATTATAATGCTAGAAATTGAACTCTTATAAGTAGTTGTCACTAGCAAGAGGCAAATAATAAAATATTTTTCATTATTCACAAGCACAGAAAGATTTTTGTTCTGGTTTCATGGAAGATGGTTTGCCTATTGGAATATTTAGTTTAAAGAATATGAAATACAAAGGAGGGGCTGAAGAGATGGTTCGGTGGTTAGCAGCACTGGGTGCTCTTCCATAGAACTCAGTTTTAATTTCCAGCTCCTACATGATGGTTAACAACCATCTGCAACTCCAGCCCTCCCTAGGGGATCCAGTGCCTTCTTCAGGACTTCTTGGACTCAAGTGATGAGCAGATATAAGTGCAATCCAAATGTCCATACACAAAGAACTACAACAAGAAGTACGACACCATAACCCTAAAAATGTTCAGTGGCGGCACACATGCCTTGGTGGTAATCTACATTTCCCTAATTGGACTAAAGACACTCTCAATGAAAAGACAACCATGCCTGGTGCTAGAAACCTAATCAGTGCTAGTGAAGTCATAGAACTTGAAGGCGAGCCTACAACAACTACTTTATTAAACCAGAAAAAAATCCTTAACAACAATCCAAAAATTTGTCCTTATACAAACAGTTAAGTGTAGCATTCATTCTTTATAAGGGAAAATTGACTTTGCAACAGATAGAGACCATTACATAAAGCCACAACCAATCAAAATGCAGAGTTGTGTAGTCCCCAGGCTCAATTGATATATCTAGAAATCTCACCTGCACCTAAGATTCAGGAAACATTGCAGAAAAGGAGGCAAAAAGATTTTAAGAGCCAGAGGATTATGGAGCTTTCTGTGAGATTGTATCTCCTAGTAATAAGTTCCACCCATAAATCCTTACCAATGTGGCTAAACGTGAGTTTAACAAGGATGACACCAATGGACATGCCAAAGCTGAGGAGTGAAAAACTCAAGAGACCTCAACCCTACAATCAGAACTGCAGCCAACCAAAGAATGCTGAGAGTTAAAGAAATAATTTTCTCCAGAGAAGGGCACACTGACTGTTGGTTCAAGGTCGAATGGTCAGTCACTAAAACATATATATGAGCAATATTATAAAAACTCAGCGGGTTATATTTAGGAATATGTATGTGTTACTCAGGGTTCTTTAGAGAAACAGAACTGATAGAATAAATCTATAAATGTAAAAATGAGATTTACCAACTACTTCAACAATGGTTGTCTTACAATAAAAAGTTTAAGGCTTCAGTATCTATTCAGTTTGCAGGGCTGAATCCTAAATAAACAGGCTCTAATGCCATGAAGGAGCAGACTTGCCAACATGAGTGAGGTCAAAGCAGATTGAAAGTGTTTCCTTCTTCCATGTCTTGTATATAAGATCTTATATACCTTTTGGTATATAAGATCACCAAAAGGTGTGGACCAGATTTAAGGTTGATCTTTATAGCTCAAAATATATTGATTTAAGGTAGGACTTCCCACCTAAAATTATTCAATCAAAAAAATTCCACGTAAGTATACTCTGTCACTTGTGTTCTAATTAATTCCACATGCATTCGAGTTTATTCAAGTGGACAGAATCACAACATATACACATGTAACAACTGCAACTGAAGACACAAATTTGAGAGAGAACAAGGAAGGGAATGTGAAAAAACTTGGAAAGAGCTAAGGAAATTGAGAAATGATGTAAATATATTATAATTCCAAGAAGAAAAGATAGAAAGTATTAGTTCGGAGAGCATTGGCTTGGAACATAGTAAATAAAAATAACTTTTTTAAAAAGAACAAAGGAAGACTCATTAAAAACTCTTCAGTTTAATTACATGTTGTATTATTCAATACTACATAAACTTAACAAATTTCTCACCAAAACCATGCAGATTTGACAATGTTAAAAGGAAGCATGCTACTTTTCATGCTAAACCATGAAAGTATAGGAATAAAGAAAGAAAAGGGACCCTCAATAAGTTGTACTGTTTGTTTTTATTTTCCGCTGACCTGACTTTACCATTGAGCATTATTCCCATGAAAGTAATTGTATATTATGAATTGTACTATGGAAACAAAATGTATTTGATGACTGAAAATGTCATTTAAATATCACCTTGTATACTGTTTAAAAATATAGAGTCTTTGAAATTGTCAGGTATAGTAGTCAAGAAAAATAAAGTTACGTGATCAAGATCAAATAAATATTTTCAATATTCTTATAAATATAGCCCAGGTCTTTAATGTTTTTATCCATTTGCCTAAAACTATGAGCGAAATCTATAAAACAACAAACAAACAAAACCCAAACAAATTTCCCCAATTCTTGATTTTTATGTTGTCACAAAGAATAATAGACCAACTGGTCTTTGAAATTTACGAACATTAGGTGAAGTAATTAAATTATCAAGAAGCAAAAGAGAATGACAAATAAAATCAGCATTTGTTCATTTAGGATACTGCCTTCCTTTCCTAACCATCATCATTTACTTATAATTAAATTTTCTTTTTCTTGATTGTGCAGTGATTTTTCAGTGTACAAATAGTCTGAAATGACCAACAGGGTCATGTTCTCCTTCCATTGATTTTCTAATGTACTACTTGGGCAGTCCTGTCCAAATGATGTTTGCCTTTGACTGACAGCCAGACATGGATTCTCATAATCTTTCATTTGGGAGTACAAACCATTTATCTATATTCCGAATTATTTCTACACCTGTAGAATTGGAGAATATTTGGCCATGATCCTACTCTTCACAATGGAGTTTGTACCTGCAAAGTGCTTCTCCATCTTCATAATCATAAAGCTGGGAGAGAATCTGTACTATAATCCTTCCTCTTGTCAATCTAGTTTCTATTTCCATCTTTAAGGTTGAGGATGGTAATTTTCCCTCTATGTTGTCTTTTTCTAGCCTTTCGTTAGCATTATGGCTTGGAAGTAACATAGCCCTTAGAAAGATGTAGTTACAGGCTTGATGGTGGGTTTTACCATTTCAACTTCAAGATAAACCATCTACAGTGTCTGAGCATCCTTGTCTTGGAAAGTAGACACTAGCAATTGACATATTAACAGATTGATGACTGTAAGAAAAAATAGACATGAGAACAGAAAAACAATACAGTGTTTTTTGTATTTCTGCTTAAAAAAAAATCTACATCTTGTCTAGTGGCTTTAACCCTGTAAAAATGCCAAAGAAACTTTAGTTTTTTCCTTATCTAGCAAACTGAAAAGGCTCTCAGAAAAATCTGCCCCAGGACAGAAAAGCTGGCTCAATTTCTTCCAATTTCTTCTAGTGGGAGAAAGCCAGAAAATGTGCTAGTTAGGCTCAGGTTGTTGGATATGCTACAGGAAAAATCAGACCACAGTACAATGATTTATCAGATAATTGTGTTTTATTTAACCACAAACTAACAACTCAGGGCTTATAAAGGATTTAAGACTTTTGCAGACAAAAACAAATTCAAATTCTGAATCTATTATATTTCTTTAAAGCCATATTAACCTTTCTGACTAAATAAATAATTTTCTTCATAATTCCTGAATTTCCTAGGCTTAGTGAAATGTTCAACGGTCCAAGGAAGAGGTGTTGCTTGAAAGAAGGAAGCTTGGCCTGAGTTCTGCCTCACATCCACTCAGACAAACCACTTAACATTTGATTTGCCTCTGTTTAACTGTATGTGATCTTAGATTAGCTCCTTTCCTTGCCTGAAATTCACCTTTTGAAATTTTGTGTATGTTAAAGAAAGCCCCGGGTGGTGGTGGTGCACACCTTTAATCGCAGCACTCGGGAGGCAGAGGCAGGCAGATCTCTATGGGTTTGAGGCCAGCCTGTTCTACAAGAGCCTAGTTCCAGGACAGTCTTCAAAAAACTACAGAGAAACCCTGTCTCGAATAAAAAAGCCCAAAGGCAACAAATTTAAAATTTGATATTTTTGTCTAAACATATTAATTGTGTACAAGTACATAAAGATTGTCATATCTCACTGAATACACATTTGCAACTGAGATCCACCAAGATGTCTACTTATGAATCTGATTACAGATTATTGCCTTTCATTTTTACAATTCCTTTGCTAAATGGTGTGGAACAAGGCACAATGAAGAGATAAATATACATATAAACATGAAATATTTACATTTTCGTGAATATTTTTCCACATTTATGTAATCATTACTCAAGGAGCTTAAGGATCTTTAAATAGCTGCATTGACAAATAAGATAAGAATATCTAAATATTTGGTATTTTGCTTGCATTATTTCATAGCAAAAATTATTTTGATGTTAAGCTAATATATACTCTTTACTGCACAGTGATCCTCTTTGTTTATTTTTTTAATTGTGTGGAGGGGAATTTTTTATTTTCATTTATTTTTTAATTTTGTGATGCATAGTCCTTTTTGCAGCCCAGACTAACCTGAGACTGAAAGAGAATTCCCTGGTTCCTGAGTTATTACAGACAAACATGGACCAAATCCTTTTTGTTTATTGATACTTTTCCCATCATAGTTTTCCCATCATGCATCCAGATCTCCCTGAATATGACCTCTGCAGATCCTTTTCAACCTCCCCGCAAAACAAAACAAAATCTAAAAGAAAACCCCCAAACCGCAGCAGACCAACAAAACAAATCAAAAAGGAGGGGAGAAATAGAAGGAGAAAAATTTCACCGAAAAGCTCTTGTGTAGTTTCACCCTTTACTTCTTCCATCTTCATTTGGAAGTGTTCATTGCCATGAGTCATCCATCTGGTTCCAGGCCTCTGTCCTCTGTCACACATCAACAATGGGCTCCCCGGATTTCCTGGCCATTGTTTGATGTCTTGGAGATCCTCTAGTTATGGATCTGTAGGTTTATACTCTTCTCCTGCTCTAACTGTTGACAGACAAGGTAGATGGCAGGGTGGGCCAACTCACAGCCCTGTGCAGGATATCAGCTGGGATACTCAGCCTGCCAGCTTTCACTCATTGCCCACTCTGTGTGCTTGCTCCAGCACTGCCTTGGCCAGTCCACCCATCACAGCAAAGAACAGGCATTTGTGCTCTCAGGTCCTTGGTCTAGCTCACTCACACTTACATCTCTAGGGTCAGCTCCGTTTTTTTGCTCTGTCTAGGTTCAGAGCCATATCTCTCAATTGCTGTAGGAGACATAGGGTTATGGTAATGGAGAGATTTACTGGTGACCCTTACCTGGCCTTATAGAAATTTATGTTTATGAAAACAAAATCATAATTAAAAAATGTTTTCATATTAAGTATTTTCCCATGTTTCTGCAATGAAATGATTAGTTTCTCAATGTTGTTTTCCAAACTCTTGGATGAGATTTGAGGAATATTGCAATGCCAAACTGGTAGTTACTGATATAATTTGTTCATGTTGCTAACTTGCTTTTACTGGTAATGTTTGTGGCCATTCATTCTTGTTTCTGTGCAATTCATATGTTTCTCTCAAATTTCTGTTAATTAAACTTGGCATCTAAAACTAATTCTGTCAGCCTCCATTGAATTACCACATGGCTTATTTATGAGACATTAATACTATTTCTGAGTTAGTGACAATAGTTTCTTGACTTAACAGTACATTTAAAAAAATCATAATCCTAAATTGCCAGGTCTAATACCTTTAGAATTTTTGCTACAATATAAATTTTTTGTGAAGATTATAATAAAATTTAGATAAACTTCACTTGGCAAAATTTAACATTTTTAAGCAAGTATACACTTCTATTATTTAGTCTTCTAATTTACATTTGGACTAAATAGATGTCTATTCTTTATGGAAAATTCAAAGTAACAAATGGTATCTTTCTAAGTTTCAGAGAGAAATCAACCTCTGAATGTGACATAGTGTGTTTTAAAAATGTAGGTAAGCTTGGGAGAGAAAGGAAATATAGACAGTTAAAAAATAAAAGTCTTTAAAGAGACAGTATAAGTAATATAAAAAGTGAAGACAGTCATAGGTTAAAGGAGTAAGAAGAAGTCATGTAAAGACGGAATATACACAAAGAGTAGGATTATGTATACTATTGTGTTTTCTTTGAATTTTTTGACTGTGAATGAGCTAATAAGAACAGAGAGACATTTCATTGTACCCGCTGCTAAGCTAAACCAACATATATATTTTAAAGGTATCTTGACGTCAAAATTTGAGTCTAAGGAACTGTTACTTTGGAAAAGAGATTCTGCTTTTGTTTCCACAGAAGATGAGAACCAATGGATTCCTTCCATACTATTGTGGTTTGATGGAACAAGACCCTCTGAAAAGTCTCCATGAATCCTAAAAAGACTAAGTCAAATAAACAGTATGAAGTAGTTTGGAGAAACTAGTGCCCAAGTTCCCAAAATGATTGCTTATAAATGTTTGGTTTCATTTAAAGGGGGATATGATATAGAAAGGAATACTTTATATTTTGGTATGGGATTTGGTTTATTGACACAAATTTAAGGTCTATTTGTTACTCTGTGTATATGTATTTCTGCTCTTGTTTATGATATTGTGCTTCTGCAGCTCATGTAAAAATATAATGTATAATTAAGAAATACAGATTAATAGATAGTCATCTATAATACTATAACAGTCAAACTGTAGTCACACTAGTTAGGTTTTCTAGATGTACAGAGATATATTTCAGATGGGTAAGTATTCTACAAAGCTTTCAAAGACTTACATAATATGGCATTAAAAATGTTTTAAGAACTTCGACTTTTATACACAGTGAAGCATGTCTGTTTCTGGCAGCACCAATTACTTCAAAGAGGTTGCTAGGCATTGAAGAAGCTCATTATAAAATTTGCCTTCAGTATGACAAGTAAGCAAATACAATTTCCTGGACTGTTTGATGGTATGCTGTATGAAGTGGACATGCAGGACCCACAGAAGAGTGACTGCTGAACTTTACATAAGATGGGATGGCCCTTCAGGCTCCTGCTTCACAGAAGAAACTGCCAGTCTTTCTGTAGGACACAGAAGAAAGAAACTGATGAACTTTGCCATTACAAGGCAGAACAAATCTTCAAATTTCCTGCTTCATGGAAAATTTTGCTGCATACTATGAGCCTGTAGGCTGAAGTTGGTTGCCCCAACATTGCAAATGAGACTTTGGGTAGTTATCTAGGTAGCTGGTTGTCTCTGTCATTTTTTGTACCTTTTGGAAGTTGCTTAATTGCACTTCCTGTTTACTCAAATAATATTATTCCCCTTCTCAGGTTTTTGATGGGATTAAAGACTAGATAGTCATAGTTACATTACTTTTAAGACTTAGCCAGACCATTTTTAATATAAGACTTAGACTCCTGGGGATATGAAATTGAAACATTTATTATATGTTTTCTGTTTTATGTTGTTAATACTGGTTGTAATTTTTATATGAGTTTTTGATTTTTCTTTTCCCTGGACAATACTTGATATTTGTTCTTATTGTATATAGCTTTGTATTAGACTTAGATCTTTCTCTTTTTTTTTTTTCAGGAAAAAGAGAGAGGTATTGTAGAAACTGCTTCAGCCAATAGCTTTTAACATACCTGCCCACTTTCAGAAAGGTTTCATGTACCATAAATTCAGATTGAAAGCATGCATGGAACTCTTGGCTGCTGGATTCAGTTCCAGTTTCCAGTGCACACAGAGGATTGCATATCACTACTCTTTCTATGAGTTTATAACCAAATAAATAAATCTTTATTATACTCCATTCTGGGCTATTGTGGAACTCTTTTGTATGCCAAGTGTGTGTGTGTGTGTGTGTGTGTGTGTGTGTGTGTGTGTGTGTGTGTAAATGAGTACAGATGTGCCATGGCCAGGAATAAAGTAGAACCCAGAGGACAACTTTATAGAGTCAATTCTTTCCTTCCATCTTTAAATAGGTTGTAAGTCTTGAACATAGGTCTTTAGGCTTGCACACACAAAAATATCTACTAAACCATCTCGTTGGCCCAATTCTTAGATTTATTTATTTTATTTTCTGAGAGTCTGGACAGTGCGCTCCCAGGATCCCCTTGGCCCTGGTCTCCGGTAATGTAATGGCCGACACATTGCAGTAATTTCTAGTTTCTTACATGAGTTCTGAGCAGCTGAACTCAGATTCTCTACTTGCACAGCAAGCATTTTACCTACCAAGTCTTCTTACCCTACTTTCCAATGTTATTACATTACTGATGAAATGTCAATATTCTGATTTGGAAAAGCATTTGTATACCAAAATAGGCATCATGGGATAGGTAGAGACCCAACAATTTAAGCTTCATGAAGAATATCACTTCTTATTGTAAAGAAAACAAATTTGAAGTTTTTTAATATGACTAAGTATATATTTTAAAAATTTCATTTCTTTTTTGGAATGTGCAAAATGAATAAAAGGCTAAGTACCCAGGGTCACTTATTCCCAGTACTTTAGCCAGTTGTGAGCTTCTGCTCTAACCACTGTCCTTTGTGACAGAAACCTTCTCTGAGCCAAGTGGAAGCAGTGTCAGGGTACAACCTTAACGTGTTTGTACGTTCCAGGGTAGGAGGATGTGGATTAGAAATTTCAGTCAGACAAAACAGAGATACAAAAGAAATAGAGAGAGACACAAAATAGAGTTGGGAGGACAACCAGTGAATATGGAATTCGCTCCTGTTTACTTTCCTTATGATTTGTATTCACCAATCCAAAAGCGGGGCAGGGGACACTTTGCTAAGACACAAAGAGCAAACAGAGAAATTAGCTCTTCAATACCTGAAGCAACCTGAGTTAAATATTCTGGTGTTAGGAAGGACATACAGCAACACACCTTAGGCCAAGCATCCTGTAGGCAGCCATACTCTGGGTCAGGTCTCCTGTTGTAACATTGAAGGAGAAAGAATAGGCCTGAGCTCTCTTATCTCTGGTTAAGGTAGAACAAATCCACATCCATAGACTCTGACAATGGGTATATATAAAAATATCAAAAGGCAATTCTATTTGTGACTATTTATCCTAGGATCTACAGCCTTCCGAGACATTGCTTTTCACCAGGTTTAGAGTAGCACACATAAATTCATTTCCATGGTACAGGTCTCAGATAAAACCAGAAAGTAATTGTTAACCCCACAAAAAAGAGATGAAAATTAGGATGATCATAACAAACTTCTTAAATGTGACAAAAATGAAATTAACAGCATTAAATGGTGTCTCCCTTCACAAGACTTGTGGGGGCACTTAGTCAAACTTTTGGAAACAACAAACCTTCGAAGTTAGAGTCAAAGTTGGCCACTAATGCTAGAAAGTTTGTAGAATATTCTAACTCCTTTGTCTTACCAATAATTTATATGACAGGTTCCTCACATTTGGATTATGTATCTGTCAGGATTCAGGCATTGCTCTGACCTCTGTCACCTGGCAGTATGGGTGCAGGCAGTATTCTGGCCATCCCAGTGTCCTATGGGTGCTAAAATGTCCCTTTAAGAGACAAACTCTGCCTACTCCCAGTCTCTGCTTAGCTACTCTTCTGAAGAGGCAGGCTGGTCCTTGCTTATTCTTCCTCTTCCTCTCTGTATCTCTCTTTCTCCCTTCTCTCCCCTACTCCCTTTATCTCAATAAAACTTCCACATAAGCTTTCCTCATGGCATGTCTGTCCCTCACCTCCTGTGGGCTCTCACATGCCATGTGACACTTTGGCAGGGCAAGGTCCCTCACGCTCCATTTTACAACAATATCAACTAATCATTCCTTTTTTCATTTATCAGTAACATTATGTCATCTATTAATTTTTTTATACTCCTCCAGAAATTCAGTCATATCTTTGGGCTCCAGTCACTACTTTTGGTTGTTTCATTTCTACATCTTAAGTCAGTGGCATCACTAAATTCTTGTGTCCCCTAAACCTATCCATGAGGCTTGGAGTTTCTTCCATACTTTTATTGAAGCTGATATATTGACATCTCTGCTCACATAATTACTATCTGTAATGACATCCAGAATGGCAAGTCCTCTATGACCTCTAAGACTTTCAATTTGTTTTACCTATACTCTTTAATAATTAGCCTGACAGTGATAGCATTTTGCAATGTGTTTATTTATAATAAGTCTTGAAATTCCAAATTACTCCTTGATCCATGGGCAGCACAGTGGATGTTCGCATGTATGAAAACATGAATTCCCTAGATGAGAGTAATGGTACAATCAGAAGTGTTTTGAAGAGAATATTCTGCTACATAGTATGGCCTTACAGTGGATGTAGACAGAGTAAACCTAAGAAGCAAGTTATCCATGTTATTCCATTTCCATAGCATAGGCTGGCTGGGTGTTTAGCATAACAGTTAAAGCTCCTAGGATTTGTGGAAGTAAATCAGCATTGGCTTCCACTTAATATCAATCTCTGTGTTAACCCCTAGGAAGACGTCATTCTTTAAAAAAAGCTTTGAAGCCAGATGTCCCCTTTGCAATTAGTAATGCCTTGTGGCACTTTATTCCAATAAAATGCCATGATCTCTACATTGCAAACTGCATGAGTAGCTTGAGTGGTCATCTCTGTCAAGTTTGTGGTGAGGTATTACACATGGTATATGGCAGCTCATGAAGCAGCATTGCTGTTTGCATGAGAGATGCAATGAGGATGGTGTTATGATAATCATCAAACTTTAGCAAGTTAAGGACATTATTGTAAAAACTGTCACCAATAACACGTACCATAAACATTCAGTTTACATTTAAAAATTCTGAGATGCTAATGGAAAAATAAAAATGAGCTTCCAGCATTATTTTACTTCAAAGATTCAGAAAGACTGAAATCAACTGTAGGCTGTCTGAAGCATAGCAGTAACAAGCTGCTTATATTGTTATCACTTTCATCTCAGACACAAACATCCTCAACAGAGTACACAAAACACGCATAAGAATTTGCCTTCTGTTTTATGTTAACCCTCCAATAAATGGTGCATAAGAACTTATAAAATCTCAGGACAGGCTCCAAAGCTACAGAGAAACCCTGTCTCAAAAAAAAAAAAGGGGGGGGGGTTTATAAAAGGTAAAAAAATATGAAGTTATGCAAAACCTAATGATTATACATTTCTTTTTTGAATTAATCAAGTGGAGAAGTCCTCTGCCCTCTGGGCAGAATTTGAGCTTTGGATTTGTCCTTAGCCAAGATCATTAATATTAGCTTGGCATCACTATAGATTAGATTGCTTTATTTTCAGTGTATTTCTTGGAAAGATGTTTTTGGAAGCCTTAGATGGGAAATAAACTTCATATAATAAGTATAAATGAGTTCAGAGAGGGTTTCCTACTGTTTTTACAATTGTTGTTCAAAAAAGCTCTGCAAACACATAGGTGATATTTATCATGTTTGAGTATAGACTTTTGTTGAGTGTGAGTGTGTTCAAAGAAACATTCAAATTCAAAATGAGAGACATTAAGGAGATATAAGCTATTTCATAAATTTTCACACATACCCCTTTGTCTTGATGTCATGGAAGGACAAATATTTAAACATTTGGTCAACTTAAACTAACAGAAATAATCAACTTTAATATTTTGTCTAAGTTTCTTTGCCTACAGTATTCAATAGGTAATTCTCACGTATTTGTCTTTAGATCTTTTTTATTTGATTTATAAAATGTTACACTCTTTAGCCTTCAGGGAGCACAAATTCCCCCAACATTTAGGAAAACAAAAAGAGCTAATAAGCCTGGTTCTCAAAGTCACAGCTTCTGATATATTTTGGGGACATCATTGATGCTGTTATGCCTTTTACTTGGAAAAGTTATGAACTTTTATTTGGACTGATAATAGAATTGTTAAACAAACAATGAGAGGTTGGAACAGTGGCTCAGTGGTTAAGAGCCCTACCAGCTCTTCCATAGGACCTTAGAGAAGTTCCTAGTATCTGTGTCCAGTGGCTCACAACACCCAGCTCCAGAGTCCATGCGAACCTCATCTGTCCTTTGGGAAGTAAGCCCCATACTGCACAGAAAAGACTCTCTCACACGCATGTCCAAATAAAATCAATTATTTAAAGAATTGACTATGAATACACTTTCTTCTTTCCTTCATTTTTTTCCTGTATGATGAGTGTTTGCATCCTTTTGTTCTATGGGCTGTATATGGGAAGGTAACCTGAAATGCTATTCTATTTTATAAAAATTACAAATCTCTTCCTAGTGACATGAATGGTCAAGCAAATCCAAACTAAAACAAACAAACAAAATCTTCAATGTAACCCCCCCCCCCTAAAAAAAGGAGGGGAGGATCAGGGAAGGATGTTTTAGGGACTGTCTGGCTTCTCCATCCTTATTACACTTTCTTTGCTCACAAAGGAATTTGTGCACTCACAAGGGAAGACATGGAGTGTACTCCCAAGGGGAAAAAGCAATTAGAAGTCATCATTGCTGTTCAAGTTTACATCTTATGTCAAAACTTTATAAATTCCCTGCAGTATATTGTGTGACTTAGAACAGCTCATCAATGTGGAAATTTAAGTAGAATCTAGAAAGTAAAAGTCAAATAAATAACATAATGGCCTGGAGCATATATATATATAAAATTTGGAACTTGTAGCTGCAGGTATTTCTAAGACAGTGAATAATCTAAGGAATGGGATTATAAATCTTAGAATCATACACTAGGAACACATTTTCCTGTCCCAACAAAAGTCCATCCATCTGGATTAAAACAGTGAATTTCAGATGGTTTTCAAAACTGACAAGTAATAAAACTGCAGTCACAGTGTTTTTAAACAAGGTTATGACATTTCTTAAACTCTACCATACACCAATTTATCACACCTGAGAAGGTCTGTCTAAGCACTTTTCTTATTGCTTGAAGGTGGAGGAAATTAGGCTCGGAAGGCAAGCTGAACAATGTCTGTAGAGATCACAAAAAGAGTTGTGAAATATGTCGTTCTCCCAAATGCTTGTGTACAAGGCTCACAAATAATTTCTGTGTTAAAGCACCTAGCTTTATTTTTTCTTGGCTTTATACTGTCAGTCATACACATCCGTCTCTTGGTAGTCTACTTTAGTCAGTACCTGCTCCAGTTTTGATTGTATTTGTTTCAGTTTACTTTTATTTTTTGGCTGATTGTTTGTTTGCCGAGACAAGGTCTCACTATGTAACTCTGGCTGTCCTAGAAATGATTATGTGGAGGATGCTGGCTCAGAACACACAGAGATCATCCCCAGCACTAAAGTTAAAGGTGGGAGTCACCTTTAACTGGCTTTTCATCCTGATCTTAATGATGTATTTTGGAATCCTGAAAACATGCCCTTGATATGTTTTCCCCAGAGTTGAGATTTGCTACTTGTTTTTGAACCTACTGACGTATCCCTCCATCTGGAGCTACAGACTTGTGGTCTCAGGCTCCACTGTCCCACTCACTTCTTCAGATGCATGTGGGTCACTTCACACTGTATCTTCACCTACTGTTCGCTGTAGCTATTCAAGCCAAATACAGATACATCTGTATTTCTTCATCCAAATAGTTTATATTTTAGTGAGATCACAAATTGAAGTTCCGTATTTGGTTCTTAATCTTTTTTTTATTTTTTTCAAAACAAAATTTTGAATTTTTATTGAACTTAGTTTGGAACCTATAAATAAAGTTGAAAAAATCTGATATATTAACATTATTGAATCTTCCTCTCCAAAAATGTTAAATGCCCTTTTTATCACTTATTTGTGTCTTCTTGTTTTCTTTCATTAGACTTTTTTTATTGCTAAAAATTTCCACCTCCCCACCTCCCATTTCCCTCCTCTCCCCACACTTCCCCCCCGCTCCTTCTCCAGTCCAAAGAGCAGCCAGGGTTTCCTGCCTTGTGGGAAGTCCAAGGTCCTCTCCCCTCTATCCAGGTCTAGGAAGGTGAGCATCCAAACAGACTAGGCTCCCTCAAAGCCAGTATATGCAGTAGGATCAAAACCCAGCTTACAAGTTCATAAAAACTGAACAACTTCCTAATGAATGACTGCTGGCCAAGGCAGAAATAAAGGAAAAAGTTAATGACTTCCTAGAATTCAGTAAAAATGAATGAACGACTTACTCAAACATATGGAAAACAATGAAAGCAGTGCTAGGGGAAAGTTCATAACACTAAGTTCCTTCATAATGAAAGTGGAGAGATCTTACACTAGAAATTTAAGAGCACACCTGAAAGCTTTAGAGAAAATAAACAAATTCACCCAGGAGGAGTAGATGGCAGGAAACAATCAAACTCAGGACTGAAATCAGTAAAGTAGGAACAAAGAGAACAATACCAAAAATCAATTAAAGAGTTTGTTCTTTGAGAAAATAAACAAGATAGATAAATCTTTTCCAAAGTAAAAGTCAGAGAGAGGTAATAACAAAATAATAATGACCTCCTAAAACTGAGAACCTTCTGTAAATCAAAAGACACAGTCATTAAGACAAAAGGTAACCTACTGAATGGGAGAAGATCTTCACCAACCCCGCGTCAGAAAATATCTGATCTTCAAACTATATAAAGAACTCAAGAAACTGGATATTAAAACTCTAATTAACCCAATTAAAATTGGGGTACTGAACTGAACAGAGAATTCTCAACAGAAGAAGTTCAAATGGCCAAAAGACACTTAAGGTCATGATCAACCTCCTTAGCGATCAGGGAAATGCAAATCAAAACAACTTTGAGATACCATCTTACACAACTGAAAAAGAAAAGAAATTCAATGAAATGCTTCCTAATAATATTCTGCAATACTCATAGATCAGTGCCTACCCCACTATCACCAGTCAGGAGCCTCCAACAATTGATGGACGCAGGTACAGAGAGCCACAGCCGAACACTAGGTAGGACCAGGGGAATCATAGGGAAGGAAAGATTGTGGAAAACAACATAGTCAAGTACAGGAACCAAAAGAACATGACCTACAGAATCAACTAAGGGTTCATACGGGGTCACAGAGACTGAAATGACAGACATGAACCCTGTATGGGTCTGAGTTAGGGCCTCCGCATACACCTTCTGGTTCTGTAACTTATATGTTCTTGTGGGACTCCCAGCAGAGGGAGTAGGGGTTGTCTCTGACTCCTGCCTGCATTTTTTTCATTTTGCTATATTGCCTCATCCAGCCTGGATATGAGGACTAGTCTTGTAACTTGTTATCACATGTTTGGTTGACAAGATAGGGAGATCTGCTCTTTATGTGAAGGGACATGGAAGAGGAAGGGATTAATGGAGAGGGGACTTGAGAGGAGGGACTGAGAAGAATGGAGGAGGGAGAAATTGCAGTCAGGATCCAATGTATATGAGAAAAATTAAAATAAACAAAATACAAAAGAATACTAATTAATGAAACAAATGTCAATATTATATATGTTATTTATTTTACAAATTATTTGTATTTTCAAAATTCTCAGTACAGGAATTTCTCTTCGGTTATTTCATGGTTATATACACAGTTTATTTCATTGTTATATACATAGTTATGACACATATATTGATTCAACAAATTGTTGGAGAATAAATCAAGCAGGTGCGTGGATAAACCTCCATTGATTTTCACCAAGAATAATTGGAAATGGAGGTGAAAATTTCCCAATTTAGTACTACTATAGAATATGTATGAAAGGGGGAAGGAGAGCTTATTACCATTGATGAAACCTGGTTTGCTTCCTTCATTGTGGTACAGCCTGAACATAGCAGTCTCACATGTAGAATTTCTGTGCAAAAATTCATCCTAGCATGTATAAAAAGATAGTCTCCTAACATATACACTTCTCTACAGAAATGGAATAGAAAATGATGAATTGAAGGATGTACAGGAGGATAATTTTGTAAGCATGCTTTATTATGTGTTTTCTAACACGGCCTTGGTGACTATACCAATTGGAGATGAAGGATTGTGATTTATCTTTCCCCATATATGCATGCTGGCCAGAAATAGAAGTATTTGACTTAAAATATAGTTTTTCATGGGAAAATTGTTTTTAAATGTATCCATAGAATTGAAATCTCAGATAAAATAGTTCCACTTCAGTGCACACCTTTGCCAATGGGAATTTGAAAAACTGATTGGACGAAGGAGATGGTCCTTTAAGAAGTATGGAGAGAATCTTTGACATGCTTGGTGTGGCAAAACGTGGAAAGAGAAGTTCCAGGAGGCTGGATTTTTTCTAACACATTTAAGTTTTTATAAATAAGGCTATAAATACTGTTTTACTTAAATCCAAGTCTGCAATAAATTTATATTTTATATCTATGGTTCAATGAGTACGTATGCTGTTGCCTAAAAAGGGAAACAAATCTACACCTTGTCTTATGTTTGACTAGAAGGATTTTTCATTCAGAAGTTCAATTAAAATTGCCTGTTTGAGTCTATTCTTAGTTGTTCTTTGGATAGTAACTGGAAATAAATTAAAAAAAAATGAGGCAATAACGTAAAGAACTGCTTTTACTCGGAAGCATGGAGGAAGACTCACATGAGCATCCCCAGGACTTCTCAAGAAGCAGACAATCGACTCAATACTTCCATGTTTACAGGCTGTTTCATCAACATGCTGCAGAAACTCAAACTAAGGGAACTTAAGGAGTAGAATAATCTGAATGTATTCAATTCATGTATAAAATTGTGGAATAAAAGCAGGTGATGAAAAGCCATTGAGTATCACAGCTCTGGAAAGGAGATTCATTCTTACAGTGCAACCAACGCTCATTTTTTTCTTCAAAGGAAAGTAATATGACTAGCAAACTTGAGCTTATCTGCTACGATTTCTTACCTGGGCTATAGGATAGGTCCGGTGCAGCTCTTACTAAGTTAATACAACCTGAAAGTGTGAACTTTAGGACTGTAATTAATAATTGAATTAAGAGTCTTTTATATTTACAGAGGAGAGGTAAGGATTTTTTTTTAAATTTCCCTAACACCTTTCCATGAAACTACAAAGAATATGCCAGAATTTTAAACATAGTGACATAGCTATTGCTACTTATTTATAGACACCTCTATGGAAAGACATGTTCTTGCCATGCGCAGTTTGCCCACTATGTGTGGCTTGTCCCTGCCATTGGACACTTTACTCATGTGAGTCCTCTTAGCCCTCGGAGTTGAAACTATTGGATGCTCTGAATATAATCAGCTAATGTGTAGTACTTGAATGTGCCTCATTTCTTGCCTCCATTTTCCCAGATCCCGCTGTCTCTAGGGTGGAAGGAAAACACATGAGCGACTCTACATTCAACATGACTTTCACACATGGGCACCACACCCATGTGAGCACCCATACATTATCAGAAAGGAAATAATCTCGATCAAGTGTATTTTTGAACATTCCCCAGTTACACAAAAGAAACTAATTACTAGAAAAATATTTACAGAATATAAAGTATGTGATTTTTCTTTCATGTCCTTGAAATGAAAAACTATACCAATAATAAGCACCCTTTATTTGTGATTAAAATTTAAAAGAAACCTCAGTGACCATAAACTAAAGTGAGAAAATCTTTGAGCAAAGATTTTCTCTCTTAAAAATACTGAGGTTCAGATTACCATTTTGGGGGTATAAGATCATTTCTATTTCCTTTGCTTTTATTTTGGCCAATGCTTGAGTAAAGTTGGAGTACTTAGGTGATTTCCTTCTGTGAGAGCTGAAAACACGATCTGGAGAGCTCAGGATCCCAGCTCATCTTATAACACTCATTTCTGGTTTCATTTCTCCACTATTTTTTGCCTAATATCAGCATTTGACATGAAATTTTCTGGTTTGCTGCATTGTGAAAACCATGCTACACTATGCACACATTCCTTTACTGAAGGAAATGAGAGTAGGAAGCAAAAGCAAAGGTTCCTTACGATTTGTAGTGGAAAGCTGGTGGGAACTGAGAATTGTGGGGGAAATACATGAGAAAAAACTGTGCTTCCTCGATTATTGCAATTCTTTGTGGGAGAAAGCAGCTGTCCAAAGGAGAGTAGACAGCTCAGTCCATTGGAGATTTTCCCCTCTTTACACTTGTTTTTAGAAAGCATTTCAATGTAGTTAGCAAAAGTTGAAGGCCATCTGGGATCACAATGCTAGGTTCTGCTTTACAAGGAAGATACTGAGGCCTCTTCCCTTCCTCATTCAGAGAAAGACACTGAACCGAGAGAGTACACAGAACACTGTGGCTCGGGTGTATGATCGCCACTTACATTCAGGTTTCCTGGACATATGCATACACTGCATTCCCAGCTCTTACAGCTGAGATGCATAAAGGAAAGGCACTGACTAGGTCACGTGTTTATTTTCAATCTAAGTTCGTTCAGACACAAGTGTTAAATGATTTAATAAATCCTACTGTAGAATTTGTGGCCCTTTTTAGGCTCTGCGTCAAACGCAGTGATTTTTGGAGCACATCAAAACCCCACATAGTACTAGCAGTCTGTGTACCTGCGTTGTGTCTAAACTCCCACATTTCGCTGCCATCTTACAAGGTCCGTGTGGGGTGACATGAATCCTGATCTGTTTCCCAGATGCTGAAAGTCGCTATCAAATAATAAGCAACTGCCATACTATTTGTTGAAATGTAAAATTTTTATCCTTGAGATTGAAGTTCAGCTAAACAGAGGAGGATAAGGACTATTTTAAATAAAATAATATTATAAAGTTGAGGAACAATTACAAATAATTAGTCTGAAAGTATAGGATATAACTCCAGGTTAAAATCTAAGGGTAACCATATCTTCCTTAACAAAGTAGTCTCTCTCCTTGGTAAACTAAACAAGGGGATTAATACTAGTACAATTATCTCCAAAACATCATAATTCCTTAAAAATATTCAATTAATATTATTAAAAATGAAAATATCCACAATGTGTAAAATAAACAGTACTCTTTGTGGAACCTCTGTGGGTACAAATGTGTGTGCTTTCCCTATGGTTCTTTTTCTTATTTGGTTGCTTTATCAGATTCCAATTTGTTTGCTTTTGATTTATCTCATTGTTTTTTATTTGATTATTATTCCTTATATGGTGCTTCATTTTTTTGATGAGAGCTAGAAAGGGTATGGATATGGATGGGAGGGGAGGTGGATAGGAACTGGGAGGAGTAAGAGACAAAGAAAACCACAATCATGATATATTGTAGGATAAAGTCAATTTTCAGCAAAATAAAAAAGTGAAAATTTCCTGTGTAGATAAAATTCTATTAATTTCTGCCTTCTTCAGAGGACGAAGTCCTGACTTGTGGCAGGACTAATCGAGTTGAAAGAAGCAGAACTAAGCTAGGAGAGAAACATACCTGTGAGTAATTATTTGGCTTCAGGGCACGTCTGTGAAGCTTCTGTTGATTGAGATAACTGAGGTGAAGGGACCCACAGAAAAGGTGGCAGCACCATCCCCTGGGCCTACGTGGCAAACATTATAAGCAAACTAAAGTTAGCCAAGCACACAGGACCATCTTCTTCACAGAGGCCGCAATGTGATCTGCTCTTGTGAGCTCCTGCTGTGTTGACTTCCTACCCATGATAGACGGGAAAACAGGATCGTAGGATGAAATACATTCTCCCCCAAGTTTCTTTGCTAGGCATTTGTCACCATAACATGAAAAGAAACAAGGACATAAATATACCATAGAATAGCTGTCATAGTCTTATTGAACATATTCTGTAGTTAATTAAATGTTCAAACTCACCCCAATGTGTTTAATAAATTTTGATACACCCTTATAATTAAAACCATATTTTTGAGAGAAGATAAGAAATGTTAAGAAATACATTCCAAAAAACTGATTGTGAAACATTAATTACCATATGTTAGAAACTTTATTAAATAGTCCTGTGTTAATATACGAGACAAGCATAGTAAAATTTGTTTAGATCAGTATTGTAATGCTCTTACAGATCGTTTACCTTTCTATGCCTGTATGTATTCCTCACTTTCACTAGAGAAAAATGTATTCAAATTAACACGTAGAATATAACATTTAGTGAAACATATCAGACTAGAAATCACCATTTTTTTTCTTAAGCCAGAGACTTTTATAATTTTAAATGAAGTAGAACGGGGGCTCATTGTGTGTAGTTACTGATTGTTAGTTTAATAACCAGAATATTAAAACAGTATGGAAGTCAGTCTTTCATAATAGAGTGAATATTTATGTCATAGGAGGTCGTAGGAGGAATACTATCAATATCAATATCACACCTGACACATACGTTACCGTGTGACTATGCTTTTTACTTAGATGGTTTCCATTCTGATGGACCATGGCTTATGCATTTTAGTCATTAAATATTTCAAATACTGTGCTTGATTTTGAAAAAAATATATAAATTACCTATTGAGCTCTACAATGACTCAAAAATAACAGATTGAATGTCTTGGTGGATGGGTGTTCCACTAAACAAATGAAAGGCAAGAGAAAGAATGCTTATTTGGGGATTAAGTGGGGTCATAATCAATGAAAAGTCTAGGTAAGCTGATTTTAATGTGGCTGAGGTACCTGTGTCAAACTAATTTACTAAATGGCTACAGCATTGATACAAGATCCCTCCAGTTCTTCCACTGGAGCATTAAGTCTGTATTTCTACCCCGTAAGCATAGGTGAACTTTAATAACTCCATTTAACTGCTCGGTGTTACAGATCCTTTATCTATAACCTGAAAATTATAGCAGTAAATGCCTTGCACATTGAGATAGCATTACACTGTTAAGACATTGAAATATGAGGCAGTTCTTAAGACAATTTCAGGGACTGACAGGAACATTGTCTGGATAGGCAGAACACACTAGAAATCCCCTTTCCCCTATCTCCTTTTACTATGGAGCTAGACAACCTTGAAAGTAATTCTCAACCTCCATTGCATTTAGAGTGTCCTTTGATCTCTGTTTTCTTTCTTGGTTTTCATCAAATTAAACAGAAATGTACTAAGGGATTACATTCAAAAGATAACTTTTTTACAATTATTTGCTTAGATATCTAAAGCGATAAAGATTCACTACCTATTTATTCAACTCTTAATTTCCTTTTGCTTGCATTAGAACAGTAAAAGAAAGAGTGGTTTGGCTTTAATGTTGTACATTCAGTCTTTGTTAGGCGCACTGAATGGGTAGCTTCTGGAAGCATTTTTATGTACCATTTGTGAATGGGATAGTGGTTGCAATCCACTTCCTCCCTGTCATGTGTCCACCCACCACTATTGTTACAGTCTGGGAGAGTAGCAATTCCATGGTTGGCTATGTTAGGAAGAGGTACTGTTGCCTTGAGTCTGGTGTTTACACTTTCAGACTAATTCCATTGTAAAAATATCTATTTCTATCCCTGCTTATGTGAAGCATGTTACCATATTTTGTGAATATGTCCATAAGACTATAAATTCTTACCTTCAGGGAAGATAAGCTTTCTAAAAGTAGCCTGAAAGTTGACAAGATCTATAAACATTTACGTAGGAACCATAACCACAACCCAAAATAAACAAACATAGGAAACCATAAGGGCGGCTAGTGAAGTTTAAAACAATAATAAATATGCTCACTCTGCTACCAGGAGATAAAATAATAACAAAGTTGGTTATACAATTAAATATGATGTTTCTCCACATGGTTATTTGTTTTTCCACCGTAAAGAGACTTAACTCTTTGCTGTTAAAGTTCTTAGGCATTTTTGAGCCAAGAGAGAAAAGGTTTTTAAGAATAAAAGCATATATGAATAGACTATAAAGTGGTCATAGACAAAATAGCTCATAATAATTATGTTAATTAGTTGTTCATGTTCTGTTTGAGGATACAAAACATTGGTATATTCTAAACATGTGGAAATAAAAATGCAAAAGGAGCACAGATTTTGTGCATTTGTTTCATGTTTTTCTTCTGTCTTTTACTCACTCGTACAAATTGTCTCTATGGTCTTTTCCCTAACGCAGGGACAGTGAACTACAAAACCATAGTCAGAACTCATTTTTTCTAAGAGAAAGCTAACAATCTAGAATGAAAAGGAAGATACAAAAATTCGGAACTACAGCTCATGACAATGAGATAAAGAGCATTACCATCAAATTGCAATTCATAATTAACATAATTGGTTTCAAGACTAGGGAGCTCAATAGAAAGCTGGAAACTAAAAAGGTAGTATGATTAATTATTTAGAGGAAGAAAAATTAAAAATTTCCTGGGACTATGCTGCACAAGTCTATTCACCCCAGACAGGGATCCAGGACAAATCAAAGTATGGATACCACCAAATTACAACTAGGTGAACCAGTTAGTTTTCTTGGGGATACTTACAGGAATATGGGTATACTGGCTGATTTTGCGTAACAACTTGACACACCAGAGTCATCAGAAGAAGGAGCCTCAGCTGAGAAAATGCCTAGATGAGATCCAGCTGTAACACATTTTCTCAATTAGTGATCAATGGGGAAGAGTTCAGCCCAACACGGGTGGTGCCATCCCTGGGTTGAAGGTCCTGGATTCTATAAGAAAGTGAGTTGAGCAAGTCAGGGGAAGCAAGCCAGTAAGCAGCACCCATTCATGGCCTCTGCATCATCCTGCCCTGTGTGAGTTCCTGTTCTGCCTTCCTTCTGTGATGAACAGGGATGGGGAAGTGTAAGCCACAGCAATAGAAACCCTAACTTAAACAATGAATGAGGGCTTACTTTCAGGAGCAGAAATGCTTCATCACCAAAGCCCACCCCGCTCCAGCCCAGTGACAACTCACAAAAGTAAGGGACAGCACAGCTTGTGGTAGGTCTAAAGGCTGAAGAGTTTCCTAAGTGTCTGAATTGATCCAAACCCCTTCTGTGACGCTCAGCTGGTTTCTGCTTCTGCAGACAGTTCCTAGTCTAGTCTCAGAGTCTTCTTTGCTGCTGGTCTTATTGTTTCCTGTGGGAAGGAGACACCTAGTGAATCTGGTCAATTTCAGGGACATCCTGAGGCTATTTTGAGTTGTTAGCCTTCTTTCTTAATGAGTTTCCTACATGAAAGAGTGTTTAATTCTCAGAGGAAACTGTTACACAGCAGCTTGGGCTCTGACTGGAATTCTGTAGAAATAAAAGACTACTAGCTCATGTTTTGAGAACTAATCTAAGTTTGTGAGGCAGTATGGAAAGAGGAAAATCAATGGAGAACATAAGACCCTGAGCTCTGAGTGTGTTTAGGGACTTCAGAACAGACAAACAGCGTCTGGCACAATAAACCCTTGCTGACACAGAGATAATATCCCTTTCATATACAGATCCTGTTAAAATCGTGGTTCTGGACTTAAAGTCTGATGTGCTATGACCTTGAATGAGCCTTACTCATCTTCCCAGATATTTCCCAGAAATCTTGCCAAGGCTTGTTACCTTTAGCTATGTGAGGTGCATACGTCTTTAATCTCAGCACTCAGGAGACAGAAGGAAGAGGGTATCTGTGAGTTCAAGGCCAGTCTGTTCTGTGTAGTGAGTTTCAGAGCCACCAGGACTACCTAGAAAGACCCCATCTTACAACAAACAACAACCAAAAGACTTTTCCTGTTACTTACGGTAACGATATCCTACAGTTCTGGATCCCTGTGCTGTAGATGTTTATCTCAACTGTCATCCTATCAGGTACAAATCAGGAACTACTGTTATGGAATTTAGTAACCCTATTCAACCAGCAAAGAAAATACCTTCAAATCCTCCTAACATATCGCACACACGTGTGCACGAGAGAGACGGACTGACTGGACCAACTGTTGTATTGACAATGAAATTTGGCTGTCTCTCTCAGAGAAGCCCATAACCCAGCTCTCAGGTATATAACTTTTTCCCCTAAGTCTCCTTCTTTCTCTTAAGCTTTTTATTAAAATCTATATTAAAATGTTTTTTAATGAGAATGCCAACTGTTACATATTGGTCAGTCTTCAATTTATTTTATTCTTTAAAATGGTGAAGGCTAGTTTGTCTGAGTCACAGACACTAAAATGTTAGGGGAACTCCCTGGGCTGCTGCAGGGGAGAGCATGAAACTACTTCCTTCTTTGAAGCCCTCCCAGATGATATTTCTCAATGTCCTGTCTGATGTGTTGAGACCCATCTCTATCTCTAAAGCTGTGGAGTATTGAGACAACTGTCTACAGAAGTCTTTCTTGTACTTCTGTCTGACATCTCAGGCTTTGAAACGTTGAGTAACTGATAACATCATATTTTCCCTTATTTGACTGTCCTCCAGTACAAACCTTTGAACTCGAAGTCTCAAATTGGGTTGTTTGTGCAGACACTGCTGAGCTATATATCTTTTTAAAGACCATAAGTAGAGAACACAGAGAGCCCTCCCAACGAACAGAGATTTCACCTTTCCCTCACACTGAAGTCACGAACCACTCTATGCAGTAAAGACCACTGAGGAATATGTGTTTGCCTTGTTTGGAAGTATTCCAGTTCTAGTCTGACTCTAGAAGTCATTTTGAAATGCTTTGTATATTTCTCCTTCAATAGTCACGTTACAGTTGCACTTGTATTTTTCAATTTCCCAAGCAATAATCTTTTTTTTTTTTTGGTAATTAACTGGTACCGTCTTCACCATACTCTTCTCTCTGAAAATTTCCCAGACATGTGTTTGAATGGATTGAATTTTTTTCATTGCTGAGTTCTTAGTCAACATTTAATTCTCTTTAAGAAGGGTATCTAACTCTCCTTCTCTCCCTTCCTTCCTTTCCTTCTTTCTTTCTTGCCATCTGTCCTAGAGCCTTGCATTCCTTTCTCTTTTCTATACCACTCTATTCATATCTGTGGCTGTTTGTCAGGTACTAATTATACATATTGTCTTCTAATACACTGTTTCCTTTTCTGTGCTTTGTCACAAGTCTGCAAAGTATGTGAAACATGGGACCAAATTATTCCATTTATGTACCCACAATCCCTTAATCATCAGCCTCACACTGAAGACTGTGGGAGACAGCTATTTAATATATTTATTGGTATATAGAATGTTGTTGATATCAATATTAACCAAAACAGAATGAACTGAGAATGTACTGAGAAATCTTTTAGAAAAAAAATCAGTATGGTTGATTTTCTGCTAAGTAGTAATGTTCCGTACATTTTGTAACTATATTACATTTCCTTTCACAAACATAATAACATAATATGGCATTATTCAATGAGGTAGGTGTTCTTAGGCCACAGAAATGGTACTTAAAGGTTTTCAGTAGTTTAAAATAAAATACAGGAAAGCTATGAATAAACTCAAATACTAAAAGTCATTTCCCTGGAACAATGTGCTCAAGGACAAGCCATGGGCACAGATATGAGCAGTTCCCAGTGGTCAGATTCATCTAAGGAGTTAGGGAATTCAAACGGATGTAACTTTCTCTAAGCTAAATTTAAACTTTCCTTTACAGAGATACGCAAATAGCATCATTCAAGAAATACTTTTGAGAAAGAGGAGGGAAGAGGGGGTCCTTGCACATTTCTGATTGGAATCTAGTAAAGCTGTTATGACAAAATATGAGGTCACCTAGAAAATAAGGAGGTTTATGATATCATGTTGATGAGACCTTGTGTTGTTACAACAGCTTCTGGTGTTACCAGGAGACATAATCTCATAGCATACTCCTGATCTTCTGGCTCTTAACACTCTTTATTTCCCCCTTCTGCAATGTTCCCTTAGCCTTGGGAAGGGAGAATTTACTTTATTATCAAAAAATCAAATACAAAAATAGAATAAATGAATGTGTGAACTACTATATGATCTATAAATTCTGAGTGTATATCCAGAGAAAATGTAAATGATATTTCCAAACAACTTCTCCACACAGATTCAACACAGCACCGTCCATTAAATATTCCTCACTGAATAATAGAAAAAGATAAATGGAAAATATTTATTTATAATACTGATAAGTCATAAAACATAAAGAAAGTCATTATGACAACCTGTTTGGATCTATATATCACAAAATTAAGTGAAATAGCCCAGGAACAGAAAGATAATAAGGTATGACATCACAAATGTGTGAATCTAAATTATAGATCTAATTTATGGATCTAAACACACATTATCTGTGAAATCTGAAAGGAGCTCACAAAAACTCAGATTTGAGTGATAATCCAAAGGAGAGAAATAGAGAACGTTTACCAGAGGGGGGTTGTTGAACAGTGCTTATATTTTTTATAGTTATTTAGGAACAAAAATTTTTTGTGCTTCTTTGTGGCACAGTGAATGAAGTTGGCATCTTTGTGGTTTACATTCAGTGAGTTTGAAGAAAGGGTTTTAAGTTTCATGGTTAAAAACTAGTACCTATTTGAAGCAATACATATTCTCAATCTGACAAACATTTTGGAGGAAACAGGAAATATATATATTTCATATAAACACTGGATGTTTTGTGTATCTGCCAATTATGAAATTAATTAAAATATATTTTTAAATTATTCCATAACAAAGTAATATGAAGAAAGTTTTATTTCTATATCTTTAAAAAGCTTGCAAAGTCATTAATGTTTATTTATGAACTTATTTGAAAACTGGCCTAAAACAGCTATGCTTTATTGGTAACCCCTGGAAAGAAACTGAGCAAGGAAAGCTATATCAACAGGTGATTCGCCTCAAAGTCAAGTATCAGAAAAAATTATCTCAATAAAAAGAGCTGATTCTGGGAAATATTTTGAATTTTAAAATCTTCAATATTTATACTAAGGTATAATAACATTTTCAGATAAAATTTTTGAGGTTGTTTTTACACTGATAACAACTATTATCAAAATCATGCTAAATCCATAAAATATATAATCTCCTCATGTATATTTGAATAAAATGTATACAAAACTAACCTTTAGCTTCAAAGTTCAGGTATAAATATTGTCAAACCTAAAAACTTTGATTCACATTGCTGATTTTTTGCCAAGATATGATAAGAAACTACATCAAGCCAATATTCGGAAAACTCTGTTTAAATGTTTGGTTTAAATAGTTGGCTTTGTAAGGCATACCAGCTTTATCAGAAGATCTGACTTGAAAAATAGTTTTAAAAAGTTGGAAGCAAGTTTCTGTCCTTGCTAAAGAAATACTTGGAAAGGAATAATATTTATGTAGTATGTGCCATACATATATTTTATGATTCACTGGATGCAAAGTAGGCACTCAAATGCTTACTGATTATTTGATTTATTCAGAGTCAGTAAAAAATATATTTTAGGAGAGAACAAAAGATTACATTTTCTACAAGGGAATGGAAAATCACTCCTGTATATTTGGCAACTAAAGAAAATTAAATTGGAAACCCAAGGTATTTAATATTTATGGAAAACTGGTTCTGTTTTGATCATTGCAATGCCCACTGATGAATTTCATGTCAGTTCCACCTTCATTTTTTTCAAAGTGAAACTACTTCCATTTATTATAAACTAGTTGTACATTTATTTGATGGAAACTCTGAAGCAAATTGTTTTCTCCAATCATCAATGAATGCACAGAGGGTATTTACTCTCTGAGATTTGCCAGCTGATATTTTGAGTATCATCAAGACCAGAAAATTCAATTATAACTTCTACCTTTGAATATGAATCAAGTCACAAAAAGATCATTGAGGCAGTATGGGGCTGTGCCGAGCTCCAAGCATTGCCAATTCAACTCCCGTAAATCTTAGCCGGGTGTTCTCAGGGTGTTGTATTTTGGTTTCTTCCTCTTTCTGATTTGAAAACCCTGTGTGTGTTCAAATTTTTTTAATATTAAAAAGATAAAATTGATGACTACCTAATACATACCAGAGCACCAACTATTAAACAAAATCGTCTCAATCTTCTCATTCCAAACAAATTACCCAATTAGAAAATACACAGTGTCACATTATACTTTTAAGATGTATCGATTGGAGCTGTTTTTACTGTTTGTTTTATTCTTTTTATGTTTCTTTCCTTTGTATTAATAAAAATCAGTTGTAAAGTAATTTAAGAATTTAATGTAAGTGAAGTGTTACAAAAGTGGAAAACATCTGAGAAAAAAAACATATTTCAACTTGATGTGTTATAATCAAGTATATGTCATTCCAAGCCATCATATAATACAAATCAAGTGATTTTGATATTTTATGTCCATTTAAAGTAAAATAATATAAAGAAAGTGAAAGAAGAACCAGCAAACGAAGGTGCATTTAAGTTTTGTATGTATGTATGTATGATTATTATTATTATTATTATTATTATAGCATACATTTTTCACTCAAATCTGTGCATGTAAGTGTGGACTTAAGCTTAATTCTTCTACCTACAGAACTGTGACAATATATTCCTTCAGTCACTTCATTGGATCTCCTTGACTGCTCACTTATCTTAGTTGGGGTTTCTATTGCTGCGATGAAATACCATGACCAAAATGCAAGTTAGGTAAGAAAGGGTTTATTACTGTTCATCACTGAATGAAGTCAGGACAGGAACTCAAATAGGGCAGTATTCCGGAAGCAGGATGCTGATGCAGAGACCATAGAAAGGAAGTTCTTACTGACTTGCTTCCCATGGTTTTCTCAGTCTGCTTTCCTATAGAACCCAGTATCAGCATCCCAGGGAAGGCACCACATACCATGGGCTGGGCCTTCCCCCATTAATCATTAAATGAGAAAATTCCTTATAGTAGATCCCACTGAGACATTTCCTCATCTGAGGCATCTTCCTCTGAAGGAAGTCTCTAACCTTGTATCAAGTTGGCAAACAAAACCAGCCAGTATATCATTCAAATAAAAAGTATTACTACCGTCATCTAAGTATTTTTTAAAGCATTTTCTAAAGTATTTTCTAACTTAGCAGTTATTTTCTTTCCTTATGTCTCTTCAGCTCTTCTATCGCAACATATTTCCTTAAGTTCAGCTTCAGAATGAATCTTTTACCAGATAGTAAAGTCATATTTGATACTTCTTTGGTGGGGGGGGGGGGGGCTTTACTTGAAATCATTGGTCATATCTCTTGGTTTGAATTGTCTGCCTCCCTTGGTCACAATTTGTTATTTATCTGTGATCTATTCTTGGCCTATTGTCTTGAAAATGCAAAATAACAGGCCTGGAGTGATGGCTCAGCAGTTAAGGAACTTCCTATCTTTGAAGAGATCCAGTTTCCTCTTACCCAAATCAAGCAGACTGTAACTTCAGGTCTAGAGAATCAAAGGCCTTCTGGCTTTGGTAGGCACCTGAATTCCCTTGCACAGCCCCACAAACAGACAAAAAATAATACACATAATTAAATATAAAGATAAATACTAAAACATGAAATCGGTGGACAATGGAGGGAAATAATAAATCACTGCATATTAAACGGACAAAATTTACCTGAAAAATGAATCTTTTTCAGTTTGTTTCTATGCAGAAAGAATATTAAGCCATTTGATGAGTAAAATGGCAGCTATTTATAAGAACTAAATAAAATATTCATAAAGAACTAGCAAACGATGAGTCTATTTTCTGTGTCTATCTTTTTATTGGTGTGAGTAATCATATGTAGAGGCCAGAAGTCTTCTGCCTTTATTGTTCTTTGATTTTATCAATGAAATTTGTTCCTTATCAACTTTATACATGTATACAGTGCATATTAATTACTCTAATCACCTACACTTTTCAGTTTTTCCTCCAAGTTTTTCCCCTCTCCTGACACACACACACACACCCCTTTCCCAGAACTATCTTTCTCATATTCCTATTTATTCTATTTTGTGGTCCATTGGTTTGGAGCTTTCCAATGAAGTTAGGGTTTGGGAGGCTCAGCAAGTGGGTACACAGATTAAGCCATTGACTTTTCCTATTTCAGAATCCATTAGCATCTAATAGTTCAGTCATATTGGTTAAGACTTTATGAAGCCACTTTGCTATCTATGACTGATTTCTGACATGGTCAGATTGTGCTGGCCTAGTGCAAGTAGCCCCAGATGTTATGAGCTCATGATTGCAATAATGTGTCATGCCCAGACTATAGCATTTTGGAGCACTTCTCTGAGTATTTCATCTTACATATTTTCCCCTGCCTTCTTTGAAATTTAGAAGGGATGATATAAATAACTTGATAGAAGCTGGGTCCCCCACATTCCTGGTTAGCTGAAAGCTTTGTATTAACGGTCATTAATTGCAAAGAAAGGTTTCTCTCATTTGGGCTGAGGGTAGATTTCTATATTTGTAGAAAAAAATGTTTAAAAGACAATTTGAGACTATGTCAATTTATTAAAGATCATATTAAGTTCCCCCCTTGAGTCTAAGATTTTTAAGCATGGTTTGCTGGTGAGGTGAATACTCGTGGAACGGACCTCAGGCCCAGTCTGAGGACAGTCAGTTGCCACACTTTCAAATAGGTTCCACATTTACTGTTTGCAACAGGAGCACCACTGGACCCTGAAACTCAGCAGTTCGACTAGGCTAGGTGTCCCCTGAGCTTCAGAAATCCATCCTCCTCCGTCCCCTCAGCGCTGGATTACAGGTGCACCCTAAAGTGCTCAGCCTTGTGCCTGAGTTCTGTGATCTCAGTTCAGGTTCTTATTCTCACACATAAGACATTTTACAAACCGAAAGAAATGAGGCAATATTCCTAGCCCTACCAGATACTTGTTATAGAAATAAGAGTGTTTCTAATCTCTTTTAATTCCTGGGGACAGAATCTGTATGAGTTTTTGTGTGTGTTTTTTTTTCTCTCTTTCTTCTTTTCTTCCACTTTTTACCACATGACAGGTGCATTCTTTCCAATTTTACCGTGTGTATTTCTGGATTAAAAACAGGTGTTGCATCTCAGACATTTCCACAGCTGTATATTTAGAAGTGAAATAAATATAATACAGTGACTATTTTATAGTAATGTAAAGCGATTTTTATAGTAAATGCCATGCGAATATATCTGAAGTGATCTGGGCATCATGAATCATTCTACTACAGTCTTGGATTCTGAATGAAACCTAGCAGATTTCAGACACTGCTCAAAACTGATTCCCGGACAGTGGAACTTAGGACTCTGAAAGAGAACATTTATACCATTAACATCTATGTATTTTTATTCTTATTCCCAGAAATTGGAAGCAGAAAATGATACTAGCTTGCTCAATTTCCTACAAATATATTCAGTAACCTCCCACCAATCCTGATAGCTAATAGCTTCTACTAGTAACCCCCTAGCCAAGAAAACAAGTAATTAATTTAAAAGAGATAACTGAGCACACATCAAAACCACAAAATTCTCTGCTATTTATAATATTTAAAAGTTAGTCATATTTGTGGAACAGAGAAACCTTGTCAATCAGTTCATTTGCTTGAGGATCACTTTTATTGGCTGCTTGCTGAGAATTTCTAACTCCAGCACAAGTTTTGAGACAAATAACAAACAACATAAAAAATTAAAGTCAGTAAAGCATCATGATTGCTTTGGCATAAAATTACTTTGACATTCTACATTCCTGATTTTTCTTGATTATATGCTTTTTATAACTTATCTAGAAAAATGTATACACTATTGCCCTATATAGTTAAAATATTTATACATTGTGTTGATATATGTAAGCGTACATTGTTGGGTGGTGTTTAATTTCAGTCATAATTTGAAATTTCTTTCTAAAAGCAACAAATTTGTCATTGTGGTTTATTAAGAGAATTATTGAAAATCATTGCAAAAAGATCATATTTTCGAGAACATAGCAAAAGTGGATATAAAAATCATGGTTTATTTTTTTCAAGAATTCCATTGAAAAGAAATGGTAATGTATAGAAACATATAGAACACGATTCGTGTCCCTCCAGACAAAGATTCCTAACCTGTTCTTTTATGTTCTACAACATCAGGATGTTTATAATAGATACTTAATTCTTTATTTGGAGAAGATGGGCTCTGTCTGGGTCTCCATTCCCTGTCTCCTTTCCTTTTTTCTTGCTCCCTAAAAGATGTTTACCAATGTGGATTACTGATTACTATTTATGTCAAAGTAGGACTTACTTGGAAGTTGCAAGAAAGAAAATAGGTATCTCAGCAAATGTGTCCTAAATAAATTTTTTAACTTAAAAAGATTAGAAAGGAATAACAAAATAATACAAATAAATCAATGGAATTGGTTAGTGTCTTAATAGTTCTTTGAAAACACATTCAGAGAATGGAAATATATTGTGGAGATTATAATACCTCAACTTTCAATCAAAGTCAGTACTTTTATCTGAGCTTGCATTTCATTAATCAGGAGCCCTGTAATAAAGCACTGAAAATAGCTCATAGAATGGATATTGCCAGAGGGAAGGAAGCCCTAACACATGTTAGGCAAGCACTTCCTCACTGAGCTATATCCCAAGGTCCACCTTGGTATTTATGCATGAACTCCATGAGATAAAAATGACCACATATGGCATCATAATGAATTCTGGTTATTTTGTTACATTTCTCAATGGGAACTACTCAGGAATTACCTGTCATCTGGTTGACCTTGTCATTCATTCCCATGGAACCTCTTGCCTTACATGTTGAGCTGTTGACAGAGGTTTCTGTCCCACCAGGTCCCACATCCATTTAGTCCCAAATAATTACATAGACGTCTACATTAATTACACAGAGGTCTACATTAATTACAAACTGATTGGCCTAGTAGCTCATGCTTCTTATTAACTATTATAACTTATATTTGCTCATAATACTTGTCTGTGTTAGCAACGTGGCTTGGTACCTTTTTTGGGCGAGGCAGTCACATCTCACTTGCTCTGTGTCTGGCTTCATCTGTGTCTGGGTGACGACTGCAAACTGAAACTTTCCTCCTCCCATAATTCTCATTGCCATGCCTCTACTTTCTGCCTGATCACCCTACCTCTACTCTCTGCATGATCTCCCTGCCTCTACTTCCTGCCAATCAGCATTTTATTAAGAATAATATGAGTGACTTGATGAAAGACCATTATCCCACAGCACTCCCCCCTCCCTTTTTTAAAACAAGAACTCTGAATCTAATATCCTTTGTTTAGCTTTTCTCCTGACCATTATCTATATTCAGCTATATTGTTGTTTTAATCATGAGATTAAAGACATCAAAGAGGCTCCTTCTGAGGTTGGTTAGGCTTTTGGGCAAGAAACTGCTCTTGCCTGGACTGCTTAATGAACTGGACATGCAGGACCCACAGAGAAATGACTGATGAACTTGCCTAAAGGTGAGACAGTCCTTCATGGTTCCTGTTTCATGAAGGAGTCTGCCAGACATTCTGCAGGACATGACTGACAGAGTGCCATTAGATGCAAAACAATCTTTCAAATTTCCTGCTTCCTGGATGATATGGGCCTTTTGGATGAAAACAGAAGAACTTTGGGTGATTATCCAGGCAGTGAGATGTCTCTGTTATTTCTAGAGTTTTGGAAGTTTCTTACAATGCATTTCCTGTTTACATAGGTAATATATCCTTCTGGAATCTTTGATGGATTTGAAGAATTTATAGTTATAGTTTTCCTTAGTTATAATAAAATATTAAGTAGATATAAATATTTAATTATAATTCTTGCTTAATAACTGTTTTGTTATATGTAATTTTACTATGTTAAAGTTAAAACCTTCCTTTATGTTTAAACAGAAAAGGGAAGGTGAGGTGGAATTCTCCTCTCTATGTTGCAAATACCATTGATTAAAAAAGAAACTGGCTTTGCCTATAGCAAGGTAGAACTTAGTTAGGCTTAGAAAACTAAACTGAATGCTGGGAGAAAAGAGGTGGAGTCAAGAAGAAGCCACAGAGCTGCTGCTGGAGACAGACATGCTGAAATTTGCTGGTAGGCCACGACCTCGTGGTGATGCACAGATTAATGGAGATGGGTTAAATTAAGATATAATTGGTAGCCAATAAGAATCAAGCTAATGGACCAAGCACTGTTTTAAGTAATATAGTTTCTGTGTGATTATTTCAGGTTTGAGATGCCAGGCAGTCAGGAACAAACAATCAGTCTTCTTCCTCCAACAAGGTGGAGTTACAGTAGTTGTGAGACACCCACATGGGTGTTGAAAATGGAACCAGGCTCTTGTTTGAATCTTCAAATGCCTTTAACTGGAAACCATCCCTCTAGTCATCTTCAAATGCCTTTAACTGGAAACCATCCCTCTAGTCTCTGTGTACATTGTATGAGAAATAAAAATGTAGAATCAGAAAGCCAAAAAGAAAATACCTTTCAAGAAGTTAACATCTTGTCACAACTAAAGAAATCGGTACCAGGTCTTTCAACATGATGTTTCTGCAAGGGGCCAGAGACCTCCAGATCAATGCCATTCACAATATACTTCCTTACTTTTGATGCTCTGTGTAGAAATAAGAGACACAAAGAATGCCATGAATACTACTTTCCATCTGGTTTTCATATCTTGAGACATTAGAATCTCAGATGAAACAATGGGTCCATTGTCTTTCTACAATTTAAATTTGAATAATTGTAAATTCACAGTAAATCTTCAGCAAGTGTTAGAGAAAATCATTTGTGTTGTAATAGACAGTAAGAATACCCAAATTTAGCATATTAAATTAACAAATCTAATTTAATATTAAATTAGCAAATCTAATTTAATATTAAATCTAAAAATTAATTAAAATGTCTTAAAACTGAAGTAATTTATAATTCTTTTCTTCATTTGGTATCATTACTGCTTATTTAAAAATGTGTTATAATCTATGGACCTACTTCTTGACTATTAATTATTTAATTATTAATTAATTGAAACATACTTTCTTGTTTTTTTAAACCTTTGCCAACAGAGCCACCTTCACTCTGCTGCCTCATAAAGCATTGTAATGCGGAGGTGGAGGAAGTGCACATAGTTTAATGGTTTGGAAAGTAAGCTGGTTAGGCTATCCACTCCAGCAGCCATGCTTACCCCCTCTGCATATAACTGTTTTTCTGGACAACCATATTCTCACCATTAAGCCCCACGAACCAGTATGCTTTCTGTATTGTCCTGTGATTGTATTTTGTATCGGTTGAAATGATCAGTGCCTACAGTACTAGTTTCAATTGAGAGCTATTAAAAAAAAAAAGCCAAGCCTGTAGATGACTGAGATTCTGTCATCTTGTGACTTCCTCACACTGCTGCCTCGAAAAATGTCATAAAGCTTCATCTCATGTAGGTTAGAGAAGTGGTATGGAGTAAAAAGGAAAAGAGCCACTGGTGTAGTCGACTTCACTTGGAACTCCAGGTTTTATCCAGGCCTTCTGTATATTATTTGGTCTGGCTCTATGTGGGAAGTTTGTATAACTCTGTAATCCAGAACTGGCACAATTCACAACGTGGTGTTACTAACCTGTGACAGCCACATGGTATGAATATACTCTACTGTTACCTTTTTCAATATCTTAAATAATATGGCTTGTAATAGTATCTTATTTTTGTCTTACTACGTACATTTTTCTAATTTATTAGTTGATATTTTCTATCTACTCCCTGTCAATTTGTAAATGACAGATACACAATTACTATCTCAATTATCCTCAGTATTGACTGTGAATTTTGACTTTGCAACAGTCACCTAGTCACTGAAGGGTACAGTATCTGTAATTCATAAACCAGTATTCATGCTTTCACAGTCAGTCATGAGCATATGTAGAGTGCTGAAAAATTGCAGTCACTTGAAGCCAACATCCCCATGACATCAAAGGAGGCAGTCATCTCAATTTCTTTGTTCTCTTATTGTTGACAAGAGTCTCTTTGAGGTCCTTTTTAGCGTCATGTTTTTCACATTCTTTATGCTTTTCATTGTGAGTTTGCACTTTAAACCCACCATCAAGAAGAGTCCTGAAAAGCTGTCTTGTTTCTAGGATCAAGAAGATACAGGATGCACCCTGCTAACAAAACATGTGACCTGGGTAATTTTGTCCAAATACGAGTCACAGAGATGCTGGCTGGCACTGAGTTCATAGCTAAAGAGCTGACAATAAAACAAGCAAGGCAAAGGTAACACCCACATAGTCTCTGGTGCTCATGAGGATTTTTTTTTTCAGCATTCTAAATGACTTTATTTTGAAAGACTTAGCAAATTTTAGGGACAATTTCTCATCGTGAGGATTTTTTATGTACACGTGGAATTTCCCTTTGAGTGTGATGCTCAAGATTGTGCTAGATTATGCTTAATCTATTGCTCAAACTCTTCTTTTCACAATGATAATCTCATGATTTGAAACAATTGAAATTAAAGTCAAGTTTATGATAAAGTGTTAAAAATATATCTCTCCAGCCTCATATCTTAAGAATCAGATTGGTTTATTTTTAGCAAATGCAATTATCAGTGAATTTGATTTCTTCATTCACTGAAATATCCATTTCCCACAAGACTTAAGTCACCGCATTTGTTTCTCATTTTCAGCAACACATTACCACTCTGCAGAAGAGCTGTGTCTTTAATTATTATGCTCTGTATTGGGGGACACTGCTAGGAAATACGCACTACCAGGACCAAGCAAATGGGGGAAAGAATGCTTTTGAATTCCGTTTTCAGCTACATTGTTGTTTTAATCATGAGATTAAAGATGGGAACAAATAAGACCTAATAAAAAGTCTGGCAGCAGTGACAAAGGGGTGTTCTGCAAATATTTAACAGTTACTGAGAAATACAGTGGGTATACCCGAAGCTTTGTCTATTGTCTGCATGTGAATTCCTCCAAAGGGATGCTACCACCCAGGAGAAGCACGGTTTTCTTGTCTCAGAAAGGAACTAAACTTCTGGGAGGGGAGAAGACTCAGTTTGCTTTGCATCAGCCTTCTGTGGATCACACTGCAAAGGAAACAATGCTGGAAAAATCCCCCCTATTAAAGTGTCTTTCTAGACACCTGTTTCCAGTTTTTCTCAAAATTATTCTCAGATAGATGAGAGAAAACTGTTTGATCACAGGCACAATATACTTTAGGACAAGTGTCTTAAACTTTACCGCACACCAAGGAGCCCCGATTAGTCCATAAATGCCCAATCAGCAAATTTCACCAAGCCATTTTTTTTTTTTTTCTGCTCAGCCTTTAGAGGATAATTGGGGTTGTTTCAAAGACTAGAAGGTGAGGACCAAAAGCCTTTCAATGGGGCAGTGGTTTTTTTCTCTCTCCTACTTAGCACATGCACACATATATATCTGATTTTTTCATATAGGTTTCAACAATGAATTATGTATCAAAAACAAAACATAAAGCTATTTATAAAAAAGAGAGTGAGTGTTACATGAGAGAAGAAAATACTAAGTATTACTTCATTATTAGAAAGTGTATAGTATTAATTTGTGCTATTTAAAAAGAAAACAGTCAAGAAGCACCCACCTGAATTTAGTTGGTGGGTCCTCTCTTCCTAGCTTATGTATTTATTTTCCATTCTTACAGTCTTTAGACATTTCTGTTTGGCAAACTTCCTTCTCATCACTAGGAGACAACTTAGAGAGCCACCAAAGCAAAGCCAGACTGAATGTGTTTGACTTAAAATTTCACATTCTTGTTTTAATAACAAAGTTAAAGACATGCAAAACCCAAGGCAAGTGTGGAGCCTGAAGACACCGAGAATGGAGTGGTGAGCAGATGTGGAAAAAGCACTGAGAACTACACTTGTGTACAATTGTCTTGAATAGGATTCAGACATCACAGAGAGGCAGACAACCCAATGTCTTCTTTGAATGCAAGGTTTATTGTTCACATATCCCAGCACAGAAAAGAAGCAAAGGAATTCACAGCAAATGAATGTAACTCAAAAAAATCTATCTCTAAATGATCTGGCCAGTGTTGGGAGGCAGAGCACATTCACAGGCAAAGGGTAGGGGTGATTGGCACAAGTGGATCATAAGAACTTTCCCCACTGCACAGCAAGTCATCAACTCTGCATCCCTGGGGAGCAAAGTACAGTGAGGATTGAAAGGGGTACTGGTTCTGCTGCTGGTGCTTTTTGAAAGTGATGTTCCTTGAGAACAGAAGTCAGCTGATCACAGACTCTGTTGTGCTTATCTAGGCCAGCCAGAGTGTAGAACACTAAATGATCACCAAAGTCAGACTCAGACCAGAGGCAAGAGGTCGAATGGGAGAGGTGGTCATCTGAAGCATTCCTGGTTGCTAGCCTCTATGATTGCTATGCATTGAGGTACATTGGAGACAGTCAGTCAGTCGATCTGTTTGGAGCCCGGGGTTTTATGGTCTTTGAGAGGCTTCTTCCAGCTTTGCAAACCTTTTGTTTCCTGCTTCTTACTGATGCCAGCCACAGGCCACTGTTTTGCTGGTTACACACAGGTGCTCACTTCTGAAGTCAGTATATTTAGATGTATGGTGTTGAGTAGGAATGTCTCCAGCTTTGTTTTCTTTATTTTGTGTTCACTGTACTACTGAGCAATAGTGGATATTATCCCCTAACAGAGCAGACACAGAGAATAGAATGGGTATTTATCCTGTAGGTAAGGGTATTTACTATTAATGACTTTTATTTAAAAAATATTGTCTTATTTTGCCAAAATGAAATAATGTCTTTTAAACTAATGATGTAAATTATTGCACTTAGTTTCATTTTCCTTTGGAGAAGAGGGAAGAAATAAATGCAGAAATAAAACTTTCTAACAGTTTTGTCTTTTAGAAGGATCGTCTTTAGTTGATGCCAGGGAGAACTGTAATCCCAGTCTTTCATGACAAGAAACTAGGGGTGATGAGGAAAGACTGTAATTCCAAAGATTTGCCATCCCATTGGCCTTGTAGAGTTGCAGAAATAAACCAATGGTTCTACCATCGGAAGGAAGAAGAGTCAAGGAGGGAGGTCCTTTATTTTAGTGACAAACAATATCACAGTTACGGCAGACTTTCTCTTTTATGATGCCGTACTATTATTATCAATTTTTAAGTAACAAAATTTTTGTGAGAAATGAAATAATATATGTTAAGGTAATAGTCCTCCTGGTGCTTTTGTTTGTTTTGTTTTGTTGTTATGTTAACTTGACATACAGTAAAAGTATCTGAGAAGAGGAATCTCAAATGAGAAATTTCTTTCACCTGATTACCTGCGGGAAAATCTGTCAGTCTTTGTTTTGATTTATGATTGATGTGGAAGGGCCTAGCCCACTGTGGGTGCTAACACTTTTGGGCAGGAGCAAGTGTCTCTGCAGGGCTCCTCCATGGGTTCCTCTTTGTTACTGTCCTGTCTTTTCCTTGTGACAGAATGTGACCTTCAAGTTGTAAAATGTAATATATTGTTTTCCCCTCAAGTTGATTTTGGTCAGGTGTTTTCCAAACCCAATAGAAACCCTGACAAAGACACCAATAGTATGAATTAACCTCTGCAATTTCTCACTAGCAATGGAATAATCAAAGCTAAAACATCTGGGACTTATATAAAAAATACATCTAGATTTTCCAGAAATGACCTGTGAAAGAGTTTTCTTTTTTCCCTCTACATTGACACATTCTTTTGAATTATACATGGGATTGAACTATAGAACATTTCATAAAGTTAATTGCCGAAAGCTAAAAACAACATACTCACATAGGAAAAGGTTCTAACATTTATGGAAAATAATTGACAATGAAAACAAATAGAAGACGATTAATGCCATTCATTCATGATGTGCATTCAGAGTTGGAAAGCATTTTCTCGGTAGGGTCAGAGAGCAAGTACTCCAGGCTCTGGCTGCCACATGGTTTCTGTGACCACTGCTCCACTCTGCCATTGCAGCCTGAAAATAGCCACAGAGAATGTTCTCAGTGACTGAAGCAGCTCGTCTTACAGCGTCAACTCCTGCAAGCATCTGCTCACATCCACCCAGGGGCCACAGTTCATTCACACCTTGTACTGAGCACAGATAGTAGGATAATGCTGGACGTCTTACTGACAGTATTAGAACAATGCAGGGAAAGATGTTCAAAATGCTACACATAGACAGGCAAATTTGGAATTTTATTAGAAAATAACTGTCAATTTATTCATTTTCTTAACAGTTTTTCCAATAACCCAATCTCAAACAACCTGCTGTTACCTAGCAGAAGAAGATTTTCAAGGCACAAGGTCTGCCCTCTGCAGAGCAAGCTGGATGAAAGTTTAACTGATTACTGTACTTCAAGAAAGATAAAACAGAACAGAAAAAAAGGCTTTAATGTTCCTATTAGAACGATCAAAGAATTGGAAGGATCCCTTCATCAAGATACACACGAGTGGTTAAGATCCTGTAATCTGGAAAGAATAAGAGGTGAAGTGTCTGAATTTATTAGAAATAACTTTGGAGTTGCTAATAGGTTACATCTGGTTATTAATACACTCAAGGGTGCTTGGGAAGTCTTTTCTACTTAGTTTTTTCCTGACCATAAAGAACAAGTCACAAATAAACTATAGTTTGCAAGGAGCAGAGCTGAAAATTCTCAAAAATGTACATCCTTGATAGGCAATTGTTCATATTCTAATCATTATATGTGCATGTATATGCTTTACTTTGCAATTCATTTTCCAGATGAGATTTATTCATATTTTATTTAATATGACTGTATATATATTCATGTTGTCAGTCACAAAACAATTCTATTCAGTTAATAATGATTTTTCGTTATCTTTGCTTTCTAGTGGAACCTAGAATTCTTTGATGTGCTTCTTTTTGTGTGCACATTCTGCAAGCACAGACATCTGGGTCCCAAGTCTTTATCTTACCTGCCCACTGAAACTTTCCTTGGTTTGACTCAAAATCTCTTGAGTTATCATTATCTCTGAGCAGAAATAGTGTACCTTCTTTATTCCTAATTGCATATTAAACATTGCCACCGTTACACCTTAGAAATGATGCCCTACTCTACCTAGTAAACTGTGACTGCTGCAAAATCAAGACAGAACAGCTCTTGGTAGCTTGACTGTATCCTTCCAAATTCTTCCTACAGATGTGGTCCTTCTATATACCACTTCCCAGTAAAGTCCATCATCAGCTGTCAAGAGTAATGTGGATTCTAACAAACACAAGTAACAAGGAAGGAGACCCAGCTGACTGATTGTATCTCTATTCAGAACAATACCACGACACTGATAACATGGGTTTTGTTGTGTTAAAGCTTCCCATCCGATTGTTTGGTGTGACATGTTCTCTCTCTCTTGCTTTCTCACATCTTTTCTTCTCTTTATTATAAATAATCCATAGCAAAATCAATAAATTTATACTAATAAAAGTAAGCATTCATCCAAGCAGAGTGACTGAAAACAAAAGTCTAGGTTGACTTTTAATTTGTATTTGGTTCTGAAGATGAAACACCGGGGCAGATGTATCCTGGGCAAGCACTCTACCACTTCATTCCAGTCAGAAAGAGCATTGAACATCCAAAAGAGGAAGGGATCTCACGACTGTTCAAACTACATTCACAGATTTGTCTCTATTGAACAACCGAAGAGAACTGTTTGCTATCAGATCAGCAACTGATTTTGCTTAGTTTTAATTTTAATTTGCAGGAATTATGATGTGGGAGTGTCATATATCAATCTGTTGATTTCATTGGTTAAGCAATAAAGAAACTGCTTGGCTGGCCCTCATAGGTTAAAACATAGGTAGACGGAGTAAACAGAATAGAAGGCTGGGAGAAAGAAGCTGAGTCAGGAGTCGCCATGATTCTCCCACTCCAGACAGATGCAGGTTAAGATCATTCCTGGTAAGCCAGCTCGTGCGCTACACAGGTTATAAGAAATGGGCTAGTCCAGGTGTGAGAGTTAGCTGAGAAAAGGCTAGATATAATGGGCCAAGCGGTGTTTAAAAGAATAGTTTCCATGTAATTATTTCAGGTAAAGCTAGCCGTGGGGGCGGCCGGGTGCCGGGGACGCAGCCCCGCTGCTCTTATTTCAACAGAATTATTAAGTACAATTTATTTATCCATTTAATTTGTTGTATTTTGATCATTTTGACTTTTTGCTCAAGAAGTTACATACCACACCAAAACTTCCAATCACATTCCATTAAGTAGGAATACCATTAACACCACATGACAAGTAATTTGCATACAAATTAAAAGTTTGAAATATAGATCTTATATACACAATTGTATTCCAAAGCACACACTGAATTTTCATTCCATTATCTAACTTTGTTAGAGTTAAATTGATGATTTTAAGTGTTTCTTAAAGCAATATAGCTTAGGGTGCTATCAATTATGAACATACAATACATTGAAAAACTATAGTTTATTAATTATAAAATGTTTAGAAATGTTAGGTCCTAAATATGTGAACCTCACAATAAGATTTACAGAAGACTTATGTGCATACAAATTATGCCACTCTGGATACATTATAAGAAAGATATCTCTGAAGTGGCCCTCAGATCTCTCCACATGTGAGGTATACTGAAATATATAGGAATTCTTTGTAAAATGTCATGAACCACCAAATTGCATTCACAGCTATATAGTGTAGCCTGTTTGTCTCAGTACAGAGTCAGAGCATACAATTGCTACTTCCCCTAAAATATCAGTCTCAGTAATAGTCGGAAGCATATTCTCATCATATATGAACAGTATTTGAATAAAAACTAAATACTTTACTGGGTCAGAATAAAATTGCATCACAGGATTTCTGAAAAATATCATTTTTAATGAAGAAATTCTAAAAACATATTTCTCATTATATTTACTTTTTGTTTAAAATTTGAAAACCACGGATAATTTTTCACATAAGAATCACTTCATTCCATTGCTTCTATTAACCTCACTTCACATTAGAAGATCTTAAGTATGGCCCAGTTACTCCATGCACACAGACTACCTAGAAATAACATAACAAGGAAACACTAGCAGGTTGTTCCTCACAAAGAGTCTTCAGTTCTGGGTGGGAGGGAAGCTTAATTACCTTTGTTGTATTGTGTTGTATTACGTGTCCTTTTAAAATGTGGTTATTATTTAAAATATGTATGGTGTACCATCTGTAACAAATGAGTGGTGTAGTACAAATGCGGTAAATGCCACAATTGCCGGTTGTTTTGAAATGTCGTTTGCTACAACTTCATTCTGAGAATCCAAATGTTCTTGATTCCATATAGTCAGTGTGAGGGAACTTGGAAACTGAAATCTAAATGTCATTTTCAATAAACTTTTAACGTATACACATTATAAATTTTAATTTCAGGAAGACACACAGAATGGATTCTCATCTTCTTTTCCTGTAGCTGATTTGTGGAACGTATTTAGTTAATTCTGACAATTGCATTATGTGCAAATTACATTTTTTTACAGTGAAGAAAAGCATCATTTGGAGAAATTAGAACTCTAATTCAGAACAAAAAGCTAGTAAATGGAAGAGCTGTGGTTTGACACACAAGCTTCTAAAAGTGTATCTATCCATCATGTATTGTTTTCTCACAAGATTGCCAAGGAGGTGAGTTTGTATTTCTGTGAGAAAGAACCCACCCTTGAATGCAGTAGACCAATAGAACAGCAAATAATATTTTATTCATGAAATTGTGAAGACGATAACGGCAAGAGAACGTGTATTAAGGCTTGTGAGGGGCCTGGCTTTTGTGCTCTGAACATTTGGGAATCATAATTCTGTGTTGATTGCTAGGCAAAGGTTGGGTCCACATGCTGAGTCCGTGTGAAGAGAGTTCTTCTGATACCCGTTGCCCCTTAGAATCACAGCCTTCAGAGTCTTTGCTCACAATACAGTCTTAAGGCAGCATCTTCTGTGATAAGAATCTGATGGATGAGGTTCACTCTGTAGTAAGGGATAGTTCGTTTATAAGGGCTAGGGGAGTGTAGAGAAAGCTGCAGTGAATGGGTGGTTGACAGGCATAATGTTACAAATCAGTAAAAGACAGAAATAGTGGTGTGCTCTAGCTCAATGTGTGGACTACAGATTTCAACTGATTTTAACCTGACCACCGTACTGAGATGTTAAATACTGGAATCAATTGATTTGCTAATTACTATAATTTGTGTGTGACACAGCAGATGCAAGTCGTAAAATATTAGACAAGACCCAGAAAACATGTGCAATTACTGTGTGTTCACTAAACATAAAGCACAGTAATTAAAGTGTGGATTTTAGAACTTCATTCATAGGCCACTTAAACCTTGGGTAGCTCATTGCATAGCAAAAGTCAGTTACCACAACCCAGGAAGGACTGGTGGGGCAATGCTCTTTGATTCCCATGCTGGCCTGGCTGTGAGTCACAGTCAGAGGGGATTTTTGCTTATAATGCTAATTCTTCAGATTTCCCAGCCTGTAACAAATTCCTTGCTATTTGTTTTCTTTTCTCTAGTAAGTAGAAGTAAACCCACAAACATTTAATGTCAAATTCATATTTCTCCACGACCCACTTGTGTGTGTATCACTTTAGAACATTTTCATAAGTAATTACAAACATTTCTAAGGAAGGATTATTAATTTATGTAAACATGTAAAGTATCAGGTCTAGCTACATTCTTTCTTATTGCCTCTGTTTTATCGAGTAATTTTTTCTATTTGTAGAAGACAAAATGAATTAATAAATGTAGATTTTATTAGGATTCATTAATCTTGCATTGTTCAGAGTCAGTCTCCTAATTTATATATGCTTATAATTGATCTATGAAAGTGGAAGATGTTGTGGTTAGTAAAGTAGACTTTCTTATTCTTTCTTTAAATTACGAAGTTAGTGAGGGACATCATCACTGTTCACGAAGTCATCACCGGTGAAAGATAAGCAAAGGAAATGGTTTCCATTAATGATAATGATTTGGGGAGCATTTCTAACAGACCAGGCCACTTCCTTAAATTACTCGTGTAATCCTCAGAGCTACCTCCTGGCAGAAACGATTATTATAATGAATATTTTATAGAGGACAGAGACAGACACAGACACAAAAAAAAGTCAGCTTGCTAATGATAATCTTGAGTGGTCCCAGCTCTGGTTCTCAGCCTTTCTCCCTCTCTCTCCCACAAGAAGAAGGCTGCTTGAAGAACAAATGTTAAGCGATCACACATATTGGGGCCAGGAAACTGGATGCTTTGTGCGATTCATCTAGAAAACGAATGTAAGCTATTCTATAATGGTTGCACGCTTCCCTTCTTTGACTAAATGTTTGTATGATGTGTAGCTTCCTGGTACAAGAAGTACCAAGAACTGCAGAAATAAATTTGCATCTCTTGAAGAGCACGCACATCTTACTGGCCTCTTTTCAATAAATACATATGGGTCGCATCACAGCGAATGATAAGTGCATACCACAATGAGTGAAGCATGGTAGCAAAGCAGCTGCCTTGAAATTTCATTTCGCCTCTTACCATGATCTAGCCACCAGGAATCGCTGGCATGATAGCTGTATCGGAACAACTGTGCTATTTTTAAATATTTTGATTTCTAAGCAACTTCCCACTCTTACTCCCTAGTTTGGGTGTGTTTTTATCTGCTTGTGCATATAAATTATTACTTGACCATGAAATAGACCAAGAGACAATGCGAAAGAAATATTTTTGAGGGGATACAAGCCCAGACCTAATACTCCTGGATGTATCTGAAGCTGCAACTGTATCTGGCGTACATAGCTTTTCAATAAATTTGCTACCGCATTCCAGAGTTGAGAATCTCCAGATTGGTTAATGATAATGTCCTGCTGTTCTCTGATGAAACTTTACTCTGAGTCAGCACATTTTCTCCTATATTATGTGACTTGGTAGTAGTGATTGAATATTTTCCCTTAGAATATGAATCATTGATTAATAAGCTAAAGTTTTATGATAGATCCACAGGTGAAAAGTTAATTAGCAACAATTTTCCGTTCAGGTAGAGTCGCTCTAGGCAGGACAGTAATGTATACGCACACACATCCTTTGGCTAGGCAAGGGAGATTATGGACATGTGAAGTACAAACTACTCCAGAGAGAGCCCAGGCCATTTGTTTCCTCTGTAATTTGCTATTTAACTGCACTTACAACCAGCATAAAAACAAATGCCCTTAGAAGCACGATGGCTAGGCGTTCTGTTGTCAGATATTGTTTGAAATCATGAAGCTCATTGCCAAAACTGCTTTTCTGTTGCTAAATTCAAGGGTTGATGAATGAAACAGAAGCAGTTGGTCTAAATTCATACTTTTTTCACTTTTTAAAGAATAAGCTTTCAAGAAACTAGCCAGTAGGTTCTAACACAGAAGGATATGATAAACCACAAATTTTCCTGAAGTTTTTCTTAAGTGAAGATAATAAGAAAAAGGTGGTGAAAATGTTGATTTAAGGAAGCACATGGTAAAGATGCTATGTCAAGGACGCTAACTTTGCAAATGTGTCACGTGCTGTGGTGTTACCTCTATTCCACAGGACAGCAGTCTGACCTCACATTTAACAGTCTGTAAGATACAGTTCTTTAAAGTCATTCAGGTTACGTTATTTGTATTTGACAAGTTAAATATGTGGCTTTTCATTATTTTTTCCAAACTTAGCTATAGACAAAGAACCTGATTTTTCTTAGATCTTGTGGCTCAAACTTAATTCAAGTTTCTTAAATTAATTTCCACATCTTCTTTTCCATATGGCTGAGGTAAACAGTGTTCTGCCTCATCAGAACAGAACCTCACAAGACAGTGTTTAATGTGCTATTCACTACAAATATTTCTGTATTTTTCTGTTCTCTATCTGAGGAGGTTCCCAGCTCTGAAATGAAACAGAGTACTGGATATCACGTCCCCAGAGTCTACCTTACCTGATAGATGACCTTGCAAGGTAATTCCTATACCCTTATTCGGTCCTCAGGGTCATTCCGTATCATTTTTATAAAAGAACAGAGCTTTGTTTGCCTACATGAGTAACCCTATAATAAACAGAGCTTGTGTTGGCTTTTCTCCTCTCACCAACTTTTTTTACTTCATGCTTGCTTCATTCATGTTGCCAAACATCAGCTACAAAATAACTGACAAGCACCAAGTTCTTCTCTCTGGCTTACATTGAGTGAAAAACTAATGGATTTCTGTGAGAAAATTCTTAGAAATATTCCCATCCCATTCATCAGACATCCATCAAGCCTTTTGGAAATAACAGTCCCAGAAAGCAGCACCTCCAGGAGCTAATATGTATGACTTTAAAGCTTGGGCATTCCACAGCAATTCCTGCACAGAGAGGCTGCATTTTATCTAAAAGGCAAACAAGACTGCCCTCAGTTTTCCTTGAAATTTTGTTTGATTGTGCAAGAAACTTAGCAGTCACTAAGCATTCGGCATCTGGCCAACACTAACCTGGGCTAATTATCTTTTTTTTTTTTTGCACTCATTTATTATGATATTTATTGACTAGTATGGGTTTCTTTTTTTTTAACCATAAAAACTACGTTTTAATGATACAGAAATAGTTCATGGTACATTTCTTTCCATAAAAGCACTTTAATCGTCTCGTTTAACAAAATTAAGTCTACATTGGAGCATTCTGACAGAAAGGGACTGTTTTATACAATGTTTCATGTTTTCATAAACAAAAGAATATTCTTCAGGCAAAAAATTTTTAACAAGATACAAGTAAAGGAAATGGAATACAAAATGTGTTCCTTTGGGTCAGCCTGATAATAGCCACACACCCCTAGGGAATATCAGGGGATTTTTTTTAATGAATACTTTGAGTATGAGGGCGACTCTCCAGAGTTAACATCCCACAATACAAGGCTATTTCATAATATAAAACCAAAGACAGCTGCGTCTCCCGCATAATCCCTTTAGAATGAATAATTAGTGAACATCAAGAGTATTTAAAAGCAGAAGAGAACTGTGCAGAGGCCTACGGTGCCCGTAAGGACCATCCCTACATCCACAGCCCTTCTCCCTCAAATCTGTTAGGAAGAAAATGAGAACCAAAATCTGATGACATTAAACGGTCAGCACTGCCAGGAGAGTGGCCAGGACCCTGCGGTACTCTTGAGGATAAAGTAACGCCATTTAAGGCCACCCACCAGTAAGGGTTTATCCCCAGTATTCCCACTGTTCACTACTGCTGCTCAGCTTGTCACCACATTTGGGCCCAAGAGAAACCCTTTAGGATCTAGAATAAGACAAAGCATAGACCCTCAACTACTCCAGCCAGTCCCCCACCTGAGACAACAGCTCACACAGGAGCCTAATTCCTTGCCAGGAAGTCACACTTTGACATCTTGATAAGAGGGCCAAGGCCCAAAGCCACAGAAGTTTGCCTCCACAAGTCCTGCCCTCTGCTGTGATGGGCAGCTCACTGCCTCCTCAGGCCACTTTCTGCTCCCCAGTTTCCACCATTCCATCTTCTCCGCCTATCCCAGCTGCATTAGGGAACTAAACAATCATCTCCCTGGTGAAGCACTGGGAGTGGTGCCGGAATCACCAAGCCCAAAGAGGGCAGTCTTGTTTTTAAACAAAGGTCTCATGACCTATCTACTCTGAGAAGGATATCATTGGTCCATAAGAAGAAATATTTACTTACATCCTCAATGGACTACAAGATTTTAGACGTCACAATTAAAATTGTATCTTTCCAAAAATATTATATTATCAATGCAATAAACTCAATAAACTTAAAGAAAACAAAACTTAACTTCATTTAAACTAAACTTCATTTAAACTTTTAAAAAACCAACAAAACATACTTCCTAGAGTGCAAAATGCTTATTAAATACTTCAAGAACACAAAAGTAATTTGTTTAAAAACACAGAAATCCTTTGCTAAAGGGCCATCAACACAAAAGACACCCATTGCCGGCAATGGGTGCCAGCTGCAAGAAACATGGTGTTAAGCTTTGTGCTTGGCCTCTGCCCCTTTCAGATGACATGTTATTTGTACAAGCTCATGGTTGGACTCTGGTACATGCACATGTACGCATCACAAAGAAGTCTGCGTGCACAGCCTCGAATCCTTCTGGAATCCAAGGAGTGCAGCTCCTCCAGAGACATCTTCAAGTACTCTCCCACTTCGGGGCAGGGTGTCACTTGTGGAATGTTGAAGCCATTCTCACCCCGATCTCGATCAGCCATGCTGTCAAAGAAGAGCCAGGCTGAGTCATCCTTCCCATACTTCACAAAAGCAACATAGTGGCTCGTTTCTATGCAGAGAACAGCAAATAACTCCATCTTCTGGCAGGGGATGCCGCAGTGTCTCCAGTCCCAGTCAGGCAAGTCTTTGGGAAGTGATACTGGGTGATAGGTATGATTCATTCTTTTAGGATGGAGATGAATCTGAGTGCAGCAGGTCTTACAGAACTGCTTGATCTTCCCTGCTGTGATGTCGGGGTCTTCATAGCAATCTCTACACTCAAACATCGCAAGTCCTCCACAGATGCGACACTCCCTGGGAGTGTCTTCTAGCAAATCTGTTATATTTAATTCTAGAGAAGGGAAAATTTTTTTGAACATTTTGAAGTCTTTTCCAAACCGAGGCATCTGAATAATCAAGCATGATGGTGCCTCTGCAAATTTCAGGTTACTGTTGAAAAAAGACCATTCTAGTAACTGTTGAATTGTAGGAACTCCAACTTTCTCATTTTTTTCCACAAAGATCTGATAGAAGTCGCAGTCTTGGACTTTCTGACCTGCTGATCTTATTTTTAACAATGGCTCAACCCTTAAAATATCATGAAACAGGATATTGAGAAATTCTTCTGGATCTTTTTCTTCAGAGGTAAATCCTGATGCAGCATGAACTTTTTCGAGTATTTTCCTCAGTTTCATAATTTTTGTGGCACACACATATCCATATGTTCTCAGAGGATTGACTATTGCTGTCCTCAGTAGCTCCTGGGTCTCACTATAATACTCAATATCATTCTTTCCTTTGGGTCTCAGCAACACAGTATCCAGGACAGAACTAAAAGCAAATACGCTGAATAAAGTTGAGTCCAAGTAACAAGAATTGTAATAGCCCTGGATGCCTTTCTTCTTTCCAATCATTATCTTTAAACCTTCTTTTTCCGTCTTTGGTGGAGTATTTTCTTCTACTACTTCACTTAAGTAGCCTCCAAATACTAAAGAATTACACCTTTCAATCTGATTAGAAACAGGCTCCAAAAACTCAAATCTAGAGTCGGGTCTACAGCTCTTCAGTTTCACGAACAGGGCCTTCTTCACGTCGCAGGTGAAATAGCGCGTGCCCCTGAACGTGCCATCTGTACAGCCCGCACATTCATCCTCCAGTTCCAGCCCAGCTAGCACGTCACTGAGCCCAGGCGGCTGGCCAATCCAACGGATAACCCCATAGAACGGGGGATTCTTTTTCACTTCAGCCAGTGAGCCCACCTCTAGGCCGTATGCATTATCAGAAGAGATGGGCAAAGGTGGACTCCTCTGGACAGGCAAGCTGTTCAGCTCGCCCATCACACACTGCACTGACAATGACAGTGGGCTGTGAGCAATGCTGCTGTTAGTATTGGGAATCTTGGTCAGGCTGAATGGTAGAGAGTGGAATCTGTTCTCGCTGGATGAGGAGTTCATGGAAGGAGGTGATGAATGTCCAAAGTCTGGAGACAGCTCTGTAAGTGACTTTGCAGGGTCTTCTGCAACTTCATCAATATACCATGAATTTTTGGATTTTGATTGTCGTTGTGAGTCAACAGATGACCCACTTAAGGTATAAAATAATTCAGAACTGCTTCGACTTCCAGGGTCTGAGGTAGATCTTGTAACCTTTGGTTTATTAATACTAGATGAACCTTTGTCACCATCATCTCTTGACATAAAGGCAAGTTTGGGAGGCCTCCTTTCCGGTGTCATGCTCTCTTCATCAATATACAATGAATTTTTGGATTTGGATTGTTGTTGTGAGTCAACAGATGACCTTTTTAAGGTATAAAATAATTCAGAACTGCTTCGACTTCCAGGGTCTGAGGTAGATCTTGTAACCTTTGGTTTATTATGACTAGTTGAACCTTTGTCACCATCATCTCTTGACATAAAGGCAAGTTTGGGAGGCCTCCTTTCCGGTGTCATGCTCTCTTCATCAATATACAATGAATTTTTGGATTTGGATTGTTGTTGTGAGTCAACAGATGACCTTTTTAAGGTATAAAATAATTCAGAACTGCTTCGACTTCCAGGGTCTGAGGTAGATCTTGTAACCTTTGGTTTATTATGACTAGTTGAACCTTTGTCACCATCATCTCTTGACATAAAGGCAAGTTTGGGAGGCCTCCTTTCCGGTGTCATGCTCTCTTCATCAATATACAATGAATTTTTGGATTTGGATTGTTGTTGTGAGTCAACAGATGACCTTTTTAAGGTATAAAATAATTCAGAATTGCTTCGACTTCCAGGGTCTGAGGTAGATCTTGTAACCTTTGGTTTATTATGACTAGTTGAACCTTTGTCACCATCATCTCTTGACATAAAGGCAAGTTTGGGAGGCCTCCTTTCCGGTGTCATGCTCTCTTCATCAATATACAATGAATTTTTGGATTTGGATTGTTGTTGTGAGTCAACAGATGACCTTTTTAAGGTATAAAATAATTCAGAATTGCTTCGACTTCCAGGGTCTGAGGTAGATCTTGTAACCTTTGGTTTATTATGACTAGTTGAACCTTTGTCACCATCATCTCTTGACATAAAGGCAAGTTTGGGAGGCCTCCTTTCCGGTGTCATGCTCTCTTCATCAATATACAATGAATTTTTGGATTTGGATTGTTGTTGTGAGTCAACAGATGACCTTTTTAAGGTATAAAATAATTCAGAATTGCTTCGACTTCCAGGGTCTGAGGTAGATCTTGTAACCTTTGGTTTATTATGACTAGTTGAACCTTTGTCACCATCATCTCTTGACATAAAGGCAAGTTTGGGAGGCCTCCTTTCCGGTGTCATGCTCTCTTCATCAATATACAATGAATTTTTGGATTTGGATTGTTGTTGTGAGTCAACAGATGACCTTTTTAAGGTATAAAATAATTCAGAATTGCTTCGACTTCCAGGGTCTGAGGTAGATCTTGTAACCTTTGGTTTATTATGACTAGTTGAACCTTTGTCACCATCATCTCTTGACATAAAGGCAAGTTTGGGAGGCCTCCTTTCCGGTGTCATGCTCTCTGGAATGATATCATTGATGTGCAGAAGAATTGTACTTTCAACACTTGCAAAGCTACAAAGTTGTACTCCATCAAACATTCCATCCCAGTTGCCAATAGGGTTATCCATGTCCACACCAACAAAATATCCTAGACTCTCTATTCCTGGCAAAACATCACAGAATATTACTTTTCCAGATTCTACACTTTCTCCGACCTTCAGAGTTACTTTGGAGTTTTTTTCCAAAGGGGGAGGTTCAGCCTGCGTGGTATCCCCCAGGGCTGCAAAATCACTTTCCAATCCATTGTCATCATCGTCTATGGGCTCCAGCTTGTCCAATGCCACAAACACGCCACAATCTTCATCACACTGAAAAAGCTGTTTCTCTTGATATACCCCATCAGTGGAACCTTGGCCACGATGTTCTTCCTAGTTTTCAAAGTTTTTTTAAAAAGACATATAAAAAGATTATTCATTAAAGGGATTTCAGGAAATTACTTTGGAAAAACTCTAAATTATATCCATAATATGAAATATGACTAGCAGCTGCTGTTGGGTTTAGGGTATTTAAAGAATAAAGAAGCTGTATCTGATGATGAAACTAACTCATAATTTCAGATCATAATTCTTTTGAGAAAGAGTGAGGATTAAATTTACAACATAGTTCTACCACGACTTTTGTCATGAACAGGCATTCAACTTCAACCAAACAGCAGCATCAGCTCCATTTACTGAGAACAAACTGTAACCATCTACAGCCATCCACCTTACAACTACTATAAGTCATGTGTGCTCTAAGCACTTCACAGATGAGGAACAGGTTAGGAGAACTTGATGTAGGTTAAGTAGCTGGCAATCCTGCTAGTACATACCATAGCTGGCTGTCACAGCCTAATTATTTCACTGCTCGAAAAGCCAAATCAAGAAGCAAGTAAAGCACGACCTCTCTCTACTCCTGAGAGTGTCTAAATGTGAACCAATAGTCAATTTGGAATATAGAATTCTTAGATATGTTGCCATGGCACATAAGTTCCAAGGCAGTTTATACATTCCGGGGATAAGCATGAGCAAACTGAAATTGCTGCAACACACTTCAAAAATTTTACCTCTAAACTGTTATACTTAGTAGCATACACTAAGAACTGGGAATCCTGTGGGTACTATCACAAGATAGTTCACAATTTTTTAAGTGTTTATAATTACAATTGGCAGTGTTAACTTTTAATATAGGTAACTTAAAAGCTTCTAAGATATGAAGTCCAGAATAATGACTTGTAAGTTTCTACCGTAAGAGATAATTTTTTAAAGTTTTCAAGAATTGTCTTTACATCCTCTCAATTTATCATTAAATAAATTTGGGGGCTGAACTATAGTTCAGAGGCAGAAGGTCCTGAGGTCCATCCTGAGAAGTGTACTAAAAACAAACAAACATAAAACACAAATCTTATAAAGGGGAAAATATGTGCTCGTGGTCTCTCGCTCACGCGCACATTCGCTTTCTCATACACACTCTCTCTCTCTCTCCTTCTCCCTCTCAAATGTCCTAGCAAACTTACCAGCAATTCTACTCCAAAGAAAATCCCCGACACTGTCCTGTCCGCTAATAATGGTCCTCTGAAGCGCACAACTCCTGGAAATTTCTCTTCCCTAGATCGCAGCTGTACTTTCACAGGGCTGCCCACATCTACCTGGAGGCCTTTAGTTAGTAGAATTCTGTTTCTAAATAGGCTGAGCCTCTCCTCACAGTTGGTAATTGCCAACAGTAACTCTGTAAATTGATTCTCAGTGATTTCTACAACATCCTTTTCATCAACAAATAGAACTGCATGCGGTTGCTCTAAGATTTTTAATCCAATCTGATTTTTCTTGCCTTTTGCAGAAGGAACTCTTGAATACCCCACAGAACGGTCTTGGATGTACTGTCCTATACTTCCTTTGGGTACTTTTAGGAGTTTCTGTGTCTGTTTGTCTGTTACACTGCATTCTTGAAGAAGCAGATAAAAAAATCTGTTCTTCCCAGTAAGGTGAAGTAACTTTCTCTTGGCTCCATAGGCCTGAACTCATTGTGACAGTAACTTCAGAACATCAACTCACAAAAAGGAGCCACTAGCAAATCTGTCATAAAATCCCCAAAAATGAAGTTACTGGAATCCTAAAACAAGTTGTTAACAACCTGGTGTCCATGCTGTAAAAAGACAGCAATTCAAAGTGCCTAGCAAACAAGCAAAACAAACTTTAGACTCTACTCAATACAATCTTAAAATAAAACTAAAGATTTTTTAAAATCTCATTTGACTATATAAATATCTCATAGCTAAATGACCCATATGACTTGTGTCCACTGTTTCTGCGTTTTTAAAGAACTCCAGCTACAAAGCATCCATAGAAACAATAACGACTTTTCCAAAATTATAAAATTAGATAGAATCTAACAAAAAAGATTACCCTAATATACAGACTCTGAGACTTTTTTAAACTTTACAAAGTAGCATTTCTGTCTAACATGAATGAATAAGATACAATATTTGAGAAAATGCACATAATCTTATAAATTAAAAAGGCTATTTCTAAACATGTAACTTAGAAAGTAACACATTACAGTATCGAACATCTTTTATCATTTAAAAATATGACAATATTACATTCTGAAACTTTATCCACAATTCATTTATCTATATGCTTCATTCTGGTAATGGAACATTATCTCCTCAATTTTATTTTTTATACATTTTATTTTTATTTACATATATATGTTGTATCTCTGTGACTGTATGGCACATGTGTGTACTCCCAGAGGCCAAAAGGGGGTGGTTATATCCTCTGCAGCTGGAGTTATAGGCAGTTGTGAGCCACCCACCATGGGTGAAGAGAACTGAATTCAGGTCCTCTGGAAGAGCATTACACACTTTTAAGTGCTGACCAATGTCTTTAGCCCCTAAATTTCATTTTTGCATACCTTTTGTGCTTAGACAAGGAGATATTAACTATACTAGTTATAACTACTATTTAATTTCTTACAATCACAAGCATTAAATAAAATCTTGAGTATATATATACACAAGTATATGTTAGGAAATGATTTGTAGATCAAAAGTTGGACAATGCAATGATGACATATGACTATATTACATTGCTCTAAGATTTTTAGTCCAATCTGATGTTGATGATTATGTCTATAAATTATACTGAATTATAAGCCGGGCAGGGTGGCGCATGCCTTTAATCCCAGCACTCGGGTGGCAGAGGCAGGCGGATCTCTGTGAGTTCGAGGCCAGCATGGTCTACAAGAGCTAGTGCCAGGACAGGCTCCAAAGCTACAAAGAAACCTTGTCTCAAAAAACCAAATATATATATATATATATATATATATATATATATATTGAATTATAGGTGCTTATATCTATAAATTGTGGGCTTTATACCACAGTTTTAAATATGTATAAAGGGAAGAATATACAAGTGCTTATTTTCCAGCTCTAACTTGCATTTAAAACTGTTAGAAAAATAATTTTACAATTTGTAGCCTCATTTTTTATTGAGAAAAGGAGAAAAAAAAACAAGTTTCCACCTCCTCCCAGCCTCCCATTTCCCTCCCCCTCCTCCCATTTCCCTCCCCCTCCTCCCATTTCCCTCCCCCTCCTCCCACCCTCCTCCCCCTCCTCCCACCCTTCTCCCCATCCCCCCAATACTTTCCCCCTCCCTCTCCAGTCCAAAGAGCAGTCAGGGTTTTCTGCCCTGTGGTAAGTCCTAGGTCCTCCCCCCTCCGTCCATATCTAGAAAGGTGAACATCCAAACTGGCTAGGCTTCCACCAAGAAAGCACATTAAGCAGGAACAAAACCCCCATGCCATTGTCCTTCGCGTCTCATCAGCCCTCATTGTTCGCCATGTTCAGAGAGTCCAGTTTTATCCCATGCTTTTTCAGTCACAGTCCAGCTGGGCTTGGTGAGCTCCCAATAGATCAGCTCCACTGTATCAGTGGGTGGGTGCACCCCTCGTGGTCCCGACTTCTTTGCTCATGTTCTCCCTCCTTCTGCTCCTCATTGGGACCTTGGGAGCTCAGTCCAGTGCTCCAGTGTGGTCTCTGTCTCTATCTCCATCCATCACCAGATGAAGGTTCTATGATGATATGCAAGATATTAGTCATTATTGCTCTAGGATAGGGTCATTTCAGGTTCCCTATCCTCAGCTGCCCGAGGAACTAACTGGGGTCCTTGGCTTGGGCACCTGGGTGCCCCTCTAGGGTCAGGTCTCTTGCCAATCCTAAAGTGGCTCCCTTAACTAAGAATTGTGGTTCCGTGCTCCCCTGTCCAACCTTCCTTTATCCCAATCCTCCTGATTCCCCAAGGCCCCCCACCTCCTTCCCTTCTAACTTTTCTCTCCCCATCTCCCCTTACCCCCATCCCACCCCACCAACAAGATCCCAATTTTCTCCCCGGCAATTTTGTCTACTTCCCTTAGCCAAGAGGATAACTATATGTTTTTCCTTGGGTTCACCTTCTTACTTAGCTTCTTTAGATTCACCTATTATAGACTCTGTGACCCTTGTTTATGACTAGAAACCAATTAAGAGTGAGTACATCCCATGTTCATCTTTTGGGTCTGGGATACCTCACTCAGGATAGTGTTTTCTATTTCCATCCATTTGCATGCAAAATTCGAGAAGTCATTGTTTTTTACCGCAGCGTAGTACTCTAATGTTTATATATTCCACACTTTCTTCATCCATTCTTCCATTGAAGGACATCTAGGTTGTTTCCAGGTTCTGGCTATTACAAATAATACTGCTATGAACATAGTTGAACAAATGCTTTTGTCATATGATAGGGCATCTCTTGGGTATATTCCCAAGAGTGGTATTGCTGGGTCCAGGGGTAGGTTGATCCCGAATTTCCTGAGAAACTGAAACTCTGACTTCCACAGTGGTTGCACAAGATTGCATTCCCACCAGCAATGGATGAGGGTACCTCTTCCTCCACAGCCTCTCCAGCAAAGGTTATCATTGCTGTTTTTGACTTTAGCAATTCTGACAGGTGTAAGATGATATCTCAAAGTTGTTTTGATTTGCATTTCCCTGACCGCTAAGGAGGTTGAGCATGACATTAAGTGTCTTTTGACCATTTGAACTTCTTCTGTTGAGAATTCTCTGTTCAGATCAGTGCCCCATTTTTTAATTGGGTTAATTAGCATTTTAAAGTCTAGTTTCTTGAGTTCTCTCTATATTTTGGAGATCAGACCTTTGTCTGTTGCGGGGTTGATGAAGATCTTCTCCCAGTCAGTAGGTTGACTTTGTGTCTTAGTGACAGTGTCCTTTGCTTTACAGAAGCTTCTCAGTTTTAGTAGGTCCCATTTATTCAATGTTGCCCTTTATGTCTGTGCTTCTGGGGTTATACATAAGAAGCGATCTTCTGTGCCCATCTGTTGTAGGGTATTTCCCACTTTCTCTTCTATCCTTTTCAGTGTGTTCGGGCTGATATTGAGGTCTTTAATCCATTTGGACTTGACTTTTGTGCACGGTGATAGATATGGGTCTGTTTTCATTCTTCTACAGGTTGACATCCAGTTATGCCAGCACCATTTGTTGAAGATGGTATCTTTTTTTCCATTGTATACTTTTAGCTCCTTTATCAAAAATGAGGTGTTCATAGGTTTGTGGGTTAAAATTCGGGTCTTCTATACGATTCCATTGGTCGACTTCTCTGTTTTTATGCCAGTACCACACTGTTTTCATTACTGTAGCTCTGTAATAGAGTTTGAAGTCAGAGATGGTAATGCCTCCAGAAGATCCTTTATTGTAAAGGATTGTTTTGGCTATCCTGAGTTTTTTGTTTTTCCATATAAAGTTGATTATTGTCCTCTCCAGATCTGTGAAGAATTTTGATGGGATCTTGATGGGGATTGCATTGAATCTATAAATTGCCTTTGGTAGAATTGCCATTTTTACTATGTTGATCCTCCCAATCCAAGAGCAAGGTAGATCCATCCATTTTTTGGTATCCTCTTCAATCTCTTTCTTCAATGCCTTAAAGTTCTTGTCAAATAGATCTTTCTCTTCCTTGGTTAGATTTACCCCAAGATATTTTATGCTGTTTGTGGCTATTGTGAAAGGTGAAGCTTCTCTGATTTCCTTCTCTGCTTCCATATCCTTTGTGTATAAGAGGACGACTGATTTTTTGGAGTTGATCTTGTATCCTGCCACATTACCAAAGCTGTTTATCAGCTGTAAAAGTTCTTTGGTGGAGTTTTGGGGGTCGCTTAAGTACGCTATCATATCATCTGTGAATAACGAAAGTTTAACTTCTTCCTTTCCAATTCGAAACCCGTTGATCCCCTTATGTTGTCTTATTGCTTTTGCTAGAACTTCAAGCACTATGTTGAAGAGGTATGGCAAGAGTGGACAGCCTTGTCGTGTTCCTGAGTTAAGCAGGATGGCTTTGAGTTTCTCTCCATTTAATTTGATGTTAGCTGTCGGCTTGCTGTATATAGCTTTTATTATATTTAGGTATGACCCTTGTATCCCTAATCTCTCCAAGACTTTTAACATAAATGGATGTTGAATTTTGTCGAATGCTTTTTCAGCATCTAATGAAATGATCATATGGTTTTTTTCTTTCAGTTTATTTATATGTTGGATTACATTGATAGATTTTCGTATGATGAGCCAGCCCTGAATCTCAGGAATGAAGCCTACTTGATCATAATGGATAATTTTTCGGATGTGTTCTTGGATTCGGTTTGCCAGTATTTTGTTGAGGATTTTTGCGTCGATGTTCATGAGTGAGATTGGCCTGTAATTCTCTTTCCTGGTTGAGTCTTTGTGTGGTTTTGGTATCAAAGTAACTGTAGCTTCATAAAAGGAATTAGGTAATGACCCTTCTGTTTCTATATTGTGGAATACATTAAGGAGTATAGGTATTAGCTCTTCTTGGAAGTTCTGGTAGAATTCCGCATTGAAACCATCTGGTACTGGGCTTTTTTTGTTAGGGACGTTTTTGATAACAGCTTCTAATTCTTCGTGACCAACAGGTCTATTTAGATTGTTCACCTGGTCCTGGTGTAACTTTGGTATATGGTATTTATCTAAAAAAATGTCCATTTCTTTTACATTTTCCAGTTTTGTGGCAAACAGGCTTTTGTAATAAGATCTAATGATTCTATGAATTTCCTCTGTGTCTGTGGTTATGTCCCCCTTTTCATTTCTGATCTTATTAATTTGCGTATTCTCTTTCTCCCGTTTGATTAGTTTGGATAGGGGTTTATCAATCTTGTTGATTTTCTCCAGGAACCAGCTTTTTGTTTCATTGATTCTTTGGTTTGTTTTCTGTGTTTCTATTTTGTTGATTTCAGCCCTCAGTTTGATTATTGCCAGTCTTCTACTCCTCCTAGGTGAGTCTGCTTCTTTTTTTTTTCTAAAGCTTTCAGGTGGGCTGTTAAGTCTCCAATATGTGCTTTCTCTGTTTTCTTTAAGTGGGCACTTAGTGCGATGAACTTTCCTCTTAGCACTGCTTTCATAGTGCCCCATAAGTTTGAGTATGTTGTTTCTTTATTTTCATTGAATTCAAGGAAGACTTTAATTTCTTTCTTTATTTCTTCCTTAATCTAGGTATGGTTCATTAGTTGACTGTTCAGTTTCCATGAGTTTGTAGGCTTTCTGGGCGTAGCATTGTTGTTGAATTCTAACTTTTATCCATGGTGATCTGATAAGACACAAGTGGTTACTAATATTTTTTTGTAACTGTGTAAGTTAGCTTTGCTACCGAGTATGTGGTCAATTTCGAGAAGGTTCCATGAGCTGCAGAGAAGAAGGGATATTCTCCCCTATTTGGGTGGAATAATCTATAGATGTCTGTTAAGTCCATTTGATTCATTACCTCCATTAATTCTCTAATTTCTCTGTTAGGTTTCTGTTTGATTCACCTGTCCATTGGTGAGAGAGGAGTGTTGAAGTCTCCTACTATTAGTGTATGTGGTTTGATGGCTGCCTTGAGTTTTAGTAATGTTTCTTTTATGTACGTGGGCGCTTTTATATTAGGGGCGTAGATATTCAGGATTGAGACTTCATCCTGATGAATTGTTCCTGTTATGAGTATAAAATGTCCCTCTCCATCTCTTCTGATTGATTTAAGTTTGAAGTCAACTTTGTTAGAAATTAGTATGGCCACACCTGCTTGTTTCTTAGGTCCATTTGCTTGATAAGCCTTTTCCCAGCCCTTTACTCTGAGTAGGTGCCTGTCTTTGTGGTTGAGGTGTGTTTCTTGTAAACAACAGAATGTTGGATCCTGTTTTCGTATCCAATCTCTTAGCCTGTGCCTTTTTATAGATGAGTTGAGCCCATTGACATTAAGTGATATTAATGACCAGTGGTTGTTAACTCTGGTCATTTTTTTAGTAGTAGGGTTTGTGTGTTTCCCTTCTTTGAGTTGCGCTGGTGAAGGGTCTCTAGATGACTGAGTTATTGTGGGCATTGTTGGACTCCTTGGTTAGTGATTTTCCTTCTATTTTTTTCTGTAAGGCTGGATTTGTGGCTACGTATTGTTTAAATTTGTTTTTATCCTGGAAAATTTTGTTTTCTCCATTTATAGTGAACGAAAGCTTGGCTGGATATAGTAGTCTGGGCTTGCATCCATGATCTCTTAGTTTTTGCAGTACATCTATCCAGGACTTTCTGGCTTTCATGGATTCCATTGAGAAGTCAGGTGTAAGTCTGATAGGTTTACCTTTATAAGTAACTTGGCCTTTTTCCTTTGAGGCTCTTAATATTCTTTCTTTATTCTGTATATTTTGTGTTTTGATTATTATATGGCGAAAGGATGTTTTCTTTTGATCCAGCCTATTTGGTGTTCTGTATGCTTCTTGAACCTTCATAGGTATATCTTTCTTCAGGTTGGGAAAGTTTTCTTCTATAATTTTATTAAGTATATTTTCTGGACAATTGAGCTGCCCTTCTTCTCCTTCTTCTACTCCAATTATTCTTAGGTTTGGTCTTTTTATTGTGTCCCAGATTTCCTGAATGTTTTGTGATGAGAATTTGTTGGTTTTGCTGTTTTCTTTGATCAGTGGGTTTATTTTCTCTATGGTATCTTCAGTGTCTGACATTCTTTCTTCTATCTCTTGTAATCTATTGTTAGTACTTGTCTCTGCAGTTCCTGTTCGTTTACCCAGATTTTCCATCTCCATTCTTCCCTCGGTTTGTGCTTTCTTCATTGCTTCCATTTCATTCTTCAAGTCTTGAACCGCTTCCCTAACCTGTTTGATTGCTTTTTCTTGTTTCTCTTGGTTTTCTTGCATGTCTTTTGAGCGATTTATTCATTTCCTCTACCTTTTTGTTTGTAATCTCTAATTGTTTATGGCAGTTTTTCACCTCCTGTTTAAGGTCCTCTATTATTTTCATATAGTTCACTTTTGAGTCAATATCTTCTATTTCTTCTGGAGTAGGGTGTACAATTCTTCTTATTTCGGGATCCCTGGATTCTGGTGGTGTCATGCTGCCTTTCAGGTTGTTGGAGGAATTCTTGCATTGGCGCCTTCCCATCTCTTCCTTCAAATGGAGCCAGGAGAGGCCTGGTCTCTTGGTCCAGTCTTTGCTGCGATTGACTCTCTGGGTATATCTCTTCAGTGTAGAAGCATGAACCGTTCCTGTCCAGATGGGATTCCTCAGCAACTAAACAGGGCCGACAGTAGCTCAATGCTCCAGTGCCAAAAGGATGAATGGAGCAAGGGGGTGGCGGTATCCAGAAGAGCACAGGAAGCCTGGCGCAGGAGCTGAAGGTGCCCAGGCTCCCTAACAGGGGAACCTGAGGCCTGCCCAGTAGGCAGGCACTCACCACTCTGGGTGGGTAGCCTTAGTGTAGGAGCTTAAAACTGTTCTTGAGCACTGGTCCTAGCATAAAGCAGGGCAGGGTTGGGGAGGGGTGCTGGGGTGCTGGGTCGTGCGAGAGAAAGACAGCCCTGCAGAAGGAGTTGGGGAAGGGGGGTTTGTGCTCTCTTCCGGACAGTAGGCCCCTGGGTAGCACACACTTACCCGTCCTGATGGGATTCCTCAGCAACTAAACAGGGCCGCCGGTAGCCCAATGATCCAGGGCCAAAAGGATGAATGGAGCAAGGGGGGAGGAGTGATATCCAGGAGCGCACAGGAAGCGGAGCTGAAGGTGCCCGGGTTCCCTTACAGGGGACCCTGAGGCCTGGCTGGTAGGCAGGCACTCACCGCTCTGGGTCGGTAGCCTTAGTGTAGGAGCTTAAAACTGTTCTTGAGCACTGGTCCTAGCATACAGCAGGGCAGGGTTGGGGAGGGGTGCTGGGGGGGCTGGGTCATGCAAAAGAAAGACAGCCCTGCAGTAGGAGCTGGGGGAGGGGGGTTTGTGCTCTCTTCCGGGACAGTCCGCCCCTGGATAGCACACACTCACCCGTCCTGATGGGATTCCTCAGCAACTCTGGGCTAATTATCTTATCCGTAGCCATACCCAACATCGCTGTTGCCAAAACGTGAAGACAGGCTCTCCAGTGGAATGGTTGCCAAGCAACGAAGTGCTGGTTTTAATTTGACATGATGCTTAAAGATGGACATACATAAAAAGAATAGAGTATATTATTAACTGTGAAACATATGGAACCAAATTAAGTATGTATCTATGGACAAGCAAAAGATAATGTGCTAAACACAGGCAATTGAATACTTTTCAGACATGAGTATTAGGATTTTTCTCTTATTTGCAGCATTATGATGAACCTGGTGAATTTTTTATCAATTGAAATAAATCAGACAGACTTTGTCTCACTCATATGTTGAATTTTCACAGGGAATAGAACAAAAACTAGGTAGCTAATGAAGGTTGGAGGGAAGATAAAATGTGTTAGGCATACAATGATACTGTTATACTTAACTTATACTTAAGGAATGAATTCAAGAGAGCAGTTCTAAAATTTTATTAAGTTATTTAGCTTTACTCTCTTAAAGATTTTACAGTGTAAGCTGAATTTTGATTGTCCCAGAACTGGAGAGATAGAGACTTCAGAACTCTGGGAACACTGGCCAGTCAGACTAGCCTTTGTGTTCCGGGCCAGGGAGACTTACAGCCTGAAGAAAAAAAAAAATAAAGTAGATGAATCTCCACAGGCATATTCACCTTTATACACACGCATGTGTGCCTCACATATATGTGTACACACCCACATATATGCACATGTATCTGTGCCCTCGTGTGTGTGCACCTTGATCCCCAACATGCATGTGTACCTTCATACGTGTGTGCTCCCATGCTTATATTCACACACGTTTCTGTGCCCTCACACAAGTGTGTTTCCATCCATATATACATACATGTGTGTGTGCCCTCACATATATGTGCACTATCCCCATACACACTAGTAAATCTTGCACCATAGTTAATTCCAATCTAATATTATTATTGGTTTTTCAGATACATTTTCTGCCAAACAATTAATTAATTAAAGTTGTAATATTAACAAGAATTGTAAACACTCAATAATGCCTTCTAACTTAAAAAAAAATATGGATGACTTTGACTTTCTTTGTAAAAACTTGGTTCTAAATAATAAGGTTTTAGACCATAATAGGCTTAATTTGTTGCTACACCTAGCTATTCCATTATAATTTTCTCCTAAATTTTTTTCTTTTCTTTCTATGGTAAAACAGAAAAAATAGACCTCCTGATAGAAAACCAATGAAATGATCATGAAGGTACAACCTAAATTCAACAGGAAATATCCTTATAATATGTAAAAGAAGCATCTATGATCATAAATATTTTTAAATGAAATCAATTATTTACTCCAAGCTAAAGAGCTGTTCCCACACCTGTGTTCAAAATAACTGGATCTCCCATATATGGAGGCTGGAAGCAACCCAAAGTCTGACATGAAAGACATAAATAATAATTGGTATATTGGAATATTATTCAGCCTTAAGGAAGAAGATCCTGTTACAAGATAAAACATGAACAAACATGGAAAACATCAGACCAATTGAAATAAAAACATCACAAAAGATAAATGCTACCTATATAAGGTATTTAAATGAACCAAGTTCACAGCAGGTAAATATAGAACGGGGGTGGGAATAACATGTGAAAATACCGAGGGAAAACTAAGTTTTTCAATGAGTATCAAAGTTTAGATTTTCAGTAGGAAACACTGTGAGGACAATACCAACAGATCTGAACACTCAAAATGATTAAATTAGACATTTCTGAATTATATAACCCTTACCATAAAGATGTTTTCTATAAGGAAAATTTGAAAACATTTCTGCTGTAAAGCAGTGTCCTCAATTTATATCCTCCCATGTAAGTGTGGTTCTCACCCTCATCAAAGAAACAGATGGAGACAATTACAGGAAACCTCATTTGACCCAAGTACAGAGAACATGAGATTGTGGTGTCCAGTACCAAACGTGCGTGTATAAGAACGATTAAAGAAAAAGAAGCAGTGAATCTGAGCGAGAAGAGAGTATGTTTAGAAGGGTTCCAAGGAAGGACAGGGAATGAGAGATGATGTTCAAAAGATAATAATATAAAAAAGAATGCTAAAATTGTGAAAGTATGCTTTTAACCAAGTAGAGGATTCTGGTTTTGTCACAATGTAAATAAGTTCAGGAAAGCTGTAGAAAAATCATAAAATGCTAGAAAAAAAAAAACTCTATGCGAGGATAAGAAATACATGACCCAAAGAAAAATAAAGAGATTTGATTTGCTGTGACAGCAAAATATTGGTTGACTTGCATTCTAGTGTATTTATAGGTTGGCATACCTGTAAGAACGGCAAGAAAACAGCTACACTGGCATAGACTTAAGATCTCTGCTTATGATAATTTTATCTCAAATTGCTTTCTCAGGGATATTTGAATCTAGCTTATTGCAGACCAATGACGTGATCCAGATAATCTCGTTAAGCTCCTGTCTGCTCATCCTTCCTCTCATGAGGCCCATAACAAGTCTGTCAATGTGGGACTGTGTGTGCAAGAGCTTCCCCATGGCTAGCCTGCAGAATTCAGATGGGAATGTGATGTAAGCATTTATGTTCCGTAATACCACAGTCTAGATCTTTCGTCTTCTGTAACACTGTTGTCCAAACATCATCATAATCGCCCTAATATATTGCCCTATTGCTAGTGATGGAATGCTGTTCACCTTGTTTTCTGTCATTGTTCATGAAGTGGTAGGTGTCGGGGAGTCAGTGCCAGTCATGGTGATTAAAGGTAAGGGATGCTGTTACAGCCAGCTTAATTAATATCTTCATATTGCAGTGATGCTCCTCCTCTTCTTCAAAAGTCATATTTTACCTTATTAAAAGAAGCCCTTGGACTTCCCACAGGTCAGGGAACCCTGATTGCTCTTCGAGCTGATGAGGGAGGGCGACTTGATGGGGGAGGGGGAGGGAAATGGAGGCTGTGGTGGGGAGGAGGCAGAAATCTTTAATAAATAAATAAATTAAATAATAAAAAAAACTAAAAATAAATAAATAAAATAAAGAAGCCCTTTTAACTTGCTGCTAGGGAAACCAAATGTAAAGAACTACTAAAGTTGTGATAATTTCCTTTGATAGTCTCATTTAGTAATACAAATATAAGCTTTTTATCATAAAAGAAGGCAAACTTTTTAATATAAAATCTTAATTATTTGGTTTTTTCTTAATAATCACTATTATGCGGAAAATGAGAGTATCTCAATGATGTTAAAATTCCTAGCTAAAGGCCGGGCGATGGTGGCGCACGCCTTTAATCCCATCACTCGGGAGGCAGAGGCAGGCGGATCTCTGTGAGTTTGAGACCAGCCTGGTCTACAGAGCTAGTTCCAGGACAGGCTCCAAAGCCACAGAGAAACCCTGTCTCGAAAAACAACAAAAAACAAACAAACAAACAAACAAAATTCCTAGCTAAAGCAAATTACTTCCGTAACACAATATACTATAGAGGAATTTTTGATTATTCTTTTTCATTGTAGATCACATAAACTTAGCATTCTTATTTTGTAAATATTGGGGTTATTTTACCTTTAAAGGGGACCTGTTATTCTTTTTTAAATGGTAAAAATATATCTTACCTGTATATCATACTATAAGCATAAATGATGTGGGATTCCCCTCTGTATGCTATGAATACCATTGGTTAATAAAGGGCTGTCTTGGGCCTGCACAGGGCAGAATAGAGGTAGGCAGGGAAAATTAAACTAAATGCTGGGAGAAAGAAGGCAGAGTTGAGGAGTTGCCATATAGCTGACATTGGGAACAGACATGTTAGAAACTTGTCGGTAAGCCACAGCAATGTGGTGAAACACAGATTAATAGAAATGGGTTAAATTAAGATGTAAGAATTAGCCAATAAGAAGCTAGCACTAAAGGGCCAAGGAGTGGTTTAATTAATATAGTTTCTGTGTGAATATTTTAGGAGTCTGGGCTGCCAGGAAATGAACAAGATGCCTCCTAAAACAGTAAAGAAATTAGGAATAAAATGTCGATATGCTATAGAGAATGACAATTTTTCTGGAACTCATCAAACTCACAGAGATCCACCTCCCTCTGCCCCCTGAGTTCTGGGATTAAAAGCATGCATCACACCTGCCAGGTGAGAATGACAATCTTAGTTGAGATTTTAAGGTCTTCTATTTTTCCATACAGACTTTTAGGAGATTCTGCTAAAACAGGTACCAAATGCGGCTGAAAGATTGCGTATAGAAGGAATGTACCAGTAATTACAAATGCAGATCTCATCTTATTGGTTGTTTAATTTACTTTAAAAAATACCATTCACGTAGTATATGATTTTCAGTTGTCTTTGTTTCAACAGGTATGAACAGTTTTCAAATTACACCCTTATATAGGATTAGGAGTGTTTTTTCTCTGTATGTGTATGGACAAGGTGGTGACAAAGGCAAGCATCTCCCATTTGACTGCTCTTACGTCTTGGTTCATATGTCCTTTCTGCGGTGTTTCTGAAAGTGCAGCCCTGGCCATACTTCTCCTTTGTTGGTTCACTTGGTTTGACAGTTTGGTTAACTAGTTTAGAAAATGTGGCCTTTGTTTGTTGTGACTTTGTATTCAGAGTATTCGGTATTCAATTACCCTCTTTAATGCAGGCACCTAACCTCCAACAAAAACAAAGATCCATGAGGTGTGCTTGTGGAATAGAGTGAAATAACCTTTGCTTTTTTCCAACAATGTGTTTGGCACCTAACTGCTTACAATAAACAACTCTCTTCCTGTTCTCTGGGGGAATTTGATCTTCCATTGAGGTAAATACTGCCCCAGGGGTCTACAAAGGATGGAAAGAATTTAGAAACCTCAAAGTTGGCTTCTATTAACACCTGGCCAATTATTGGAGACAATAAACAGGAAACATAGCACTTTATAAGACAATTTATTTCCAGACTGTCAGTACGTATCTGCATGTACTTGCCTTTCCAATTCCCAACAAAGACTATGGAAGATGATCCTCCAGGTTTAGAATATGAGCTCTCAGTTTTCATTTGAAGAGATGGATTAGCCACTTACCTTCACACTCAGTACCTGAAAACAGCCTGATCTCAAGACAGGAAATCTACTTACAAGGCCAGTTAGAAGGACTGGGTGACTCTACTCTTTTCTATTCATTTTTATTAATTTTTTCAATTTCTAGTGCTAATAATTACATGTGAACCTAATTTGGTATTAGCTTATGTTTAGAGAAAGCTAATACTCATGATCCTATTGCTTTCCAGAATAAGAATCACAACCTTAGTGATAAGTTTCTTAGTGAGAAAGAATCTATTATGTAACAAATGTTAATCTTTATCATGCCATGCTATTTTGTTATTATAATTTTATTCTTTACAAAGTTTAAGTTTGGGTTTGGGGATGTAGCTCAGTGGTAGAGTGCTTGCCTAGCAAGACAATGTAGTGAGTGGGTTCAGTCCTCAGTTCTGAAAAGAAAAAGTTTAAAGTCAAAATTTGCAGTTGTCAGAATGGCTTGTTAAGCAGGTGACAAAAAAGGAAATTGATGTTTGCGTGATGACACCAGATGTTAGGATCCTATCAGCTCCTACATTGTGAACTAAATCATGGAGCACTATAAGGAGATCTGGTCTCAGAGTTGCACACTATGAAATATTTTCTGAACTGTTGTTGATTAACTCAGATTCAGGTATGGTGGGAAAGCATGGTGCTGAGCTGAGGTTTCATTTCTGTGCATTATTTTTGTCATCATTCAAAGCCTCAGAGATTCCTCTAGCCACACACATGGATGTGAGAGAACCAGCCTTCTCTGACACATCATCTCTTTATGCTTGTTGCAATGAGCCTAAGGCCTGGAGGTTCTGTAAAAGAGACTGTTCTTCGTGTGAATATATGTATAGACTGTGCTCTTGCCATAAAACTGAATAATTTACATTCGGTAAGTGCCTCATGGTTAAATGCTTTTGTGACTAAGTTCAGGCTGTGTCTCACCAGGACACAAGCGACTTTCCATTTCTATATAATTCTGAGACGCTAGAGGCCATTTTTCTGTCTCACTCTCCCTTCTCTGTGTAACCTTTCCACTGACCAGGAGTTCCAGATTGACTCATGATTAACCTGGAAATGCCATGATGTGTTAACCATGGACCAAGGAAAATGCAAGACTAAACTTTCAAATTTTCTCCTCTTTATTTCTGAAGAACAAAAGATGGTCTAAAAAGGAACCAAAACTGTCTATGTTCTTTAAAATATAAATGACTTCAAGAGTGTGAGGACAATGATCTTTCATTAATCCCACTATAGAATGTCAAAACAATGGTTTATGAGGCTCTGACATCAAATATAGCACTTTGGCTTTTCAGATAAATAAAACAACTTGGGAACAAAGATCTGGTTCTCACAGAAGATGCTGTTTAAAATTAAAAGAAGGATCATAAAACTGCTTTTATTATGTGTTTATACTTTGCCTTTATTCTAAAAATTATATCTTTCACACTAATGATTATTGCAGCACTGCTTATAATACCAAATTTGGAAAAGCTTAGATTCCCATTAATGGAAAAATTGATATACAAAGAATATTACTAGACATTAAGAGGAATGAATCACGCTACTTTCATGAAAATGGATGGAACTAGAAGTTTTGTGCTAAAAGAAACAAGTCAAATTCAGAAAATCTAGTGTTACTCATATTTTCATTTATGTGGAATGAGAGAGGGGAAGGAAGGAAGATGGAGGGAGAGGACAGATGAAAGTAGATAGGGAAGGAGATCAAAGGGAGGAAGAAGTATCAGCAATGGGGGACAAATATGAGAACTTATACACACGTTTACAAATGCCAAAATATTGCCAACTGTTTTATATACTTCAAATACATTAATAAAATTAAGCGAGTGACTATGTTTTATATCCTCTAGGCTCTCAGCTTATCTATATAAATTATTTTGATCATTATTGGAAAAAATAATAGTAGCAGAGACTTGAAAACTTTGTACTTTGGATCTGAGTCTCTAGGTTTTCTTGATAATCATGGTACTTCCACCAAGAAAAGCCTTGAGGATGAGAAGGCCTAGTGAGGATTCAACAGGCCAGCTTTCTTGTCAATGGCTAGGCCCATGTGTGGGACTACACTAAGCCATCAACCCTTGACTGAGCACACCCAGACAGAACTGTCTGAGCCTGCCCAAGGATATGAGAAGCTATGGATACATACTACTCTAAGTAAGCTACTAAGTTTTGAAGTAGTTTATTGCACAACAAAGCATAATTGAAGCATGCCTTGTATTCCATTCCCTTTGTCACTTCTGCTGTAGTTTTGCACAGTTAGAGCTCTTTCAGAAAACATGGCTAGCCATTCCCAGAATAGAGAAAGCATCTAGGGATGCAAAAATAAGTCAATCAATAAATAAATGTGCACAGGACTCAGCCTTTCTAGGAATGACTCTAATGACGTCTTTTTGAAGTACAGTGAACGGTGCTGCTCAGCTCACACAGCCCAGAGTCAGTTTGCATTCTGTTTCCACTACCACGTGGGCTGGAAATAAGAGATACAGCGGTGTTTATGTTGATACGTCTTCATTGCAAGGTTAAGTGTTTGATTTGTTTATACGTTCCCCCATTTCCTCGCTTCAGCTGCACTGTCTGGGTTTTACCAGGCTTTGGTTTTCCCTCCTTGGTGAAACAACGTCTGAGTTAAGGATTAACATTTGTGCAGTGAAACATAAATGCCTGTGAGTTGTATATAATATTTTAACAGAAGCTTATTTAGTTATACCACTTCCACAAATTTGGGGGTTAGCAAGCAGCGTTGTGATACTCTTTTCCAAGCCCTGCCTGATGGATGCTAGGAATGCAATAAGAAATGTGCACTGCTTAAAGTCTAGGGTCAGTGGATCAACCAGGTAATTACACTGTGTGCTGGCAGCCAAGGGGAATAAATTTCAAATTTTATTCATACACTCATGTCTTTCTCTACTCATATTCTATTGCCCACTTTAACACTTTGGTCTAAACAAACCTCTTTTAAAGTTACCATGCATTAAGTAAGTATCTGAACAGATTTAGGGTAACATTAGATCATAGAAAAATCATGGATGGTTAGACTGTTTATGATGTTTATAAAGAACACTGCTGAAAAAAAAATCTGTTTTCTTCATTTTCCCCTCTTTTTCTCCTTGTGAAAAAGCAATTTTTTCTTGTCAACACTGATCATATAATCTAAGTATCTTAGAGCTGGATAAAAATTTAGAGGTTCTCAACACTGTGTATTTAAATGGTGTTTTATTATACTTTCATTTATAATAAGAATTCCCTGTGGATATACATATTGAACTGGTGCAATAGCTGCATAAATTATTTTTTACTTGTAAATTCTATGCGTGCAATGTATTCACTTGCATTTTAGTCCAGGTCCATACTCTTCTACTATGTTTTGCTTTATGTTCATTAACTTCTCTGTTCAGTATTGATGACTATATTCTAAAAGGACTCCCCTGGGTTGTTGCCCACAAGTATAAATATCACAAAGAAAGAAGTTCACAGTTTCTGATGACTGTTTTTTATTGTGCTTTTTCTATTCCATATCCTTTGTCATCATTTTCTCTGCATGACGTCCATAAAGTTTGGGTTTCAAGATCACCCAGGACTGCAGATCCTTCATTTGACCCTTCTGTGAATCTCCTCCCTTTGATGCCTTCTGCTTCCATAGTCATCCCTACAATCAAATCCCTGGATTTGAATACAGTTTGTATCTCACTTTTATAGTACGACATCTTCCCATTACCTCATGGTCACACATGTCCTGTTGCCAGTGACTTCTTTCCTTTCCCATCTTCATTCTCTTCTTCCAGTTGATCTAAGATGCCCTGTTGGACAATAGTGCTTATGACAACCACATTTATTGTATCATTTTATGCAACCCCAAACACCAATAGGAATACTTTCAATGGCAACGGTCAAGTATGAATTAAAAAATATCTTCCAAAAATGAGAAAAAATTTAACTATGAGTTATGAGTCCTTCTATTGGTTTAAGAAAATAAGAAAGTTTTTTCACTTGTTTTCTTGAATGCTTCTTTATTTCGCTTCTATAGACAACTGTCGTATGACTGACTATATCACATAGATGATGTGACTCTTGAATATGTTTCCCAAAGCCAAGTCAAATTCTCTTTTTCATGACCTGAAGCCTAGTATCTTTTGACTTCCATCACCACTGGAATCTCTAAGGAGTCAGTTTTTGCTTTTTTACTTTTACAGTCTGTTCAAACTCATATAAGCTCATATCTATGGATTACACAGTGTCTAATCACCCTCATATCTAAGATTTTTAATTTGTTTTCCCCATTCATTTCACATCAAATATACCTACCAGTTCCAAGCACATCCTATGAAAATGGAGTGGGTATCATCTACCATGGCTCATGGGGCTCTTGGCTGTGAGACTGATAATGTTCTTGCTGTCTGACCAATCCCATGGAATGGAATACATGTACTCTTCCATGGCTCACAGCACTCTCGCTTATGAGAAGGATGCATTTTTGCTGTCTGACAAACCGTACTGGGGCAGTAATCTTCTTTAGACCAACTTCTCTTAACTCTCTCTTTTCTAAAAAGTCATAAACCAATTGTTCATTGTCTCAGCTGCACGTAGTCAATGAAATAAAGAACATGGTCATAGGCTTCTACTGTGGGTAGGGGTGGAGGTGAAATGGCTACATTATCCAAACAATTATATTTGTAATTAGTAGGTTTTAAAAAAGTTGAAATTAGCCAATAAGAGCTGAGGAATTACTCAAGTGACAATAATGTCACCTCACACCTGAAACCCGCCTTTTGTCTCACTTTTTTCTTAGGCTGATTCTAGTCTATATGCAGGATAAAAGACATGTGAAACACAAAACCTAACATAAGAAGCATTGTTTGGAGCCCTTTCCTAGATAACTAGATGAAGGTGCTTAATTTTGAAGGTTAAAAACTGAAGAGCTGAATCTTTTCTTGGACAGAATATTAATATTTACATTCTTACATGTACTAGTTATGAATTAGTAGAGGTTAGAAAATGAATAAATGAATATGAATATGTTCAAGACATAGTGAGGTCATGTTTTCTTCATAGTTCTGACTGTGTTATTTAAATTATAATTTTTAAATTTTTTTTTTTTAGTTTTTTGAGGTTTTTTATTGATTTTTATTGAGCTCTACATTTTTCTGTGCTCCCCTCCCTGCCTCTTCTCTCCCATTCAACCCTTTCCCAAGGTCCCCATGCTCCCAATTTATTCAGAAGTTCTTGTCTTTTTCTACTTCCCATGTAGACTAGATATATGTATGTCTCTCTTAGGGTCCTCATTGTCTAGGTTCTCTGGGATTGTGATTTGTGGCCTGGTATTCTTTGCTTTATGTTTAAAAATCACTTATGAGTGGGTACATGTGATAATTGTCTTTCTGAGTCTGGATTACCTCACTCAAAATGTTTTCTAGCTCCATCTATTTTCCTGAAAATTCAAGATGTTGTTATTTTTTTCTGCTGTGTAGTACTCCATTGTGTAAATATATTACATTTTCCTTATCCATTCTTCAGTTGATGGATATTTAGGTTGTTTCTAGGTCTTGGCTATGACAAAAAAAAAATGCTGCTATGAACATAGTTGGGCACATGTCCTTTTGGCACAATGAGCATCCTTAGGATATATACCCAAAAGTGGTATTACTGGGTCTTGAGGAAGGTTGTTCCCTAATTTTTTGAGAAATCTCCACACTGATATCCAAAGGGGCTGTACCAGCTTGCATTCCCTCTATAGAAAAGTGTGCTTGGCATCATATTACAGTACTCCCCAGGCTTGACACTGCTTGCTTTCTGAGGTCAGTGGAGCCTGAGTATGTTAATGGTGGCACTACTTGAGACAGAGGAACTATTAGCAACTTTTGTGTGCTGGAGGAAGAGGAAGGGTCATGACCTTACAGCCCATGATAAACTGACCATGTTCCTGATAGGTCACATATCGCAGACTATTTGGGCAGCTCATACAGGAATTAATGGAAGAAAAGCACAAGTCTGGTCTGAAGGGAAAGAGATGCTGGATTTGGGTATAGTTGAGCTGTGGAAGAGGAGTGAATAGACTCAAAAGACTCATGTAATATATGCTTAACAATATGCTTAGAACTAAAAATCATGTGAATTTCTATGTGACAATAGTAAAATATTATACAAATTTTAGGGCATTTCAAAATGTAGAGCACTGTGCTTTGGACAGAGAGGTTTTTCTTGTTCACAGTTCTTATAACCCAGTACTAACCCTGCAAATTTACAGCTGAACAGTGTACAAACAGTGAAAGATTTCTGTCTGCCCTTCTCTTTTCTATTCCCGTTTCTCCCCTTCTCCCTTTCCCTTGAGAGAGAGAGAGAGAGAGAGAGAGAGAGAGAGAGAGAGAGAGTGTTTGGAGCGCAGAAGCCCTAAATAGTGTAACTTTATCAGCCATGTCCACCAAGCTCAGGGATATATGCAGCAAGAAGATTGATTGATAGTTAACTAGAAGTCAACAGCGTCTTCCAGACACACATGACTGATGCCCATATGAACTCACAAAGGTATACCATCATGCACAAGACCGGGACAAGTTCAAGAACGACAAAATAACAGCATGAAGAAGGGGAAAAGGACACATTTCCATTCGTAACCAAGAAACTGTTTGTAACAGATACCTGCTCTGAAACAGAAAATCAGTTTTCTACATACAAGTGTTTATGGGTACCAACCAAACTCCAGCAGGCTCGATGCCCAAGAGTAGTTAGCCAACACAAAACAGATTCCATGATTTCTGGTGCACTCTTTATTTCATTTTAGATCACTTGATGATTTTTGTCTCACTAGGTGTTTGTTTATTTTCCTTTTTATTTAGTTATTTTTATATTTTTGATGGAGAACATGAAGTTAATTGGGTAGAAAGGTAGGGAGAAACTGAAACTGGTAGGAGTTTACAGGAGATGAAAGAATATGAGAAAAATAAATTTTATTTTAAAAAAGATGTAACTAGCCAAATAACATGATATATACCCCCATGACTTCATTGAATTGGTCAGTGTTTCTTTTTTTTTTCAGAGACTGATTTCTTCAAGCAGTAGAATAATGAGCTGTTAATAAGGTATGGTTGGAGCTGCTTGTGTTTATAGCAAAGTCTAGAGTGAGAGTCCTATTCCACTCCCTGAAACAGTTAGTTCTGTGTGGGTTTGAGAATGAAAATGGAAACAGTGCTCTTAAGATATTCCCTTTAATGTGCTATAATTTTTTTTCTTCTTAAGCTTTTTTAATTTCCGAAGCTGAAGTCAGTAACTAAAGCCCGAATTTCACTGAATTCTATTGTTGATTGTTTTGGTTTTGAGAGACTCTTGTTATTTAGTATAGGTTGTTCTAAAACTTGCCAATTAAACATAACTACTTTTCATTACATAATGGAAAGAAACATTTGGGGTCATGACTTCATATCAAGAAAATATTCTCAATAGAACTTAGTCTAAAAATGCTAAAGATAATATAGTTAATCATATTAATTTTAATACCTAATTTAAAAATGCCTTTTATACACATAGAAAAAATACAAGCTACAACCTGAGGATTAATGTGTCATAAATCTGATTGTCAAAGGATTCTCACCAAAATATCTGAGTTGTTTTTATTCTTTAAGCAATGACAGCTAAAATGTACCATTAAAAAGAATGAATATACATGGGTGACCATGAAATCCCTAATGGTAACCATTATCAGAACATTTCCAAGTATTATTTCATACCTCAAACTCAGATTGGCCATTTTGTCCGTGAGTCTCTATGCCAGCAGCCTTGGACAGAGTCACAGAGCTCTGATTCACTACATTTGGGGTGGAGCCTTGGAAAATTAATTTTGAAAATAGTTCCCTGAGGGTTTCTGATGTGTACCATGGTTAAGACATATTTTCCTGAAATTTTAAACTCCTTGCCCAAGGGAATCAATTATCACTTCTTAAAACTGTCATTCCTAAATACCTTTTCATTAATCTGTCACTTCCACCCTGATGCCTCCCTTTCGACAGGCTTAGCAAGAGACTTAGGTGTGGCAAAGAAGTTGTCCTTAAGAGCCACACAGTAGTGTAACCTGACTGTATAGGAAATGTAAATGCTATCACCTGGAGACACTCCACATCTACTCAGGAAGGAGGAGAATGTGGCTTTCCTGAGGTTTTCCATGCTAGGGGAACCAATCTCTTTACTCTTTCTATAGGTATCCCTCCATCCCACCAGAGAGCCTGCATCTCCAAGTTTGCCTAGGAAACATGGCTGTCTTCCCCTTTTGTTTCGAACAGACATGAAGAAGGGTCGTTGCTTACTTTCCTGGGCAGAGCCCTCATGCCATGCTCAAAAAGACTCCAGGTCAGAAATGGCACTGTTAACTGTGAAAGAAGAGAGTTATAATAAGCATGACAAAAATGACATATGACAGCAATAGAAGAAAACAAATGATGAAACAAAATAAGTAAAAGACATGGGGACAATCTACACACACACACACACACACACACTTTATAATAAACACCATTTAACGTCAAATAAAATAAAATTGTAATTATACTGAGATGAGTAGTTATTACTTATTACACTGAAAAACTTCAAAAGGTTGATAACATACTTTGTAGTTAAGATGTTAAAAACAGGTATTCTCAGTTGTTCCAAAATGTTCTATCCCTACAAGGTAAATTTGGCCATAGCTAATAAAATCCACATGTATACACACCCTCTGACTGGAACTTCACTTTCTATAGCTGTCCCTGAAGATAAACATTCAAAATTACAAGTAACATAAAAGGTTGTATCTTGTGATGTTATTTTGTAATGGCTAAATTTGAAAATCTAAACCACATGTAAGAAACTGAACAAATTTTTATTGGAATAAGAAAAACAGCTATGAGAAAACAATAAAAATCATATAAACTGATTCGTATAATCTATTTTAATGAAAGAAACCTAGATACAAGTGTATTTTATACCTTAGAGAATACTACAAATTGTAAATAAGAAGATATATTTTAATTCCAAAATGATCTACTAAAGGATAACGAAGAAACTAATAAAAATTATTGTCATTTAGTGGATGAAAGAGTAACATGGTGGAAGACAGATTTTATTGTTTAAATTTTGACAGAATTAAAAAGTCTAGCTAATGCAAAAGCAATCTCCAATTGATAATGTAGTAATAAGAGCGGCGGGGCTGCATCCCCAGCACCCCGGCCACCTGCTAGCTTATGCCCCAAAATAACAACACGGAAATTGGATTCTTTTAAACACTGCTTGGCCCATTTTATCTAGCCTCTTCTCGGCTAACTCTCACACATGGACTAGCCCATTTCTAATAATCTGTGTAGCCCACAAGGTGGCTTACCAAGGAAGATCTTAACCTATGTCCATCCTGGGTCGGAGCTTCATTGATAGTGTCTGCCTCAGAGAGCAGAGCTATCGCGTCTGCCTGGGAGAGCGGAGCATGGCATCTCTGCTCCAGAGAGCAGAGCTGTCGAGTCTGAGCTCACTTCCTCTTCCTCCCAGCATTCTGTTCTGTTTACTCCACCCACCTATGTTCTAACCAATAAAATGGGCCAAGGCAGTTTCTTTATTTTTTAACCAATGACCTTCCTCCATCATGATAACCACTTGCAAATATATATTTTGTTCTCTACTTCTCCTCAGGATAGGCTTCATGGCCAGCAGCAGACGGCCAACAGAAAATGAACTCAACAGTACCTTTGGAAGTTTCTTGTCTCATGATGTCATGTCAAGGCTTTTCTTGTTTTTACATTTTTAGTGTAATTTTTCAATTTCTTTTTAATTTCATCTTATTTCTATTCTATTTAATTCCGTGCTTTTTCTCCTCTCTTTTCATCATACAGGTTTTTGCATATATATTATGGCCTCTACTTGAGTGTTTTTATGGGATTCCTGAGTATGCAAATGAGTTGGTCCTTGTTTTTTATATTTTCTGTTGGGCTCTTTCTTTCTGTTTGTTTGTTTTGTCTAATTGCAGTGTGTTAGGATTTGCTTTCTCCTATCTAATCTCAACTTTTCACCTTATCTTTTCTTTATCTCTTAGAAGCCTGTTTCATTTGTTTTCTAATGAAAGACAGAAAAGAGGTGTATCTGAAGAACTAGAAGGAGTAGAGGGAGTGGAAACCATAATCAGAGAAAAATTCAAAATATATAAAAACTAAAAAAAATCATAAAAATTTCTAGATAAAAATCAAAAGCTGTTTATTATGTTCAGCATGGTCTAATAGTAGTAGCATTGGCATATTTCTCTTTTCATGGTATATGATAGAATAAACATGTTAATATTGTCAAAAACCTTACAGTGAGGAAATAAGCAATAACTGAATGCAGGACGTTGTAAGCATTTGACAGCTCTACAGGGTGTTTTTTAATGTATTTATTGTATTTGTTTCCTGCTTCCTTACATATAAAACATAGTTCTATAAACACAAGTTGGGTGTGAGATTTCTGTTCCTTGCAACTGTACGTCTTCTCCTGTTATTTGGTTATTATCTCACTTTACAGAAGCTACACCACTTCCCACTGTAAGTTATCTGTCCAGCTCAACAGTGAAGCATCCGAAAACAACTTCTTTATGCATCTGGTCCTCTCAGGTGGGAGAACAAAGATCTGTTTTCTGGTCTTCTTGTCCTTTCCCACTAATTCTGTAATGGAAAAGCATAAAAAAACAATAGGCTTTTGTACCAACACAGGAAAATACTCTAGTTCATGTTAATTGGTATCATAACTAATACTGCTTTTGTTTTGACCATTCACAGTGTTTTTATCCTCCTGAGGAGAAAAAAAAATCTATGATATAACTGGGAGATATATCTTCCAGTATCAGGAAAAATCCAGTAACTTAAGTGACTGTCATATCTCAATACCCAAATCACATGGACCTGAGGTCTATCCCGGAGAATGTCGTTAACATATGAGTCAACAGGTAAGTATGGGTTTCCTAAAGTGGTCATCAGATACAGAATTCTTACTGTAAGGCCAGGCTTGTATTCCACTAAGGTACGCACAGCATCAAAACCCACTCATTACTTAGTAAATGCTGAGTAGTTGGATGAATGGTGACGTGGAGACAGAATAAACAATGAGTACTGGATAAATATTTGAGTATTAAAGAAATTTCTAAGTGAGGTAAGTTGATTAGGAAGAAAATAGATCAAAACACAAAAGAGAGATACTATGAAGAAAAGCAAAAGAGAGGTTAGAGATGATGCTTTGATATCAATAGTTTACTTTCCTCTTGCAGAAAGCCTGAGTTCAGTTTCCGGTACCATGTCTATCAGCGTGGTAGTGCTTGTTACTCTCCTTCCAAAGGTTCTGACACCCTCTCCTGACCCCACAGGCACATGCACTTTTGTTCAAATACCTGTCTGTTCTTACATATATTAAAAACATAACTAAAATAAATTTTAAGAAAAACTATAAGAATAACAGAAGAGACCAAAATAATAAATAGGCCATACACAAAGAGACACTTTGTTCACTTTTTCATCTTTTTAAAAAAGATTTGTTTATTTTTATTTTTTGTGTATAGATATGTCTCATCGACATGTGTGTTTATATACCATGTGTTCACTGCTCATGGAAGGCTGAAGAAGAAGACCAATACCCTGGTACTGAAGAGATAGACAATTATTAGCTGCCCTATAGATGCTTAAAACGTAACCGGGGTTGTTTACAAAAGTGTCCAATGCTTCTAACCACTGAGACATTTCTTCAACCCCTCTCCTTTTTATTGACACCATCTTTCTATGTAACCCTAACTGGCTGGAAACTCACTATTTTATCCAGGCTTGATTTGAGCTCACTGAGCGCCATCTGCCACTGTCTCCCAAGAGCCGTGATTACAAGTGGGTGCCACCACGGTTGCTTCATTTTCTCTCATATGATGTTAGACACACCCACAGACCTGATGAGAAGGTACCCCAGTGAGAGTACTGAAGCTGGGGGAAATTTTCTTTATTCATATCCAAAGCTCTCGTATGAGAAAAGCAGAGGCAGTGTTAGAATGAAAAGGAGTAAGAAACTTGAAAAAAATTCAAATTCTGTAAGCTCAGACAAATGGCTGAGTACGGTGACTAACTGTAAGCAAACACCCAGTGGATATGTCCAGGAAAGAGTGGTGAAACCGACCCAACAAAGTAACACAGTATAAAGTTTTGTGGCGTTGTTGGATTCCTTGATTTTATTTTTAACTTTCTATTAAATTTCTGGGCAGAATTGTAAATGTCAATCATGAAAGTGTCTTTTACAATTAGAACTTAAAAATCTGAAAGGCCTAAAAGATATTCACTCTTCTGATTTAGATTTTATTTGTAGTCTAGGTTTGTTTTCTTGTGGTCCCCGACGTTAGAATTTTTAATCATTGCCATAGTAAGTGATTTATGCCAAATTTAAAATATACGGCCAAGGCTGAAGAAAGCAAACCTTCCAACATTTTGTATGTTGGCTACAAAATAATCATTGCCTCGGTGACTATTTGAGAGACAAAACTGAAGGCCCATGGAAGATGTGGGATGGAAAAGAAAGGGAAGCCTTGTCAAGAAACAGCAATTAAGGAGATGTCTGAAACACCGAGTCTATTTTCCTCCCAGTCCTTCCCACTCTTCCTGCTGTGTTAGTCAGCAGCCCACAGCTTCCTTTCATGTCATGGCAAGTCAGCGAGCTCAGAAAAAAAGCATTCATCTTCTCTATGCTATAGCCCCTCTAAAAAGACTGGCCCCGCCCACGGCTGTGGTGTCGAAGTCTAGTCTGGCTCACTTTTTCTGTACCTTCCATGTCTGCTCAGAATAAACACCTCTGGAAGAATTTCCCACAGTAATCACATGTGAGTTGTTTCCCTCTCTCTGAACGCAAACATTCTTTCCAAGTGAGAGCAGGGAAGATCCCGTCACTATGCCGAACAGGATTCCAGTGCCTTCTCTGACAGGTCAGATAAACTGCTCAAAGAGTGTTTACTAGAAGCCTGCGTGAAATGGTACATTACAGGGAGGAATCTGCTTGAATCCGCTATTTTCCCTGTAAACAAAGTGTGCCTGGGGAATTTTTTACCTTATTCCTAGAAAAATGCCATGGGTTAGATGTGAAATTTCTGGAGATGTCACCCTAATTTTGTTTGGCTGACTCTCTACACCTGTGTAGCCAGGAATGTCTGTTCTTGTGGCATGTGAATTTGGATTAAGCAAAAAGTTGAAAAAAAGCTGTGAGTCTACTGTTGTTAATCATCAAGACCTTGGAAAGACCAACACCATTGGCTACAGCGACTGTTTATAGACAGACAGACAGAGAGGAAGGAAGGAAGGAACACAGTGGTTGTCCTAAAAATTCTTGTGAACTGTGGCCAAGGGCCACAGGAAGCAGGTAGGATACCTGAAGATCTTCACCTCTCCCTCCTTTTCTCAAAGTCGAGACCCAAGTCTCATGCTCAGCTCTGTAAGCACACCACCTCTGAGACCACTCTCTCCCTGCTTGTCCCATCTCCAGTGGATCACACTGGATCACAGGGATCATCTCCTCCAAATTGCTTCCTCTCTGATCATTGTTTCACCTCAGCCCTCAACTCCAGCGGGCACTCTCTGTGTAGTGATAGTTCATTTGTAGTTTAATAAATAAAGCTTGCCTGAAGGTCAGAAAGTAAAACAGTCACACTGGTTAGTCTTATAGACCAGGCAGTGGTGGCACACACCTTTAATGCCTGCTGCCACACTAGTTAGCCAATGAGGCCAGACCTTTGTAGTTGCACACTTTTAATCCCCTAGAGAGGAATAGATGCCTGAATGAGACAGGAAGTTGCTCTCTTTCAGGCTGGTATTTTCTTAGAGGTAAGAGCTCTTTAGTGGCTTGACTGCTTTGCTTGTCTGATCTTCAGGATGAACCCCAATATCTGTCTCTGAGATTTTATTAATCATACTTCATTTTGGCATTCAATGTTTTCAGTACAAATCCCCCCCCCAAAAAAAAAACAACAACAATAACAACAACAACAACAAAAAACCCACCAGCATAAGCTGGAGGTGCACATGGGGTTCCAGTCCCACCTCACCAGACTTCTTTTTTTTTTTTTTTCCCACAAGCCTCAGGGGAAAGTTTGGAATTTCCCTGTTGTAATCTCTGACACAATCTCCAGCTAACACCCAAACTTCAGAGCACCTGGGCTCCAAACTAGCTGGTTCTGCCTTCAGGCAGTTCCCCACCCCTCCACACACACCTGTTTTTTTTTTTTTTTTTTTTTTTTCAAAACAATCCCCTGTGAAATTTTCAGACAGCTGGCTCTCTTCCTCCCTCCCTCTTTCTTTTTTCTCTCTCCTCTGTCTTTAACATGGGTTGTGGGCTCTTCCTCAACCCCTTTCTTGGGCTGCTGCCAAACTTAGGTAGCTACCTGGAAATCCACTTAGGCTTTTACTCTCTACACATCAGCAATAAGCTTCACATCTTCATCAATATCCATGGTAGATTTGGAGAGACAATTGGGAGTGATTAAAGGGAGGAATTAGTTAAAAGAGAGTATTTTCTACATTAAAAATGTGAAAAACCATTACAATGGAGGGATATCGGTCTCTGTATGATATGCTAGATAGTTTGAAAATGTAACAGTTAAGTGAGAAAATAGTTAATTTAGATGGGATTTATGTAATGTCAATTGTAAACTTTATCAACATTATCATTTTTGTCTTATCACTAAAAAAGTTGGTTAATCTGAGTGCTAAGGAACAGGACTTAGAAAAACCTAATAAAACAATCAAAGAGACATTCACATCGAGACAGAAGAGTTTAATGGAGAGTCAATTTCAGAATTGCATTATAAAAATAGAAAGGAACAGCCTAAAGTTTTCAGACAACCAACCTTAATAAATCCTTTCAGGGGCCTTGAGTACCAGACTCATTCCCCTCTCAGGGCTCAGAATTGGACGTCTATGGCATGCAAGAAGCTAACATTTAAAAGTTAACTCAAAGATGTTACCTCTGCATGTTCTTTATTTTTCAGGTGAGGGACAAAAGTGAAGTGGGAGGACTTGGAGAAGAAGAAGAAGGGAAAGAATAAGGAGAAGAAAGAAAAAGTGAATAAAGGGAAGAAGTAGTAGAAGTACAAGAAGAAGAAAAATAAGGGGCAATCTCCATGAGGTTTCTAATTGGAAAATTCCATAGGCAAGGACAATGATAATATGCATATCCATCACAAAAAAAGTTAGGTCAAATCTGACCAATCAGCACTCTGAAACAGGTAGCTCAACACAGGAAAGAACCAGCATTTAAGGGAAAATACCTGATATTCCAAACCATTAGATAAAGTTGCTAAACATCCCTGAATTCTGGATTTACCCATTCTTTCTCATCTAATATGTGGGGAGAATTTGTGAGGAGTGGGAGGAGTACTGTGGCCAGTTGGTATGTGAGAAGAATTGATTTTCCATAAAAGTAAATAAAACAAGCAAACACAACAACAACAACAAAATGAAAAATCGACTGAAAGCTCAGGGGAATAACACCTTTCAAAATACCCTCAAGGAATATAAAATTTCCTGGGGAAGCTCTACACAAGCAAGTGGAACATTTCCATGATTACATTTTAAAGAATTGAAAGAAAATGAAGATGATATTAGGGGATGGAAAAAATGTCCTATGTTCAGGTATCAGGAGGATTAATATAGTAAAAATGACCATTCTGACAAGAAGAAATCTACAGATTCAATGCAGATCATAATTCTAGCAAAATTCCTCTCAGATATTGAAAGAATAATTTTCAATTTCATATGGAAACACAAAAAAATCCAGCATAGTTAAAACAATCTTGAACAATAAAAACATGTTGGAGGTATCACCGTTTCTTTTTTCAAATTGTACTAAAATATTATAGTAATAAAAACAAGATGATATTGGCATGTAAGCAAACAGGTGAGTCGATGGAATTGAGTTGAAGAGACGGACATACCACAAGACTTATAAACATCTGATTTTTTTCATAAAAGGCCAAGTAATATATAATGTAAAAAAGACAGCATCTTTAACAAATGGTGTTGGTAAAACAGGATGTCTTCATGTAGAAGAATGCAAAATGATCTATAATTATCACCTGCACAAAACTCAAGTCCAAGTGAATTCAAGACCTCAATATAAAACGAGATATATTGAACCTGGTAGAAGAGAAACTGAAGAATAATCTCAAACACATTTTCCCAGAAAAGATTTTCTGAACAGCACACTCTTAGTACAGGCATTAAGAACAATGACAAATAAATGGGACTTCATGAAACTGAGTTCTTAATTCAAAGCAAAGGACACTGTCATTAGGAAACAATGTCTGTCAACAGAATGAGAAAACATATTTATCAACTACACATCTGATAGAGGGCTAGTATACAACAGATATAAAATTCAAGAAGCCCGTTATGAAGAAAACAACCCAATTTCGAAAAACCAAAAAAAAAAAAATGAGGTACAGATCTAAACAGAGAATTCACAAGAGAAGATGCTCAAGTGGCCGAGAAACACTTAAAAAATGTTCAACACCCTTAGCCATCAGAGACATGTAAATCAAGAGTACTTTGAGATTTCATATTACAACTGTCAGAATACCTAAGATCAATAACACAAGTGAGAGTTCATGCTGTCATAGATATGGAGTAAGGGAAATACTAACTCACTGCTGTTGGGAGGGCCTGCTTGTACAACCACTATGTAGATCAATTTACCACAAGATCCAGCTATGCCACTCTTGTGCACATCCCAATGGACACTTTCACCTACCACAGAAAGCAGAAATTGGAAACAATATAGATGTCTCTCAACAGAAGACTGGATAAATTTACAAAATTTATCAAATTTACAAAATGAAGTGATAATTAGCTGTTAAAAATGAAATTTACAGGTCAATGGATGGAATTAGATAAAAAACATCCTGATATATATCCCAGATCCAAAAAGATAGCTATGGTGTGGGTATGTATTCATTTGGATATTAACTGTTAAGTTAATGATAACCAAACTACAATCTGTAGAAACACAGAGGATAGGTATAGAGTAATCATCTGGGTTAGAAAGGGCAATAGATCTCATTTGGAAAGAGGTAATTGTGGATAGATGGGGAGGATAGAATGTGAGGATCAAATTGAGAGTAAGTAGGAGGCAAGAGAGGCATGAAGAAGCCGTATGGTGAGAGATAGCTAAAATTAATAGCCATTTGAAGGGTGATATGGAAATTTAATACTGTAGAAACTTTTTAATATTTTCAAATAATGGGGAAGACAGAGTTCCACCTGGTAACCGGTCATCTCTTATCACAAAATGAAGTTTCTTTTCTTGAAATTAGGTTGTATTTAATTGAGTTGCTGGCTAAGGCTTTCTCATGGAAATCCACCAACAACCCAGACTGTTTTCAAGATTGTTCTCTACAACCTGATGGCAAGGTTCTATTGCTGAAGAAAACACCTACACAACTCACAGAGCGTGGAGATATTAAGCTGTGGCCTACATAATTCATCCCTATGTTCTGGTGTCTTTGACATAGGAAGGTCCTCTGCAGCCTACCAAAAGAGAAAAGAAAATACCAACCCTGCCACTTTTGATCTACAATGATGTCTTGCCTGGAATTTATGCTAGTCCAAAGGAGCACAAAGTTTGTGGGAGTAACCAGGCAATAATTGATTTGACTGAAGGCCCACTTCACAAGTTGGAACTTAGAGCAAACATTGATTATGTGACCAAGGGCCTGAGACTAGATAGCTTTATTATTCAGGGGAAAATCAAATGCTTCTATTCTGAAACTAAAAACTGAAAGAAAGAAAGAAAGAAAGAAAGATAGAAAGAAAGAAAGAAAAAAGAGTAAACTATCAGTAAAATGACTCCTGATGATATTTAAGTGCCTTTTCCTGCTATCATTAGAGAAACTTCCTTCTACAGCAGATGGGAACAAATACAGGGACTCACAGCCAGACATTTTGCAGAGAGTGAGAGACCTTGGAACATTCAAATCTAATTGTGGTATCTCCAACAAATCCATCCTTCAGTGCTCAGGAAACCCCACAGAAAAGTGTCCTTTGTGACTTTTAGCTTTGTGTTTTTAAGGGATTCCAGAGTGTGTAAATGTGTTGATCTCTGTTTCTTGTGCCTTCTCTTGGGGTCTTTGTTTTCTGTTTGTTTGTTTGTCCAATTCCAATGTGATAGTTTTAGTTTTATCTTGTATTCTTTTATTTCATTTTATTATTATTTCCTTGAAGACTGGTTGGTTTCTAATGAGTGATGGAAAGGGAGAGGATTTGGTTGGAAGGGGAGTGGGGAAGAACTTGGGGAGTACAGGAAGGAGAAACTGTTATCAGTATATATTATGTGAGAAAAATATAAACTTATGAATAATATCATCCTTATTTATAACCCAAGGAAGTATGACTTCAGCAAGTTTCAAAATAAATGCAATGCGAAATATAATCATACACATGACAAATTTACAATTCTAAAATTTGCATTTAAAAAATCAAGACTGTAGTTAACAGACCACTTGGGGGAACACGGCTGAACATGGTGTGTTAGAACCTGAAACTGGAACAGGTGAGGTCAAAAGCATCCCAAGAACCAGAGGAAAATGGGTCTTATAGAACAGTTTATAGAATCTTTAAACATTCTCATATGATTCCAGATGTGATCTGGTTTCTTTCTCAAAGTGATTATAATAAAATTGTGTCTTTTTGAAAATGACATTATTTAAGAAATAAGAAAAAGAGATGAAACAGAGTACAAGCAAAGAAGAAACACCTGTCGACATTATCCACACATCGGAACAGCACTTTATTTAGGTTAATGATTGTCTTTATGAACATTATTAATTATTTGACTTCTCTACTAGTATTCCAAGTATGGTTATAGAGTGTATAATTGCTAAAGATACTAGACCATGCAAAAACTTGATTGTAACCTTATTGTCTATTTAATTAAACTCTAATTGGTTAGAAAATAACAAACTACTAAACTTATTTTCTAATATCATGAAATCCTTACATAAATATCATTTTTATTCATGTTTATATTCAAGAGACCTTCAAAGTGATGAAATTACTGAATGAAACAGGAACGAAATCTCCCAAATGCCTACTTGTAGCTTTCAACCAAATCACAAAGTTAGCATCACAAAATGCAGAAAAATATTTATCAAATAACATGTTTGTCTTAAATTTTTATTAGCTGTCCTTTTTGAGTGCAAATGGTCCTTGATCATAGTGGAATGGAATTTTTTCATTTTTAGTATACAAGATAAAATTGTTTTATTACTTACATTGAATTCCGTCATTCTCTAAAAGGACTTTAAAACAAAAAATTACATGTATTAATATTAGAAATCTAATTATGAATTAATGTTACAAAGAACATCATAAAGTAAAATTAAATAAGAAAACTTAATGCTAAGGTTTTTAGATTACTGTTTAATTTGGTTCATATTTTAAGTGTATAGGATTAAATAAACACATTAGCCTATCATGAATGAGTACCTTCCTTAAATCCTGCCTATCATACTCCCAAACATCTCCCTCTAGTACTTGGATCAGATATACATATCTATATCCTAACATGAAGGGAATTATTGAGTTCAAGTTCTCTGGAGAATGTGGTTCTTTAGAATATTTGTTATTTTTTCAGAGGATTTGGGTTGAATTCTCATGGTTTGGTTCCCAGCACCTACAATAAGATGCTCATAATTTACTATAAGTACAGTTCTAGGGCATCTGACACACTCTGCTAGGTTTCATGGTCATGAGGCATGCATACAATAACATACACATGAAGACACTCACACATCCACATAAAATCAAAGTGTTTAAACCTTTTAAAACATCCATTTAAGTTATCCAGTTGAAGTAGATCATTGAAATTGCCATTTGTTTTTAACCTTACTTTGTAATTCTATGTTTGGTATTATCTCGGGATCATGTCAGGATTATTTTTCTCCCTGTAATCCAATAATTTCTACGTGTACCTCAGTGAAAGTAGTTCTTCTATATACAGTTTTATTAACTTCTTTCTATGATACATGTACCAAAGAATGTCAGTTAGTACTCAATCATAGATAACACACTCAGTGTAAAAAAAGTTTCGTATATAGCAGTTCTCCAGAAAAAGGCAAAGGAATAAAACAGAGTCAACAAAGTTATCAACACAGCACTGGAATTGGTCTATTCAGTTTATTTTAACTTGTGAATTTAATTCATAACAAAGACATTTAAAATTAATTGACAATATCATATTTCATAATTTCTAAAAGAGTAGCTCCCACAGGCCACACATACTATGAATGTAATAAATATTTATTGTTTTGACTTCAATGATTTTCAGTGAAAAAGACTAAATTAATTTCACATAAGTAAAAGAAATAGTTCCATTTTTTGCATGAATCCCCTTGGTCCTCCCAGTGAAGTCACCTTACGGAGAGCTTAGGCTGTCACATCTGTTCAGTAATGACCTCACTCCGTGTTGCCAGTTGGTTCCTTCCCTGCTCTCCCTATCTTAGAACATGCACATTTTCATTCCCAGGAGGGAATGCTTTGTTCTGATTGGCAGGGAGATGTGGAAGGCAGGTTTACAGTCCATGGTCACAACTGATTGCATCCTCTGGAATTGTGGTTATAAAATTGGAAGCTGCCTTCATGAAGCAGAAAGCCTCAGGGTAATTGCCATGTGCTGCAACCCTTCCTCCTGTTTGGAAAACAGAAATAAACCGCCCATCTTCCTATGCACTTACTGTATTTGCCAATGCTCTGTTATATTTTGCCAGTTGACATCACTTTAGTAAGTTATCATTATATGGTCAACACCTGCCCCATAAATATAGAATAGAGAAGTTATATTATATTTGTGTTTGGTGAAATGAAGTGTTACCCAAACTGTGATGTGGTGAAGACCTTTTGTGTTCTCTGTATTTATGGATGCTACATACCACTTAACATATACCAAATTTGGTAAGCAAACAAGTTTGACTCAAAGTTCAACTTTATATGATCTCTGTGACCGGAGATTGGTCATTCAGCTTTAATGTATAGTTTCAAACAAACTTGACTTCTAAATATGTTTATATTTTTCATATGCTTCTTGCTAACTAAATATGTGTATTGAATAAAGGACAAATTAGAATATTAAATCAATGAAGCTTACTCTTTACAGCACAGGAAACAATAAGAAGTTCTCTTCAAGATTAGGAATTATTTAAGAAAATATGTTTGGAAAGGTCTGAACTTTCTATATCGCTAAAGCAGCGTGATGTAATGAACAGACAGGAAGCCAGAGATGCCTGCATTTGTATTTCTCTTATTCAGAGCAGCTGGTTGTTTTACATTTCACTTTATTTCAGCTCCCTGAATTCAGTTCCCTTATTTGAAAATATAAATTCTGTGATGTCAGATTGTCTATAGTCATCTCAGGTAATTTATGAGAAAAGTCAAACTTGGTATTTGGTATGTATACATACACATATATGTGTGTGTTATATGTATATATAGATAAATACATATGTACTTACACAGATTGCCAATAAATTTTCTATAAAACATCTTAAAAGATAATTATTTTAATACAATAGTTATTGACCTTTGTCTTTTTGTGATTTTAGAAAAAGAATTATCCTCCTGATTATTAACAGCAAAGGCACAATAAATAACATCTGTATCCAATTGAAACAGGATTGTCAATCATGAACTGTAAGATAAATGCAATATCCTGGCTTTATACCTCAAGTATGTTCTCGCTGGTATTTAAGGAGAATTTGGAAAGGATTTTTTGGTAAAAATTGCAGAATAAAAATGGGGTATCAAATCCTTTGAATTGGCCAGGTGTCAGCAAATTTTTCTTTTGAATTAAATTACCAACATTTTCTTCATATTTTAAGTTGAAGAATTTGAAACTACAGAAATGAATTGTAGCTACACACATATTTAAGATAAAGGGAATACAGGTATTCTAATAATTATTCTTTACTGTCATATTTCAAAATGTCAAACTAATAGAGTGTTCAATAATTTGAGAGATATCAAAGGCTTTGCTTTCTTTAACACTTTCCCCTTCCAGTGGAAGAAATTGAGATCAATGGACTGGCAGACAATACAACACATTACCCTTTAAAGATCTTTAAAGATACTTTACAAGGAGAAATATGGAGGTGTTACCCTGCATGTGAATTCAACACATTTTATACCTGTATCTTTCAATCGAACCTCTGCAAACAAAATTATTTACAATCCTAAATTAACTTCATTGTAAAATCTTGACAATAAAAACCATCTTTCACCAAAATTATCTGGATTCAATTTGTGTGTGTGTGTGTGTGTGTGTGTGTGTGTGTGTGTGTGTGTACACACATACATAAAAGTATACATAAGTTTGGGAGTCTACAATTTCACTATCAATTATATTAAATGCACTTATCTGAATCTGGCACTGTATTCATTAAACCAACACACTTCTATTGCCACTGGGCTTTAGTAACCACCAGCTGCTTTTTGTTTATAGAAGCCTGTGACAAATGTAGATACATAGTTTAAATGGGTTTTCAGTGCTTATAGTGTGTGTGTGTGTGTGTGTGTGTGTGTGTGTGTATGCATCACATGTGTATATATGAATACCAGAGATTTTTTTTTTTAGACTGGTTCACAGAAATTTTGCTGGTGCTCATAGTTCTGGTTACGTTGTGTGTACAACAACGTTACGTGTACGTTACGTGTATGACTGTGTGGGAGCCTAAAGTCAAGATCATTTGTTTTCTGCTTTATTTCTTGGCCACAAGATCTCTCATTGAACACGGATTCCATAGTTTTGCTAAACTAACTAACCAGCAATTCCTACAAATTTCTATATGCCTCTTCAGTGATGGGGGTGCTGATGTGTGCTACTCCATCCTATTTTTTATATGGGTTCTGGATAATTCACTATATATTTTAGTTATGTAGATACCAGGTTTTGGTTTCTCATTTATCCATTGGTAGACATGTAGTTTGATGCATATTTAGCTAGTTATATTTTAGCTAGTTTTATGGCATATGCAAAATGTGTATATAATACAGCTACTAAATGCTTGGATATTTGTGTTATATAATTAAAATCATATGGAAATATGTTAATTTACTACCATAAGGATATAATACACCATAATATATAATCATTCTTATGGTTTAAAATATCAAATAGCATTTTAAATAAAATGCACACATGTATCAAAGTATAATTAAGCATGTTATAACAATATTCCACTATCTTTTCAACATAAAATTCTGCTGGACTTATGTTTGTTTCAGTAAATAAAATTTTACCCCATCCACGTAAGCTGTTTCTTAAATAACATGATAAATCAATATTGTGTAGCCTGGTACTTTTATGTCTCATATTTATTTCTGAGCTATATCATTATGTATTAACAGGAATACATGAGTTGTAAATTTAATTTACTCAGCCAGAGTTAGTTAGGGTTTCAATTGTTGTGAAGAGACACAATGACCATGGCAACTCTTATAAAGGAAAACATTTAATTGGGGTGGCTTGCTTACAGTTCAGAGGTTCAGAATATTATCATTATTATGGAGAGTATGGGAGTAGGCAGGAAGACATGGTGCTGGCTACATCTTGATCAGAAAGCAACAGGAAATGAATTGTAACACTGAGTGTTATCTTGAGCAAAGCAGACCTCAAAGACCACCCTAAAAAGGTCCCTACAAGACCATAACTCCTATTAGAAACACTCCCTATGAGGTAAAAGTGGTCAATTACATTCAAACTATCACATTCCATTCCCCGTCTCCATAAGTGCTGTGGAATATTACTTTAAATAGGCAAAGATGTGTTATACTTGTTTGTAATTCATTTGTTTAATGATATAAAGATATGTTGTTTTTGCTGTCTAAGACACTTGATTAGTCTAATAAAAAGCTAAATGGCCAATAGTTAGGCAATAAGGTGATAGGCAAGGCTGACATGTAGAAAGAATATTTAGGATGAAGAATCTAGGCTCAAGGGAAGAAAATGAGAGGAGAAAGAAAGAAAAAAATTCTGGGGCCAGCCAGCTGTTAGCCAGAGAGACACAGAGTAGGACATACAAAATGCAAGAAAGGTAAGAGGCCCCAAGGCAAAACGTAGGTGAAGAAAAGAGGTTAAATTTTTATTATAAGAGCTAGTGGAACAAGCATAAAGGAAGGCTGAGCATTCATAAACAAGAAGTCTCCATATCATGATTTGGGAGCTGGTTGGTGGTCCAAAAGAAAGCCTGCTACATATAAGCTTGTAACAGTATCATAATGCAAATGTATTTATTTCAACTTCAAAAGCCCCATATTCTATCCCAGTCTTAGCAATATTTAAATTCCAAAGTTTAAAGTCTCTTCTGGGATTATGCAATCTCTTAACTGTATTCCCCTGCAAAATAAAAAATCACTGAGGAGGTCACATACTTCTAACACATAATGGAACAGGATATACATTATCATTACAAAGCAAAGGGAAAGGAGCACAGTGAGGAAATACTGGACCAAAGAAAAGACTGAAACCAGCTGGGCAAACTTCAAACTCTGCATCTCCATGTCTGATGTCCAAATGTTCTTCAGATCTCCAATTCCATTTAGCTTTGTTTACTGCAACAATCTTTCTTCTCTTGGACTAGATCCCTCCATGATAGGAGGTCTCCTTGACGAATAACCCATGGCTCTATCATCCCTAACATCTTGGAGTTTGTAAGACAATCCAGGCTTCAACGTCACAGCTTTTACACCTTGGCCTATCTTGGCTTCCATTCATGAACACCGCGACACATACTTGGCCTCAATGACTTTACATGTAAAGGCAAATTCTCTAACTATTTTTTTTTCTTTCCTTCTTCTATAAAATGAGAGAATCACATGTCCAAAGCTGCCAAATTTTGCTTCTTACTGGGACTGGAACATGGCCCCCTCATTTACTTGGATCTTCAACAGACTGATGGCCTTAACTTGGTTTTACTAAAAGTTGCTCTGTAGATCAAGATGACCTGAACTCAGAGATTTGCAAGCCTATCTTCCCAATGCTGGAATTAAAGGTGTACACCACCACACCAAACTCTAAGCTTTTCTTTAGTTCCTTTTCACAAGTTGGAAATTCAGCTAGGTAGAATCTTGCCCTAACATCATGACTCTTTTTTGTTTTGTTTTGTTTTGTTTTTTTCTAGACAGGGTTTCTCTGTAGCTTTGGAGTCTGTCCTGGAACTAGCTCTTATAGACCAAGCTGGCCTTTAACTCACAGACATCCCCCAGCCTCCAGAGTGCTGGAATTAAAGGCGTGTACCACCACCACCCGGCTGTCATGACTTTGTTTATTCCATTTTTTAATCTGTTCCCTCCTTTAACCTAGAACTTAGCTGCATTCCACTTTTTGTTGCTCTTTTTCTCTGCAAATAATTTTCCTTGCTCGGCTTGCTCCATTTCTCCATATAAAGTCAATAGTGATTAATACCAGTATCCATAAAACATAGTCTATACTGGCCTATTTTGAGATTTCTTCTGCCAATGCAATTACTACAAAAATATTCATTTTAACCTCAGACAAACTCTTCAGACAAGGGCAAAGACAGCCACATTCTTCTCCAAAATAACACGAAACAATCTCTAGGCCACATATTAATATTCTCCACTAAAACCTCTTGATCCTCATTGTTCATCAAATAGCATTCAACATCACTGTCTTCCATGCTCCTACTAGAACAGTCCATTAAGCAGCACTTAAAACATTCAATTGATTTTCTAATCCACAGCCCCAAGGTCCATATTTATTCAGATAAACACATAGTCAGGCCTTTCACAGCAATCCCCTAGTGCCTGGTACCAACTTCTGTCCTAGTGTTTTATTGCTGTAAAAAGACACAATGACCATGGAAACTCTTGTAAAGGAAAACATTTCATTGGTGTGACTTATAGCTTAGAGATTCAGAATATTACAATCATGGTGGGGAGCATGGCAGTGCACAGGTGTCATGTTCTGAATGGCTGCCTACATTTTGATCAGAAAGCAACAGGAAGTGGACTGTCATACTGGGTGTTATTTTGAACAAAAGAGACTTCAAAGCCCATGTCCACAGTGATATACATCCTACAAAAACCTTCAACTACCACAAAAAGGCTAAGGCTATATGGTATGCTTCCTAATAGTTCAACTCTCTATAAGCTTATGGGGGTCAATTAAATTCAAACTACCATATGAGCAATAAAAATATAAAATCAATAATAACACCTCTTCCAATAACTGTTGATGTGGGAAGTCCTTCTGGATATGTGGTATTTTTATTGGTTTTATGAAAAAGAGGCTATTTTGGCCTAAGGAAGAATAGAGCTAGGTAGGAAAACTAAATTGAATGCTAGGAGAAAGTAGGCAGAATCAGTGAGATACCATGAAGCCTACAGAGAAGAAAGACCTGAGCTGCCAGCCGTTCCCCTGCTAGAAGGCCATGAGCCTCATGGTAAAATGTAAATAATGGAAATGGGTTAATTTAAGATGTAAGAGCTAGTCAATAAGAAGCTAAAGTTTATAAGCCAAGCAGTTATTTAAATAATGTAGTTTCTGTGTGATTATTTTGAGTCAGGGCAGTCGGAAACAAAAGAACAGCCTCTGCCAACAAATTGTCATGCCCCTAGACTCCCGAAATCAAAGATAATAGACATTAGTTGGCATATAGAGATAGACCACAATTCTTCAGTTTTCTGAGAAAAAAAGAGATTGAAAGGACAAGATATGGACTAAAGAATCACTATATGCCTGAATTTTCATCTATTACAATCAAAGAATTGCTCAACTCTAGAATCATTGAAGTTTTAACAAAGTTGAATTGTTAGTGAAGTCCATGTGTGGAAATAATCTGCCTGGTAATCCCCCAAGGCCTTTAAGATCATGGCTCAGTCCACCATGAGCTACTGCTTATGCTGAGTTTGCAAAGTCTTGTTCAAAGGAACATCATCCTCCCTAGTATTCTTGTTGGTGCTGGGATAATGATAAAAAATAAATGGATCATTCCTATAAATATGTCTATATCACTAACACGGGAGAGAGTTTATTAATTAGGTTTTTAAATTGGAATATTTAATATTGTCTGTATATAATGGGAATTGTTCTATTTATAATTAGAATTTGGCATTAATTCTGTAAGGAGCTGCATCTGGACTTAATTAAGACACGTGTTTTAGCGGGAGACACGGGCTTGCATCGGGACAGCTTAACAGTTTGTCTTAGGGTTGTGATCATAAGGCAAAGGATGAGTACATTTTTATTGCCGTACCATATTGAATATAACAACCGCTAATTGTAGCCCTTCATGGAAACCATGTCTCTTCTGTTGCACAAGGTTAGGTTGGGACAGTATCATACCTGCCCCCACCCCCTGCAACAGAGAAGTACAAGTTCTAAATCAGCCTTAACATGTTGTCCCTTACATTAATGACTGTCTTTGTCTCATTCACGTCAACACACATAATTCCTGAAATGTAACCTGGACATGCTCAAGGGGAGAAGGTCACATTCACCCAAACTCATTTACTTTTGCTCTAGCAGTCTAGAGCCTTGAATGACTTTTTACTCTCTCTCTTTCCCTATATGGCGACATCCTACCTATATTAAAACCAGATGATCATCCTGAGAAAAAGATCAGAGCTGACCAAGATAGAATGATGAGCTGGAATATGTCTCATTGTCATTAAGGCTAATATAGCCTGTGAGTTATAAACATCTCCACTATCACAGCAAGGAAGAGCTGATCAGGTATAGAGATCATGGAGGACTAGCAGAAAAGTTGATAATGAAATATAACTCATTTGATTTTCTTTCATTTATGCTCTGTCATGCAGATGACAGATTTTCTAATCGTGCTACTATGAAATTAGAAATTTATGCTTTGAAACTATTAGAGGATATATTTGTTATTGCTGTTTAACTCTTACATTAATTTAATATAAAAACTGCTTACCAGACTGAAAATTGGTTCAGCAGCTAACAGCCTTTGCTGCTCTTGCTGCAGGCCCAGGTTAAGTTCCTAGAACTCACATGGAAGCGCACACCCACCTGTAATTTCAGTTCTAAGGTATCCATTTCCCCATTCTTGCTTCCATAGGCACCAGGCACACACATAGAGTGTATGCATAGATGCATGTTAAAACACCCACACATATAAAATCACAAAGACAAGAACTGCTGCTCAGTAGTAGATATGTAAATTGAATTTTTATTTTATTAAGTCAGTTGGGTGGGCACATCACAGTACCCAAAATCAAGGAAGTAAAATCGACAACGCTTTCACAGTACTGTGGTCCATGAACCACATTGCTTTTCCATGGTCTCATCTAAAGAACACTCCACATGTTGTTCAGGGTTTTGACTTTGGACTCAACAGCACCTTGTACTCACTCACAGCCTCCATCAGAGCAAATAGGTGTGGGTGGAAAGGAAGCATGATTCACTGTTTACCTGACTTCAAAAAGCTTGTCTTCTCCCTCAGAGGTCACCCCGTTTTATGTTTTGAAAGTGAATCTTCTAACTATACAGTGTTTTAAGTTGCCAAATTATGTTGACTTGAGGTACAAGAGCAGAAAGGGAAAATTACTCACCAATTATGCCTTAGTAGATTGCCAATGGGGAAAAAGATTTTCTTAAATAGCATAATATATTGATTAGGATTATTTTCTAAATAATAAAGTCTTATGGGCTTCAAAATTAGTATACCTACTAATTGACTTACTATGATTTATGGTTGGTTATTTTAGTACAGCATACATGTTTTCAATGATCATTTCCTATAGTGCTTGAGGTTATTTACCCATTACCTCATTATACTGTCTATAATGAGGTATATGCTAAACATAAGGGAAAATATGACTTTTTATAATTCTGCTCTTCCTTAGGAAATCTGATCTTAATTTCCTTTCATTTTCTTTCCTAATGAGAGACTAAATAATTGACTTTATAAATTGCAAATGTATAGTAGAATAAATGCTAGCCAAATATAGCCTTGGTGTCTTCACCTTCCTTGGTATTTCTTTCTGCTCCTCCTCCTCCTCCTCCTCCTCCTCCTCCTCCTCCTCCTCCTCCTCCTCCTTCTCCTCTTCGTCCTCCTCCTCCTCCTCCTTCCTCCTCCTCCTCCTCCTCCTCCTCCTCCTCCTCCTCCTCCTTCTTCTTCTTCTTCTTCTTTTTTCTCTTCCTCTTCATCTTCTTCCTTTTTGTATCACATATGCCGGCAATCAATTTTAGTCTTTTGTGGCTTATCATGATGAAGATGGGTAAAATGAATGGGCTATGCATGTACTGAGAAGAATTGGGCAACATAAATGAATAAATCAACATACGAAGCAATTTCTTTTTTACCTACTGAAAATTTCTCATTTCAGGAATATAAATTGTTTTGGAAATACAACCTGCATATGAAGTTGTAGTTCTTTTACAAAGCCTCTCTGGGATATTTTCAAGGAAATTCTGCCATGAAAGAGGTTAGATAAACTTTGGAGGACTCTCAAGTCTTGAATCTGTGATTCTGTGACATTAGCAAATATCAATAATAATTTAAAGTGGGTAAGTTTTAGTTAGCTCATTCTAAGAGCCAAGCTAATCATCTGGTTTTAATGAACTGTTTTTGAAATGCAAAATTTTTAATGCTTGCTCCGGGGAGCTATAGTTTTATTGCTTATATTAGACATGTGTTAACCAATAACTAAGAACTAATAATTGCCCAATACAGCAATGGCAGAATACTAGTCTAACTTAGGCTGAAATGTGAAGTACTACTGTTGTTCATGATAAGGATTTTATGAAATCCATTGATATTTTTTATAAAACTTAGAAATTTTACAAGTAGAGTACAAATAATATGACTGATCTACTACTGTCTTTGTTTGTAAATATTTTATTATTTCGTTTTAAAAATTAAAATAGGAATATGTAATTACAAATTAGGAAATCTGTAATATTTAATCACAACCAAATGTTTGAATTCTCCACTAACTGAAAACAAAGGAAAACAAAACAAAATAAGTTAGATTGTATCATTTAAGATCAATAACTTCACAGGAATGGGGCAAGTTAGTACTTAAATGTCATCAATTCATGAGCCTTATTTCGATTGTTAAAATGCTTTGTCAATGTCAAATTCTAGTGGTTATCACCTAAATAACCTCTAATCAGAAAAAAAAAAACAGAAGAAGCTATTGGCAGTGGATAGCTGCTGGGGAGGAAGAATCATTCATTACTGGAGATACAATCACTGATAGTATTCTCACGAGCCAATGGATGGACCTTAACTCATGTAAATATCTTCAAATTTAACTATTCCTATTAAGTATGGTGGTTTGAAGGAAAATGGCCCTCTTACACTCATAGGGAATGGAATTATTGGAGAAGGTAGCAGAAGACCTTCCTTGTTGGAAGAAGTGTGTCAATATAGGCAGATTTTGAGGGTTCAGATGCTCAAGTGAAGCCCAGTATCATTCTTCCTTTCTGCTGCCTTGAGATCTGGATGTAGAACTCAACTACCTCTCCAGAACCATGTCTTCCTTCTTGCTGCCAGACTGCCCACCATGGCAATAATGAACCTCTGAACTGTAAGCCAGGCCAAAGTAAATGTTTCACTTTATTAGACTTGCTGTGGTCCCAGTGTTTCTCCACAGCAATAGAAATCCTAAGATAGAAGTTGATACCACAGACTGGGATATCGATGTCATAGGCTTGGCCATGTTTCTTCACGGAGGAATAAGGGACACTTTGGGACTTTGGACTAGAAAAAAGTCTGGATACTTCAAGCAGGGCTTAATGGGTTATAGTAGTAGAAGCATGGATTTGGTGTTGAAGATGTATTGAACTGTGGAGGTCGGAATCAGTTGGTTTCAGAGGTGAAGAATATTTATATGTTGCCTAATGATCATTTTTGTGATATTTTGATGAAGATTGTGGCTGCCTTCTACCCTAAAATATATGCCTGAGTCTAAATTAAAGAGTTATGGATTAACTTCTTTGATAGAGGACATTTCCAAACAATCTAGCATTAGACATACTGTGTGGCTCTTAGTGGTCAGTCTTATGCAGATCTACAACCAACTCGAGCAAGCTGAGCTAAGGAAAATATAAAATGTCAAGTTGGAGAAGAAAAGAAACACAGAAAGCATAAATAGATTAAAGAAAATTCTAATGCTAAATGAAATAACAGGAATGGTGATCTGAGAGCAAGACTGTGCCCGGCTAAGCTTCCAATTTGTGGAAAGGGATTAAAGAAAATCTTAGAGTCATGAGTAAGGGTGTACTCCTGTAATCTCAGAACTAAGAAGACAGAAACTGTCAGATCTTTGTGATCAAGGCCAACCTGTTATATTGAGTGAGTTCCAGGACAGCTGAGACAGTGAAGGAAACCACTGAAAACAGAAAGCTGGTGAAAATTTATTTGAATGAGAGGGTCATGTTTCAGCCCCAGCAAACAGTGGAACTTGGCAGCTTTGGACACATGGTTCTAGATTTAGAGTCAAGGATACAAGAAAGGATTATGGAATCTCCCTCCAGGACTTAGGAAAGCTGCTGAGGTCAGGCATGTGTCAGGAGTGTCTTTTCATGGAGGCCAAGAGAGGGCATTGTATGAAGCTATAATGGGGAAGCCTAGATTGCCTTAGAGATCCCAGTCAGTGATGACAGAGTCATAGAATTCCTGCTGAGGAAAGCTGCTAACAGGGACAGAGCCAGCCCACCAGAAAGAAATGTGGTGCAGTCAGCAAAACTAAAAGGAGCTGAAGATGTGAAGACTGGTGGTTTCTTTTGTTGTTCAAACGTTTTCAGATTTATACGGTTCTGTCTGTTTAGGCACAAATCCGTTGGCCCTGCCATTACAGGTGGAAGCATGCTGTCCAATACAGGTGTTGTGCACTGAACTTGAACTTGTATCCTCTGGAAGAACAGTGAATGTTCAAAACCACTAATCCATGTCTCCAACTTCATCACTTTTACCTTTTCAAGTCTTCTACTTAATACTTGGATTCAGTTGCTATGCTTTATTTTGGAGACAAGGTATTGAAACATATCCTGAACACACAATATTCTTATCTCAGCTGGATGAGTATCTCTTGAGTACCTAGCTTACAGACATATTCTATAATGCTCACCTGAATTGATGTTTCTATATACTGATAGACCATCTAAATTCATTATACACGTGGCTATTCGGTTTCCCCAGCCCTGTTTGTCACAGAACCAGCTTTTTCATGTAACATGTTTTTGTCACTTAAACAGAAGATGAAGTGATTGTAAATGGGAGACTTTTATTTATCACTTGACCTCCATTTTATTATACACACACACACACACACACACACACACAATTTTATGCCTGTGCTGAGTAGTTTGATGTCTAAAGCTTTATATTTTGTGACTTAAACTCACTGTGATTTTGGGGAGTTTCCTTATTGTAATATATGATTTTAAAGTTGTTTTCAATTTCAGTACAAACTTTCATTGTAAAGTTTAGAAGATTGCATTATATCTGTAGATTACTTTGAACAGCATAGGCACCTGTATGGCATCAGTTATTTCATTTTGTGAATGCAGGGCAAATTTTATTCACACTGTTGTCTCTCATTTCCTTCACTAATGCTTTATAGTCTTTTTCTGTATAGATCTTTCAACTTTCGTCAAATTTTTTTCTGCATGTATCTTTATGACATTGTAAATGGAACTGCCTTGACTCCTATCTCAAATATTTAAGTGTTACTATATGGTAATACTATTTATTTTTTTAAAACTGATCCGTTATCCTCCAGCTCTACTGAATTAGGATATTGGTTCTATTCTTTTGCTTGTTGCTATTTGTATCTAGGATCTATCCTCAGTCCAGAACTACGGTATTAAATACAATAGCTTCAGGCTCACCATTCATACAGTGCTGTCCACAATGCATCTGAAAGTTTCATCGTATTTCTGGACAATTTACTTCTTTTCTAAGCATATGTGTATATATTATTAGTTGGTAATTTAATGTCTTCCTTACCTATTTTCTTTGCAAACTGTACTTGCACAAAGAGAAATAGTAAAATATAATTAATATTCACATAGAAGTGAATACATACTGTATTTGTCTTTCTGTTTCTGGGCTACCTCACCCAGGTTTGTTTTTCTAATTCCATCTATTTCCACAAAATTATGTTGATTTCATTTCTTTAATGGATGAGTAATATTCCATTGTATAAACATCAATGATAACCAAACTACAATGCAGAAAACCATAAAGGTTAGGTACAGAGTAAGGAATTGGGATTGGGGGGCAGATAGAAATCTCTAGGAAAGGGAAATAAAATAAATAGTTACGGATGGATGGTGGAGGGAAGTGGGAGGAACAAGTGGGGATGGAGATAAAATTAGGGAATACCAGGAAAAGAAAGAAATTGTTCCTTGAAACATTTCATAATCTATACTTTCTAGGAAGCATGTGTGATATTAATACTATCAATATAAAGTATGAATTACTTAATATAATTTAACAGAGTTTCTGGTATATACTATAAATATTTGATATTGTGTTTCTCCTGTTATACATGTATGTATATGTGTGTATGTACATACACAAAAGTATATATGACTACCTGAGTGTGTGTGTGTGTGTATATATATATATATATATATATATATACACACATATATATATTATATCTAGAAATATCTACTCACATATATAATATACATTATTTTAAAGATTTATTTTTGGGTGTAGGTATGTGTGAGTGTCTGCATGTACATGTGTACCATGCATAAATTGGCACTCCAGAGATCAGAAGAGGGCATGGAACCTTTTCAAACTGCTTCTAATCCATTGTGAACTGCTTTATATGGGTGCTGGTAACTAAATTTTCTAATAAGTGAGCCATCTTTCCAACCCTTACAAATGATTTCATATGTTTTTAAGAAATAATATCAAATTGCTTCGTTTAAATATATATTTAGAACCAAAGCATTTTGTGATATTATATATGTCATTTACTAATTTAAGCTTATACTGACCAGGAAAATAACTATGTCAATGTCTTATTCCTCATCTTCCTTGTTCCACTAGAAGGACAGTAGTGTGAACAAATATCTGGGCCACTTGGCAGCTCTACCCATAATTCCTTCATTCTATTTCCTTTCCCCAATTCAGTAGTCAGTATGGATTGCACAATGGCTCCCTGCCTTCCACTTGAAAAACTGCTGGGCACAAATGAATGTTTTTACGACTTGAGTCATCAGGATTCCCTTTTGTGGCCAGACGTGTATGGGAATAGACATGAGGATGGCTTTCTGCTGATAACAGTCCTTCAAATCTATTCTTTCAAAGAGTAGACTGCCACAAAGATTTTCCACTCAGAAGACACCCACATGTGTGTTCTGAGTCAGACAGTGGCTATCATGTTGTCATAAGGGATTCCCTACATAGCCATCCAGTCTTTCCATAGACACTAAAATTTCTTAGAAATGAACATGGGTAATCAAGTTTTATTTAGCCTGCTGATGTTTTAGTTATATTCAGTGACTCTTCAACCACTTTGGGGAAATCATGGAGCTAGACTAAATACAAAGTTAAGCAGACCAGGGTTCTCCCAGTGTAGTGGCTTATATCATCCAAGTTTAAGGAAACTGAAATAGATGTACCACCAGACAGGCTATAATTAAAAGGTATCATGAGGGTCTGGTGGAAAAATGGGTCACGTCACATTGGAAATATCACAAAGGCTTCACAAAATAGTAAAACCCATGCTATTTTCAACACAGAAGATAGATCCTAACTGTACTGGATTTCAACACCTTTGAGGAGTGTGGCAAGTGGAAAAAAAAAAAAAACAAACCAAACCCGGTGCTTGTTTCAGAGAGAGAGATGCCCCACTGATTGGTTTCTCTGTCAAATTACAGAGCTACTAGGAAAATCCTGAAAATGATGCCCATTGTTGATGATGGATGACACTTTGAGCAATTTGGTAATTGTTTCTAAATTGGCGATTGTTAATTTTTTAGTGTAATAACATTGAATCAAGATAGAGAAAGAGTAACTGGAAATCTTGAGTCAAACTAAACTATTGAGGAGGCATTAAACTATGAGGCTGGTGAGATGAAGAACAAAGCACACAGCAGAAGATAGCAAAAGGAAGAAGAAAAAGTAGAAAAATATACAGAATGTGGACTGACAAAATAGAAAACACACAGTCAAGTTAGATAAGAGTATGCAATCAAGGCATTGTAAGCCCTACCTATTTACGTCTGCTTTGTTATATAGTGCAGACAACATTTCATAGTATGGGGAAAGGTGAGTGGAATTAAATTTCTCATTGCTAAGTTTCCAATAATCAATTCCTTTAGGCAGTTTGTCTAGCAGACCACTAACAACAGAGATCAGAATGTAGAAGAGAATAGAGAGGACTCAGTTAAAAAAAAAAGACTATAAAAACAGGGTTAAAAACCTTCATCTTTCTCAGTGTGGGAGGGCATCCGTCCACCTTTGAGCATGAGTAGCTCCATGCCATTGCTTTGAGCACCCATCCTAGCTGACCAGGTGTGTGCCATGACTGGCATGTATGGTCTCATTACCTTCTTCTGTAAATTATTTCCTTTCTCCAATCATCACTTACATAGAAGTAGATCATTATTAGGTGTCCAACAGTACATCATTGCAGTATTCAATAGCAGTCAAAGGTGAATGGCATGCGGTACTTTTTCTCAGAGTTATGGAGAACAGATATTTTCTTATTTCAGAATCACAAGTTCAAAGTTCCCATTATATTGTTCAATTCCTACACAACTCGGGAATTAGTATAAACCAACACACATACATATATGTTTCTAGAACTACCCAAAAGTATGCATATATAGTATGGGAAAAGAGGATTGTTTTAAAATCTATTTATGAGAAATAAAAACCATAATTTCAGAGTAGTAACTCTACTGTAAAATCATACTCCACTTTTCAATTTGACATAGCACACAGATGGAAAAACACAGTGAATGTTTTTTGATTACATATATTATTATTTAATTTAAATTTATTTAAAATATGTGACATATCTTTTAGCAATTTCAGATGTAGAGGCTCACTTCAACGTGAACAGTTATTCTTTGACTACTTTCCATTCTTTCTACCCTTGTCCTATTGTGTCCTTTTCTTTTCTATTTGAACTAACATAGAAACCTGGGGTTTACTGATGCAATACTCACACTATCATTAGTTTAAGTAAAAGTAATATAATTTGGAAGAAATGTTATCTCTACCTACCAAAGAATTGACATTGCATGAAGCATGGCATTGGTTTCTTTTCTATTTGATTACATTTATTATTTCTCACCATTACCTATGATTATGTGCATATAAACAAAATGGTTGATCCATAAAATCTAGAGGACATTCAGAAGGAAATAAGACAACAAGACCTACAATTACATGACTTTCAGATGGACTTATTAAGGGGGTTAGGATTTACCAGAATGTTTCTAATTTCCTGACATCATTTTTAATAATTTTGTGTGGTGTCGTCGTGGTTTAACAAAGGTCTCTGTGGTGTCTAACATCACAAATGAGGAATAGTAGAGAGGATTTCCCTTGACTTTTCCCATGTGGGATAATTCCAAGAAAACACAGAGCCTTCTTTTATTTCTTTAAATTTCTTGGACAACGGACAAATTAAGCATCCAAACATTTTATGCAAAAAGTAACATTTTATAAACTATTATGTCTCCTTGGTCTAACTACTTCCTCATGCTAGGATCAAAGGTTTTGATCTTTCTACAGCACTTTCTTCATCCCCCTTTCCCACTTGGAGCACTTGAAATGCAGTGAATGAAGTGATATTTTTAAAACAAGACAACCACACATACAAAATTCCTTTCAGATATGAAAGGATAATTTTAGATAAGGAAATCACAGAATATAAATATAAAATGGTTCATTAACAATTTCAAAATTTTTATGGAACTATTGTCCTTCCTTTGATTCATGTTTTAAAATGCTTCATTTATATCTGTAGAACCCATGATGCATAAATGACCTAAAATGACATTTAAAAGTTAACAAATTTGACAATTTTTTTTTCATTTAGCTGGGCATTGTGGCACACACTTATAATTACAGCACACAAAAGACAAAGACAGGTGAGTTCAAGGTCAGCCTGCTCTACCCAGTTATCTCTAGACTATGTAGTAAGCTCTGTCTCAAAACTAAATCAAAATTCATTTTTATTTACACTATAGAATGATAGACAAATTCAAATGCATGTAACATATAACATGGTATTTTAAAGTTTAGAATACCTTTCAGTGGTCTAATCTCGTTAATTAACATGTATATTGCCAAATGTAGCTGTCGTTTTTATGATGAAGACATTTAATAAAAACTTTGCTGTATTTCATGTTAATAAAATACAAAAAAAAACAAAGTTTTTAAAAAATTGAAATACAAAAAATTAATGAATCTCTTTTGCATTTGTATTCATAAAACATTTTAATTTCTTATGAATATGGAGTATCATTATCTATATTAATTATGTGTGATTGACATCATGATGTATTCCTCCTGGTTAATTTTAACTTTGAGTTTTTAAACCAAATTCACCAATCTAGTCTACTTAATTTAGCAAGTCTCTAGTAACCATATTTTCTTCACTTATTCCTTAGTTATAAATACTTCCATGGATTTTCTGTCCTGATTCTTGAGGAAAAGGTCTCAATAATGGAGGGACATTAGATGTCTCTTCAATCCAGATTGGATTTCTTTAGATGTGTACCTGGTGACAGGCTTGTTAGACCATATATATGATGTTTATGTTTTTAAATTCAAGTCTTCCCACACTGTCTCTCAAATTTTTAAATTCTATCCTGTAAAATAATGAATTCAATTCTGATGATACAATACAAGGTTAGTACATGTTCTGTCAGAGGTCCCCAAATTTGACATTTCAATGCAATGTATTAAACACATAGCTGCAGACACTATATTATTAAAGTTATACCAGCATAGACATTGGAAATGCAATATTGTATAACTTCCTTTTGAAGGTAAGTAAATGCCATCCAAACTACAAATCCTTTATTTGAAATGTTGTCCTGCCTGAAAAGTACCCTAATGCCAAGCACAAAGCTTATGAGAGTAACCATCCAATACTGAATATGATTTAAGGTGCACTTCACAATGTGGAACATATATTGATATTGCTTTAGCTATCAAGAACTTGAGACTCAATATCCTGAGGACCTAGGTGTTGTTTGGGTTACTGTCCTGCCCAGTTCCCACAGTTGTTAAGTACCAAAGAAATCACACAGAGGTCTACATTAGTTATAGACTGATTGACCCATTAGCTCAGGCTTCTGATTAACTCTTATAACTTACATTAGCACGTTATTCTTGTCTATGCTAGCCATGCTTATTCAGCAAGGCAGTCACATCTTACTTCTTCTGTGGCTGGGTAACGACTGCAGACTAGGACTTCTCCTGTTCTAATTGACCAGCCTCTACTTCCTGTCTGGTTGTCCCACCTATACTTCCTTCCTGGCCAATCAGTGTTTATTTAAAATATAATTGACAGAATACAGACCATTGTCCCACACCACCTAGGGAGAAATCAAATACTACGTTCTAATAAAGGAACATAGAAATAAAATATCAAATCAATCTTAATGTCATTCTGCTAAACTTATAGATCAGAGCCTCAATCAATCATTGTCAGAGAAGTTTCTTCCTTTACAAAATGGAAAAAGCACAGAGGTCCACAGTCAGACATGGAGAGAGTAAGAAACTTTGAAATGTTCAGTTCTAAATGGGATGTCTCAGTTAAATCGCACACCTCACTGCTCTGGGAACCCAATGTTAAAAAAGTGTAAGTAGCAAAGGCTACAAAGGAGACCAAGGAAAGAAGCCCATCTATGCACAGCAGGACTGAGGCACAAATAAACTCACAGAGGCTTCTTTACATGGTTTTTCACCAGATGGGGTTCTGGATGTGAAAAGAGAAGCAGAGGTGCCTCATCCGTAACACAGATGCTATCTCCAATTGATAAGCAGTTGAAAATGAAAATCCAGTTTGCTCCAAGAGAGTCACTCTCTTAAGGGTTGGCCCCATGTGCAGCAATAGATGGCCCCAGAAAACAAACTCTGTGGTATCGTTGGAGGTTCTTTGATTCATAATATTGTATCAGGATTGTCTCTCTCATCTCTGTCTCTGTCTTTCTCTCCCTGTCTTTTTCATTCCCCCCACCTCTTGATCCTCTAGGTCCTTTGAATACATCGTATAGTTTACAGGTTTGTGATTGTGGGGATTACTAAGTGTACACATGAGAGGATCTTTGTATCTATATCTAATTCTTGTGAGTTTTATGGTATTTTCCTTCTTTTTATTGGTCTTATCCTGAATTTTTTATTTTATATAATTATATTTTAGATATATATATATTTTATAATGAGAGACATAATGGGGATGGATCTGGATGGGATGGTGGTTGGTTAGCAACTGGGAGAACTAGGGAAAGTGAAAGTTGAATATATTGTACGAAAAATTCTATTTTCAATAAAGGAAAATATTGATGCATTAGCTTGCCAGTGATCTCAGAGAGAAGAATAAAATTGGGGGATGTAAAGAAAGAAAAACTTAATTTTAAACCATCCTGATGGCAAACAGTCCAAGATCAAAGTTCAATAGTATGTTTTTTTCAGAGGCCTCTTTCCTTGCATTACAGGTGAGCATATTTCCCCTGCATGCTCACATGGCCTTCCTTTTGTAGATGGTACATAGGTGAAATGATAGGTATATGAATCAGAATCTATTCTACTCAACTCAGCTAATTTTTTTTCTGAGTCCAAGTACATTCATATTAGGATCTAAGGACTAGGTTTCAATGTGAAAATTATAGACATACATAATTCAGTATATAACAGCAGGAATTAAACTTAAAATATTATCTTGTATTTTAAAATTAAATGCTGAATAAGATTTTAAAATTGTTAATTATGCATAAGAGCAGAATGAGAAAATTTATTCAAAACTATCACTCTACAATGACACTCTGAATACTTTAAGTGATAAGTCTTTGGCTAATTAACACTATCCACATCAATTATACCAGCTTCATTGGCAGACAGGGGTACTGTAAATGGGAATACATTACTGTTCAGTAGTGTGGAAGTCAAGAGAAAGGACATCCTTCAAAGAAAGAAATGGCTGTTTGCCCTGGAACAAATATTCTAATACGAAATAGTACACAAACATAAACCACAACTTTTTACATTTAGTTCTCTGTTTTTCTCAGTATAATAATACTAGTGCTATTAAATTGAGATGATACATTGATTACATAAAAATTAGATATTTATATTTGAAATCTCTGATCCAAAATTTTGTTCCAATTCAATTCTGCATCACTTAAATCCATGGGTGCAATAGGCTAGCTCAAGAGTTGAATTCAATAGTAACTGAATTAGGAATGATTCAGTCTAGAATGTTGGCAGCTATAACATGCACAATAAGTGTAATGACAATAATTGGGTTAAAAGAATCATGCTATAAAGCAACTTATTTGTTTAACTTTAAATTTTCAAACAGTTTTGGATGCTTTTCTAAATGCATACTCTATTTATATCATTCCTACTCCTAAGCTCACAGAACACATGGAAAATGATAATGTAATTAAGACATTAGTGAAAAAGGAGGAAAATGTTGAATGCATGTATATATGATGCAAATGTTTATACTTGTCTTACTAATATGAAAACGGACACTATGAGTCCTTTAAAATTTTGAAGGAATAAGACAAAAGGTCTATTACAATGCCCTTTAGTGCTAATTATCTCTGTGCAAACGGGCTTTTGAGTACTTCATAAATCAGCTTAGACATGATTTTTTTTTGATTAGCTAAGATTTTTTTTCATTTACCTTTTAAAATTAGGAGAAAAGTCACTTTTGGTTGTTGGGCCTTAAAAGATAAGTAAAATGGCAGATGTGAAAGGAAAGATAAAGGAAGGGAGGAAAGAGAGAGAGAGAAACAGAAACAGAGAGTGACAGAGATAAAATAGAGTTTAAATTCTTAGAATTGCCAAAGAATAAGCTTATAATCCATTTTATGTATATACATCTATATTATAGACACTATTTACATTACAGTGGGCAAGGGTTTAGTTATGTTATCTAACTTTTTAGTAAAATGTTTTATACTACAAAAGTTTGAAGGTATTATCTTTAGCATAAATTGTCATAAAATATAAATAAATATGGCTGTAAAACTATTTAGTATATGTTTTAAATTATCTAACACCAATAGTTTCTTCTATGAAACTGTCATTACATTTCTCATCCCATCAGATATTCACTAGTGACTTTTGTACTAATCTACAAAGCTTTATCAAAGCAATGGGTACAACATATTTGAGGAAAACTCCTATCTCTTTTCCATATAGATTACTGCTAATTTTGCCCATAGCTGGTAATTCTGTATGTTCAAAGATGTAATATGAGATGGATGTAAAAGGATGAAGAAGAGTTAGAAATATAGTTGACTGCTGTTTTGCTTTATAATAGTGTGCAGGGCATTACATGTCAAATTCTGCTACCTTGTATTCAAATAAAAAAAATCAAATGATCTATGACACTATGTTTTCTGTGTTTAAAAAGAAGAAAATTTTCTTATAGCCAAATGCATTGAAATACTTTAGCCTACTAACTCTCGCTGCAAAAGTAACTACAGAAAAGTAGAGTTGAAGATCAGTGTATAAAGGAGGGTGGATCACCTGCGTACACATAGAAAAGTCTCAAAGAACAAGAGTCTTAATAACCTGGTAAGTGGTGTTTACTTAGAGAACACAAATGTACAGGCTCACTTTATTATTGATGTTAAAAATGCATGGGAATTAAAGAACACTTTTCCTTCATATTTGGCAGTTCCTTGAATATACTGTGTCCTTCCTTCCCTCACTCCTTCCAATCCCCTCTTTGTTCTGTCCTTCCTTTCTTGTTTGTTAGTGACAATTAAAATTGATATAAGGATATTACATAAATTATCTCAGACAGTGATTTTCATTACAAAAAATGGCAATTGGATGATTTTCATTGTTTTATCTCTTGAGAATTATTATCTGCTCATGAACATTATGATGGTTTTGTTTTTGTTTGCTATTTGTCTACTAAATAATTCTAAAAGTTTTTTTTTCTATTCTTTCATTGTTTAAAGCCAAACTACGGGCCCTCTAAATTTTCTATGTCTTTGGCACGGCAGATGTTATTATTTTAGAATTTCCATTTATGGTTATATTCTCCAAATTTCATGTAGCTTTGTTTGTAGTAGCACATAGTTATTTTGGTTATAATGTTGCAAACTCCCAGTGAAATGACTCAGGCCTATCTGGGCCCTTCCAGTTTTCCTACATATACGAACAACTGTGTAGTGAGAGTGTAGGAAGAGTTTGTGTATGGAACTGGAAATCTTTACTGTAATCCTATAAGCAAGGTAGTGCTAACTTTATAAGCTTTTTTTTAATCATATTTCACTGCCTGGTCTTGCTCACAGAAGAATGTATGATATAAATACAAACACACACAAAACATATAGAGAAAACACACACACATACAAATGATGAACTCATTGAGCACTGTTTGAGTCTTATAGCTGAAGATTGCCTTTAGTATCTTCTGCCTGCTCCTTGACATTCTCTATTTCCAACAGAAAACTGACTTTAAATTAAATTCCTCCAGAGACTATAGTTATTGGAAGAAACATCTGACAGGAACCATCACAAAAACAAAATTTCATCCATAAATTTACCATCTCTAGTCTCTCATATATGTATCTATAGAAAAGGAGAGTCATTTTACTAAATTTCTTGATTCAAATGGCTCTTGACGAAAATGTTGCATGAACAATATCTTCAAATACTTCTCAATAACATAACTAGAAACTTATTTGTCTCATTAACTAGTTAAAAACACACCTGCATGCAGCTTACAATGAGATTGTCATCAAAGGTATTATATGACTTTCATATACCATGCCTTACCAAAAGCAGCATAGGAATGAACACTTTGTTCCCCCAAAATAATAAAACTGTTTATGAGATAGCCACATATCTTTTAAAAATCATTTAGAAAAATGACTATAATTACATTTTAATATAGAAGTTTGTAACTTATAATATATAGCATTACTTTAGACATGATGTAAAACAATGTTATATCATGTACCTAAAAGTGCCTTTGATATAAAGAGGTAATATAAATAAATATGTTTGTATAAATGCTTATGATGTTGATAGTATTAATTCATACTCTAGCATAAGTATTTGTTTGATCTGGTATTAGACTTAGTATGATTTTCTAAATTAAAACATATTACATTCATTCTTTTCCATATTAATTTAATGAAACATAAAATAATAAAACTTACAAGTAAATTTATGTTTTATTGCTGACAGCAAATATATGTGGTTGTGTCTGTTTGTGGGCACACAGACTAGACTAAACAGTATTTAGTAAAGGGTCTCCTTCTACAGGAACAAAAGTTGAAACTAATTTACAAAGGTAAAGACTCAGTATAATAAATGTAAAAAGTTTCATGTGGATGGCAAAATAAGGAATAAAGGGACCATATTGTCTTTCCAAGATAGGAACTTCAAGCTGTAAAAATTAATGACAAAGCAAAAGTATTATAGACTAGATAAAGGAAAAGTGGTTACAGAACTAGGCATTTGGCCAACTGTGACTATAGTCTAATTCTACAAATATGTTTTAAAATCAAGACTGTCAGCATGAACTTGAACCTAATTACCAGAATTATGAAATCTGCTAAGGAGCCAGGCACTCCCGAATCACTGGATATTCTCATAGTAAGTGTTGTATGGTTGCCAAAACCTTAGAGCCTTCTATTCAGACTTCTTGTACTTAACTTTATTCGCACTCAGAGGATGTTATCCTAGATGCAACAAATCCTGCATAGTCATTTAGTTATTTATTTATTTTTTTTTTGGTTCTGTTTTGGGGCTGACATTGAAAACTGATGCCACTAGCAGGCATTTGTAGGAAGACTTGAGTCTAAGGGACAGAGAAAGTACATCATAGATCAGTGGCCAGAAAATTATCAGACACTTCTGAGGAGTAAAAAATGTGAAGCAACTGTCGGCCTTGTAAAATGATTTACTGGTAATTTATAACATGGGGCTTGCTGTTTTAGCAGAGTATTTCTTCTTAGAGTTGCCGAAATTCCCCCATAGAGATAGAACCTGAGTAATGTATTTAATTTCTGATGTATATACCATTAGGGATTTCACATCATTGAACATCTTCTTGGTTTCTAACATGAGAATGATCTTACTAAAAATAACCTTCCATTTCAATACAGTAAGTGCATCTCTGGTGCTTGGCTATAGTTAGTACTGTCAGTTGTGGGTTCCTTCTCCTTGCATGGGTCTTAGGTAAAATCAGACACTGCTTGGCTGCTCATAGAAGTTCTATGCCCGTATTGCCTTAGCATATTTTGCAGGCACGGCAGATTGTAGGTCAAAGATTTTTAGCTGGGTTGTTGTCTACATTTTTCTTTCGGTAATCTGTGGGAGTACCTTCAATCACCATAGAGACAAGAATGTAGGGATTAGTGTCTATGTAGTCACAAGGTCAATTCCTCAGTGTTCAGTGAGTTGTGTGGTGTTGTTCTTGGCAATGGGGTTCCCACAGTCATGTTGTGGAAAGCAAAATTTTGTCTTAGCAACAGCTTGGGTTGTTTGGCAATTGTCATGTGCATCCCTTAGCCAACATATCAACTGACTGCAACTTTGTCCCTTTACTGGAAGCCTCATCTGGCTGTAAGAGATTGCCAGTTGAGACTCTGTATCACCCACCCCTAGGAGTTCTCATTTGGATCAACTTTATAGATTCCAGGAAATTTCCATTGAACTAGGCTTCCATACTATCATATAAATTCCCTCCTCCTAATTCTAGCTGTCTCTCCCCATACTGTTTGCTTCTACCCCATTATAGTGATATTTATTTGCATTTTCATTAATAACAGTTGCCTAAAGATCAGAAAGCAGAACAGCCACACTAGTTTATCATACAGGCCGGGCAGTAGTGACACACTCATTTAATCCCAGCAGCCGTACTTGTTAGCCATAGAGGCCAGGCAGTGGTGGTGCAAACCTTTAATCCCAGCGCTAGAGAAGAATGTAAGGCTGGATGAGACAGGAATTTGCTCCTTTTCTGTCTGAAGATTTCATAGAGGTAAGAGCTCTGTAGTAGCTTGGCTGCTTTGCTTTTCTGATCTTGAGGTTATACCCCAATATCTGTGTCTGGGTTTTTATTATTCATGTTATACGCCATCTCTCTGCTATGTGGTGAACCCACCTACTCCCTTTCTCAACTGCTCAAGACTGACAAAAATTTATTCTATTTCTCCTTACCTTGGGAGTTCAGTTGGTCCCACCTAGACTCTTTTCCCAACTTCCCAGTGTCTACAGATCGTAGCTTGGTTATCACTTATTTAATGGCTGATATCCACTTTTAAGTGAATACATACCATATTTATCTTTTCGGATCTGAGTTACCCTACTAAGGATGACTTATTTTCTAGTTCCTACCATTTGCCTAAAAATTTCCTATTATTGTTTTTAACAGATAAGTAACAATTCATTGTGTAAATGTACTGCATTTTCTCTATCCATTCTTCTGTTGAAGGGTGTTTTCTTTGTTATGAATTTCAATTATTAATAAAGACACAATGAACATGGTTGAGCAAGTGTCCTTCTGATTAAATGGAACATTCTTTGGGTATAAACTAAATGGTAGTAAAGTTGGGTTCTGAGGTAGATCAGTCCCCAATTTTCTGAGGAAATGCCATGCTGTTTTCCATAGTGACTGTTTAAGTTTGCACTCCTCCCAACAACAAAGGAGTTTCTGCTTGCTCAGCATCCTCATCAGTATGTAATTGACCTTAGCCATTTTGACAGATATAAGAGGAAATCTCAAAGGAATTTTGATTTGTTCATAAACAAACTAAAATTTAACAATTTGCTAATTGCTCAACATTTCACAAATTTTTGGTTACATCTCATGCATATGTTTGCACATATAAATATACTTAACCCCAAACCTGAGATATGTTTATGTTCAAGTCCAGATAGATCTTCTTTAGTATTGGAAAAACACTAGTATCGTCTTTGACCTCGATTAGAGGTAAATGTATCATAAGAAGAATAAAATACTTATGATTCCTGTCTCTGTTATATTTAACAGTTTAATACAAATAATTAACATTCTTGATATTTTCAAACACTAACTTTTATAATTTTGTTACTACTTTGTGTCTGTAGTTATTGTGAACAAATGACACTTATTTTGTAGTTATTCAATTGCCAGGTATTGTGTGAGGTAATTATTATTATTTTCTTCTTTGTGGCTCATTAGACATATTTTAAGTTAAAAAGGTTCTATGTCAGTACCTTTTGTTAATATTCAAGAGTGTCATACTGAATATTCAGCATTGTGAATTCTCACACTTATCAGGTCTCATGGGATAGCAAATGACTTTGCATAACTGATAGTTAAATTGGATGTAATATATATATATATATATATATATATATATATATTTCCCTGACAATCCTTTTCTCTCACTGATAATAGTTTTATGAATCTTCAGCAGTTCAGGCTATTAGGATCTGGACAAAGAGGTGCCAAACAAATATCCTTCAGTTTGTTGGTCTTCCAAACTGTGCTATTTAATGCATTCCTCTTGTTTTCTGTACTTTTAAGAGTTGATTTTTAATATTTTTAATTATGCTTGTTAGGGGTAGTCTGTATAACTTGTGGGAATTCCTACATGCTGAGACCAGAGGTGTCAGATCGCCTGGATCTAGAGTTCAAAGGAACTGTGATTCCTTCAATCTGTTTTGAGGACCAAACTTTGCTACTCTGCAAGAGAGTAGATAGTCTTAATTCCTAAGCCACTTCCTCAGCTGCCTTTTGTAATTTTAATCAATCATTTTATATGACTCTATTTTCCCTCATAGTGTATCAGTTAGTTTCTTTAAATTTTTCTGATGGTTGACCTGGGGTTTACAATGCACTATTTATTAATATCAGTTCAAGACAAAGAATTTAAAATGTTTCAAGGCAGTAATCTCAAATAAATGTATTCCCACTTCCTTCTCTTATCATATAGGATGCCCTGTTATTCCTCACTTTTCCATGACCTATAATAATCCAGTATATCTTTACAATTAACTTATAAGTTATTTTTAATTAGTTTAGATTATCAAAATATAGTATTTATATTCATTTGGTTTTTATTAACATGTTTTCATTATGTAGTCCTAGTGTTTGAAATATGTAAATGTAAAGGTATTTTAACACTTCCTTCAGTATATGCTATAGGAAATGAAATTGTTACTCTTTAATTTTAACTCTTTTTTCTGTATTTTAATGAAAATTTAAGTATATCACTTTTGCTCTTTTTTCTTACCAAGTGTCCTTACTCCAATTCCTTCCATGTGCCCCCAACATTCTCAATTGGTCACTTTCTTTCAGTATCTTTACATATATATGTATGCACACACACATACATGCATGTAAATACAACCTTCTGACTGAATAACCCTGTACTTTTCAATCTTGAAGGGAAATTTTCTCATATAGAATTATAGTAAAGGACCTTGATATATTAAATATTTTATTTCACTCTCTTGCAATCACGGTATCTGACAAGCTTATAGTATTATTTGTATGCATGTTTGTGTAAGTAAAATATTTTATTACTCTAGTTTCTTTCAGAAGTTCCATAAACCTTGGCTAGTTTGACAAACATGAGTACAAACACACAGAGGACTTCATCTAATAAAATCTTCAGGGAATTGTTTCAGGGGGCTACTTGTTGGTTCCCGGCAACTTAGCCATGAAATGACCACATAGAAACTGTATTAATTAAACCACTGCTTTGCCCATTAGCTCTAGATTCTTATTGGCTAACTCATACATATTAATTTAACCCATCTCTATTAATCTGTGTATTACCAAGAGGCTGTGGTTTACTGGCTAAAGTTTCAGCATCGGTCCCTGGCAGGACTATGTGGCTTCTCTCTACAGTCAAAAAATTCAAAGAAAACACAATAGTATGCATAGGGAATTTAGAAATTTCCCTCATAGGAAGCAAGCTTTTTTTTTTTTATACCAGAGATAAAATTAGCAGTGTTTCAACAACTGAACTGAGAATGCAACATGCATGCTAAAGAAGGGAGACAAGAGGAAATCCCTGAGTTACTTCTACCTACCAAAGAGTTACTATATGAACAATATGCATTTAGGTATTTCTTTTATTGATTCAGAATATCTAGTTAATATTAACTCAGTCAAACACCTAGCCTTCCTACATCACCAGGCTCTTCTTCATATTATTTTAATGTTGAATACATTATGAGGATTGAAGAGAGACACAAAACATTAAGAAATAATTTTATGTTCCTTTTGTTCTGAGAGAGAGAGATGTCTCTAAGATAGGAGATTCTGACTTGGCTTTGATTAAATGTGAGGTTGAACTTTTGAACTCCAGTCACATCACTTTGTTTTCTTAACAAATAAATAATCCACATCAGTTATGGAGTTTGTATTGTAGATGTATCAATTGGGCAGCCCATGGTCAGGTATTCTTACAAGTCAAGAAATTGAGGTTTTCTGCTAAGGACTCTGTTCCAAAAAAAAAAAGCTCTAGATTGGGGTATTGGAAGTCTGTGGGTATTAGGATGAGTACTTGAAATGCAGTTAGAAATTTTACTGCCTTAGGAAAACACGAGTAGTGGCAATCAATGGCTACAGAGAAAGGGAGAGTCCATCTCCTCCAGCTGATAGGTTGGGAAACCACAAGTGGTCAGTCCTAGCCAGACATGCATACAAGTAATACTAAATGGACTCAACAGGTTTTACTTGTGCGTGTGTGTGTGTGTGCGTGTGTGTGTGTGTGTGTGTGTGTGTGTGTGTGTGGTGTGTGTGTGTTCAGACACTTTTATTCTCAAGGCAAATTAATTACATAGCAACAGTCAGCACACACATAAATAACAATTATAAAATATCTTGAATTTGAAAGGGGGATAGTGGACACAAGAGGAGCTGCGGGGGGGGAGGGAGAAGTAAACATGATATTTGTCTTAGTGTTTCTGTTGCTATGAAGAGACACCATGACCATGGCAACTCTTCTAAAGGAAACATTCAGTTTGAGGTGGCAGCTTACATTCTCGGAGGTTTTATCCACTCTCATCATGGTGGGATGCATGGCAGCTGGGAGTATGGTGAAAGAAATGTTGCTGGAAGGTAGATGAGAGCCTCACATCTTGACTTGCAGGCAACAGGAAATGGTCTGTCTCACTGGGTGTGTATTAAGTGTATATGAGCCCTCAAAGCCCCTCTCCACAATGATACACTTCTTCCAACCAGACCACACCTACTCCAAAAAGGCTATACCACCTAAGAATGCCACTCCCTTTGGGGGTCATTTTCTTTGAAAACCATCATAATACCTGAAAAATAAGAACACTGTTCGGCTTTGTTCAGAAACCCTTTTTATAGGCTTTCTTAGAAAAAAAAAAAAGGTCCATATCTATGGATGTGTCTCAATCTTGTGTACATATGTTTTATTAATATGTAAATATTCAGATTTTTAAATTACTATGTTCTTTTTAAAAAGAATTCAATGTAAAGCTAGTTGTGAAAATGGTGTGTAACACTGTGTTGTGATATCAACTCCCAAGACACCCTTTATGTCCATTCTGGAAAAATACAATAAATTACTTTAATTGAAAAAAAAAAAAAAGAACAGTAACATGGATCTCGGGACTTGAGAGATGGCTCAGTAGTTAAGTGTGCTTGCTGCTTTTGTACAGAATCTAGGGTCAATGTCCAACATCCATATTATATAGGCTTATAGTGGTCTGTAACTACAATTTCCAGGAAATCTTACACTCTTTCCTGATCTACAAAGGCATTTCCATGCACAGGGTACACAAAACAATACTCAGGCCCACACATGAAATAAAAATAAGTAAACTTTTTAAAAAGTAGATTATGAATGAATCTATTTACTTAATGATTGAATTTACAAAAATGGATGTTGAGTAGTATGGTCATTACTTTCACTGAAGTAAATTGGGTGAATTTATGTTGATTAATACTTGTTTTGTGAGAATATGCACATTTGATGGAGAAAATATATGTTTCTTTTTACTATTTCCTAATAACATCTGTGAAGTTCTAAATAAATTCATACTTCCTAAGAATATTAGTTGATCATCTATTTTGGGATTGTCACCTTATATGGGCTGTATGTACATTAAAGCATAAGACAAATGACAAAGAATAATAGATAATTGAATAAATATGTAAAAACATAACTTAATGTTTGTTTTTAATATATAATAAATCAAATATTGTGAGTGATAAAATACTTTCTTTTCCTTATTAAATTAATGATACAGAAGAAAAAATGGGATAACAGGGACAATACTCAGAAATGTCATGTGAATACTCTTTCATCTTAATTCTGGACTTGGAAAAGCAATGAAGGTTTCTTGGGATAATAAATATTTATTTTGGTTTCACATAAAAAATAGTTACCTTTTCCTTCTGATACTGTTTTGCTGTATTTTTATGACTTCCTTCTTTGTTAAACAGAAGATCCACAGTGTGTATGAGGCCAGTTTCCTTTCATTTAAAAATGTTTTAAAAACTGATTTATTTTACAAAGACATTTTGAGCATTTATTATCAGTTTAATTGATTTTAAAATATAAGCTTATATTTGTAATATAAATAAGTTCATACTTATAATATAAAAAGTCCACAGTAAATTAATAGTGAACATACATCCTCTACAAATCAAAATAATTAGAGAACTCACATCAAAGATTTAGTTACTAGAAAGATCAAAATGAACTCTAGTAATTCTTGAGGACTTAGAATATTTCATGTTTAAACAAAGAACAGACAAGTTAAGCATCCAACCCCAACACTTACACATCTAAATTATTCATAAAAAATTTGAATATGTTTTCTAAGCAAAATAGTCCATCCTTCCTCAAGGGATGGCACAAGATAAATTAACTTTAATTTTGAATTTTTTTGAATATTAGAATTTACAATTTGCTCCAATTTTGGACAGAAGTGTTTTGATGTTCCATTTTGGTAGCAAGAAAACAATTGCATGTGATCCTACAGAAAGAAAGCACAAATCTCATAATTCTCTAAAAGAGTAAAAGAAAGCTAAACTAAATCCTTTCATGAAAAGGTCTGAGTGTTGCCGGGCGATGGTGGTGCACGCCTTTAATCCCAGCACTCGGGAGGCAGAGGCAAGCGGATCTCTGTGAGTTCGAGGCCAGCCTGGTCTACAAGAGCTAGTTCCAGGACAGGAACCAAAAAAGCTACGGAGTAACCCTGTCTCGAAAAATCCACAAGAAAAAAAAAAAGAAAAAAAAAGAAAAGGCCTGAGTGTATTATTAATTTGCTTAAATGGAGAGAGATGATGGGCGTTAATGGAACTGGGACTTAAGTTTTATGGAGCTTGAAATAATTGGCTGAAATTTTGGAGCTCTAATACTTATGTGATGTTACCAACTTTATTCACTATAAGTTAATAAATAATGTCCTATTTAATGACATTTAAGTTGTATTTTTACTATATGTACTCAAGAATTTATAAGCAACAGCTTTGACTCTTTATTATACTTCGGATTAGACCATGGAGCAGAAAGACTATTTTTGGCAAGTGGTCTTAAATTCTACCAATGAATATAAGTCTGTTGCATGTACAATTATATACATTAAATTATAAAGTCTTGTGTTTTCAAAACCATAAAATGTCTATCATTTTAATATCTATAATAAAACTATCAAATGGGTAGAATTTTTGTTTATAAAGTAACACTTCATTTCTTTACAGATGAAATTATATATAAAGTAAATTTGTACTTGTAAGGTAATTTTAAGAGTTTGAATTAATAGAAAGTGAATTTTGATTATGTAGGTGAAACCAATGCTTTTCATTTGTAGCTGTTATTGCATGATTATTCCACAGATACACATATTTTTGATGAATTTTTTGTGGCACATGCATGCCATGATGGCTAAACAATCTTTAACTAATAGTCGAAGATTCTTTTCTGCATACAAACAGCAAATATTTGTGAAATATATGGACTTTAACCACCTAAAGAAATTGAATGTTTAATTTCATTTCTAAGCGTTTACAGAAACACACAAATGTGTTTTCTTCTCAACTTTTCTCTGAAGTTATATACATATATAATTTTCCCATAATGTACTGTAATGAGGAAAAGCAGATATGAGGAGTAGGAATATTTCTTGACCACACATTTACAAGAGTCTGTGAAGACAAACTGCATAATTATGATGTTCAAATCTATTCTTCCCTTTTCTTAAAAAAAAATTAAAAATGGAATTAGCCATCAACAATTGGCCTGGAACTTTTACTTATCTACACTCTGTCTGGTTGGAATGTTTGGCCAGTTTACAGTGGACAGAGTTATGTGGGATTTTAAAAGCAAATAAAGAATGTAATCTTATACTAAGGGAAAAGTGGAGGTAGGAAAGAATTCTGTTATATAAGCACAAAATGTCTTTGCCATGTGGAAAGTTTCCAGAGTGATAAAGAATACCAACTCCTAAACTGATATAAATGTTTTGTATGCGCATGTAGTGCATGTCGAGACCAGTACTAAAGCAATTGGGCCCACGGTAGGAAGGCCAAATGAGGCAGGAGTATGAAATCCCAAACCAACATTTTAAGCAGAATTTTTGCTCTGTCCGCAGAAGGCTGTACAATTGGAAGACACTTTCTATTTATTTGTACATGTTTGTGGGTTCATTTGCAAGCATCTTTCAAATGCATATCACCAGATTTTAACAGACACATGTGGATTTTCCAGGCAAGCTAATAAACTGACATTCCTTTGAACCAACATGCTTTCAATATTTCCTTACATAAATGAAGAGGATGGTTTGCTTCTATGTGGCTTGAAAATAGGGAACATAGTACACCAGAGGATGCCTCTGTTTATTTTCTACAATGGTTTGCCTATAACATTGCATCCGACTTAGTAAAACAAGCAGCCTTACAGTAAACAGAGCCCATTTATAAATAGGAGGCATAAAGCCAATGTCTCAGTATAGGATATCATTTTAGCATCTTATCCACTTGAATAAACCAATTCTCAAAATTTCTCCAATCATGTATAACTCACAAAATGGTCTTGAAACCTTGATTAATATTTTGTGTATCTAATAAAATTGGAGCTCCTTTTAGATTTGGAAATCATACAATTACTTCTGTGTGCACTTGAACCAGTACATTAAACCTCAAACCTCAATGTAGTTTCGGTTTGCTTGTCTCAGAAAGTTAGAAGTGTTGATCACTTTTTCTATGCCTTCTGGCTGTTTGCATGCTTCCTTTGATAAACGGTCTATTTCGGTCTATTAACAACCATTTTAAAATCTGGTTATTATTACAACTATTCATTATTACTCTTGTACATCTAAAGTTCCTCATACATTTGAAGTGTTAACTAATTTTTTTCTTCAGGATAATTATACTAGGTTGGGAGAACACTTCCCAGGGTTGGTAAGCTCTCAACTGCTCAGCATAGAAGAATGGATGTGAGAAGAGGGGGAAAGCCATACCATTAAGCAATTTTGGCTCTGTGGTTGCTGTTGGAGTGGCTAGAATCATGGTAGGGGAAGCACCCCTATCGGCTATGAGACAGGAAGTTAGAATGGTTAAAAATAATAGGACTAACTCTCGACTCCAGGTGAGTGTTGCTGTTTTGAAACTGACACAAGGTCATGATGTTCTGAATCAGGAAGAAAATCCTCAGTGGAAAGTTTTGTAAATAGAGCTTATGGATTTAAGCCTGCTGTCTAGAGAGTGAGAAGACTTGAATTGTTAAAGACTCCTACTGACCATTGTTTATATTAATCTCTGGTTAGACTTTTGCTGTTGGTTGTTTAAAACAATTCAGGTGGTCAGAATTACCAATTTCTGCTCTGTGTTTGAGGACAGTAGAGGATCTGTTTTTCAGGCATCCTTTAGCGTTCCTTTCACAGGTACTTCCATCTTCTGAGATTGAGTCAAAAATCATGCTTGACCATGACTTCACTTAATTTTCATAGTTTCAATTTTTCCACTTTCACTGTTTGCCTTAGGAATTCACTACTTAAGAGAATTTCATAAGTAATTGTGATTAGTCAAAATACAGTCAGTTTACAACAAATGTTTCCTTTATATGGGTCGTCATTGCTTGTATAAACAGTTGTTATTTAATTCTGTCTTCTTGCTTTAATTTTTCAGTTATTTGTAAGGTTTTTTTTTTTCAGCATGTTCAAGCTACCAGGCTATCCAGGTATTTACTATCCTTTAATGAAGCTACTCTTGTTATCTTAAAAGACTGGAGACTGAGACTTGAAAGGTTTCAATCATTTGATGACTAACACTTGCTCAATATTATCTTATTTGATGGGCTGACAAAAATTATGTCAATATTTGAAGATTTACAGATATAATAACCAGCAACCATTCATTCTAATACATAATTTGTAAACTGTTCCCACTTATCTCCTTTTCTCACTTGAGAAATTTTACACAACAAGAATATAAACCAAACATTTATTAAGATTAAATCAGAAAGAAAATTATTATAAAACAACTCTTTGGTATATCTATAATTTATTATTATTTTGGACCAATCTCTGGAATTTATTTACCTTTATGTTGCCTATTTTATAGATACAAACCCCATTTTTGTAGAATATATACATTATTCTTACAACATGCCCTTTATCAGTCCTGCTTCCCTACAAATGGAGAGCTTCTGAAAACACATTTCTAGAAGGCCGGTCTCTTGACTCAGGATTAGTTGAATGACTCTAGAACAACGTGAAAAACATGCCAATGGTTCTTAAACCATTGATTGAGTATATAGGTGGATCTTAGTCATATATCATAAATGTAGCTAATTACTGCTCATTACTTTGCTCTCAGGAACTTTGTATTAAATCTTGGATTAAGCTACCTCAACTAGATACTATTATTTTGATCACCACCACATGGTTCAATCAACATTGCTATAAGATCAGTTATTTTTGTTATCTTCATAATTTATTCTAGATATTGTTGTTCAACAGAATATCTGCAGAAAATGTATTTCATGTGTATATAATGCAAATTTATTAAGAAAGGGGAAGAGGTCACACTCATTGAGTGACAGGAAAGAGACGTACTGGGTTCAAACAAGGAATGACCCTCCTTAGGCTCCCGTGTTTGAACACTTGTTACCCAGTTGGTGTTCATATTTGGGAAGGTTGCAGCACCTTTCTGCTGTGGAACTGTGTTAGAGAAAGTGAGTAGACAGGGCAGGCCTTGTTGTTAATATCCAAGTTCTCCTTCCTTTTCACTCTCTGCTTCCCTTGTGTAGAAGTAATATGATCAGCCAGTTCTCTGTTCCTGACCCCTTGCCTTCCCACCTCTTTTGCATGCATTTGGGTTTTTATGACTATTTCCTAGTTTGTTTTTTTTTTTTCATTTTTGCTTGAAAAGGTATATTAGGGGAAAAATCTATGGTATCAAATATATCACACACACAAAAAAAGAATTTGTCCAGCCCCAAAACATAAGTACACATGAATGAAAGATCTAGCAATATGTGATTGTATCATTCTTAAATCTTTGGCTAAGGCCCAAGATCCTGTACAAGAGCATCTCTCTGTTTGTGACTGCAACAGAGAGCAACTACTATCCACAACATCCCTATACTCCCACCCCTGTTCTATTTAGGGCTCAGAAGCCTTGTCTGATATGCTTTGGTACTTTCTCCCTGTAGAAGACTGACAGGTCCAAAGGCGGATATAGGAAGGCTGAAGTATTTGTATCTTTTAACCAATAGACCACTTCAAGGGAAGTTTCCTGCAAATTTTCTATGAAAATCTTTAATTTATTTCTCAGTTCCAAGGCATCTCATTTCTGTGGTATTTCCTTAGTGTGGCTAAACCGCACTTCAAACTTTCCCCTGGCAGTAGTTCTTTCTGGCAAAAGCTCAGTGCTGTGGAACTGACCTTGGCTTGTAGAGCCTACATTATATTCTTTCCCTAAAATACTGTGGTCTGAAACTCATGCACTGCTCCAAAGCTTGCCTTCCACTCCTGCAGCAAGTTGGTATCATTTATAGTTTGACATGGACAGTTAAAACTTTAATGCTATGAGTGCAAATCAACTAATGTTCCCCACGACTGTTTAGTTATTCTGTTGTGTGTTTTCTTTTCTGTTGCCATTATTGATTTTGATTATATTTTCCAGCAATGGCAATGTACGTTAGAAATTCCTAGGCTGACAATATGGTTTAGAGGGTGAAGCCACATGCCACCTGATCTACTTTTGAATCCAGGGACCCAGATGATAGAAGGGAAGAACTGAGTTCTGAAGGTAATCTTCTGAAACTAGACCCCACACACAACACACACCTCAGCATGAGGTCACTCATACAGATATACACGAAAATGATAAATTAAATTTAAGTACTTCCAGATTTGCAGTCAGATGTTTGTGTTCCAATTCATCATCATAGTTAACAAGGTACATATTTGTTCTCCTCAAAAGAGTTATTTTCAAACTTAGCACCTTTTAGCCCTTAGTTTTTGAGAATTTGGTAAAGGCAATACAGAGGACAAACTGAGAATCATAAAATACAATCCAATAAGTTAAACTTGCCACAATTATGCCTGTTGTGTGTTTGTGCACTGTGTGAAAATGTATTGCTGTGATTGGTGTAGTAAAAAGTTGAATGGTCAACAGCTAGGCAGGAGGTATAGATGAGACTTCCCGACAGAGTGAGAACTCTGGGAAGAACAAGGCAGAGTCCCCAGTCAGAAACAGGTAGGAAAGGGAGATGCAAGATGGAAGAGAGGTACTGCAACACGAAAGAATGTAGATTAACATAAAAGGGTTTGTATAAATTATAAGACCTAGTTAGAAAAAAGCCTAAGCTAAGGCTATAATGAGTTTCTGTGTCATTATTATGGCACACAATGTGAAGACTTGATTGTCCATGTAGGGCCTCAGAAAGATCTCTCTGCTAGACTAGGCATACAGAGGCATGGCTCTGTTAAAAGCCACTGCTGATGTGGGCTTCCTCTCTGCATGCTGTGATTACCACTGATTAAAAAGGAAACTGCTTTGGGCCTATAGCAGGGCGGAACAAAGGTAGGCAGTGAAAATTAAACTGAATGCTGGGAGAAAAAAGACAGAGTCAGAAGAAGCCATGTAGCTTCCCTATAGACAGATCAGGACAGAAATTTGCCGGTAAGCCACACCACGTGGTGATATGTAGATTAATAGAAATAAGTAAAATTAAGTTGTAAGAACTAGCCAATAAGAAGACACAGATTATATACCAAACACTGATTTAATTAATACAGTTTCTGTGGGGTTATTTGGGGCTGAGCAGCTGGGATCAAACAGGTGGCCCTCTACAAAACTCTGCTGTGCATGCAACTCTTGAGCAGATGGTGTTATAGGTAAAATGCCTGTGGCATCATGGACATAGCAGCTTCCTAGAGCTAGGACAGCAAACACTCCAGCATCAGGCTAGGTTATAAAGGCACCGAGGGGAGTGGAGCCAATGATCAGAGCTGTATAGCAGCTGGCATGACCAATAAAGGTTTGTCTCAAAAACAGAGAATGGTGCAGACATGTAGCAAAACAGTCCAGACTGAGAAAACCTTTAAACTGATACTGTAATAAATGGGAATAAGCAGGCATGGAAAAGAATAGTTTAAAAATAGTAAAGTCTTTAAAGAAGGAGTACAGTGTTTTATACATAAACACCACATAGAGATGGAAAATACCCAGAGTGTCTAGAGCCTGTATAGAGCTTTCCTAACTTTGAATTTTTAAGTACAAAACAATAATAGCTGCTGAAAGACGTTGGGTTACAGAAATTGCTAAATTAAATGAACTTATTTATCTTACTTCAAAATGGAAGTCAGAAAATATGCTGTGTTTGGAGAGAGGTTATGCCTTTGTTTTCACAGGAAACAAAAAGTCTTCAAAATTAATGAAGATCAGATTTGATTACGGGAGACGTCCTGAAAATCTTGGTTACAGACATGAAAAAAAAAAAACAAGAAAACTACAGGACTACAAACATATATGCTGATCTATCTGCTATAGGAATAGCTCTGAGACTGAATAAGACATGATAAATCTTGTTGGCTATAGATTCCTCAGGCCTTAATATTACATGCCATCCTTTAATATGGCATGGATAGAGGTTTGGTTATACATTCCAAAAATCTTACAAAGTTGACAGTTCTGAAACATTGAAACATAAAACAAAAAAACATTCTAACAGACTTGTGCACACTGTACATTTAATACTTGTGTTAATACCGATATTAAACATTTGTATTTTTTAGGAGAAAAGGTTCAGGACCATTAAAGATATGTTGTCCATATGATCTAGCCTCTTAGCAGCAGTTTCCTCAAAATTCTTCATCCGGAACAACTTCAAAGCTGCTAGCTGAGACTACAGCCAAGACTTCAGATAATCTTTACATTTTCCTAACACACAGAGGCTATATAAAAAATAATGCAGTTGATCTCCCAGGACATGACCATTATCCCAATTTGTTCAGGGTCTTCCAAAACTGCTATTGTCCCAAGACAACAGGAAGCAGTCTAGAGAACAAGACACCCATGCTCTCAAGAGGAGAGATGGATAGTTTTTGGTCATTGGTGAGTTATGCATGATTGTCATAATTTGGCGGTGTTGGTGACAAGTTCCTATTGGTCATGGTCAGGAAAAAGGATGAAAAAAGAAAATTAGATTCATGTATCTCTTCCTAAAGGAAGACAGATGGAGATAGAAATCATGGGATAAAAGAGTGTACTGTAGGGTCTACTTTTGAACAATCACTAGTCTCAAATATTTTATATTGGTTGGATTATTGTATATTGATACAAATAGGCTATTTTGTTATACTGTCTATGTGTTTCTACTCGTGTTTAAGCTATTGTGACTATATAACTCCTTTAAAAATGTAGTGTAAAATTTTAGTCCTTAAAAGCTGTTTAGGATAATCAAGAATAACAGGATAGTAGTTAGTCGTATAACTATCAAACTTATAAATATGGTAGGTATGTTTTCAAGGTCAAATAGATATGTTTTAAAGAGATAGATGGTCTTCAAACACTTCAAAACCTTCAGAATGTAGCATTTTAAATATTTTAATAAGATAAGGCTTTTCATGACAGTGAGACACATCTGCCTCTGGCAACACAAATCTACTCCAGGAAAGATGATGGGCAATGAAGAACCTCCATATGGAGTTGTGTTTTTTTTTTCAAAAGTTAGCCACCGGACAAGAAACTGCCCTTGCCTTGACTGCAGACAATGTACTGTCTAGACTGAATGAGAAGGACCCAACTGAAGAGGGCTGCTGAACTTTCCCAACAAAGAAGGGAGTCCTTCAAAATTCCTGTTTCACAGACAAGTCTGTCAGAAACTCTAAGCATGTAGAATGAAGATGGATGCCTTAATATTGCCGAGGTATCTTGGGTAACTTTCTAGACAGTCAAATGTCCCTGTCATTTTTATAGTTTTTAAAACGGTTTACTCTACAGTTCCTGTTTACTTAGGTAATAGTGTATCCTTTTCTGGACTTTGGTGGAATTGAAGACTAGATAGTTAAAATTTTATAGTTTTCTTTTTTACAAAATTAAAAAAACCTTACATAAGAGATGTAAGGTTTTTTTCTTTCTTCTCTTTTCTTTTATATTGATTTTTATTGAGATATAAAGTTTATATGACTGAAAATCTTAAAAACTTAAGTTGTTTCTCTAAGAAGATGTTTTAAGGTCTAAAGATTTTTAGGATGATAATACTTGTTATGATAAAAATAATTTAGGTATAAAACTTTGAACTCACTAAAATAGGATCGATAATACAGTACTTTCTTTGAATTTGCTAAATACGAGTGTATTGGATACTGTGAATGTAATTCTTGCCTGATAAGTGTTCTGACTGTATATTTATTTTAATATGTTAGTGTTAAAACCTTTCCCCTTTTTTAGACAAAAGGGGGAAATGTTGTGGAATATTTTTACAATGATTGAAGATATATTTGTTGCAATTAGTATAATTAAATGCTGAACATCCAATATTTAGGCAGAAGTTATAGGTGGGACTTTTGGACAGACAGAGAACTCTGGGAAAAAGAAGGCAGAGTCATTAGCCAAACATGGAGAGGTAATTTGAGGTGCAAGATAGAAGAGAAATAACAGATTAGTATAAATAGGTTAATTTAAGTTATAAGAGCTAGATAGAAAATAGATTAAGCTACAGTCAAACTTTTATAATTAATAATAAATCTCTTGGTCATTATTTGTGAGCTGGCAGTCCAGAGACAGCCCAAATACACACCCCAGATAAACAAAAAAAAATTCATATTATTTCCTCTTCCCTGATTTCATGTGTGATATGATTTAAACTTGTGAAAATTTGAAAATTGCTATAATCTGGACATAATATTTGTCTTTCCTTAAAATCTGTGTGCTCAAGCTCTGATGCACAGTGTGTCTGCCATGAGGATAAAATTAGTTAATTCAACTTTGATGGAATTGAAAAAATGGAGCACTTACCTTGAATATTAGTGCCATTAGCAAAATCTCTTTTTCTCACTCTTTCCTGTATCTCCGCCCATCTCACCTCTCTCTGTTTCTCATTATATGAAGGCACAGCAAGTATAGGATCAACTACTAGCCAAAATCAGCTCCACCAGCAGAAAGGAACCATGTTGTCCTCTTTGATCTTGGCATACTCAGTCGTCTGAATTATGAGATACAAAATGTTCTGTTTAAACCACTAAGCCCATGATATTTTGTTCTAGTATTCGTCACTTACCAAGACAACCTGAGAAACAGAATGTGATGTTTACTGGAAGCTATTATACCCCAGAACCATGAAATTTTATGAAAACACGTATTAACTCACAAAATGCCTATATAATAACCATATGGAATAAAACTCATACTGGTACATTCACAATTGAGAATAAATAGGAGGAGAAATTGTAAGCAAGGCATCAAAAATTTCACAATTTGCAATTGAATAAGCAGATGGATTTTCTGTTATTATAAACTTTTAGCATGAAATAGCATAGCTGTTTTAATATTTCTGTGGAATATTCCTTCTGTACATTACTCTCATTAGTTAATAAAGAACTGACTGCTCAGTAGCCAGGTAGGAATTATAGGTGGAACAGCCAAATTGAGGAAGAGTAGAGTCAGTGAAGACACCATTAGATGCATGGAAAAGAAAGATAGACATGCTTTACTGAGAAAAGATACCAAGCCACATTGCAATGTATGGATAAGAAATATAGAAAAATTAAAAATGTAATAACTAGTTAGTAATAAGTCTGAGCTATCAGCCAAACATTTATAAAAAATATTAAATCTCTGTTGGTTATTTGGCAGAAAGTGTTTCAGGACAGGAAAAGTCTGCCTACATTATCTAATTCTTGAAGTCAGTTTTGAGCCCAGGTGTTTTGGGATTACATGCCTTCTGAAGGCTCTGGAGATGATTACTGTTGTGTTCATCCAGTCTTGTGGCTCTAAGAGGTTTCTATCCAGAGCCTCCAGTCTCATCCTCTATCTTCATCTTACCTTTTCATTGTGTCCATCCCGGTTTTCCCTTTGCTGTTGTCTTCTAAGGATATCTGTCACCTACCTTAGCACCATTTCATATGCTCCTGTATGACCATATCTCAGCATCTCCAATTAATTACACAGTCTATAAAAGAGAATATCTTCTTATGTTCTGAGAATTAGAATGGATACATTTCACTTTGATGTTCCCACTCACCCCAATATAAGGGCAGTGTTTGGAATCAGACTGCCCTGGTCTCACCAATGCATATTGCTTACAACATTTAAATTGAGATGGGTAGCAAAGTTGTAATAGAAATTGCAAATTGATGTCTCCTACTATGCTTTATGATTTCAGCAAAACATTCATGAGCAACTTATGAATAGTGAAACTCATAGTACATGGTATTGAATTAGGACAAGCAAAATTCTAAACCCAAGCCATGCTGTATCCTTTAAAAAATGAATGAATGCATCTGTCATGGAAGCTCATCTCAAACCAACAAAAGATGATCCTTGGACACATTACTCAAGAGCACCAGTAATTATGTTGTAGAGTTGATGTAACTTGAGTATTTCTTGATTATTTTGATAAAACAATTTAATAACCTCTTCCATATAAACAATTTTTCTAATTACTAAACACTATTAAAAATTCAGTTTTTTCTACATGTACTATTTGAATATTAATTTTCATATAATTTGTAAGAATAGTTACAGGAATATACAACACGTTGAAGCAACACAAATACCTCTTTCATGTGAATTGATACAGCATCGAGGAGTCTGACTGAAGTTTTCCTGGAGAACTCAAATTTTGCTCTTCTTGATATAAATCATTGAAAACATTTACCCAATTAGATGCTATTTCATGTAAATTGTGACATAGAAAACAACATATGTTGAAGATAAATAAAAAAATTGTGATCAGGAAATCATTCTTATATGAGAGTATATATAAATCTGAACCTGAAGTACATTAAGCTCTGCTATTTATAATATTTAATATATATCTATTATATACAATATAAATACATATGATTTATATCGATACCAGAAATATACCTATATCTGTATATCTATATTTATAAAAACCAGAAATGCATATATATATATTAATACTAGCGCTGATAATACTTCAGATTCAGATCTCCTGCCAGCTGCTTGTCCTTTGTTCTAGTTGTCCAGCATTCCCAGAACTTGAACTGAAGGCTTCCTCAGCTGCTTGCCAATCTTGTCACAGTGCCTGAAGCTCACATTTCTATAACAAATCTGTCCCGGTGGCTAAAGTTCCTAGAGCAGCTAACTTCACTTACATTTTTCTTCCTCTGAATTTTATCCTGAAACTTCACAATAGTTTTTTTATTCCTTAAACAAATTTTGAATCGCAAATTTAAATGCCAGAGCTGAATATGGTGAGAATTGCTTAGAGTCCCATTTCTCTGATATGGCTGAGGCAGAAGAATCACAAGTTCAGGGCTAGTTGGAGTTACAAAGTCCAAACTTGTCTTAAAAACCAAGAAGAAATAAGGAGCTGACAGAGATGGATGAAGAAAAGAAAAAGAAAAAATTCATAAATAATATCTACTATCTTTATAAATATATATATATCAAATGATATAAATGAACGTACTTGAAGATTAATTACTATGATCTATAAAAATGTTACTAGTAGAGAAGTATGTTTAACATATTACACAACTTAGAGATCTAAACTTTAGAAATATATCAATGTAATAAATACATAGGAAAAAGATAGAAGAAGGGAAATAGCTTTCATAAGAAAAAAGAAGCCATGAGAAAAATTTAGCATCTTAATGTCATTCATAAAAATTTGAATATGACTAATGTTGAAGCCAACTCACATGTCATGGACCCTCACTTGTTTTAGCTGTCACACACGCTTTATGTTCCCGAATTGGCGGTACAAGTTATGAGTAGGAAAATGAGGAAACTGAAAAGATAAAAGCTCAGACTTTCCTTTGTGTTGTCTTGTATAAATTTGTCAGTTAGCTTCTTTTCACAGAACATCTACTGAAAAGATGCAAGTTTCTGATCTGATAAAGACTGTTATCGAGAAGAAAAGATGCTACTAAACATACTTATGATGGGTTGACATGTTTATAATAATACTCCTATTTAACTGGGGAACTTGAATAAAACCCCCTTATAGATTTCAGACTATTCGCAGAGTGCCACCCCAGACATTGCAGTATTTTAATGAAAAAACAATAGTATGTTAAATATTAGACAAGAGTCTATATGCTAGCATTTTTACAGAGTTATTTTTGTGAGTTTTTATACATTTTGAAAATTAAGTAGAGACATGTTCCTGCTCACCGTAAATGCTTACTGAAGTGCTCAAGTGGTGTCATACATCCTTACTACATCTCTCTCTCTCAAACAATCTATTGAAAATATTCTCTAAGTTACTGTTGCTTTTTAGTCAGTTTGAAATTATCTTAGATATAATATTGAAAAATAATGTAATATAAAATTGGAGTATACACACACACACACAGACACACACAGGAAATCACAGGAAAATTTACAAATTTCCTCAGTTTTCATTTATTCAAATTCTGCTAAATTTTATGTTGTCATTAACCATGTACTTTATATGTACTATTGTTATTGTTAACTGGGATGAAGTTTCTGACTTTTTAAATTCATTGAAAATTTGTTTCAAACTCTTTAAAAGTGTCTTCAAATTTGGTTCATCCATCCCTATGTTAAAATAATCTTTCATTCTACAGAATCTGAAGAAAATATAACTAGTAAATCCAAGGCGTAGTTGGTAGATATGCATAGTAATCCCCATATGTATTTCATTATTGATAATTGAAGTCACATTCTGACTGTTGATTCTTTCATTTTTAATCAAGAACATCTTTTATCTCTGAGCGTAATGATCATGGGCAGTGATAACACTTGACAGAACTCAGCTCTCGGGGTTTAAAAAGCTGTGGAAATATCTCTAATGAAAGACAACAGCATTCATGTTGAGAAACGGCAAGGGACTCACTTATTGAGAGCGTGGCAAGTAAAACTTCACTGTCCATAGGCTGAGAATGCTTCCCCCCCCCCCAGGTGAAATGGATGAATCATAATGCCATTTCCAGAGTCACGGAGCTCTATGGTAGGTTTTGTTTTCTTTCCCAACCATATATGCCATCCTGTAGAGGTAACTTTACGTGTATTTGTTACATGATACTTGTTCTTTGCAGTTTGATAAACATTAACATTCTTATGATGTATTTTCCTTCTCCTAAAATGTTCTCAAAGAAGCTAGTATGGAAAACACTAATGTTTGGAGAACATGAAATCCATAATTTATTAAAGTTGAATCATCAAATTTGGATTCTGGTAAAAGAAAATAACACGTAAAACGTTAAAATGAGTTCATGGATAATTGTGAGTAACATATTTAACATTTTTACAATTTAAACAATTGTATAAGGAAGTAATTGACTTGAAGAGTTGGCCACACCTCACCTATAGCTCAGTAACTTGCTGTGTGTGATTGAAACCTGTGCTAATGTACGAGGTACCTGTGCACATATCCAGTTAAAGATAATGAAATTGCTTTGGGGGACATATCATGAGATATTATGTAGCCTTAATTTTGTCCTCTGAGTCAAAGTATAAGATTAAAGTATTCTGTTCCTGCAGGTTTCATCATGTCAGGAGAATTAACGTGTGCAAACACCTACTAATCAACAACTGCACAGCTTATTGGACAGAAAAGATAGGGATTGGATACTTCAATTTAATATAAAATCCATCTTTGAGATGAAAACTCAAAAATATAAAGCATATAATTTAGTTTAAAAAACCACAAAATCATTTTCAAAACTATATAAATATAATTACAAAATCATGATAGATTAAGCTGTGCATTTTAGTAACCTTGATAGTGATATTTGATATGTGATGACAATCTTATCTGTGGCCCTTTTCAATGCATACAAGTTTTATCTATTTCCCCAAAGTTTTCCTAATAAATGCTGTTTGCCTCTAAATGTACTGTCTTGTTAAATGTCGGTGAAACAAAACTACTTGGCACTCTTCCTTGTGGAGCTCAGGACAGAATCAAGACGATGCAGGACCAGTGTTCACAACTGGCAGCTGCCTCTGTTGGTGTTGATCTTAGCCCCTTTACCAGCATTTCAAGAGAAGACAGCATCTCTTCTCAAACATTTTTTTCAGATGTATTCTGTAGCCTTTCTGTTGAAGAAAAATGTTTACATTTATAAATTTACTTTAATATTGATTGGGTGTGGTGGCTCACACCAATAATTCTACCATTTAGGCGGCAGAGGCAGGCGAATCTTCGTGTTCCAGGTTAGTCTGATCTACAAAGTGAGTTCCAGAATAGCCAGGGCTGTTATAGAGAAAAACCCTCCCTTGAAATAACCAATCCCCCAAACAAACAAACAAACAAACAAACAAGGTCCAAATCACAAAAAAACTGTATTATTATCAGAATATCTATTAACATATAAGTAAATAAGAGAGCATGGAGGAATTAAATGTCAATATTCTTTTTACTTTATGTTTTCAAAATTATCTCTTTTGCCTAAAAAGTAACTTTCTCTTACCTGGACAATTACATTCATTGTCCACTTTTGCTCACTATAGAGTAAACTTTTATTGTGGTTCTTACATAGATACTGTATTCCTTAGTATGACCAAATGTTCACTGACCATTTTCTAAATGGTTAAACAAATATTCCTAAATAGGATTGTCACCTGGCCACATATTTAATGTATATTCCAGCACTCTACGTCATTATCATTTTCTTCAGACACCTTTTCTTTATACCATTATGTTGTTTCAGATATGACCTTAATATTATTATAATATCAATTTATCCAGGATTGACCATGTATTGAACCCACAATTTTATATGTGTCATGTTGAAATTGGCATATATACTTCTAATAGAAAGTTCTAAGTAGGACTATTTATTTCTACCACCATATCTAAGCCTGCTCAACACTCTCTCCCACTTAAAAGCAATTAAGACCATCAAATAAGCATCCAGTGCTACACTACTTTATTTCATTCTCCTAATGTCTTGTTAGCAGAGCTTAGAAGTCTGCTACCAGCCAAGTTTTCTGCTGGTGCCATCTCAAGTTAAGACTAGCACACTTACTATTTCAACCTATTGGTCTCCTTTGAACTTTTTATTCCTCAATTTGTAGAATTTGTCTTTGAATCTTCAATCATTGTCTTCTGTGCCTGCCTCCTCTTTCCCTCTGACCTCCTTTCACTCATTTCCTTCTCTGTTCTAACCACAGGAATGATCTGTCATTGATCATTTGGAATCTTACCCCAAGGTTTATATTATCTCCTGATACTCTTCTCTATGTCTATATGAATTTGCTTTGCTAAATGCAGCATGAATCCCACCTTACTCATTCTAGATACTCTTCTTAGTTTGCTTGACACACAGAATCATTAACCAAGTGGCTTCTTATTTATATGTATGTTAGTTTTGTCTATTAGACATGGATTCCTAATGTGTTTATTAAATTTTAATTATTCTATCTTTTTCTTTTTGTTTTGTTCTTTTAAGGCAGGGTTTCTCTGTGTAGAAACTTGCTCTGTAGACCAGGCTGGCCTCAAACTCACAGAGATCCACCTGCCTCTGCCTTCTGAATGCAAGGGTTAAAGACGCTACCATGATCAGGCTTTTTTTTAAAGTTTTATTTATTTACGTATATGGATGTTTTGTCTACACATATATCTGTGCAACACATGCTATGACCCCAGAGCCAGACGAGAGAATCAGATATCCTGGGTATCGAGTCACAAATTGCTGTGAACCATTCACTAGATGCTGGGCATTGAACCTTGGGGATCTGAAAATGCAACAAGTGCCTTCAGCCACTGAACCTTCTCTCCAGATCCTCTCTCTTTTTAATTTTCAAATATTTTTATGTGCATAAGTATTTTGCCTGCATATAAATTAATGTACCTCTCAGGTACCTGATGCACATAGAGGCATCAGAGCTCCTGGAACTGCAGTTGCCTATGGTTGATACCTGCCCTGTCGGTGTTGGTAATTAACTTGGGTCCTCTGGAAAACAATCAGTGCTCTTAACTCCTGAGGCGTCCCTTCAGCCCCTTTAATTTTATTCTTATTGTAAAGCATTCACAAGCCACAAAAAGTAAAATAATAATCTTAAATTATTGTGAGATAATATATATTAATTAGATGATATTTGAACTTTGAATTAATTAGTAAAATTGTTTCAGTATCAAGATTAAAATGGCAACATATGTAATATTTTGGCACTATTACTCTAGGTATACTGATGGAAATTTCTGTTACATTATCACCACTCTTTCAATACAAATTTTAGTCTTAGGCTTACTCTAAAATAATCACAAGTGAATAAAGAAGAAAACACATCATGACGCTGGTGTGCTTGTGCGACATTAACAATATTCTTCAGTTTTGCTGCAATTGCATTGTCATTGAGTTGTCTGGAGGAAATTTTAGTTGCATCAACTTTTTCTTATTATTCTAGCATATAATTTCTGTTTCTGTTGTTTCTCTCTCAGGGGTGAGAATCTCATAGTAAAAGCAATATGCTCACTTAGCTCATAAATTTACACTGCCTTTGTTAGCCAGTAGGCAGGAATGGAACTAGAAAGGTTTCTCCCCGATGCTGTCACATACAGCTATCCTCATACAATGATGACTGTCTCTGTAAAATGTAAAAACTACACACATGCAAATAGTTAGCAACAAAAGAAACATGGATTTCAATTATAATGATCATTGTGTGGGGTATTATGCTTTTGATTAAGTCTCTTATTAAGAAAGCAAAAATTAAATTCAACAAAAAAATATGAAAATGAATAGAAAACAAATATAGTCCTTGAAGAAGTCATAGGGAAATCTTTACTTTCAAGAGCACATTAGACAATTAAAGCCCCAGAGGAGGTTGCTGAGACAAGACGGAAAGGTTGAAAACTATGGGGGAAAAAAGGGAAAGAATACCCTCATTCTAGAGCTTGTGGGAAGCTCTTTGACCTCTGAGAATGAAGAATTCCAATGCAATATTTGCTGAAAGTCTTCCTTGACCTCTGAATAGAGAATTCCAACACAATATTAGCTGAATGCTTTTTTTCTTTCCCAAATATAATCTATAACTCCAGTGACTCCCGGCTTAACCTTGTCAAAGTACAGTCCCATCTATGGTACCTCAGGAATATTTTATGATTTATAACAGAAAGATAACAATAAAAAATTATTAGCAACCTTTCATGATAAAACTTGAGAGCTACCAAGATGGAATACATTGCTAACGTTAAGACATCTCATTATACACAATCCCTTGAGAAGTGTATTCCTACACTTAGGTATGCCTTTCACATTTCCTACATTGTTTCATACTTCAATGCCATTAAATTATTCATTGTGTCAAATTTTTATCTAGCTGAGTTGAGGTCCCTAAAAAAAATCAATGCATCTCTCAGGGTTTTGTGAGCAACAATATAGAGCTGTCTCCATTCCTAAATGGAGACAATGCTAAAATATAATGCAGCATTTATAAAATGATGAAGTCTCCCATTTTAGTCTCTTTGCCTTTTGCCTTTTAATATAAAATTATGCTACCTGATGCCTAAGCCTCAATATTTACTCAAGGATGGAACCATAAACTTTTCTCTGTTTAAGAGAAACACATATATATATATATGTGTGTGTGTGTGTGTGTGTGTGTGTGTGTGTGTGTGTGTGTGTGTATACACTTAATCTCTCACCTGTTTGACTATGACAGCATCATTATTTATAAAAAAAAGCAACACAAAATCCAGTGAATGTGTATAACACCACTTGGTGAGAAGCCTGAGAAATCTGAGTGTAGAGCAGAGCCTTTCTCTTGGGATATAAACCCCAAGGCAGCTATATCTATCCTTTAGAAATTTCCTCATTACTGGAGAATTCAAATTTAGAATATATGGGCCTGCATGCTCTTTAAACACTGCATGCTTGATTTTTTTTTTTTTTTTGGATTTTTTGAGACAGGGTTTCTCTGTGGCTTTGGAGCCTGTCCTGGAACTAGCTCTGTAGACCAGGCTGGTCTCGAACTCACAGAGATCCGCCTGCCTCTGCCTCCCAAGTGCTGGGATTAAAGGCGTGCGCCACCACCACCTGGCTGCATGCTTGATTTAACTGTCCAAAATTAGTATAGATGTAGATTTCCATTTAATTGGTTGTTTTGGATGCAATTAGTAAATAGATAGAACAAAAGCTATAAAACGATATCTAGGACCAGGAGAGTGTGGGCAGATGGACCAAGATGCCCTCAGACCTCGTTGAGCAGAAGCATAGAGCACTTGACACTCAGGTTAAAGCACTTGGCCACGGAAAAAGGTGAACTAAGATTAATGTCTATACTATAGTTGCAGTTTTCTTTGTCTTGGGCTCTCTGCTGAAGCTCATTATTATAAGCAGAACTGGAGTATTTATTTTTTCTATAACATCAAGGTGGAAAGAGCTTTTTGAAGAAAGGAATGGGCTCCTGACTATTATTCGGGAGATATACACCTGAGAATTATCCTACAAATATGTGCTATTACCCAGAGTTTCTTTTGGCCATGATCCTCAGGGTAGAAAAATCATTATTTCTTATTCTTGTCATACAAATACTAACTCAGCTTAGAAAAGACAATGGAAGTTTAAATAAAAGGGTTACATATATCCATGAGAGATGGATGTGTAGTTCTCTATAAACTGGTGGTCTGGACATAGGTCAATAAATCATTTCTTTCTATATATGTTTATATTTTTGGACACACACATATATAAACACATACCCATAAATAGTTCTACAAAAATGTGTTCTACAAACCTGTTACTTTGCATTAAAAATCTGACATGAATGAGGTTGCAGAAGTTATTACTAGGTAGTCCTGACAAGTAATGTTCTACATTTTAGCTCTACATTGGTGATCTAGATGAATTTATTTCTTTGGAGTTATATTTTCTATTTTGTTTTATATCTACTCTTCTTGACTGAACAACTTTACTGGCAACTTTTATGTCTTTTAGTTTTAAAAAAATCTTTGTATTTTCTGATTTTTGTTTTGATTTGATTTAAGAGTTAAAGAGTTAGCCAAGGTCAACTTGAACCAAGACAGCAAAGAAGGAGTGACCACAGTATAATGATGTAGGTGGGTCTTCGGTCAATGTGTTAATTTTATTGGTTAGTAAAGAAACTGCCTTGGCCTTTGATAGGCCAGCCCTTAGGTAGGCGGAGTAGACAGAACAGAATGCTGGGAGAAAGAAGCAGATTCAGGCAGTTGCCATGCTACTTCTACCCAAGACAGATCGTGGTTAGAATCTTCCCGGTAAGCTACCACCATGTGGTGCTACACACATTAATAGAAATGTGTTAATCAAGATGTGAGAGTTAGCCAATAAGAGACTGGAACTAATGAGCCAGGCAGTGTATAAAAGAATACAGTTTCCATGTAATTATTTTGGGTGTAAAGCTAGCCGGGTGGCGGGACACAGCCCACCACTCCTTTCTACAGTATTTATTGAAAAGAACACTGGAAAAGTGTAGTAATAAAAACAATACTTTATTAACACCAAAGTATACATAGTTGTAACTGAGATAGAATACAATTTGATGTATATTTGTACATCAATTTCAGACTGATTTTTAAAGAATTTAATTTTGTTGAGTCTGCATATTAGTGTATGCTTGTGCATGTAGTGATTGAAGAGGTCAACAGAGATAAAGATTGCCTAGGGGAGTGGCAGAACTACAGGCAGTTGTGAGTTACTCTATGCGTGTGCTGAGAAACAAATTATGGTCATATGAAAGCGGAGAGAGTGCTCCTAACTTCTGTGCCATCTACTGGGCTTGACAAACTGACTTCTGATAAATTATCACTAACAAATACTGGAGAAAATACAATCTTATTAGGGAATGATACTGGGAGTATTGCATATTTGCGAACTGAAGTAATTAGACTTCATTTTCTGCAATTTACAAAAGATATATCAAAATAGATGAAAAATTTAACCATGAGCCCTGAAACCATGACCATACTTTAGGAAAATCTTTGAAGAAGTGCTTTAGAGCACCAGAGTGGGCAGATTTCTTGGAGTAGATGCCTAGAGCACAGGGCAATGGGCAGACAGATGCACAGAGCTGAATCAACCTGAAAGGCTTCAGCTCAGCGAATGAAACACCCACAAGACAGCAGAGACAACCCCCAGATAGCTCTACAGCTAAAGAGGGGCAAATTTTCTAATTTATTAGGGTGTCTAAAAACCCTCAATGCTAACAGCCCTACTAATGAGTAAACAAAGACATTAAAAATGGGAAATCATGCCGGGCGGTGGTGGCGCACGCCTTTAATCCCAGCACTCGGGAGGCAGAGGCAGGCGGATCTCTGTGAGTTCGAGACCAGCCTGGTCTACAGAGCTAGTTCCAGGACAGGCTCCAAAACCACAGAGAAACCCTGTCTCGAAAAACCAAAAAAAAAAAAAAAAAAAAAAAAAAAAAAAAGGGAAATCATTAAAACATTCAGAAAGCATACAGGAAATAGTCATCAATTATGGGGAAAAAAGTGTTTAACATCACCAGCCATCAGGGATCCAAGTCACAGCTTCAGTGAAATTCCTACTATGTGTTCAAGAATGAATCAGCTTGGACAAAGTGATAACTGTTGGCAAGGATGCAGAACACAGGAAGACTTGCATACTGTCTGTGAGATAAATATTAGGGCATGCACTATTGAAGGCAGTGTGGAGATTCTTCAGAATATTTAGATCTAATAAATGAAACCACTTTACGAAGAAACTCTACGGAGGTATATTTGTTGGGGTACTTTTCATAATAGGCAATGAATGGTACTGACCCATGTGTTCATCAGTGATGAATGGATGATGACAACATCACACACACATACACACACACCTGCACACACACACACACACACACACACACACACACAATACAGAGAGAGAGAGAGAGAGAGAGGGAAAGAGGGGGGAAGAGGGGCGGGGAGAGAGAGAGAACTGCCATAGATATTAGGATTGACTCTCATTATGACAGCACAGATGGAATTGGGGATTTTGAATGTTCTTACTATAAATAAATGATAAATAAACCATTTAACCTGATTTAAACATAACACAATGTGTGTATGCACTGAAATACCACATAACACCCTTTAGCCTATAGTTCTTGTTTAATATATCTTAAATATATTTAATGAAGCACTTAAAAATATAGCAAAATCCAGAATTCACAAACTATGCTTTTAACTGGCTAAAATTTTCAGTCAAAAATACTAAATTTATAATGCTATCTCCTTTTTTCTCCCTTACATTCTATTACCAAACATTTATATGTGGATATTCATACCTTTAGACTGACCAATTGATAAACGATATGAAAACATTCTGCTCAGCAATTTCCCTGGAAGAAAAGAAACAAAACTTATGTGAATCCTATGTAAGTAGAAAAGACCTAGTGTACTATGGTTCTGTTCCTCAGATTCTTCATGTGTTTTCCCCATTTCTGTCCTACCTGGCTTTGCGTGATCTGGAATCTTGTACTGGATTCCTGATTGCACAATTCTTCATTAGCCACGGTCATCAGCAGGAATCATGAGAAGGGCGCTATTATTAATAAGCCACCCCGACTTCCATTGCTAGGTTTCATGGCCAAGAACACATATATAATATATTGTATTAGTCGCATACTTCCTTGTTACTTTAAAAGTGAGTTTAAAACTTACCCCACTGTACTGGTAACGGTCAATACTATTGTTTAGTAATTCGAAAGTGTCCCCATGTCTACACTATAACAACTCAATGCCCTCTTTGAAAATGTATTACTCTCCAGTGACTCACGTGTGGTGAGCTAGGGCTTTGCCACATAACGGCGGCCCTAGTCTGTCTGCTTCAATCTTTCTTCTTAAATTGATATACTAAGGAATTTCAAAGCACTCAGAAACCTGTGATGATTTTCCCCAAGCAGTCCTTTTAACAAATCCTTTTGTTAGTCATAGCTAGGAATCTGCAATTTGCAAATTATTTATCACAAACTTTCATAGACATACCGCCACCTGCTGGTTGCTCTGCTTATATACTTGAAGCATCCTAACGTGGACTGTTCGGATGTGGCCATTTAGAGTTCAATTATCCTCCTTTTTGTTTCTAATCAGGATTTCAAATAATCTTTATAGGAATGCGCTTGTGTCAATATTTACTGACAATACAATACTTTTAAACGAAAACGTATACCTTTTATATATGACTTTGAATTTCATTCGACATTTCGGAAGAATGAACACTTTGGTAGCACTAGTGAAGTATGTAGTCAGTTTATTATAAACACACGGTGCATGGCCAGTTGACTTCCAGAAGCCCTAATCACTTTAATCACGTTATGGTTTGTAAGTTATGATATTCCTGCAGCCATAACTTTCCAATAGCCTCAATAGTGGGTGTAAATACAGAGGACAGTGGGAGGCCGTTGAGGTGAAGGTTTTACAATCAGCATAGCAAACAATGTTAAGTGACATTTACTGGAAATTTCTTCAACTTAAAAATAAATTTAATTACCCAAATCTACTAAATGGAAGGAAATTGAAGTTCATTTTAAAGTTAAACTGGTCCTATGTAATGACTTGTCATAAATTAATATGTAATCATCTAAAAATTGCAAACTATTCTATCCCTTTAAAGCAAATTCAGTGATGATTGTACATTTAATTCTAAATGGCTTTATGCAAAGGAAAATGCACATAAAATTCATGCAATTTGAAAACATAAAATGGCCCAGTTCGATTGTGTTTGTGCAGCTATATAACAGCACATATTGTTAGAATACACCCAAAAGGAAAAGTATTCGAGAAATTCCAAAGAGCATCGGTTAATATAAAATATGTTTAAAAAGTTGAAAATATATGATGCTGATATGTTTGCTGTTACTTAACACAAATATGAGAAGTATTTCCAAATAGATTTGAATAACCATGTTATGGATAAAGAAACAGCAATATTCTTAATCATATATTTCAAGGTTCATGTAATTCCTGGGGAAAAAAACCTAACTCATGTTTTGAATAGGCTGTCATTTAAATACTGGATGCCATCCCCTCCTGTATATCCTCTTACACAGAACTTAGACACACTCAGACCTGAGAAGGAAGAGAAACCAACAGTTTCACTCTTCTCCCTTGAGAGGCACCACTGCAGATGGATTCCAATTTATAGCAACCATATGCTCACTCTTCTCTGGGACAGCCAAAATATCACATTGTTATATATTTTTAATAAAGATGATGAGAACAATTTATAACTGATTTGCTATTTTTATATACATATCATGTAATATGTATTATATATCATACTCTTTTTCTTTAGATGTGACCAGTATTTTATTATTTTTTAATTAAGTAATTTGAGAATGAATATCTTGTCTTTAATAACATACAGAAAGTTGACTTTTGATCTTGAATTTCTAAATATGTTTTAGAATTTCTTGCTTTTACAAAGTGATGTTAAAAGTATTCAGATTAGGATCAAACAAAATCTTACACTTTGACTTTTTTCCCAACAATTTACTATCCCGCAATTGTTGTCTACTCTCTATTTAAAATGAGCATCGTTCCCTCTTGACACCGAGGTACTTTTTTAATATTTGAATATTTTTCTGCTTTTTAAAAATCTTTAAATTTTTTTTACAAAATTATCTTTTCTCACCTTACATAAAAATCCCAGTTCACACTCTCTTCTCTTCTCCCCTTTACTCCAAATTTCCTCCCCACCTCACCCCTATCCACTCCTTGGAGAAGGGAAGGCTTCTCATGGTGGGGTCAACAAAGTCTAGCACATTGCTTTGGGGAAGATCCAAGGCCCTCCCTACTAAATCTAGGCTGAGCAAGGTATCCCTCCAAAGAGAATGGGTTCCAAAAACCCAGTACCAACAGTAAGGATAAATCCTGGTATCACTGCCAATGGCCCTGCAGTCTGCCCCAGCCAGACAACTGTCACCCACATTCAGAGGGCCTAGTTTGGTTCTTTGCTGCTTTCTTCCATTTCAGGCCAGAGTTGGTGAGCTCCAGTTAGCTCAGGAAAGCTGTTTCAGTGGGTATCTCCATCATGGTCTTGACCTCTGTACTCATATTCTCACTCCTCCCACTTTTCTAGTGAACTTTGGGAGCTCAGCCCAGTGCTCTGCTGTGGGTCTCTGCCCCTGTCTCCATCAGTTGCTGGATGAAGGTTCTATGGTGACATTTAAGATAGTTATCAATTTGATTACAGGGCAAGGCCAGTTCAGGCACCCTCTCCACTACTGTTTAGGGCCTTAGCTGGGGTCATCCTTATGGATTCTCTAGTGCCAGGTTTCTTGCTAGCCCCACAATGGCTCCCTCAATCAAGGTATCTCTTTCCTTGTTCTCCATCTCTGTCCTTTCTCCTTCTCAACTCTCCCATTCTTTCTACATGTTGATATCCAATTATGCCAGGCCCATTTGCTGAATGTGATTTCTTTTCTCCATTGTATAATTTTAGCTTCTTTATCAAAATTCTGTTCTTCATAGGTGTGAAGATTAATATCTGAGTCTTTGATTTGATTCCACTGGGCAACCTGTCTGCTTATATGCCAGTACCAGGCTGTTTTCATTACTTTAGCTCTATAATAAAGCTTGATGTCAGGGATGATGATGCCTCTAGAAGTTTCGTTATTATACAGGATTGTTTTGTCTATTTGAGGTTCTTTATTTTTCCATATGAATTTACACATTGTTCTTTCAAGGTCTGTGAAGAATTGTGTTGGGAATCCAATGGGGAATGTATTGAATCTATAGATAGCTTTTGGTAAGATTGGCATTTTTATTATGTTGATCCTATCCATACAAGAGCATGAGAGATCTTTCCATTTTCTTATATTTTCTTCAATTTCCTTCTTCAAAGTCTTAAGGTTCTTGTCGAACAGGTTTTTAATTTCTTTGGTTACTGTTACCCTAAGATATTTTGTTATTTGTGACTATTGTAAATCATGATGTTTCTCTGATTTCTTTAGTTATTCAGCAATTAGTATTGTTGTTGGATTCTAACTTTAAACCATAGAGATACAATAAGATACAGGTGGTTATTCCTATTATTCTCAGATTTGATCTTTTCATAGTGTCCCATTTCCCGGATGTATTGTGCTAATAATTTGTTGAATTTAACATTTTTTTTGACCGATGAATCTATTTTCTTTGTAGTATCTTCAACACCTGAGAGTCTTTCTTCCATCTCTTGTATTCTGTTGATTATGCTTGCCTATGAAGTTCCCATGTGTTTATCCAGATTTTCCGTTTCCAGAATTTTCACTGTTTGTGTTTTCTTTATTGCCTCTATTTCAGTGTTCAATTCTTGCACTGTTTGAACTGTTTGTTACACCTGTTTCACTGCTTTTTCTTGGTTTTCTTTAAGAAATTCATTGATTTCTTCCAAATTTTTGCTGGTCTTTTCCCTATTTCTTTAAGGGAATTTTTCATTTTCTCTTTAAAGATATCCATCATCCTCATAAATTTAAATTTAAAATAGTTTTATTCTGCTTCTTCTGGGATAGGATGATCAAGTCCTCCTGTTGTATGACCACTGGGTTCTAGTGTTACCATGTTGCTTTTTAGGATGTTGACTAAATTCTTGATTGTTGCCTACGCATCTTTTTCTCTATTGGTACTGGCAGTGTCTTTGCCTTTTGATTCAATTCTTGCAGTTGCTGTCTGTGTCTTCAGAAACTGTTCTTAGTCTGCTCTGTTTCTTCACTGTCTGTGTCTCAGGGAGCCACTGAAGTCTCTCTTGGTTCACTCTCTTGGTCCTCTCTGTACAGTCACATCCTGTGTTTTAGAATTCTTCTGAGGTCTTGGGGGGATAGGTGAATTTGAGGGCAGAGTGGGACTTGTAACTTACAGGGTCTGATGGATGGGGTAGGGGTGTTGGAGCAATCTACTTGCAGGAAGCTTGCCTGCTGGTTGACTAGAGAAGCTGATGCAGGTTGAGGAGGGGCTCACGGTTTTGTTTCAGCACCAAGGACTTGAGAGTGAGGTGTCCAGCTGAGTGGGTAATCATTCACCTGTTGGTCTATTCTGTGTACTCACAGCCTGTGTTTCAGAGTTCCTCTGAGGTCATGGGAATGGAATAGGAGGGCTTGGTGGCGGGGGGTGGGGGTGGGGGAAAGTATTGTAGCTTACACAGTAAAGTCAATTGGGTGGGGGTGTTGGAAGAGCCTACCTGCAGAAAGCTTGTCTGCTGTTGTCTAGATAGGCTGAGACAGGTAGGGGTGGGGCCTGAAGCTTTGCCTGGTACCAAGGGCCTAGAGAGTGAGGTGCCCAGCTAGGTGGGTAATTACTCATATCTTGATCTGCTCTGTGCAGTCACAATCTGTGCTTCGAAGTTGCTTTGAGGTCATAGGGGAATTGAGGGTTAAGGGGCAGAGAGGAACTTGTAGCCTACAGGGTTCAATCGATGAGGTGGGGGTGTTGGAGCAGCCTACCTGCAGTATGCTTGCACTGGCTTGAGGTACTTTTTGTAATAATTGGTATTAGCTGTAGCAATAAAATGCTTATATTATTTAATTTAATTCTCTCAGGTGTTATAAAAGATTTAGAAGACATTGTGAACCTGATTTGGGAAGCAGAGGATAGCTTTGTTTGGATGTCACTATGCCCATCTACTTTATATGACACCTTTTAAAAATTAAATTGGCTCTCATTCTCTGTGGAGGAGTTCATAGATTATACATTTTAGATTCCAATTTTAGAGTAGAACTTAAAATAGAATTCATGAGAACATTATTCTCCTGAACTCAAATATGTACACTTTACAACTCTACAAGCTCCATAGCCCATTGTTCTTTTATCAAACAAGATGGCTTAGCAGGTAAAGGCTCATACACCTACCTGCCTGAATTTGACATACTGGAACTCTCATAATGAAGGAAAGAGAAAACCAATTCCACAGCTGTCCTTTGGCTTCCACACTTTCTGCACATCAAGTGTCTGTGTTCTTGCATACACATGCTCACATGCATACACACACACACACACACACACCTTTACACAAACATACACACACGTAAATAATAACAATAACAGCAGGGCTAAGTCATTAGCTCAAGCACTATATCTTCTTTTTATACTCTCCACTTAATTATTTTCCTGATCTTTTTTGTTTAGGTCAACATTTAATGACATTATAAATTATTTGGAAGGCACAAAATCTTAAATTTTTCATTATTCGTATTTGTCCAGTCATCATGCAACCATTAAATTTTTAATTCCACTATCCCTAGTTTTCTAAAATACTAACAGTGAACAAAGTATGCTATTCACCAATAATACTAGCATTTAGAATTATTACATATAGTTAAAAAAATCTTTAAAGGTTTTTAAAGTGTTCTAAATTCCTGGCTTGTTACTCTTGGGGATGAAGCACAATACAAAAGTAAGTCCAGGTATTCTCACTGTTAACAAAATTACGTCTTCCAAATATTTTTAGCAATGTTCTATGATTTGAATAACTTAAGTTTATGTTTTAATAATAAGGTACATTGAATTTAGTAGTATTTACAAAGAATTTCATCCTACAAGAGTAGTCAATGAGAACCTTAATTTAAAATTTATAGCTCCATAAAGTAGTAGCCTCTCCTGATTTTACATGTGGATACTTCTTATTTAAAGACCTATTCATTGAGAATGATTGACAGGCAGAGAACAGATTCAAAAAACTTACAGGAAAAACCTTATATATGTGAACATATTAGTAAACACCTTGTCTTTTTTAATTATCGTTTCAGCTTCTATTTTAAATGTTACACTAAACATACACCTACATTTTCTTACATGTGTAAATTATAAGCTAGTGTTCATATATGAGGACTGAAGTTTTGTCTTCTGAGATTGGGTGATTTCCCTTAATATTGTACATTTCTTTTTTAAAAATTATTTTTCAAGTCAGGGTTTCTCTGTGCCTCTCCGGGAACTTGCTCTGTAGACCAGGCTGGACTCGAACTCTCTGAGATGCACCTGCCTCTACCTCTGAAGTGCTGGGATTAAAATCTGTGCCTCCAGTGCCTGACTAATATTGCACATTTCTGAATACAGCCATTTCTTGCAAATTTTGTAATTTTACACTTCCCTGGAGCAGCATAAATTTCTGTTTTACATATTTAACAGATTCTTATTACCTATTATTTTGCTGTTGAACAAGTATGTTGATTCCACTTCCTTGATATATGAATAGAACAGCACTAATCATGGTGTCTGACTATTTGTTTTTCTGCCAATATCTATGTCTTTGTTACTCTGCCTCTATAATATAATTTGAAGTAGGGTGTTGTGCTGTCTCTGACTGGGTTCTTCCTCCAGAGAACTGCTTTGGTATTTCTGGTCCTTTATGGTTCCAGATAACACCCCCAAAATTACTTCAGCCAACAAAAACCAGGAAGCACCTTGGAGAAGAACTATACACATATTCCCAAATATTGTTTATAAATGTTTGTTTACATTTAAAGGGATATATTCTGTAGAGATTTGCATTGGTATGGATCTTGTTCTACAGATACAAACTTAAGGTCAATTTTGTTATACTGTGTATATTAATTTCTGATCTTGATCAAGGTATTTTGTTTGTGCAGCTCATTTAAAAATGTAATACATAATTAAGAAATATAGATTAATGGAGAGTCATCTATAATAGCCAAGCTTGTAGTCATGTTAGATTTTCTAGATGTACAGAAATGTATTTCAGATGGATATGGATTCTTCAAATCTTTCAAAGACTACGGAATATGGTATTTAAAGTGTTTTAAGAATTTAGGACTTTTCATGACAGTGAGACACATCTTCTTCAGGCAGCACCAATCTACTTCAAAAGAAAGATGGGCATCAAAGAGGCTCCTTATGGAGTTGATTAACCATTTGGGCAAAGAAAACTGCTCTTACTTGGACTGCTTAATGGTATCCCAAATGAACTGGACATGCAGGATCCACAGAGAAATGACTGCTGAACTTTCCTAAAGGCGAGATGATTCTTCAAGGTTCTTGCTTCATGATAAAGTCTGCAAGACATTCTGCAGGACACAGAAGAAAGTGACTGACATGTTTAAGAGCACCAGAATGAGCTCCCAAGGTCCCTATGAGGAGCAGAAGGAGGGAGAACATGAGCAAGGAAGTCAGGACCACGAGGGGTGCACCCACCCACTGAGACAGTGGGACTGATCTATTGGGAGCTCACCAAGGCCAGCTGGACTGGGACTGAAAAATCATGGGACAAAACCGGACTCTCTGAGCATGGCGAACAATGAGGGCTGATGAGAAGCCAAGGACAATGGCACTGGGTTTTGATCCTACTGCATGTTCTGGCTTTGTGGGAGCCTAGCCAGTTTGGAGGTTCACCTTTTTAGACCTGGATGGAGGGGGGAGGACCTTGGACTTTCCACAGGGCAGGGAACAATGACTGCTCTTCAGACTGGAGAAGGAGAGGGAGAGGAGTGGGGGAGAGGGAAAGGAGTGAGAGGAGGAGGAGGGAAATGGGAGGCTGGGAGGAGGAGGAAATTTCTTTTCAATAAAAAATAAAAAAAAGAAAGGTTAGTTATGAACTGTAACAGAAAAAACATATAAACCAATTTTCTAAAACTTTTGTTTAATTAATAAATTATTTTGCAACAGTTTTAGATTTTTAGAGTGATTAAGCAGATAGTACAGAAAATTCCTATGCAAACTTTGTCCCTAGACAAATACCTTCTTAAATTAGTGTGCTACATTATTATAAATATTGAACCAATATTAAAGAATTGTAGTTATCATCAAAAAAGATTTAAATACAAAGGCAGCATACCCGTACCCAGCAAGCATCCACTATTCTACTAGTCTGTGAGACATCCTGATTTGTGAGCCTGTGCTTCCATTGATGATACTTTGAGATTTTGCCTCACAGAGAAGATAGTCAGTTTATGTTGCATTTTGAATGAAGGGCAAGATAGATATTTTGTGGTCACAGAAACTGACAGTAGCTTTGCCATTACTGTCTTTCTGTTATTTCTGAGCCCAGGTTAAAGCACACTCATACATTACATTGATATTATAGTAATCAGAATCTGTGCTATGAGTGCATTTGTGAAAATTCTAGACACATTGAAAAATGAATGCATTTACTGCCTCAAAGATAGTTATGGCCACAGGATCACTTTCGGCTAATGAAGATTACATACAATTGACATGTGTGCCCATTCAATAATTTTGTTTATTTATTTACTTTGTACGTAAATAAATTTTATTTTCTATTCCAAACCGCTGTAACAAACATATATCCAATGTTTCTTTGTCATTGTAAAGTCCAGAGTCATTGTAAATGTTAGCAGAGTCTCTAATGGAATCCTAGTCATGTCTGTCTAGAGGCTACTCCAAAGTAAGATTACAGAAAAATTTTTGTGTGATATGGGACGCCAGACTCTACCTTGCTAGTGAGTGGCATGATAAATTATGCCCAGCTCTGCATTTTTCCTCTATCTAAGACTCTTTGGCAGATATATGATACTAATATATTTTTCTTTCCCTTCATAGTATGATAAAATAAGCAGACCAGATGAAAGAATCACTTAAATGTGGAATTTTGTTTTATGTCAGCAAAAATAACTTTTATTTGCCACTAGTGTCTTTATCTTTATTAAATAACATTTTAGAAAACATTCATAATGTTATAAAATATTATGCTCAAGAATTAAAGTAATCTTGTATACCTTGTCTACATCCTGCTTTGAATTATGATGCTTAATTGGCTTATCACTAGTGTGAATTACCACTCCAAGTCCTGTTCAAAAAAGTGGGAGAAGTCCCTCATCTTGCTTTTATTGAAAAGCAAATATAACCAGATGTTAATCTTAGGAAGTTCTTGAGCCAATAAAGAATAGCCAAATCTCATGGGTTCTTCAAGAGAAACAGAAATAACATTCAAAGATCAGGTGAATATCTGGTATTCATCTCAACCAGATATGTGGGAATACAGGGAAGAAAAAAAGTAGCAGCATTAATCTTTTTCTTTTCTGGAAATAGAGCTACCTGCTGAATTTGAATTTTGGAGTTCAGGATTACCTGAGCTAAAATTGCATCTCCTTCGACAGACTCCGAGAAAGCTACTACAAACTCGAGGCAAAGACTGTGCCGTGAACCTGCTTTATAAATGGTGCACTAGTGGCTGATGATGCGGAAGAGATTTGAAATGGTCAGTGCTAATTGTCGTCAACTTGACAAGATGCAGAATCAGCCTGGGGATAAGCTGCTGGCATGCTTGTGGCAAACGATCCTGACTACATTACCTGATGTGGGAAGAACGGTCTAGAGAGTTGCTGGCACTGCCTCCGCAGCCTCTGGGGCTCTTAGCCTGATGGCGTGGGTAATGAGATTTGTGAAGTAGCATGTGTTCATCCTCTGACTCTTGATGGTCAGTGGGATCTGACTATCTCCAGAACTTCAAGTTCCTGCTGACATGACTTCTCTGACTTGTGTTAGGTCTTGACAAAAATCTGAGATAAGTCTCACTCAGTACCTGTGGCTCCTCTCAGCACCTTAAACCTCTTCCTCAAAGGGGCTGGGCTTCTGCTTCCCTTCTATTACCTGCTCTCCATATATTTAGTCTTTTTGTTTACACTAGTCTCTTTGCCCCAGGGCCCCTCTTTTGATCCTCAACTCCTATCTTGCTATCCCTTCCCTTCTCTCCTCTCATGGTCTGGTATAAGGGCTGGCTATATTTAGCCTGAGTTCTCCCCATTTCCTGATTCCCTTATATCTATAGTAAACATCTCCATATTTTAGGATTAATCATTACTCCTTTTATTTTTTTCATTCACCATAATGGTCTGTACTTGGAGCTGTGAGTTAAAGTAGAACTGTTCTTTCTTAGTTACCCTTCTCAAAGTATTTTATCACAGCAACAGTAAAATAAATTAAGAGCATTGTTTGTCCCCTTCACTTTGTTTACCTGTAGAATGAAAATCTTTATACTTTTCTAGCCTTTACCACTTATCCTGACCATGCATTTCTATGCTTCCTGTATACGGGATGTGATACATAGAATTCTAAGTTGACCCCTGAAAATTTCCTGATTTGCATGCCCTAAATACTTCATCTTGGAAGTAAACAGAATCTATGAAAATAATGGTAAGCATATGGTTGAGAATGTGGAAATATACAAAAATTATCTCATAATATATGTTAAAAGTGAGGCAGAGGCAGGCAGATCTCTGTGAGTACGAAGTCAGGCTGGTCTGTAAGAGCTAGTTCCAGGACAGGCTTCAAGGCTATGGAGAAACCCTGTCTCTGATTTTGAAGACTTAAAATCTTTAGTTACACGTAATGCTCTATGGATATAACATAATGAAACATTTTGCTTCGTACAGCTAACATATGCTTACTAAAAGAAGAAAAAATACCTTTACTCACTTGACTTTAAAGTTTTAAGAAAATGGAATTATCTTGTATCTTGGGATAGTTGATTTTGTAATTATATAATCTCTTAAAATTGAGAACAGATTATTCATCTGCTAGTTGTAAAGAACACCAATATTATATTATTTCAAGTGTCCTATGGTAGAGAGTAAGGGGCACCCTATGGAGTCTAAGGACAATAGTCGTACAATTCCACACAACAGTCATTGGCTAATAACCTATAGTCTTTGGTCTTCATCTTTGAGTGGGAATACAAACTGGATGATGTCTTTGCAGAAAGGAGAGGGGTAGTCCTTCTGAGAATCCACCTGCAACAAAACCAGACTCCATCTCCAGAACTGTGAGATAGCATGTGTGATTTGCTTCAGAGCAAAGAAAAATAATTAGAACGTGTAGTTTCTGTGCTAAGAAGATCTTGGTGTTTTCTCTAAACAATGTGACACTTTGGACAGCTGACAGGGTTATAAGCATATCTACTCACCTTGCTATTATCTAAAATTAATAGGATCCATGCCAAGTTGTAATTTCTCTGTATTGTTGTCAACCATGAAAAATCTAAGTACATTTAATCTTTTGCACATGGATTTGTATGTCAGTCATTTTTTTTAATGGAGGCCAGCCTTCATGTCACACTCAACCAATTATTTCCCACCCTCTAATTTTGGGCTTCTTTTACTTTTGGTATAGCCGTCAATGAGAATTCTTGTCAATTTGGCAAAATAACTGAGGAATGATAACAAGCATATTGTTAACCTGATTAAAATATCAAAAAAAAAGAAGTAGTTTCCAGTCTTTGTAAGTTATCAACAGTTTCAAGTCTAGTACGATGTTTTCAGGATGAAATTATGATTATAAATTATTTTAATTCCCATATACAATAGCTATGGTAATATATGTTTTTTAGCTTCACTCTTTGACGACTTAAAATCATGTTGAACTTTCACTGTTTCTTGTCCTTCTAACTAAACAGGTATTCACTCCTTTGATTTCACTCTGCTAAATTAAATATTGCCTGTCAAAACGTTGGCTACTTTTAAATGTATTTACATCCATTCTTTCATTGTCCTCTGTAAAATATGCATGGCTTTTGACTTTATTTAAACCCATCTGTACAGCACACCTCTGTATATCATGTCAGTAGTACAAAGTTCATCCCAAGAACAAAGATGATAAACAGGACATCGGAGCAGGAAATTGAAATAAGAAGAAAACATATTTATTAGCATGTCTCTAAGAGAGAAAAAGATGTATACAACGCACACAAACTTCTGCCAACTCCTTCTCTTTTAACTCCCAACAGTCCTCAGCAGTTGAAATAGAAGGAATGCTTCCCCATTTGAAGTCCATTCCTTTGCCGGAGAAGCATCTGCGTTGGACACCAGGGAAGCGATAGGCTCGATTTCAAGAATCCACCGAGGTTAGCAGAAAATCAGGAGACAAATGGCTGCCAAGGAGGAGAATGACTCGGCATCTCAGAAATGGAACAAATCCAGAATAAAGAAGGACACTTGAAAAGCCAGAGCAGTCAAGCCCCTGATAAATTTGTTTTAAATTAAAACTACATGTTATTTCTGTTTTACAATGTGGACCTTGTTTTGCAAGAGACACCGAATAGCACAGTGGGATCCTGGCCAGCTGGTTGCAAAGACTGAGTCTGACCCTTCCATGTAGTTTGTTGCAGTGAGCATGTAATGACCAGGTTCAAACCCTCTGGATTGTAGATTTTTCTGTGACTAAAATCCTATTTACCTGAATCACATTGAAACTGAGAGAAACCTTTAATGAATTTATACAATAAAATAATTCTCTCTCTGAGACATTAAAGTGAAATTTGCTGCAATATATATGGCAGCATTATCAGTTTCCTTCCAATTGATTGATTGCAAAAAGGCAAATTGTTTTATAGTTTTCACCAGGATGAGTAAAGTAATATCTAAAACTGATACTGTTTTAAATTTGTCTTAGTTTTGATAAATATCCCAAGCTTAATGTCTAATACATCTTACAAGCATGACACAGACAAGGTAAAGACAACCGCACACATTACTGTACTTTATTCAGTAGACAGGAATTGCTTTTGAGATAATGGGCAGGCAGTATCTCAAATATGTGAGGTTAAAGCAAACCTAAATAAAAAAGAAAAATTCATATGTCTTTGTGGATTAGTGCTTTATATCTTTAACAGCAAAATTAGGTGGGTGCCTCACATTGAAGTGTTTTTCAAGATTAAAAAATTATAAAATAATCTCAATTAAATCCTTTTTGTGATGTATATTCAGCAATTGTTTCAGACCACACATTGGGTTATTAACTCTGTGTTATTATCTGTTTCCAGGTCAGCAGAATTGGCTTAATTTTTTTTTGCAAATTATACCTTTAAATATTATGGAACTCACAGAATACTTTATATTTCTAAAGTCTCCATGATTTCTCAATTCTTCAAAAAAGGAATACAAATTTCACATTGAAAGTAAACATTGCAAATATAGAGACTTTTGCAGATGCAAAATGCTTAGTGGAGACAAGCAGAAGTATGAAAGACTATAAGGTAAAGTAAGAGATAGAAACCTTAAGAAAATAGAATTAATCCACATGCATTTGCTTTCCAGCCACTATTAGGAGCAAGCCTTTCCTTTTTAGGACTGGTGCTAACATTTGTTTTTGTAGAAACTGATTCTGTAAGAGCTGGAATTGGAGCTGCAATGGAGGATGCGGTGGACAGTGTGAGGACAGACTCACTCGCAGCTAGACTTCGGTGGACGGCTGGCAACATGAGATTAGCCACAACAATGAGTTTAGTAAAGTTAGTGTGTGGAAGATCATGTAGCTTTTAGAACTCAAGCTAGTCGCTGTGTGAAGGCACAGTTCTGTAATATGGTGGAATTTGACTGTCAGACTTCTGACACTCTCTGCGTGATCCAGACCCCTGGAGTGGTTTCTCCATGAGTGTTTTAAGTATAATGCAGATGGTTGCAAAGAGTGATGCTGTTTTCATTGTGCTGGTCATTGCATTTGCCATCGAGAATCCACTCGCTCCTCTTCTGTGTCATCAGTTCCCTTCTCGGGTTAGCACAGCTTATGTCGGTCAGACCAGAAATAACTTTCTGTGGAAGCTCACAGTATTCACAGTGCCAAAGATGAGACTCGACTCAGGTGTTCACACCTCTAGGAGCAGTGACTAAATTCAATATATAGAAATATCGCTCTAGTCAATCAAAGCCAATGGCCGTGCGTTTAAAGATATTTATGTCCCTTAAGATAATGGATGTGTTCTTTCCTACGGAACTGTGAACGACACAGGATGGAGCTGCTGTATTCATTTGATGAGCAGGAGACAGTGGATCTGAGCGTCATGAGAATCATGGTCCTGGTGACATCATTTAAGTAATTATTCCAGACTAATCTACACCTGACTTAATCTTATCACTGGCAGGTTTAGTTTTATCAGTGCATTATGCAGACATAGACATAGACATCAAAACTGTTGTCCCTGGAATCATATTACTTGCTAGGTTTAATGGCAAGAAGGAGTTAAGATTGCAAATAACAGCTAGTTCCCTGACATTCTTGATGGCAGCAGTCTGAGCAATGTTCCTTCAAGTGTGGCAGGCTTTCAAAGCTGAAGAAGACGTGAGAACAGGTCTACCCAGGGCTTCCAGAAATAGGGAAAAGCAGTGATATATTAGGTATATCAAATAGCTAATGTGGCAAATTCTAAGGGAAAAGTGTGACTTTTTATCAGTTACCAAGTATGTGGGAATTGTTGTCAGTAGCAAAAGGAAACACAATTGTTAGCAAACTAATACTTTTATATTTTAGATGCTAACCATGGCATGTTTTCTTTCAGTTACATCAAGGTGATTTAGTTGCTAAAGGAGTGTAAATAAACACAAAGTATCACACCAGAAAAGATATTCCTGATGGTTCAATAGTGGCATTCATGTTTCAGGAATAATGAAAAGCTGTCTAACTGAGGTTTGAGCCCCCTCGCTAGGAGAGGATTAGCTAGAAAATTGTCCATGCCAAGAGAGGCTGTAAACTGAGCAAATCAGTGCATAACTTCTATTTTCCTAGAGCAGTATATTGCCTAACTGTATTCTCAGTACATATCTTTCTGTCTGCAGAGAAGAATAACTCTCGCTCCTCATCAAAGAAGCTCTCTCTCTCTCTCTCTCTCTCTCTCTCTCTCTCTTTTTGTAACATATGGAGACTATTGTAGAGACCAAACGCTGGTCAAAATGGAGAAAAGAAATGGCTGTGGTATTCCTAACCCCAACTGACATAATTACAACATAATCCTGACACCTAAGGTTAAGTGGCTACTTCTTCTTTTTTTTTTTTTTTCAGAGGACCGGGCTACATGCTGTGATATTGTATCTTCTAGAAATGACAGGGATGCTACTCCCATACACCTGCAACAATACAGCTGCCTAAACAGGACCTTCATAAAGACAGCACTGACACACTGATGTGGATGGTGGAAATTTCACAGGTTCCTTTGCCTAGATGAACAACTGTATGTGATCAATGGCTGCTGAGAGAGGGAATCAATTTTCTCCAGGGATGAACTACATGATAAGTTACCTGGTCACAAATGGCAAGTCCTAAACTCATATGTATACTTTTAATACCAAATGGATTCATTTGGTTTCATATAATAATGCATATATAGATAAGCATATCAATAATAATTATAGAAGAGGCCATAAATAGAAGAATCAGTATGGAGAACATGTGAGAATTAGAAATTATAAATAACAAGTTTTTTTGGGGGGGGGTTCAAGACAGGGTTTTCCTGTAGTGTTGGAGCGTGTTTTGGAACTAGCTCTTCCAGACCAGGCTGGTCTTGAATTCAGAGAGATCCATCTGCCTCTGCCTTCCAAGTTCTGGGATAAAAGGAATGAGCCATCACCACCTGGCTAAATAACAAAATTTAAATTAAGAAGGCTTATAAATAATTTAAGTAAACTCACAGCCTTGTGATATTGTCCTGGAATTGTGAAAAATATCCTTCCACCAGCAGCTTCATGTCTTTGCAAAACTAAAAATCATGTTTAGTTTTGACCTATTGATAGATTAAAATGTAGTCTAGGGAAACAAAAGAGAATTGTAAACTGTATTGTGCTTTATTCTTTTTCTATTGATATACGGAAAACTATTGTTTGCTAAGTTAATGTCTTTTATGGGAATCATTGTTTGAGCTATTGTTAAATGAACAGATTAAGAGTCATAATTTAATGCAATTATGATTTTAAGTCAGTATAAGTTTTCTGTATAGAAGAAAACTTTATACAAGAAAAAGTTGTATAGATGTAGAGTAACCCAGGGGAATTCCAGATTGCATTTCATGAATTATTTCTATGAAGTATCTGCTGTATTTGCACCATATAAAACTGTATGACTTGTGCAATGTGGTTAATTAGCCTCTTATGCCCTAGGAAAAACAAAATAAAATGTTGCTCTATGCAGACACAAAGAAGTCACCCCGATAGAAAATCACAGCCACATGCTTTTTAACTGGTTTCCAACGCATAATGTGCCTAGGAGTGTTAGCAGATTATGGAATCCCCACATACGTTTTTTATTGAGCTGTGGCTTCACTGCCTTGTGGCAACTCTCAATTGAATCAAAAAGATTTTGTCGGAGCATATGCAGCTCTTCCTCCCTCTTTAAACTGGCTAGTTTGTATTCATATAGTGCTACATGCCAAGTAATTTATGTAAACTATTAATTCTTATTTATTACTTAAACTATACACATATACATATATATGATATATATATATACAATTAAATTATTTTATATAGTGTATGCAGGATAGTAACTGAATACAAAAATAAATATAGTAGTTGAGAGAAAAATAAGAGTAGAAAAAAACAAGCTTACAAATACACTGGACACATTTAAGAACATTCTGGAGTCTTGGCGCAGAGGCCCACCAAGAAACTCATGTGTTAACCCTTCATTCTTCTTTCTGATAGCCGAGGTATACAGAAAAGCCAAGAGGCACTGGGTATTCTGGTTGCTCTAACTGGCTTATCTTTGATCTACCAACACTTTTTTATTTATTTATTTATTTATTTATTTTTACAGAAAAACTAAAGTGGTAGGAAAATGTGCAGGTTGAGGACCTAGGACCAATCTGTGAATAGCATTAATTAACTCTTCAATTTGGTAGACCACCATTCATTGCAAAAATTAGCAATGCCATGTTCTAGAAGCAGAACTATATTAGGAAGAAGAAGGGAAGGTCCCACCTTAAAGTAAACACTTTATACTCTAATGAGTAAATACCATTTTACACAATGTTTTATTTTACTTCTCTAGGGAAGACTTACCCTCACTTTATGTTAATGTGAAACAGTGATTTTAGTCTTGAAAAGACTTGTCCAGTTTTCCTATTTGTGCCTAAATATCAAATATTATAAAACATGTAAAGCATTTTCTGAAGCCATGAAACTTATAAATAACAAGTAAGTATTGGGCCATTTTATGTCTATCTTCATTTCTTCATGCCCATGTAATTGCTTACTCCCCAACTTATTTTTGGCAGGAAAATCTTTAAGGAGTTGCCTAGACATGTACGGACCTCACTGGGTTCTCAGCATGGGGCATTGATTGCTCTGTATCTGAAATACACATGTTGTCTTCTAGTACTGTGGCTAGCATGAGATGTCAGTGTTACATGATTGGAAACATTTGCTGTTCCATGTCTTTAAACAGTCTATAAAATGCAAAAGCTATGATAATGAATTCTATTTTATTGCCTGGCTGAATTTTAGTACAGTGCTGAATCAACTATCTCTTTTGATAATCAATAGAAGAGCAGCATTGCACAGTGATACTGGATTATTCTCTCTCACTTGTTACTAAGAAATATTTCATGTGGATGCTACTACTTTCAGCATTTTTTAGATATAAAGACAAACAAGGCAACTATGCTCTATTTTTAATAATTCTCTACAAGTGAGTATTCCATTGTGTATGACAAAACTTATCATGTGAGTAGATCAAAGCTCATAATAAATATAAAAGCAAATATTCCATCAGTCACCATAATTCATTAAGTTTTATACATAGAGAAAACTAAAGGAAACAATTTTTAATAATGAAAACCATAAACAAATATTTACTGATATGTAATTTCTCTCCTCACAATTTCCTTTATTCCACTCTCTTATCGTAGATTAGATTTATACATTTCCTCCCTGGGTTGTAGCTCTCCTTCTTCTCACGCAATGCAAATAGAATATTCTAGCTGAAACATATATCAAGGCACATAATCCTCCCACTTGAAAGTCTTTAATGGCTCTCCAATGTCCAAATCCAGTGCTTGACTCTGGCTTCCCATACTTTCGCCCCTAGTGACTCCTGTTTCATGATTTACTAGTGCAAGTGCAACCAGTGAAGTTGTACACGCACATTCTCTAGCAGGATTTTCTGCCCAATGCTTCCCTCTGTTCAGGGGACTGCCTGTGTCCCTTTCACTTGGCCTCCTTTAATTTGTCCTCTATAAATTACCTCACTGAAAACTGGGTTAGATTAATTGTTCTGCTTAAAACAACATGTATTTATTCCTTTTGATCTAACACCATTTTAGTGTTTATCATCTCATTTTTGTCTTTTTATGTCTTTCACTTCCATTACACTCAATTTTTCTGAGACCTTCTTTTATTTGTCAATGACTAGCAAAATGCCATACATATAATTAACTAATGACTTCTACTGATTGACCCCAAATTCACAGAAAAAAGACTTAAGAACCAAAATCCATGGCTTTACTGTTTTTCTTGTTGTGGTATAAAGCTGTGATCTCAACACTCAGGAATCTTAGCCAGGAAGATCTGAAATTCAAGGTCAAGATGCATAAATTGGTCAGAGACCTCTCACAACCAAACAAGTAAAAATGAAAACCCAGGTCTTCCTGTATCAGATTCTTTTTCTTTTAACAACACTTTACAATAATACAGCTCTTGTCTCATGTTTTATGTTCAACCCATTGTGTGGCATTTGGATATTTCAAGTGAACTCAGGTTTCCATTTCCTTCTTTGTAACATATTAGTACACATGTTTAAATACTCACCTTTTCTGCTTCTACTAGTCTAGTGAACCCATGTAAACTGTTTGTTTATGCACAGCAATGCTCCAATTTTACATGTCTGCACATACTTTACATTATTTTTTTAATTTATTTATTTATTAAGGATTTCTGCCTCCTCCCCGCCACCGCCTCCCATTTCCCTCCCCCTCCCCCGATCTAGTCCCCCTCCCTCATCTGCTCGAAGAGCAATCAGGGTTCCCTGACCTGTGGGAAGCCCAAGGACCGCCCACCTCTATCTAGGTCTAGTAAGGGCTGAACAGAGAATTCTCAACAGAAGAACATACTTTACATTATTAATAATACCTTTTGTGAACCTATTTTTAAATTAACTGATGAATAATATATGTGAATGAATATGTGGTGTTTGTGCCCATGTGTGCAGGTCTATGTGTCTTTGCACACATGGGTAGGTCAGAAGAACTTCTGCCTGTCTTGCTCATTCAGTTTCCACCTTAGTTCTTTGAGACAGATTCTCTCACTGAATATGGAGTTGTTGACAGTCAGCAAGCCTCAGTCATCATTCTGTATCAGCCCTCCACAGTCTTTAGGTTACAGACATACTCAGCCATGCTCAGATTTTTAAGTCAGGGCTTAGAATTTTAACTCAGGTTTGCATGGTTACATAGCGAGAGCTCCTACCAGGTGAGCCATCTCCTAGATCCTGAACATAACTTTTGTGTGTAAGTTCAATGGCATTCCTTTTTTTCATTTGTGTGGTATGAAAAAACTAATGAAATGACTCTATCCATTTTTCTCTTAGATTTGATCTAAGGGAAACTTAAGACAAACATTAGACAGATTCTCTCACTGAATAAAAGAGTTGCAGCTATGGGAGAAAGTGGAGTAAATGCAAGATGCGGTTTAGTGTGATGGTCAAATGAACATCCTTTGCCATAGTTTCAAGAATTTAGCATAACATATATGCACAGGTTCCTATAGCTTTGAAGAAGCAAAACATAAAAGAAAAGAAAGATTTGATTCCAATGCTCCCAAAATAAAATACTGTAACTAATATGTTTCAATATATAAACGTGACTAATGACTGTTGACACTAGTCAATTTTTTTTCTATGATTCATTCTTATTACCACAATATTACATGCCATCCCAGAATATGGTGTCTCAAAACACTAAACCCTTAGTCACTTTACCAATTATTGTGAAATGGGTAGATAGATAATAGATAGATAGATAGATGATAGAAAAGTTGATAGATAAATGGATAGATAGATGGATGGATGGGTGAGTGGGTAGTTAAATGGATGGATGGATAGATAGATAGATAGATAATAGATTAAGAAGACCTCTTTTGTTTTAAACTGTAATTTTTTTTTTACATGTTTGGGACTACATTGTCTATTGTCTTAAGTAGAATTATCCACTCCAAGGTTGCTGAGAAGGCTGGCAAGAATGATGAAACTCTGTTCCAGAGACTTGCATGTCTTAAGCAAATTAGCTTTGTCATAGGCTCACATTGTAATAAAAATTCAATAATGTGCAGTACAAATTGTTCAACAAAATCAAACAGAATGTACATGTGTTTTTTGAACCCTTGACTGCATTTTCTACTGTTCTGCTAGCTGTATAGTGCAGGAGACTTATAATCAGATTTAAATTAATTTAAAAATGTTCCTCATTTAAAATGTCTAAATTAGTAGCCTATAAGTTTTAAAATAAAACAGGTAACACTGATGTGCGAATACATTCTGCTCCTTCAGCCAATAGCCTTTAAGATACCAGCCTACTTGGGCGTGATCTCTTATACTATAAAAGCAGCTGTAAAGCATGCGCTCCCTCTCTTGCTTCTGGCTCCCACTTTCAGCTACTAGACTCTGTTCCTGTTCACACAGAAGACTGTTACCTAGAACAGTGATATGTAAGTTTTCATATAGTTTGTACAGAATTACACCCATATTCCCAAATATTGTTTTTAAATGTTTCTTTATATTTTAAGGAGGATATGATATAGATATGAATAATTTGCTGTAATATGGATTTTGTTTTATCGATACAAATTTAAGGTCAATTTGGTATATGTATGTGTATTTCTGATCTTGATAAAGGTTTTGTGCTTGTGCAGCTCATTTAAAAAAATGTAATGTATAATTAAGATATATAAGTTAATAGATACTGATCTATAATAGTCAAGCTTGTAGTCATGTTACTTACATTTTCTAGAGGTATAGATATAAATTTCAGTTAGTTAGGTATTCTTCAAATCTTTCAGTGACCTTCAGAATATGACATTTAAAATGTTTTAATAACTTAGGACTTTTCATGACAATGAGACACATCTGCGCCTGGCAGCACCAATTACTTCAAGAGGAAGATGGGCATCGAAGAGGCTCCTTAGGGAGTTGGTTAGCCATTCGGGCAAGAAACTCTACCTCCTGGAACTGCTTAACTGGACATGCAGGACCCACAGAGGAATGACTAATGAAACTGCCTAAAAGTAAAATAGTCCTTCAGGGTTCCTGCTTTATAAAAGAGTCTGCAAGACATTTTGCAGAATACAGAAGAAAATGACTGGCAAACTGTCAAAATAGGCATAACTGTCTTTAAGTTTTTCTTCTTTATGGAAAATTCTGCTGAATACTATGGTCTGTAGGCTGAAGATGGATGCTCTAATGTTACAGAAGAACTTTGGGTGACTGTCCAGGTAGCAAGATGTCTCTGTCAATTCTAGAATTTTGAAAGTTGCTTGCAATGCACTTCCTGTTTACTTAAGTAATAGTAAATCCTTCTGGAGTCTTTGATGGAGTTGAAGAATTTATAGTTATAGTTTTCCTTAGTTATGATAAAAGACAAAGTAGATATAAATATTGTAACTGTAATTCTTGCTTGATTCCTATTTTGTTATATGTAATTTTTCTATGTTAAAATTAATGCTTTCCTTTTTAATTAAACAGAAAAGGGGAAATGGTGTGGGAGGTCTTTCTGTCTATGTGTTGCTTTTATTGGTTAATGAATAAATAAACTGCCTTGTCCTGTTGATAGGGCAACTTAGGTAGGTGGGGAAAACGGGACTGAATGCTGGGAGAATGAAGGTGGAGAGAGAGACGCCATAGAGCTACCAGAGTCAGACATGCCAAATATTTGCTGTTAAGCCACTGCCACGTGCAATATACAGATTAATAAAAATGGGTTAAATAATATTACAATTAGCCAATAAGAAGCTAGAGCTAATGGGCCAAGCAATATTTTACTTAATACAGTTTCAGTGTAATTATTTTGCATCTAAGCTAGTTGGGCAGCCAGGAAAAAACAAGCTGTTTACTCCCTCCAACACAACACATCTTAGAATATACTAAATGATTTGTCCCAAATGATAGTAAAATTAGGTTTAATGATTAAGCCTGTTTAGGTTTTATGAAGACCCATAAACACACACACACACACACACACACACACACACACACACACACACATATATATATATATATATATATATATATATATATATATATGTAGTTTGTCTTTAATTTTATTTTGGTTTCCTACTGAAAACTGTTCTGCAGCAGAACTAAGATTTTATTCAGATACCATACTAAATGCAGATAGTCAACTATGACAATAATTCACATTATTTTGGAATCAATGTATTTAGTTATCTTTAAAGTCCCTAAAATATACAGTAAATTCATTGTGCTTATAATTCTAACAAAAGTACTATGCTTTCCCATTCATCTGTTTTGACATTTGAGACATGGAAAATGGGAACTAGAGTAGAAAAATTGGTTTATTAATTGAGTGTGCATACTGTTCTTTCAAAAGACCCTCATTCAGTTACCATCACCCATTTCAGACAGGTCACAATTTTTTACAACTCCAGCTCTGGGTGATCTGACACTCCCCGGCTCCTATAAGCATCTGCATTCATGTGAATATACCCACATGTAGAAAGACGAGCACTCACATAATTGAAAATAAAATATATCCAAAGAAATAATATGGTAAATAAGAAGAGTATGCTAGGTTAATTGTTACTTACTTGAATAAGAGTTATTCAATTCATGTTTGTGTGCACTAAATAATAAATATCAATCAAATCTCTTCATGCTTGATTATGTGTATCATTTTCTTCACTGGATCTTGAGATGTTTTAACTTCTTAATAACCATTGTCAATTTTTGCATTGTAAGTCTCAGATTATCTTGAACATTTCCTTATCTGTGGGATGGGCTCACTGTAGTTGGAGACTGCTCATGCATTTCCCAGCCACTCAGACCCAAATAGCCACTTAGAAACTATACTATTATCATTATTCTTTGGCCAATATCTTTAGTGTATTGCTAGCTACCTATGTTATAGAAATGAATACTTTGCATTTGTATGAATATTGGTTTATTGATACAAATTTAAGATCAAATTTGTTATATATATATATATATATTCTTGATTAAGGTATTTTGTTTGTGAAGCTCATTTAAAATGTAATGTATAATTAAGAAATATAGGTTAGATAATCATCTATAATAGTTGTCTGAGTTTTCTGTCCTGCCCAATTCCTGTAATTGTTAAGTCCCAAAGAAATCACACAGGTCTACATTAGTTATAAACTGATTGGCCCATGAGCACAGGCTTCTTATTAACTCTTACAACTTATATAGCCCATTATTAGCCCATTATTCTTCTCTGTGTTAGCCATGTTGCTCAGTACCTTATTTAGTGAGGCAGTCACATCTTGTTTCTTCTGTGCTTGGGTCAGAAATCCAGAGGAATGGGCTTCCTTCTCCCCAGAATTCTACTGTTCTCCTTGATCTGCCTCTACTTCCTGTCTGGTTGTCCCACCTATACTTCCTGCCTGTCTACTGGACAACCAGTGTTTATTTAAAATATAGTTGACAGAATACAAACCATTCTCCCACACCAAATAGTTATGCTTGTAGTCATGTTAGTTAGCTTTTGTTAGATGTATAGTTATGTAGATAGATTAGATAGATAGATAGATAGATAGATAGATAGATAGATAGATAGATAGATAGAGTCATGGAGAAGCCATGTAGCCTTAGCCAGAGACAGATGTGCCAGAAATTAACACAGTAAGCCACGGTCATGTGGCAATACATAGATAAATAGAAATTGGTTAGTTTAGGATATAAGAAGTGGCTAACAATATGCTTAAGATATTGGTCAAACAATATTGCAAATAATATAGTTTTGTGTGGTTATGTCAGGTCTGGGCAACTGGTCAATGAACGAGCAGTCTCCAACTACAGCTCGCTTAATATTGAATGCAAATCACATGGATACAAAACAATTTTGCAAGAAGAGAAAGAAGACAGCAACCTTCATTTCATTTCTGTGCTGTCTATGTTCATCTTCCTCACCACCTCTTTCCCTTACACCCCCAAAGCATTTGGTAGTTATTCATAACTGAGGTGTCTCTTACTTTGAGTGAACTCTGGAGTGAATCTGTCCTTTCACCGTGGACCCTGTGCTGTAATGAACCAGAGCAAGGTTACTGAAAGCTATGTAAGATATTGGCCTGGAAATGCCTAACCCTTCCATGCAATTGGGAGATTATGCTTCATGTGTTTCTGATTTTTGTTTATTTGTAGTTTTAGTGTCCTGCAATGTTTAGCTAATATAGATAGATAGACCTGAGAATCCTACTTTATATAGAAAAAAATAAAGTATTTTTTATTTAGCAGTAGAATAATTTTGTACTTTTCTAGTAAATCAGTCACGTATGTGCTAGTAGAGGTCAAAGGAAAAAGGGGGCTGTGGCATGTTTGTTCCCGCTAATATAAGTGTTTCAAGCCTTGCTGAACCTTCTCCTTACTTGGAATTCTGGCATTCCATTTACATAAACGGCTGTTTTCCCTCAAAATTCTGGTGCAACACATTTATCTTATCCAGCAACTGTAAGAGAGAGTGCTGTATTACTAGCTTTCAGAAATTGCAGTATAAAAAGCAGATGCCTGAGGTACACCAGTCCATCCATTGTGAATACCAGGCTGTCACCACACCTACGGCACATCCCCTCCCGGCCCTCCTTCATCTGTCATTGCTAATATACTTTACTTTAAGATGAAATAAAACAGAACAGACCATGCCCCTGGATAAATTTCCCTGTTGAAATTCCTCAAATGTATTTGTATTATTATTTTTAACTAATTAACTCATAGTTGTGGCCAGATCCTTTCTTAATGAACCATTCCAGGGTTTTCTCTTATGTCAAGGTACCTATGGTATGGAAATGATATTAAAAGTCCACAATCTAGGTAAACCTTTGGGTGACTCTCAGGAGTAAAGCTACTGCTGATGAAGAGGGCTGTCATTTTCCTCTCATCTCTTGAGTAGGGAGAAAAGGGAGGTCTCATCTCAAATTTGCTCTAACAGGTTCATTAGATCCTGGTATAGTTGTTGATTACTGGCTTAGGAGCCCTGTTCTTAGCCAGGGTCTGCTTCCTATAGACACTAACACATTTGCAACTTCAAGTGAGTTTTACAATGCAAAATTTTCTGTTTGCTTAATGTGATAAGTAACATGAAGGCAGCCAGCCACATGAGCTTTCAAAGTCAGAAATGGGAAGATGTAGTCTGTGACCCTTCAGCCTCCAGTTTTACATATGTGTACATTCAACCTTGGACACTGAGAAACATTTTTATTTCAATTGGAGAAGTACTGAGGTATTTTTCAATTATGGTTATGGAGACTTACAAGAGATATTTATCACTAATTATTGATTATTTGATTAATCATTATTGCTATTTTACTGACTTCAAATGTAAGTGAGTGGCCTCACTACCTCTGAGACTGACAAAAGATAATAATGTAACATGAAAACATATTACAGTAGTCTCCCCTGTTTATGGAGGATATGCCTTACGACATTTTACAGACAATGAAAATTACAGATATCCCTGAAACAAGCATACATTTTTCCCACTATACATACATACTTGTGATAAGGCGTGATCTATAGTCATGGGAAGAGATGGACAGAGAAGTATGAGATGATAAAATTTGATAATTATTGTAATGTACTGAAACAAATGTTATTTAAACTTATAAATTAGTTGTTCACTGAAATTTTTATTTAATAATTTCAAATACTTAAATTGTGTAGAGCAGAACCACGGACTGGGAAAGAAAAGCAGATCTCAGCAAACCTCCTGAGCATAAGGCAAAGTTATTATGCTAACTCTATGGGTAAAATTAAAACTATTTATAATGATGAAAATTAAGCAGGAAGCTCTTTATTGCATCAGAACAATCTAATAAATCTTTAAATAGAAATAACATCATTAAATGATAAATGATGCTTAATAAAGTATCAAATATTTCTATATAAAAATTATTGCAACTATATAACATGTGGTGATAAACTATGAGTTATTGATCACATATATTGTCATTTATACATAGAATATCTAAAGTTTTCTAGAAAATCTTAAAAATCATAAGTTAATTTCAGAAAGTGCTGCATACATGCTCAATTCAAAGAATAGTAATTTTACTATATCTACTAACAGTAAGTAACCAGAAAATGCTTTAAATTTGCTTTCATTGCAATATGTGAAAACATCTCAAAGATAGAAATAATTAACAGAAGATTTATAATCAATCTGTAATATACAAAACATTACAAAGAAAATAAAGACCTAAATAAAATCAGACAGACAATTAGATACTTTTGCAGCTTGGTAGACTTTCTCATTTCATTGATTTCTTCAAATTCAGACAGGTATATCTATATTCTCAAGTAAAATCCCAGAAAATTTGTTAATAAGTAATTTTAAAATTATATGCAGATAATATAATTAATGATAATTACATTATAGAAATAATTATGATTTGTCTTGCATAAATATTGTTATCATTGAGGCTATAATGCTAAAAAGGATGTCATCTTGGTATAGGTAAGCAAAACATCCATGTAACAAAGAGTTTTCAAGGACATCTATATATCCAGCTATCAACATGAAAAAAGCTGAGGAGACTCAATGGAGAAAAGGAAGTGCCGTAATTAGATGCCACAGAACAATATCCACGCAGCTGACATATTACTAATGTCTACACAATTAGCTAATTTGTGATAAACTGTCAATTTATATGTAAAACACAGAAACATAAAACTAGAAGAAATGCATCTTTTTAATTTTAAGTTACAAATAATTGTTAATACAGGACACAAGGGTCAAAGATTGTAACAAAAATATGTATTTTCATAAAATTTTAATTATATGATCAATATTTGTTACTAAATAGACAATCACACAGGAGACTAAGATTATCACTCAGTTACATTCAGTAACATGTAACAATTGATTAAAGCTCTGACAGAAATGAAACGTTAGGGTATTCCCAGGAACAACAGGCTTGAATGGACTCTATGCATATAAAAAATACAAACGGAAAGTAAATAGCAAATAGAAGTAAATGTTTAGTATTATTAGACATCAGAGAAAAGTACATTAAAATCACAATATAATATCATTTCAAATAGTGGAATCTAAACAAAAGTGATTGGAAAGAATAGTAATCCTAATTATAACTTCTGTTCATCATTTGTGGGACACAAGTTAAAAAATAACTTTTAAAAGCTATTTTCAAGATGTTTGTTAATTTGTGAACAAAAATACTAAATGAACTAGTAACTCAAAAGTTTTTTTTATATTTACTCAAAAGGAATGAAAACATACAACTGCACACAAACTTGTATAAGAAATATCATAATATGATTCATGGTAGCCACACAATAGAAAGAACGCAAATGTCTATCAGCAACAAAATCAAAAATATTGGCAGTGGTCCTACAACCTAGCAATATAAAACTAAGTTAAACTTGTAGAAATGAAGAAGTATTGCATTCTCAATGACAGTGGAGGATATCAGGATAGAACATAAACAAACATACCCAGAAACAAACGAATTTACAGTGCTTCAATTTCTCTGAATTAATACAATAAAATAAACTTCCCAGACTAGGCAAGAGTGATAACAACCAGTACATTTAAACATGTTCAGGGCAGTCACCAACATTCAGTGCTCTGAATGTTGTGTTAGTTTACTGGCATATACCATGTTCTATTTTTCTGAGATCGGATGGGTAGCAGCTGAGAATTTTGTATTACCTTAATTTTTCAAAGGAGGTAACAGGAATTTGAAACTATAGTACACAATGCCTTCATACATCTTCTCCTGAATTAGATATTTCCTGGCTGTGTTAATGCATTTCTCCTACGTCCATAGTTATATTTTCCATAACCCTCTTACATTGGTTTTTTCCTATTGAAATTTTCCAGGAACAATTTTTTTAGATCATTTCAATATTTTCCTTTGGTAAAGTCATGCATATAAAGATTGAGAGCCTCCCATATACTGAGGAACCCATAGTGTCTATTTAATCTAATTTTGACTTGAATCTGAAGACAGTATCTTATGATCACTGCCATTAAAACTTAAATGTTTATAAAACCATCTCAAATGAAAGACCCTACAGACCCCCTCCCCAAAACCCGCAGCTAGCATGCTCCCGGGGGAACGTCCTGTTTGTTTTAAACAAATCTCTGGATCAGCAGCCAGCCTGCTCCCGTTAGAACATCCCAGGTGCCTGAGAGAACAGGAGACAGAGATAGGAAGACTGCAAGGCAAGATGTCAATAAGATAGGATGTCAACAAAGCAGGTTAGCTATAAGATAGGAACAGGATGATTGTTGCCAGGCATCCATGCTGAGAGAGGAAACCTTTCATGCCCCCCCCCCCCCCGCCGCATTCCGATAACCACGCTTTTGCTTCTGTAAACATACTTCTTGCTGACACCCATGCTAAGAGGGGAAACCATTCATGCCCCCGCCTCATTCCGGTCGATCGATAACCATGCTTTTGCTTCTGTAAACTTGCTTTTTGCTCTTCCCTATAAAAAGCCCGCCCTCCAGTTGGCAGGTGCGCAAATCTTCCGAGAGATCTTGCTGCCCACAGGTACCTGTGTCTACTCAATAAACCTCTTGCGATTTGCATCCCTGCGGTCTCGGCCTGTTCCTTGGCGTTGGGGAGGTCTCCTCCCGAAAAGAGGTCCTCGTCGAGGGTCTTTCACAAACATATATTTAATTTTATTGTAATTTCTTTCTTTCTTTTATTTTAGTTCTTTGAAAATCTTACACAATGCAATTTGATCATACTCATTTCCTCCCCAATTCCTCCTTGGTCCCTCATTCCCAATTTGCCACCTAGCAAACTTTGTTTCCAGTTTGTTATTATTGTTGTTATTGTTTATCTTTTTCATTTTTTTCACTTATCTTGCACTGCATATATGCTTTTGGATGTGTAGTCTTCTACTAGACTACAGTCAAATCACCAGAGGCAACATTTATAAACAAATCTAAAACTCCCTCCCCCAGAAGCTACAAATTGCTAACTGTTCTTCTTGTCTGGAAGTGTGACTATTTGTTTACCTCCAATATCCTCACTGAGATTAGGTCTGAATTAATCTCGAGCATGGCTTGAGCATATTGTCATTACTATTGCGCTTTCATGTGTACAGCCTCCCTGTGACATCTGGAGGATAGTTTACCACTTCCGGCTCTGACAACCCTTTGTCATGCTCTTCTCCAATAATTACTAGTGAAGCTTCTTCCTGTCTAGATTTCACAGCACTAGAAAGTACTATGCATCTTACTGAAGGAAGATAGTACTTTTCAATCTTTGTCAGCTAGGACTCTTGAGAACTACAGTAACATCTGGCCTGGATGACATGTCCAGTGTTGCAACAATGACATGAAGTTTTGTGGGCCCATATTTCGATATGGCACAAAAGCCATTAGCCCTGTCCGAGCTGACCATGTAGCTCTGCAGACAAGCTGTCTCTGCCCTTAACAAAGGCCAGGATGCCTGCTCCTAGCTTCTTTTGTTAAAATGTGGATTACCTGAGAAGAGATGTTTGACTGAAGCTGATGACTTAAGAGTTCAGATATTTGGTGCATCCTTCCTTTTGTAATTTGGAAGGATGTCTTATAGAGATGCTAATTCAGGGCCTACATGACTGCTAGATGCGGATGTGACTTGTGCCCAGGCACCTGGTTGCCTAGGTGATGGCATAATTGGTTTTCCCCCTCCCCGCTCAATTTGGTGTGGGTATATAAAATGTTTGGAGAATAAACGGTGATCTGGCCATTTTCCATGATGACGGTGTAAGCTGTGTCAGTTCTTTTCCTCGCGACTCCGTTCCAGCCGGTTTGAGGAATTAGGGAATTTATGTTGGACCCTCACGGGCCACGACAAAGTTTATAAGAGTAAAAATGAATTTTTGGATTGAATTTAGGTCCCATACCCAAGAAAAAACTCATACCTGCCTCTATAGCTATGCCAAGAGCCTGTGGCTAGAAAAGTCATGAACTTAAGGGAACCTATTACTACTATTCCACTAAGTTGATATTTTTTTAAATTAACTCTAAATAACTTGCCATTATATATATATATAGATATAGATATAGATAGATGTAGATATAGATAGATAGATAGAAGATAGATAGACAGAGATAGATAGATAGATAGATAGAGAGATAGATAGATAGATAAATGTATCTATTAAAATGATCAGAGAAGACTCTATTTACAATGGATGGATTCAAGAACAAGAGACTGGATTAGAGTAACCCCAAGATATTTTATGCTGTTTGTGGCTATCGTGAAAGGTGAAGCTTCTCTGATTTCCCTCTCTGCTTCCATATCCTGTGTGTATAAGAGGGCGACTGATTTTTTGGAGTTGATCTTGTATCCTGCCACATTAATAAAGCTGTTTATCAGCTGTAAAAGTTCTTTAGTGGAGTTTTGGGGGTCGCTTATGTACACTATCATATCATCTGCAAATAACGAAAGTTTAACTTCTTCCTTTCCAATTCGAATCCCCTTGACCTCTTTATGTTGTCTTATTGCTATTGCTAGAACTTCAAGCACTATATTGAAGAAGTATGGTGAGAGTGGACAGCCTTGTCGTGTTCCTGAGTTTAGTGGGATGGCTTTGAGTGTCTCTCTGTTTAATTTGATGTTAGCTGTTGGCTTGCTGTATATACCTTTTATTATATTTAGGTATGATCCTTGTATCCCTAATCTCTCCAATACTTTTATCATAAATGGATGTTGAATTTTGTCAAATGCTTTTACATCATCTAATGAAATGATCATATGTTTTTTTTTCTTTCAGTTTATTTATATGCTGGATTACATTGATAGATTTTCGTATGTTGAACCAGCCCTGCATCTCTGGGATGAAGTCTACTTGATCATAATGGATAATTTTTATAATGTGTTCTTGGATTCGATTTGCCAGTATTTTGTTGAGGACTTTTGCGTCGATATTCATGAGTGAGATTGGCCTGTAATTCTCTTTTTTGGTTGAATCTACCAAAGGCAATTTATAGATTCAATGCAATCCCCATCAAGGTCCCATCAAAATTCTTCACAGATCTTGAGAGGACAATAATCAACTTTATATGGAAAAACAAAAAACCCAGGATAGCCAAAACAATCCTATACAATACAGGATCTTCTGGAGGCATTGCCATCCCTAACTTCAAACTCTATTACAGAGCTACAGTAATGAAAACAATGTGGTACTGGCATAAAAACAGAGAAGTCGACCAATGGAATCATATGGAAGACCCAGATTTTAACCCACAAACCTATGAACACCCCATTTTCAATAAAAGAGCTAAAAGTATACAATGGAAGAAAGAAAGCATCTTCAACAAATGGTGCTGGCATAACTGGATGTCAACCTGTAGAAGAATGAAAATAGACACATATCTACCAACATGCACAAAACTCAAGTCCAAATGGATTAAAGACCTCAATATCAGCCCGAACACACTGAACCTGATAGAAGAGAAAGTGGGAAGTACCCTACAACAGATGGGCACAGGAGATCGCTTCCTAGGTATAAACCCAGCAGCACAGACATTAAGGGCCTCATTGAATAAATGGGACCTCCTGAGACTGAGAAGCTTCTGTAAAGCAAAGGACACTGTCACTAAGACAAAAAGGCAACCTACTGACTGGGAGAAGATCTTCACCAACCCCGCAACAGACAAAGGTCTGATCTCCAAAATATATAGAGAACTCAAGAAACTAGACTTTAAAAATGCTAATTAACCCAGTTAAAAAAATGGGGCACTGAACTGAACAGAGAATTCTCAACAGAAGAAGTTCAAATGGCCAAAAGACACTTAAGGTCATGCTCAACCTCCTTAGCGATCAGGGAAATGCGAATCAAAACAACTTTGAGATATCATCTTACACCTGTCAGAATGGCTAAAATCAAAAACACCAATGATAGCCTTTGTTGGAGAGGCTGTGGAGGAAGGGATACCCTCATCCATTGCTGGTGGGAATGCAATCTTGTGCAACCACTTTGGAAATCAGTGTTTCGGTTTCTCAGGAAATTCGGGATCAACCTACCTCTGGACCCAGCAATACCGCTGTTGGGAATATACCCAAGAGATGCCCTATCATATGACAAAAGCATTTGTTCAATTATGTTCATAGCAGCATTATTTGTAATAGCCAGAACCTGGAAACAACCTAGATGTCCTTCAATGAAAGAATGGATGAAGAAAGTGTGGAATATATACACAATAGAATACTACGCTGTGGTAAAAAACAATGACTTTTCGAATTTTGCATGCAAATGGATGGAAATAGAAAACACTATCCTGAGTGAGGTATCCCAGACCCAAAAAGATGAACATGGGATGTACTCACTCATAATTGGTTTCTAGCCATAAATAAGGGTCACTGAGTCTACAATTGGTGAACCTAAAGAAGCTAAATAAGAAGGTGAACCCAAGAGAAAACATATAGTTATCCTCTTGGGTATGGGAAGTAGACAAAATTGCCGGGGAGAAAATTGGGATCTTGGGGGTGGGGTGGGATGGGGGTAAGGGGAGATGGGTAGAGAAAAGTGACAAGCGGAGGTTGGGGGGAACTTGGGGAAACAGGATGAGTGGGATAAAGGAAGGTTGGATAGGGGAGCACGGAAGCACAGTTCTTAGTTAAGGAAGCCACCTTAGGGTTGGCAACAGACTTGAACCTAGAGTTGCTCCTAGAAGCCCAAGGCGATGTCCCCAGTTAGTTCCTTGGGCAACTGAGGATAGGGAACCTGAAATGACCCTATCCTATAGCAATACTGATGAATATCTTGCATATCACCATAAAACCTTCATCTGGTGATGGATGGAGATAGAGACAGAGACCCACACTAGAGCACTGAACTGAGCTTTCAAGGTCCCAATGAGGAGCAGAAGGAGGGAGAACATGAGCAAGGAAGTCAGGACCATGAGGGGTGCACCCACGCACTGAGGCAGTGGGGCTGATCTATTGGGAGCTTACCAAGGCCAGCTGGACTATGACTGAAAAAGCATGGGATAAAACCGGACTCTCTGAACATGGCGAACAATGAGGGCTGATGAGAAACCAAGGACAATGGCACGGGGTTTTGATCCTACTTCATCTTCTGGCCTTGTGGGAGCATAGCCGGTTTGGATGTTCACCTTCCTAGACATGGACGGAGGGGGGAGGACCTTGGACTTTCCACAGGGCAGGGAACCCTGACTTCTCTTTGGACTGGAGAGGGAGGGGGAGAGGAGTGGGGGGAGGGGGAGAAGGGTTGGAGGAGGGGGAGGGAAATGGGAGGCTGGGAGGAGGCTGAAACTTTTTTTTTCCTTTTCTCAATAAAAACAAAATAAAACAAACAAACAAAAAAAAGAACAAGAGACTGGAGAATTCTCAGTCCTAAGCAGGACACAAACTCTATTACATTCCAACCCCCTCTTAACCTACCTTTCTTTGTTGAGTGGGAGAAAACAGATCCTTTCCATACATGTTAGCAATGAAAGAAACATCTTGCCTATTCAATCTTTTGTTTTCAAATTTGATATTTTTAACATTTTCACATTCATGAATTATATTCTTTACATTATAATTTCTAAATACGTTGGAAATAAATTTTCATAGCCCCTGCTACTAATACTGCATTAGAGCAAATCTCCAAATTTGTTTTTGTTGTTCCTGATAAATATACTTGTGGTACAATTTTTCTTCATGTTGGTTATCAGAATTACATTCTTATGAAGGATCACCTTAAGTAGTCCTCTTTTAAATAAATATCATAAATGTTTCCACTTCATCAGCTAATATTCATTCAAAGTTCAGTGGAAATAATTCTGCAGGAAAGCAATCATTTATTTTCTTTCTAACTTTGGAATAAGGCTGGAGATAATGTCTTTCATCATTTGGCAACATTAAACATCTTATTGAAGTACTTATTACCCCCAAGCATATTTTGTTCCATTTGTCTCTCCACATTAACTTTGATTTCATTGATGATACAATTTCCTCTTTATTCTTAGTGACTAAGCTGAGTTCAAAACAATAGATCTAAAGTACTTTAAATGTGGTTCATATATTTGTACTATTCTTAGGAAACCGTAATTTTTGTGAGAATATTGATATTGAAAATTAGAAAAATTTAACCATGCTAATTGAGACTATTCAAATTTCAATAAATATTCAGTATGTCTTTAATGATGCACAGGGTTCCTAGTACTGTACACTTGGGGTGGAATAATGAAGTCCTGACTTAAAGTAATAGATTGATTCATGGAAATTAAAAAATTTCAATAAATTTTGCAATTATGAAGTATTAATTCCGAAGCTGAGGAAGAGGGTATTGGAAGAACTTTGAAGTGAGTTGAGAAGAGCTAGTGTATAGATATGTTTTAAGAATGGGACATTGTAAGTGAGCACAATTTTACCAAAGCTGTGGAAATATAAACTATTCTGCAATTAGAGGAACTGAATCTGTGATCAGCAATGCCTAGGATTTGAGTTTCTTCAATGCATTGATTTGGCAAAGGAAATCAGATTATGTAGGTTTATGCATGTTGTGACAAGGAGAATAAATGTGAATAAAGATGTCAGTCTGGGAGAAAAGGAGCAAAGTTCTGGCAAATAACACAAAGAGTGGAGCAATGGGAGATGTGATGGGCAGGGATCACGGATCCATAACTGAAACTCTGGGAACGCTGGGAACAGAAGAGTAGAGGAGATGAGCGTGGAGAGTGTCAGACAAACACACGGCCAAAGAGGGATCAGAGAAAATCTGTCTGTTACAAAATACAGTCACAATTCAGGATGTCTTATTTAGTTTCAGTGTTTTGTACGTTTATCTGGACATGGAAAATGTGTGTCAGGGTACAGGGGTTTTCTTGGTTTAAAATTTATATTTCTCTTTAAAAATTTCAAAAAAAGAATATAAATATTTTAAGCAATCATTTACAATTGATATTTGATCAGAGTCAGCAACTCTGTGTCTTTTAAAATAACCTTCTTTTACCCAATTTTGAATATAGAAATAATTTAAATTGCTTAAGAATTGAAAAATTAGTACAACATTCTGTTTTCTTCTTTTCTCTCTACTCCTTACTGAGCCCAGTTTTGTGACATTTCGTTTTCAAGCAGAGTTCTAGTTATGACTCAGAAGTACAGGGATAGTGACTGTTTCACTCATACATTTCAGTAGAAAAGTTTTCAGAGCTGGAGAGATGGCTCAGTTGTTTTAAGTATTGCTGTTTTTGTGGATGACTAGGGTTTGCAGTTCCCAGCATCGTCATAATGACTTACAATCACATAGAATTTCAGTTAGATGGGTTCTGTTGCCCTCTTTTTGCCTCTGCCAACACTGCATTTATGCGGTTCCAATAGACATGGGCAAAACATTCATACACATAAAATGAAAATAAATAAATCTTTAAAAATTCAGGGGGACATTTTAAACCTTCTTTCTAATGTAGTTCCAAGTGAACCCTCATGACTCTCACTGGCAGCAGCCGCAGCTTTCCTCATTGATAACTATTTACGTACCTTCCTCTTATTTATTTTCTTCCCTCCTATATGTTTTATAAAGGAAAGAACTTTGTGTGCTTACCATTTTTATACCAGAATACATTGATTTGTCACAGGACCAAGTTTTAATAATAAATGTCCTTCATGAGTTTCTTTCATCTCCAATCCCTTTCTTTTTACACAAACCAAGCAAGATATTTGATATTTTATATTTTCCAGTGCTAAAGGAAATTTGGCTCTTAATAGACATTTTTTAGTCTATCTTGATAGACTATTTTGGTAAATCATTTGATTCCTAATAGTGACGTCTTCCAGATTCTCCAGAACAATCAAAATTTCCTGTACATTTGCATATTACAAAATGAAGAAAGTTATTTACTTAACTAGTTTATCATGTATTTGTGTTCAGTAGATTGGATAGCCGTCAGTAAGACCATGGATGTTCTTTGTATTGGCAAGTATTAAATCACTGTATTTACAATTCTCTTACATAAACACTTAGATTTTGTTTGGAACATGATCAGGTAAATAAAAGCACATGGGACCTATTTTACAATGCAGAATTATTTAGAAAATCCTCCCAATGTATCTATAACCAGAACCCTGACCATTTTCCATTTTATAAGGCTATAAAGTTGAAAATATTTCCACAATTTTCAGCTGTGGCATGAAACTTAGTACTTTAAATGGGCGCTGCTTTGAAGATTTTGTTTATAAGCACCTGAATTTGGAAATCTGTCAAGTTAGTACACTGTGCTTACTAGTGAGAAGTAACTTGACTTAATGAGATTAAGCAGTATCTACAGTGAAGAACTCCCGTGATAAAGTCTCTCTCACTTGGGAGACATATACATAAAACCCTGTCAGAATTTGAGAAGCATTCCACGTGGTCTAGAGAGCAAGCAGAGATGAAGATTGATCATGGGTTGAAATTTAAAAGAAGTCCTTTTCCTTTCGTTCCCTCTACTCACTCACTCCCTTGCCTATCTTTCTTCTCATTTTTTCTCTTTTAATCGCCTTCTCATTTTGATCATTTTTTTTCTGTGTTGACCAAGTCTTGATATGTAGTGCAAATTGGTCTCAAACTCATTTCATCTCATCTCAACTGGGGCTCTAGGCACGCACCACCACCACTGCCCTAAAACAACCTTCACTTACCTATTACTGTTTTAACCATTAAATCCTCAGATAGAGGGGCATTTAAAAACTATAATCTTTAAAACCATAAAATATCATCTTTGGCATGTCTGGAAAAATACTGAATAAAATATTATTTTTTTCCTTTGTAAAATGTATATTTTTATATTTCATTCATATCATCTACTCCTCCTGCACTCAAATCCTTCCTTCTCTCCACAATTTCCTCTCAATTCATTGATGTATTTTCTTATATTTAAATGAGAAAAATATGTTCATATATATGATGCTCAGTCCTGGTGGTATTGATCATATGTATATGTTTTTAGGTTGACCACTTTGTACTGAATAACAAATTAGGGGTTTCATCCCTGGATAAGACTGACACTAGCTCTCTCTCTTTCTATCTCTCTCTCTCTCTCTCTCTCTCTCTCTCTCTCTCTCTCGCACACACACACACACACACACACACACACACAAAGAGAAAGAGAAAGAGAAAAAGAGAGAGAGAAAGCTAGCTGCCATTAACTGCCAGTATTTCTTCATCTAGGGGAGCTGTGATGGCTCTGAGAAGAGATTCCGTTTACATATGTTGAATTGTCCATTGATGTTGCTGTCTAAGTATTGTTGATATATCATGAGTGTGGCTTTTCAGTCTGTGCATGAAAAGAGAAAAGCTTCCCTGGTCTCTCACAGTTGTGATAGTAGATGAAATCAGGCTGTATTAAGTGCAAATTTAAATTTTTTAAATCTAATCAAGAAAAAAAATCAATTTTCAATACTTCATTTAGAGTTTGACTAATTTCTAGTGGCATTTATGTTCAAAATTGGAAGCTATATTTAATATGTGCTGATTGTTGACATCACTGACTGCTGAACATATTTTCAGGTTTATTTTTAGTTATGTGTAATAATGCTTATGTGGTTGTGAATGAGGCTGTCCACAGAGGCTAGAACAGTGTTGAAAATTCTAGCACTTGACCTGGAGTTATAAGCACACTGTGAATTGTCTGATAGGGTTCTGGGAACAGAATGCGGACACCCTGTAAGAACAATGCATACTCTTAACTTCTATGCCATCTCCCCAGCTCCAAATGCTGAGAAATTTTAAATTAGAAACTGTAATAAACAGTGTTTGTCACTCTGTATCCTAATAACAAATACCTTGCCCAATGATAAAAATTAAACTTATTTTCTCACAAGATTTTTGATTATCCATAGTCTGGACTATATGTTCTTTTAAGTATATATATATTTTTTTAATTTATTTATTTATTAAGGATTTCTGCCTCGTCCCCACAACCGCTTCCCATTTCCCTCCCCCTCCCCCGATCAAGTCCCCCCCCCTCATCTGCTCGAAGAGCAATCAGGGTTCCCTGACCTGTGGGAAGCCCAAGGACTGCCCACCTCTATCCAGGTCTCGTAAAATAAGTGATGACATTATAGTGGGTCTCTCAAATAATTTTTAGTTCTAAGGGTCTAGTAAAATTTTCCAGAACTATGATTGAATTGTGTGAATAGTTCAATTTTTGCTTTAGATACTTTTTAGTACTAGCACTTAATCAGCACTTAACAATTAATACTTATCAAAAAGTAATACAAACACAAGCCCGTGCTTACACATTCCTAGTGGAAATTTTGCAATAGCACTTCATGCAGCCTGGTCATCTGTCCTTGTATTTTATGGCATAATTCAGTTTGCACAGTTGTAATATAACTGTCGTTATACCAGTAAAAGGGTTGGTATTTTATATAACTATGCCAGGATATATAATCTTCTCTTGAAAGTATAGAAAGACTACACTTTGATTTCCAGGTAGGTTTTCATGTCACCAAGGAGCATATGATCTTTAAATTGACTCAAATGCAACATTTTTACAATTTTTTTTTTTTTAGGTACAGTTGGGTAAGACCAACATCATTACTAAATTTAATAATTGCTGGTGAAAACGGAGGTACATCTTATACTTGTTTTTATTTTTTGTATTTTCTTTCCCTTAGTTTAGGTTTCTAATTACTGCTATCACCACAAAACAAAACAAAACAAAAATCATCAATAGCAACAAAACCTCTGCAGAAGCTGCCAGGAAACATAAAAACAAAATGAAAAAATGCCAAAAATTCATCCTCTTCCAAGGAATCCAGTCAAGACATGAGACACTGAGGTCAGAGATTCCAGGTTACCTGCATAGAAGGGAGGATGTGAAAGAAGTTCATAACTTAGCCGGGCGGTAGTGGCGCATGCCTTTAATCCGAGCACTCGGGAGGCAGAGGCAGGCGTTTCTCTGTGAGTTCGAGGCCAGCCTGGTCTACAAGAGCTAGTTCCAGGACACCAAAACCACAGAGAAGCCCTGTCTCGAAAAAAAAAAAAAAAAAAAAAGAAGAAGAAGAAGTTAATAACTTAATACGTGTCTTTGGAACAATGCAGTGTGCAGAGGACTGGTAAGAATAAATGTCAAGAGCATACATATTCATGCGGGAAACTTAAAAAATAAAAGCGCGATATACCTTTTTAATCCTTATGTCTTTATAAATGCTCAAAAGTGCAGATATTTATGTTATAGAAGAAAATTGTCATTGGCCTTCTTATGCTAATAAACAGCTGTTTATTTAGATTCAAGTAAGGACAATCAAAACAGCTACTTGTTCTCTCAAATAAGTGAAAACTGAATCTCTGGTACAAAGAATGACTGTTTTGATCACCCATAACTCACATACAGAACATGCAAACTCACTCAGATAAAAGCCTCGTCCTAAAACTAATCAAAAGAACGTCCCAAACATGATGTTTATATTCCACCATGGACTAGTAACTGCTAAAGGGCATAAATTTTAGTTATTTTGAGATTCAAAAGCTAAAGGGGATGTTGGAATAAATGCTTTTAAAAATAAATGATTTATTTAATGGAAGCAGAGCAGGACATGGGACTCCTCTTTTTGTGTCAAAAGAAAAGAGCTCTTGTAGTCCAACCCCACTAAAGCAAGCACTCCTTTAGATGAAGAGGGATTTAATAAAATTAGCTGATTGCTATCCTGCAGCTTCTCCAGCTGCACAGAAAATTCATTGATCCATCCCATTACTTTTCAGAACTAGAACTGGTGAAAGAGACTCAAGTAAATCAATTTTCAGCATTATATAAAAAGAAACTTTGTGATTTTCAGAAGCTATTTGTGTATAATGTTATAATCGATATATTTAAGAATAAAGAAAAAAAGAGTTGAAATAGACACTGAAACAAATAAGTTGTTTCTCTCCAAACAGAAACGATCTGTAACATTTTCCAAAATCTTACATATACAGATGCTAGATGCTTATAGCTCTAGTTCGTGTTCACTAGAGCTGCAGAGTTGGAAACACTTGGCTCTGCTGCATCCTAACTTGCTATTTCTATAGGGGAGGACACAGATATAAGTAAAATGTGAGTTTTTTTTTCTATGATGAGACCATGAGACTTGGACAATTTAACCATTTTCATACAAATCGGAGTACTTGTTGGAACATGGGTTAAATACAGATTCATGTTTTCATATTTAGTTTGTCTGACAGTGTTTACTCTGTGTGTAGGAAGCATAAATAAGCTTGATATTGTATTCTGTACTACCTACTCCTGATTTAAAATTCATAAGTCAGAAAACCCCTAAATTTGTCTTGACAGGTCCTAACTCCATATCTGAAAGCAAACTTACCTCCTATAGAATTGATTTTTGCTGACTTAAGCACAATTTTGACCTCCTTAGCTCCTGTATTCAAAACCACTTTGGCTAACATCTTTAGAAATGCATGCTCCTTTGAAATATGTGACATATAAAATACATAAACCAGAGCCTACATATTTCCAAATTTATATCATGTAACAAACTAAAATATTTCCTCATAGTAGTACTGTGTATTTTAAATTTCGGTTTGTAGATACACTGAACACAGTATGATATTCCTTTATATTATGGTTCTGACTGCTTAACGGGGCAGTATATTGGATGGAAAAGCAAAATGTGAGTAACCTCTCTCAAACACAGACTATTTTTCTGGAAAATTAAGCCAGAGTTTTTCCTTCTCATTGTCTCCATTGCACAGCATCTTTGATAAACTTCTGTGTGGGTTCTGCTATCCAGTGACTTCCACTACTATTGCAATGGCATTTCTGAGTCTCGGTGATTTGATGGCTGCCCTGTGAGTACAAGTATCTATTCAAAGATACACCCTAGGGGTCTGTTTAAGCATCTGCACACGAAACACTGTCGTCTTGACAGTTACTGCTGTTCTCGGTGACTGGATGTGGTAAAACAATGATACCTGCAAATTCCTGGGGTGTTACAAACTGCAAGATCTAGACAGGCAAATTGATACCCATTACATGCAATTGTATCTTAGATTCCTGGTGATATTTTGGAAATCAGAGAGAGCAGCTGTTGCTGCTGTGAGTTCAGAACGTCATCCAGGGACAAAGGTGACATTCATATATAAATGTTCCTGTTCATAGGTTAGTGGGTTAAAGTCAGGGTCTTCTATTCGATTCCATTGGTCGACTTTTCTGTTTTTATGCCAATACCAAGCTGTTTTCAATACTGTAGCTCTGTAGTAGAGTTTGAAGTCAGGGATGGTAATGCCTCCAGATAATCTTTTATTGTATAAGATTGTTTTGGCTATCCTGGGTTTTCTGTTTTTCCATATAAAGTTGATTATTGTCTTCTCCAGATCTGTGAAGAATTTTGATGGGATTTTGATGGGGATTGCATTGAATCTATAGATTGCTTTTGGTAGAATTGCCATTTTTACTATGTTGATCCTCCCAATCCAAGAACAAGGGAGGTCCTTCCATTTTCTGGTGTCCTCTTCAATTTCTTTCTTCAAAGACTTAAAGTTCTTGTCAAATAGATCTTTTACTTCCTTGGTCAGAGTTACCCCAAGATATTTTATGCTATTTGTGGCTATCATGAAAGGTGGCGCTTCTCTGATTTCCCTCTCTGCTTCCTTATCCTTAGTATATAGGAAGGCAACTGATTTTTTGGAGTTGATCTTGTAGACTGCCACATTACTAAAGGTGTTTATCAGCTGTAGGAATTCTTTGGTAGAGTTTTTGGGGTCGCTTATGTATACTATCATATCATCTGGCTTCAGAAATAAACATGGTCTTTCTCAATTATTTTGCATTGGCTTCTTGATATAGAAGATTATCTAGCTTACTGCTCATTTGGCCATAGTCTTGTCAACTGTATTTTGACTGTCTGTCCTCATCTAATGAGAAAGTGTTCAGAGACAATTTTTCCCTTTCTGGATGTTCCTTCTGCTTAATGAATTTGAAAATAGCCCTAATTTAAGAGTGAAGTTAATATATTGTTTATGACCATGAATTGAACTTGACACATTGTTTTGAAAAATTAATGTTTTCAGTGCATTTTTCATAGCACTGATACTTCTCATGCCACTTATTTCAAAGCAGGAAACATAATTATAACCCATTTCATGCTTGTGCTAGACTCAATATGCTTAGGAATGGAGTTTAGAAGCTTGTAAATCTCGGGTACTCACTTAAAATATCTCTTTCAGTTAATAGCACTTAATACTGCTAATTCCTTTGGCTAACATAAATACTGAAGATTACAGAAGAAAAATCTCCTGATTCTGACATAGTGGCTGATACCCAAATCATTTACCTATTTATTTTGCTGTATTTATTGACTCAAATCTTCAAGGAATTTTTGTTTCCTTTTAGCTCATGTGAGATACAGTGGATGACTCATTTTGTCTTCCTTCTTAAAGGCTTATTATATTTTAATTACCTTTACTTAAGTACTTTAATTTTGCATCTTGATGTTTGTGTTATGCAATTTCAGTTGAATGCTATGTATTTGTGAACGAAAGAGACTTTAAAAATTTATGTTTAGATTAAAAAATTGTTCATGTTTAGATGAAATGAAACTATACAGCAGCAAAGATGTGTTTGTTCACTGACTAAATTCTTTTTATTGTTTAGAACCATTATTCTGCAGAATAAAGAAGTATGGACAGTCTTAGTGAGGTGAGGGAGCTGGTAGCATCCCCTCTTAGCAAACAGCTAAGTGATTACAGTGCCCCTGAGAACAATAGCTTTTGTATTTTCTGGAATCTCGTTTTCTCTTGAACCCAAACACCACCATAAATTCCCACCTGATGCTTTCTCTTTCCTTTCAAGTATTAGCTGGTTGGTCCAAGTACTTTATAAATACCTTACCCTCACAGGCTACTTTCCTGGACTTGGTAAAAAAATGATCCCTCCTATCTTCATTTCTGTTTAAAAGTTCAATGTATATTATATATATATTTTTTCTTTTAAAATATAAAAGTAAACATTTTTGAATTCTAAACTTCTGGGCTCTGGCAGTTGTTAGATCACCTGGAATTTTGATGTGGTCCCACACATGTGGTAACTACAAAGTCAAACTGTTAAACAAAACCAACAGAATAATCTGCATTGTCCATGACTTGTAGCCAGGCCTTGATCTGAAGGTGTCATGCTACACAAAGAGCTAGCGTTTTGGAACGTGGTTTATCTGTTTCAGAAAATGAAGAGTTGGTTGACAGGATTGAAACCTCTGGCTCCAGGCAGTCTAGGCGCTTTAATTTGGGTTCTTAGATCACTAAGCCAAGTCCTGTAGCTCTCAGAAACTGTATTCATACACAGATAACCATTATACCAATCAAGTAGACATTCTTGCAGTAAGAACTTCACCAACTTTTACTTGTATCTTCAAATGTGTTACTGCTTAATCTCATCATGTGTGTCAGGTTGAATCAAAGTGGCCTTTCCTTTTTAATCTTTTTAACTCCAGTTATAAGTAATTATAAGTAATTTAAAATTTTTTGTCCATACATTTTTAGACTACACTCTCAAAAGATATTGTAACTGGATTTGTCAAAATATTGCAATGTTATTTTATCTATGAAAACCTGAAGAAAATAAATAATGTTTTTCCCTTAATTTCAGCAAAAACTGTAGTCCTGTGATACTGATGTCTGCAGCAAGTCAGTTTCCTTATTTTTTCATTTCATACTACCTTTAAGGAAAATCAATTTAATTTTTTTTACTTATCCTTCCATTAAAATAAATTGGTTTACATTTATTTGGAAGATTTGATGCTTATTTAATAGAGACCAGATTTAGAACAGGTGTATTGGTGCATCCTTTTGATTCCAGCACTGAGGAAGTAGATCTTTGTGAGTTCAAGGCCAGCCTGGTTCACACGTGGAGTTTCAGCTAAGCCATGGCTACCTTAGAAGAAACTGTCAAAAACAAACAAACTAGCAAATAAATAGAAAGAACCAGAAGAGAGTTAATTTTCTGGGCAATTTATGTGAGTAAAATTTTAAAACCTGACATCTAATGTTAGAATTGCAGTTTTCCCACTATTGAAATATAGCAAATAAACATTAAATGTTTTTTCAGCAAGTCAACTTATAGTTCATCTCATTCACTGATTATATGAAATTATGATAGAGATATTGGATTAGTTGTACAGAAAACAAAACAGATTTCGGTATTAGTTTCTCAAGCAAATACTCAGAAACATATGGAATATCAGTTTGAGTTTTACAATGAAAGTATGACTCAGTGGGTAAAAGACTTGCCATAGCAGCCTAGTAGCATGGCAGCCTGGTGACCTGACTTTGATCCCTGGAGCCTTGATGTAACAGCTCTATGTAGGAGTGTACACATGTCTATGGGGAGATATGGGGTAAAAGCAAGTGACTTTCCCAGGCAGCAAGTGGTGGGCAACAAGGCTGGGCTACAGAGCAGCAGAAACAAGAGCAATTGCATTACAAGGTATGAAGGTAACTGAGTCCTGAATCTCATCCTCTGACTTCCACGAATGAATACCCATACTCACTCACACGTGAACAAAACTGAAATTTAGCTTGGGAAAATGAAATTAACTACTGCATTTAGTAATAATTAGCATTACATGTAGTATGTATCTAATTAAAAAAAGAGAAAGGAAAGCAAAGGTATTTGTGTGATCTGGATTAAAACATAGTCATCTCTAAAGGCCGAAGTTGGTGAAGTGGAATTATGGCATTAATTTTTCCCTTGCTCTCAATAAATGTGGATGAAAACTTGTCCTTAGATCTGGGTTCTGTATGACATAAAATTTAAGACTCTTAGACTCTGATTGAACAGTTTCAAGCCTAAATATTCATTAAAATAGTATCTTTTATTTTTTGCAATGTACAGAGGTGATAAAAATAGAGAAGTTGCATTTTGACCAGGCTGTCTTCATTTTGAAGGCTGCACATTCTGTACTTTGAATTTCCATTCTCTTCAGATGTTCATAAAACTCTCCACCTAATAAAAAATGATGAGAGAGAAATACCCAATTATTTTCGCTTACATGGGCCTCTTTTATGTGCCATTTGGATAAAGATAAAATCTTCAAAGCCAGATTAGTTGTATCTTCCATCTCTCTATCATAAACTGTCTTTTATGTATCGTGTTTCTTGCTGACTGCTAGGCAAATGGAAGCCTACCAGAAGTTCTTATAAATGACTGGGAAATAACATTCATATTGGGTGTCTGAAGAAGCACTAGATTGAATGGACTTCATTGCATAAACAAAAACCTTCAACATTTTTCCAAGTATAAAATATCTGAATGATAGTGGTATTCCCTGAAGTTGCATTGTAGATGAGCGTGCAATGAAGATGTGGAGAAGATGAGTAGTATTTTTTTATTGAATGTAACAATGAACTTAGAGAGAGGTAGAATTAATTTTCTCATTGTTAGAAATGAATCCCTTCACTTTAATACTGATTGTTTTACACACATTCTCATCTACACACTCAAAGATATTCTTTTTTATTTTTTCTTCCTCTTTTTTTATTACTTTAAAAAATAATATCAATCAAAATGGTCACTTTCTCCCTTCCTCCCACAATTCTCCCGCTTCCCACCTCCCAAACTCCCTCCCATCCTCCTCCAGTCCTAAGAGAGGGCAAGCACCCTGCCCTGTCAGAAGTCCTAGGCCCTCCCCGCTACATCCAGGCTTAAGAAGGTGTGTATCCAAGGAGAATAGGATCCCAAAGAGGCAGTACATTCATTAGAGACAAATCCCAGTGGCATTTTCATTGGACCCTCAGTCTGCCCCAATTGTCAATCACATTCAGAGAGTCCAGTTCTATCCCATGCTCTTTCATTCCCTGTCCAGCTGGAGTTGGTGAGCTCCCAATAGCTCAGGCACACTGTCTCAGTGGGTGAACCAAACCACTGACTTCCTTGCTCATATTCTCCCACCTTCTGCTCTTTAAATGGACGTTGGGAGCTCAGTCCAGTGCTTCGATGTGGGTCTCTGTCTCTGTCTCCATCCATCGCCAGATATTCAAGTTAGTCACCATTGTGATTATGGAACAAGGCCAGTTCAGGCACCCTCTCCTCCACTGCCGAAGGTCCTAGCTGGGGTCGTCCCTGTGGACACCTGGGAACCCTTCCAGAGCCAAGCCTCTTGCCAACCCCAAAATGGCTCCATCAATTAAGATATCTCTTTCCCTGCTTCCTTTCTCCATCTCAACCATTCCACTCCCCCAAGCTCTTCCCAACACTCCATTCTCCCTTCTCCTTTCCCCTCTCCCCTTTTCTTCATCCCACCCTGCCCCCATGATCCCAACTTTTGTCTGGTGATCTTGTCTGCTTCCAATTTCCAGGTGGGTCTATATATGTTTTTCTTTGGGTTCACCTTATTACTTAGCTTCTCTAGGATCAGTGTCCTTTGTTTATGGCTAGAATCCACTAATGAGTTAGGTCATACCATATTCATATTTTTGGGTCTGGGTTATCTCACTCAGGATAGTGTTTTCTACTTCCATTCATTTGCATGCAAAATTCAACATGTCATTGTTTTTTTTTTCCACTAAGTAGTACTCTAATGTGTAGATGTGCCACATTTTCATTATCCATTCTTCCATTGAGGGGCATCTAGGTTGTTTCCAGGTTCTGGCTATTACAAATAATGCTGCTATGAACATAGTTGAACAAATGCTTTTGGAGTATGATTGGGCATCTTTTGGGTATATTCCCAAGAGTGAATCCTGAGATAGGTTGACTCTCAATTTTCTGAAAAACTACCATACTGATTTCCAAAGTGGTTGTTCAAGTTTACATTCCCACCAGCAATGGGTGAGTGTTCCCCTTACTCCATATCCTTTCCAGCATAAGCTATCATTGGTGTTTTTGATTTTAGCCATTCTGACAGGTGTAAGGTGGTATCTCAAAGTTGTTTTGATTTGCAGGTATTTCAAAGATAAACTTTTCTCTTTAAAATGCTGAACTGACATATGAATCATATCTTGTTCTGCTTATTTCTTCATATTTTCTAAGGAAATATAAGACTTACAGTTGTTTGTATGTGTGCCCAGTGCTTCTCTGATTATTCATCCTGCAGGTACTTTCAATGGTAATTCCTTTAAAATCCACTGGTATAATCCATAGTCTTGAATGAAAATATTGATTTTAAAAATTAAGTTTTTTATTTTACTTGAATGGAGATTATTCTCATATATTTTGTCACAAGATATTATGAAAATATCCTATGTGGAGATACGTACTATGAAATCTTAAATCTTAAGGACAGAAATCATGCATGCATAGGAGTCAAACAAAGTAAAACAGAGTCTGTGTTTTAGAAATCTAATTCATATGAATTAATTCCAAATACTTCTTTAAATATTACAAATCATTCTGTTGACTTTTTTTTCAGGCTTTCCTGTAACTCAAATAAAAGCTAATAATGGCGGGACACTTAAATTACATCTTGAATTATCTTAAGCATCTGTAATTGATTGATTTACTCCTCACAACAATACTATGAAGAAATTTTATTATCCTCATTTTACTCAAAAGGAAATTGAGGAACAGAGAGGCTAAGTGGCCAAGGTCACACATCTGGTAAGTGGTAAGGACTCTGAGCCGCTTTTGATTGCCTTTGCAAAGAGATATCATAGGATGCATATCCCTAGTGCTATTTCTCCCTTAAATTTTGTTATTAGTTGGATGCTATTAACAAACCTGTGTTTCTACTGTAATCTATATGCCAGTGGGTTATAAATGAACAAATGAATGAATGAAGTATGTCTTTAATAGGACAATTTCTCCTTTACTCCAGACAAAAGTGTTCAGCGAGGGTGTTTGCTACTTGAAGTTGTGGATATATTATGTGAAATGAGTTGTCAATCAAGGCAGGAAGCATGGAATTGATTTGTCCTCACAGACTCTGGAAAGAGTAATACCATAGCTTGATTTAGAACAGTAAGTTTCTGGACCTGTGAAACAAAATCCCGTTTAGTTAAACTTCCAGTATGTGATACTTTGTAACAGAGTTGTAGAAACCTTATGTAGTATTTACATGGTATACAGACCATGTTTATCGGACATATAAGTGCTGACAACCTGCACAGTACAACTCACAGGTGATACTCATGCTTGCTTAAAAGGAAATGCATTGAGCAATAGGGAAATACTTGTATTAGTGGTAGTAAAATGATAAGACTATCGGATAGGCAGGGCATGTTACAGAGTTGAGTTAATACTTTACATTGGGATATTCAAAAGGAGAAGAAAACGAGTATTATTCCACAACAAAAGATGCCTTAGTAGATGGAAAATGAAGGATCAGAAGTTGAAGATTATCCTCGGGTGAATACTGAGTTTGAATTCAGCCTGGCTCCATGAAATCATGTCTCAAATAAAGAAAAAAATGGTAAAAAATTATATTCACATGTCGCTTTGCTGTTAAGCACTCAGAAATGCATCATTGGGTGGTTTTATCATGAAAGCCTCATAGGGCCAGGGTTTACTTACTGCAGGCTGCTTGTTCTAGTTCTGAATCTGCCCTTGATTCCTATCTTCAATCAAGAGACAGAAGAATCAGAAGGGCTAAGAAGCTGTGGAGACGTAGTCGAGCTCATCATTTCCCAGAAAACGCTTTGGAAATATGAGTATATTCCCTTATCCCCTTATCTTTAATATAGTACCTGTCTTTAAGTTTTTGTTTTGTTTTGTTTTGCTATAAGTCTCTCCACTTTGAACACCTGGGTAACTACTTAAATTCCACTCATTATATACCCGTGTGATTCCCAATTCCTCAGCAACTTTCTGACAACTTCCTCCAACTTACCCAGAGAACAGCATACAAACACTCTAGAATGTTTCCTCAGCACCTGGTTTCTGTTCTTTGCTGCTTTTTCTCATAGTATTGTATATCATAACTCTGTCAAATTATCCACAAAAAGAAACAAAAGTGTTCTTTAATGAGTAAGGATTCTTTCTCTTAATCGAAAAGAATAAACCTAATGTTACGAGGTGAAGGCAATAACTTAAAGCTAGTTCTATACAGCACTGTTTTAAAATGCTCTTCCTATGTACAGTTCAGGAAATCAACCAGGCAGCAAGATCTTAGATGGACCAAATAATGCTGTATATGTGTTCAAATAAGTTCCCAGGGATGCAATCTACTCAGTTCTTTCGCATGGAAAACAATACACAGATACTTAGAGTGTTTTAAGAAAGCTGTAGGTATTAAAATGTAATTATTAGGAACAGCATGTTCCTCAAAGTAGACTAAATAAAGGGATTATAAGACCGATTTCGTAAAGAAAGGAATTCGAGGCTGTGAAAATGCCCAGAAGATAGAGAAGTCGGAGCCAGATTTTGTGTATCTATTTTATTGTTCTGAAGCACTTAGTTTGATATTTAATACACCTAACATTTTAGTTAATGGCTGAGTAAGACAACAATTGCTAATTGTTAGAGTTCAGTGCAGATGGCAGGGCTAACCCTTCAATCAGCAGATTCTGATTGTGATAGCCTTCTGTCATGAACAAAGGATAACAGTCTAAACAATAAACATTGTTAGTGCATGAGTTTAGACTATCATGCAAAATATACTTAAAAAACTAAGATCAAATAGTATAAATAACGCATAACAATTATTAACACATTTTATCTTTGAAAAATGTAATGACTGTTCATGGGCTTATTAGTCTGTAGTTTTACATCAGACTGTAAGTGCAAAATAAATTAGAAAGTGGTTTACAATACATAACTTGCCAAAGAAAAGCAATTCACAATATACTATATATTCATCAAATTACTTTTTTAAATGAGAAGAAATATAGCAAAACATATTGTAAAGAAAATAAGAGCAGGTTGTTTCTTATTACAGGTATCCACTAGGTCAATTGAACTGCTCACCTTACATGATAATTAAGTAAATGTGAATGAAGGCTTCTGTGATAGTTTCTCATATTCACTATGTGGTAAATAACTAAGATACGTGGTTAATGTAAGATTGTTATTAGTATGCAAATAGTTAGTTGCTGGTAGTGTTACAATTGGTACAAATGGTAAAAACCCTAAAAAGATTGCATATTATCTATGATCTTCTATCAATTATAAGTATATATTCTGTATAAACTCACACATTCAATAGATCTTGTCACCCAGCCAATCTTGAGAAGCTTGCTGAGATTGATCCAATCAATAAGGGAATATTTTTTATGGCTTAGCAAAGATATTTTTACAACATTTTCTGCAATATCAAAAGTATTGGAAACAAACCAAATAACCAGTTAGAGATTTATTCATATACTCCAGCAGAAATGGCAACAAACTTTGATTTAAGGAAGCCAAATAGTTCCTTTTTCTACTATTAATATTGAAAATAAAGAAATTTGTAAGATTCCATATTCACTGTGAATTTCTAGTGTCTTGAAATTGCTGCCATTTTAATAAAGTACATTTTAAAGCATCTTTACATATGTTTATAGGTTTGCAAATGGGCTATTTTAACATTAATTATATCTTATGATAAATAGTTTATCATTCTAACTTTCTGATATAGTTAATACTAATATATTCCTGATCTTCAGGCAAGCATTATTTGCTAGATGCAAATAAAATATCACTATAAACAGGAACATTAGTATAATCTCACTAATGTTACTTTACAAAAAAAATAATATAGTAGACGAAAGTTGGGAAGCAGAGGCAGGTGGATCTCCGTGAGTTCAAGGCCAGCCTCGTCTACAAGAGCTAGTTTCAGAATAAGCCCCAAAGCTACAGAAAAACCCTGTTTCAAAAAACAGAAAAAAATCATATGTAGAAGCCTTATTAGTATTAATGAGTTCAGCAAGTTTAATGAATATAATAATATTGTTTCTAATGAATATGTAACAGTATCCATTAAACTGTAATTTAGAATAGAACAACATTTACACTAGCAAAAGCAAACATAAGAAGGCAAGCGTGATTTAACAGAGGATTGACAAGACTATTTGCAGTTCGGGGTTGAATTTACAGAGTGTTATTAGAAGAGTTGTATAGTGGACTTTCTATTCTGCTCACATTTTGCCTCTGTTGTAAGAAACATCAACAGAATAGAGAACACAGTATCTAAACATCTCCTTTGCAGAACATGTTCGATTTGGTTTCTCCTTCTGACTGGCTGCTTGAAGCTAACGCCTGGCATTGTTGTGTGCTTCAGGACGCACGTCAGTCTCCATGGAAAGCCACCTGCTCTCACTCAGAAGTTGACACTGTGACTTCCACATTGTCATATTTCAGGGCTCCAATGTCATTAACCATTCTCAAGCTAACTTTCTAGGGGTGTGTCAGACAAAGTAAGTCAACATGCCTGAGTTGGCTTCATTGGCACCTGGACCCACTCAACTTGAGAGAGAAGAGCTCATCTGTCACTCAGTATACCCTGAGATGTTGAATTTAATTTGGTTTCTTACCTAGAAGAAGGAAGATGGAAGGCTTAGTAAGGTTCGCTTGAGTTGTTTCACCCATGATCAATACGTTAGTGTGAAATATTGATCCACACGCCCTGAGGTTCTCACTCACATGTTTGGGAACTAAAAGAATAACAAGAGTTCTTCGTGGGCCACTGTGAGTTTCACTGATCAGACTTGTTTTTTTAAAAGTTAATTCACTTTTATTAACTTACTGTTCAATTTTGGTCTCCCTTCAGCTTCCTTTGCATTCCTTTAAATCTCTTCTCTTGTCTCTTTTCAAACTGGAAGCTTATGCCCTTAAGATGATGCCTGACTTGGATGTATAAACATCTCTAGACACAGGCTGCAGCCAACAGGTTTCAGAATATTTAATTTAAATTATTTGGTGTTCAAAATGTGCCGTAATTCTCTTTGTGACAGCGTTTTTATTCCGTGACCGATTTAATAGTTTTATACATGTATATTTGCTTTGAGGTTAATTATTTCTTGTGATGGCATAGCATAGGGCAGCGCCTGAGACAAAAGAGAGCTGAGACTCTCCCTGTTTCAACTCTCCCACTGCAACTTTCAGAGCTCTCTCTTTCTACCAAGGCGGTTCATACCCCTGTGGCAGGCAATTAAAGGCTTCACCTCGATTTTACTGCATTCCAGGCCTGGGGTTTTAACTGACTGCCCGCTCTGACAACTCAGAATCCACCTTCGCAGCTGAGCGCCTGACAATGAATGGGTTCAAACCACACACATGTTCATATCCCGAGGCATCGCCTACAATTTTCTAATCCACTCTTCATCCTCGGTAATTTATTATAACTTAAGCTGATTTATCTTTGCACAGGTATCCTGGAGTTGGATTAGTAGGAACATGTCTGTTGTTTCTTTGATTTCAGACTGTTCGCTTATCCTTTGATTGCAGCTAATTGATTGTTCTAAAAATTGTGTTGTAAGCCAAGATCGGTGATGAATGGCTATAAATGCCAAGACGTAGGAGCTTACCACAAGAGTACCACAAGCTTGAGGCGAGTGTAGGCCATGTGAATAGATCTTTTCTCCAAAATAAAGGAAAAGTCCTATTGCCAGTGGGAGTGTTGGTCTTTCCAACTGAAAGAGAGAGAAGAGAAGCAGAAACATCTGACTTCATTACCCTGCTTCCAAATGTTAAACCATAAACTCATCGCGATTTTTCCAGAAACATGGAAGGATATTAAATCTTGTCATGGGTGAGAAACTCTATTTCTAAATTTCCTCATATGCTTTTGTGCTTCCTCAAGCTTGTGAGCAAACAATACCTTTGCAAATTGTTGATCCTTCCTGATGCCTATGTTCATCTACTAGCTTAATATCTAGTTCAGGGTCTCCAATCCTGCCTGGTCTTAGTACTCCCAGATGAGACTTAGCCCTACCTGAGTGTCTGACGCTCCGCAATGTAACTTGAAACAAGTCCTAGAGAAATAAATGAACATCCTGCAAAGCACTTGGAAGCATTCATATGATCATCAAATAAGAGACTATTTATTAAAAAAGACAAGTAAATTATTTAACTCAGAAGTTTTAGCAAATCCTGAATCTCAAGGTCCTTGGATCCTGATTCAAAGTGGTAAATTTCCATAACTTCCACTGCTAGTCCAGGTTTTCCTTCTCTTGTCTTAGAATTCATAAGGTAAGAGTCCTTAGTGGTGCCAGGGAAGTGCATCAGTTTCCTAATTTATAATGTGTTTATTTATTATAAACAAATATGAAACTGATGTGCTTACTATGAAGTGCACCAACAGTTTATAGAAAAAGCCATTCAACATTATAGTTTCTATTGTTTACATTTTCTTCATATCTTTTTTCATTTTTTTTATTAAAATTGGTTTTTACTTTATATATCAACCCCAGTTTCCTCTCCTTCTCCCTCTCTTTCTCCTGTCCCTGACCTCCTCCCATCCATTTCTCACAGGGAACAAGGCCTCCCTTGGGGCATCAACAAAGTCTGGCATACCAAGTTGAGGCAGGACCAAAGCCCTCCCTACTGCATCAAGGTTGAGCAAGGTATCCCATCATAGGGAATGGAGTCCAAGAAGCCAGTTCATATACCCAAGATAAGTTCCGGTCCCATTGCCAGAAAGCGCACAAACAGATGAAGTCATACAACTGCCATTCACATTCAAAGGACCAAGTTTGGTCCCATGCAGGCTCCCAGTCCAGAGTCCATGAGCGCCTACTAGCTCAGGTCAGCTGTCTCTGTGGTTTTCTTCATCATGTCCTTGTTCCCTGCACCTTCCTTGTTCATATAATCCCTCCTCCCTCTCTTCAACTGAACTCCAGGAGCTCAGCCCAGTGCTTGGTTGCAGATCATTGTTTCTGCTTTTATCAGTTACTGGATGTAGATTCTATGATCACACTTGGGGTAGTCACTAATCAGACTACAGGGGCAGGCCAGATCAGGCACCTACTCCACTATTGCTAGGTGTCTTAGCTGGGATCATCCTTGTGGATTCCTGGGGAATTTCCTTAACACCAAGTTTACCCCTATCCCAGTAATGGCTCCTTCTATCAAGATGTCTGTTTCATTGTTCCTCTTCTCCATTCCTACCCCAGCTAGGTCATCTTGTTTCTTCATGTCCCCATTCCCATCCCCTCCCTTCTACCCCCTCCCAGTTTGTTCAAGAGATCTTAACTATTTCCCCTGCCTGGGGTCCTCCATGAGTGTCCTGTGTACCCTCTTTGGGTACTCCTTTTTACCTAGTTTCTCTGGGGTTGTGAACTATAGCCTAATTATTCTTGATTTTGTGCCTGATATCCTCATTTTCTCCATATCTTAAAGATTCAATACTTCACTTCTATTGATGCCTCCATCCCATTCTACTTCATGACTCAGTTTACTGTACATAGACAAATCTTAGAATTATAACAATAGTGCATGCCAAAGACTCTCAACAATCAGTCTTATGTCAATGATAGGACGTCCTACTTATGTGAGCCATGGGCTACTCCCACAGCACACTCTTCTGGAAAATAAAAACTGTCTATTGATGCCCATGAATTTCAAATTCAAGATATTTTTATTAATTCAAGGCATGTCAGAGGAAGGAAAATGCTTAGATTTTAACAGTTTATATTTATACACACAGAGAGAAAGATCTCTTGCTAGTTGGAGGAAATTCAAAGTGGAATTCAACAGTCTGACACTCAGGCAGAGCACAGAGATTCACTCAGAGCAAGACCTCAGTATCCTTATAATCATTGTTGACCTATTCTACCTTTTATACTTTCTGTCTATCTGGACCAATGGAATATTCTTTTTGTCTCATTTACATATTTTATATAGAAAATAACACTCTCACTCTTCAATTTGATTGTAGTTAAGATATGGAAAATGCAAAAAAATTAATTTTTCTCAACATATATTAAAAGTTCTCTTTTGTCTTAGTTGCGGTTACTGTCGCTGTGATGAAATATCATGACCAAAAGCAACTTGGGGAGGAAAGGGTGTATATCACTCATAGTTCCAAGTACTAGTTCATCATCAAAAGCACCTAGGGCAGGTATTCACAGAAGGCTCGAAACTGGAGGTAGAAGCTGATGCAGAGGCCATGAAGAAGTGCTGCTTAGTGACTTTCTCCCCATGACTTGCTCAGCCTGACTTCTCATAGAACCCAGGACCACCAGCCCAGGATGACAACGTTCACAACAGGCTGGACCCTCCCATCAGTCACAATTTAAGTAATTCCCTGAAAGGTTACTTTCAGCCTGATCTTATGGAGACATTTTCCTAATTAAAGTTCCTTTCTATTGGATGATTTAGCTTGTGTCAAGTTGACATGAAACTATCCAATACATACCACATGCTGAACGTGGGTTCTTTTATTTTGTTATCAATGACCCTTTGTTTTGATTGTAAATTTCTGTGTGAGTATGTCATCTTCCCTCAGTTCCTTGCTAGAGATGCACTCACAGATCCACCCATAGGTGTGCTCAGTTGGTAAAGTGCTTATCTCATAAGCATGAGGACCTGAATTCAGCGCTCAGATTTCCCTGGAAAATGTCAGATATCATAATATTCATTTGTAATTACAGTGTTTGGGAGGTAGGGACAGGAGGAAAGCTGAGACTTGCTGACCAGCCAGTCTATCCCATTGAGTGAGCGCCAGGCTAAATTGAGACCTCTTTTAAAGGATGTGCATGGTGTTCCTGCGGATGACACACAGAGTTGCTCCGGGCCTACATACATACTCTCACATAAAAGAATACACAATATGCCCCCAACACAGACACATAACAATTAAAAGAGGAAAAATATTTAAAAAATTTTTCACTTTTAAATGCATCTTAGTCGGTCAGGTATCCCATTTTTTTTTTATTTTCATGGAGTAGTACCAGTTATGTAACCACATCATCTACTACACAAATATTATTGTAAATCACATATATGGTTTTCTTCCCCTGTCAAAGTGAACTGTAAGGTGCATTAGTACAAGAAGTTGTTAGAAAATGTTTTCAGTATATTCAAGATGAACCCGAAGATGGACAATGTCTACACACAGACTATTGTGAAGAGTTTTGCCAGCTTTTTTGCATAACAGGTCATGATGTACACCATTGGAAACATTCCGGCACAACAAATTAATACTGGAAGTTGAAAAAGTATTAAAGTGGTCAAAGATACCCCAAAAGGTATATAGTGACATTGAGTGATACTCCCACATGGTGAAAATTGACTTTTAGACTTAATTACAACAAAGTTGTAGGATCTTGCACAATTTATTTAAATCTTGTTGGTCAAAATTTTTCTGCAAAGAGCATTGAATCCTCTAGCCACATTTTGTGGTCCTTCCATCTCTAAATTTTTCTTTATCCATGACAAATATTTTAAGATACTTAATTTTTGTGATTGTTGATTGTCAAAGTATAAATATAACTAGTTTTAAAGTAAAAGTAACTATCTTCTAAATTACAGAAGGTGGCATTATTGTTGTATTCCATGTGTACAGATAAACTTGCAAAATTATATCTATGTGCCTTACAGAAAATCACAAAGAGTTTCTGTGTCAAAATAAGAGAAAATACTGGAAAACAAATTGTTAAACTTTATTATTGGAAGTTTTGAAACAGTGGAATCGGGCCTTTGTTGTTAAACCTAAATTTCCAGTTACTTTCTGCCCTCCCTTCGTTTAGTTTAATATGTATTAGAAGGCATATAACCAGGCACCCTAAGAGATACTTTCTCTATCCCTATATCATTCTCAATCCTAGTATTACTGTACTGAAAGAATCATGATGTGCTCAAGAAATCTTGGATCTGTGGTTATATCAGCATTAAAATATACAAATTAAACACTAAAAAGGATATCACAGTTTCTCAATTTTCAAATTGTTACGGGCATTTATGGAGCAGCTAATTGAACAACAGAGCCACCATTATCCGACTGTAAGCCCATGCATTCCTGTTGTCAGAGTGGGTTGTGCTAGCTGAAGCAGCATGTGGAATGAACCACCCTGAGTAAATGACGGCAGTGCTCATAGTGCCAGTTCAGAGTCAGAGTTTTTGTCTTCTTGAGTCTGTTTATTCTATGCCTACTCAATTCGTGTTCCCAGACACTGCACATTTGTGGACCGTGTCTGGGTTGTTTTTACTAATACAGCCTTATAAACATGGAATGAGGAAATATGCAATACTGCAGAGTCGATCTGAAATTTCTGAATTGCTGTGGAGAATTCTTGGCAAACTGCAAAGCCTTTGAGCAAAAGGATGGATTTCCTAATTTGTCTTTATACTATAGACAAAAGCATGTGGATAAAATTAGGAAATTTAGACTATTAGAAGAAGATACTGTTCTGGGATGGAAAGCATGGTATGCTGTAGGGGCTCATCTTAGATGTGATGTTGGCCAGGAGCCTTTCTGAAATTAAAGTGGAAAATCTCAGTCATAACCATAATCTTCTGATGAATCCTTCCTCTGATTTTGTTCTTCATACAGTCCCTCATGTCTCTGCTTCTTCAGATCCACACTTTTGTATGTCTAATAATATACTTTTTTAGAGATATTGTTTGTTTTAGAAGTAACAACATCTTAATGAAGTCTTAAATGGTCTCTAATTCAGTATGAGATTTGGAGTTGTCAAAAAGAGGGCACTGGAAACATGTACTAAGTTGAAAGGCAAAGGACCATAAATTTTGGGACAGACATGACACATCTCAAGCCAGGGAATGTCAGAAATCACCAGAAATGCATCCAGGCTTAGGCAATAAAGAGCTTAGAAATATGGACCTCTAGATTGAACTGATTGATGCTCTCAGCGCCTCAATTAGAAGGCTTTTAGCCCCCACAACTCTGATGTCATGAATTTCTTAGTGAAACTATCACCATGCTCTTGTAAGTTGCTGCTGTCCTACAAAACTGGTATAGCATCACCGTGACAAAAATATAATGTCCTTGTTGTAGATACAGAAGACCTGTGTACCTGTTTATAATTTATCCATACAATATCCAGTTAGACACATAAAATCACACACACAGAAATATCTGAAAAAGCAGAAAATTTCTATCTATCTAAGGAAGGAAATGATTGCATTTGCTTCATCATTTTAATTTAGAAAATAAAAAATAGTCACTCTGCAGTTCAGAGTTACTTCTAGTTTTGCTGCTGAAGGGCACATTCTGAGACATGCATTGCTTTGTGGTGCGTAAGTGTCTTAAGATACTAAAGTGTCCTTTCATAGTCCTTCCTGGAATATGTTGGTCACTCAGTGGAATCTTGATGAAAGAGAGTTAGCAGGCACAACATGAATGAGGTGGCTCCTGACACAACAGTGGACACGTAATATTTTTAGTTATTCTTATCAACTGACCCTAAAAATTCTTTCTGGGTGATGTAATCTAGAAAATAATCCGAATCAGCATGTTAAGATGCAGAAATATAAGTTAGGCTGCACATGTTTGGGTGACATGGTAGACCACAAAGTAAGTAAGTAGTTGGAGAATTCACACATGTTCTGTCAAAGTGGTTATGAAAAGAGACATAGAATCCTTCTCTCTCCCTCTCTGCTTCTTAGCTTCCTCTTTTTATACAGAAGTATAGGGTGCTAGAAAGAAAGGAGAGAATAATAAATAATTATAATATTAATAATAATAACCTGAGTGTTTATACAAATACGTGTGTTTTCATGTGTACATGCCTCTGTGTGTGTGTGTTTGTGTGATTTGTGTATATGTGTGTGAGACCTACTTCCTTATAAAGAGCACTTCTGATTTTATGCTGATATGTATAATAGGCGTTTCAAGGTTTTGTTCTAATAATTACCATTGACTCTGGTTCCAGATATAGGGTTTCTAAATCCCTTAGAATTTGGAGGGTGATGTTCTTGCATGGAGACTATTGATGGGACCCTGAAAGGCCTCATGATAGGCACTGATCACTGGAAAGACCAAGATGTGAGTAAAAGAAAAGTGGAATATTGTATTCTACAAAGAAATCAGAGTCAACGTGAAGAAAATCAAGTCGTCACATTCATATGTTTCATCCCTTGGGTTGGTGAGTATATTTCTGGTCTAAGAAAGTGGTCTCTCCTAGTTTCATCAGGTCGGTAGTTCTTGTATTTAGAACTCTGGAAGAGGGTGTTCTGTGGGACTCTAACACTGACTGTAGGCAGAGACTGCAGTTTCATTTCCTGGCCACCCAAACCCAAATAATCACATAAAACTATCTTAACTACAAAAATGTTCATCCTATTGGCTCAGGCTTATTATTAACTAGCTCTATAGATTCAAAAAACCCATAATTCTTTTCTATGTTTAGCCCCGTTTCTTGTTTCTTACTCAGCACAGCATTCTCATCTTGTTTCTTCTCTATCTGGATGATGACTGCAGACTGAGCCTTTCCTCTTCTCAGAATTCTATTCTGGTTACCATGCCTATAATTCCTGCCTGGCTACGGCCAATCAGTATTTTATTAAACCAATACAAGTGACAAATCTTTACAGGACACAAGAGCATTCCCAACAGCAACTGGATGTTCTGGATCAGCTAAGAAGCCTTTATCACACACAAGTAACTAACAGTTTCCTTGACTTCAATTTGCCATCATAAAAGTCACCAAATTTTGCAAGACTTGTTGTAAGGGTAGATTTGTAGACAATTTGTGGAAAGTGTGGGTAATCTGACTAGCCACTCTTTAGGATTATTTTCCGAAGTGGGTGGTGGTATTCTGTATCTAAGTGCTCTACTAACACCAGACAAATTGTGTCCTGGTAAAAGTGCAAGATACCTGCTTGGCACCCAGATATTTTGGAGACTTGATTAGTATGTAAATACCACATATTCACTATCAAAAATGTTTAGTGAGGTATAAAAAATTGTTTGCTTACCACGCGGTAAGTTAAACATACAGCTATTAGCTGCGCAGCTTCCTGACTCCTTGTTTTCATCTACATATTTTCCCTAAACCCTGTGTGCTTCGCCGTGATTTGACATAGCAACTTTACACTGTAGACCGACTCTGCTTAGGAGACAAGAGACAGAATGATCTCCTGATTGTTTCTCAACTCTGAAAAGTACTCTTTTGCAAATTCAAGCTGAAAAAATGTAACAGAAAGAAATCTGATACAAGCAACAGGAAGAATAAATCATCTAAAAACAATGTCAAATGAAGAATTGCTGCTGCAGAATTCAAGAAAGAAATGGAATATTAAGAGGTGTTCACAAAACACTAAGATGAGTTGACAATGGCATCCAAATAGTAGTAATGGCAGCCATATACTAGTTGAAATTTTCTCTTCTCCTGAATAGTAATCTAAAAATCATTAGCGTAATTAAAATAATTCATAATAATACTCAGTTCTTTATATGCCCCAGTGTCATTTTTTCCAATTTCCAGTTTGTTGTAGAAAATGCTCCTCAGTCTTTCTGTGTCTACAAAAAGTGGATAAGCACATTATTATCTTTCTATAATGAAGCCAGAGAAAACTGGGATATAACATAAGCAAGTTAAAAAACAAAACAAAACAAAACAAAAAATAGATCAGCCATTATCAAAAAAGTTTCTTCCTGAAGCAGATTGGGGCAAACAAGGAGATGCGGCCTTGGGACACTCAGCCCTAAATTGGTTGTCACCATCAAATTCCTCCCCTCAGGGCTCAGAGATATCTGTGGGATAGGAGACAGAACTTGTAAGAGCCAGAGAGGAGGGAGGACACCAAGAAAACAGGACCGTCTACATGCACCAGCACTGATGCACGTATTAACTCACAGAGGCCAAGGCACAGAGCCTGCAAGGTCTAGGCCACAGGAAGTGGACATAAAGTTCTAATTCCTATGTTCAGTTGACACGTGCTTGCAAAGGAAAACCTAAGTTTCCTCCAGTAAAGTCTCACAGGGCATACAAACCGTACAAGGACAGGCCCCATGTCCAACAGTGAATGAGCAACACAAAACAAATCATAAGGTATTTTTGAAAGTTTTTGGCCTCATGGTGTTTTGTTAGGGTGTTTTTTTTCTAAAAAATCTTTATATATATATATATATATATATATATATATATATATATAAAGATATTTATTTGTACATATATACATATATAATTTCTACTTTTGTTTTAATGCTTTTCTTTGCTTTCTCATGCACGTGTCTCAGTCTCTATATGTGTGTCCTGTGCTTTTTTATGTTTTTTTCTGTTTGTTACTTTGTTTTTGTTTTATTTTCTTATTCAGTTTTTTTCATTTTAATTTATTTTGCCTTTACATTTTTAGATGCCTTTTTATATTCTAATGAGGGAGAGACACACGTAGGACTTGGAAATTAGTGGATGGGGAGAAGTGAGGATATGGAAGAAGTTTGGGAAAGGAAAACCATAGTCAGAATATATTATATTTGCATTTCATTTCATTTTCAGTTAAAAAAAAAACTAGAAAAAAATTGGTAGTAACAACAACACATCCTATCACTGAACATTTCTATACAGTCCAAGCAGTAACCACTCCTTCCTAAATTGGGTGTAAATCATTTAGAAAATAGAAACTAACATATTCTTATACATATTTGTGAGATAGAAAAAAATAAGATTTTTTCCAACAAGATGGCTATATATGATTCCCCAATTTCTTCATCTCTCCTTCCCTCCCTCCATTCCTCTTCTTTCTATACTCTGTAGGGTCTTACTTCTGTCCTCACAGTGTCTCTTTTGTTTTTCTCTTCCTTCTCCTTTCTTTCTTTCTAATGTCAAATATTAGAACATTTGCTTTCAAAGAAGAGTTACTGTTCAAAGGCACTGGAAATTCCTGGCTTTTTAGTAGCATTCTTTTAATCTCAGAAATCTATCTTTTAAACATTTTCTGTAACTGCTCAATTTAGCGTCTAAATTTCTGGTCTTTATGAGAACGCCTTCTAGGATGGGCATCATATAATTCTGAAAATGACAGAAAGCAGATGTTTGGTTAAAACCTTTTGGAAGAACCAGGATGTTCACTGTCAGGGATGTTATTATTTTTATTTTAGAAGAAAGCAGGAATGTAACATTTGTGTTTCTGTGTTTAATTCAAATTCTCCGTGCCTCAGTCATTGTTTTAGATACTGTTCTATTCACAAATATTAACAGTTTTTCTTCCAGTTTCAGGTACATAGAACACAGAAATACATCATTTAAAAATCAAGCTCAGTTCCTTATTTTTGGCTCTGTTCTTCTCTGATCAAAGGAATATAGTTAGTAATTTGTCCGGATCATATATATTAAGTGGGGATCATTATACTATGGCATGCTACATCCAAATGATAGGCTCATATATCTTGCAGAGACAACTTATTAATTCTTACAAGAATTATACAAATTCAAGATAAGATTTTATATTCCTATTCAGGCAGAATATCTTCAGACATCATCACTTAAGTTACATGCTCTTGGTATTTAACTAAGACTTTCTGCTCTTGGGTGTCTGGACCCCTTAGGATGAGGCAATACTGAAAAGTATACTATTCTGAGAGAACAACCACTTCTATTATAGTGGTTATTACTTTGGGTTTTTAAAAATAAGACACAGAACTGGGGAGTGGATCTTAGAGGAATTGAGAGGAGAGATAAATATGACCAAAATACTTGGTATGAAATTCTCAAAGAATTAATAAAGTCACAGGCTTTGCCTACAGATATATAGCTATAGCTAGGTCTATGCAATATATTGGTCACACAAAATCAATTCAAATAATGTAATGATAATACACACAATAGAGTGGTGAAGTTTAGGTTTGTCTTCTGGAAGAAGATCTATAACTCCATGGTGAAAGGATAAAATCAGAACAACTCTGCACCAGAGCTTTTCCATGCAGGCTCTCAAAATCACACAAAGAGCAAAGGTGGGGAATCTAATTCTCATGAAAGTATAAACATAAATAAATGCTCCCGTGGTTTTGAGCTGAGCTAAGAAATGGTCTTACAAAGGAGCTCCTTTGTAAGAAACAAGCTAATGGTTTCTTCCCTCCACTTCTGGGTTTATCACTGTCTGTTTCAATCTGATTCCAAGGTTCATGCCTTTAAATGAACAGTTCATCTATGCTCTTTTGTTGTGTGTACAATTTTCAGAAAAACGCAGAATAAAAAACACCTGACAGCCCTTTAGATCATTTCTACTTCTTTAATGATAATTGCATTGCAGATATAATGTTTTCTATCTTGGCTGTGAAGGGAGATCCTTGACGTCTTTCTCTGAAAATATCTGTCACTTTCTGCATTTGATGGAAAACCTGGCAAGGAACAATCACCATCTTCTTTGCCTGTGGTTTAATGGGCACAGTCCTGTGAAATCAATCACGTGAAAGACAGTAAAGCGTCAAGTCAACCTAGCATAATTAATGTGACAGAGTCAAGACCAGACTTTAGTGCTTGGTAGTACAAATACGAACAGAAAGTTTTAGCAAGAGTTGCTTCTCTGGGTTTTTGTAGATGAAAGTGGACAAGATTTCTAATCTTCCATCAGATATAAGACCACAAAGAATACTTCCATTTGATCACCTGATATGATTCTGCTTTGTTTGTTTCATGTGAGCTACTATCATGGATAGAGACCAGATTTATAGATTTTCACCACTGATATATTTGATTGACTTCAAGTAGGTTGGTGTTGAGTTACTCTATAATATACATGAGCACTATTTTCTTAGGAAAGCGACGTTAAATCTCCATTTTGTCCTGATTGTAAAGGTTAAAACAATAAAGATTTGCTAGAGTACCTTCGTGGTCATTGATGCAGAATTTGTTTTGCTGATTAGATATATTTAATAGGAATACTGAAGCACTGCTGATTTCGGGTGTTCTTGTATATGACTACAGGCTAGCCGTAGAGTGGTGGAGCATTTTTCTGCATGTTTATTCCCATTTCTTTTCTTCAAATTTATGTTTGTATAAACTGTGGTAGTGTGTTGCTTTAAGGATAGGCCTGCTAGCAGTTCTTCTTCTGGGAGACAGCTCAGAGCTGTATTATTCATGGAGATGGTCCAGGAAGCCCAATGCCTTCTACCACCTAGCGCTTTGAGCACATATAATGGGTCCCTAAGTGCTTAACTTTCTGTATCAAATGTCTTCCTGCTTAAAATACTCAGTGGTTTCTATTTCTTTCTTTATCCTTGATAGATGCGCCAATTTAGAGAGACCTGATACTAATGACATAACAAATAGTGGGATTTCATGTGATTGAGGGAGTACCATCCCCAAGATTAAGAACACAGAATGGAATGCATGCTCATATAAAATTATTTATTAGAAAAACATCACATTCCAAATGCATTAGCAAAGGGAAGAGAATCAACATCTAAAATGGAATTCTGAGCTTCTGTTTATTTTTGAAGAGCTTAGTCAAATTAAATAGGTCTAGGGGACAAGAAAGAGCCAGTACTAAAATTGGGGCCTATTTGTTCTCAGGATCCCCTAAATGGACCTGAAAACAATATAAGGCAGTGTTTTCTCAAAAAAAGTGACATTTGCATTTTATCTGACTTCAGTTAAAACATAAGAAACGTAAAAAAATGCTTAATCAGTTTAATATATTAATATTCATGTCTTGCATTCAAAGGTCTTCAGCTTGGAAGATGCTCTGGAGGGAAGATGTGTGCCTTATATCACGGACACCCAAGTCTTTTTCAGTGGATCCACATACTTCAGGTTTAGTGGGATGCTAGAGAAGACCATTCCGTCAGTCAGCAAATGCAGATGGCAAACTGCACCTGATTCAGTCAGGCCACTAAAGGCAGCACCAATCTGACTGAGGCAGTACCTGTGTGACTCTGAAAGGCAAATAAGAGCACAGTCAGGCCACCTGTGGCTAGAATGCTGTGTTCAGAAGAACACAAGCTCATTTTTTAAGTATATTTCAAACACTGACATGTTGTTTTTGCAGTTCTATATTATGTTTCAGCATAACTGTGTAGTTCTCAAAAATGAAAAACTTACATAGTGAAGTCAAAGATTGGACATCCTGAGAAATGCTAAAGCTTCCAATGACATTTAATCTTTGGTTGTTCTCAATACTACCTCATTGCTGACTTCATTTGAAGAAGTGCCAGAATGGCACTGAGATTTCTTTCTTATTATGTAGAATTCCTCCAAGAATTTTGGAAGTTATTTGTTCCTTAGTTTTAGTGAGTGCTGATCTTTTCGTTTTTTGAGAATCAACAATTACCACTGAACCTGGCTAAAGGAAATGAATTATACATTTTTTTTGTAGTCTTTTAGTCTTTGTTGCTAAATGGTTCTTTGCTTGGCATAGACATTTATACATTACAATACACTGACCCTGTATTGATCATTCAAATGCATTTTAAATGAAACCAAATGCCCAGATGTAGAGTGCAAGCAATCATGAAGTCAATAAACCTTATAACATCCCTAGTATCAAACATTTAGAGAAGTAATTGAGACAAACATGAAAAACTCAACAAAAATTTTCAGACAATGTGAAATAAACTGGCGCAGAGAAATAGATGGTGAGGCCTTAGGGGCTGAGTTTCAGATCATGAAGTGCTTTCTGCTTCTCTGGTTTCACAAACATACCTTCTATGCTTGTTTGCAGGCTTAGAAATGTTGGAACACTCTGTTGTTTTGTAGTGATGTAGTGCTTTTCTTAATGTAATATTGTCATGGATGACCTGTTTGTTTTACACTGCCTAGAAGAAATTAAAATACACATTCTGTATTGGAATTTTTGGTGCTGCTCTCAGGACACTTCAGAGCTTGCCAAGAGGGTGGGAATGAATACACTCTAAAATATTTCTCTTCCATTGGCCTGAAGAATTCTTTTGAGATGGAACTGAAAGATGGAGTGGCTATTGTTGTGTCATCATGGTGACCTCCTGCTCTGATGGGATGAATGACTAATGCATGAATGCAAGACAGACAAGAGGGATGCTAGCACCGATCACTTCCAGGTGATAAAGTATTCCCTCTGTCTCACCCACGAACGCCCCCAAACACTCTGTCATGAAAGCATCTACCTATTATTCCAAATTTTTATGGAGAGTGTTTGCCAGAAATTCCCTTTGCTTAAGAAGATGAAATACAACAAAAGGGAAAAAAGTCAAGCAAGGGAATGCAGATGTCATTTTTAGCCCTTTATCTTTTGCCCTGTGTCATTATTCATGGGATAATGTGATTAAACAAATGCTTTCTCTTCTAAGCCAGTATTTCTTCACGAAAATATGTCATTTGACATATGGCTTTGGCTTCTCTTGTCAGCTCACAATCTTTTCTTCTTTATTTCATCTTAACACTAATGTTTTACATAAGTCACAAAAGAAAACCTGGCTCAGACATCCCTTTCTTTTTGCCACTAATCATATCATAAAATGACTTAATACTTCCTGATTCTTTCCCCTGTCACTACTTGGTCCTCTACAAGCTGCTCTTACCCCTGCTAACCTTACAAAGGTTTCTTCGTCCAAAATCAACCGTGCATTTCTAATAAACAGCTGAAACATTATTTAGTTTGCCAACACCCTTCCTGAAATTCTGACTGCTTTTGAGTTGAGATAATTCCACATTAATTTAGATCTTTCATAACTTTTCATATTTATATTTTTCATCTTTTTTTAGTGTACTTTTCCTAATGGGCTCAAAAAGGTCTCTCTCTCTCTCTCTCTCTCTTTCTCTCTCTCTCTCTCTCTCTCTCTCTGTGTGTGTGTGTGTGTGTATTTTTTTTTGTGTGTGTACCTTATCATATAGCCATCTAACTTTTCTCTACTGGTGTAATATTCAGTTAAAATGTAAACAATTCAACATGAAGGATGCACAGTCATCTAAGATAATTATGTTTAATGTCAGTGTGTTTTAATGTTTCACCTGTTTGGTCAGCAAAATTTTAGATGAGGTCAGTCATCCCTTCCCTTTTCTACACAGTCTACCTACTTTCTGGGCATGCAATCAGATCCGATGCCTGAGTTATTCATAATTGTTTCATTGACACCGAGACAGGGACACTCTGAAAATGCTAATTTGACAACACTGAGAGTCACAAATTTTGCTCCAGAGGTTGAGGTAGAAAAATCAGAGATTCAAACAATGAGAAAACTCTGTGTAAGGAAGATCTCATCTATTTGACTTTTAATACAGAGGGATGAACGATGAAGACAGTGTGTAAATCTTTGCTGACAGCTAGCAAGGCCAAAGGGACAACCCTTCACTGGGTGAGACATTGGATTTGCCAGCACCTGAATGTACATGGCAGTAGATTTTTCCCAAAACTTTCACACGAGAACATGGTGAAGTGCCATCTTGATTTCTGCTTCTTGACAACTCGATTAAGAAAAATAGACATGTGGTGGCGAAGCCCTGTCAATACTCCCAAATTAAAGAAATGGGAGCTACAAGGGGAAGGCACTATCAAAAGGGATAAGAGAAAGGAAACCAGCAAGGAGAAGGCATGTTAAAAAAAAATACAGAGGAATAATCGCTTCTCCCCGACCCCCAGCAAATGTTCAACATCTTAGCCAGTTTTCAAATGTGGACCCATGCTGACATTTTAGTTTACACATAAACAGCAAAGCTAGTGACTAAAGGCAGAGATTCAATAGCTACTGTGCTTGGAAGAAAACTCACTCTTTCATCTATTTTCTCTGTGTCTTGAATGATTTCATCTCTGTGTTTTTGCACGTTTCTACAAAATGGGAATGTTAATAATAATATACCAGTATCACAGGGTTATTTGAGCATAAAAGATAATCACACAGTAAATGACTAGCAAAGAGTGATTTTTTGCAATGTGTTTGCCCCAGCACACAGGTGTGAAAACACCTGCTAATTCAAAGCCAAAATGGGAGAGGAAGACTCATATCAACATTGTTGCCATTGAACAATAGAACTAGGCAAGTTCACCACCATCAGCTACCTGATCTACAAATATGGAGGAATCGAGAACTAAACCATCAAAAAGTTTGAAAAGGAGGTTGTTCATATGCTCCTTTAAGTCTCCCTTGGTCTTGAACAAGTTGCAAGCTGAATGTGAGTGTAATAATCACCATTGGCATTTCCTGTGGAAATTTAAGCAAGCAAATACTATGCGACTATTATTAATGCCCCAGGACACAGAAACTTTATCAAAAACGTGATTACTGGGTCATCTCAGGCTGACTGTGCTGTTCTGATTGTTGGTGCTAGTGTTGGTGAATTTGAAGCTGGTCTCTCCAAGAACAAGCAGACCTGTGAGCATGCCTTTCTTTCTGGCTTACACCCTGGGTGTGAAACATCAAATTGTTGGCATCAACAAAGTGGATTCCCCGAAGCCACCCTACAGCCTGAAGAGATACAAGGAAATTGTTAAGGACGTTAGCACACACATTAAGAGAATTAGCTACAACTCTGACACAGTAGCCTTTGTACCTAGTTCTGTTTGGAAGGGGAACAACAGGCTGGAGCCACGAGAGAATAGGCCTTGGTTTGAGAAATTAAAAGTCACCATCAAAGATGTCAGTGCCAGTGGGACCACACTATCAGAAGCTTTGGATTGTATCCTACCCCCAACTTGTCCAACCAGCAAGCCTCTACAACGGTCTCTCCAGGATGTCTACAAGGTTGGGGGTATTGGCACTGTTCCTGTGGGCTGAGTGTAGACTGTTGTTTTAAACACTGGCATAGTCTTTTCCTGTGCTTCAGTCAATGTCACAAAAGAACTAAAGACTGTTGAAATGCACCATGAAGTTTGGAGTGACGATCTTCCTGGGCACGGTGTGGGCTTTGATGTAAAGAATGTATCTGTCAAAGGTGTTAGACACAGTAATGTTGCTGGTGATGGCAAAATTGGCCCACTAATGGAAGCAGCTGGCATCACTGCTCAGGTGATTATCTTGAACCATCCAGGTTAAATTAGTACTGGCTATTCTCCTGTAGTGGGCTGTTACAGCTCACATAGCATGCCAGTTTGCTGAGCTTAAAGAAAAGATTGATCATTATTCTGGTAAGAAGCTGGAAGTTAGCCCCAAATTTTTGAAAGCTGATGATGCAGCCATTGCTGATATAGTCTCTGGCAAGCCCATGTGTGTTGAGAGTTTCTCTGGCTATTCTCCATCGGCTTATTTTACTGCTCGTGACATGAGACAGACAGTTGCTGTGGATGTCATCAAAGCTGTGGAAAAGAATCCTCCCATAGCTGGCAAAGTGACCAAGTCTGCCCAGCAAGCTAAATGAATATCCTCCCTACCACCTGTCACCCTGGTCTTAGTCAGTGGTGGAAGAGTGTCTCAGAACAGTTTGTCTCAATTGGCCATCTAAAGTTTAATAGTAAAAGCCTGGTTAATGATGACAGTGCATCGTAAAACCTTCAGAAAGAAGAGGAGAATGTTTGTGGACCATCTTTGTGTGTGTGGCAGTTTTAGTTATTTCAAAATCAAGACTTTTACTGGAAACAACTTGACCAAGAATCTGTCACAGAATTGTTAGAGCCATTAAAACAAATCTAACAAGAAAAAGAGAGTGCATGACCCATAGCGAGTCTTAAGCATTGTTTTTCCTCAAGCAAAGTGGAGTAGCTTATCTGTGATGCTAGTACTGAAAACCTGAGACAGGAGGATTGTCACAAGTTTGAGATTGCCCAGAGCTAGGTCGTGAGATTCTGTTTTGTTTAGCTTTGCTTTGTTATAAACAACAACAGCAAAGAACACGAGTTAGCTTATAACTTTCCTGATACTGGGAAATGAGGAGATAAAGTAGAAGCATGTTCTTCATTCTCTGAGTACCAGCCTACTGTCTTGTTTTGAGTCTGCAATCAGTAACTGATTGTTGAGCTGGTAACCCTGGCTCCAACACTTTGTCCACAGGGCATAGTTACCCTTTCTCACCAGTCTAAAGTTTCTGTCTAGAATCTCTTTGTCTCTAGACAGACTGGGATCTTCAGTCCCTTCACATGAGAATTCTGTCTCTCACAACTAGTGTAGGAAATCACACATCAGTGTTCGCTGACTGACATACAAGTTAAACAAGTGCAACAGTTTTAGCTGTGTAACCAAGAGCTTGTCATTGATTTGGAATGGAACATTCCACCTGATATACTGAGATGCCTAGATTTTGTATTGTCAACTGGACTAAATGATATTCATGGATTATGTTCATGTGTCTATGATTTTTAACTGACCCATAAGCCAAACTCAATTCCCCCAACTCGATCCTCACTGTTCAATCGCATCACTTTTGGGTTTTGTAACAGCTCAATCTGAGTTGCATAGATATGTTCTTTTTGTGAAATCCTCACTCTGAAATGATAATAATTAATAAAACTAACATCCCTCTGGATGTGAGCTAGATAATTTAATATTTTACACCACCAAAAGACATGGTGTGATGGTGGCATGCCTGGGGCATGACTGCATGACTTCATATGTTCAGAAAAGTTACTTTCCCTAAATTGCAGATGTGAACTAGTACAGATGGTCAACAAGGTTCCACATCTACCCCCATGCCCTATAAACTCTCCCTAACTTACCCATTTGACTAATTTTAACTCACAGGATATACTGGGTTATTGAACAATGACTAATTTAATTATTATTTTCATGTGTTAGAATTGTTCGTAAAGCTGGCATACAACATATATAATAGAAATGCACTTATCTTCTTATTTTTAAATATTAATTTTAATTTTATAGAGTCTAATAATTTAAAGAATGTCCCCAAACGTGATAAAAGGTGAGTTTAAGAGTAGAAGCCAAAAAAATGTTTTAGAAAAGTGTTGGACTTTCCTTTATTACAATTCTATTTTACAGAGTTGAAAATGCATGTTGAAAATGAGGTAATTATACTGTTTTACAAATCTTTAAATAAGTTACAATCCTCTTGGTGACTAATTTCCCTGCTTTCCCATTAATTCTAGATGAGATTCACTCTGAATGGGTATCTGTTCTGTGCTTTGAGTCTTTAATTAAGGTTTGTACTTTTAGAAAGTTTTTAAAGTTTAATGAGATTAAATCAATTGGTAGTATAACACTGAAAAATTGTGTACAAATGTAAGTTAAAGATTGGGCACACCTGCTATTTCTGACAGCACATTCACAGGTAGCACTGAATGATTTAAATTATGAAAATAAGTTATAATTTCTCACTTAAGAAGATATTAAAAATGATATTGGTAGATCGCAATACTTCTTTAGAAACAAGACTTTTTATTTTCAATTTAACATTTAGCTTTTCTGAACCCAAATTCCCTGTATTGGCTATATTTTAAAATAAAATTTCAACTAGCAACAGTACTATTTCTCACAAAAAAAAATGTATTATTTCCGGTATTGAAGAATTATTTCTATGCAATCACTTGTGCATGAGAAGAATCATGCTTACCAAGTAGACTTTCATACATTTAACATGTACCGTACACTTGACTCATCAACTTGCTAACTAACAATTCGGGTCACTTAAGGAGTTATCTGAATTGGCTCTGAATTAAATGGGAAAACCAGTTTTCATGCATTTTTTTTTCTTTTTTGAAATGTTGCCTTCTAAATATCAGGAAGAAATTAATATGTTTCAAAGTTATTTAGTTTTCATTTGAATTTGAAATACAGTGAAAATATGAGGTGAACGTGAATAATGTATGAAGACTAACCAAATACATACAACCACCACTCCTCATAAACCCCAGACTCATTTTTTTTTAATTCTTCTCTCACGCCTTACATCCATCCACACTGCATCCTTCCCTCCCTCCACCCCTCCCAGCCCCATGACTCATGTCCCCTCTCCCTCAGATCTACTCCTTCTTGCTTTTCAGAAAGAAACACAGGCCTCCTAGAGATACAATTTGACATGGCCTAACAAGTTACAATAAGACTAGGCACAAACCCTCATATCAAGACTGAGCAAGAAAACCCAGTGAGAAAAATGGGAGCCCTATGCTCAGGCAAAAGAGTCAGAGATAATTTCTACTCCCACTGCTAAGAGTCCTAAAAAGAACACCAAGCTATATAATCATACTGTATATGCAGAGAACCCAGCTCAGACTTATACAGGCTCCCTGATCACTGCTCATATTTCTGTGAACCCTATGAGCCCTGCTTAGTTGATTCTGTAAGCCATGTTCTCATGGTATCCTTGACTTCTCTGGCTCTTTGTTGGTTTGAAAGAAAATATCCCCCTCCTGGAGTCACTCTATTGGGAGATGCAGCGTTGTCGGAGGAAGTGTGTCACTGTACGGGTGGGTTTTGAGGTCTTATATATACTAAAGACATGCTCAGTGATTCATATCACTTCATGTTGCCTGTGAGTCAAGATGTAAGACTCCTGGCTACTTCTCTAGTGCCATGTCTGCCTGCACTCTACCATATCTTATCATGATGATAATGGACTAAACCTCTGAAAATATAAGCCACCCCAATTAAATGTTTTTTTTTCTTTATAAGCATTGCCATGGTAATAATGTCTCTTCACAGAAACAGAAACCCTAAGGCAGACTCCTACAATCCTTTCTTCTCCTCTTCTGTGGAGTTCTCGTCGCTCCACCTAGTACTTGCCCGTAAGATCCTGCATCTGCTCCCATGAGCGGATGGTTACACCTCTCTCATGACAACAGGGCTAGAAACAGATCTACAATTACCCCAGCACATCTTGCAGGCAGGACAGACTGCAGATTAGGTCTATTTGAGGCAAGTCTAGGTTGTTTCCAATTTCTTACTATTATGAATAATGCCATAATGAACGTACTTGAGCAAGTGCTCTTGTAGTAGAATGGAGCATCCTTTCGGCATATGTTTTAAGTGGTGTAGCTGATCTTGAGGTAGATAGATAAATTTTCTGAGGAAATACCATGTTTATTTATATAGTGGCTGTATAAATATGCATGCCCACCAGCAATAGAGGAGTGTCCCTTCTGTTTCACAACTTCATAAGCATGAGATGATAAAAATTTTAGTCTTTTTTTTACAAGTGTAAGTTGGAATCTCCAAGTAATTTTGATTTGCATTTCTCAAATGGCTAAGAATAGTGAACATTTCTTTAAGTTTTTTCCTCTCAAGATTTCTTTATTGAAAATTCTCTGCTTAGATTTGTACCCCATTTTTAATTATATTATTTTTAATGTCTAGTTTCTTGAGTTTTTTGATAAATATTGGATAATAACCCTCAGTTCGATGTGGAGTTGGTGAAAATTTTTTCTCATTCTGTAGATTGGCATTTTTGTCCCTTGTCTTACAGAAATTTTCAGTTTTCTGGGTTTTTGTGCTATTGGTATTTTAATCATTAGCTTGTTTCCTGTGCCAATGTACTCAAGACTGTTTTGCTTTCTTCTATCAGAGTCAGTGTATCTATTTTTCATATTTGATTCACTTGGACTTGAGTTTTATGTAGAGAGATAGATATGGATTTATTTGCATTCTTCTATATGCTGACATTCAGATGTACCAGCATCATTTGTTGAAAATAATTTCTTTTTTATATTGTGTATTTCTGGCATCAAAACTCATGTTTCTCTAGTCATATAGATTTATGTCTATTAAATCCCTTCTTATATCTTCTTTAATATCTTTCCTCAAAGACTTGAAGTTTTTGTCATATAAGTCTTTAACTTTCTAAGTTAGATGTACACCAAATAATAGTTTAGTTTATTTGTGGATATTGTGAAGGGTGTTACTTCCATGATTTCTTTCTTCTCCTGTTTGTCATTTGAATATAGGTGGATTACTGATTTTTTTTTTAGTTAAACCTGTAACCAGTCACTTGGTTAAATGTATTTTTCAGCTGTAGGCATTCTCTGATAGAATTTTATGTTCATTTATGAATACTATCATATGAACTGCAAATAATGATACTTTGACTTCTTCATTTCTAATTTTTATCCCATTGATCCCTGTAAGTTGTCTGGTTGCTCTAACTAGAACTTCAAGTATTATATTGGTTAGATATGGAAAGAATGGACAGCTTAGTGGACAGATTTTAGTGGAAATACTTTGAGTTTCTCTCATTTAATTGATGTTGTCATAGGATTGCTGTGAGATGTCTTTATTATGTTTGTGTGTGTGACTTTTGTTTTATCATGCAGGGTGTTGGATTTTGTACAAATCTTTTTTACAGCATCTAATGAGAAGACCATATATTTTGATTCTTTCAGTTTATTTACATGGTTGATTATAATGACTGGTTTGTGAATCTGGAACTATTCCTTCATCTTTGGATATTCCAAACTCTCATTTTAGTTATTCTGTCATCTTCAATGGCATAATCATCAATATCACTGTAGGTCCAATGTTTATGTGAAATTTAAATAATATACTGCATTTATTAATCACCTATGGTTACACATAGAAACATTTATTAGGGAAAAGAAAACTGGCATGTTCTTTATGAAAGTATTTTTTGTTTAATTTAATGGATACATTTAATAAAATTTACCAAGATCAGGGATATGTCAAATAGGAAATAATATCCAGAAACAAAAAATAAACTCTGAGATAATAATATTCATACCAAATATTATGACCAAATATCTATGTCTCCATTCTGACCAAGATATTTCCATGAACATAATCAATGTTTTCTAATGAGCTAAAGGGATAGTAGTAAGTCATTATGCAAAGAAAATTTCCCATCAGATGATGCTTTTGTTAACAAAGACATATTTATGGGTGTTTTCTGGTTTTTAAATTACAAACCAAGTCATTCTGTCATTCTACACATTAGGAAAAATATTTCACAGTGAACCATTCATATTTGCCTAAATTTATTTTTCTCTTCTTAAAGTAAGTTCCTTGAAGGCAAAAATGAAGTCCAAATCATAACTGTAATCTAATAGTAACCCAAATCCTGTGTTCTTACTTATATTCATCATCTATTAAAAATACAATAATAGGAAACTAAGATATCTATACTACTTAATTACCAAACATCCTGGTACCAATGCCATAGTTATTTGAAAACAAGAATATTGAAAAGTGACAAACAGAAGAATAGAAAATATTAAGCTGTGTATTAACTGGTGCTGTAGCAATAAATAAAATCTAATAAATTTTTTCAAATGTTGATATAACAGATTTACAAAAACATACCAAAAAAAGAGAACAAAATATTGGGAAGCACACTGAGAAGAAAATTTCTTTTTCTATTTTAAGATACAGCTGATGCTAGAAGTCTTTCATGTGCTGCACTTTCATTCATAAAGACAGAAAGGAAATATCTTGTCATATAAACAGTGATATACTGACAAGCTTCTCTTGCTAGACAAAAGACAGAGTAAGAATTATTAACCCATTTTTTTCTTGCTATATGCTTCTGCCAAGAAAATCTTCCTGCAAATTCTAGTGATCTTAAGGGTGTTCCCACTTTGGTCAGCTTTAAGGTGAATGATACACATAAATACATTTATACATAAAAAGTGGGGACCTGAATTCAGAGACGTTTGTGGTGCTGGGAGGATGTAATCCAAGCCAATTGGATCATTCACACTTCCTCGAACCAAGGACGAAATAAACATCTAAATCTCTTTTGGGAATTCAAAATGACCATTTATTTCTGTCATTAGCCTAGATTATTTATATCCTTTTCCTGGATGCCTTTGTTGCTAACTTTGGGATTTATTTCAGAGAAGTCATTATAGTATATGCATAAGGGTGAGATCAGACAATTTTCTTGTGGCTATTTTATAGTATTTTCTGTTTATATTCCCTTGAGTTCATTTATTTTAAAAAAACGAAGGAATGAAACTTAAAAACTTTTAGAAATTCACTGTTAAATTAATAAGTAGAGTTGCACACTACTGAAATTTAAAAAATGACAGTATCTCTAAGAGTCGCAAAGAATCTATAATAAAATCTGGAACTGTAGATAGCTTTCTAGAAGGTTGTTGTCTGTACTTAGCTTTCTGTGTGTCTGGGGCGACTTGAGACAATGATTAATTCTGGAATTTCAGAATAAATAATTTTATTATTTACTTATATATTTCATATAATAGAAAATTGTTCACAGTGAAGTGTTAACGATGTACGAGATAATGAAAAGCTTCCATTTTGACTTCAGTTGACCAATTGTTTTACTGTCTCCCTGAGATCATGCCATCAGTTTAATAAGTTAGTAGTTAAAATACCTGACAAATTTTAAGTCCTATATAGAAAAATGGTAAAATCTACTGATCTATAATTATTTTATTGATTTTATTGAGCTACATATTTTTCTCCACTCCCCCCCTCCTCTCTCCTTCAACCCTTTCCCATTTTCACCATGCTCCCAGTTTACTCAGGAGATCTTATCTTTTTCTACTTCCCATGTAGATTATGTTTGTCTATGATTAAATCTATGTTTGTCTCTGTGAGGTTCCTCATTGTTGCCTGGGTTTTCTGGGATTGATTTGTAGGCTGATTTTCTATGTTTTATATTTAAAAACTACTTATGAATAAATACATATAATTGTCTTTCTGGGTCTGGGTTACCTCACTCAATATGATGTTTTCTAGATCTATCCATTTCCCAGCAAATTTCCAGATGTCATTTTTTTCTGCTGTGTAGTACTCTATTGTGTATATGCACCACATTTTCCTTATCCATTCTTTGGTCGAGGGGCTTTTCTGTTGTTTCCAGGTTCTGGCTATGACAAACAATGCTGCTGTGAACATAGTTCATCACGTCCTTGTGGTATGGTTGAGCATCCTTTGGATATATACCCAAAAGTGATATTGCTGTTATTAAATTTATAAACATTTAAATTATCCTTTATTTGATAAAGAACCACATTTCAAGAATCGTCTCCTCATACAACAGAGAGTAATTTCAATAGAGAGACTGCCTGCAGAATAGAAGAAATCCACAGGGCTCCCTGACAGTCTTTCAAACATGTGCGATGGGATGTTTTGTCTTTGCCTCTCTTCTTCCATTGAGTGACAAGCGCTAGAAGACTATCAATGCAAAGGAAGAGATTGTCCATTTCATGTTGATGACAAGTTTAACCCTGGAAGACCTATGGATCTACTTATGCTTTTACCCTGAGTAAAGACTTTTAGTTAAATTATTTCTGTCAGGATGACTACATTTGTTTAATGGACCTATTAGCAAAGCAGCATCCATTTTCTCTTTCTTGTCAATACATTGACTCCTTTTCACTAAAACCATCAGACTCTTAGGGGCTCCAGTATCCAAATGAAGTTAAAATTACCTTACCTTAAACATAAAAATTCTTTATCAAGAAAGCTGCAAATTTGAATTTTGAAAAATGCTGTGTATCATTATCATCTATGTATATATGTATGTGTCTTTCCATCTACCTACCCACCCACCTACCTGTCTGTCTATGTATGCATGCATGTATGTATGTATCCATCTATCTGTCTGTCTGTCTGCCCACCCACATATTTATCTATCAAATAGCTAGCTACCTTCCTATCATCATCTATCTACTTAATATCTACCTATAATCTATCATGTGTTGTTGTTGTTCACTGACACACTGTTGTTCACTTCTAGACACACTTGTTGCACTATAGAAAAATTATAACTCTACACATTTTAAAATCCATTTACTAGTTGAATAGCTAAGTTGCTTTTAGATCTTGGCAATTGGGAGCAATACCACCGTGAGGATAGAGTGTAAACTTTGATTTGACATACCAATTTCAATTTTTTGGCACTTATGCATTAGTAGGAGGCTGCTCAATTTATTTTCTGTTTTCTAAAGAATTTTCTTGTTGTTTTCAAAAATTCTTGAACTTTTTGACCAGTACATGTGGATTTTCATCTTGCTACCACAGCCCAACAGAATTTATTCAAAATATGAACTCATGAGTGTTGAAGGAGCTGCGGGATGCGTTCCTGCCGCCCGGCCCCCAGCCACCGGCTAGCTTTACCCAAAATAACAACACACAAACTGTATTCATATAAACACTGCTTGGCCCATTTCTATTAATAATGTGTAGCACCATGAGGTGAGCTTACCAGGAAGATTCTAGCCTATGTCCATCCTGGGTTGGAGCTTCATGGCTTCTGCCCTGGAGAAGAGAGGATTGGCATCTGAGCTTACTTCCTCTTCCTCCCTTCATTCTGTTCTGTTTACTCCACCCACCTATGTTCTAACCTATCAGGCCAAGCAGTTTCTTTATTAATTAACCAATGAAACAACAGATTGATATGACACTTCCACATCACATGAGTTTGAATTCATATATATGAATTCAATATATGTGTGTCTGTGTGTTGATTATAAAAAAGCATGGAAAGGATTAGTTTCATAACATTGTTGTAAAATATCTATGTGGTCTTACCAGAAAGAACTTGCTGGCAAATATTTCTGCTGTCACCGGAGATGTGCGTCCAATGCCAGCAGCACATGTGAATTCCTGTCTTTTTGGTTATGGCCATTCTAACAGGTATGAGTCGATAGTTCCTTGTGGCGTTGGCTTTTATTTATATTTAGTGTGCATCTTTTTATGGGCCTTCTGAGCGTTTGTATGTTTTCTTTTCTTTTTGTTTCTTTCTGCTTTTTTCCTTCCTTGGTTTTTTGTTTTTTTTCCAGAGAGTGTTTCTCTGTGTACTGCGTCTCAAGTGCTGGAATTAAAGGATTAAAGGCATGAATTACCAGTGCCCTGCAGCACCACTGGCTATCATTTATATGATTTCTTTGGCAACATGTCACCAGATAAAGGCTCTTCTTCATATATAAGTCACATGTATAATATGTGACTTGAAGGTATTGTACTCTGTTGTATACATTTTACTTTAAATAATAATTCATACTTAAAATAATATTTTACTTTTTTATTGCATATTTTTAATAACTGGGCATTTCATTATGGAGGAGGGGGTATAACAATTCTAATAGGCAGAAAAAGAAGAAATTTGCTGTTTGACTTTGTCTCCTTAAACTGTTAGAGAAGTTACACCAATGAAGTCTCAATAACATGGCTACCTAAACATAATCTGAGCAAAGACCACACCAATAGACCTGCTAATGTGGTAAGGGGAAATCTCAGGAGGTCCCAACCTTAGACAAAGTTCTTAAGGCAACTAAGAAATGTTGAGAGTCGGAGGATGTATTTTCTATGGAACAGCACACCCATTGGATATCCAATGCTCTGAAAACACAGACACACAGACACACACATACACACCCACAGTAAACACAGGTAACATTATTGGGACTGTATTTACGTATTTAGGAATACACACACACACAGTAACAATAAATGGAAAAAGAGGCCATGAATTTAAAAAAACAGCTGGCATGAAAGTGGTACATGGTATGATGTAGAGGGAGGGCAGGGATGGGGAGAAATAATATTTAATTGCACTCTAATCTCAGCAACTTAAAAGCTATATAATAAAAAAGAAGAAAGGGATTATTCTTGCTAGCAATTCCAGGATACAGTCCATCATTGTGGTAGGAAGGTCATGGCCTCAAATACTCAGGCAATTGGTCACACATGAATTTGCAATCAGGAAGTAGAGAGAATGAAATGAATGATTGTGTTCAACTGTCTTTCTTCTCTTTGTTTTTGGTGTGGGACTCCATCACCTGGAATCATGCCTTCCCCAGGAAGAGTGAGAGCAGAACTGGCCCCTCCTTGCTGACTGCTGCAGTGAGCTAGCTGGATGGGCGGTGCAAGAGAACTAGCCCTGGTGGTAATGATGCAGGAAAACCGGAATTCTGACCAATCTAGTTACCACCCATTCACAGAACAAGGGATGTGAGCTGGACCACTCTAATATCCACCTCCTCTATGAACTACTGAAGCAGGAGAAGGGGCTGGGACCGGATCAGCTGATCGCAATAACAGAAGACAACAGCAGGATGCCCAAGAGGAGTCCCAGGGAGGGCTCAGAAAGAGGAAGTAGCAGAAGCTAGGATCTCAACCAGACCAATTGCAATGAACATTTACAAGTAAAGTTGTATACAAGTAAAGGGTATGACTCACTTGCGACACTACAGATTCCATGTAGAGATTTTCATCTTTTTTATTTTATTTTTGTTTTATTTCTTAAATTTTTCTTTTTTTCTGGGGAAAGTTTCAAGGGCAGAGAGCAAATATGACGGGTTGGGGAGACAAATGGGATCAGGATACATGATGCAAAATCCACAAAGAATCAATAAAAGTTGTTTTTATTTTTTAAAGAGGGGGTTACTCTACCTTAATTAAGTGAATCTACATGATTTCTTATGGAGATTTAATCTTATGGAGAGGTTTTCCTCCCAAGGGAGTCTATATTCCATGAAAGTGTCAACCAATTCAAACTTTCCCACTTATACTAACTCATAACTTTCTAAAATACTACAAATTAAGTAAATTTGAGGTAGCCTTTTTTTTTTAATAAAGATGTTGAGAATGTCAGTCCTAATTTTTATAGTTATTCCTTCCTCTCCTTAGGAGTCCTTGTTACTTCTCATCATTCTCTGCTCCCCTAAAAACTGGAAACAATCTCCCTCTGTTTTATATTATGGGATCTTTTTGAATATTGAGTTAGGTAGCCTAAAACACATGTTTATTATTCAGTAGCTTCATGTCTGTTTGCATAGTTAGAAGGAAGAAAAGTAGCTTTCCTCTCTGAGATCTGTAATCTCAATTTTATGGTTATCTTGGTAACTTATTGTACCCATCTGTCCCTTGATATTGATGAAACATCTACCAAGTCAATCCACAAATAACAGTCTTCTGGAAATATCTCGCTAATAATTTTATCTCCTAGTTCACATTTAAAAGCAAGCAAAGAAACAAACAGGAGCGATTCATTTTAGTGTCTTTATCAATATAATGATAGTAAAATAAATATTTAGAAGTGAAGTAATAAGGGCAGCAGGGCTGCGTTCTCAGCACCCCCGGCCGCCTGCCCGGCTAGCTTATGCCCAAAATAATTGCACAGACACTGTATTCTTTTAATCACTGCTTGGCCCTTCTGCCCTAGCCCTTACTGGCTAATTCTGATATCCCGATCAACCCATCTCTAATAATCGGTGAGCACCGGTCTTACCGGGAAGATTCTAGCCTAGTCCATCCTGGGTCGAGCTTCATGGCGTGTGTCTGCCTGGGAGCTGGGAGTATGGCGTCTCCCTGAGGCGTCTGCTCCCGAGAGCAGAGCGGTGGAGTCTCTGAGCTCACTTCCTTTTCCTCCCAGCATTTTGTTCTGTTTACTCCTCCCACCTATCCTCTAACCAATAAAATGGGCCAGGGCAGTGCCTTTATTAGCCAATGACCTTCCTCCATCATTTCCCCTTTTTCGGTTTAAACAAAAAAAAAAGGATTTAACATAGCAAAATTACATATAACAAAACAGTTATCAAGTAAAAGTTACAATAATCTTTATCATAACTAAGGAAAACTATAACTATAACTAACTATTCTTAACTCCATCAAAGACTCCAGAAAGATATAATATTACCTAAGTAAACAAGAACTAAGAAACTTCAAACTCTAGAAATGACAAAGACATCTCGCTGCCTGGACAGTCACCCAAAGTTCCTCTGTACCGTTGGGGCATCCATCTTCAGCCTTCAGGCCCATGGTATCCAGCAGACATTTCCATAAAGCAGGAAAATTCAAAGTCAGTTCAGTCACTATCTGTTGTGTCCTGCAGAATGTCTCGCAGACTCTTTCATGAATCAGGAACCCCGAAAGATCATCTCACCTTAGGCAAGTTCAGTAGTCCTCTCTCTGCAGGTTCTCTGTGTCCAGTTTATGCAATAGTCCAGGCAAGAGCAGTTTCTTGCCCAAATGGCTATCAAACTCCATAAGGAGCCTCTTCGATGCCCATCTTCCTCTTGAAGTAGATTGGTGCTGCCAGGAGCAGAGTGTCTCATTGTCATGAAAAGTCCTCAGTTATTAAAACATTAAATGTCCTATTCTGTAATCTTTGAAAGACACGAAGAATGTCTATCTAAAATATATCTCTATATATCTAGAAAATCTAACTAACATGACTACAAGCTTTACTATTATTGATGATTATCCATTAACAACCTATATTTCTCAATTATACAGTACATATTTAAATGAACTACACAATCACAATACCTTAATCAAAATCAGAAACACTTATACATATAACAAAATTGACCTTAAATTTCTATCAATAAAGCAAAATCTATACTAATGTAAATTATTCATATCTATATCATATCCCCCTTTAAATGTAAAAGAACATTTATAAACATTTTTTGGGAATATGGGCGCAGTTATCTCTCTCCAAACTGCTTCCTGCTGAATGGGGGCGTCGTTAATTAGGTCTTTCATGGTATAACCTGTGTGCTAGTTTCATCTCAGTTGGCAGTTGAGCGAAGCAATTTTCTGGAGATGTTCACAACAACCCTTCAGGAGGGCGTGGTCCATCATACCAAATCGGGATAAATGCAATCCACAAGGTCTGATCCTCTGTGAAAACAAAAGAAGAATCTCTTTTCCAAAGTATCATATCCTTAGATCCAAACTCCGAAATCACACCCTCATGATATCCGTTCTGGTTCCATTTGGCAGCCCATATAATGAAATGTCTCTCTGTATTTAGCTCCTTCACAGTCAAAAATTTTAAAGAAAACACAATGTACATAATCCAGACTCTCTGTGAATTTTCCATTTTTACGCGGCTTATTTTTACTCTATCACTTTACTTTATTCTGTCTCTTTAAAGACTTTACCTTTTTTTTTAAACCATTAACTTTATTCTCTATATTCTTTTTCTTTTCTCTCCCAAGCCTACGTACATTCATCCAACAGTGTGACTCATTTAGTGGTCTGAATCTGTCCTATTGTGAATCTGCAATTTTTTACTATCCAGGAGCACTTTTGATTTGTGCCTTTAAATCATTAGGCGCTTAAGAATCTAAGCTGTGACATTCCTAGGTTAACTTTTTGCTTTTTGAGCATATATCTTTGACCTGAAGTAACTCTGTAGACCAGGCTGTCTTTGAACTCTCAGAGATCTGCCTGTCTCTGCCTCCCAGGCATTCGGGATTAAAGGTGTACACTACTACACCTTGAACTCACAGAGATCTGTTTGTCTCTGCCTTCTAGGCACTGGGATTAAAGGCGTGTGCTACCACACACAACAACTCTCTTCCTTTTTTTATGTTTTTTACTTTAAGAACTTCAACTTTTAGTCTGCATATATTTTTAACACAATTTAAACCATTCAGAAATTTTCTCTGTCTTTGAATCTCTCTTTACTGTATATCTCTCTTTTTTTGACCACATGAGTCTTTTATTTACCAAGCAATCTCAGTAGGACTAAAGGCGTGGCTTTGCCAGCTAGATCCAGTCCATTCCTTAGCTTTCCAGCCTCATGGCGGATATACAGGCTGTAGCCATGTTTACTGCAACAACTGGATGGCATTTCAAGGTCCCTGCCAGCAAGTGAGCTACAACAGACAACACTCAAGTCCTCTCTTGGTAGCCGGTCCTCCTGCTTCAAACAGTCAGAGTTTGCCCTGGCAGGATGGCCCAGAAAGCCGGCATTTTTAAACGGCGCAGCTTTTTTCCTGCTATGGCTGAAAACCGAAAAGCATGCGTTCAGCTTTTTATCAACACCGTTTAAGTGTTTCGTGGCAGGAACTCTTAATGAGCTGCATGGTTTTGCAGCTAAAGCTGAGTCAGGAAGCCTCTCTTAGATGAGGTGCTTTCTTGCCTCTAGCAGGAAGAGTAGAACCGAGAAATTGCTGCTACCAAGAAACCAGGCACAATGCTTTCATTTTGTTCTATAATTATTTCCCAAGCTGTCTCAGGCTTTATGTGGAAGCAGTTGTCCACGTGGGTGCCATATGAAGTAATAAGGGCGGCAGGGCTGCGTTCTCAGCACCCCCGGCCGCCTGCCCGGCTAGCTTATGCCCAAAATAATTGCACAGACACTGTATTCTTTTAATCACTGCTTGGCCCTTCTGCCCTAGCCCTTACTGGCTAATTCTGATATCCCGATCAACCCATCTCTAATAATCGGTGAGCACCGGTCTTACCGGGAAGATTCTAGCCTAGTCCATCCTGGGTCGAGCTTCATGGCGTGTGTCTGCCTGGGAGCTGGGAGTATGGCATCTCCCTGAGGCGACTGCTCCCGAGAGCAGAGCGGTGGAGTCTCTGAGCTCACTTCCTTTTCCTCCCAGCATTTTGTTCTGTTTACTCCTCCCACCTATCCTCTAACCAATAAAATGGGCCAGGGCAGTGCCTTTATTAGCCAATGACCTTCCTCCATCATAGAAGTAGTGCTAAAAAAGTTGTTATGAAACCACATTAAGGCCTTGATTCAGTAAATATTTTATGATGCTTTGCTATCCAAATCCTGGAATTGTGCATAATAAAGTAGATAAGGAATTCCTTAAAGGTAGTATCTTACTTACTTTTCTAATTCTGTAAATAGAAATCTTTTTTTTTAAGGTGGCTTACATCTTTATTTCCCAAAGAATACATCAGTGCCTGTCATTTCTTCTACAAAAAAATAAAATAAAAAATCAAGTTTTCAGTCAGAGTTGCAAACTAGTTTGTGTTTTTAAAGCAAAGCCATATTCAGGAAAGTATACACACACACACTCATAATAAAGACCTCTTAACAGGTGGTGAACTGGTTTCCCCAAACCTAAATTACAAGCCCAAGCTACAATTACAAGCTACACTTGATAGAGTCTGATGACCTGGTCTAATGGAAAGCAGACTGACAGAGGCAGAAAAGATGGCTGTGAATTCTCTTACCTCCTGTCTAGTCACGTGGGTGTTCTCTAATCTCACTAACTCTTGGGACTGTGTGGCCTCTGGAGAAGAGCAGATGAACCTCTCTGAGTTCCTCAGACTTTGAGAAGCAATCAGTCACTGAATGTATACAACATCAGTCCTTAACTTACAAGGTAATGGGTCTCCTGCCTACAGCAGAAGTCTGTAAAAAACAACCACTTCCTTCTGGTTGAATACCCAACAACAAAGAGGTGTGAAATGAAGAAAAATCTCCAGCTCTTATTTATTTGTTTATTTATTTATTTGTTTGTTTGTTTATTTATTAAAGATTTCTGCCTCCTCCCCGCCACTGCCTCTTAAACAAGCAATTTAAACAAAAAAGAGTTTACTGGAACTTAAAGTTCAGAAGGTTGGTCCATGATCATCATGTTGGGCAATTCCAACATGACACCAGTCAGATAGATATGTCACTAGAGCTGTAGCTAGTAGGTTACACCTTATAGTATAGGTAAGTAGAAGAGAGGGAAAAGAGAGAGAGAAAGATAAGGATGGAGAGGAGAGAGAGAGAGAGAGTGAAGGAGGGAAAGATGGAAAGAGAGAGGGAGGGAGAGAAGAAGGAGAGGGAGAGAAGAAGGAGAGAGGAGGAGGAGGAGTAAGAGGAGGAGGAGGAGGAAGATATGGGTTTTACCTCAGAGCTCAGGGCCAAAAAACATCTCCTCCAATAAGGCCACAGCTCTTAATCTTTCTCAAACAGTTCCATCAACTGGAACCCTATGAAAATATATGAATCTATGGGGGCTATTGTCATTCACACCAACACAGGTAGCAAATCCCACTTCACACCACATTACCACATGATCCTTGTGTTTTGGTCAGAGCTGACTGAAACAAAAATTGATAGCAATCTCAAAGCCTAGTCTTTATAGGCAGTCATTTTCAGTTTGATATGATGTAGTCTAAAGAATGTGTTAAGCATGACATTTTTAAGGATGAGGTCTGAAAAATATCTATTATTTCCATCCTCCTCTTTCATTTCTCTCTGACTCTATATTATTCTTTCTTTTCCTATTTTTAAACTCATCTAGTTGATATCCTGGCCACAACCTCCGCCGACCCTCCGCTCCCAGTCTCTCAAAACTACCCTGCACCAACATCCAATTCCTTTCTCTTCTATTATCCAGGAAATTGCAGGACTCCCATGAGTAAGCTTAGCCTCTCTTTTCTTCTAATAGAGTACTAAGTATGAAATTGAGGAATTCATAAGTGGTGTTCATGAAAAAATAAACAATAGAGAGAGCACTTCACCAGTAGAATCCATGAGACATAGTAGCGGCAAAAGCTTAGAGTCTGTATGGTACTAAAGAAAGGAATGTAATTTAGTTGTGAACTGTTGGGAAAATGGAAGCAAGTGAGATAAAATGAAGAAAATATGGTCCAAAATACAAGTAAAGGAAAAATAGACAGCTGTATGTTTTCAGTTCCCTCTTGTGTCAGCACAAATATACTTGTATATTAAAACTACTGTTGACATCTTGGATCCCATTAGAGTCCTGATGGGGTTAAAAGATAAATTTTTGAGATAATTTCTTCCTTTTTCTATTGAGACAAAAATCACTGATGAGTGAGGCTAAAGGCACATTGAAAACCATTTATTTTATCGTATGGCAAAGGATGGAAATTCAGATCCTCAATTTTCCAGTCTGACATAAGCCAGTAGTGACTGCAAAATTGTTCTGGTGACTGGATTATAAGTGGAAATCTGCTGCAGGGCTTCTGGAAAAGCTTTTTATACTGGAGATGAAATGGAAAATTGCATCTGGAGGACCCTTCCCACACACTTTACTCTTTATAGGCATGCTTTTGGCTAGGTAACAGTCACCCAGGGCTCAAAGAACCAAAAGGTAATATGTCCGTGAGTGTTAAGCTGAAATGCAGATGGAAGAATCACAATCTCTGATATCCTGCAGATGCTAAATTTACCCCAAAATTTTTATATGCAAACTTAACCCCCTCTTATGTGTATATGTGTGTGTGTGTGCATGAGAGAAGTCAATAATAGAATCAAGAATCAGTATATACATATGTGTATGTATTTAATTTCATTTTTGATGCTGTTTAGATTCTAAAATTAATTTGTATAAATACTTCCAGAAAAAAGTAAGTCAAAAAAGTTTATCAGAAGATTGCAAATGATAAATAATCAGGTACACACAAAAAATTTCTTTATTCTAAAAAAAATGTTACTAAATGACACACTATAATTTAAGTTAGGAATAATAAACATGTCACCTAGGACTTATGACACATAGGGAAACAATCTAGTAGTATCTATAATTATAAAAGTTAACAATAAGATAAATGGAATGATAAGACTTTACAAATGCGAAATTTGTCTTGTCAAATGTACGAAATATATTTAATAATAAACAAAACTCATATATTTTCACACATTGTTATGACATTCACACGTTATACATATATATATATAGATATAGATATAATAGACAGATGGTAAATATAAGCCATGTGTTAAAAACATAAAGAGAGATTTTATTTAGCAACAATTACAGTATTATTTATGGCCAGAATTTGTGCCCTAGCTAGCAATATGCTTAAGTGATTGGCCAAGTGTTATAAATAATAGTTTCTGTGTGGTTATTTCTGGAGTTGGGTGGCCAGAAAGCAAATTGGCAAGCCAGATGTGGCTGACTATATCCACATTCAATCTGAGAAAGCTTAAAAAGGAATTCTAGACACACACATACACACACACACACACACACACACACACACACACACCATGCACATATACACAAACAGAATTTAACACAGCTTCTTGATTTTTTTTGCTGACATAAAGCAAAGACCTGGCTCCTTTAAGAGGATTCCTGACTCGGCTTTAGCAGTAAAAACTGCTCAGCTTCTTTAAAAAAATGGCTGCTTCCTGGTTCTCCATCACAAATGGCTCTGACTCTTTTGGGAGGTCCGGCTACACAGCATTTAAATGGGGTCTGTAAACAGTGCCACAATTTGCTTAATGGCAACACAAAACTGCTATGGCCAGACCCTGGATCTGGGACAGAGAGAAGGGCTCTCAAAGACCATGAAGGGACCTCCGACATGTTGGACTGAGTGGAGCCAAACCTAAAGCAGCCTTAGTTCTAGTAATGTTGCTTAGCATTTTAAGAAGTGCCCCTGGACAGAAAAGGATTTCAGATATATAATAAGACAGATCCAAACATAGAAGACCTCTAAATGAGTGGAAGAGAGAAGAAAGAGAGTATAGAAAAGGGAGGTGATGTGGGATTCCCCTCTGTATCTGTGATTACTATTGATTAATAAAGAAACATCTTTGGGCCTATAGCAGAGTTATAGGGGAACAGAGATAGGTGGAGAAACTAAGCTAAATGCTGGGAGAAAGAAGGCAGAGTCAAGAGAAGACAGACGGGCTGGAACCTTACTGGTAGGCCACGAGCCTTGTAGTAAAATATAAAACATTAGAAATGGATTAACAAAGATATAACAGCTAGCTAGCAATATGCTTAAGTGATTGACTAAGCAGAGATTTACATAACACAGTTTCTGTGTTATGGGAATCTGGGTGGTCGGGAAATAAATGACCTGCCTCCTCCTCCAACAGATGCTTATCAATGACTATCACATATATTCATGACTGCTTTGTAATAGTTTCCCACTGTAGAAGCAAACTTAAAACAAATACATAGAAAGACTAACTAATACATCTTTAGAAAGGAACAACTTTATGTATGAGCTACAACATGCATGGATCTCAATTATAACAAGCATTAAAAGAAGTCACGCGTCGGTAGCTGCGTGATCCCTTTATATGACATAAAGGTAAATCAATCTGTTGTCATAGAAATGAACTTGTTAATTATCTGATGTGAATTGGCAGGAGTAAATTAGTTGAAAGAAAACAAGGACAGATTTTCTAGCATGACAAAATCATCAATATTTTATGATAGCTTACTTATAGTTTGTTTCTGCAAGGTGACTCAGACACAGAAACTTAATTTCTCTCATTTTTGGATATTAGCATTAAACCCTCAAAGACAGGTGTTCTACTTGGAATAGCAACAGAGGTCAGAAATTTAGTAAGGGGCTACTTCTAGTGGGCATCAAATGTGCAGGATAGAACACAGTAGTATAAATAGTAAAAGGGAATAATAGAACATAAGTATACATGCATGGGATCTGGAAGGCAGGGAAACAGGGAATATAGGGAGGGATAACTAATACTAAAAGTCTTATTTAAAAAATACATGGAAATCTGCAACTATAAAAGCTTCATAATATGTATACTTTTACACTCAGAAGAAAGAGATTTGGTGGTATTACTCTACAATGAGAGACGGGGGAGGCAATATTCCAACTAATTATTCAGGTTACCCAACTAAAACTCTAGTTCTAGGAATGGGTTACCTCTTGATAAGATATTGGTCAATGGGCTCACAAACACCCCTCAAATTACAGAACATACCCAGTAGTGGCTACCCTCCATAACTTGACAGTAAGTTACTATTAATGAATTTTGAATTATAGAACATGCAGCCTTCAAGCTAGTACCCAATTTTAGGCTTCACTCATGCTGGCTAAAATTCATGGCACTGGAATGTGCTATGCAGGCTGTCAAAGGAGAAATGTAAGCCTCAATTGTACACAGGTGTGAAGACTGAATGCCACACAATGATTGACTGACAAGTTAGATTCTCTCTTTCAATTGTCACTTACAGTCTGTGGGAATTACCAGACATATGATTGGGATCAATGGTCGTCTCAATGAGATGAAAGTATTAAATGTGCCAAGAACATGTGGCTAGATATTCATAAAATTTAGGTGAATATAAAATACTATTATTCTGCTAAGTACACATAATATTAAAACAACCACCCCAAACAGTATTCTGCTATAACCGTAGATCAGACCATCTCTCAGTCCTTCAGAGAGAAGCTCCTATTTACAGGAGATGGCAGTTGATACAGAGGCCCCAAACAGTACAATGCAAAGATAAAAAACAAACTTCCCAGTATTCATATGTAAATCAAACATTCATATCTGATTTGTAGGCCCAAGTAATTTTCTAGAAGATGGTTGGAAGAATTGGAAAGGCCAAGGTGGTAGATAACATCAAGGAAATAGTCTTCGGGCATAACATGGCAGACACGCATATGAAATCACAGTTATGTGGCAGCAAGCACAAGTTGTGCGAAAGTTTCAGCCATTCGAAACCACAGGGTATAGGAAGGTGTGTATGTCATCCTGCCACTAGGTGGGAAGCTTTTTAGCATTTGATAGTTATTGGGAGAGGAAGAAATAGTGTTTTTGATACTGTGACCTTTTGTAGGCAAATGACACACTAAAACAGGCTACAATTCCAAGAACAATTAAGCAATAGAAACTGGAGAAAGAATAAAAAAGTGATCTCAAAGATGGGTGGGAAGGAAAGGGGGTTTGTAAAGGTGGTAAGTGGGATAATGAATATGTTTACAACACATTATATAAAATTGTAAAGGAATTAATAAAATAGTTTTTAACATATATACATATATATAACATATTATAACATATATATATAGTTGCCATAACACCAACCAATTATAATGTGAGTCTATTGTCTATGTCAATTATACTTAAAAGAAAAATTGGGGTGTTAATTAGGTCATGAACTAATCTTAGAATGAGGTTCCTGTCTTTCCAGAAGACACACAGAAGTCTTCACCTTACTCTGTCTCTGTCTCCTTCCCTTCTTTTATTCTCTCAGCTCCATATTTACCTCCTTCTTCCTTGTATCTCTTCCCTTATCATGTGCCAACCTTTCCACTCCCTTCCCTTCCATTCTTCCTTCATTTCTTCTCTTCCTATTCCACTCCCTCTATCCTTTTCTTCCATCTTTTATAAGGATTATCCCTTATTTACTCTCTCTCTCTCTTGAGATAGGGTTTCTTTGTGGCTTTGGAGACTGTCCTGGAACTAGCTCTTGTAGACCAGGCTGACCTCAAACTCACCGAGATCCTCCTGTCACTGCCTCCAGAGTGCTGGGATTAAAGGCGTGTGCCACCACCACCCAGCTTCCTTACTCTGTTATTTCTTCTCTCGACCTCTTTCCTCCTTCCCTTCTTTTATTCCAGTCTCCACCTTTTCCCATTCTTCATCTTTCTTTGCCTCTAGTGCCACCTTCCTATTCCTTCCCCTCCTCTCTTTCTCTTTTCTCTCATATTTTTTTACACACACTCTCTTGCTTCTTTTTCCTTTCTTTTATATCCCTCAAGGAAACAGCAAGTCAATGTTTATGGCCAGAAATAAGACTCTCAGTAATTGATACTGTATCAATGAACCCTGTTCTTTGATATTCTAGCTTATTTTTTTTAAAGATGTTTGCTAGTTAAACTACCTGTTATAGAGCATTCTATTACAGCTGGCAGAATCTAGCACTTCAAAAAGAGAACACTCAAGAAACAATCTGTACTGCAATGACTTATGAAATATATTCTTACATATCCACACAGCTTGGATAGTGAATTTTGTTCCATAGATATTTAATTTTAACTAGTAGAAAAATATTTTTGAAGTAGGTACATAATATCCAAATATCCTGTTATACATTCTTTGATAGGCCTGTGGTGCTTGGTCAACCTGTACTGCTTGGGGTCAGACAATTGAAAATTTAGAGAAATGTAGGCCAAATACATATGAATGAATCTTTTGTTTGTTGTAATTTCAGAGATTTTCTTTGTAGCATTGTTGAAATATCAAGTTGTGTCACAACTAAGTTTATTTATTCTTCAACAATTAAGTAATGTGTTAATTTTTTCTTGAAAGTTGGATTATGTACCTTTTATAGTTAGAATTAGAATTATTCCCCACAAAGTGAATATTTCCTATAAAAACTAATTTCTTTCTGATGACTTTTTTGTCAAATGTATATGCTTTTCAATATAATCGCAAATGCTACTACAAAAAAATACCCAACCAGATGGAACCTTTCTAAAAGGTGAAACAGAAGTATTTGGACAAGTTTCCCAAGGACTAGAGATAACCATGCTGAGAAGGCAGAAGTAGCGAACTCTGAGGAGATTAATATTCTGATAGAAAGAGAAAGCATCCTAGGCATGGGAAAGGCTAGGGGTTAAATGCCACAGTATCTGACTCTTAGCCAACAATACTCTGTTGTTTATATCTTACTTCAAGATCTGAGGGATAACCCTGCTTTGGCCAAAACAATGTGACAGGAATAAATAGGTTCTGAAAATAGACATTTAAAGCAAGGGACTGAGAGGAGAGCAGCATATGGATTTTAACAGGCAGGAAGCTATGCCACAATCTGGACTAGATATTTATGAGAAAAATGTGTGCAAAGACATTACATAGAGATTATAAATTTTTATGCTTAATATTTCCCAAGTCACTGACACCACATTATTGATCAATGGCACTTGGGTTATATTTATAAAATGCAATATTTTAGACCTCTGTTTACTCTAAAGTAGTTTTAAAAAGTCTTTACATTGTTTCAAACTTTCATAACAAAATTGATCAGGAATGTATGTATACTGCTAATTTTATTATTTCTTCATCCTTTGTTAAAGATGCATGTTTGCACATTTTCTTGGTTATTGTCTTAGTTAAGTTTTTTTTTTTTATTGCACCAGGAGGTGTTGGTATGTACCTTTAATCCCAGCACCAAGGAGGCAGAGGTAGGTGGAGCTCTGTGAGTTCAAGGCCAGCCTGGTCTATAGAGCAAGTTTTAGGACAACAAGACCTACACAGAGACCCTGTCTCAAATAAAAAAAAAATTCTATTGATGCAATGAACACCAAGATCAAAACAACTTTGGGAAGAAGGGGTTTATTTTGCCTATATTTCCATATGTCCATTTCACATCAATCTTCAAAGGGCAGTCATGGCAGGAACTCAAATAAGGCAGGAAACTGGAGACAGAAGTTGTTGCAGAGGTCACCGAGAAGTATTGCTTACTGGGTGGAACCTCATGCCTTCCTTACTGAGACTTATCACAAAGCTTTATCATCATCGGTTTACAGAGAATGACTGTAGACTATAAAGGCAGAGGGAAATAAATCTAGGCTAGCACCAGAAACAGATATGTGATATTCAGTAAGTGTTAGTAAGTAGTTAAAATGGAAACAAATTAGATCCACAGATTTTAAGTGGACATAGATATAAATATCTTTACATCATTAATTTAGCTCAGCAATAATGTCATGTGATACATTTTGAATGACTTATATTTGTCTTCTTAATTTGTATGTTCTTAGTTGCTTTCATTTATATCCATATCTGATATTAATGGTTCTCAGAGATGTCTCTGAAAAAGAGAACATTGTTACCCTACCCACACCTTGATTCTTATATGCAACAAACCATAGTTATAAATTGGGGTTTCTATTGCAGCAATGAAACACCATTACCAAAAATCAAATTGGGGAAGAAAGGGTTTATTTAACTTCAACATTGCTTTTCATTACCAGAAAAAAGTCAGGACAGGAACTCAAACAGGGCAAAAACCTGGAGTTAGGAGCTGAAATCGAAGTCATTCAGGGAAACTGCCTACTGGCTTGCCTCTCATGGCTTGCTAAACCCACCTATTTTGTATTTTTTTAAGAAGAAAATAAACACTTTTTTCTTCATTTTGCATACAAATCACAGTTCCCACTTCCTCTTCTCCTCCCATTCCCTCCACCTTCACCCCTTCCCCGCCATCCACTCCCCAGACTTGGCAAGGCACATTTCTCCTAGAAAGAATCAAAGCCCTCCCCACTCTATCCAGGCTGAATGAGATATCCAGACAAAGAGAATGGGTACAAAAAAGCCAGCACAAAAAAGCCAGTGACCCCGCAGTCTGTTCCAGTAATACAACTTCAGCCACATTCAGAGGTACTAGCTTGGTCCTATGCTGGTTCTTCTCTATCCAGCCAGAGTTGTTGAGCTCCCATTAGCTTGGGTAAAGAGTAAGCTGTTTCAGTGCATGTCACCATCATGATCTTGACCTCTTTGCTCATATTCTCACTCCTCCCACTCTTCATTTGGACTTTGAAAGCTCAGCCCAGTGCTCTGCCGTGGTCAACCCACCTTATTATAGAAGCCAGGACCAGTAGCCCAGGGATGGCACCATCCACCATGGGCTGGGCCCTGCCCTACTGATCACTAATTGAGGAAACGCCTTACACCTAGATCTCATGGAGGCATTTTCTCAGCTGAGGCTCCTTCTTCTCATGAGGATGAGGCTGGCTGTGTCAGGTTGACACATAAAATCAGCCAGTAAAAGGTCTCCCCTCATGTGTTTAGTACAGATGGTAGGCTATCAGCAAAGAGTTTGAAACTACCAAAGACTTGAAAAATCATTTTCTCTAATTTGCATTGTAGAAAATACATGAACTTAAAATAACATTTTAAAAAGTTTCAGTTTTAAATTAATATGCCAGTACTAAGGTATCTTTTGACATTTCCTAGAGAAATTTGGATTTTCCCTTGTTTGAAGAATTTTTTTTTCTTTGACTAGTTTCAAAATGCAATTTATTAATGTATTTTCTATAAACACTGAAATATTACTTAAGGGTATTCAGTCTTTTCATGTGCTTTCACATATTATAAAACTCTGCCTTGAATACAACAGGAGTCAAATATGCCAAAACCTCCATTCTTACTTGCAGAGAGACAGCCAGGGTTGTAATCCAGGCCAGCAGCAAGTTGTATATTGACAAAAGCAATTTACTGGAATATTTGCTCATTTCCCTTTTGGGAAGACTGGACTGTAAATGAAGTCCATTTCACAGGAGCACAGAGATTGTACACAAAGGAAAAGGAAGCACTTAGAACAGTGTTTGCTTTAAAGAACTACTTGTTAAGAGCTAGTTTTCACAGGAGATCTAATTCGATACTACACTACTTCCCTAGCATTCATGAGGTACACTTCTATGGAAATTCAAGTCCTTTTCAGTACTTTATTGCGATTCATTCACAGCATGGAATCTTCCTTATAATATTTAATTTAAAATATTTTGTTTTTAAAATGGGTACATTTTAAAAGCACATTTGTCTTGACAGGCACCAACATAGGGTTTAATGGATAATAGAACAAAATTAATGTTCATGAGTCTTCAAAACAATAAATTAATAAAACATAAATATCTACTCTCTTTGGATTTGAATCTTAAATGACAACTAAATTTATTTAATGCATTTATTAAATTAGATTTTAGTGTTCTTAGATATTTTTTCTAATAATGAGAATAAAACTAATAAGTCCAATAAATAAATGAGAATGTAGAAAATATAGATTTTTGAGATAGTATATTTTATTCATGAAACACAGTACAAGATAGTCATTCTTTTCCCCTTAAATTTTCAATATAAAAAATTTCAATATAAACATTTTTTAAAAATAACTTGTGTATATGTTTGTATGTTTGTGTAGAGATATGTGCTCTATACTGTAGTGGCCCTTAGAGGCCAGGAGAAGGTATGGCATCCCCTGAAGCTTGGGTTACACATGGTTGGATAATAGGAACTGAACCCAGGTCCACTGCAAGAGTAGCAGGTACCCTTAACTGTTGCACCATCTCTCTATCTACTCCCTTAAAATAGGAATATATTAACTTGACTCAAAACAACATCGTCAAAGATGATGTTGTTTGCTTTTGTAGACAACAACTACCACAGAAACCCACAACTAGTCAAGGGGCATAGAGAATAAGAATCCATGGAATAAAAGGATTCATTTAGTCAGCACTAAATGAAACTTCTATATTACATCTGTTCCCCTTCCCTAGACTTAGGGATCATTGCAGAAGAAAGGAGTACAAAGGTTATTAGACTCAAAAGTTATGAGTACCTATAACAAATCCATGTTTTCCAGACTCACCAATGCCATATTATACCCTCCTTAAATACCTTGAAAATGCCCAGTAAATTCAACTTTTTTCCTTTTTAAAAAATAATCTCTGTTAGTAGAACATTCTTATTGCAAACACTATCAAAAAATGTGAGTGTCCAGAATTTTCCATTCATGAGGTATTGGTAACTTGTCACACTTTGTAAAATAATCAAAAGCAGTAGCAGCAGTAGTTTATTATGAAAGGATGCTTAAATACAAAAGGAAAAAGCTAAATCTTTAAGATTTATTTTTATTTTGTGTGTATTAATATGTTTGCCTGCATCTATGCATGTGTACCATGTATATACATTGCCCTCAATGGCAACAGACATCCTTGGATGTCCTGGCATTGGAGAAACAGAAGATTGTGAGCAGCCAAATGAGGCTTGAAAATCAATCAACATCCTCTGCAAAAGTAGCCATTGAACTGTTTTAGCCAAGGAAAAATTATTATAGCATAGCCTCTTTGAAAATTCCAGTATCCTTGCATAGATTCTCTATGTCCCAGTTTCCCCATGGACTACATAAAATATTCATGACACCTGCTGATAAAAGGATATTGCTTTATGTAAGAGCATAAGTCCAAAAATGTGGGATTCTCATTCATTAATAAGCTAGTTAATTGATTTAATTGTAAACATTGTAGAAGGCAAAAAATAAGAATGGTTCAATGTAAACACTCTATTCTCCATAATCTATACGGCTATTGATCTGATGATCTACAGAACCTCCTCAGCATGTCCTAGTATGCAAGAGTGAGCAGGAATAGTCACTGGACTTCTCTTCTAATATTAGACAACATCAACATAACACTAAACCAATGAGGGCATGACTGAATAGTGCATTTAGAGACAAAGATATATGCTATATGAATTAATGACCATACATAAATTTGAATTGTAAATCTGAAGGAAATAAAAATACATGCAAGGCTTACCAACTCTTTCCAGATTTATGGGATCTCAATGGACACTAACAGCCTCACATGGCAGTAACTCTGCTATTTTCAGACATGAGAGTGGTTTTCAAAGGAAGAGAATTTCTCCAATCATACTAAACTGAAAGGTTAGCTTGTTTCTAATATTAGCTATAGATGAAGAACACCTTAGAAATGGAAAACTATTAGAACATCAATCAATATAAATTGAATGCTTGGGATCTCAGTCCAGTGCTCTGATGCGGATCTCTGCCTCTGTTTCCATCAGCTGCTGGATGAAGGTTCTATGATGATAGTTAAGATATTTCATCAGCCTAACTACAGAGCAAGTTAAGATCCATCTCCCTCTCCTCTATTGCTTAGGGTCTTAGCTGGGGTCATCCTTGTGGATTCCTAGGAATTTATCAAGAGCCAGGTTTCTGCTAACCCTATAATGGCTCCCTCAATTAAGATATCTCTTTCTTTGCTCTCATCTCTGTACTTCCTCCATCTCGACTATCCAATTCCCTCAAGTTCTCCTCAACCCTCACCTTCTCCCCTGCTCTTCTCCTTCCACCCCCCTTCTCCCCGCAACATCATGCTCCCAATTTTGTCAGGAGATCTTGACTGTTTCCAATGTCCAGAAGGACTTATATATGTTTATCTTTGGGTTCACCTTATAACTTAACTTCTCTAATATCATGAACTATAGGCTCAATATCCAGTTGAAGAGTGGGTGGAGTGAGAATATGAGCAAAAGGTCAAGACCATGATGGGTCCACCCACTGAATCAGTCTAGCTGAGCTAATGGGAGCTCACCAACTCCAGTTGGACTGGGAAGGAACAAGCATAGGACCAAACTAGTCCCTCTGAATGTGGATGACAGTTGCATGGCTGGGGCAGACTGGGGGGCCACTAGCAATGAAACTAGGATTTATTTCTAATATATGTACTTGCTTTTGGGGAACCTATTTTCTATGGATGGATACCTTGCTCAGCCTAGATATAGTAGGGAGGACTTGGACCTTCAACAAAGCAATGTGCCTTACCTTCTCTGAGGATTGGAGGGAGGGAGTGGAAACTTGGATTGGCATTTTTTTTAAATCTAAAAAAAAAAAATCTGAATGCTTAACTACCCTGTTGGAAACATTTTGAAAGAAGAACTAAAAATGCTTTTATGACCTATGAGTAAAAGTCAAAGTATCAAGAGACTGTATTTGATCTTATTCTATCTTGGTGTGGCTGAATATATTTTAGTATCCTTAATATTTATTAGTAGTGTTCAGACTTTCCACTTTTAAACAATTATTAGAATAAACTATAATCATATTTCAATAGAATAATCAGCTAAAACGTCACTCTAGTGAGAACAAAATTAAAAAGATGGCAATCAGGGAACCCTGACTGCTCTTCAGACTGGAGAGGGAGGGGGAGAGGAGTGGAGAAAGGGGAAGAGGAGTGGGGAGAGGGGGAGAGGAGTGGGGGAAGGGGGAGAGGAGTGGGAGGCTGGGAGGAGGTAGAAATTTTTTTTCTCAATAAAAAAAAGAAAAAGAAAATAAAAAAAATTTGTTTGTGTTAAATTAATTCCAAACAAATCTTCATTTTTTTTTTTTGTTTTTTTCGAGACAGGGTTTCTCTGTGGTTTTGGAGCCTGTCCTGGAACTAGCTCTTGTAGACCAGGCTGGTCTCGAACTCACAGAGACCCGCCTGCCTCTGCCTCCCGAGTGCTGGGATTAAAGGTGTGCACCACCACCGCGCCGGCTTCATTAATTTTTAAACTTCAGCCAACTAGCATAGTAATATATTTGTGTTTATAAGATTAAATTCTTTCAGTACATGGAGTATGAGTGAACATAATGGGCTAAAAGAATGTGAACGTGAGCTCTGGCACCCAACTAAATAAATATACTTTAATTATGACATGAACTGTGTCAGGCATTTTGCCTTGGCCCTGACATCACCAACATAGACTAGTAACAAACAAAACTGAAGAAGAGCTTTTTTTTTTTTGGCGCGTGGCATCGCCCAGCCCAGCCTATCTGGGCGCTGGGTCCGAGTACCCGGGGCTCCCGGGCAGGCAGCAGTTCCTTTGTTTCTGTGGCCTGCCTGCACCAAGCGGGGTAGGCGCTTTGTCTGCGAGCTGCCCAACCAGCACGGAGGCCTGATCTTTCGACGCCAGGAGACCCAGCATTGGGGTGAGTTTCTGGCCCACGGCGCCAGCCTGGGACGGGGAGCTCGGGGGTTTCTTGGCCCCCTGTCCTGCTTGGGCTCTCTGCAGGGCCTCTACCCCCCGGGTGCTGCCTCTTTCTTCCTGGCCCACCCAGCTTCTGTCCAGAGCCCTCCCCACTTCGCCCCCACTGCCCTCTTTTGGCGCGTGGCATCGCCCAGCCCAGCCTATCTGGGCGCTGGGTCCGAGTATCCAGGGCTCCCGGGCGGGCAGCAGTTCCTTTGTTTCTGTGGCCTGCCTGCACCAAGCGGGGTAGGTGCTTTGTCTGCGAGCTGCCCAACCAGCACGGAGGCCTGATCTTTCGGCGCCAGGAGACCCAGCATTGGGAGAGCCAACATTGGGGAGAGACAGCGTTTGGTAGGCAAGGAGACCTGATCCGGTAAAAGAAGATCCATAGGGAGCATTTGGAAGAAGAGATGGGCCGACGTCAAGGCAAGAATTCGCCCAACAAGCTGAAAAGCAACATGAAGCTACCAGAAACAAGCGACCTCACAACGGGAGGACAAGAACCCCTTAATCAAGAGGAAGGAGAAAAGATTGACTTCATGAAAGTGATTGACACCCTTAAACAGCATGTAAAAAACGCCCTTATAGAAATGGATGAGAAATATAACAGAAAGTTTGAAGAATTGAATAAATCAGTGAATGATACCCTAGAAAACCAAGGAAAAACAATCAAACAGATAATGGAAACAGTTCAAGACCTAAAAACTGAAATGGAGGCAAAGAAGAAAACACAAACAGAGAGCCGGCTGGACATGGAAAATCTAGGTAAACGAATAGAGACTACAGAAACAAGCATAACCAGCAGAATACAAGAGATAGAAGAAAGACTCTCGGATTCTGAAGATACCATAGAGAAAATAAACACACTGATCAAAGAAAATAGCAAGTCCAACAAACTCTCATCACAAAACATTCAGGAAATATGGGACACAATAAAAAGACCAAACCTCAGAATAATAGGAGTAGAAGAAGGAGAAGAAGGGCAGCTCAATGGTCCAGAAAATATATTTAATAAAATTATAGAAGAAAACTTTCCCAACCTAAAGAAAGATTTTCCTATGAAGGTGCAAGAAGCATACAGAACACCGAATAGGCTGGATCAAAAAAAAACATCCCCTCGCCATATAATTATCAAAACACAAAGCATACAGAATAAGGAAAGAATATTAAGAGCTGCAAAGGAAAAAGGCCAAATTACTTATAAAGGTAAACCTATCAGACTTACACCTGACTTCTCCATGGAAACCATGAAAGCCAGAAGGTCCTGGATAGATGTACTGCAGAAACTGAGAGACCATGGGTGCAAGCCCAGATTACTATACCCAGCCAAGCTTTCATTCACTATAAATGGAGAAAAAAAAATTTCCAGGATAAAAACAAATTTAAACAATACGCAGCCACAAATCCAGCCTTACAGAAAGTAATTGAAGGAAAATCACTAACCAAGGAGTCCAACAATGACCACAATAACTCAGACATCTAGAGACCCTTCACCAACACAAAACAAAGAAGGGAAACACACAAACTCTACGACTAAAAAAAATGACTGGAGTTAACAACCACTGGTCATTAATATCACTTAATGTCAATGGACTCAACTCACCTATAAAAAGGCACAGGCTAAGAGATTGGATAAGAAAACAGGATCCAACATTCTGCTGTTTACAAGAAACACACCTCAACCACAAAGACAGGCACCTACTCAGAGTAAAGGGCTGGGAAAAGGCCTATCAAGCAAATGGACCTAAGAAACAGGCAGGTGTGGCCATACTAATCTCTAACAAAGTTGACTTTAAACTTAAATCAATCAGAAGAGATGGAGAGGGGCATTTTATACTCATAACAGGAACAGTTCATCAGGATGAAGTCTCAATCCTGAACATCTATGCCCCTAATATAAAAGCACCCACGTACATAAAAGAAACATTGCTAAAATTCAAGGCAGCCATCAAACCGCACACACTAATAGTAGGAGACTTCAACACTCCTCTCTCACCAATGGACAGGTCAATCAGACAGAAACCTAACAGAGAAATAAGAGAATTAATGGAGGTAATGAATCAAATGGACTTAACAGACATCTATAGAACATTCCATCCAAATAGGAAAGAATATACCTTCTTCTCTGCAGCTCATGGAACCTTCTCGAAAATCGACCACATAGTAGGTAACAAAGCAAATATCCACAGTTACAAAAAAATATTAGTAACCACCTGTGTCTTATCAGATCACCATGGATTAAAGTTAGAATTCAACAATAATGCTACCCCCAGAAAGCATACAAAGTCATGGAAACTGAACAGTCAACTATTGAACCATACCTGGATTAAGGAAGAAATAAAGAAAGAAATTAAAGTCTTCCTGGAATTCAATGAAAATAAAGAAACAACATACTCAAACTTATGGGACACTATGAAAGCAGTCCTAAGAGGAAAGTTCATAGCACTAAGTGCCCACTTAAAGAAAACAGAGAAAGCTCACATTGGAGACTTAACAGCCCACCTGAAAGCTCTAGAAAAAAAAGAAGCAGACTCACCTAGGAGGAGTAGAAGACTGGAAATAATCAAAATGAGGGCTGAAATCAACAAAATAGAAACACAGAAAACAATAGAAAAAAATCAATGAAACAAAAAGCTGGTTCCTGGAGAAAATCAACAAGATTGACAAACCACTATCCAAGCTAATCAAACGGCAGAGAGAGAATTTGCAAATTAATAAGATCAGAAATGAAAAGGGGGACATAACCACAGACACAGAGGAAATTCAGAGAATCATTAGATCTTACTACAAAAGCCTATATGCCACAAAATTGGAAAATGTAAAGGAAATGGACACTTTTTTAGATAAATATCATATACCAAAGTTAAATCAGGACCTGGTGAACAATCTAAATAGACCTGTTAGTCGCGAAGTATTAGAAGAGGTTATCAAAAACCTCCCTACCAAAAAAAGCCCAGGACCAGATGGTTTCAATGCGGAATTCTACCAGATCTTCCAAGAAGATCTAATACCTATACTCCTTAATGTATTCCACAAGATAGAAACAGAAGGGTCATTACCAAACTCCTTTTATGAAGCCACAATTACTCTGATACCAAAACCACTCAAAGACTCAACCAGGAAAGAGAACTACAGGCCAATCTCACTCATGAATATCGACGCAAAAATCCTCAACAAAATACTGGCAAATCGAATCCAAGAACACATCCGAAAAATTATCCATTATGATCAAGTAGGCTTCATTCCTGAGATGCAGGGCTGGTTCAACATATGAAAATATATCAATGTAATCCAGCATATAAATAAACTGAAAGAAAAAAACCATATGATCATTTCATTAGATGCTGAAAAAGCATTTGACAAAATTCAACATCCATTTATGTTAAAAGTCTTGGAGAGATTAGGGATACAAGGGTCATACCTAAATATAATAAAAGCTATATACAGCAAGCCGACAGCTAACATCAAATTAAACGGAGAGAAACTCAAAGCCACCCCACTTAACTCAGGAACACGACAAGGCTGTCCACTCTCGCCATACCTCTTCAATATAGTGCTTGAAGTTCTAGCAATAGCAATAAGACAACATAATGGAATCAAGGGGATTCGAATTGGAAAGGAAGAAGTTAAACTTTCGTTATTTGCAGATGATATGATAGTGTACATAAGCGACCCCAAAAACTCCACCAAAGAACTTTTACAGCTGATAAACAGCTTTAGTAATGTGGCAGGATACAAGATCAACTCCAAAAAATCAGTCGCCCTCTTATACACAAAGGATATGGAAGCAGAGAGGGAAATCAGAGAAGCTTCACCATTCACAATAGCCAAAAACAGCATAAAATATCTTGGGGTACATCTAACCAAGGAAGTGAAAGATCTATTTGACAAGAACTTTAAGGCATTGAAGAAAGAAATTGAAGAGGATACCAAAAAATGGATGGACCTCCCTTGCTCTTGGATTGGGAGGATCAACATAGTAAAAATGGCAATTCTACCAAAGGCAATTTATAGATTCAGTGCAATCCCCATCAAGATCCCATCAAAATTCTTCACAGATCTGGAGAGGACAATAATCAACTTTTTATGGAAAAACAAAAACCCAGGATAGCCAAAACAATCCTATACAATAAAGGATCTTCTGGAGGCATTACCATTCCTGACTTCAAACTCTATTACAGAGCTACAGTAATGAAAACAGTGTGGTACTGGCATAAAAACAGAGAAGTCGACCAATGGAATCGTATAGAAGACCCGGATTTTATCCCACAAACCTATGAACACCTGATTTTCGATAAAGGAGCTAAAAGTATACAATGGAAGAAAGAAAGCATCTTCAACAAATGGTGCTGGCACAACTGGATGTCATCCTGTAGAAGAATGAAAATAGACCCTTATCTATCACCGTGCACAAAACTCAAGTCCAAATGGATTAAAGACCTCAATATCAGCCCAAACACACTGAACCTGATAGAAGAGAATGTGGGAAGTACCCTACAGGAGATGGGCACAGGAGATCGCTTCCTATGTATAACCCCAGAAGCACAGACATTAAGGGCAACATTGAATAAATGGGACCTACTTAAACTGAGAAGCTTCTGTAAAGCAAAGGACATAGTCACTAAGACACAAAGGCAACCTACTGACTGGGAGAAGATCTTCACCAACCCCACAACAGACAAACGTCTGATCTCCAAAATATATAAAGAACTCAAGAAACTAGACTTTAAAATGCTAATTAACCCAATTTAAAAATGGGGCACTGAACTGAACAGAGAATTCTCAGCAGAGGAAGTTCAAATGGCTAAAAGACACTTAAAGTCGTGCTCAACTTCCTTAGCAATCAGGGAAATGCAAATCAAAACAACTTTGAGATATCATCTTACACCTGTCAGAATGGCTAAACTCAAAAACACCAAGGATAACCTTTGCTGGAGAGGCTGTGGAGGAACGGGTACCCTCATCCATTGCTGGTGGGAATGCAATCTTGTGCAACCACTGTGGAAGTCAGTGTTTCGGTTTCTCAGGAAATTCGGGATCAACTTACCCCTGGACCCAGCAATACCACTCCTGGGAATATACCCAAGAGATGCTCTATCATATGACAAAAGCATTTGTTCAACTATGTTCATAGCAGTATTATTTGTAATAGCCAGAACCTGGAAACAACCTAGATGCCCTTCAATGGAAGAATGGATGAAGAAAGTATGGAATATATACACGCTAGAGTACTACGCTACGGTAAAAAACAATGACTTCTCGAATTTTGCATGCAAATGGATGGAAATAGAAAACACTATCCTGAGTGAGGTGTCCCAGACCCAAAAAGATGAACATGGGATGTACTCGCTCATAATTGGTTTCTAGCCATAAATAAGGGCCACGGAGTCTACAATAGGTTAATCTAAAGAAGCTAAGTAAGAAGGGGAACCCAAGGAAAAACATATAGTTATCCTCTTGGCTAAGGGAAGTAGACCCAATTGCCGGGGAGAAAATTAGGATCTTGGGGGTGGGGTGGGATGGGGGTAAGGGGAGATGGGGAGAGAAAAGGTAGAAGGGAAGGAGGGGGGACTTGGGGAATCAGGAGAATTGGGATAAAGGAAAGGTGGATAGGGGAGCACGGAACCACAATTCTTAGTTAAGGGAACCACTTTAGGGTGAGCAAGAGATTTGACCCTAGAGGGGCTCCCAAGTGCCCAACATGAGGTTCCCAGTTAGTTCCTTGGGCAGCTGAGGATTGGGAACCTGAAATGACCCTATCCTAGAGCAATAATGACGAATATCTTGCATATCATCATAGAACCTTCATCTGGTAATGGATAGAGATAGAGACAGAGACCCACACATGAGCACTGGACTGAACTCCCAATGTCCCAATGAGGAGCAGAAGGAGGGAGAACATGAGCAAAGAAGTCGGGACCACGAGGCGTGCACCCACCCACTGAGACAGTGTAGCTGATCTACTGGGAGCTCACCAAGGCCAGCTGGACTGTGACCGAAAAAGCATGGGATAAAACCGGACTCTCTGAACATGGCGAACAATGAGGGCTGATGAGACGCCAAGGACAATGGCACGGGGTTTTGATCCTACTTAATGTGCTGGCTTTGTGGGAGCCTAGCCAGTTTGGATGTTCACCTTCCTAGATATGGACGGAAGGGGGAGGACCTAGGACTTACCACAGGGCAGGGAACCCGGACTGCTCTGTGGACTGGAGAGGGAGGGGGAGAGGAGTGGGGGGAGGGGAAGAAGGGTGGGAGGAGGGGGTGGGAAATGGGAGGCTGGGAGGAGGTGGAAACTTGTTTTTTGTTTATGTTTTTTTTCTTCTTTTCTTAATAAAAAAATTATAAAAAAAAATAAAAAAAACTGAAGAAGATACTGAAAACAATCAGTTGTCAAAATAAGCACAATTGAGGGTTGTTGGTAAATCGCATCTTCATTTGGGAAGAATGGCAATTGCCAACTTTTATTGCTTCTCTTGAAACTTTGGAAAACCAGTGAGGTTTAAAATCAATCCCAACATCATTTACCTTTGCAACTTTCCCCAAGAACTCACTATCATCCAACGTTCTTAGAAATTAAATGTCTATCAAAACTTTGGGTCTGATAAAACTACAAGCTTAAACGATGAATGTTTGTTATGTCATTTTTAACTTTTTAAACTAAAATATATGGTACATGGTTTAAAAAGAAATTTCATGGGGAGAAATATCAGAAGGGTGATATTTTGCCCCAGGAGAATAAACAACTCATTGCCTGTTTTAAATGACTATGTAGTGGTACAAAAACTAAAGAGATGGTTCTCACCTCCCAGAACAAAGGAGAACACAGCCAAGCTTTGCTTTGTGTGTTGCATTGTTTTGGTAACCTAAAGTATTAAACATCAATTAAACCTTACCAGAAAGCAAATTGTTATTCACCAGCTTAGAATCTGAGTAAGGATTTCATTTGTCAGTATAAAAATGTCATAACAATCACAGTCTTGGAAAGGATTATGAGAATTCAGTTATTGACTATAAAAATAATGCAGAATTATGAGAAATAACATAATCAAGGCTAAATAGTTGTTAGAAATTGCAGTTGTAAAACTTTCATTTTGTCTCATGGCAAAATGAGTGCTTTTTTGTTTTTCCTGGGCGGTAGTTTTGAAATTAATCAGCATGGTACATTTATTTCCCAAAACATAGTTCTTAGACATTAAGCAGAAGAAATGATTTTGTACTAGTATGCACTACTATGCACAGTGATGTAACAACAAAAAAATACACATAATTCTCAAAAGAAATCAGGAGGGTGTGAAGGGGAAGGGGAGAATCAGGAGGGGAGCAGAGAAGAATGTAGAGATCAATAAAAATCAAAAAAAAAATTCAAACTAAAAGAAAAGGAAGTACTATGCCTCTACATACTCTAGAGGCAATCTGAAATCAATGTGCTCCTTCAGACAGAATCATACTGTAGATCTGCGCTTGAAATCCTATCTAAGCCACACACTATTGATCAATTGAAAATTGGAACTCTTTAGAGTACCAGCTTAGGTGCTGTGGTGCCTTAATGTAGTTACCACTTTCTATTACTCAATGCAATAAAGACTGATGGGATAAGGCTGGCTTTTCAGGTCTTGGTTCCAGAGACTTCACAGCTATAAGAACAGCAGTGAGGAGCTGGAGAGATGGCTCAGAGATTAAGAGCATTGTCTGCTTTTCTAAAGGTCCTGGGTTCAATTCCTAGCAACCACATGTCTGGTGCCCTCTTCTGGCCTGCAGGCATACACACAGACAGAATATTGTATATATAATAAATAAATAAATATTTTAAAAAAAGAATGGCAGTGAGTTGATAAAGACCATAGTAATGAAATAATAATTTTCAACGTTTGTGGTAGAACAGCCTAAGGATGGGGTTTCTCCAAGTGAGGTGCTAACATGCTCACTCAAGAACTTTACCAAACTCATGGTTTAACTACATATATTTTAAGTTTTAAATAAAATACTATACTCAAGTTCTGAAAGACACTGTACACATTGTTGCCTTGGGTTGGTTAGAAATTTCAATACTCTTGAGTTGATTTCCATTGGATGACATCATTTCTTGCCAGATATGTATCCTTTGGTTGCCTGATGAAAAGAAAGTAGTGGATTAAATTGGAATAGAAGTGAGTGTGTGAGTATTTGGTCTGATTAATGATCTCAGTTAGTGCCAAAATGGTGCAAATATCTAACTTGTGGTAACTTCAGAATGCAAGAAAGATTATTTTCTCTCTCGATTTGTGTACATTTTCACAAATGCCTACTAAGTTTGTAGAGCATAAATCCGCATTAGTATGTTTGGATTTAACTAATAAATAAATGTGTTTCCTAGCTATTTCTTTTGGCTTAGGAAATGCAAGAAACATTTTATTAAAACATGGAGAATTCTGTCAGTCCAAATGTTTGGGACTGTCCAAGTTTTAAAAGAAGGGAGATCATCTTAAGTCATTTTTAATAGATTTATGCAGATGCTGTTGATCCATTGCTTATTGGAAATGACTGGAAAGATTAGATTTAAAGGCTAATTTGTAACATTTCGACACTATTTACATTTTGTGAACAATCAATGGGCATTTAGCATACCTATTATTCAAGGACCAGGAATTTATTATTGCATCCAAATTTTTAATTAAAAGAATATGAAAAAACTGGTGTATAAGCTAATTTGACAGATTTAAATACATCTATTTGAAGTTAATGCCAATTGTGAATGTTCTTTCTTTCTTTTGTGAGGCAGTCTCTCAGTATGTAGCAAAGCTGGCTTTAAACTTGTTGCCCTCCTCTCTCGACCTTCCAAATGAAGAAATTAAAGTTGTGCTTCACTGCATGGTGTTATCAACTTACTTGTTTCTAATAAAGTATCATCATCATCAAACAACAGAGGGATATAATACTAGTGAACTGTCTTCTTTCTTCAAGGGTGTGTGTGTGTGTGTGTGTGTGTGTGTGTGGTGTATATATGTTAGAGGGTGTAAAATTACCTGGAGATGGAATTATAAGTAACTGAGAGTCCCTGACATCGGTTTTTGGTTTTGGGAAGGACTCAAGTCCTTTTGAAGAGTAACAAGTGCTTTTAATCAAAGTCATCTCTTCAGTCCCCTGAACAGCCTTCTTATGAAAGACAGGGTTTGATAAAGCCTATGACAGCCTTCAAAATATTACCACCCCCTCATTCAATTTCTTTGTTCTTGCCACTGTAGACACATGGCATAAAACTTAGTTCTGTAAGGGTTTAATTTCCACTATATTCTACTCTACTTATCATCTGGCAGCGAATAGTACATTGCTTGAAAGAACGGCGCAAATGAAATATGGTGGTAGTGTAAAACAAAAGCTAAAAAAGAGCAATGGAAAGGTTTTTCCAACTCAATTTTGTCCCACGACAGGTTTGGCAGGTTTTCTGTGGCAATAAACTAGCTATAACATTTAAAAAATAATTTGGAAACAAATTTTATTAGTTGAAATATAGTCTCATGATTCTGATTACAAAATAGGTGGTACAAATTTCTAGTAGATCATTTTTTAATTTAATGTTTTTCATAGATGTCCACAAGATGATATAAATTAGTATAAAAGTAGCACACATCCTATTTCCAAGCTTGTATTTAAGGTTTGATACAGACAAGCAGACCTGCCTGAAGTCTATTCTAGTCTTTTCTCTTTGTTATTTGCATTTCCATCTTAATGTTAAAACTGACTGGGAATAGAAAGATAGATTAGCAGTGAAAGTGTGTACCACTCAATTCCTCTCATCCATATCAGGCAGATAATAACTACTTGAAACTCAGATCTATGGGGATCCAATGCTTCTGGCTTCCACAAACACAAACAGTTACATGCACATGCCCACACACAGACTCACACACATACTCATAGTCAAAAAATTAAAAACATTCATAATTTAAATATATTTAATAGAAATTGTATATTTTGCTATGTACAACCTATAATTTTAAAGTATGTATACATAGTAGGATAATTTAATGTAACTATATTACATTTTCTTGTTCAATTATTTTAACTACCTTTTTACATGTTTTTCCAAATATTGTCAAGAATGGAATATTACAGCAACTAGAGTCTTCATTTAATAATGTGTCTCTTGGCTTTGCTCTTTGAATCCTTCCAGAAGTGTATGTCTTTGATGGAGGTTGCTAATCTTTACCACTGACACTGCAATTCCTGGTGTATTCTGTTCTGTTTTCTACTTTTATGTGGTCAGCTATCTCCAGATCACTCAGCAATTTTCTTCCCTTGTCTGTCGTGCTTCACTTATCTAAATGTTTACTAGACTCATCCATGTTTCATAACTAATCTGTTTCTTTTGGCACTTATTGCTGCAAAGTTTTTGCTACAAAGCCCCAGACTAGATAGGAAGTCACTGAAACCAATTAACCTTCAGCTTCCAATCCTCTTGCCTGTTTGCCTCTTGTCCCTGGATGTCTGTTTTTATATGATTACATTGTTACCCTTGGGTTACCTCTTACCTGTTCTAACCTTTAGTGTTTGATGCAGAAGTATTCTTTTGACATAATAGCCTAGGGAACTAATGCAATCTCAACTTCTTTGCTAAAAGCAACTTTTGATGAGAATCCAAGAAACAACACGAGTCAAAGTATCATGTGAATATGGCTTTTTACTTTAGAAAAACAAGTCTATAAATAATTTCTTAGGCATGCAATTGTGCATCAATCTGATATCAGAATCTTCAATCAAGGGGTGAATGGCAAAATCAAATGGATAGATTTGGTAGAAACATCAAGAGTTTCCATTAACTTTAAATAATGTAGTGAGTGCATGTAATGCATTAAAGATAAAAGCAATATAGATAACATGCTTGTAGTAGGAAGAACTTCTGAAAACAATTTAGTAACTCTTTATGCAACTTCATTCTTTTCTTTTTACTACCCATACTGAGTATTCCATTCTTTACACTGAGACAATCACTGAGCTAAATGCAATTAATATAGAAGCATGGTCTTTGAAATGAGCACTACATTTAGAACTCATTCATGTGGAGTACTGTCTTTGGATGATATTCACCTTAAGGATAATTTTACAGTAAAGAGTATAGGTACATAGCCATTCTCTGAGGATTTTATGTAAATTCATTTGCATATTGAATATATACAGTCAGCATAATGCATTTTTCTATGTCCCATGCATTGATTTTATAGATGCATCAGTTGTTAAAGACTTTGGTTATTAAAATTCAGTTAATAATATTATTATTCAGATAGCATTGCCAAAATAATACACATACCAAAAGGCATGTTCCAGGGTCCCACATGTTAAGAATTATCGCTATGATATCAATATTATTCCTTTTCAGGATGCTAAATCCATAGGAAAGTGATCAGTAATCCTTCTTTGGGCTTTATGGAACACAGATTCATTGGGAATGTAATGATAGAATGAACAGAAATAAAGATGAGGTTTAGCATTATCAAAGTACCTTAAAATTTCAAAAGGATATTTATGAGCTAAATTGTTCTGGAATGAGAGGCCATCCTTCTAGATGTGTGTTTCCAAATAAGTAGAACTCCCCCCCCCACACACACACACAGGAGGCACCCTCTGCAAAATGTTCTGATCTTAAAGAGAACACAGTAAGGCAAAGGTGTGCTATGATTCCACAAAGGCACTGGGAGTTTCCAGTCATCTACTTTCTTTTAGCCCATATGGACAGTCCTCCTAATACCCTTGTTCTTGGCATCCTTAGCTGACTGTCACAAGAAATAAGGAAAAGGCCACAACCCAATGTTGCCCGATGGGCCATGCTCGACAGGTATCAAGAGAACCTGAAGCTAGTTTGTAAAGCATGCCATGCCCAATACAGGCTACGTATTTCCCTGAACTTTAACATATGCAAAAGAAAGGGGCATAGTAGTAGGAAGCAATTATTTGAAATGGTCGAATTTCAAAATGTTAGATGTAAATACTTTGCAATACCTGTAAATAAACTCACGAAATGTAAAAAATAAAAATGAATAATTTAGCATGGAAACCTCTTTGTAAGTCCCAGAATGGAATACATTCAAGCTTGGCTTTGAAAAGCCTTACAGCTAGATTCTTGTAGTTTTCAATAAGTTGTTCAATGAGAAACTTGTTAACACAATACATTTTATATTGATTGTCTTAGATTATGCCCAGGCTTCTTTTGATCAGTTAGGTTGAGAAATGCAGCTTAGTTTTTTGTGTTATCTTGAATATACTATTTCAGACAGTCATTGAAATAACTTTATACATTTCAAATTCGATTTCATTCATTGGAAGTTATGAATTTTCCATACTCTTTCCCTGAAAGTTTGAGACTGAAAAACATTTCAGCAACCCACATCCCTGAACTAGAAACTGACATAAAATGATTGTGATGCCTGTGGCTCCCAAGGGAGTTTCCTGATCCTTCCCTCTCGAATTTTATAAGCTATGGAGATAAGATGAGCAATTAGGAGCTCATGTATTTCCATGAAAAACCATTTTAGAAAAGACTGCGGTCACACTTGATTCAAAATATGTTAGTGTAACTGAGGTCCCAGAATTGCTAGGAGATCCTCTTGCAGTGGGAGATTTTCATGTGGTTGGAAGACATGTGATGCGCATTCCTTAAAGAATATGGAATTGTCAATGTGATGACACACAGTGGTTTAAATGGAATATTAAATGTGAATTTCTTCTAGATAATGATTGTTTCTTAGTCATATATGCACATATCCCATAGCATGACCCCTGAAAAATTGTTCCTGCTGAAACTATGCTTATCATATGCACTGCATTGAGTTAAATCAATTTATTGAAGCAAATATATGAGACTTCAGGTCCTTGATAGTGGATAGTAGTGTGCCCTGGAATCCCATGTGAAGATTAATAAAATACCTTCTCTCTATGATGTTCTCTTTCTATGTGACAGGGACACTAATTTAAAATAGGAATGAGTTAGTACAGTGAAATAAAAATAATTAAAGTAAAAAAGAGCATAATGATATAGGGAAATTTGGTAAAGTAAGGAAAAGTAGTAATTAAGAGGATAAAAAGCTGTATCATTTAGGATCAAAATCAATCTTTTTTCTTACAATTTGATGGACTTAAATGTAAAGACATTAGAAAAGATTAAGCAAAAGAAACTGCTGAATGCATCTTCATTTAATCATCCACAAACAATTTAATTTTGTGAATATTTTATCCTAATTTAAAATATCATCATAAAATGAACTGACTGAATTCTTGTTCTAGGGAGGGGATAGCTCTTAATACATTCTGAAATGTTGTCTTGCTTTTTGTTAAGACTGCGATAAAACATTCTGACCCAAGCAATGAGGGTGAAAGAAAAAGTTGGTAAGAAGTCAACAGAGCAGGTAAGTTTATGCATTGCTCTGGTCCAGTCTAGAAAAGAGAGAGGGATGGGGGGTGGTGGCTGGATGCCAGCTTGTGGTGTACAGCTGATTCTCCTTTTCACCCTTTCTAGAATCTGGCTTATTAAGTATGTAGTGATGTCTACATTCAGGATAAGTCCTCTCACCTCCATTAAACAACTGAAAAAAGACCCAGAGTCATGCTCACAGGCCAACCCTATGAAGAAAATTTCTCATTGAGGATCTCATTCCAGGTGACTTTAGAGTGTTCCAAGTTAACAATTAAAACTCACCATCATAGGATTCTTCCTTTCCCACCCTACGAAGATTCAAATCAAGTCAATATTGTCTCTTTTTTTAAATTTTTACTTTTTTATTTTTGGTTTTCCAAGACAGTTACTCTATGTAGTCCTGGGAGTCCTGGAACAAGACCAGATTGCCTCAAAACACAGAGGTCTGTCTGCTTTTGTCTCAAGAGTGCTGGGACAAAAGGTCCAAGTCAATATTTTAAACAAACAAAAGGATAACAGAGGGTTAATTGTAATTGGGGTTTTCCTTTCCTGTCAGCTACTTCCATATTACCACACTGAGGCTTGTATTAGTTATAAATGCTTGACCAATAGCTCAGGCTTGTTACTAGCTAACTCTTACATTTAAATTGACCCATGTTTCTATTTATGCTTTGCCATGTGTTCATGACTTGTTACCCTATTTTTTACATATCCTACTTCCCAAGCAGTGGGCTGACATCTTTTTGGATTTCATGACTGTGTCCTTCTTTCTCCTGGGATCCTCTGTTTGATTGTCCTGCCTATAAATTTTGTGCAGCTATTAGCCAGTCAGCTTTTAAAAGCCAATGGGAGTAATACATACTCATAGTGCACAGAAGGGCTATTTCACAGCAGGCAGTAACAAAAGTTAGTAGTAATTGTTATGGTTCGCCAACCCTCAAAGAGGCATTCATGCTCACATTTTATATTACTCGACTCTAGCCCATCACAAGCTGCTTAGACTTCCTTGAAGAATGTAACCTTCCATTTGTTTGGCTTATAAGACATAATGTGGGAGTTCCCTTTTGTGCTATGTTTACCATTAATGAATAAAGAAACTGCTTTGGACCTATAACTAGACAGAACTTAGGGAGGCAAGGAAAGCTAGGCTGAATGCTGGGAGATAGAAGAGTGGAGTCAAAGAGACACCATGGAGCCACCGGCAGAGGTAGATGTGCAGAAATTTTGCTGGTAGGCCACAATCTCATGGTGATATACAGATTAATGGAGAAGGATTAAATTAATATGTAAGAGTTAGTCAAAAAGACACTAAAGTTAATGGTCTAAGCAGTGATTTAAATAATACAGTTTCTGATTGGTTATTTCAGGTCTAAGCTAGAGAGAGGCAACCCGGAACCAACAACCAGCCTAGTGCTAAAAGGATGTATTATTTCAACACTTTGATTTTGTGATATTTTGCAGACTTTGTGGTAGTGTGGTATCTACAGGGTTGTATTTCACTCCGATCGTTGATATTTGAAATCTTCATGAATTTGTCAAACTAATCTATAAGGATGACTTTTGATTAGCTGCTACTAAGTGAATTCAGGAACTTAGCAATTGATAAAAGAATGTGAGTAAAACTATACATTACTATACACACACACACACTCTCTCTCTCTCTGAGACATGGTTTCTCTGTGTAACAGTCCTAGCTGTCCTGGAACTAGCTCTTCTAGACCAGGCTGGTCTCGAACTCATGGAGATCTGCCTGCCTCTGCTCCCTAGTGCTTAGATTAAAGGCATATGCCACCACTACACAGTTATATGATGGCTCCTGAGTAAATGTTTCATGTAGCTTCAACTTTTACAGATCTGCTTCTTCTTCATGGTAATATTTTATGTATTTTTGATGGTTTCCCAATGTTTGCTATGTAAAAGGGACTCTATTTATGAATTGTAATCATACCTAGTAACATTTCCTGAAATAAACTTTGTGGCTTTGGGGGAGCCTAGGCAGTTCGGATGTTCACCTTACGAGACCTGGATAGAGGTGGGCGGTCCTTGGGCTTCCCACAGGTCAGGGAACCCTGATTGCTCTTTGAGCAGATGAGGGAGGGGGACTTGATCGGGGGAGGGGGAGGGAAATGGGAAGCGGTTGCGGGGAGGAGGCAGAAATCCTTAATAAATAAATAAATTTGAAAGATAAAAAAAGAAAAAAAACTGTGAATTTTCATTAAACGGTTTGATTTTTACAAAATATTAAAAAATATACTTCTAAACAGCATATGTATAATAAATATTTAGCATGATCATTGCTAATAATGAATAATACCTTTTACTTATGTTGGTCTTGTCCATGTGTTCATAGCCTCTTGTCCATGTTTTTCTTTTTACAATGCTCACCAGGAAGTTCATGGATTGTAGACACAGGTGAGAAGAACACAAGGCAGTCCCTGGATGAAAATCAGATTTTATGTTAATTTCAAAATCAGAAGTGATTAGAAAGCCAAAATTTCTCTCTTTCTAGCAAGCTCCTTGTAGGTGACTGTAGCACATTCTTCTTTGTTAAAGATTTTGCCTCAGAGTGTAAGTGTAAATTCACAATGTGAAGAGAGCTGCCCTTACCATGGCATGTCTATGTCCTACCAGGGGCATCATTTTAGGGATTACATACATAATCTAAAAAAAATGGTCCCCATATCCATTTGCATATTTGGGTTGTTTATGTTGTCTTAAGTTATGCTTTCTGGCCTTTTTCTGTGGTTTTCCTCTTGAAAGGTGAATAATTAATGATTAACAGCTTTTCTTTCAAAGGAGTTTTTAATTGATAATTCAATTAATGCTAGCACATGAGGGCACTGTTGCTTATTTAGATGTAAATTTTATTTGTAACTTTTAAAGATTTATCAATATATCAATGACATCATCACAAAGCATGAATTAAATCTACATTAGAAAATACAGGCAAATCACATTCCAAGTGTTATATTTGTTTTTAAACAGGGTATTTCTGTGTGTGAATGTTGCTACAGCAGCTCCACTTTAGTTATGTTGTGAAAGTTACATGGCCTTTGTTACATGAATTATTACTGTGCCTCTGTTCATTAGTCTGAAGTTATGGCAAGCTGTCATAACTAATGGGGAATGGTGGTTCTTGAGTGAAGTGGACTTAGGCAAAATTATCATGAGTCCTTTTGTTTGAAGATTATTTTTAGAATAATTTCATTTCCCAAATGTACCTTCTTTTGGATCAATGATGCTCTTGCTATTTTATTTCTTGGAAAAAAAAATTAACCATCTTGATCGGAAAAGTTTTTCATTTATTATTATACTATCAGAAGTATTTTGTATATCTAGTTTACTTTATTTAAAAACAAAATCATTTTGTTTGTTTGTTTTCCCAATTCTGAAGTGATAGTTTTGGCTTTATATATTTTATATATTTTTTTCCATTCAAATATTTACACTTCCTTACCTCCTCCCAATCCTCTCTGCTCCCCCACTCACTCTCCTCCCTCTCTCTCCCTGCTTGAGAGAGGGCAGGGAACCCTGCCCTGTAGGAAGTCCAAGGCCCTCCCCGCTACATTCAGGCCTAGGGAGCTGTGCATCCATATAGACTAGGGTCCCAAAAAGCCAGAACATGCCGTAAAAACAAGTCCCAGAACGAATATCTTGCATATCATCATAGAATCTTCATCTGGTGATGGATAGAGATCAAGACAGTGACCCACACAGGAGCACTGGACTGAGCTCCCAAGGTCCCAAGGAGGAGCAGAAGGAGGGAGAACATGAGCAAAGAATTCGGGACCACGAGGCGTGCATCCACCCACTGAGACAGTGGAGCTGATCTACTGGGAGCTCACCAAGGCCAGCTGGACTGTGACCGAAAAAGCATCGGATAAAACCGGACTCTCTGAACATGGCGAACAATGAGGGCTGATGAGACACCAAGGACAATGGCAGGGGGTTTTGATCCTACTTAATGTGCTGGCTTTGTGGGAGCCTAGCCAGTTTGGATGTTCACCTTCCTAGATATGGACGGAGAGGACCTAGGACTTACCACAGGGCAGGGAACCCGGACTGCTCTGTGGACTGGAGAGGGAGGGGGAGAGGAGTGGGGGGAGGGGTAGAAGGGTGGGAGGAGGGGGAGAAGGGTGGGAGGAGGGGAAGGGAAATGGGAGGTTGGGAGGAGGTGGAAACTTGTTTTTTGTTTATGTTTTTTTTTCTTCTTTTCGCAATAAAAAAAAAATTAAAAAAAAAAAAAAAACAAGTCCCAGTGCCTTTATCAATGGCTTCTCAGTCAGCCCCCACTGTCAGCCACAATCAGAGAGTCCAGTTTGATCACGTGCTCATTCAGACCCGGTCCAGCTGAATTTGGTGAGCTCCCATTAGAACAGGCACGCTGTCTCAGTGAACTTGACTTCCTTGCTCGTCTTCTCCCTACTTCTGCCTTTCAACTGGACCTTGGAAGCTCAGAATGTATTATGCTGAAAGTCTGTTTGTTTACTAATGAGAGATAGAAAGGGAGTGGATCTGGATAGGAGGAGATGTGAGGAGGAACTGGAAGGAGTAGAAGAAGGGGAAACTGTACCAAGAATATATTATGTGAAAAAAAATATTTTCAAGAAAATAATGCAAAATACATTCATTAATAGCTGAAAGAATATAGATTATAAGCAATGTACCACTAGCATTAGACTTATGTAAAATATTATCTTACAAATTTAAGCTCTGGAAACATTATAGACAACAAAAAAGAAGATTAGAACCAGAAAGTAGGGATAAAAGAAAAAAAATAACATCTCTGGGAAACAGAAAAATGCTGTAATCACAAACTCTCAGCAGCTACAAATGGCTCCCTGAGCAAAAGTAAATCTCTCCACTGTGAGGCATAGATAGGAAAGGCTCGTGGCCCATATTTCTCACTAGTGAACTGTTGGCTACTGGTATTCGGAAAGGTTTTTATCCATTAATGATCCAAAGGACTATTTCAATTCAATGTTCACACAGATGGTGCAAGTTGACTAAACCAGTCATTTAAAAAAAAACATAAATCTGGCCTAAGGACTAAGAGAAGGAAGACGTTTAATAGCGATAAGAGGTTGAGAAGAAAATATACCAAGGACAAATATCAAATTAATCAATCAAAAGATTATATAATTTGATACGTTGTCATTTTTCACTGACTATAACAGTATGATTTCTACTACCAAGAACAATCACTATGTTCAAATAACTTATTAATCCCTAGATCTTTAAATGAAATGGCCTTCGTGGTACTTTAAGGAAACATGTACTTTTCTTTCCTGTGAGCCAGTCTCGTGCTTTGCAAGCGTAAGTAAGAAATTAGAGAACACTTTCAAGTTGTGCTTAAATCTAACTAAAAGGATTTCTCTGGCTGGATAATAGAGCATGAGCTCTTTGAACTTCATTTAAAGGCCATCAAATAATTACAATCACCATTGAAATTAAAATATAGTGCTACCAACAACTATTATTTGCTTGGTATTGTTTTGTCTTACCTGTACTCAATCAGCTCTTGAGTACCATAAACTTTTAACTTTGTAATTTTATCATCCATGAAATATAAAAATAAGAAAGAGGGTACATATAGAGGATTAGTAATTTTGCCGAGTGCCCGCAGCTGGAATGTGGCCATATAATAAACATTTGTACTCCTTCCTCCGGCTTTACCTCTCAAGGTACCTGTGACTATCGATGCTGGTTGTCAGTCTACCAGGATCTCCAGCAATCCAGAGGCAAAGCCTCCAGAATCAGCTATCAGGGACTATTTTGATTGGTTAGCCTCTGGCCACACATATTTTGATTGGGTTGATTAAAGTGGACAACCCACCCTGAAAGTGGCCAGTACCATTGCTCATGCGTGGATCTTGGAGTGAACAACCCACCCTGAAAGTGGCCAGTACCATTGCTCATGCGTGGATCTTGGAGTGAACAACCCACCCTGAAAGTGGCCAGTACCATTGCTCATGCGTGGATCTTGGAGTGAACAACCCACCCTGAAAGTGGCCAGGACCATTGCTCGTGCATGGATCTTGGAGTGAACAACCCACCCTGAAAGTGGCCAGGACCATTGCTAGTGCATGGATCTTGGACTGCATAAAAAGAAGTGAGTGGAGCACCGGCTTCCCTCACACACTCCTGGCAGCGTCTGCAACTTTGATTTTTCCTCCGAACTGTGAGCTAACATTAACCCTTTCTGTAGGTGGTTTTTGTCAGGGATTTTATTACCACACTGGGACAAGTAAGGAATCCGCGATTCAGTAGCATATATTCAGACAAGCTCTGCACTTGGCCTGTCTAGCAGCTACTGTTGTTTTTATCTCCTCCATAAGAAATGCAAGCAGGTGGTGTGACTCAGAGTCCAACTCGGCTTCTTCAATAGACTCCGCTATAGTAAGTAGCTTCCCCACATGGAATTCAGTCCAAGTTTGTATCTGTATTTATATCTTGAAAGCCCATCTGCGTCATTCTGTTGCAAACATTAGGTGGACAACTATAGAAATAATAAAGTTTCAAAAACACACATGAAAACTAAGAACAGGCCAGGCGGTAGTGGCATGTGCCTTTAATCCCAGCATTTGGGAGGCAGAGACAGGCAGGTTTCTGTGGATTCAAGGTCAGCCTTGTCTACAAGAGCTAGTTCCAGGACAGGTTCCGGAGCTAGTGAGAAACCCTGTCTCGAAAAACAAAACAAACAAACAAAACTGAGAACAGTATTTTTTTTTCTTAGAATACACGATTTCTCTCTATTTACTCGTCCATGTGCCAGAAACGGGTATGTTAATATTTGTCTTAGAAATACATGAATTCAAACTTAATATGATAGGGAAATAATCCAAAATAATTTAAATCATCTTGATTAGATGGAGATCTTTCCACAATGTCTTATGTGGTGTCTAGTAAGCCTTGGGAATATAATTCAGAGTTTTTCTATGTTTATAAACTTAAAGCAAACAAAACCATACATTATTTAAGTGAATGTGTGGTATATTATAAAATAAATTTAATAATTTAGTAACAAATACCAAAGTTTAGAGTAGCAGTTACCTCTACAGGGAAGAGATAGGACAAAAGGAGGAAGGACAAAAAAGTACAAAGAAGGTATAGATATGAATTACAAGATATCTGTGTGCTTGCTTTAGTTTTGAGATAAGTGATGAGTTTTTGAGTATTCCTTATTTCTGTAATGACCAGAAAATAAGTTCAATGTTAAATAGCACCAGAAAGTATGTACTTTTTAAGTATATACATAAACGAAATACATTTAAAAGGATTATGCATACAGCAATGAAGTTGTATGCATAATACAACTTGAATAATATTATTATTTAAGGGTATTATTATTATCTTGTGTACATTGTAAGTTTCTGACTTATGTTATGCCTTGGTCAGTATGGCAGGCTACCCCTACAGAGAACTTCCTCCCGCATGCATCCTGACCACCTGGCCATATGTTTTTGAGGTTGGTGAATCCCCTGTCTAGAATAATATGGATTTTATTAATTTATTTCTGGTGACTTAGACAGTATTATTATTAAAGTAGCAATTGATGTTCAACAAAAGATAGAATAATGGCTGTTTTTGCTCTTTTGTCATTATGTTCATTATTTTAAGAGTATATCACTAACTACTATAGTAAAATAGTTGTTTTATCTTTTAATCAAATTGTATTATTATGGCTTGCTCATTTAATCTGAAAACTAAAAGATAATCTGAAAACTAAAAGATAAATCTTGCCTGCACTCCTAAACTCCTGTGGAACATAAAAAAATAAATAACTTGCAGCTTAGTGTGTCAAAACAACTATTTAAAAAATAGCTATGTCATGAACTCAGCCAATCTGGTGAAAATTAGCTCACTGCATCCCCAAATCTCATTACTACTCTTTTCATTCTGTTTTCCAGAGCTTTCTCGTTAAACTTTACCTGTCTACAGTAAGTGCAATTGTCATATAAACACCTGCGAGAACATTGGGCAAGTCTATAGTCATGCAACCATTGCTTAGACTACATTAAGTATGAATGTTTCTCATTTAAATATCACATAATGTTCTTGAGTTCTCAGTAGTCCTCATTGTCCGCTATGTTCAGCAAGTCCGGTTTTATCCCAGGTTTTTCAGACCCAGGCCAGCTGGCCTTGGTGAGTTCCCGATAGAACATCCCCATTGTCTCAGTGTGTGGGTGCACCCCTCGCGGTCCTGAGTTCCTTGCTCGTGCTCTCTCTCCTTCTGCTCCTGATTTGGACCTTGAGATTTCTGTCCGGTGCTCCAAAGTGGGTCTCTGTCTCTGTCTCCTTTCATCGCCTGATGAAGGTTAATATTCAGGAGGATGCCTATATGTTTTTCTTTGGGTTCTCCTTCTTATTCAGCTTCTCTAGGATCACGAATTATAGGCTCAATGTCCTTTGTTTATGGCTAGAAACCAAATATGAGTGAGTACATCCCATGTTCGATGGAGGTGGGTGGTCCTTGGACTTCCCACAGGGCAGGGAACCCTGATTGCTCTTTGGGCTGACGAGGGAGGGGGACTTGATTGGGGGAGGGAGAGGTAAATGGGAGGTGGTGGTGGGGAAGAGACAGAAATCTTTAATAAATAAATAAACGGAAAAAAAAGAAAAAAAATAAAGCCACATTTGAAGCCAGTTTAAAAAAATAAATAAATATCACATAATGGTTACCTAATGAAAGAAATGTGTGTATTCACATTAATAATGTTACATGAATGTGAGCAATTTTAATCAATACTTTCCCTTCTAATAGCATTGGGTAGACGTCAACACCAATTTTCTCTTTCAGGACTCAGTGTCAACTCCCTTTCCTACATTTGCGCCTTATATTACAATTTTGTTCCACTCTTTTAAGCTCCCGCTTCCCTTTGGTAATCAGGAAGATGGCAATTGCTGGAAAATTTATCAAGGTTGATGCCCTCAGGCACACTGGAATGACTTAGTTTTCTGTAATCATCATTCATTAATACCTTGATTCAAAATATCATCAGATTATCAACATCTTAGTAAATACCTTGAAAATTAGGCCAGACAGGATAGCACATAAAGGACTTGCCATTGGCAAATAATTGTGGGTTTTGTTTTCTTTCCAATTCTGAATTTTCTTCTTTATACCTGCTCCTGTGACAGGTTCTTAGCAAGCTAGTCATACTTTCCATGTGTGCTGAGCTTTATACGTGGAATGTTTCAAAGTTTTCTGCTATGCCAGCTAACAAATTTTGAAAGAACTTTTAAACCTCTCATAATGCAAAGAAAAATGAATGAGTTTTAGGCATTCAACCTAATCATGCTAAGAAGTGATTTTAAAAGCCTTTTGATAAACAATTGGTGTGTTCTTTCCTGGAGAAGACTATTTCCCCCACTTTTAGCTCCCATAATTCCCTTTCTAGAGTTGCGGCCTGATTAGATTTCCCTCTTCAGGTTATGATGTCTATTAGTGTTGTCCTTGTTTATCCTATGCGTTAACTATATTTAAGTCTTAAAAATGCTCACATACAAGTAACATGCATACAGATCAGGTTGTATTTGTCTGTTTTTACACACACACACACACACACACACGTGTATGTATATACAATGCAATTAAGAAAAAAGAGACCATGAATTTGAAGAGAACAAAGAGAGGGTACATAATAGCCTTGGAAGGTGATAAATTTTATTATAATCTCAAAAAATGTTAAAGTTTTAGAAAAACTTTTGAATGTGAGATAATTAAAACATTTTTAAATTTATCCTTTCGTTGAAAGAAAATAAAAGAATAACACTGTATTTGCTCCTCTGGAAAGTCAATTCTGAAAGTGAATTAGTCAGCCTGTCAGTGTAACCAGTTGTCTGATGTGGAAGAAATCATAGGCATAAAATCTAGCTTTTCTGGAAAATGACGCCGGACCTTTAGTGCTGGCCAAAATGCAGGAAGCGCTGAGGTACAATCTGGTGTGCTCGCTCTTCTGGGTAATGTCAGTTTTAGAGGCAGAAGAATAAAAAGAACATTTGGGGTACCATCACCAGTATTGAGGTTTATAAATTATAAATAAAAGACATTCGGAAAGGCCAGCAGCTGAGCCATTTACTAGAAGAGAAAGAAGCAATTGTCTTATTCCCCCAGGAGCAATTTTTCATTGTGTAGCTGTGCCAAGGAGTGAAAGAAGCCTTGGGCTTTTGTTTTGTTTTGTTTTAGGCTCCATAGTACCACGCTCCATTTCTAACCTCTGGAAATAAAAATGCTCTCCTCCAGGGCCCATAGTTCTTTCCCTGAGAGTTCAGTTTCATACTGACCAATGACTGCTGGCCAGGCCTGTCTGAGAAGCGCACACTTAACTAGATTCACAGGGAGAGTTTGTAATTGTGTAATTTATAAGCCAATTAAAATTTCTTTTCCATTAAGTCATTTGTTTCTTGTGATGATTGAAAAATGACAGTGTCAATCAAATTTGCTTTTAAGCAGGCATTTATGGCATTTCAATTATGCTCTGAAATTAATTTTAAGTAAATGCATTCTAGGAATTATGGAATAGAGTAGATTTGAATCAGATTATCAGAGTAGCATGATTCACGTTTTTGTTCTTCATGCTGTCTTACAATATTTTAACCTTTTAAAATCCTCTGTTTCCTTACTGTCTATTATTGACGGGGTCCTGTTCATAACCTCACATCTAGAAAGCTTTTCACTACGCATTTCATTCGCATTTCATGAGGCCTTGGCATGCTGGTTCTTATTTAGTAATAAAATCATACACCAAGACTTTAATGTCTGTGAAGGAAGAGATGATTATAGGAGCTTAAGTGGAACGGAAGCAAATGATACAGAAGGCAAGGAAAGAATGGCAATGTCACATCAGTTCATAGGCACTGGGAACATTTCTACTGTAAAACGAGAAATATGGCAGAATCACACAGTGACCAATTCTAAAACTGGGAGCGCTCTGTATGTGAACTCTCACTTATGACACACCTAAGTGTATTTATAAATATAATGTATTTATATTATTATTGGTTTTCAGTATAAATATCCCTCACTATATTGGATATTTTAATATGCTATTCCCTGCTACTCTACTGTAACAGTCTTCCAGAAAAATATGTCCAATATATATATATACATATATATATATATATGTATATATATATATCCAATATATATATATATACATATATATATATATATGTATATATATATATATATGCTTTTGAAATACCATAAATAAATTACTAAGAACCATAAATCAAAATTAATTCAACATTTCATCACCCTCTAAGCTTAATTTTCCTCTCAAAAAATTATTCCCATTTTTGTCTTCTGTTTTGCTTGTGCATATTTTCATTCCTATAGTTATTCTCATTTTCTTTATAGTAGTCATTCTTTCAATGTTTTCTATATATTTAATATCTATTTTAAAATTTCTAAGATTTTCTTAAAGTTTTAATTACAGAACCGAAGCAAGTATCATGACAAAATACAACACAAAATATGGTCTTATGAGCTTATTTCATAATAGGACCTACATTGAGCATTTGGTAAAAGTTAATTCTGGGATCAGCTTTTGGGAGGAGACCTTGAAGACACTATTTCACAGAAGACATACCTGTTCTTTGGCTCTTAGAATCTTTAAATCACCTCTTCTGGGATGTTCCCTGTTCTTTAGGTATAGGTGTAGGTTGTACATGTGTTATTTGGGTTGGATATCCTCAGCAAGTTCTTTGCAACTGTAATTCCTTTTGTTTATATAACTTCCATCCAAGGTGCAGCAGGCTCAAAGGCAAACCAGTAGAAAGATAAACATCAGGTAGCACTCAAAGCTAAGTTGTCATTAAATTCCATGATAGAGCTAATTTTCACTTTTAAAAATTTCCCTTAATTCACCTTTTTCTATTTTTCAGTTTGTCTATATAGACGTCAATTTCCTTTTTTACTTATTTCATCATATTTATTCTGAATCACAAATAATTTGTTAAATATGAAATGATTCAGGAATTGAAAACAGAGACAGAGACAATAACGAAAACACCAACTGAGGGAATATAGAATCGATAATTATGAGAAAATGATCAGGAACCACAAATGCAAACATAAAAGGCAGAATACAAGAGATGGAACAGAAAATCTCAAGCACTGAAGATACAATAAAGGAAATAGACTCATCAATCAAAGAAAACCTTAAATCTAACAAAATTTAACACAAAAATATCCAGGAAATATGAAATATCACGGAAAGACCAAACCATAGAATGATAGGGATAAAAGAAGGAGAAGAAGTCTAACTCAAAAGCCCAGAAAATATATTCAACAAAATCATAGAAGAAAATTTTACCCACCTAAAGAAAAGTATTCATATGAAGGTACAAAAAGTTTACAGAACACCAAACAGACTGGACCAAAAAAAGTTCCCTTGCCACATAATAATCAAAACACTAAACATACAAAATAAAGAAAGATTATTAAGAGCTGCAAAGGAAAAGGGCCAAGTAACATATAAAGGCAGACCTATAATAATTACACCTGACTTCTCAGTGGAAACAATGAAAGCCAGAAGGACCTGTCAAGCATTATGCAGACATTAAGAGACAATAAATGCCAGTCCAGATGATTACACATTTACGTTCTTATTGAGTCATTTTTTATTGTCAGATTAATTCTATCAAAAAAGCATATATGTCTGGTGACTCACAATTGCGTGTAGCCTCAGTTTCAGAAGGCCTGGCTCATCTTGGAGCCTCTTCTGGTATCTGTACTCATGTGCACATATCCACACATGCACACATGCATATACACAATGAAAATAAATCTTCAAAAATGATGTTTATTCCCAAAAATAACTTATAGAATTACGTACCACAAAATATATTACAAAAGAAAACATTTTCTATCAGATATTGCTTTATATTCTTTGTAACCTCACCATAAATAATTGATTCACATTTAAATTATGAAGATAATTTTTAACTATGCAATGAAAACACCAAATTCTGAGAGCAAAGAAGTGTTTCTGCAATCTATTTTTTAACTAGTTTCCTTATTCTTTGACTCAATGCACTTTTAGCCTTAATGGAATTGCCTTTGAAAGTCAAAGAGCTTTCCCAAAATTCCATCTTGAAACCATAAGAAACCGTGTTCCTTGGATCAATGTCTATTATTTCACATATCATATACATATATTAGAAACCACAGAATAGAGACATGTTTCCCTGTCTGCAGCCAAACAGTTGTTGCAAATCTAGAGTTATTAGTAGTTAATGCCACGGGTGGGTCTATCTTTAGAATGTGAAGCAAACACACATTTCTTCTAGAAATATCACTTGTCAGGATGAAATTAAAAGCACCTGAATTAATCTGGATCATTCTATCCAGCTTGTTCACCTTATTCATTTTCTATAGAACGCAGAATATTATTAATATTGGCTAAGAATTATTGCTGAACAATTTACTTAGTTGAATGTATTTCAAAGATAACTGTTTCAAATGATTTCATTACTTTTTAGGAAACTCAGAATTCCAGAGAGTGAGTTCAGTAGTCAAGGATTGGGAAATTGAGAAAAGAGTTTAAAATATGATGTTTCTGCACCATTCTTTTTGTATTATATCCATTTTGTGAATGACAGATAAACATTCAACTGAATAGTCCTATCAATGCTAAAGATACCAAGCGAATCTGTTCTGTTTTTCCCTGAGTTTGGATTTTCAGGCTTCCTATAGCAAAAACTTTAAATACATGTGAAATAAAAACCCAAGTCATATAAAAATTACTTAAATTACTATGTGTTTTCTTGTTCAAACCATGCGGTGACCCTGAAAACACACAGGTCATTTACCAATATGTGGGAACAGAATTGACTTGACAGGCCTGTTGCTGTGGTCTATCAGGCCAAGTTCCCTTTCACTGATCCCCTGTACCTTGTAGTCATGGCAAGGTACTAGGACAGGCCCCTAGCATCACTCCACAGCCCTGCCCTTCAGAAGGCACTATCACGGCTTCCCAACAACTTAGCAGCAGTAGTAGTTCCTTTCAATTCAACTATTTTCACTTGACCTTGGTGAAGGGGCTACGAAATATCTATACAATTGTCTTAACTCCTTTGTTATCTATAGAGATTAGCACCCTGGTTTAATTATACCTATACCATTTTCTCTTACTTCTCCCTTTAAATATTTTTATATAAATCCATATAGCTAGTTTTGGAATCATCATCTAATATTCATTTGCTCTGTGTCTGATATTGAATTTTTATATCTGAATTCCTTTAGACATGAGTAGGACATTACAAATTAAGAAGTCACAGAGAACTTTGAAAACATCCTTCAAATACACTGAATATATTCTCATCAAATCTGATAAAACACTTTATTTCCTATACAAAGAGAAATAAAAATTCCATAAATTTAGTGTTTAAAATTATCGATACATTCTTCTTTACTATTTTTATTTGTTTGCATTTAAAGAGCTTTGGCTTGTTTGAATTTTGTTTTCAGATAGATACTTATTTTATATTCCAGACTAGCCTAAGACTGATAATCCATCCTCCTATCTCCTCTGGAGATTACAAACGTGAGCTCCCTTGACTGCTTAAAATGTCACAAATTTACAAATTTAATTTGAGAAACTTTAACATTCACAAGTACAATGCAATATGATTATATCTACACCATACCATGGTTCTCTAAATTCCCTTCAAAATGACCCCCAACATACTCACTGAATTTCATCTCTCTGTCTGTCTGTCTGTCTGTCTGTCTGTCTCATAATATACTAAGTCTATAACTTCATGTTACGACCTTATTGCTGAATATACCATACACTTTTGCTACAGGACATAGAGAAATCAATCTGATTTCTACATGAAAATTTCATCTCTACTAGACAGATTTCATAGGGAACATGCAGGCTGCCATGGGTGATGAGATATCAGTGGTCTTACCTCGTGTTGCACTCTACATTCCCAGGAGAAATGTGCCTATTGCTTCAATGGTAACAAGGCTCTTACAGGATAACTCACCCTCTCCACTTATGATTAATCTGTAAAATAAAATGTAGAAAACATATCAGTAGCCACATCCTCAAAAGAGATCGCCCTCACTTTCCCAGTAACTATCCATTGGCAATAGTTACCCCAATAAGGGACAGGGCATGGAATACCCCCGTCCCAATGTTTGCTCAAATTAGGTTGGCTTTATCTTAGAGGAGTCTTGTGCAGGTAACCACAGCTACTCTGAGCTCATAACTGTGATAGCTTTGTCTTGTACAGAAGACAGTATTGCATAGCATGCCTCCTCATTCTGAAGCTCCTACACTTTCTGCTTCCTCTTCCACAGTGTTGACAGTCTCGACTTTAGCTTCCCCGAGCCCCAGCTTCTAGCAGTTCTGGGATAAAAAGAGAGCCAGAGTTGACAGACCAACCACTCGACTCTTCTTCAGTCTGTGAAAGTCAAACTTAATTCTCTGGGGCCAGTGAAGGGGGCTAAACATAGCTCTCTGAGGCCACCAAAAAATGAAACACACACACACACACACACACACACACACTTTTAGGGTAATCTACCATCTTCTTTGTCTGTTCTCTATTTCTTTTGTTACCTCTTTCCAGATGTAGCCTTTTTCTGTCTCTCTAGATGTCATCCTTCTATTTTTTGCATACAGCTTATATATTACAGCAAAATTTTTAAAGCAGTACAAAAGTTATAATGTATCGCATTCCATTTTCAAGTGAATGATTCCAATGAATAAAAGTAAAAAGCAACATGTTTACAACATGTTCTCCATATCCCTTATATGATTAAACATTTTGCATATTACAGGTGATAAACAAGTTATACCAAGAACCCACAGGTATTCACATCTAAGCCACTAGGTATAGATAACAGAGTGTAAGCAAGTAAGATATTTTTCTCAGACAGTTCTTTTGCTGGCAGGTGTCATTTTCAGTTGGAGAAAGGACTTTGACCAGAAAGAATCTGTCATTGACCACAACACATTGAAAAAAAAAAGTGTTTACTTGATCAAGTTTTAAAAAAATGTCTGTATCTATGAGTTTATTTAGAAGGTAATTTAACAACTTGGCCAATTATGAAGGTAACAATAGTAATTCAACTCTGGGAAACAGATAACAGTTCTAAGAATGAAACTTATTCTGTGGCAAAGGCCTCAAATCGAATCAGAGACCAGTGGGTCACCTGTCCCTCTATTGTCAGTATGACTGCTCCTACGACATGGCACTGGCACTTAGAAAAACTTCCCTTTCACAACAGGTATTGAGTACAAATAGCTTCTCGATTAATGATGAAATTTCATGTCCACTTGCCTTCTCAGTACTGGGATTTTGCTGTTTTGAACCTGTAGAGATCTTGTGCATACTCTCACAGTCTCTGTGAGTTCATACTTTTATCTGACCTGTTGTGTCTAGATGGTACTCTTTCCTTGATGTTGCCCACTACCTTGGTCTCTATTTTTCTGCTTCCACTTCCTCATATACTCCTTGAGGGGTGGTGGGTTGATAAAGACATCTTAGTTAGTACTGCATGCTCCAAAGCCCCTTACTTTCTGAACACTGTCCAAATTTCACCATGTGTTAATTACTATCTACTGCAAGACATTTGTCCTGTGTGTTGAGGAATACTCTAATCTCCGAGTGTAGCTATATTTCATTAGGAGTCATTTTATTGCTATGTGACTTTAGAAAAACAATAATATTTGGCTTTCTCTTAAAGCCCATGACCTATCTCGCCTCATTTTTTCATTCTATGAATGTATTATGGATTTCACCTCCTATAGTGTGCTTAAATCCATTTTAAAATAATTGGTTGATTACTACCTTAATATTTATTCTCTATTGCACCAGTATTTTCAACAGGCAAGTATCTGTTGTAGGTTTGTAGCTGTGTGATATTGATAATTACTTTTCTCCTCTGCTGGTATGCAAAGTAGCTTCCAGTGTCATGAATATTTGTCATCAGGAGTGAAGCTTATAGGTGGGCACCAACCCATCAATGTCTGATCACTTAAGTAAATTATATCTTAAGTGAAGGGCCTTATCAGATTATGGAATGCAACTAATACCCTTGGAAAAAGCCAATAGTGTAGACATTGTGTTTGATGAAAAGCTGAGAGTTCTTATATTATATCTCAATGATCTCCCTAGTCACAGGTAAATGTCTAAGCTTATCAGACATAGTTTCTCTCCAACTGATACAACCTTAGGTTCAATCAAACAACTGTTAGCGACTAAGATATCAAATATATACATGTGTGTCAAATCTGTAATTAGTGTAATTTACTTAAAAGACCATGTCTAGTCATCTAGTCTTGGCAATGGTGGCACATGACTATAATCCTACCACTTGGAAGGCAGGCATATCCCTGATTTCAAGGCCAACCAGGTCTATAGAGTGAGTTTCAGGACAGGCAGGAGTCCTTTCTTTAAAAAGTAGTCTTTCTTAAAAAGGAGTCTTTCTTAAAAAATGAGAAAGAAAGAAGAGAGAGAGGGAGAGAGAGAGAGAGAGAGAGAGGAAATTGAAAAGAAAGAAAAGATAAGAACCATATTTATTTAAACACCAAGAAAAAACATGGGAAAAAGAACATACTAACAAGTTTCTCAGACAGTCTACCGTAGAAACAGTTACATAAATAAAGATTGTACAGGATATTCTATATACTAAATTCTAATATTGGAATTGCCCTTTGGGGATGCTGATTTCTGGCTGCTGGCATGGTGGCTAGGTCATTGGTTTTTCAGCAAAAGTATGTCTTTTGCTATGAATGTAACCAAAACCAGTGACCTAAGAGCACATTCTTCAAAAGCATACCTCACTGCTGAATTCTGAAACAGTCTACACTTGCAAGGTTTATATTAACTGAAACTCTGTTTCTGGTTGTATTGTTTTTCTAAAATGCATTTTTAAAAATGACAAATGTGCTATCAATCAGCATCTTTGCAATTGATAAATCTCCTCAGTTATGTTCAAACACCTGCAGTATTTGGTTTTCAACTGAACTCTGGGCCAAGCACAGCACTTCTGGCAATCATCTCCATATTCATGTCACCTATGAAGATTTGAAACATATATCAGATATTGGACTGTTACCAGAAAGTTATACTGACTTTGTCTTTCCTGGTGTGTTTTATTGAATCTTCCTAAAACTAAGGTCAATAGCATGCAGAATAGAATTAAAATTAAACAAACAAATAACCTACAGTAATTCAATCTTAATAATTCTTAATAATGTAAAAGAAGCCAAAGCAAAAAGGCATCAATATATTGTATGCATATTCGATGCAACACTGTTGTAAATGAAGGCTGTTTTCCCTTCACTCATGCAACTAAGTGAATGTGTTATTTTGCAATCAAATTAATATGCTCTTTAGAATACGTAGCCAATTTTACTGACAGTAACAGTGCACTTACTTTTCTTCTATAAAATCTTGATGCCATGTTGAAATGATGAAAGATTCATTCATTTTTTTATGTCACACAAACATGAGGAGTAATTGAATCTCACTTTATAATAGTGCATTTTTGTGTCTTTATATTTTAAAAGCAAGTCTTTAAGCTTTAAAAACTAATATGCCATTAGAGTAATACATATTTTGTTATGATATGAAAAAGGAAGATTTCCAGCATCTAAAAAAAGGCAATATTGGTGAATGCCTTTCATCCCAGCACTTGGGCGCCAGGACCAGGTGGAATCTGTGAGTTTGATACTAGTCTGCAACCTGCTCTGCAGAGTGGGTTCCAGTGTCAGGGAAAAAAAAAAGGATTGGTAATGTCAATTCTAGGACCTTACTTTATTACTTTGAGAAAATACCTACTTAGAGATTGTGTAAGCAAGAGAGGCAAAATGTGCATCAAGCATCAGCAGGTAAACTGAAAACAAATTTTAGAACTTCAGAAAAGCTGAAGTTACTGTAGCTAGGATTCTGATGACTAGTATGTACAAGTAAAACAAAGGTCACAGAGGAATTAGAAATGAGTATGAGGATGGAGTAAGTCAAAGTTATCCATGTCCAAGATAATAAATTGAAGTCCATACTGTTCCCCTGAAGGATCAAAGGGATCCAGTTTACGTATTTAATATGACATTGTGATTAATTGGATTGTGTGTTTATGTTAGACCCCATTACATATTTGCACATTGGCCAGTATTATGAGTCATAGCAATTCTCATATAAAAACATTATAAAATATTCTGTTTTGAACAGGTTGAATTCAGTTAAAGCTTAGGGCTATCACAGTGCTAAAAACACTAGTATAAATCTGTATACTTTTGTAGAAACCAAGATCATGCCTTTATACGGTTCAAAGAAGCCAAATTGTAATGCGGCCCATCTGGATTTCTTGAAAGTCAACAACTGTAAACTCACAGGCATTTATTGATGGAAAATAGGGTACAGGGTGTTGGTTCAAATTCAGTTGAAATCCATAAAGAATCCCTAATCCAATATTTACAGTACCCAAAGCCAATGGCATACAGAGTATTTCATCAGGTCTCACAAACTTCTGCTAATGGACTTTCAAAGGACACATCACAGAAACAGACCTCACAATTAATTTATAATTTTTTTCTCTCAAGATATTATGTTAGTGGAGTTTAATATAAGCCCTTATCGATGTAATTACAAATTAGCATCCTGAATACTGTTAAATAAAGCAATTGTATTTGAAATTTTGGATAACGTATTACAATAAGAAATAAGAAATAAGATAGACAACACTTTAGATAAGCCTAAGCAAACTATATGAAAAACTTCTTATTTTTAAACAGTTTATATTTCTTTTTCATCTCATTCTTTCTTTCTTCTCTTCCTTTCTTTCTTTCTTTCTTTGAGGCAAGGTTTCTCTATGTAGCCTGTAGCCTCTGCTGTCCTGGAACTTGCTATGTAAACAAGACTGAACTTGAACTCAGAGATCCCCCTGTTTCTGCCTCCAGGGTTCTGGTGTAAAAGGCTGTACCTCCACCACCTGGCTAATAGTTGACATTTTTGTAATCTAACTGCAAGATTATGTAGATTTCATTTTACTACAGAAGAAATAACTGTGCAAACACACGAATTAAATACTTAAATATTATGGCTATTGTCATAAATCACTTGCTGTGTGGAAATGTTCATCTCCACAGAATAGAGAAAAGAAACTGCTTATTACTGTAGTCTTAACATTATTTAAGCAATATCATTAAGGAAATAAACATCTATGTTTATATACCCATATCTACCTGTCATTTATTTAATATCCCCTTATCTGATATCCAAAAGCTATATATGGATTTTCAATACATAACCATTTTTTATTAACTCTTGCTGAAAATTAAGACAATATTACTTACTTTTGCAGTACCTCTGAATTGGCCAAGCAGAGACAAAGTTCTCTTTGTTTAGGTCATTCTTCTCTTTCTGCATACTCATATTCAAGAATAACCTTCTACCACCAGTGATAATGAAACTGTGGAATCAATGAGGGTGAAGGATTGTTTTCACATTTTTCTCTCTTGAGCACTATTTAGGCTAGTCCAGATACTCAAAAAACTATTTTTACTACTATGAACATGATTTAAAACATTTGAAATTTATGTCACATTTTCGAAGAATTTCTTTACACTCTCTACTCATTTTTAGTCAGTGTTAAAATAAGTATAACAAAGCACTTTAGTTACTATAGGATGCTGAGCATAGTAACACAAGAAACTAAAATAAAATTTTATTTTGATTTTCCCACTAATGTTATTTCTTATTTCAGAATTTAAATGGGGTATCTTGCTCTTTTGAGTATGCAGGTCCCAGTCTTCTTAGATCTATAATGACCTATATTTTCCTCATTTCATGTGACAGTGGCTGACTAAAAAGTAATTTTATTTGAATAAATTCATGATGATTTGCATTACAAACCAGCTAATTTACTTTTATGCACATGTGCACTGTATGTAGAATTACGTGATAAAATATTTCGTTGTTCTATTTTTTTGCCTTATAAATTTTCTTCTTAAAATGTCTGTCATATGTGATGGCAGTTGGTAGCTAGAATACTGATATAGAACTAAATATAACAAGTAAATTTTACTTATTATTATAAATTTCAAATACTATGAACATTCCACAGATAATGGTCACCCAGACTTGTTTGATGGTATACACTTGTGATCCCTTTATTCAATAGGCAGTGGCAGAAAGAGAAAGTTTGAGGCCAACATAGGCTACTTCATTAGACCCTGTCTCAAAAGCACAAAGTTATCAAATAAGTATAGACACATTGAGAAATAAGAATTAATAAACATATACACCCTGTAATTATACTGTGACATAGACCGAACAGAGTACTAGTTAGAACAATACCTTGGGTTCAGAGAACTTTTTTTTTAATTTACTTGGTCACCCATCATCTATATGTCACTTAGTATTTTTTTTAAATTAACTTGTCTTAATTAGGATAAATGGTATAGTTAGTTTTACAAACTTGTTTGGATATCAAAAGTTACAATCAATGTATCTTTTAAAGCTAAATTTAGTTTTAATAAACCAAAGAAGCCTAAACAATATAAAAAAGAATCATCAGTGAAAATATAAAGTATCTAATGAACTTTGTTGTGAGGCTAATTGTCATTGTCATATTAATCAGAGCAATTGACTATCCTCAAGAGATTTTCCAGAAATAACCGATTGATCTTCCCTCATAGGTTGAGTTGGGGACCAGTATTGGCATTTCATCTGCCAGTAAAAGCACTTTCTCTTACATTTCTTATGAGATATATTTCCTTCTGCCCTAAGTGCTTGGATTTCTGGAAATGATAGCACATGTAAAGTCTGGAAGTTGGCTGCGGGGACACACTGTCTATGAGGCTAGGAGATGACATCATCTATGCTGTCATGAGAAGTTTTAGTGCTGAGGTGCTTTGGGGATCATGAATACTGATAAAGGAAAACTCACACCTATAGTTCTTTAAGTAACCTCCTCACTCATAATCTGTAAATAAGAGTGATAAATTCACTACTTCATGAATCTAAATTTGGGTGAAATTGTGCCTTTGATCTTAAAATGGTAACTTCTCTAGTGTTAAAAGATACTAGCTTCTGACTTGTCAGAAAAAAAAAAATCAAGTAACAGATTAAAACCAAACCAAAGAGCAATCAGTGTGTAATTTCTTAATAAAAAAAAACAACTCAGCCAACAGATTGCCTAAAGTCTTGCCGTATTTCTTCAGTGTATAGAAGAAAATTATATTCCACTTAATACTTCAGCCATAGATCTTCATTTTAATGATATCCATATTGTGTTTGTTCTAATGTCAGATATTCAAATAACTGAACAATGAAAACTCTAGTGTGGTTTTATAGTCTCCTACAACAATACAGGCTGCAAAAGAAGAGGCTGTTTCCCATGTCCCACCATTGGTTCTCTTGTCCAGAAACATTCTTTAGCAATTTATCCATTGTATAAATGTAGTATGCACTATTTTCTATAAACAAACTGTAAGTTGAAAGTTTTTACAGAATAAATCACTTCTTTAGAAAATACAAAATAATTTTCAGTATTTGTCATTTCATAAAATAGTATTTTAGATAGATCTATTTCTTATAGCTATTTCTATTTTTATAGAAAGCAGTCTCATTCTTAGAATTTTCTGTTCATATTTTAATCAGATTTAAGTAGAAATTTAATAAATGTCATTTATAAGAAGGATACAATTACTCTGAAACTAAAAAAATACAAATTTTATTTATACAGCATTGTATATTGCAAATATTTCAATGTGTAAAAACCTCATGTATTTACATTTGCTCTATAAAATAAATCAGAGAAAGAACAACGGCATGTAGGATAAGAAAACCGAGTACAGATATATCAGGTGTTCTTAGTTCTCTTACCTAAGTATTTCCTTAGAATATGGTACTAAAACACCACTTCCTCTTTAATAACATTTCAATGCTTAGGTCATAAAAACAAATAATTTAGCTATACAGATTCTTTAAAAATGAAATCATGTCTGAACAGTCAATATTAAAATAGAATAAGGAATTGGTTAATATGTAAAAAAAATTAATTTACTTCTAAGTCTTTTCATTTTATAATTCATTGTATGTTTCCTTCTAACATGTATAATAAACAATCCAATGCTTAAAATATAGGGAACACTCACCCATTGCTTATGGAAGTGCAAATTTGTATATCTATCATGACGATAGTATGGCAGTTTCTCAGGAAGATGTGAATTGAGCTCCCTCAAGATCCACTTTTACCATTCGCTGGTATATACCAAAAGAATGCTTCACCTAAGCAAAGGACTTTTGCTTAGTCATATTTATTACTGCTTTCTCCCCAAGATCCTAAAATTGAAAATAACCTGTATGTCCTTCAACAGAAGAGTGAATAAACAAAATATGGTATATTTACACAATAGAGTATTACTCAGCTGTTAAAACAATGACATTCTAAATTTCTAGGTAAATGGAGGGAACTAGAAAAAAAATTATCCAAAGTGAAGTAACAAAGACCCAGAAACACAAACATTGCATGTATTTAATTATATATGGCTATTAGCCAATAAGTAAATTATAACCAAACCACAATCTGTAGACCCAGAGAAGTTAGGTATAGAGGAAAAGACTGAAGGGGAACACATGGCTCTCCCTGGGAGGGAAAGTATAGCAGATTTTATGGGTGGACTAGGGACTTCGGGACTGGAATGGAAGGATAAGGTAAGGGGGAGGGAAGGCATGAGGGAAAAGCAGCAAGAATTGAGGGGTATTTTGAGTTGTGGTATGCAAACCTAATAGAGTGGAAACTTCCTAAAAAAATATAAAGGTGATCCTAATGAAGTCTCCAAACAATGGGGAAGATAGAGTCCCAACTGGCCATCTCGTTCACCAAATGAAGCTTCCAATATCAGGAATGGATTACATCCAGTTAAGTTGTTGGTCAAAGCTGTCCTATGGAAATCCCCAAACTCCCTTGGCTGTTGCCAAAGCAATAGGTAGCTCTTCACAAACAAACAAACAACAACAAAAAAAGCCCCATTGCTAAAGAAGAATTCGAAGGAGTATAAAGGCCAGAGGGTATGGAGAAAACCAGGCAAAAAAAAAAGTCCTCTAAATCAACTAAGAAAAGCTCACTTTCCCTCAGAGACTAGGGCAACAGGCACAGGGCCTGCATAAGTCTGTACCAGGTCATTTACATATATGTTATGTATTTCAGTTTAGTGTTTATTTGGGAGGGAGTGAATGAGTGGGGTTCTGATTTTTGTGCTGCTCTTTCGTTTTTTTCCAGTATTGGTTTCCTTGTCCAACTTCAATGCGATGGCTTTGTTTTATCTTATTGTATTTTATCCTGTTATGTTTGTTGTTACCTCTTAAATGCCTATTCTTTTCTAATTGAGACAGAAAGAGAGTACATCTGGATTGGAGGGAATGTGGGCAAGAATTGGGAGGAGTATAGGGAGGGAAATCTGTAATTAGAATATATTGTATTAGAAAAGGATCTATTTTTGATACAAGGAGAAAAATAGGAAAGGAAGAAACAGGGTATACAACAATTTCATCCATAACCAAGCTCTACATAATTGTATAACCAGTTTCTCTCTTGAAAATCAAGAAATCCGCTACAAAAGAGATGATATTTATTGAATGTGGTTGTTGAATATAAATAACCAGTGCAAGTGAGAAAATAATAAATTAATACAGCTATATCAAAATTTTATTTCCCACTTAGTGATGTAAGTTAATAAGAACAAATTTTTTATAGGAAAATGAACAATAAAGGAAGAATTTTATATTGGAAATTTGAAGTCAGTTGAGTAAAAATATTGTGATTTGAGAAATCAAAGGTAGAGGAGTATTTTCTATACTATGGAGATATAGTGACATGCAGCAATAAGCATTAGTTTGAGAATAACTTCACTGCTCTTAGAACCTTAGAGTTTGAAGGAATCCCTAGTTTCCCATCATTCAATCTTAAGAATAAGAAAGCAGGTAACTAGCCAAAACACACTGATTGCTAATGATTTTGCTCGTACATGAATATGTGTCATGTATTTTATATCCTGCTACTTTTTTCAACAGTAATAATTTAAGTTTTATTAGTTCTCATCCAAAACAAAGTGAACATAACGAGAAAATTAAAGATTGCTAAAGAAAAGACTTACAAAATATGGTGTTATAATGACTGTTAGGCTAAGAGCGGTCTATCGTGTTTCCTATCTTTCTGTTTCTGACAAGAGACTGTTATGAAAATTAATATTGTCTCTTTGACCTTAATAACCCAAAGACTTCCATAAAGAATACAAGGGTCTGCTCCATTTTCAGTGAGATGATTCAAACCCTGTCTACACCAGAATTCCAGGCACAGGAGCACTGACATGTGTTGGTGGTTGTATTTGATGAGTTGCAGCCTTGCTTACAATATCACCTTCCAGGTCTGGTTCTTCTTTCCTGATGAAGAAAGATGTCTATTTATATAAAAGTTTTAATGTTTCAAGCTTTTATATATACTATACAATTCACACTAACATTGAATCAAATAAACACATTAGACAATCCAGAAAATAAACTTTCTTCAATAAAACATTATGAATTTAGTTAATCTTTCATTAAAGGGCACATAAAGACTGATGCTTTCAAAACAACATGATATGGGCAAGAACTAAATCACTTTTTAGGTACAGAAAGCAATTAATCCTGAAGAGGGGCAGGTAAAATTTCTGAGAACACATCTCTATAGTTTTCATATTTTAATGCAAAGTTGATGCTTGATAAGTATAAAATTTTATCAAATGAATATAATTTGTAAGTTTTAGAATTGAGTTAATCACTTAAATAATAAACAAATTCTTGCCTTTCAAAATTGTATTTCCTCCTCCTTCCTTTTTCTTTGCTCTATATAACCGAAGCAATAAAAAGCAGTATAATCCAGTAGAATGGATTCCTTTCAATAATATACTAGAGGACTGGTTCTACAGACAGAGACTAAACATTGATTTTACTTTTACATAGCAAAATGTAGCTTATTAAACATTGTGCTAATGAGATAAAACTATCATCTCAAATTAGATTCCATATAAATCTCCACTTATCAGGGGTTCAAAATTAACCTGAACCAATGAATACTTCATTGCAGATAGTTTAGATTTCCTAAAATATTACAGAGTTCAGTAGCACTAAATTAAGAGAGAATTGGTTCTTATCGTATGTTATCTATTTCTCCCTAATATTCTTTTGTGCTTATTTCTCTATTTATCTATCCAGACTAAGAAATCAACCTTCCTCAATACCCAGAAATACCACTAACATTGAATCAAATAAATACATATTTGGGTATACACGTATGTACCCAAAAGATGCTCAATTATACCACAATGACATGTGCTCAACTATGTTCATAGCAGAATTGTTTGTCATAGCCAGAACCTAGAAACAACCTAAATTCTCCTCAACCAATGAATGGATACAGAAAATATGGTATATTTACACAATGGAGTACTACACAGCAGAAAAAAATGACATCTTGAGATTTGTAGGCAAATGGATGGATCTAGAAAATATCATTTTGAGTGAGGTAACCCAGACCCAGAAAGACAATTATCATATGGACTCACTCATAAGTGGCTTTTAGACATAAAGAAAAAAAAACACAGCCTACAGTTCACAATCACAGAGAACCCAGACAGCAATGAGGACCCTAAGAGAGACATACAGGGATCTAATCTACATAAAAGTGGAAAAAGACTAGATCTCCTGAGTACATTGGGAGTATGGGGAACATGGGAGAGGGTAGAAGGAAAGAGGAAAGGAAGGGAAGGGAGTGGAGAAACAATAAAGCTCAATAAAATCAATAAAAAATTAAAAAAGAAATCAAATCAAATACTGTATTTACAATTTGCCAATCATAAGGAAAAAGCATGCCCTCTTTTATTTTAGAAAGATAATTCAAATTATTATAAATTTTCTTGGACTACGAAGCAAGTTGATAATTTTATAACAATTTTGGCATCTTTCTATAGCTTAAAAATAATTTTGGACTTTCACAACCCACCCAGAATTTTTATTTGTTTTCCAATGAAGAATCCAAGATATCTAAGGTCTCATAAATTCCCAGAGTGGGGAGGAAAAAAAAAAACCTCTATAATGAACGAGGAAAGTGGACTTTTAGGATCAATTATTATTAAGCATTTAAAGTTGGATTAGCTATTACATAAAAGTCATAGCTACAGTCTAAGGAATGAAATAGAAAGCAGTTCAGAGAGTAAATGTAACCGCTTGATAGAATTTCTGAGAGGCAAAAGTCCTTCATTTTCAGAGTAGACTTGGTGAAATATGAGACTTTGAAACAATTTCTCAAGTGAGTGTGACTGAGTAGGTCTAAGGACTGTGTAGAGGTGGGGAAATATTGTAGGTGTGTAGGGCAGACAAGTGTGCCAACTGCACAATTGCTTTTTACCTCACCATGGATGGACCTTTTAGTTGTGACTCTCAAAGCTCAGGGAAATAACGAGGAAGGTTAACAGGCAGAAGAAACAGGACATCCAAAGGAAAATGTTTTTGTATATTGTATTCAAAGGTACCCTAGGTTTTCATTTTCTTAAATAACATTTATTTCCATTGGTGTCTCTATTGCATGATTGGCTTCTTGGGATCCTATTCTCTTTGGATGTATACCTTGCTCAACCTAAATGTAGTAGGGAGGGCCTTGGACTTTTCACAGGGCAGCTTGCATTGACTTCTCTTAGGATTGGGGGGGGGAGGCAGGGTCTGTGAAGGGAGTTGGAGGTAAGTGGGAGGAGGGGAGGGAATAGGAATTTGGATTGGCATTTTTAAGTAATAAAATAATAATAATAATAATAAAACGTTTATTGCTTTATCACATTTTCATATAAATGTGCTTTTGTCATCTAAAACCTCTTTACTTACCTTTTCTGTCTTTTTTTAAAGATGAAGACAGCCAGGATAATGATAAAGGGAACATTACTGATTAATCTGATTCTGTTTGTTTTCATTTTAATAAAATAAAACAATGCTAACTTTTATGTATGACTTTTCAAAGATTTAACCACCTCCTTTTGGATATATAAACAAAAGTACCAATTATTTTTGCTTAAGATTAATCCTCACCAAGAGGTAAAAAAAAAAAATAAACGACATTTAATTGGAATATTAGTGCCTTACCTTGACTGCTAGACAACTTGAGGAAATATAATTTCGCTTACTTTCATGAGTCACCTTCACATCTGGATATAAAATTTTTATAAGACAATTTGGGTAAAACGAAAGCTTGTCCTCATTATTTTGTTATAATTAGCAGCAACTTTGGAAGCCTATCTGATAGTCTAGAAGTGTTTCTTCTTATTATATTTCATTTTGAAGTAGATAAGATTTCAAAAATTAAAAACGAATTATTAATATTAGTAATATATTACACATATATAAAGCTGTACTTTATTAGAGTGAGAAAAACATAATAAGAAGTTGTATTTAAAAAATATTATTAAAATATTTCCATCTAGCAAAGAGCAGGCAGCCAACTCTGCCTTTGTGGAACGTGTGCAGAAGTAGCGCTATGAGGTGGTGTACACAACTGAGCCTATTGACGAGTACTGCGTGCAGCAGTTCAAGGAGTTTGATGGAAAGAACCCTGATCTCAATGACTAAGGGAGGGCCTGGAGCTACCAGAGGATGAGGAAGAAAAGAAGAAGATGGAGGAGAGCTGGGCAAAGGTTGAGAATCTCTGCAAGCTGAGGAAGGTGATTTGGGATAAGAAGGTTGAGAAGGTGACAATCTCCAATAGGCTTGCTGTTCCTGATGAGATCCCCCTACTTGAGGGTGATGAGGATGCCTCCTGTACGGAAGAAGTAGATTAGAGATGCCCTGGGAAGACCATGTCCTCTGTATAGTTTCCCCATGCTCCCCCAGCAGCCTTGACTGGCCCTGACCTACCTGTCTCTCTGCTCATGCTAGAGGATTTCTTATTTTGTCCTGGTGCCTTAAGGCAGGAAAATCCCCTCTCACAGATTTGCAGGGTTGGATATTGTGTATTGTGGATTTTTTGTTTGTTTTTTTGTTCTGAAATTAAAAGTATGCAAAATAAAGAAGATGCAGTTTTATACAAAAAATATTTCCTTCTAACTAGCAAGATGATGTTTTGCTAAATGATGCAAATTAGATATGGGAAAGCTTCTTATAAAAGAAATATGTGCTGATTTAGACAGATATTTATTAAGTGACATAGTAAATGAATATATATGGTCATGAAATCTTTAATATCTCTGAATAAATCTATTAGGACGTGATATCAGAAAAGCCAAGATTGCCCTAGTAAAAGAGAACACATTTTAGCAATTCTACGATGCATTGAACACTTATTAGAAACAGAGTTCAGAGAGAAGTTCCTAGGAAGCTAAGATTTTGAACATTTGAGGGAGTGGTTGTTAAATCACACCCTTGTGAGTGTTAAAATTCCTTCTCATTCTAAAGCTTCCCATAATTCTGCGATTCTGTAATTTAGCCTACAAAATCTGTCTCCAAAGAAAATCACAGCTTCCATTCAGAGAATACCACAACGTTGTGCTTCTGTCTTTTGGGTGGACCATTATTTATTTTTATAGTTTTCTTTGGATGGTCCCGTTCAGGAGGGGCAGATACACAAATATTTTTCTTCCATTATCAGTTCTTATACTTTGCAAGCTTGGAATTCACTGCATTGGAAATCACTGGCTTTACCCTGACTCGAGCAAATTTATCTTGGACTGAGATTGATAAATAAAATAAGATAATGCAAAGAAGTAAGAAATTTCCAATCATTTGAAAACTATTTTTCCTTTGCTTTTCAGACATTTTCACAAACCATGATCTGAATTGGTTTCTTTCTTTCTTTTATGTATTAAAGAGGTCATCAAAGTCTTTATTCTTTTGTTCTAGATTTCACATTTTGAAGATACAGTTAAAATCAAAGGTAAGTTTACAGACCAAAGTATGTGGTATCTGCTCTAATGAGAAGTTCATTTAGTTTTCAAATCAAAGGAGTATAGTCAATTTACAAAATCATAAAGTTTGGAAGTAATATTTAAAAATATAATTAACCTTTGAATTATCCTTCATAATTCCTAATCATGAATAAAATAAGTGCAAAAAATCACTAAGGATTGGAAAAAATTGTGGGTATAAACTTATATTTTATCTCAATATGTTATAAGTGTAGTTATAGGTGTATAACTAGGTATAGTTATAGATACATAGATTATAGTTGGAATATACCAAAAATACTATATAGATTTGGAGACATAAAATGCATATATATGCTATTTTATGTATTATAATATACAAATAAGTGTATAATTTCTAGTGTGGATTTCCAATGAGTAAATTAAACCACATAGATTGCTAGTAAAATGTAGTACTCCACAGGTTTGAAATAATTTTATGAATAAGCATTTATAAAGCCTAAAAATTGAATAAATTAATAGTTGCCATAAGATCAGTGATGTTCTCATCTTGAGGTTGCTTTATTTTCAAACTGGGAAATTTTGCAAGTACATTCAAGAAAATATCTAAATAAATTGCTTTCATATTTCACATTATGGCAAGAAACATAGCAATAAATACATTTTTTCTAGAGGCCCCTCACTTGCTTTATTTATATTGATAGTTTATAATCATTTGATCAAATCATTAATACATACATAAATTAGAGAAAACAAATCCCATGATAAGGTAACAACTGGTACATACTTTATTGCTGAGTTCACATTACTGAACATTTTTATGCACATCTGACAATTTTTCAACACAATTTCTTCTATATAATGGTTTGTGCATTTTTATTTTTAATAGCAAAAATATTTAAATAACATAATTGCATCATTTTCCCAGTTCCCTTTCCTTGCTTAAACATCTCCCCTGTACTTCTTCTGAGGATCTCAAATTCACAAACTCTTTCACTTTAATTGTTAAATATTTATGTACACACACACACACACACACACACACACACCCTATATAACATGCTCAGTCAATTTTATGTTACTTGTTGGTATATTTTCTGGGCTCATTATTTGGTACTGCATAACCAACTAGTGTGCTCTTACCTGAGGAAGATAATGCTCTTGCTGTCAGCATTTCTTGGTTGTCTGGAATTCTTGTCTAAACTTGAAGTTTTATTAGCTTCTCTTTTTTTCTACATAAGCATGTTCCTTGGTTTTGTCTTTGGTTAGCTCATGTTTAGGCAGCCATGTTGGTGAGACTCCATGAATGTAGATTCTTTCACATTTCTAGGAGACTAAATCTCACAACAAGCTTCTTGCTTTTCTGACTCAGAGTCTTTCCCCCTATTTCTTCACCCCTATTCCTTCACTCCTGAGTCTTAGTTACACCAACTGTGTTGTTGATATGTCAGTTGGGACTGTACTTCTCAAATATGTGTATTTTACTATTCGATGTGGAAATCCTTGTGTAAAAGAAACTTGTGAAAGTTTTGAACCCGATGTCATAAAAGTTTACTTGAAGGTGTTAATTCTGGCCAGTCTTAGTTTAGTTGATTATTTCATTTGAATAAGACCACATTAACTTACGGTGCGGGACAATTCTGTATTCTGTCAATTATGTTTTAAATAAATGCTGGCTGGCCAGTAGTCATACAGGTAGGACAACCAGACAGGAAGTAGAGGCTGGGCAATGAGAACAGGAGTATTCTGGGAAGAAGGAACCTCTTTCCACAGTCCTGCTCAGATCACAGAAGAAGCAAGATGTGATCTACCCAGCTGAAAAAGGTACTGAGTCATGTGGCTAACACAGACAAGAATAATGGGTTAATATAAGTAATAAGAGCTACTACAAAGCCTGAGTTAATGGGCCAATCAGTTTACAACTTACAGAGACCCCTGTGTGATTTTCTTTGAAACTTGCCGGCTGTGGGAACTGGGCAGGACAGAAACCCCAATGAGCAGGCCCTCATGTTACAAATTTACCATCCTAAAAATGTTTTAGAACTATCATTATACTGCTTCCTCATATGACACACAAATACACAATTTTAACATCCAGAAATAATATTTTTGCACATCTTGTAGCCATACTGAAGCCGTATTCTGGTGACAGGACCCAAGATTCCTTCACTATGTAGACCCTGCTCCTTTTGTGTGTATTTCTTTGGCTAGTGTGGCTACCCAGTCAGGGTAGTCCTTTTGGTCAAATAGACTTCCTTTCACGGTGACTGAAAATCCATGAAGAGGAATAGGCAGTATTCCTCTTCTTCCTGTTGGTCAGGCATCAATTTGGAAAAGTTTCCCTGGGTTTCCTACTGAATTGAGCATCACTGTGGTTTTCCTGTCACAGTCAGTGAGCATCAGCTAAGGAGAAGCATATATGAACTCTGAAAATCAATTCAGACTGTTTTGTATCCAAACCACTTTCCATCATCTTAGAATATCTTCTTCACATAGGACATGACTGTTAAGACACAGAGAGGAGACCATTAGGGAGAAACTCAGCAGGTTCTATGTGAGCAGGTGTGCTGTCTAGTCATTTCTGATGGGCTGTGATCCCTGCTTCAGCATGACCTATGTGCATAGCTTGATACATTGCAAATACTGAAACTTAAGTAGGTAACTTTCCTTAATGCACAGCACTGACCAGAGTCATTTTCAGAATGTAAAATTCTCTTACAGATGTTCCTGATTTAGAGTTAATAAAGAAAAAAATTGGCTTCCATGAAGCTATTTGGAATCCACGAATTTTATAGAAAAAGTCCAAGGTTATCTCTCTCTCCTTATTACCTATAATTCCTTTCTCATCCCTGCCCTCCTTCTTTTCCCTGATCTCACTTTCATACTCACAGGATTCCTTTACTTCCCTCAGGGGAACTGCTATAATGAAATCATTTCTGTGGTTTCTTAAAAATTTAACTATTGATTTTTCTGCACTTTCTTCTATACACGGGTATGAATCCATACTTTTATTATTACCTTAATAATGCTAATCTAAGTCACTTTGCATTTTTCACACACCCCCTGATGTTACAATTCTAGAATATGAACTGGTTGTTGATTTTTCATTTTCTTTGAAATATTTCAAGTAGTTCTTTTACTCATCAGCAGGAGCTAACTCTATGTGAGGACTAGGTGATCTGATACAATTTTAAACAAAATGTATATAAAATATTAGGGTGGAGGCTGGAGATTCCTGAGTACAGATGGTCCAGATTTGTAATGTGTTTCTATACTAAAGAAAAAGCACAATATGATAGAAAATATACTTCAAATTTTAATTATTATTTTTTGAGAATGTGTTGGGCAGCAAAATACTTTTTTAGGATTGTTAACTCGGCTGGGTCAACCAAGCAAGGATGAGTGTAAACAGCCTGAATTCTACAGCAATCCATAAAGTTAGTATGCTAATAAGATATTTTAACATACAATGATAATGTGATTTGGGTTGACAATTGGATTAACTGTATATGATCTCATCAAACCAAGAAAGAACAGAAATATTAGGAATAATAATGCTGGTATGATCTGCATAATTCATTTCTTGATTAAGAATGTTGTGTTTTTGTCAACATTCAGCTAATGTTTTATTTGATCCTTTTTCATCTATTTTTTTAAGCTCACTGAGCAATCCAATTTTTCTGTTGTTATTTTCCTTAAACACATTCCTACTTCTCATCTCTATGGTGCTCTCTTCTTGACGCAATAGCATCTATTGTAATGTTATAAATAGTGAAGGAATTTTATATATGTATCTATCAATTTTCTGTTTTATTTATTTTGTTGTGCTATACATTTTTCTTTGCTCCCCTCCCTTCCTCTCCCTTTCCCTTCAACCTTCTTTCATGTTCACTATGCTCCCAATTTGTTCAGGAGATATTGTTTTTTTTCTACTCCCCATGTAGATTAGATACATATATGTCTCTCTTAGCGTCCTCATCATTGTCTAGGTTCTCTGGAACTGTGATTTGTAGGTTGGTTTTCTTTGCTTTATGTTTAAAAACCACTTATGAGTGCGTATATATGAATTGTCTTTCTGGGTCTGCGTTACTGTTGATAGAGGTTCCTGTCCCACAGACCTTTAGTCATTCAGTCCCAAAGGAACGCACAAAGATCTATATTAATTGTAAACCATTTGGCCTAGTAGCTCAGGCTTTTCTTATTTACTAATTCTTACATCTTAGATTAGCCCATTAGTCTTGTCTATGTTTGCCACATGGCTCAGTACCTTATTCAGCGAGGCAGACACATTTTGCTTCCTCTGCATTTGGGTGATGGCTGCAGACTGAAACTTTCCTCTTCCCAAAATTCTTGTTGCCACGCCTCTACTTCCTGCCTGGTCACCATTGCCCTGCCTATACTTCCAGCCTGGCTACAGGCCAATTAGCATTGTATTAAAAATAATATAAGTGAGAAAATAAAAGAACTGTCCCACAGCAGATTGCCTCACTCAATATGATGTTTTATAGTTCCATCCATTTGTCTGCAAATTTCAAGACGTTATTATTTTTTATGCCGTGTAGTACTCCATTGTTTAAATGTACCACATTTTTCTTATTTGTTTTTCTGTCAAGGGGCATTTAGGTTGCTTCTAGATTCTGGCTATGACAAACAATGCTGCTATGAACATATTTGAGCACATGTCCTTGTGGTACAATTGAGCATCCTCTGGTTATATACACAAAAGTGGTATTACTGAGTCTTGAGGAAGGTTGTTACCTAATTTTCTGAGAAATCACCATACTGATATCCAAATGGGCTGTACCAGCTTGCATTCCCACCAGCAATGCAGGAGTGTTTCCTTTACCCCACAACCTCTCTTGCATAAGCTGTTGTCAGTGTTTTTGATCTTGGCCATTCTTACAGATGTAAGATGGAATCGTATAGTTGCTTTCATTTGCATTTCTCTGATAGCTAAGGATTTTGAAATTTCCTTAATTGTCTTTTAGCCATTTTAGATTCCTCTGTTGAGAGTTCTCTGTTTAGGTGTTAACCTGTGTCTTAGTTAGGGTTTTTATTGCTGTAAAGAGACACCATGACCACGACACCTCTTATAAATGAAAATATTTAATGGGGTGACTTACAGTATCAGAGGTTTAGACTATTATCATCTTGTCAGTCCATTATCATTACCACCAGGGCATGGGAGCAAGGATATATACATGGTTCTGGAGAAAGGGTTGAGAGTTCGGAGCTGAAGGCAACAGTTAGTGAACTTTGACACTAGGTATAGCTTGAGCATAGGATCCCTCAGGGCCCACCGCCACAGTGACACACTTTCTCCAACAAGACCGCACTTCCTTATAACACCATTCCATTTGGAGTTCACTTTATTTAAACCAACTCAGTCTGCTTTATTGTTGGTCCCTTTGTCCATTTTCTGAAGAGATAGGGACAGTCTAATGTTTACTGGACACCATTAAGTCACAGCTTGCATAATAATTTTCATCTCGTGTCACAAGTCATATGTCAGTGTGAAAACACTAATCTTCAGCTTTTTGTACAAGTTGCTCAGTGATTTTAATTCTAACCACAGGAAAGTTCAGCTGTGCCCTAATTTCCTTTTTAGACTTTTCTACTGCATCATGAACATATTGAAAACCCGTAGGGTTTTGCTTTTGTTTGGTGTGTGTGTGTGTGTGTGTGTGTGTGTGTGTGTGTGTGTTTGGTTTTAGTGGAAAATAATCTTTCCATATATTTCCAAATTATTCCAGTCCTGTAACTTATTCTAATCATCCAATGTATTTTTTTCTCACAAGATCTTAAGAAGATTACATCTTTTTATTTATAACTCTACCAACTCCAGCCCCCATACTCTCAAATTTGACTATCTATAGGACCAGAGATTTATCCCTTCTGGGGTCTTGCACCATTCCAGTCAATTGCTCTGTTACTCAACAGTCTTGACTCTTTATAAAACTCTTTTTTCAATATTTTTTTTGGTTCTGCACTGTGTCCATATACATTTCCTTAGAGGTTTTTAAATCTTTCATTGTTATAGAAAGTTATCTTCAATATTTTAACCCCTACCATACTCTAATAAAATTACAAACACTAAAATAATATTTGAACCACATCCCTATTGTGTTTCTTAATATCAACAACATAAATACTTAGAGACTATTTTTGAGGAAGATTTTAAAAATAAATGCTATAAATAAGAAATTATACTTGTTTTCTTCAGTTTTATGCTTTGCCCTTTATATATTAAGCTATCTGTTCCTTTAAAAAGTATGCATTAATTTATTTTGTCTGTATATGTGTGTCTCGTATCTGAGGAGGCCAGAGGACTATGTAAGATCCTTTGGCATAGGTGCAGATAGTGAACCACAATGTATGTGTTGCAAGCTATATCTGTGTTCTTAGTAAGAAAAACAAGTCAGCCGGGCAGTGGTGGTGCATGCCTTTAATACCAGCATTCACGAGGCGAAAAACTCACTCAGTGAGTTTGAGGCCAGACTGGTCTACAAGAGCTAGTGCTAGGACAGGCTCCAAAGCTAGAGAAACCCTGTCTTGAAAAACAAAAAACAAAAAACAAAAAAAAAAAAAGAAAAAAGAATAAAATCCTTTTAGTGCTCAGTCATCTCTTCAGGTCTGTGTACTTTCTATTTTAAGTAACTTTCAATGTTAGGTAGTGTATTTGTAAAGACTGATGGATATTATAAAAATACAGGAATTATATAAAATGGCATAAAATGGATTTTTATTCTTCCATGAATCATGTTCTTGTATTAACATCACTGCTTTCAAAAACCCTTCCATCTTATTTCAGTGCAGTTGTACTGTACTGTATCTAAAAAGTCTTTTTAAAGCTAGAATAAACATGATTTAAAGAAATAAACCCAATAGATAAATTAATGTAATTTGGCCAAAATAGTTTCATGATTATGTCCCGTATGTCCAAATTAATGGGACCCTTTGATCATAATTACATTTTTGAGTGTTATCAGTATCAAATTTGTAAAATTTTTAGAAAAACAAAATGTTAATTGCCTTTACTTTTAGTTTCAATACTTCTACAGGTCTTGGGGATGCACCATATATCTAACTACATTTCTTCATAAAACCACTCTTTCAGGAAATGAAACCATACTGCCTGGAATTAACATGGGATATGTTCTAGTTATACTATGTTTTAAGATTTCAAATTGATTATAACTGACAGGAAGAATAACATTATAAGAATTTTAGTATGCCATGTAGTGTTTCAGTAATGAATCCATTGTGTAACGCTTGAAATGAGTTACATAGACGTGTCTGCTTAGTCATTTCTTCTAGTCTCTGAAACTATACTGTGTGTTGCTACTAAAATCTCCTGTTGTGCAACAAGATGAGAAAATATATTACCACGCTTAATATCCATTAGTCAGGTTTCCTTCATCTTTCTCTTATGTCTCCCTCTGTTGTCACAGCCCTTTGGAAACCACAATTCTACTTCCAGTTCCTGTGAGATCAATTTTTAGTTCTTTAATCTTGCATTATTGGCTAGATTAGGCTAGTTTTAAATCTTTATTTAAAGTATAAAGTCCAAGGTTCATGAATTTTTCACTACTTCGTTAACATCATAATTTTAGATGGTGAAATGATAGTTACTTTCATATTGTTCCTGGTACCCAGGGATTTTGGGGGGGTTTTCTGCTCTTCCACAGTTATATATTACAAATGTGAAAAATGATGTAAGTGGAAATACAAATCAAAATGACAGTTGCCATTTTACACCTGTCAGAATGGTCAAGATAAAAAAAGTAATGGCAGCCTGTATTGGAGAGGATGTAGATTAAGGAGAACACTCCTCCACTGCTGGTAGGAGTGAAAACTTGTACAGCCACTTTGGAATTCTGTATGGAAGCTTCTCAGAAAATAGGAAATCAATCTATCTCAAGATCCAAAAAAGCCACTCTTGGGCATATACCCAAAGATGTATAACCATACCACAAAGACACTTGTTCAACTATGTTCATAACAACATTATTCATAATAACTAGAACTCGGAAGCAGCCTAAATGCCCCTCAATTGGAGAATGAATAAAGAAAACATGGTATATCTACACAATGGAATATTACTCAGCAGAAAAAAAAACAATGATATTATGAAATTTGCCGGCAAATGAATGAAACTAGAAAAAAATCATCCTAAGTGTGGTAACCCAGACCTAAAAAGATAAATATGGTATACAGTCACTCATAAGTGGATATTAGAAATAAAGTAAAGAATAACCAGGCTACAGTCTTCTGACCCAGAGAAGCTAGGTAAGAAGGACTTTAAGAGGGATGCATGGATCTCTCTGGGGAGAGGAAATAGATGTTATGTCCTTGGGTAAACTGGGGGTGGAGGGAAGTACAGGGGAGGGGTTGGGAGATGGGAAAATGAGGGATCCGGATAGTCAATTTGAGCGCAGGAAGAAGGGGAGAGTAACGAAAGAGATATCTTGATAGAGGAGGCCATTATGGGGTAAGGTAGAAACCTGGCACTAGGGAAACCCCAAGGAATCCACCAGGGTGTTCAACATCCTTATCCATCAAGGAAATGCAAATCAAAATGCCTTTGTGATTATACTTTGCACCTGTCAGAATGTCTATGATGAAAATCATAAGTGACAGCTTATCCTTGAAAGGATATAAAGCAAAGGGAACACTCCTCCACTGAAGGTGGGAGTACAAGCTAGAATAGCCACTATGGCTATCAATATCATAATTCATCAGAAAATTGGGAATCTATCTACCTCAAGACCCAGTTATACTACTCTGGGACATACATCCAAGGGATATTCTATCACACTACTAGAACACTTGCTCAATTTTATTCATAATAGCCAGAACCTGAAAACAGCCTAGTATTCCTCGACTGAAAAAGGGATAATAAAAATGTGGTACCTTTACACAATGAGATATTTATTACTAAACTGTTAAAAACAATACCATGAAATTCTAAGGCAAATGTATGGAACCAGAAAAAAAATCAACCTAAGTGAGATTGGTACCTAGCTCAATAATCATCAGAGAGAATTCATACAGCAACTGGTAGAAACAGATGCAGAGACCCACAGTCAAACTTTAGGTCAAGTTCAGGGAAGTTTGCAGAGGAGAGGGAGGAAGGATTGTAGGGACCAGCGGGGTTGAAAGCACAAAATAAAACAACAACATATAATTAACTAACCTTGTCTCATAGATGTTTAAAGAGACTGAACAGACAACCCAGGGGCCTGCATGGGACTGACCTAGGCCGTCTGGATATATGTTACATTTGTGTAGCTTGGTCTTCTTGTGGGACTCCTAACAGTGGGAGCAGAACTGATTCTGAATATTTTACTGGCTGCTGGCACCCCATTCCTCACACTGTAATGCATTTCACATCCTTAATACAAGTCAAAGTGATTCATCTTGCTATAACTTTGTATGCCATGTTTCGTTGGTATGAATAGGAGGTCTGCCCTTTTCTGAATAGAAATGGAAGAGTAATGATCAGAGGAGAGAGGAAGAAGGGAGGTGGGAGGAGAGACTGGCAGGAGAGGAGGGAGGAAAAACCATGGTCAGGATATAAAAATAAAACAAATTTCTTCTTTACAAATATAGATTTAAAATGTAACATTAAACATAAAGTTACAGGAAAAATATAGAAAGACAAATTTACATGTTACTAAGTAGGATGATTTCATTGGCCAATCAATGAATATCTAGTTCCATGTTCAAGGGGTTATTGCACATTTCACTCAAGTAAACATACCTTGTTAAAAAATGTCTAAAGATATTCACATATTTTAATGGAATTTTAAGAGTTGATAAAAAAGATTACATAATAAAGAGGAAAACACATTTTCAATCCCACATTTTTAAAGTGTTGACAATATCCTTCCAAAGACTGAACTTCTAAATATTTATTTTATGCAACCAGTTCTAACAAACCAATATGGTACAGATAATAAACCAGGTTTATTCAGTAACTATGAGGCAGAAGAGAGGTAACCATTTAAGCAAGTGATATTTTTGTTTAACCAATAATCTTATCCTGCCCCAAACAGTCTCATACACCAACTAATTTTCAGTTGATACAGTTATATGAACTCATATATGCATAATACATACATGCATATATTTAATTCTCCAAATAATGAATATTTAACAATACAATAACAGAATTGCATGAATCATATCATATTAACATTATTTCCCCAAACTTGTTACACTTAAGCCAAACTGACAGTCATCCAAATGACACATTTTCAAAAGGAAATTGAATAAGAAATGAATAAGACCTGTGCTAGAATACATGATTTAATTAGTGGCTTCACTGGAGTTCCTAGACTTTACTTAGTGAGACATGTTAGTTGTAAGCTCCAATGAGAAATTCTGAGTCATGGCGACCTCAGTTAAAACACCTTATTGGACTAATGTTCAAAATTAGAATAATTTTTTAGCTATGTGAAAGATAAATATCAGAGGTAAAATATTGCCATGAAACATTAAATGAAAACAAAGTAAACTGTGTGCATATAAGTAAATTACATAGCATAATAGTTTATTTCTGAGAACTGTCCTGTTAATGTCAGTGGTTGTAATATTTATATCCTGTAATTATCAATTAAACCAAATTTCCCTTACTTTTGAAACTTTTGCATATGCATTCGATGAAACACAATTGTATTTATACCAGTTTTCCTCTCCAACTCCCCCAAGTCCTCCACATATCCCCCTGTAAAGTTCATACCTTATTTTAAAATTATTTTGGTTTTTTTGAGATTATAATATAATTATATAATTTTGCCATGTTTTTTCTCCTTCTAAAATTCATGGTTTCTTTTTTGCTTAATTGTTGTTTCACACATACATACATACACACACACTCATAAACTCTTAAATAAAGTGAACTCAGTATATATAATGTTACTTACATGTATGTTTCATTGTTGACCCTTTGGTACTAGGAAACCAGTTGGTATGCTTTTGTTTTTTGCTCTTTGATAACCCAGTAGGTCTAGTTGGAGTAGATTCTATGTGCACAAATGTCATGCTATGCATTGGAGTATGGGAAACCTACTGTAGCCACATTATCAGCTGTAGGAGTTTACCAGTAGAGGTTTGGGGGTCACTTATGCATACTATCATATCATCTGCAAACAGCAAAAATTTGACTTGGTCTTTTCCAATTTAAACCCCTTGATCTACTTTGTTGTTTTATTGCTCCAGCCAGAAGCTTGCGTATTTTTACTGCAGTGAACAGTAGTCAGTTGAGAGATTCATAGGTGGTTGGAATGCTGAGAGACTAAATGACTGAGTGCCCAGCCACGAACAGGACATGTACATTAACCTCAGAGACAGTGAGCTTTGACTAAGACTATATAAAAGGAGGAGGATGTTCTTAGATTGGTGATTACAGTTTTTTTTCTCCATTTACTATGATATTGGCTCTAGTTTGTACAGGAAAACCTTTTGATATCTATCATGCTCTTTTTATCTCTAGACCACTGCTTTTATAATGAATGAAGATTGAATTTTTTCTAAACCTTTTCTTCATCTAATGAGTTTCTGTCATTGAGATTAGTTATGTGATGGATAATCTGTATTAAATGATGTGTGTTTAAACATCCCTGTATCTCTGAGATGAAACCATATTAGTTGTGATGAATGCCCTCTTTTATATGAGCTTGAAGATGATTAATCAGTATCTTATTGAGAGTTTTTTGCATGTCTGGTCATCAAATAAAACATTCTGTAACTTCTTTTGGTTTTCTTTTTTCTTTATACGATTTTAGTAGCAGAATAACATGGTCTTCATGGAAAGAGTTTGAAGACATCCTTAGTTTCTATTTCATGGAATAATTTCTGTACTTTTGCTATTAATTCTTCATAAAAGTTCTGGTTGAATTTTGTACTAAATCTATCTGTCCCAGAGATTTTGTTTTTATTTTATTTTCTATAAAGAAAACAAACTATCTTTCTTTATTTTACATACCAATCCCAGTTCCCACTCCCTCCCCCCATTCCCTATACCTTACCACCCCCATGCCACGCCCCATCCACTTCCCAGAGAGGGCAAGGGGCATTGCTCTGAGGAAGGACCAAGGCCCTCCCCTACTATATCCAGGCTGAGCAAGATATCCATCCAAAGAGAATGGGTTCCAATAAACCAGTACAAGCAGCAGGGAAAACCCCTGGTGTCACCGCCAGTAGCCCACAGTATGTCCCAGGCATAAAAATGTGACCTACATTCAGAGGATCTAGCTTGGTCCTATGCTGGTTCCTTCCCTATCCAGCCAGTGCTGGTGAGCTACCATCAGCTCAGGTAAACTATTTCAGTGGGTGTCCACATCATGGTCTGCATTTCTTTGCTCCTATTCTCACTCTTCACACTCTTCAACTGGACACTGGGAGCTCAGACCAGTGCTCCGCTGTGGGTCTCTGCCTCTGTCTCCATCATTTGCCGGATGAAGGTTTTATGGTGACATTTAAGATAGTCATCGATCTGATGACAGGAAACAGAAAGTTCGGTCACCCTCTCCACTATTGCTTAATGTGTTGTGGAGGCTGCTTGTTCATTTCCAGAACAGAAATGTTTATCAATTGCAATACTTTTGGCCAATAGCTTAAGTATATTTCTAGCTAGCTCTTACATCTTAAAACAACCCTTATCTATTAAACTGAGCTTCACAAGGTCGTGGCATACTGTCATGGTACTGGCATCTGTTCCTCCAGTGGTCGCTTCTCTTGGGTTGTGAACTATAGGTTCACTATCCTTGACTTTTCAGGTAGTATCCAATTATGAGTGACATAAGTGACCCAGAAACTTCACCAGGGACCTCCTCCACCTGACAAACACCTTCAGTAATATATCAGGATACAAGATTAGCTCAAAAAAATTAGTAGCTTTCCTATATACAATTGATAAAGAAGCGGAGAAAGAAATCAGAGAAGCATCATCTTTCACAATAACCACAAATAACATAAAATACCTTGGTGTATTACTAATGAACGAAGGGAAAGACCTGTTAGACAAGACCTTTAAGTCTTTGAAGAAAAAAATTGAAGAAGATACCAGTAAATGAAAAAAATTTTCAATGCTCTTGGATACTTTAAATCAACATAAAAAATGGCAGTCCTACCAACAGCAATCTATTGATTCAATGCAATCTCCATCAAAATCTCAACACAATTCTTCACAGATCTTAAAAGAACAATACTCAACTTCGTATGGAAGAAAAAGAAAGTTAGGATAGCAAAAAGGATTCTCTACAGTAAAAGAACTTCCAAGAGCATCACCATCTATGACATCAAACTTTATTATAGAGTAATAAAACAGTAATAAAAACAGTTTGGTACTGGCATAAAAACAGACAGATTGAACAATGGAATAAAATCAAAGACCCAGTTATTAATCCTCAAACCTATGATAAACAACTGATTTTTCACAAAGAAACTAAAATTATACAATGAGAAGAAGAAATTACCTTCAATAAATGGTGCTGGTATAACTAGATGTCAACATGTAGAAAAATGCAAATAGATTTATATCTATCCCCATGCATAAAACTCAAATACGAATGGATTAAAGACCTCAATATAGATCTGATCACACTGAACCTAATAGAAGTGAAAGTGGGAAGGAGCCTTCAATGCATGGGCACAGGAGTCCACTTCCTAAATATAACCCCAGTAGAACAGACACTTAGAGCAACAATAAATAAATGGGACCTCCTGAAACTGAAAAGCTTCTGTAAAACAAAGAACACTGTCAATAAGACAAAATAGGCAACCTACTGCATGAGAAAAGATCTTCACCAACCTCTCATCAGACAGAGGACTAATCTCCAAAATATATAAACAACTCAAGAATTTAGACATCAAAATTCCAAATAATCCAAATGAAAAATGGGATACAGATCTTAACAGAGAATTCTCAAAAGAAGAATCTCAAAGACACTTAAAGAAATGTTCAACATCCTTAGCCATCAGGAAAATGCAAATGAAAATGACTCTGAGATACCATCTTATACCAGTCAGAATGACTAAGATCAGAAACATCAGTGATAGCTTCTGCTGGAAAGGACGTGGGGTAAGGCAAACATTCTTCCATTGCTAGTGGAAATGCAAACATGTACAACCACTCTGGAAATCTGTATGTTGGTGTCTCAGACAATTGGGAATCAACTTACCTTAGAACCCAGCAATACTACTCTTGGGTATATACCCAAAGGATGCTCATTCATACTATAAGGAAATTTGTTCAACTATGTTTACAGCAGCATGATTTGTAGTAGCAAGAACCTGAAACAACCTAGATGCCCCTCAACTGAAGAAAGGATAAGAAAAATGTGGTACATTTACACAGTACTACTCAGTGATATAAAAACAATGACATCTTGATATTTACATGCAAATGGATGGAACTAGAAAAATCCATCCTGAGTGAGGTAACCCAGACCCAGAAAGATGAATATGGTATGGACTATGAGATATTTGTAATTCTGAGATTTTGTTACTATCTCAAATTAATTTCTAATTATGGATCTGTATAAATTATTTTACTATCATTTTTGTATGTTTTGTGCATCGAGGAATTTAACCACATCTGATGTTTATTTTTAACTTCAGAGAATATAGATTGTTAAAGTGTGTCCAAATAATTTTATGAATTTCAATGGAGTTTGTTGCAATGTTTCCCTTTCTTTTTCTAATTTTGTTAGTGTGGGTCTTGGGGCAGGAGAGGGATCTCTGTGATAAAAAGCCTACTCAAGACACTGCTTGACTGTTTATAACTCTACTTCCAATGGTTTAGAGACATCTTCTGGCCACTGTAGGCACCAGGTAGACAGATGGTGCACATCTATGCTCGCAGGAACCCCAACATACTCATAACATTTAATTGAAAGGAAGATTTGGATGTTATCTGTCTTTATTTTACTTAATTGAGGAAAAAGACAATTTTGCTTAGTCTTTTAAAGAACCACATCTTCATTTGGTTAATTCTTTGTATTGATGTTTATTTCTGTTTTGGTAAATTTAGGACTGACTTGTCATCTCTTCTTCTCTATTGTTTTCAGTTTGTGATTTCTTGATTTTCCAGGCCCTTCTGGTGAAGAGTTGAAACATTAAAGAAAGGAACTTGAGATTTCTCAAAGTTATTTTGATGTAGATATTTGATACTTTAAACTTTCCTCTAAGGACTGCCCTCAAAGTATGCATAGGTTTTGGTATGACATGTTTTTATTTTCATCCTATTCTAAGATATTTTTATTTCATTGTAGGTTTTTTTCAAGTGAAGTAATTATCATATAACAGTATATTCTTCAGTCTTTAAGAGTTTTTAGTGTGTGGGTGCACCCCTCGTGGTCCTGAGTTCCTTGCTCGTGCTCCGTCTCCTTCTGCTCCTGATTTGGACCTTGAGATTTCTGTCCGGTGCTCCCGTGTGGGTCTCTGTCTCTGTCTCCTTTCATCGCCTGATGAAGGTTAATATTCCTGAGGATGCCTATGTGTTTGTCTTTGGATTCACCTTCTTATTTAGCTTCTCTAGGAACATGAATTATAAGCTCAATGTCCTTTATTTATGGCTAGAAACCAAATATGAGTGAGTACATCCCATGTTCCTCTTTTTGGGTCTGGCTTACCTCACTCAGGATAGTGTTTTCTATTTCCATCCATTTGTATGCAAAACTCAAGAAGTCCTTGTTTTTTACTGCTGAGTAATACTCTAATATGTATATATTCCATACTTTCTTCATCCATTCTTCCGTTGAAGGGCATCTAGGTTGTTTCCTAAGACAATGGGGATGTTCTATTGGGATCTCACCAAGGCCAGCTGGCCTAGGTCTGAAAAAACATGGGATAAATCCGGACTAGCTGAACATAGCGGACAATGAGGAATACTGAGAATTCAAGAACAATTGCAGTGGGTTTTTGATCCTACTGCACGTACTGGCTTTGTGGGAGCCTAGGCAGTTTGGATGCTCACCTTACGAGACCTGGATAGAGGTGGGCAGTCCTTGGGCTTCCCACAGGTCAGGGAACCCTGATTGCTCTTCGAGCAGATGAGGGAGGGGGAATTGATCGGGGGAGGGGGAGGGAAATGGGAAGCGGTTGTGGGGACGAGGCAGAAATCCTTAATAAATAAATAAATTAAAAAAAAAAAAAAAAAAAAGAAATAGAGCTGAGCTCACTTATCATCACTTATAGTAAAAGCAGTCTCCAGTAAAATAAAAAAATGTAATATTTATTTAAAAGGAGGCTGCATAAGAATATGCTATTCTGTGTCTGAGAACTTTCTCTAAACTTGCAGCAAATAAAGTCAGGTCCTATACATTAAAAAAAAAAAAAAAAAAAAAAAAAGAGTTTTTACACTTTCTGTACTTTTTATTGACATTGATTGTGACTTAGGTTAATGATTAGGAAAATCGGTTAAGTCTCAGAAGCCCAGCAAGTTCAATTTATTTTATCTTATTGTTGAGAGATGTGTTCACAGATTTTAATGTATATCATAGCTAAAACAAAACATTAAATAATGAGTTGGCGTTAGGTTAAAATGTTTTTGTTAATGGCTTTGAGGGAAAAAATCTTGAAAAATAGTTTAAATAAGCATATTTTCACAGCTGACTGAAGAATTTATTGAGCTGAGGGTACAAGAACAGCCTGGCTATTGCTAGCTGACATGCCTTTCTTGTTAGGATGGTTTGGTGATCAAGGGTGATGGTAATTCCTTGTACCCATTTCTTCCATCAGCTTCCTGACATAAATAACTGTTTATAAATGTGTATGCAACCTGACGATTTAAAGCAGAGATGAGTGGTTGTTTTTCATATACAAAAGTTTAGATTATTGATTCTTCTAAGAATTCTTATAAGATTGCCTTTTGATCTTAAGAGCTCAGTCCGGTGCTCCAATTTGGGTCTCTATCTCGATCCATCACCAGATGAAGGTTCTAAGGTGATATGCAAGATATTCATCAGTATGGATATAGGATAGGGTCATTTCAGGTTCCCTCTCCTCAGTTGCTCAAGGTACTAGCTGGGGACATCTCCCTGGACAACTGCGAGCCCCTTTAGAGTCCAGTCTCTTGCCAACCCTAAGATGACTCCCGTAATTAGGATATAAACTTCTCTGCTCCTGTGTCCACCCTTCCTTTATCAATGAAGGCTGATGAGAAGCCAAGGACAATTGAACTAGGTTTCGATCCTAATACATGAACTGGCTTTGTGGGAGCCTAGCCTGTTTGGAAGCTCACCTTCCTGGTCCTGGATAGAAGTGGGAGGACCTTTAACTTCCCGCAGGGCAGGGAATCTGGACTGCTCTTCATTCTCAAGAGGGAGGGGAATGGAGTGGGGGGGAGGGGGGAAGGGGGACGGGAGTTGGGGGAGGGAGCGATGTGTGCAAGGAGATGGAGGGAAATGGGAATTTTTTTTTTTTTGCAACAACTACAAAAAGAAAAGAAGATTGCCTTTTGAGATTGGTGATAAAATGATTGGTCCTTCTAACTGCAACCTGGCAGCAAAAGAACTGACTGAGAAAAATACCTTGCCTGCTTCAGTCTGTTAATCTATAACGAGTTGCCTGGAAATGAACACATGAGGGTTCTTGGGAAAACATGTTTTTCATCTGTAATATGGAAAATGTTAAATCATGTAAGGGATATGGAAAGACTGCTGTTTTTCACTTGTAGTCACTGTAATCATTCACTTAAAAATAGAATGCTTTCTTTAAAAATTCTGTTTGAAAGATTTTGCTATGATATATACTCTGTAAGAGGGAAAATAAAGCTAGTTAGAAGGAAGACATCAAGAGAGACAGGAGGGATTCATTTGAATAGAGGTAAGAAAAAAGTAATAAAACAAAACAAAGAAAAAGTGGTAGAAAGACACCAAAGGTGTGTGTGTGTGTCTTTTCATTTTTGCTATGCCTAGAGTTAAGTTTTACTATCTCAGATAGAAAAGTCAAGTTGTGTGATTAGTCTGCCAACTCTGTGGATTTCCCTCAATTCCTGAACTTCTGGAGGCTGATCCTCTTGGCAGTGATAAATTCACTAGTGGGGTCAAGCTACAAGGGGTCACATACTTAAAAAAAACACTAGCCCTATCCCTGAAGACACCACCAACTTCAGTAACACCTCAGTTAGGAAAAGGATCCTGGGATTCCCTCCCTTCTCCTCCATAGAATATTGGTTGGCTTGATTTTGTGCAGGTCTTGAGCAGGCCATCATAGCTGATAGCTGCTGTGGCTTTAGTCATTTAGTGGCCCTGTTGTGTCCAGAAGACACTACTTTGTTCTGGCCTTCCATAACCTGATTCTTATAATATATCTGTCCCTCTTTCTACAAACATTCGTAAGCTCTGTGGAGGGTTTTATCTAGATATCCCATTTACACCTGAGTGCTCCACCATATTATCCCTGTATTTTTATCACCTGTGAGTTCCTACCTTATGCATTACGTACTGCACGGATAAACTTATTCGTGAGGTTCAGGGAAGTGCTATTCACTATAAGCCCAAATGGAAACAAGATGCCTAATGATTATTAGTGGTTAAATAAAAGGTAGTTTAATTTAGTGTTGTTACAGTATGATGCTAAGAAGGGAGTCTAAGAAAGAAAAATGAGAAATTAATGTACTCAATATATCCTAAGGAATACTGTTTGTCTATTTAAAAGAAAACATGACCTATCTTACAAAATAATGCACGTGACAATATTTTTGTAAGTGTTTAGAACATTTAACTTCAATAAAATGGTATAATCAAATTCAGAGCTAGATTTTGTTGTTGTTTTGTCTCTTTGATTGCTTTTCTGGTGTTTCCTCCTTTTTATCTTCTCTACATTTTAAAATTTTAGTTACTTTTTAGCTTCTTTCGTCTAAGGAAGTTTTCTTAGCTCTTTGCTTAGCAGTGTAATGATTGTCTTACTGAATTCCCATTTAGAAATCATTTACAATCCTCAGGGGAAACTTGTATTTTTTCTTTAATATTTTATCTGTGTCTCTTTGTCTCTGTTAGTGTTCTATTGCTCTGAAGAGACACCATGGCCACATCAACTCTTATCAAGGAAAACTTTTAATTGATGTGAAGCTTCAGCTACAGAGGTTTAGTCCATTATCATTTCGGCAGGAAGCAAGGTGGCATCCAGGCAGACACGGTGCTGGAGAAGGACCTGAGAGTCCCCCATCTGGATCTATAAGCAGGAGTAACAGAGAGATGTTGGGCCTAGCTTGAGCATTTTTAAACCCCCAAACTCTCTATAGTGACACACTTATTCTAACAAGGCCACAACTCCTAATGCCTTTCTAGTGGCACACTTATTCTCACAAGGCTACAACTCCTCAACGCTGTCTAGCAGTGTCACTTCTTAGTGACAGGGTCTTAGTTAGGATTTCTATTACTGGGAAGAGATCACATCTACGTTTATAAAGGAAAACACTTAATTAGGGTTGGCATACGAGCTCAAGATGAAGTCAATTATCATTGTTGTTAGACTCTTGGCAGTACACAGACAGACATGGTATTGAAAGGTAGCTGAGAATTTTACATCCGGATCATCAGGCAGTAGACAGAAAGGAGTCACGGGGTCTTGTTTGGGCATTTGAAACCCCAAGTCCACCCCAGTGGACTTTAACCAATGAGGTCAAACTATTCCAACAAGGCCGCAGCTCCTAATGTGGTACACTAAGCATTCGAAGTGAGTTTATGGTAGCTATTCTTATTCAAACCAACACATCAAACTTTGAAATATATGAACCTATGCTATTTGAGCCATCATACTCCCCAATATTTTCTTTACCTCCTTATGTGGAAAGTGTCTTATATGATCTCTATTTACCTGGAAATCATCATAGAATTGTATCATTCAACCATCACTTGTGCTTTAAGCAGTTCTTGGTAAGCCTGTTAGACCAACCTGTGTACACTGATGCTTGACCTATCTCATGTTCCCCTCCATTTTAATTGTCTATATCTATTTTAAAATAATTTTGAGCAGAAAAGATTTAATAAATTTTTAATACAGGTCTGATATGCAAATTTTATCTAAAATTATACTTACTTTTGGTAATTATCTACTTGTATTGTGTACATATATGTGAAGACACATATATACCAAGGTCTCATGATTCTCCTTCCACCACAAAGCCAAGGTCATCAGGCTCTGGTGGCAACACCTTTACCCCATTAGCTGTAGTGGCATTTCATTAGTATTTTAATAACCAAAACTTGCCTGAGAATCAGGAAAGTAAAACAGCCACACTGGCCAGCCCTATAGACCATGTAGCAATAACATGCACCATTAATGCCAGTAGCCACACTAGCTTGCCATAGAAACCAGGCGGTAATGGTGCATGCCTTTAATCCTAGAATTAGAGAGGATTACAGAGACAGAGACCCACATTGGAGCACCAGACAGAAATCTCAAGGTCCAAATCAGGAGCAGAAGGAGAGGGAGCACGAGCAAGGAACTCAGGACCGCGAGGGGTGCACCCACACACTGAGACAATGGGGATGTTCTATCGGGAACTCACCAAGGCCAGCTGGCCCGGGTCTGAAAAAGCCTGGGATAAAACCGGACTCTCTGAACATAGCAGACAATGGGGACTACTGAGAACTCAAGAACAATGGCAATGGGTTTTGATCCTACTGCACGTACTGGCTTTGGGGGAGCCTAGGCAGTTTGGATGCTCACCTTTCTAGACCTGGATGGAGGTGGGCAGTCCTTGGACTTCCCACAGGTCAGGGAACCCTGATTGCTCTTCGAGCTGATGAGGGAGGGGGACTTGATCGGGGGAGGGGGAGGGAAATGGGAGGCGGTGGTGGGGAGGAGGCAGAAATCCTTTAAAAATAAATTAATTAAAAAAAAAGAGATTACATGACAATGAGAAAAAAAAAAGAAAAATTTCTCAATCTCAGTCTTATTCTCAGATTCCTAGAGCAGGACAACCATTTTGGACTGAGGTGGAGGTAAGAGCCAGCGGCTTGCTATTTTACTTTTCTGGTCTTCAGGTTGAACCCCAGTTTCTCACTCTCTGAGTTTTATTAATCATGCATCATTTAGCAATCTTGCCAGCCCCTTAAAATCTTTGTTTCTCTGATCTGTTCTTTAATTATTTAATGAATGAAATTTTAAATAGTACTTAACCCACTAAACTAACTTTTTGTAGGTGATTTGAAAGGTATTGTCTTTTTAATAATTAGAAAGGTAAATTAAAAGTTATACACATTTTGAAGTCTGATATTTTTAGTTGGATAAGATTGTTCAATTAGAAGGATTTACCTTTGAGACAATATGAAAGTGTTTTGTCAATATTTCCTTTTCATTATCAGTAGAATCATAAAGTTATGACAAACACACATAAGCTGAAATTAATCATTATTATTAATTTATTGTTAAGTCAAAATCTTTCTTATAATAACTGAGTCAATATCAAAGTTAAGATCCTCTTTCATTCATTTCCTGAGTTCAGAGATTACAGGATTATATCAACACACCTAATTTAATCTTCAATATGTTTTTTTACTTGCATAAATTTCACTCACAGGATAACACATTAAAAACTTGTTTGATGGCTCATAGCTGTGTTTAGAGAGTGTGGAACCTTTAAGAAACTGGGCCTACTAGACATAAGTTATTGATTGTGTTCTCTTATGTGGCTGTTGGGACTCATATTAATTAATGCTTTCAAATTGTTACTAAATACCCTGGATCACAACTTAAAAGAAGAAAGGTTCCATTGGTTTAGAGTGGAAAATTTAGTGCCGCATTGTTTGGTCCTGTGTCTTTGGTCATGACATATTGTATATATTTGCTGAAAAAAATATGAAGTTCAGTTTATTTAAACAAATGTTCTAAACTATTGATTCTAGCAATTTGAAAAGCTAGTTTACATTGTTGTCAAGTAATTTTAAAACCAGTATCCTTTATTATTGTTACACAATGAATGATATTTTACATATATATATATAGTATTAATTTTTATGGGTGATATTTAATACAGCTTTGAAATTTTAAACACGTTTCTAAACTTATTTATTTATTTAAATTTTATCAGACAGATTCACTCTATAAATCATGGCCAGCTTTCCCTAGATTGCATTTTCTTTATAACCATGATCTGGAAACACAGTTTCTCTTGCTGAAGGACTTCTGTAAGGTAACTCCCTCTGAGGGTGGAGATCATTTGATTCTGTAGGTAGGATACTCTTTGTTATGAATGTTTTTTTTTCTATCTACCATCCACATTTCTTCTCCCGAATAGACAGTTTTCTACAATATCAGTATGTCTTAATATGAGTTCCAGCTCTCTACGCTTGGGAAATATAATTAAAAAGTGATCTTTTATTTTCTTTTTAGTAAAATAATGTGGAATGTAATTGCAAATAGCAGACTATTATCATATTGGCTGTCTAATACAAAACATGGACGTTTCTGACTTCTTCATGGGCATAAAGCATAGAAATAAGAACCCTCAGAGTGGGGTTTTTCCTTCAGGGCAACCCAGTACTGATTATTTACGACCAAATGGAGCCCAACAATGGGGCCTGCTGTATCACAACATGGCATGGTTAAACATGGTTTGAATCCTAATTATTTTTGGAAATCTATCATTTAATATGCAAATGCCTATGAAAACAAAGATTCTTTAGATAAAAGACTTGAATCATTATAAAATCAGTTTGGAGACATATTGATTACAAAAAAAATTATGCAGTGCTATATTTTTGTATCTGATAATCTAGGAAATTTCCACTCATAGTTTTAGTGGAATTAAGTTTCAAAATAGTGAAAAATAAACAACTATATTTTTAAATAACTACCAAAGAAAGTACAAACTAGGTAACTCGGTCCAAAAATTTGTATCATCAAATAACTATATGCTGTCTCAACAATGCCAACTACTATAAAGATTATCCTAGAATTCTAAGACATAAAAAAATCAGAAACACAGAGTACACGCTATCTATAATGTTAAAATGCAATATAATATAAAAATTCTGTCTAAATTCAAGAAAGTTCTCTTTGCAATTGATGCATAATCTCTTTTTGATAAGCCTTGTAAATGGACCAGTTTTAATATGCTGCAAGAATAGGCAGCCTCAAGTTTGAGTATTGCTTTAGAGTATCTGGCAAGTTGCCTTCTCCATGTGTATGCATGTGGTGTGTGTATGCACTCACACACTCCTGCCCCTTTTAGTATCCAACTGACTGTGGATGGGCTGATGTGACCAACTAAAGTAAATCCTTTGATGGCCAAAATTCGTTGCTGCTATAAAGTCAGTTTTTATGGGACTTAGGGTATATTTCAAGCCAGTGCACAATTAACGCTAATGTGGAAACTGGCTTCTATCATTTCTGCAACCCAGTTGATAGAATATTCAACAGAAACCTCAAATAGTCTTTTTGACAAAGGCAAAGCCAGATGTCAGGCCTGAGTTATGAGAGTTCTGTAAATAAGACATCTCGCATTACCACAAGCCTTTTATGGATGATTGTTGGTGTGTTTTTAGTTATGACTCCATTGATCCACACCATTTCGTCTCCTGTTATCTTCTTGGGACACTGGGTGAGCTATCCTTTTGGTACGTATGTTTAACCCTCTGGTAACTTCCTAAATGGATAATCTAGGCTTGGGTTTTATATAGGAGTCATTAAAAATGGATTTGCATTTTAAGCAACACTGTAGACAGCATTCTTGATCCTAGTTTCTCTTTAAAACATAGGTCTATTTCTTTGGAATGTTTTACATATGTTTGTACTTGATACAAAAAAAATCTCTGAGATTCAAAATCTTGAACTTAAAATATAAATACATTGGTATACTGTCATTATTCTATTTAAACTAAACCTGATATGTAAAAGAAAATCTATTCAAGAATTTTGTAAATTTTATGCTATAATCTAAGGTAGATGAATATGTATGGGGTGGACAATTATGAGTACTTAATATGTATATACCTAGAAAAATAGTTCAATACCTAGTGTTGCATGAGACTATTTATTCCACTGGCTCAATCATGGTAGGACTGTCAGTGAGTTTTGCTGCACAGATACTTGTTTAGAATCTATAAACAAACACACACACATTATCTTAAGCCAAATGCTAAAATCATGTTAGTATATGTGCTTAGTAAACTTCAGTAACTGTGGCTGCTAATATTTAGGCTGTCATTCCCTTATTTCTCAATAGTACAGATTGCTGTTGGCTAGCATTTTATATTATAAATAATCTTAGTTGAGTTTTTTGTCCTGTATCAGGCCTTGCAAATTTTTTTGCCCACTTGACTTTTGGTTGCCTTTCCTATAACCCCATAATTATCTCTCCCCTTCCCTTTATCTTTTTCCTAGCTTCGCTCCGTGTACTGTTGAAGCTCTTCTGAGCAAGTGCACTGATAACAGCATCTATAAACATTTATTACGATGCCTCTTCTCTCTATATTTAAAATCTAAGTGGGAACAGAAGAAATGACAGATTTATGGTAAAACTCAAATGCTATGGCAAACACAAAGGTTATGTAAGCTATCAGAAATATACTTTCTATCCAGATGAAAATATTTACTTCAAATGGGTTGGCAGTCTCACAGTTTCCTCAATTCTTTGGTATTATCCCAGATAAAAATTGGCTATATAATATAGTGTTATACTTAGATGTAATTATACACATACATACATCCACTACATATATGCATTTTGCAATAATGTAATCACACAAGTGAAAGGTAATATCATAAAACAACTACAGCCATAAATATAGTGTATGTGATATCACATCTATGTATAATAAATTACTAGATTTTGTATGAAAACAGAGGTGTTTAGTTTTGTTATTGTGTGTATTAGAGATATGTTGTAAGTACAGTTTCATAATCAGGCATCATTTTAGATATGCAATCATGGAGAAGCTTGCTTTGCTTAGGTGTCATTTTGACAAAACAAAGGTACACTAAAACTAATAGCAGCTGTCATGGCTTTACTGTAACTGAAATATTAGTTTACATTGCAAATTGGTCATCAAAAGAACAAATAATCTAATAAAAAATGGAGTACAAACCTAAACAGAGAACTCCCAACGAAGGAATCTAAAATGGCTGAAAGACACTTAAAGAAATGTTCAACATCCTTAGTCATAAGAGAAATGCATATCAAAACAATTATGAGATTCCATCTTACACCCATAATAATGGCCAAGATCAAAAACACTGATGACAACTTATGCTGGAGAGGTTGTGGGGTAAAGGGAACACTCCTGCATTGCTGGTGGGAATGCCCCTTTGGATGTGAGTGTGGCAATTTCTCAGAAAATTAGGAAACAACCTTCCTCAAGACCCAATAATACCACAATTGGGTATATACCCAAAGGATGCTCAATTGTGCCACAGGACATGTGCTCAACTATGTTTATAGCATCATTGTTTGTCATAATCAGAACCTGGAAACAAGTAAATGCCCCTCGACCCAAGAATAGATAAGGAAAATGTGGTACATTTACACAATGGAGTACTACAAAACAGAAAATATAATGACATCTTGAATTTTGCAAGAAAATGGATGGAGCTAGAAGCCTCATTTTGAGTTAGGTAACCCAGACACAGAAAGACAATTATCACATGTAATCACTCATCAGTGGTTTTCAAACATAAAGCAGAGAAAACCAGCCCACATATTACAATCTCGTAGAACCTGAACAACAATGAAGACCCTAAGGGAGACATATATAGATCTAATCTATATGGGAAGTAGAAAAAGACAAGCTCTCCTGAGCAAATTGGGAGCATGGGGACCTTGGGAGAGGGCTAAAGGGGAGGGGAGAGGTAGGAATGGGAACAGAGAAAAATGTAAAGCTCAATAAAAATCAATAAATATACTCTAATTGTTTTCTTAAGCAGGATGTTGTCTTGCTACTAGTCTTTCCCCATTGACAATGTAAGCTTGATTAGAAGGCAGTGCATTTGAGCACAGCCATTGTATTCAAATATTGAAGACAATGTTTCTTTAAAAAGACTAAAGTAACTGCCACTCAACATGTGCTATACTGACAGCTGAGCTTTTGCAATTTCTATGATGGGTTTCCTACTTTGCTAAGGAATGATAATTTATGTACATTGAGTTTGTGTTCCAATGTGTGGGAGAAAAGCAGGACAAATGTAGAGGGGATGTTGGTGAGATCTGTGTTTTCTTTGTGCTCCCCATGTCCTCTCTCCATTATATGGGGACTGACACTTCTGAAAACTAACTTCTGTTATTTAACCTGAAAAGAGAGTCAGGAAATTTTCCCCATTTCCTTGTCTAAAGGGTAAAAAGCCTTCGACTATTTTGACAGGGGAGCTCAGAAGTTACCATTTTCTTTGTCACTCTTCAGTGAAGTATGCTGAGGTCTTATTCACGACTGTCTTAAAAGATCCTAAGCACCAGTTCTGAAAGCGGTCGAACCCACACTGAAAGACAGCTCAGAGTCTAAGCAGGTTCACTGCAGGGTGCTGAAGAAAACCCTGACCGGCATCCATAGGAAGTAAAGTGAATTCCACTTTAACTCATCTGCACTTACGTTATCATAAGCTAACTCCTTTCCAAACAATGTGCAGATGGAAAATTAGACAACTTCATACTGTAAATCAGCCATCATTTCATGGTCGTGGCAGGAGAAAACAGTTAAAGGATTCATTTTCCTTCCAACAAAATTATGCTTCTCCAGTCCATCTGACTCACAGCCAAGGGATTACTTCTTATCTGGATAGAGCAGATGCTCTTTCCAACAAGCTTGTAATGTAAAAAGAAACCACCTGATCATGCTAAAACAGACCATAATCTCCAAGGTCAGTTAGAAGTGCTCAGCTTGGAAACAAGTACCATAGCCTGTGTTTTCGTAGCAGGTGGGTAAACTAGAGACTGGGATGAGTCCTTACTTCTAGAATTATCACGTGAGTAAATGCTTGATGAATCTGGGAACTTCACAGCCTGGTGTTTCAGGCTCATCTGGAAGATTTGTGGAAAGAGCAGAAAGATTTTCTGTTTAGGATTTAAGAAAGGCTCATGGGAAATGGTGAGCTGGTATTAAATTGGTCTCACTTCTAACTGTTCAAAGGAAGTGCTCCTGGGATCATAGGGAACCGTTCTTGTTGTAGTGGTGAGTGGCAAAAGGAGAAAGAAAAGAAAAGAAATCACCTGAGCCTTATACAAGCATTCATGTGTACAGGTCTGGATGACAGGATTGGCACAGGAAGGGCTCATGCCACAGAACTTACGCGTATGTCTCCCATCAGTCAGCCTTCACCAAAGGGCTGTGATAATCCTGGTGAAACATTGTGTCCCTGAATGGAAATATGCACAGCCAGCATCTCTTCTACCTCCAACTCACATCTACTTTCTAAATGTACACATGCTCAGGTAGTGTGTAGAAAAAGAATAGTTGAGTTTCAGGAGAATGCTCTCGAAGAAACACATGAAAAAGGGCATAGAAACATAGGGGGAAAGAAGAGAAAGTAAAATCAGTCTCCATTGCATTGATAGACTATTTTCAGTTAAGGAGTAAAAACAGGCATAAAATGGTGTGAATTTTTTAAAATGAGGTCTATGAAAAAATAGCATTTTTACATAGTGAAAGCAAAGCTAGGGTAATTAGTCTTGAGTAATTTGTATGACGAAGTCAGTCTGTTAGTAAAGGGCTTGGTGATTTGGTATCACAGTGTAGAATTCACTCCATAAGTGGACAGAATGCCGATAAGCAAATTTTTTATTATGGGTGATATTGTGTGCATTATTGACTTTAGAAATGATATGGATGATGTCAGTCGGACCAAATAACAACCAAAACAAGAATTATTTGGATTCTAATGGGCTGTTTCCTCCCATTTTATAATCTTCTCTAGGGCTATTTGGTTGAGAAGACAAGAACCCAAGTAGGGTTTTGGCCGCTAGAGACTTGCTCAAGACTTGCTAGAGACATAAGGGGATTTTAGAAGGAGCACCCAGTGCTCTCCCACAGATATACACCTGGATCACATAGGGTTTCCCAGATTGGGAAACCCGGAATGGGGATGGGATAAAGGCATGCACCACCATCATTAAAGGCACATCCCACCAAGTTTCTATGGCAACTAGTGTGGCTACTAGGATTAAAGGTGTGTGTTACCATAATCTAGTCTGTAAAACTAACCAGTGGGTCTGATTTACTCTCAAATCTTCGGGCAGTCTTTATTTATTAGAGTACTACTCAGCGGTAAAAAACAATGACTTCTCGAATTTTGCATGCAAATGGATGGAAATAGAAAACACTATTCTGAGTGAGGTATCCCAGACCCAAAAAGATGAACATGGGATGTACTCACTCATAATTGGTTTCTAGCCATAAATAAGGGTCACGGAGTCTACAATAGGTGAATCTAAAGAAGCTAAGTAAGAAGGGGAACCCAAGGAAAAATATATAGTTATCCTCTTGGCTAAGGGAAGTAGACAAAATTGACGGGGAGAAAATTGGGATCTTGGGGTGGGGTGGGTTGGGGGTAAGGGGAGATGGGGAGAGAAAAGTTAGAAGGGAAGGAGGTCGGGCCTTGGGAAAGCAGGAGGATTGGGATAAAGGAAGGTTGGACAGGGGAGCACGGAACCACAATTCTTAGTTAAGGGAACCACTTTAGGGCTGGCAAGAGACCTGACCCTAGAGGGGCTCCCAGGTGCCCAAGCTGAGGTCCCCAGTTAGTTCCTTGGGCAGTTGAGAATAGGGAACCTGAAATGACCCTATCCTTGAGCAATACTGACGAATATCTTGCATATCATCATAGAACCTTCATCTGGTGATGGATGGAGATAGAGACAGAGACCCACACTGGAGCACTGGACTGAGCTCCCAAAGTCCCAATGAGGAGCAGAAGGAGGGAGAACATGAGCAAAGAAGTCGGGACCACGAGGGATGCACCCACCCACTGAGACAGTGGAGCTGATCTATTGAGAGCTCACCAAGGCCAGCTGGACTGTGACTGAAAAAGCATGGGATAAAACTGGACTCTCTGAACATGGCGAACTATGAGGGCTGATGAGACGCAAAGGACAATGGCACGGGGGTTTGATCCTACGTAATGTGCTGGCTTTGTGGGAGCCCAGCCAGTTTGGATGTTCACCTTCCTAGATATGGACGGAGGTGGGAGGTCCTAGGTCTTACCACAGGGCAGAAAACCCTGACTGCTCTTTGGACTGGAGAAGGAGGGGGAAAGGAGTGGGGGGAGAGGGAGAAGGGTGGGAGGAGGGGGCGTAGGGGGGGGAGGAGGGGGAGGGAAATGGGAGGCTGGGGGGAGGTGGAAACTTGTTTTTTTTTTCTCCTTTTCTCAATAAAAAAAAATTAAAAAAAAATATAGTTGAAATGCCTCTACACTGCTCTCTTTTCCAAAGTGGGAAAATATGATTTTTATAGATTTCTCACTTTCACTAAAAGACATCTTGGAGCTTACTAAGGAAAAAGGTAGAAGTCATAGATAATAGTTGTATATTAGTAGAAAACCTTAAGCTCACTTCCCTCTGGTGCCTTATAAACAGCATGAGTTTGAAAACGCTTTGCTCAAGAACTGGAATGTTAACAATGTGTGGAAATGTCTCTTATGCCTCCGGCCAGGTTAGTAATAACACCTCTCCCCAAATGTCTGTTTATGCTGCAGATTGTCTGTATCTATTTTATGTAACTAGATTTGTAAGATATACAATCATTTTATTTTGTAATTTATTGTGTCAAACATTATGGATAAGATTGTTTCACTTGGTTTATAAGCAACAGTTGAATTTTGTTAATATACCATAGTTTTTTTTCTAATTTTTGCTATTGACTTGTATCATTACATTTTCAGACTGAATTAGTATGAACAATGCTGTATAGATTTTTTTTGTAAACTATTTGTAAATTACTGTTACCTGTATAACCATAATTATAAACTACCACCTTAGGGTGTACATATTCTTGATTTCATCGTAAGAGTAGAACTCTGTGTCCATGTGTATTCAGCTTTTGAAGGAAGTTGTGTCTCGGCAAGGAGAGAATTTCACACCACAGCAGATTGTGGGAAAATTCCATTTCTCTGCATTCTTGCTAACACAAGGTATCTGAACTCTTTTAGATACTCTGAGTGTTGTTTATGGTAATGATGATTGTAACTTACAAAATAGCTAATGAGAATGTTTGGGGCTACTTATTTTCACTGATGATTTACACTATCTCTTTACTGAAGTGAGAGTAAACACATTTGTTTCTAATTTCTCTTTTGAACTGTCTTTTGTAGTACTTTACATTCCTTAAAAAAACAGGTTCCGTTAGAATATATCCATATACATATTAAACATATATCTATCATTATTCCCATGAGGTGATCTTTTTGAAAAAAAATATGTGCTGAGTTCTCTTAATATCTATTGAATATATTTTCTTAAACAGATTATTTGTATTTTCATTGTCAGTTGAATAATTTTGTAAGTGAAAGTTACTGTGAGTCAATGTAATTCTAGCTTTTGCAAAGGCTTAATAGAGATACTAATTATTTTTTTACTTATCACTGAAATTATAAGATTACTTTTCTATGTTACTATAAATTAGCTTTACTTTTGTTCAGATATTTGTTTTGTATTTGTGTTGGCAAAGAACAGCTGTGGGGAGGGGGGTTGTGTGTGCACACTTGCAAGTAGTTATGAGCCGCTCAGTGTGGGTGCTGGGAATGGTGGGAAGAGGACCCTGGTGACCTTCATGACAGCATGTCTTCGCTAGAGATCCGTCACTTCAGCCATGTCGTTTTCTGTATAAATGCTTTTCAAAAGAAGATAAGGCTGGTTGGAATTACTAGGGTGATTGATAAAATTTTGAGACAGTGAAGTTTCATTGCGTTACTTTAAAATTCACCCCATGCTAAAAAAAATACTTTAATCAAGGATGGAAGAAACGTGCAGCAAAATATTTTGAGAGAGATCAGAAGTGATAGATTCAGGTGGTAATTTTAAATTTAATGGACCGTGCTTAACAATGAGGTAAAATAAATTTTCTCCGTATATTTTAGACTAGCAGCAAAAACTGAGAAAAATAAAGGTAAGAGTTTTAAATAAAAAGCATAAAGGAGTGCAAAATGATGCTCTTGAAAGTAATGTTGGACTCTAGCGTCCAAACACCGAGAAGGAGTCACCCCCAGAGACCATCTCACACACCACAGCCGATGCAAAAGCATGAGGATTTTATTAATTCTGTCATGACAGGGTCCCCCAGCATTCGGGAAGCCGAGGGACCCCGAATAGCGGGTACAGTCTACTTTTAAAGGGGCCACAGAAGCAAGGGGGGTTGTTCTTTGACTATTCTGATTGGCTTATTTGAAAGGGCTATTACCAATAATTGACTGGAGAGCTGTTGCCAGATCAGATGAGGTAAGAGGTCATTTTGACCCCGTTTCCCAGGGGACCGAACCAAAGCATACATATATGGGTAATTGTTCAGGAACTGAGTACGTGTGAGTGTAGCTTTTAGGTCCTTGTTTCCCAGGAGAGGAGGGGAAGCACTATGGCACAGAGGCTGAGAGGATTCAAAAATGGCTTCAGGATTGTCTTACAGTAACACGTGAGTCTGAAGAGAAGTGCCTGGTCTCGCTGCAGCTTGTTATGCTGTGGCTGACTTGGGTCCACAGGAAGATACCTTTTCTGTGTATAAATAGATGAGAAGGAGTGGATGTGGGAAAGAGGGAGATGGAGGAGAGACTGGGAGGAGCCAGGGAAGGGAAACTTTGGTCAGGATGTAAAACAAAACAAAACAAAAATTGGAAAAGACACTTGAGGGGTTATGCATGTCTCAAGCCTCAGGAGCTACTGACTAAAAGATTTTTTAAGATAGTCTATGTTTACAAAGTTTTAAATATGTGGAAATTAAAACAATTGTATAAATTTCATTTTGTAGTATTAAAGATTAGGATATTTTCTGCAAACAATATTCATGAGAGATTTAATTTTAAGCATTTTCTCTACTGGATAAGATTAAAAATACATTATTAACATGAAAATCAAAAATGACCAAGTAGTTTGTTATCATGGATTATAACTCTGTACTTCATTAATGGAAAAAAGAAATCAGTGTCAAAACTATATGAAAATATATTTCTTTTTTAACTTTACTTACAAATAAAAATTATCATCTTTAAGTCATTAAAAATTCATTACATATGTATTAATATGTATGTATTTGTACATATGTCTGTATATGTTCTTCATAGTCAAAAGAAGAAATGTTCTCATAGACTCTGCATGAAAATTCAAACGTATTTCAAGGACACTTTACCATTAACTATCAAAGTTTAAAGTTTGCTTTGATACATTTAGACTACCTCAGCAAGCTTGTTCTTAGTTTCCCTGGACAGTCCAGTAGGTATAAGCAATTGTGAATTCAGCATTCTTTATACTGTAGATATGTACAAGAAAATATACATTATTAGACTTATTTTTAGTTACATACAAAATTAGTTGATATGTTATCCTATGAGAAAATATAAAATTTAAAACAGTATGTTGACTCAGCAATGTTATGTTAAATAAAATTGCTATAAAATATTTTTAGATGTCCCCACGAAAACACATTAACAAAGTTAATCTTAAGTCTGCGGTGATTTCTTACTTCCATCTTACAGTCTTTCGCATAGCTTGGAATTTTTATATGAGCATACATTAGCTTAAAAAATGGACTGTGATTGCCCTGAAATTTGAAAGCATAAATCTGCTACAATAGCATTCATACAATAGATCCCTTCTGTTTTTATAAGTGAGTTATGCGAAGACTTACTGAACAGAACTGAACTTACAAATGAAAAGGTGGTATGAAAAGAAATCACAGAATGCTCATTCCAGTCTCAAATATATGCCTCATCATTTACAACCGGTGTGTCTATTATAACTTTTAAATGTTACATTTGTTGAAATTATTTTTATCCATATTAAAATTACTCACAGAATTAAATAAAGGTAGCATTAAGATATTCGTTCAGCTTTAGAGTTTATTGTATCCATTATGAGTAGAATTTAGTGATCTCAATCATGTTTACGTGACTGAAGAAAGAGATAAAAGTCAGACTAAGAATCAAAAATAGAGAAATTATTAGACTTTAGACTGTGCCTTCCAGCAAAGACTTGAAACCATCTTCAATTTTATTTTCCTGTTGTTATGGAGGTGTTTCCTGGATGCAAGAAAGTAGTGCTTTTCTAATTATTTGGCCTTGTATGTACCTACCAATCAGTAAGACATTTCTGGAAAGTACATATTTATTTGGCATCATTTCTCTATGTTGCTCCTCTGTTACCCTAGTGTTGTGTATTGATTCTCTGGAAACTGCTGGAATACTTATGCTACACATGTTTATGTTTCTCTCATGGAACTTGGCCACCACCAGCCCCCTGTTTGATGTCTTCTAAAAGAAAATTGTAACCTAAATGAATCTTGAATGACAAAACAGATATGTTACCTTTCAAATCCTATCATAAATTCTTTTGTGCTTTTAAAACAATTTTTTTCAAGACACTGAAGCACAAGTATCAGATGATCAGTTTTACAAACATGCTTTGTCTTCATAATTTAGCAAATCAGGGATTTGTTTTCATAAAATCTTACATTACTAATGGTGTTTCTTGGTTGCTTTGAAGTACATAGTAAACACTATAGACTGGGCACAGATAAGCTCCTGGAAGAGCACATAACCATGTCTAGACTCACTAAAACTTAGCAGTAAACAGTTTGTCACAAAAGAGGGGAAATACATTTCTGTCATTCCAACTTTATATGCATTCAAATATATTCTTGTACTTACATCTATGTCATTGAGACATAAAATAGAGAAAGAAAACTTTTAATGCCAAGCATTCTGTATTTTTATTTAGCTCCTCTTTCTTGATCAAAGATTTGCAGAGTTTAAGTAATATTAAAAGTACATATGTCACCATATACAATGAAGGGAAATGAAGTAGAGAAAACTCTTGGTTATTAAATTATGTGTCTAGAGTCATACAAACAGTATGAGGCTGAATATGCAAGCGGATGTTCACAGCTGTAGTATAAGACATGTTCCATCAAGTCAAATGCCTTACCATCCCTTCATCAACCAAGAGAGTAGCTGTGCAGATTAACAGTGTGAGGCAAGTCAGTTCTGCCATGTGTGAGATGGCATTATGACATGCAAAATGATGGCATTTGGGTTTCATTTTTTAAGACAGTATGTTAAACATTAGGCATTTTAATTCTCCACACCCTAGCTCTCTCTCTCTTTATCATAATAGAGAAGAGATTTGTTCTGATCCAGAAGTGTACTGTCTACAAATTTCTATGTTGTGTTGTAAGTACTATGTAAATGGGAGAATGTACATTTAAAGCATAGCCGATGAAATAGGAAAGACATTTAGAAGGCATTGAAAATAAGAAATTAATATTAATGACATTCTGAAGATAATATTTTCTTTTACTCAGAACTATATTTTAGGAACTTAGAAGATTATTTTATAGAACATGGAAATTTATGTATCCCACACATCTCCAATTCCAGGAATTTTTTCTTAATATAATGTGAGACAATAATAAAACATTTGACTGTCTAAACTTCCTAGGGGGTATGAAAAGATTCTTTGTTTTCTGAAGATATTCAGTTCTATAAACCACTTACCACACCACTGGTACAGAACACACAGACGATTCCTTTTGGCAGTCATTTTGTTTTATCTTCTTTGAATTTTTTAAGCAGTTTGTCAAGACTGAGTGTAAATTATGGCAAAAACTGTGGGACTCTGCCTCCGGGGCTGCATCATTTTGGTTAAACTGTGTTAGTGGTGCCTCCCCCTCAATGGTGGTCATCTCTGAAGACATACAATTGCGATTTGGCTCCTCAAGATATATGTCTTTCAAAATTATCATATAAATGACTAAAGAAATCCTATTTTAAGATACCACAATGTTTTTATGCAGCACATGGTCTGTTTCAAAGAATGGCTGATATCATTCTTGCAGTAGATAGTTCGCAGAGGAAATGGGCAAGCTTTATATTAGTGTTTCCATTGCTGTTTCACCCGGAGACTTAACCAAATCCATGTGTTTAGAGATTTATAAGAAGAAACATGCTTATAGGGGGAAAGGACTTTTCTAAAGTTAGTTTACTAGGACAGAAGATGGATTCACTAGCTACAAATGCAAAGAAATAGAGTCAAGAATGATTGAATGGAAAAATCTAGACTCTGCCTGCCAAACTTAAATAGCACGGTTTACTTATGTTCAAAAACTAAAATGTAGTTTAGTTCTTTTCTCCATATAGAGTTCAGTTCATGTTTCTTAACTATTCTCAGAAGAGGGACCTGCCTTGAGGTATGGTTGACCTACCAGCAGCATGTTATTAAAGAGAACCGATTCTTCCTCTCCCAGTAGCTCATGAAACTCCTCAGTTAGTGGTAGGATTATTGTGCCCATCTTCACCCTGCCCCTGGCCCTACATTCTAGGGTTTTTGTCAGCATTGAGCTTGCATATGTCTTACGCATGCTTTCACAATCATTATGAGTTTATATGTAATCATCTTATTTTGTCTGAACAACTTTGTTCCTTAAAGCCATCCTATATGTCTGGTTCTTACGATCTTTTCACCCTTATTCAAAATAAGTTTTCTGAGTCTCGGAAAGAAGGATGTGATATGCAAATCCCATTTAGGGCTGAGCTCTCTACAGTCTCTTATTCTCTGGTTGTTGACGAGTTGAGCATCACTATGTTAACTGCTATCTACTGTAAGAAGCATCTATGAATAGGGAAGAGTGATGCACTGGGTCCTGTGAATACCAGTGAGTTGTCAGCTGATGTTTTAATGCTATGTTCACTTAGCAGAATACTATTGGGTTCTCTTCTAGGGCCCATGACCTACCAAACCACAGGTGTTTTTCCCTGTTAACAGTATAAGGAAAGGTTCCTTCTCATGGAGTTGTCTTCAGTCCACTAATAAAGTGTTTCATTATTCCTACAACAAGGGTTCACTATTGCACCAGTGTATATATCACGTCAGGCCAGAGATAATGGTAGCTTTCAGGGCTCACAGTTAGGTGAGATGAATGACCACTTTTCTCTTCTATTGGTGTGCATCTCATTTCCCAGCACTGCAACAGGAATACAGTAGGGACCAAGGTTTGTTGTACATTCCGGCTTGATTTCTTCATATTCTTTGACTTCAATGTGTGGTATATACAGTAATAGGACTTTATCATCATGTTTTACAGGGTCAACAGGAGCATTTGCAATAATAGCCTGTATTTTGAGGGGTCATTCAATGACTTACAAAGAGGTACATTCCCAGTACTGAAGTTTTTATTTGCCTTAGAAATATAGGTTGTCTACAAGATTTTGTCCCTCCTTTGCTCCATTGAAACTCTTTTTATATGAATGTGTTTGACATACATGTATATAATTTAGGAGGGTTCTATAGTAGGTTAGTTATCTCTCACCATATTCCTTCCTTTCCATTTCCTACACAAATTTAACCCTTCCTGTTCCATTATTCCCATTTCTATTCCCCCTACCTTCAAAGACCTTCTCGTGCTCTCACTAATTTCCCGACTCAATGTGTTTTCCAAAAGCAACACAGCAGCAGTTACAGCTTCTCTTGATGAAGAAAATGTACCCAGCATTTCTGGGTATTTTCTTTCAGGATTTCTCACAATATTTCTTACAAACTGTCAGTGTTGATTGGGTCTTCGGTCTTATCTCAAAGCTTTAGTAGAAAGAATCTGCTGTGGTCCTGTGTATGTTCAGTGTTCAGCATCCATGCCCTCAAGAGTTATTAGACTGAATCCTCATTTCCTCACTGTGGGGCAAAAATGCCTCTTAGTTTATCTCCACTCAGGACTCTCTATTGAACAGGTCAGAACATAATCATAAGTTCCTATCAAATCAATTCATGGGTGCTGTAGTATGAGCGGCAGCGGGCTGTGTCCCACCACCAGCTAGCTTTACCAGAAATAATTACACGGAAACTGTATTCTTTTAAACATTGCCTGGTCCATTAGTTCCAGCCTCTTATTGGTTAGCTCTTACATATTGATCTAACCCATTTCTAATAATCTGTGTAGCCCACAAGGTGGCTTACCAGGGAAGATCCTAACCTGCATCTGTCTAGAGTGGGGGATCTTCCCTGGACCAGGCAACTCTCTGACTCAGCTTCTTTCTCCCATCATTCTGTTTTGTTTACTCCAGCCACCTAAGGGGTTGCCCTTTTAAATGTGCCTAGGCAGTTTCTTTATTAATTAACCAATGAAAGCAACAGATTAAAAAGAAATCACTCCCACATCACATAGGGAGGAAGATAAACAGGGAAAAGCCATGTAGAGACAGAGAGAGAGGGGAGAGAGAGGGAGAGAGAAAGAGAGAGAGAGAGAGAGAAAGAGAAAGAAAGAAAGAGAAAAGAGAGAGAATATAATTCAAGGAACACTGATACTTGTTAAGATAAGGAAAGAAGACTCAACACAGTAGGTGTTTAGATTTCATAAAGAAATTCAACGCATTATGAAAGAATAACTCAAATATGAAAATGAAACTGATCTATGAAATATATTCCACAATTAAAGTGGTATTTATTTCACATATACAATGGAATGTAATCATATCCTCATCATTTCTCCTTCTAATCCCTGTGGATGCCTCCAGCACACTAACTTTTTTCTACGTTAAAAAATAAAGTGGAAATGCATATGGGAAAAGAATATTGAATTCTTGGGTTCTACTATAGAATTCAATAAACTAAGGAAGAAGGTCCATAAATTTAAGGCCAGCCTAAGTCTGTAATCAGAGTTTGCCTTCAAAGGAAATGTGAGGCAATGTAAATTTCACCAAAGCTTTATTCCAAAGAAAAAGGTGAGTGCAAATGTCCATTAACATAGAATAGTTTGTAGAAGTTTGCTCACTTGAACATATCCAAGAGAACTATGAGAATACATTGTTCAGATTCTAAAGACGTTAATGGGAATAGTGGTGAACTTTAGGTGGTGAATTGCTTCAACAACTAGTAGAGAGTGAAAACTAAATAGTTTGCTGTAATCTGGGATCCTGTATAAGAATTTTGTGAACTTACTGTGAACTATGGATAGAGCAGCGTACGAAACGTTCTTCCCACAGGGTAGTTCTTTAGAAAGAATTTCATAAACCATGAGAAGGGAATGCACTTGAGAGTAAGGACATGAAGGGAATGCCCTGGCATGTCCATGCCTTCTCTGTAGAAAGAAAACAGCCCGATAAGAATATCATCGACTCTCTTCACAAAACCAAAGATGATAAGATGTAACACCAGATGTGTTATTTCCCTGGGCTTGCATTTCTTAAGCTAACTGTGAATGCCACCTCATGTCTTGCTTGCTTTAATAATAAAAAGGAGAAGTGCTTGGTTTGCACTCCTCTTGAGCTCAAGTGCCTAGAATTTCCTGGTAGCCCATGGTGGTCTTTATTATATCTTTTTATCAGCTCTGACTTAGTCTTGTTGGTTATGGGGCAGGTCAACAGTAACTATATTCTCAGTTATTGTTATACAGTACAACTTTAAAGACAGAAAATTTGAAGACGCATAGGAAACAAAACCTTTAAAATGTTATTGGCAACAGTATCTTAAATAGTGAAGAGGATCTAAAAATTTTCTTAATATGGTTAATGTAAAGGGGAGTATCCAATTCTTTTTTCAAAGTGTTTGTCTATTTCCTGTGTTTTTATAGCTGGATCTACTAATGATGGTACATTCATAATGAAATATGGGTATTTTAAGACATATTATATTATTCATGAAATGCTTGAAATTTCCCTCTTTCTGCTACAGTAACAAGGGCTCCTCTGTTCTCCATGAGTGATGGTGGTAGGTCAGATCCCATATTATCTGATATTCAGATGTCAGAAATTAAAGAGGACAGTTATTAAGGGCCTAGAAGAAAGTGGCAGGAAGTTCAGACTGTGTTTAAAGTAGAGGGTAGACACTTGGGGTGATAGATGAGAGCTTTTGTGGAGGCTAAAATGTAAGTCCAGGAAATTGAGATCAGGAAACTGATTATATATCACATATTTAAGAATTCTTGGAAAAGATCTATGATAAAATTTATTTAACCAAACTTGAGAGGAAAAAACCTGAAAACACGGATTTCTAGAGATAACTGGAGAAGGTTGTGAAGACAAAACGGAGGTACTTAAAAAATGAGATCTCAATGAGAAATACTAATTACAATTGAAAAAATAGTTAATTTTAAAAATGATATATGATTGAAAGATACAGAAATCTGGATTTTGAAGGCTCTGATTATGCTAACTATGAACAACATTGAGCTGGTCTGTCACCAACCAAGTTTGTCCTTTACCCTCCCTTTCATTAGAAAAATGCCCCTAAAATTTTATCGATTTACTAAAAGTTGCATTCTTTATGTTCCAATTGGCTCACTTTCTTTGTTTATTTTGCCTTACATAAAGCATTGCAAGCTGCAAAGTCCTTCTTTTACTAAAGCAGGAAAGTTTTAAAGATTTCTTAAGGTTAACTTTTATCAAAATCATTGAAATATACACCTCTTTCCTCAAACTTTATTGGTAAAGCTATATAATAGATTTATAATAATTGTGCTGACACATATGCTTTTACACAAAGACATGCCATTTCCTGTTACTTATGAATGTCATATGCCAAGTGTATTACGTAGAAAGTTTTGTATTCTTTCTAGAGTGATAATTAAATGTCCAAAATCTGGCAAAAATATGGTTTTATGTATAGAAACAGTTAGAGTGTATTGGTTTCATCCAGTTCTTAATCCCTTGTGAGATTTCTTAAGAATTAAGGGCTTTGGCAAGACTTTCTGGTTCAGTGCAATGTGAATAATCCAGGAAGCAGAAGCACCAGGTACTTGTATGCCTTTAATAATGAACTCTGAAATAAGATACGTGAATAATTGCTTCATCTGTAGCTGTAGATGGCAATAATGAAGCTTTGTAACAATAAAAATAATGTTATAATTGAGTCATAACTTTTTTAGGTTACAAGAAAATTGGACCTGCTGGCACTAGTCAAATTTACACTTAAATAAAGGATTGAGATAACCACTATTTTTCCATTATTTTTAAACAGAATGAAATTATTATTTTTGAAAGCTGATATCATAAAGGAAAAAAAACTATATTGAAAACTGATTTGCTGGTATGATCACATATTTAAATCTTATACTTTAAAAATGTTTAAATACCAGGCCTCAATGCTGCATTTGTATGGCTTAGATAAACCCTGGATAGGGGCAACAGGAGAATAAAAAATGACAGATATATACACATAGACAGAAGAGCTGAGTCTGTGTGTTGATGGAAAAGCTACAACTCTCTTGTAGCTCATTTGTTTATTGTGTACTGCTGAATAGGATGTAAAGTTAGTGTATATGGCTGAACAAAAAAAGCAGGTTTAACTACTCAGAAGGAGCAGTCTCTGTGGAGAGCCATCTTTCAAAGTCTCGAGGGAGAGAAACTATGATGAATATTTTTTGCACATATTCTCAACACTCTCACTTGTAACTAAGGCAAGCATTGCCATCCTCTGAGGCTCACCATGGGAAGGGTTTTCCACTCCTGAAGGTCTAAGGCATGGGGTCCTTGGCACGTTCTTTCTCTGAGGATACTCTTCCTTTTTTTCTATTTCAGATCAAGCTTATCTTTACTTTTTATGTCTTTCGTCACAAATCTAGTGTGTACTCCAGCTTTAACATCTTGGTGTTCTTTGACTTTATACTGTGTATCAATATTAGGCTGTATTGAAATCTCCTCCACCAAGGAGATCAGACCATTTGCTTTCAATTTATCCTTAGGAAGGTTCTCAGGACAATATCCAAATGCAGCAACATCCTTTGCCAAAATATTACAAGAACAATCTCTAGCCTAGTGGCCAATATTTTTCTTTTTGAAACCATCTGAATCAGGCCCCTTAGTTCAAATTTCTCTCAGCACTATTGTCTTTCAAGTTCTTACTAGAATACGCTAGTTGGCTGCATTTCTGGATTAAACCACTTTACTAGTTCACCAGACTCTTTGACATTCTGAAAAAAAAAGCAAATAAAAAAATACTCAGTCTTGATAACAAATTCTGCCACAGCACCTTTTCTAATGCTGTGATAAAACAACATAGCAAGGAAACTTATAGAGAAAGCATTTAATTTACCTTACAGTTTCAGAGGGTTAGAGCTCATGACAGTGAAACAAAGAAACACCTGAGAGATCACAACTTGATCCACACCCATGAGACAGAAACAGAACACTGAGACTCACGTGAGTGTTTTGAAACCCAATACCTGCTCTCAGTGAAATACCACCTCCAACAGGGTCACTCCTCCTAATCCTTCCCAAACAGTTGCACCAATTATGAACAAAATATTCAAATATATATGCATAAGGTGTCCATTCTCATTCAAACAACTATAGGAGTATACAATAACAAGAAAAATGTAACCAAGTACAGAAAAGGTGTCAAATCCATTGGGGTAAGGGAAGAACCCTGATCCTGCCCAAAGTAACCAAATGTTCACGATCAGATCATCTGCTCCATTTCTCTAAAAAGGTGGTGACATAGATACTAGATCTCTTGAAATACTTCATCAATTTCCTCACTTACTTTGATCTTTTAAGAGCGTCAACTTCATGCTTCTAGGTCCTAAATGCTAATTTCCTTTTTCTAGGGTTTTCTTTCATTCATGTTTTTCCTTTGCATTCATAAATATCAGAAATAACACATTTTGCTCTTTTGCTCTCAGTCTTGACTCTGGAGGATGCCAGGAAGTCTCACATACAGGTTCCACCCACATCTATCTCTACCATTTTGTACATTTGTTTTCTTTCTGGCTATTGTCTTAATTTTTCCTGAAACATGAAAAAATACCTAAATAAGGCATCAATGAGAGGCTAATTATTGATTGCATTAAAGTTCAACTTCATAGGCAAATCAACTTTTAATTTTCTTACAGGCATATAAGTGAGGGATTTTTTATAGGGTCATAGACTACTCAAAATTGATTTATGGTTAAGAGCCCACCTCACCATGGGTGATGATTCTCTAATCTGAATCCCCTGGTGCTGATCCCACCACCTGAAGACAGTTCAGTCTCCTCTCCTCAGCAACTTACTGCTTGTATAACAGAGAAGGTGCTTTGTGACCCGAAAAATTTAAATATACACAATTTGTCATGCTATCTTATTACTTCAATATCATGAGATTCTCACCTTCCAAACTGAATCTTTTAGTTTGGAAGGCACTGTGACACAATACTTAGTGTCTATTATTTCTTCCTTTAAAGGCATAATATTATCAGAAGGCACTGAAATGATATGTGAGGCTTTTAAATGAATTTATATCTATATGAGTCAGAGTTCTCTAAAGAAACAGCACTGATAGGATGACTGCAAAAATAATATTATGTGTAGGAAGGTTTGTCTGTATGTGTTTCTGTGCACTGTGTTTGTGCAGTCCCCAAAGACCTAGAAGAAGGCATTAGATTCCCTAGAATCAGAAGCTCAGAAGTTTGTGAGCCTCCATGTAGGTTCTGGGACTGAACCTGGTCCTGGGCAAAAGCAGTAACTGCTGAGCCATCTCCCCAGCTATACATATTTTCAATGTCAATAATAATTTCCTAACATTCTCACTAAAATTAGAAATAGGTAAAATCATTTTATTTATAGTTTATATGTGTGGTAGTTTGAATAAGAATGACCCCATAAGCTCACATATTTGAATGCTTAGTCACCAGAGAGTTGAACTCTTTGATAGGTTTAGAAGGATTAGTGACTTTTGTAGCAGAAGTGTTCTTTGGAGTTGGGCTTTGAGGTTTTAAAAACCCACACCAGGAGGAGCATCTCTCTGTCTCTGTCTCTTTCTTTATCTCCTCTCTCTTCCTCTTCCTCCCTTAACCTGTGGATCAGATGGAGCTCTCAGCTACCATTCCATTGATATGCATGTTACCACACTCCTGGCCACGATGATAAGGGCCTATATACCTAAAACTATAAATAAACCTCAATTAAATGCTTTCATATAAGACTATTCCTGTTAATTGTATCTTTTCAAGCAATAGACAGTGACTAGGATAACATGATTCCTAAATAGTATTACCAGCATAGCAAAACATGAATCATAAACAAATAACCTAACTGCAAAATGAGCAGATAATCTTCATTACTTACAGCCTATTTTGTGTTATAAAACAGAAGAAAGAATACTTACTCCTAGCACATAACCATGCTAATGTGCTTAAATGCTTTAGGAACTCCTTCAGCCAGTAGCCTTTAAGATACCAGCCCATTTGGGCATGATCTTTTATACTATAAATACCAATGTAAAGCATGCACTTGCTCTCTTCTGGCTGCTGGATTTGGTCCTCTTTCCCATTTGTGCAGAGGACTGTGATCTGTGAGTCTACCTCTAAAAAATAACCCACACAATTCTGAGCTACTGTGGAATTTCTTTTTAGCATCTGTATTCATCTGGTGCCCATTGTGGGGCACAAACCCATGATGCTGGGATTAAGAGTTCCATGCTCTACCTACTGAGCTGGCATTCTGTAGGAAGCAGAAGAAAGTGATTGACAAACTGCTATATAGGTGGAACTGTCTTTGAAATTTCCTACTTCATGGAAAAGTCTGCCAGATACTATGGGCCAGTAAGCTGAGGATGTGTGCCCACAATGTTACAGAACTTTGGGGACTGTCCAGCAAAATGTCTCTGTTAATTCTAGTGTTTTGGAAGTTGCTGACAATACACTTCCTGTATACTTAGGTAATATTATATCTTTCTGGAGTCTTTGATGTGGTTGAAGAATAGATAGTTATAATTATAGTTTTTCTTAGTTATGATAAAAAAATAGATATAAATGTTGTAACTAATTTTCTTGATACCTATTTTGTTATATGTATTTTTTCTATGTTAAAGTTAATAACTTCCTTTTTATTTAAACAGAAAAGAGGAAATTATATGGGCAGTACTTCTGTATATGTGTTGTTTTCATTCATTAATGAAGAAGCTATTTTTGACCAGTGGCTTAACATAATATAGCCAGCTGGAAGATATATGGATCATTCCTCAGCTCTGTTACCTCACCTTTCAACTTCTTCACTACTTTACCATTGGGCTTAAATGATCAAAGAGAACCAAAAGAAGAGTTTTTTTTTTTTTAAACCATAATGTACCATTCAAGCTAAAGATCTGATTTTTATTGGTTTCTTCAAATACGTGTTCAACAGGATTTCTTTTGGGCTACCAGTCAGTCCCCAAATAAAGACACAGATATTTATTATTAGTTATGAATGCTTGGCCTTAGCTTGTGCTTGTCCCACAACTTCTTATTACTGAAATTAACCAGTTTCTCTCATTTATGTTTTGCTTTGTATCTTTTTACCTTTCATTCTGTATGTCCTAGTCTGTGTCTGGATGGCTGGCCCCAGGTGTCGTCATCACTTTCTTCCTCATTCTCTCTCTCTCTCCTCTTCCTTTGATTCTTCTCCTGTTTATCCTCTCTGCACAACAGCCCCACCTATTCCCCTACTGCCTAGTTATTGGGATTTCAGCATTTTATTAGACCAATCGGTTGCTTTAGGCAGGCAAGGTAAAACAGCAGCACATCGTTGACTAATTATACAAATATAACACACCTTTAAAGAGTTAAAATAATACTCTGCAACATAAACACATGTAGCACATCTTTACGTAGTTAAAGTAATATTCCACAATGTATGTATTTCCAATAGGCTAGGGGATATGGAAACTGAGGAAATAAAAACTGGATAACGCTTTCTATTTTCTTGCAGTTTACATAATACTTTCTATATTTTAGCAGGATAGCTTTCTAATGAAATGGGACTAATGCCAATGAGATTTATAATAATCTATTGTCATGAAATCACTCTTTCCAGAGATTTATAATAACCTTTTGTCATGAAATCACTCTTTCCATGTTTGTACAAGCATACCATTTTAAGCCACTCTCAAACAAATGCATGCTTTTCCATTTTGAAGATAATCATTAAAATGATATGAAGCAGCCTCTCTATGTCATCTGTCCTAAGCTCCTAGCAAAAATGCTTACAAAGAAAAATCAGAATGTTGGCTAAGAAGGAAGCAGCATACTGGATCTATCAACTTCTTCCTTGGGGAGATGGAATAATTTCAGCCTCAAATATCAGATGTGTATCTAAATGAAACATAGAAAAGAAAGATACAGAAAGGGAAAAGGAATATTGAAAATGAGATATGTTTTACATAAACATTTACAAATATCTCATTTGTAACCATAGGAACGGCTCTGCCCATGCTGCCATGACATTTATCCGCCTAATCAAGAAGAATGCCTCAGTGTCTTCTCCATTAGAAGGTTGATAATAATGAGAAACATTCAAAGTACAGTTATCATTGAAATCCGAAAACTTTTTGGAATCTATAACAATTCTATTAATTAGCCGTGCATTAACAATTACTGAGTATTTAATGTCTTTGATATTTATTTTGCTTTTTTATTATTTTTCTTTTTTTATTTTTTTGAGATGGGGCTCTCACACTTCCACCAGGACTGGCCTGAATTTACTATGCATCCAGACTGATAGTCTCCTTGCCTCAAACTGCCAAGGACTGTGTTTACAACCACGCACCATCAAGACCCAGACTGCCTATCCCATTAGTTATTACACTGTATGTGGTAAATTATAACTCCATTTACTCATGAGAACTGTGGTCTTGAAGGAGGCATTCTCAGCATCACTACAGAACTCTTTTCCACAAGGCTGACTGGAGAGACCTGTGGGATCCTGCAGCAATTCAGGCACAGTCTACTGTCGTAAGTTTCAATTTGCACTGTTTTAAAACATATACTGGCCTCACTTTGTGTATTACTGTGGGAGAAGCAACAAAGTATATGAGGTCTAGTTTGTAGATAAAAATAGGGCTACTTAGAAAGCTTAAGGGATTTGTTTTAATTCATCTCTATAGATCTTGGATGTGGTAGTAATTTCTCCAATTTTTAATCATATAGGAAGTAAGTCTTTCTGCATGTGTTCATGGGACGCTTATTTATGTCTTAGGAAAGTTCTCAATACCCAAGTTTAATTTTGTGGAAAATCATTATCAAATAACTAAACTGTCTTAAAGAGAAAAGAATATTTTACATAAAATCTAAAACTGTATAGTTAATTAAATTTTAAATAAATGTATTAAATTATAAAACACACACAAAAATTTCAAATAAAAGACTACTGAAATGAGAATAAAGAAATTTAAGATGGATGAGAAGAGGGGCAGGGAATCCTGATATAAAAGTGATATATCATACATGCCTCCAGTCCCAGTGCTGGGGTACAAGGCACAGACTTGCACATTCAAGAGCTACCTGTGTTATTTAGTAAGCATCAGAGGAGACAGAGCTGTAGCAGAAACTCTGCTAAGGAGAACACACAAACCAAAGTATTAAATATCTGTGTATCTCTAAAACCAGGTAAGAAAGGCAAGGTAAGTATGAGATAGTAATAGGAGTACATACCTTTAATCCCATTACTTAAGAGGCAAAAGCAGGTGGATTGCTGTGAGTTTCAGGCTAGCCTGATACACCTATCAAATTCTAGGATAGCCAGAGCTACAAAGTGAGATACTGTATTAATAAAAAAAATCTGTTTACACTTTCTAGTGTACAGAACAGGGCATAATAGTCAATGTTTCATGACACTGAATGATGAATCCTACAAGAGAGGAAATGAGTCTAGTTTCACTTTTATAGCTTTACTTTAAATATGAACCAAATAATAAGAAAAAGTATCAAAATAAAACAACATGCAGAAAGTTTTTGAAGGAAAATTAAATTGAAGCCTATTGTTTAATTAATATTTTTTTTACATTTAACATTGAACTGTTATAAAATATGAACTAATTTTATCAGTTATTAAAGTATCCTTATTTTATTACCAGTCTTTTTAATAATGTATCAAAAGTAAAGGTGGGACACTTCTGACACATGTTATTGAAAGAACAACTATCCAAACATTTTGTCATAACAAAGGAAGTTTAAGAGTTTCTCTCCCAGGAAAAAGACAAAAAAGAGTAGAACCATAAAAATAAGATGAACATTTTAACATCCTCAGAGGGGACAGATTCAATGTTTTTGGAAATAGGAGTCAAAGTTAGTCCTGTAGAATTGCAATAATTCTTATGTGACTTCCATACTTATTTCTGTTATACTTTACTTACTATTTCTGTAGTCATATTATTTGCCATAATCTGCCACCTACTGCTAATGTCAACACTTATGTCATTATCAATAAACACTATTTTCTCTAAAAGTAAACTTTTCTCAATTTTATCATTTTCAATTTCACTGCAATATATAATTGACTCATCTAAACTAATCAGACTAACGTCTTCTTGAGTAATGAGTTTTATTACCTCTCTAACAAATCGTGATGACTACATCTGTTCTTAATGATCTCACCCTGTTTTGACTGCCTAGACATCCTTAGAATCACTTTCAATCTGACTGAATTAATTCTCCTATTACTGTTTGATGCACCTGTGCAGCTAAGTCTATCTATAGTCACATGAAATTAAATTAAAAAGTAAAATATAGAAAATCGCAAAAAATTACAAGTAGCATTGCAAGTTAAAAAGACAAATGTACTCAAAAGATGAAAAACACATTATGGGTTTCTTAGACCTGACCTGGACAGCTCATCCTCTGCAGCAGACACCAAGGAGTGGGGCCAGTTCTCTTACACCCTCAGGTTCTGCTCGGTGGCATCCACACCAGTAGTGCCAGAACTATTGTTATTCCCAGGCAAACTGCAGGATCTACTCTCCCGAGTGCCTCAGTGGGTGCGGTGCAGGGCTAACGTTCCAGCCCTTGTGCATCAATGGCTAGGTCTCCTGCCTGCTGCACGGGGCAAGGAGCAAGGGGGAGACTTTCCCTAACCCTGCCACCACATGGCAAAGGAGAGGGAGCGAGGACAGCTCTCCTACCCTCATGCCTTCAGCGGCTGGCTCACCTGTGCCTCAGTCAGCAGGGTTAGCTCTACTGTGTTACCAGATAATGAGGGAAATCTGGCAACCGACCAACCCAGTTAGCACTCAGACATAACAAGTGCTATGAGATGGCCCACCACAACTTCTGTGCTGCTGGAACATCGGAAGGAGCCAGCCTTGCAGATCCAAAGCTGCAGGATCTCTGTCTCCCAGGGCAACAGGATATTCAAGAGAAGTACCAGTGAGGGCCCAGTATCAAGGGTATAACAAAGCCAGAAGCAGTTTGATCCAGATCAATGACTTATTGCCATTAACACTTACAAGCAAGACTTACAGGCTAAAGGGTTTACCAGTGACTCACTGTGTCACATGACAGCTTCCACACCAAGGCTTTTGTTGTGTTGTTGTTGTTCATTTGTTTGATTTCCTTTTTGTTTATTTTTTATTTTTTCTTTAAAATTTATGTTATTTAGTGGACTGGATTTGCAAGGTCAGAGAGTAAATATTAAGGGAGGAGGGGATGAATGGGATTAGGATACATGATATGAAATCCACAAAGATTCAATAAAATATTTTTACAAAAATAAGTAAAGGTAAAAAAAAAAAAAACCCTGAGTGTATCCGTAAAAATTTAAATCCTAGTAGGATAAATAGAAATAATCAGACAGACCTAAAAATAGAGTTATAAACTGGAACACAAATCAGAACAATATGTCTGAAAATTATTATAGATGTACAAAGAAAATTAAAATATAAGAAAGAAATTAAGGTACAATAAAATAGATTTAATAAGGTCGTCTGCATCTGATTTATTTTTTTTATTTTTTAAATTTATTTATTTATTAAGGATTTCTGCCTCGTCCCCACAACCGCTTCCCATTTCCCTCCCCCTCCCCCGATCAAGTCCCCCTCTCTCATCTGCTCGAAGAGCAATCAGGGTTCCCTGACCTGTGGGAAGCCCAAGGACTGCCCACCTCTATCCAGGTCTCGTAAGGTGAGCATCCAAACTGCCTAGGCTCCCACAAAGCCAGTACGTGCAGTAGGATCAAAAACCCACTGCAATTGTTCTTGAATTCTCAGTATTCCTCATTGTCCGCTATGTTCAGCTAGTCAGGATTTATCCCATGCTTTTTGAGACCTAGGCCAGCTGGCCTTGGTGAGATCCCAATAGAACATCCCCATTGTCTTAGTGTGTGGGTGCACCCCTCGTGGTCCTGAGTTCCTTACTCGTGCTCCGTCTCCTTCTGCTCCTGATTTGGACCTTGAGATTTCTGTCCGGTGCTCCCGTGTGGGTCTCTGTCTCTGTCTCCTTTCATCGCCTGATGAAGGTTAATATTCCTGAGGATGCCTATGTGTTTGTCTTTGGATTCACCTTATTTAGCTTCTCTAGGAACATGAATTATAAGCTCAATGTCCTTTATTTATGGCTAGAAACGAAATATGAGTGAGTACATCCCATGTTCCTCTTTTTGGGTCTGGCTTACCTCACTCAGGATAGTGTTTTCTATTTCCATCCATTTGTATGCAAAATTCAAGAAGTCCTTGTTTTTTACTGCTGAGTAATACTCTAATATGTATATATTTCATACTTTCTTCATCCATTCTTCCGTTGAAGGGCATCTAGGTTGTTTCCAGGTTCTGGCTATTACAAACAATGCTGCCATGAACATAGTTGAGCATATACTTTTGTTGTATGATAGGGCCTCTCTTGGGTATATTCCCAAGAGTGGTATTGCTGGATCCAGGGGTAGGTTGATCCCGAATTTCCTGAGAAACCGAAACACTGCTTTCCAGAGTGGTTGCACAAGTTTGCATTCCCACCAGCAATGGGTGAGTGTACCCCTTTCTCCACAACCTCTCCAGCAAAGGCTATCATTGGTGTTTTTTATTTTAGCCATTTTGACAGGTGTAAGGTGGTATCTTAAAGTTGTCTTGATTTGCATTTCCCTAATCGCTAAGGAAGTTGAGCATGACCTTAAGTGTCTTTTGGCCATTTGAAGTTCTTCTGTTGAGAATTCTCTGTTCAGATCAGTGCCCCATTTTATAATTGGGTTGATTAGCCTTTTACCGTCTAGTTTCTTGAGTTCTTTATATATTTTGGAGATCAAACATTTGTCAGTTGCAGGGTTGGTGAAGATCTTCTCCCAGTCAGTGGGTTGTCTTTTTGTCTTAGTGACAGTGTCCTTTGCTTTACAAAAGCTTCTCAGCCTCAGGAAGTCCCATTTATTCAATGATGCCCTTAGTGTCTGTGCTGCTGGGGTTATACATAGGAAGTGGTCTCCTGTGCCCATGTGCTGTAGAGTACTTCCCACTTTCTCTTCTATCAGGTTCAGTGTGTTCGGACTGATATTGAGGTCTTTAATCCATTTGGATTTGAGTTTTGTGCATGGTGATAGATATGGATCTATTTTCATTCTTCTACAGATTGACATCCAGTTTTGCCAGCACCATTTGTTGAAGATGCTCTCTTTTTTCCATTGTATACTTTTAGCTCCTTTATCGAAGATCAGGTGTTCATAGGTTTGTGGGTTAATGTCAGGGTCTTCTATTCAATTCCATTGGTCGACTTCTCTGTTTTTATGCCAATACCAAGCTGTTTTCAATACTGTAGCTCTGTAATAGAGTTTGAAGTCAGGGATGGTAATGCCTCCAGACAATCCTTTATTGTATAAGATTGTTTTGGCTATCCTGGGTTTTTTGTTTTTCCATATAAAGTTGATTATTGTCTTCTCCAGATCTGTGAAGAATTTTGATGGGATTTTGATGGGGATTGCATTTAATCTATAGATTGCTTTTGGTAGAATTGCCATTTTTACTATGTTGATCCTCCCAATCCAAGAGCAAGGGAGGTCTTTCCATTTTCTGGTGTCTTCTTCAATTTCTTTCTTCAAAGACTTATAGTTCTTGTCAAGTAGATCTTTCACTTCCTTGGTCAGGGTTACCCCAAGGTATTTTATGCTATTTGTGGCTATCGTGAAAGGTGATGCTTCTTTGATTTCCCTCTCTGCTTCCTTATCCTTAGTGTATAGGAAGGCAACTGATTTTTTGTAGTTGATCTTGTAGCCTGCCACATTACTAAAGCTGTTTATCAGCTGTAGGAGTTCTTTGGTAGAATTTTTGGGGTCGCTTATGTACACTATCATATCATCTGCAAATAACGAAAGCTTAACTTCTTCCTTTCCAATACGAATCCCCTTGATCTCCTTATGTTGTCTTATTGCTATTGCTAGAATTTCAAGCGCTATATTGAAGAGGTATGGAGAGAGTGGACATCCTTGTCGTGTTCCTGATTTTAGTGGGATGGCTTTGAGTTTTTCTCAGTTTAATTTAATGTTAGCTGTTGGCTTGCTGTAAATAGCTTTTATTATATTTAGGTAGGACCCTTGTATCCCTATTCTCTCCAAGACCTTTATCATAAAGGGGTGTTGAATTTTGTCGAATGCTTTTTCAGCATCTAGTGAAATGATCATATGGTTTTTTTCTTTCAGTTTATTTATATGGTGGATTACATTGATAGATTTGCGTATGTTGAACCAGCCCTGCATCTCTGGGATGAAGCCTACTTGATCATAATGGATAATTTTTCTTATGTGTTCTTGGATTCGGTTTGCCAGTATTTTATTGAAAATTTTTGCGTCGATGTTCATGAGTGTTAAAGTTTAAACTTCTTTTAACCCACTGCTAAGACTGTATGGACCGACCAAAGAATTTTTGAATGAAGTAAGATAGATTAATCCATGCTATTACTAAAGGGACTGAAGATTTCTACCTAATGAACGTAAGAAGAAATTCCATTACCATGCAAAGGATAGGAATGCAAATTTAAAACTAAGAATAAATTACACATGCTAAACTTTAAGTGTTTCATAATATTGTTAATGTGTGGAGAAACAGAAATTGGCAGGCACAGCTGATGAGATTATAGATTAGAATACAAATGTTGGCAAAATAGTTAGATATAATAAATTTTATATCAATAACTTTTGACACAACATTGTGAATCCTAGCATATAAATTAACACTCACTTTGCTCCCTTTCAAAAGTGTATCAGGTTAATGACTTAAAGAAAGCTTTATTTGTAGCTGCCTAACTGGAAACATCCCATTATTTAGTAAACATCATATAAATCAACTGTAGCTAATTTCAAACGTATGTCAAAAGAAAGGCAGATTACAGAAGTGTATGAACTTTTATTCCATTCTCCTTTGGAGACAGGGGAATAATCAGTTTATCATTGTATCAGGAACCACACTACTCAGTCAGGTTAAGCCCAAGCTGTACTATCTCATTTTTCATTTCTAAAAATGAAACAAGAATAAAAACTGGTATAACAATAAAAAAACTGTTCTGAATTATTTTTTATTCATTTGTTCTTACATGAATAAGTGATGTAAACCAAGGCATACTACAAAAAAATTTATTATTTAGATACATATTGGTGGTATCTATTGTGTATTAAGCATACAAATTAATATAAACTATAATAGTGATCGCAGTGGAGAAAGAGAAGAAACTAAACCAATTCTGAGGGATGTATATACTTTTGTGGTATAAGCAATGTGCTATTTCTTTGTTAGATTCCAAATTATATTTATTTTACATTTTGTCTACTTAATTTTATATATAATTTATAGTTTATAATTAAGTAATACATGTGGTTTGTATATTTTCTACTTTCTTTATGTTTTATAATTAAAGCAAAGACAATAAAGAACTGGAAAGATGGCTCAATAATTAAGAACACTTGTTGCTCCTGCAGAAGACCAGGATTTGGTTCCTAGCACCCACAACACGTGGCTCACAATGGTCTGTAGCTTCTGTTCCAAGAGATACTCTGCTGATATAGCTTTACTGGGCATGAGAAACATGACTCAAGTGGACCTAACAGACGTTTACACAGCATTTCACCCACACACAACAGAATATACCTTCTTCTCAGCGCCACATGGAAACAAAATTGACCACATCCCTGGTCACAAAAAAGTCTTAACATATACAAAAAGAAGAAGAAGAAAATAACAAATGAAATGAGTCCCTGCGTCTATCAGGCCAGCATGGATTAAAGCTGGATTTCAACAACAGAAAGTCTACAAAGTCATGGTGACGGAATACCTCTCTGATGAGTTACCACAGGGTCAAGGAAAAATAAATAAAGAAATTAAAGACCATTAATGAGCTATTTAGGATGAACTATGAAATGTGGCCTGGCTGGAGACAGGGAGTCACTGAGGTGGCCTTTGTGGTTTCAAAGACCTAATCATGAGTTAGCTCTTTGTGCCTCCTGCTTGGGGATCCAGCTGCTCCAAAGCCATGCATGCCTGCCTGATGCCATGTTTCCCATCGTAATGGCCATAATTTCTAAACCTCAGAAACTCTAATCCCCAAAGTAAATGCTGTCCTTTCAGGTTGTTTTGATCGAGGTGTTTTATCACAGCAGTAGAAAAGTAGCTAGGACAGAAGCTGTTGTCGAGTGTCACATATTGCTGTGATACATGAACATGCACTTTCTGATGGAATGTGAATGACTTAAGGACATTGGATAGGAAGCCATTGAATTCTGTAAGCAGGGTTTACGAGGCCATCTTAGTAGTAGTTTGGAGTATAATAGTGCTAAGAACAAGGTTAGTTATGGAGGTACATGCTCATAGGTGTAGAAGCAAACAGTATCAGCAACTACACTGGACACCAGAGTAGAGATATTATGGCAAAGAAAGTGTACACTTTCTACCTAAATCCTAAGAATTGAAAAGTACTAATTTATTTGGCAAAGAATATTGATTTCAAGAAAGGCTAATATTGACTCTGTCATTTGTTGTTAGTAATCACTCCTATGCAGACCTAAAATGAAGGAGCTGAAGTGGGGCAAAAAGAAGTACAAAGCACAGTTTGAAGTGAGAAAAAGCACAAAGGAATTTGATAATTTGGCCAATTTGGCTGAAAGAGGTAATGAGCAGCTAGGTGCAAAAAAAAAGGACTAAAAGGAGACATGCCCCAGGGCAAGACTCTAAGCCGCTCATCTCCAACTTGTGAAACAGAAAGGCCTGAGGAATTTTCTGCTCCTAGAAAATAATAACAACGGAAAGCTTACAAAAATGTAATTCAAAGATGGGCCAGGTTCCATCCCAAGCAGTGTTATGTGGCATAACTTTTCCTGGGGAGACACAATATATATAACTATTCAGGGCAGATAGGGAACCCAGGAGCTGAAAGTCCAATTTAGTGACCCATGGGTTTTTAATGGGGTTACTTACAATAGTTTGGAAAGGGATTACTTAAGAGTGCAGATATAGCTCAAAAGGAGCTGAATGACCAAAGTCCTTCCCAGCAGAGGTGAGAGATCACAAACCTGGGAACATAGAGTACACTGTATAGTCTGCAGGCAGCTCAATGGGTTGGGAAGTGTGCTTTCCATGTGCTTTTGTTGGTCTAAACCTCCTTTAGGCAGCTTGGACTGTCTCTGCTTCTTGCAGGCGACTATTCTGGTCTCGGTCTTGGCAGATTGACTTGTCTTGAGTCTTTTTGGCAACTCAACTCATCTGATAGGCATAGTTTTACAGCTCAGCTTTTTTTTTTCAAGTCAGAAAGTGACACAATTTTTATTGTTTACAATGGCAGGGAGGGACCTCATGAATCTGGTCAGTTTCAGGGACTTCCTGAAGCTATTTTAGGTGTTCACATTCCTGGGTAAGAAGCTTCTTACAGGATGGAATGTTTCAGTCTCTGAGGAAAATTTTACACAAGCAGACTGCAGTACTAGGCAGCTTAGGCGATGTAGTTCTGAATTTAAGGATACTTGAGTAAGTGGTTATAGAAGCTTTATGTAAGGAAAGCCTCCAAAGCCAGTCGTGTGGCAGCGGGGTCTTTGTGTGGATGCCTAGAGAGGCCAATATTTGACGCCGTGAAAGTGAACCCAGGATTATATTGCTGACCCCAAGATATTGGAGATTCCAGGGATGAGGGATCTGCGAAGGAAAGCTTCAGAGAGTGTTGGGCAGAACCATCCCAAGAAGAGATTGCCTTGCTTCTAGCAAAGCAGCAAGCAAAAGATTGCCTTGCTTCTTGCAATGCAGGGAAGGTGGAGGCATGTAAGCCCTTTGACATCAGATGGTGTTACAGAATTTGGAGTTTTCCAAGTTAGATTTTGATCTTATCCTGGTACAGTAATTATTCATTATGCTTTCCTTACTTTATTTTGATACACACACACACACACACACACACACACACACACACTGAAAGACTATGCAGCATTCTGAAGTTGGACTAATGAAGCTAACTGATTGGGGAGGGAATATTGGGATAAGAAGAGAATGAGAGAGTTAGAAAGAGTGGAGGGAGGGGAAACTGGTTAGATTGGATTTTATGGGAGAAGAATCTATTGTCAAAAAATATCAGACTAAATTTTTAAAATTTAATAGAATTTAAAATTTAATAATTAATTTAAAATTAATAAAAATTAATAGTGACCTTTGCCTTAGTAGTGATAATTCTGTTTGTTTAAACTGAAATGCTTTAAGTGCTATTTTTCCACTCTCCCTCTCTTCATTGCCAATAATATTAAAGTGTTATTAGGCATAACCAAAGAAGGTAAAGTTTCACTATTTAAATGGTATTTTATAATTTTATACCATATGGCAAGTGAAGGATTTACAAAAATAAACTGGATTAAGTATTTACTATAATGTAGAATCAGCTTGAAGTTATTAGACCTGTCTCTTGAGTAGCTTTTCTTTACCATATCTGGTCTTAGCCTTTATGTAAAGAGTGGCCGTGACTATGGCTGCCTGTGTTCTTGGCTTGATGCTTAAGCAAGGGCCAGCACGTAACAATTGCTCTGTAAGTATTAGCCATGACTTTAACAGTCCCATGTAGTAACCAGTTCCTTGTGAATTAGTATTTCTCACTGGCATTCTTCTACATAGACTTCCCTAAACTTATAAAAGCAAATCCTGTGGTAGAAATGCATGGGGCCTCTATTACAGAATCCAAATAAAGTCCTTCTCATCTTCAAACACCAATTCCTATGTTACTTATTTGGAAGTTTCCATTATATTTGTCCTTTACATTTCCTTTTTGCTGTAACTGAGTTTTTCTTTCTTGGGATTCTGTGCCCAGTTGAGAGGCATTATATGCACATCCTTCCTCACATTGACCATCAAATTCTCTTACTGGAAGAAAAACAAGGTTTTTAATCCTTTTTCAAATACCACAATGCATAATCGCTTAACTCATATAGAATTATTCTTTAAAGTTCTATACTTATTTACATATTTCTCTTCAATCTTTAAGCCAGTACTAAACAGATTTTGTAACTGACAGTAGAACAGCTTAATGAAAAACAGATGACTTTCTCCTTAACGCCCTTCTGCAGTTTTATTATTTCTCCTATTCCTCAGTGTTTGCCTTCAGTGCTTTCCAAGTAGGAACATTTACTGTTTCCTCATTGCCAGGGATCCATCTCTTGCTTTCAAATCACTTCAACAGACCCCTTCGCATCCTGTGATAGTTTTATGAACCTATTTTCCACACAGTTATAGTTAAAAGAAAATCTGGTATTGAACTACTTTTCTCCATATGACCATACTGTTCTGAATTGTCTATGACCCAATTTGTTGTGAAGCTTGGTGCTCTGTTTGACTATTCCAAGATGAATGCATCATGGCCTTGTCAAAAATTAGGACACAGTAGAACATTCATTGCCCTTTGCTTACATACTCTTCTAATTTCTGAATCATTCATGTCTGGCATCAAAGCCCTGTGCAAACATTGAGGACAAGCATCATTAGAAACTGAGAATTTGCACAGAGTTTCCTTGAAGGAAGTTGAAAACCAAAGTTAAATAAAAATTACATGGTATTGACAAAACACCACCATTTTTGAAAGTACACAAAGGACAAAATTATATAAAAAATAAAATAAATGTACCTAATAAATTCCATCTCCCAAGTGGGAACTCTTGACTGTCTTGAGGGAGGATTGTGTCCACTGTGTGCAAGGAATCCTAGTCACTGACATGACACCAGCCAGCAAGTGCAGGCTCTCTTTTTCTTTGAGAATCAAAATCCTATGTGGTTAGGAAGTACTACCAAGCCTATGAAATCCCTTTCCAGTTGTGGTTGCCTCTGGAAAATCACTGGAGAAGAGAAAAAGGAAAAATATCTTTCCTCTCCTCTTACCATGGCACATCAAGAAAAAATGAGAGATTTTTAGAAATGAGGCCGTTGTTAAAAATATACATGTATTTTGTGGTTCAAAAACAGGCTTCACAGACATTTTAGTTATAATTACTTATATCCCTTTCTTAATATAGTAAGGGAAAAAAGTAAGGACCAGAAACTTAAATTGAAAAAAAGAATAAACTTTGAAAATTATATGATTTGTAATGTTTTGAAAACTTTTTCCACAAAGGGATTTTGAGGACAAGTGCCTAAAAGTACATCTAATATACTTCTATATACTTCCAAGTAATTTTACTTCCCAAAATAAAATGGGAAGTACTTTTCACATTCTCCCGTGTTGATATCTCAGATTTAGGTTTTTTTTTTCCCCCACTCTGTGGTGCCCAGCACCTCTGTCTGTCCATGATATAAGTGGATTGCAACTTTAGTTAGATAAACAGTCATAAGATTAAGATGCACAGGAGTCCACTGTTGCCAAACAATAACATAGAAGAATTGCCCACACCGTAATCAATGTGCATGCCTGCTCTTCTCTGCCAAGTTCATTTTGCTTGGTTAAGAGAGAGTCATAGAACCTGGCTCAATTGTCATAATTTTTGTATTTGTTTTTACATAGACTCAATTGTCATGGCATAACTTTTTTATTTGTTTTTACATAGGTTAACAGAAATGGGTTAATTTAAAATATAAGAGCTAGCTAGGAATATGCCTAAGCCATTGACCAAACACTGTTGTTATTAATAAAGCTTTCTGAGACTTTATAATAATTATATCATATCCCCCTTTTCAAACTCCACCATGTACTTTCCTTTTCAATTTTATAGCCTCATTTTCTTTCTTGAAGTTACATATATGTGTATACTCATATATACATATATACATGACATATATAGTAAATATATATATATATATATATATATATATATATATATATATATTCCTAAATATAAAAGTACAACCTGAAGCTTCACCAATGACTTCACAAATATCACTTGAATGAGTCAGACATTGATAGACAAGCTAAAGTGGATGGTGGATCTCTCACAAGTCTTTAACAGTACCTAAATAAAGTTCTAAGATGAGCTAAGGACTGCTGAGTGAGAGGAACAATTTTCCTTAGGGAACAGCATAACCAATTGGTTCTACAAAAAGCATGACATATTGTAAATGGAGACCGCACTTTTCTTTCCCAGACACCCAGACCCAAATAATCACACAGAGGCTCTATTAATAACAACACTCTTTGGTCAAAGGCTTAGGCATATTCCTAGCTAGCTCTTATATCTTAAATTAGCCCATTTCTGTTAACCTATGTATTGGCATGAGGCTGTGGCTTACTAGTAATGTTCTGGTATCATTTTTCTTCAGTGGATACATGGCATCTCCCTGACTCCACCTTTTCTCTCTCTGTTTACTTTCCCTGCCTGGCATTACTCCGCTGAGCCACTGGCCAAAACAGATTTATTCATCAACCAATGAAAACCTCACATTTATAGAAGGACATCCCACCTCATATTTTTCTAGAGTGTGGGTGTGTAAATATAAGAACTCCATAAGCCTAAGGTAATGCTCTATTTGGCTTATGTGTGTTCATACATACACTCACTGTGCCTGCATGTTCTTCCAATGCAGGAGAAACAAACAAGAGAAATTTTCAAATTAAATACTTTCCAGAAATGTAATGAGAAAAGGAGGACACTGCAGTCAATTTCCACCAGATTGTTTACTGGGAGACTGAAGATCTTCAGCATCTCCCTGTGTGACGGAAGGAGAGCCGGTCCTCTTTGTAGATATTGCCTTTGGTATACTCTTGCTTGTCCTTTTCTCTACATGCCCTAATTTTCTTAGGGTGGAATTTTCTTAATTCTCAGGGAATTAGGCAAAGATCAAACCTAGATTAATGCAAGTGAAGGCGATGTTTGAAAAATGTGAGACATGTTTGTGAGGTTTCCTGCAAACCTGGCATCTGTTCTTCACATGTTTTATTCTTTGTCAAAGAAGGAAAGCTTCATCATATTTTAACCTCTTTTCCATCTTTGTGTGTGAATCTCTAAGTCCCTATATCTCTCCCTTACTTAATATTTTTCCTCAACAATTTTTTAAATATTTAAATTTTTGGTTAAAGGATGCTACTAAAAAGAACAAGTCAAAACTGACAAGATACCATTACTGTATGAATAGAATTTTATCAATATTTCGGCATATCAAAGTATTTGTTCTGTCAGTTTATGTTATACCACTGTTTAAGGACAAACATTTTTCTCTTATAAATGTCTTTTTTGAAAATTACTCAGGAAATAGTTGATATATAGCAAAAACATTATAAAATAAGTTTGTGAGAGAGGTTTTGACAATTATTTGTCTCATATATAAAATAATACAAACAATGGAGCCAAGTTATTTGGCCTGCTCATTTCAGTGTCTTGTGAGATAATTACCACAATAAAAGCATATGTGTTTACTTATAATAAAATCTACTTTAATCTCAAAAAAGTGCTGCATCTGTGGAGGAGGAGCTCATGGGAAGTCATCATGTTACCCCATTGTTGAGAAGTCCTGCTGCCTACTTGGTGCTTACTCGAATGCCTAGTTTCTCAATAGTCAAGAAAATATGGACTATGTGTGTCAAACGATGGGGAATAGCTAATGATACTAAGAAAAGTTGGATTTGGGGGCCCTTAGACATATCTTTGTGCTATTGCTTAGTTCTTATATCAACCATGGGAAAATCATGAAAAACCTTAGGTAGGAGAGATGAAGTAAATCCCAAAATGTTTTTTTGTGTCATAGCTAGAGGTCTTGATTTGGAATGGATGCCTTTTTTAGTTTCTAACATGTTCCTCCAGGAGGGTGAACACATGCCTGGCACTCACACTTGGACCGTTCTGAAGACAGTCCATGGTCTGTCAATATTGCCTGAATCCAGTTCTCAGCTACAGATGAGTTGGTAGATATTTGAACTTCTCCCTAGATAGAAACTCTGAAGTACAACTATTTTATAGACAACAGAACAAGTTCTATTTTATCTCTCCTTTCCGTCATCTTTAATTTGAAAAACTATTCCTATTAAAGTAGATTCAGTTATTTTTACTTCATCATCTAAAGGAAGTAGCTTATCTCAGTAGCTTAGTTTTGATCACTTGTCTGAAACATGCATAGATTATATTTGAAAATATATAAAGAATGATGAGCCAAAATTATAATTACTTTCCTAGTCATAGTTAAAGCATCAGAAGAGAGCTTTAATTCTTTGTTTGTTTTAGTTGTTTTGGGTTTTTTGTTGTTGCTTTTTATTTATTATTGATTTTTATTGAACTCTACATTTTAATTCTTAACCTCAGTTTGAAATAGGAGCTTAATTATTTATATAGTTTCTCCACTATATATTACCTTTATGAGTATGTCTTAATAAAAATTGAATATATTGTATTCCATACGTACATAATACATGTGAAGATTTATATATGTGAGCAAGTTTTTAAATACACACTCACTAGAAGTAAGTGTGGCATTTTGAGAAATTGTTTCAGCTCCAGATGACATATGGTCAAAAGCTGAGCAGGATATACCAGTTAACAGACTTACTCTGTGTTTTGCATTCTCCAGGCAATGACTTCTGTCTTCCTAGATATTTACATTTTATTTGCCTAATCCATGTTGACTCAAATTACTCTTTAATTTAGACCAGTGCATTGTATGTTCAACTGCAGTCTGCAGAGGTTTTGGGTAATGTGAGAACGGCGATTCTGAGATAGTCTAAAGATACAGTACAGCCCGATACATGCCATTCTTAGTGGGCACCCAGTTTGCACCACAGTTAATGGGTCAAAGGGCTCACTTATGTAGAAATGGCTTTAAAACAGTTTTTATCATAGGGTGACCATTGATCTGCCAGGAACAAGTCTCCTGGGCGCCTGAGAGTAATGTTTGTTACGTTTCTTCTGTGTGACAAGAGCTCTGAAACGGATGCCCCCTGAAATTTTGTGAGGACTGATCTGCTTTCTAGCAATCCATCCTATTTGTGACTGTCTTGGGAGGATGGCATATCAGACTTGCTTTTGAATGCACACAGCACCATCTAAAACTCTTTCTCTATGTGACCGCTGTTTTTCTACAAGTCATTCCCCACATTGCTTTTTGATATTTTTTTTTAATTTAGAAAATTATTTTCTCTGTAAATGTTTTTAATTGATCCCTTCTTTGCCAAAGAATGTCTAAAACACATTATCTAGTATTGAACAACTGAGGTAGCATTACATAAAACTTCTGGGAATTGTGCATGAATACAGGAAGATTCTCTTATAATACATGCATGGTGGGGCATCAAACAAAGAAGAATCAATCGTCTTACTGTTCTCTAACTGTAAAAGAATGTTATAAAATAAAATAATAAAACTGATAAACTATTAAACAGATTACCCCTGTATTCAAGAATGTTGTGAAATTATGAAAATACTTATTGTGTAAAACTTATAACTGAACCCTGAGCTTCTACGTGGCTACATTAGAAAGTTTCCCTTAGATTTGAACCCAGGATTGAAATTCTTCTAGCATAAGGAAAGAAATAAATGATAGAATAAGAAAAGTTTGGAAAATTACAAGTATCTTTGATTGCTTATTTCCATGCTATTTTTTCTTTTAATATGGAAGATATTAAATATAACTGGTGTGCTTTTTCCAATCACAGTGCCTTTATTTGGCATGTTCACTGCAGGAATGAAGTTGAAAACAATTTCACACTCTATAATTTTGTTTCCCGAGATCTGTTTTTAGGTTAGGGAAATGAACCCACTGATGATTTCCCTTCCAAAAGCACAGTGTGATATTTTTCTTTTGAAAACTGAGAATATAGGTGTGTCTATTATCAGTGTTATATAAAGAAGGATTGCAGGGACGTGGGTAATGAATGGTTTATAATTATTTGAGTTTAGGACTTCTTTGTTTTAAAATGCTTCTTTTCTAGGACGTTTTTATATCCTGTACTGCTTTTACTTTAGTTACAATAGTTTTATTCTGTTTTTAATACACTGCTGATAATATAGGATTTAAAGTTAGTCAATTATTTAAAAATGGAAAGTGAAAATTATTTCCAAATAAAATAGATTGTGTAGGTTTATAGGCTTATGTAATTTTGCTAAAACTTACTGACATTAGTAATGGTGGCTATTAGGTCAGAATTACTTAGTGAAAATTTTCCCAGAAATATATTATACTGACATTAAAAAAATAAATATTTTGTCATTTAATTTTTTTCTGGTAATCTCAACATAAGAACATAAGTTCTTTCTTATAATTCACTTAATTTTCTTCAGGTAGGCAGAGTGGGATTGTTAGATCATGTCTGTTATGATTATTTAATATTCATAAAGAATTACCATATTTATTTACATAGTGATTGTAATTTGCATGCTATAAAGCTATGCAAATGTTCTCTTTTCTACCCTTGTTATCTTCATCCTTTATTTTAACAACATTTTATAATAATGAAATTGTGGTTTTTTTGTGGCTCTGATCTGCATTTCCTTGGTGACTAATATTTCTGATCAGTAATGCAAGAATCTACTGGTCATTTTTGTATATTGCTTCCAGAAAGATTTATTGAATCCATTGACTATTTTTTTTAAAGAGCTTGATTTACTTCTTGATTGATTGCTATTGATTTGTTTTAGTTCATATATACATAAACACTGCATCAAATGTGAGGATGAAATTCTTTGTGTGATTCTACAAACTGTCTCTTCTGTTAAGTGACGGTTTTTTCTTTACTATTCAGGTTTCAATGAGTTTAATCTGGTTTGGCATATATCTCTCCAGTTGTAAGAAATCAACTCTCTCACTAGAGAAAGACATCAACTCAATTAATGACTTAAATATACAATCTGAAATTATGGAAATTGCAAGAAAGTGTGAGGAAAATACTCCAGACCACTGACATTGATGAGAATCTTTTGAGCAAGAACTTTCTAATACATTAAAAACAAACTAGTCTTTTCAAACAAAATTGAATTTATAGCTGATCTCTTCGTAATTACTCACAATATAATTCCCTTTAAATTGTTTGAAAATGTCCATAGTCGTGTTTTTCTTCTATAGGAAGTATGTTAAAATAGTGGTTGATAGGAAAATACTGATTTTTATTAATATTAAATGTATGGGTATATTTTTACATATATGTGTACATTTTAAATATTTTTTTCATTCATCTAAGGGATTTTTACCATTATCAACAGATTTGTCTGATATTATAAATTTGTCTTGTTTCTGTAATTGTATAAGGATATAGTTGATAGATTAAAATTAAATTTCCTCCCAATTGTGTCATTTAAATGAATATCAACAATCATTAAATGGATATACTTTTTCTTCATTTTTGTTTTTAGTGATAGAGAGTCTCTGTGCAGCCCTGGCTGTCCTGAAACTCACTATGTAGACCAGGCTAGCATCAAACTCACAGAGATTCACCTGCCTCTGCCTCACTAGTGCTGATGTTAAAGGCACGTGCCACCACTGCTGGGCTAATGGAGAAACTTTTAACTATAACAAGGGGTATGCAGACTACTGCCTATCAATCTGAAGTAGAAACTCAATCCATGATACTTACAAAGACAGAAGGAAGAAATGGAGTTTGAAAGAAATAGTTCTATTTCATTTGAGATATTAAGTACAGATTATGATGACTAAATTCAGGAAAGTTTGCCAATAAACTTTGGTTGAAAGGAAGCATAGAAAAAATATAACTGAGATATCAAAGAATTGTGGCCCTTGCCTGTGACAAATCGGCAATAAAATTAAGCTAAAAGCCAGGTATGGGAGGGCATGCCTTCAATACCAGCCCTCAAGAGGCAAAGGCAAGTGGATCTCTATGATTTTGAGGCCAGCCTCATCTACAGAGTTAGTTCCAGACACTCATGACTACACAAAAAAATCCTATCTTGAAAAACTAAAACTAAAACAAAAACCAAACAAACAAACAAACAAACAAAAAACTAAAAAAAAAAAAAACTGTATAGAGTTGACTTACTTGACTTTTATGTGGTATGTGTGAGTATGTCTTATTGCTTATCGAAAATGATAAAATTTTATTTTTTCATTCCTATTTGAATATCACATATTCACTTAAAAGTATCAGTTTACCAAAGTTATCAGAAATCTGATGAAAATGAGCTTTAGTTTAAAATATCAGTTTTCCTCAGCACCAGTAACCCTGCTTTGGCAGCTTCTAGTATCACCACAATGGTTTAGATGTTGGGACCAAGTGTCTTATGTCTTTTAACTCTAGTATCATGGTTAAAAGATGGATGCTACAGCTTCAATAATCCATGCTATAGGCAACAGAAAATAGAATGGGACAAAAAAAATGTAATTGATTTTTTTTCAATTGAGTCAGATTCCTTAAGCAGTTTCCTTGAAATCTCATCCAGAGGTTCAAGGCTATTTTGCGTTAGTACCCTCATCTCAAGCAGACTGAGCTCTGAAAATTTAAACTGAAAGTGTTGCCAATAGATCACATATGAGAAGTTTATTGCTAGTGAAAAATGATAAGTCTGTGGCAGAGACAGAAATAAGAATTTCCGTCTCTGCACCACAGCAAAGCATACAGTGAGAATGAGTGCATAATTTAAGAGCTGTGTTTGTTATTAAATTATAAACTGAGGACGATAAGCATGAGTTTAATTACTGGATGAGGATTCTGAGGTTTGAAAGTTGTTATTTTCCATTGGTCCTTTAAAAAAGATTATAACGAATTAAAAAATGGAAATTCCGTTAGGCATTAGAACTAAATGACTAAAGGCATACATTTCAAGTTTTCATCAAAGAAATTTAATGCATTTTACACTTACTCTACCACTAGCTCTCTTTTATAGGCATGGTCATCAAGCCACAGAAAAAAATAGTTCCAGAAAGATATATGATTTAAAACAGAAAGAGAGTGATTTAATTTGTATGGCTTAGATATTCTAATTTCAAAACAATTTTCAATTTACTTCATGATATTAATTTCTAGGTGAAACTGCACAAATTGAATAAACTAGGAAATAACAAGGGTGTATAAATTTTTCATGTTTTGTACAGAAAATACTAAAATTATTCCATAAATATTTATATTTGTGTGTGTATATTATTTGGAATTTTACTGTTAAACTAAATGCCCAAAATGGAGGTATGTAAACAATATAATTTATCTATCTACAGTCTGAATAAGGTTTATGTTTGTAGTATCATCCTGTTAACTATTTTCTTCTTAAAGATGTAGTTATTCTTTATATACTTGTTAAAAGAATGGCATTAATTTGACCTTTTTGTAATATAAATTGGTAACAACTTAAAAGATACCATTACATTTTGGAAATCTTAGGTAAGCTATTCAAGGACAATTTTTATTTAATTTCCAAAGGCATGCCATCCATATTTTGCCTTTGATTGAGCACTGAAACACAGTTATTCAGCAAAATGACTGCATGCATTTTTTCATATTTTAAGGATGACAGATGGCCATAGCATGTGTTCAGTCTTGGCATTTGATCTAAATTCCTAATTTAAAAAGATTGTGTATGCATGTGTTTGTTTGTAGATGTGTATTTGCATGAAATAAAAATTTAGTCATCCATGCCACTAATTCTTGCTCATATGGAAGAAAATATTATTAAATATTAAGTAAAGACTCAAACTAAGTTGTGGAGATCTGATTATTTTATTTTACCTACAAAATCCTACAAGAAAGTGAAGGCTCTCAGATAATCTTGAGTAAATTATTGAAAGTATATCCTGTGTCACTGTGTTAGTTTGTTGCAGTCCTTGAGAAGTCATCTGATGACTTGGTTCCTCAAGAAAAAAAAAAAGTCTTAATGACCTCATTTTGAGGGTTTAAGTTTGTAAACCAAAAGGTAGAGACAGAGGAGCTCTGTTTGGAATGGAAAATTCTGATACTGTAGTTTTCATAAGTAGAAAAAGCCAAGAAACATTGAAGTTAATTATGTTGTTTATTATCCAAAATAAAGTCATAAAATGTCATACTAAAGATCTGGGGACAGGCATGGATTTGCAGGAAGAAAAATATCTTAAGTAGGTATTTGATTTTCCTAAGACCCAAATTCACATAATTCCAAAATCTAAAATGTTAAAGCTAAAAATTACCATGAATGAGGGAGTATCCAGTGAAGACACCAAACATGCTTTCTTTGTGGACAGTCATGAAGGTGCTCATGCACTGTTATTGCTTTGGTTCTACGTGCTACAACATACTCAAAGGAAAATAAAGACCAAAACAGAGAAAGCATGGATTGAAACAGTGCTTTCACTGGAGCGAAATTTCAATGTGGTTTCCCTATTTCTTCTCAATAAGTGCATTAATTCACAGGGAAAGGGCAATTAAAAAGCATGAGAATATTGCACCTTAGGGAATATTACAAATGAGAAACACAAAAGGGTTAAAAAGAATTAACTCTGAGTCGGATTGCTTTTACATTCTGTCTGCATTTCTAGAGTGGGAGGAAAGAGGAAAGAACATCTAACGGTTAGTCCTAAGACCATCATCCCAAGCCTATGGCTTAAGTGCCACCCTTGCCCCAACATGATTATATACTGAGAAAACAATGGTAGAATATTGAAATGACACTGGAAGGTACAGAAGACATGCTCAACCTGAGAACATAATGTTAAAAGAAGCCTCCCAAAAACAATGGAGGGAAAGAGTTTTCATAAAGTAAGTGTGACCTTCTGCTTGATGAAAGTCAGAAAGCACTGGAAGGCTCTGAAGCTGGTGTGAGGTATTGTGATATGTGTGATATGTATAATCTAGCTCATTTACCAACTAGAATCATAATCACACTGATATTAAAGGAAGAGCTTCTTTAGGCCAAAGGATTTGTGTCTTAGTAACTTCACAAAAAAAGCTTTCAAGGCAAATAAAATGAAAAACAAAGCACAATCATCAGATTCACGTTAAATATTGATATACGACAGACTCTGTGTATTAATAAGATGACAGCTGTGCTCTCCACAAAATGAAAAGGCCATATTGTTGGAGACAGTGCCACATAACTTGTTGAATATGGAAAAGTCCAGATGGTGCCTACCTGCAGCCTTAACCCCTAGAGGCTAGTGCTCTTGGTACCCAAAGGTACTATGTAAGCTATAAACCCTTTAGTCCACACTTTTACCTTGCCTGCACACCAGGGAAATGGTTGTACAAAACTTGTGGGAATAACAAACCCATGCATGATTTCACTTTATGCATGAAAACAAGGAAGAAATCACTGGTTACATTGAAAAAAGGATAGAAATAAATTTATGATACCAAATAGTTCTCTTTCATAGTTGGTAGAAAAATGTAAGAAAAACAATCATGATCTAAATAACCTGACTACCAACACAGCAGAATTGACCTCATAGCTTAAATATGCTATTAATGAATATCAAAATACACATTCTTCTCAAAAACCGTCTACTAATAGAGAACACTTGCACATCATATATTACAAACATTTTAAAAAGAAATTGCATGTTCTTGGAACACAGTGATTTACAGTAAAATCCTTAAAACAATATCTTAAAAAATCCATTTATTTACCTGCATCAAGGAAAGCTTAAAAGTATTCTGAACTGAAATAAAAAACTATATGACCTATCTAAATATGTATGCTAATGCTAAAACGTTGTTTAGGAGGAGAAATTTTTAACACATGAAGATATTTTATAGATAGACAAATGGCTCAGTAGCTTGATTTTCTTTTAGAAGATGATACATTAGTTCCCAGAAACTCTAGACACGTAGGAGCTAAAACCTTCTGGCCTTTAGGTGTATCCACACATGTGTGTACCTATATACAAACATACACATGCATAATCATAACAGAATCTTTCTTTCTAAAGTATTTTGGAAAAGAGTGATCTCATATCAAATGACTTGATTTTCCAACATACCCAAAGAGGGAAATAATTCAGGCTTAAACTTAAAGCAGGTAGAACGGGGGTATCAGATTTGTTAATATTACAGATAAAATGTGGGTGTTATAAGTGATCCTGTTATCCTTGTAGGAAAATACAGAAATCCTACCACAAATTTATGTGCAATTCTAAGCAATATATAGAGTGAATCAATTTTTTAAACAACATAAGCTTATAAATCCACATGCTAGGTAACCTTACAAGTAGAATACGATTAAAGAAATTAAATATATTGTTTAAATATCTTATAGGAGACAATATCAAATATATAGGGTTTCACTCATTAATTCTATCAAACATGTATGAAAAATAATAGTGATCATATGTAAATCCTTGAAAATAATTACAAGAGGAACAACTACAAAATTATTGTCATAGGCTAGAAACAAGTTAATAAAATTATAGTCATTGTAAGAAAACTGTATAGACATATCATGAATGTATAAATAAAGATTCTGACCAAATTTAATGTAGCAGTAATAATTCTACGAATGATTCAATTTTTAAATAACAGAGTGAATAATTTATATTATTAGAGATTTAAGGAAAAAATAGTAACATTTGACAGTAACCAAAAATATTGCTGCTAATATACCATCATGCTCTCAACATCACAGGAATAGGTAGAATTCCTTAATCTAACATGGTAATTCTGCAAAGTTACATGCTAACAAATCTGCACCTTATAGCATGGTTGATTATGAGAGGATTGATTTTTTTTCTAAGATAAAAGTGACTATCTTACCCTACATAGTCAACATTGTTTATTAAGCCCTTATCAGCATAATCAGATCAATCATTAAAATAATAGACACACTGAGTAAGCAACATTTCCCTAGCTTTAGATGGCATGTTCATTATGTACATAGAAATTTCCAAATAATGTCCCATAATTTAGTCAAAATGAATGCATGGGAGAGCAATGGCAAAAGATTAAAAACTTAACATAGAGTCATATTCTTATGAAAAACACAGGATTTATAATTTTACTAATTTAAGACTTTACAACTATAGGAATCAGTATAGTGGAGAGTGGAAGATGATGGAAAACAAATTGGAATGCCCAAACATGCCATCCATTCTTGGATTAATGTATATTCAATGCTCTACCATTTTAAATCATTTCTACATCATATCTCCTTTTTCTGTAGAAAGAGATTAACTATGACCATTAATCATTTATGACTAACCTCATTTAAATGAAAACAAACATTTCCAGATAATATTTGGGAATTTAGGTGTAGTTTTTTTTTTTTTTTTTGAGGCAGGGTTTCTCTGTGGCTTTGGAGCCTGTCCTGGAACTTGCTCTGTAGACCAGGCTGGTCTCGAACTCACAGAGATCCGCCTGCCTCTGCCTCCCGAGTGCTGGGATTAAAGGCGTGCGCCACCATCGCCGGGCTGGTGTAGTTTTTTTTATACTACTTCACACTGATTGGGTGGTGATAATAATCTTATAGGGATCCTCATGGTATTCTATGAGGCTGCATAGTGACAGTCAACTGCTATGAGTTATTCTGGATGATGGATCACTTGTGCCATCACTCCCATGAAGACCTCTCAGGAGGTGTTACTTGATCAAACCACATTAGCTTGGAAGAAATCCATAGCTTCTCATGTTCTGTGGAAACAAAAGCAGAATGTCTTTCCCAAAGCAACATATCCTTTGACTCAAATTTTGAAGTCAAGATACCTTTATGTTGGTTTATCTTAGCAGGCCCCACAAACAAGTGTCTCCCTGTTTTGACCTTATTAATGGTCAAAAACTTCAAAGAAAACACAATGGTAGACATAACCAAGACTCTATGTATTTTCCACCTTTCTGTCATTTATTATAACTTTGTTACTGTATTTCCTTTTTAAGAACCTCAGTTTATTATCTATAAACTATTATTTTAATCTATGACTCTGCCTTTCCTTTGTCCTCTCTCTCCCAAACCTATGCACATTTATCAAACACATTGTGACCTGTTTTCAGGTCTTTTTAACTAAATCTGTCTTTATTACGTATCCGTTATCGGTTTTAAACACTGTTTTAAACTTGTAAGTGGGTATCGTTAGGACCAAAATAGCCACATTGTTGGTTCTACTCTACTCAACTTTTCAACATGGTGGAGGTAGCAATAAGCATCATGTTGCCATCAGGAAGCACACAGCAGACTCACAAACTTTTTTGTCTATATGAGCCAAAGCTCATATAGTGAGTGACTGATAAGCCTCTCTATTGTGAGCTGTGTGAGACTTCGAAACTAACTATGGTACTTACTCATGGTAGCTGGTGGGTGGCTTCACCTTGCAGGCAGCTGTTGAGAGAAACATCTCTGTGCTGTTTCTGGCATGTGAGACTAGGAAGCCTAGGGTGGCTGTCTTTCTGTGCACTTAGAACTTTTTTCAAGCTTTCTTAGGCCCTAGGAAATTCAAAAGACCCACATTGGAATACTAGTTGTAACTGGAGGTTTCTATCCAACCTGCCAGTCTCTGAATATCTACACAGAGGCTTAATATTATTCACAAACTGACCAATGGCTCAGGCTTATTATTAACTAGTTTTTATATCTTAAATTATCCCACTTTTATTAATTATGTACTTCCCCATGGCTGTAGCATTAACGTACATCTTGTTTCTCTGCTGGCTCCTGGAATTTCCACCAGTGCCATGTTTTTGTTCTTGTATTCAGTTTGGCTTTCCCACCTAGCTATATTCTGCCCTTCCGTAGGTCAAAACAGCTTCTTTATTAACTGAAGGATGCTGTGTGACAATAGTTTTGTACCCTGTAAAGATCTGTCACTTGTATTGGTTTAATAAATTAATAAACTCTGAATGACTAGTAGCCAGGCAGGAAATACAGGCAAGGTGACCAAAACAGGAGAATTCTGGGAGGAGAAAAGGCTCAGTCTTCAGCTGTTACCCAGATTCAGAAGATGCAAGGTGAGAATGCCTCACTGGTAAAAAGTACCAAACCATGTGGCTAACACAAACAAGAATTATGGGTTAATGGAAAATGATAAAATTACTTAATAAGAAAACCTGAACGAAGCTGGTTCTTGGAGAAAATCAACAAGATCGACAAAGCCCTATCCAAACTAATTAAACGACAGAGAGAGAACACGCAAATAAATAAGATCAGAAATGAAAAGGGGGACATAACCACAGACACAGAGGAAATTCAGAGAATCATTAGATCTTACTACAAAAGCCTGTATGCCACAAAACTGGAAAATACAAAAGAAATGTACATTTTTTTAAATAAGTATCATATACCAAAGCTAAACCAAGACCAGGTGAATGATCTAAATAGACCAGTTTCTCGCGAAGAATTAGAAATGGTTATCAAAAATCTCCCTTCGAAAAAAAGCCCAGGACCAGATGGTTTCAATGCAGAATTCTACCAGAACTTCCAAGAAGAATTAATACCTATACTCCTTAAGGTATTTCACAATATAGAATCAGAAGAGTCATTGCCAAATTCCTTTTATGAAGCTACAGTTACCCTGATACCAAAACCACAAAAAGACCCAACCAAGAAAGAGAATTACAGACCGATCTCACTCATGAACATCGACGCAAAAATCTTCAATAAAATACTGGCAAACCGAATCCAAGAACACATAAGAAAAATTATCCATTATGATCAAGTAGGCTTCATCCCAGAGATGCAGGGCTGGTTCAACATACGCAAATCTATCAATGTAATCCACCATATAAATAAACTGAAAGAAAAAAACCATATGATCATTTCACTAGATGCTGAAAAAGCATTCGACAAAATTCAACACCCCTTTATGATAAAGGTCTTGGAGAGAATAGGGATACAAGGGTCCTACCTAAATATAATAAAAGCTATTTACAGCAAGCCAACAGCTAACATTAAATTAAACGGAGAAAAACTCAAAGCCATCCCACTAAAATCAGGAACACGACAAGGATGTCCACTCTCGCCATACCTCTTCAATATAGTGCTTGAAATTCTAGCAATAGCAATAAGACAACATAAGGAGATCAAGGGGATTCGTATTGGAAAGGAAGAAGTTAAGCTTTCGTTATTTGCAGATGATATGATAGTGTACATAAGCGACCCCAAAAATTCTACCAAAGAACTCCTACAGCTGATAAACAGCTTTAGTAACGTGGCAGGATACAAGATCAACTCCAAAAAATCAGTTGCCTTCCTATACACTAAGGATAAGGAAGCAGAGAGGGAAATCAGAGAAGCATCACCTTTCACGATAGCCACAAATAGCATAAAATACCTTGGGGTAACCCTGACCAAGGAAGTGAAAGATCTACTTGACAAGAACTATAAGTCTTTGAAGAAAGAAATTGAAGAAGACACCAGAAAATGGAAAGACCTCCCTTGCTCTTGGATTGGGAGGACCAACATAGTAAAAATGGCAATTCTACCAAAAGCAATCTATAGATTCAATGCAATCCCCATCAAAATCCCATCAAAATTCTTCACAGATCTGGAGAAGACAATAATCAACTTTATATGGAAAAACAAAAAACCCAGGATAGCCAAAACAATCTTATACAATAAAGGTTTGTCTGGAGGCATTACCATCCGTGACTTCAAACTCTATTACAGAGCTACAGTATTGAAAACAGCTTGGTATTGGCATAAAAACAGAGAAGTTGACCAATGGAATCGAATAGAAGACCCTGACATTAACCCACAAACCTATGAACACCTGATCTTAGATAAAGGAGCTAAAAGTATACAATGAAAAAAAGAGAGCATCTTCAACAAATGGTGCTGGCAAAACTGGATGTCAATCTGTAGAAGAATGAAAATAGATCCATATCTATCACCATGCACAAAACTCAAATCCAAATGGATTAAAGACCTCAATATCAGTCTGAACACACTGAACCTGATAGAAGAGAAAGTGGGAAGTACTCTACAGCACATGGGCACAGGAGACCACTTCCTATGTATAACCCCAGCAGCACAGACACTAAGGGCATCATTGAATAAATGGGACTTCCTGAGGCTGAGAAGCTTCTGTAAAGCAAAGGACACTGTCACTAAGACAAAAAGACAACCCACTGACTGGGAGAAGATCTTCACCAACCCTGCAACTGACAAAGGTTTGATCTCCAAAATATATAAAGAACTCAAGAAACTAGACCGTAAAAGGCTAATCAACCCAATTATAAAATGGGGCACTGATCTGAACAGAGAATTCTCAACAGAAGAACTTCAAATGGCCAAAAGACACTTAAGGTCATGCTCAACTTCCTTAGCGATCAGGGAAATGCAAATCAAGACAACTTTAAGATACCACCTTACACCTGTCAGAATGGCTAAAATAAAAATCACCAATGATAGCCTTTGCTGGAGAGGTTGTGGAGAAAGGGGTACACTCACCCATTGCTGGTGGGAATGCAAACTTGTGCAACCACTCTGGAAAGCAGTGTTTCGGTTTCTCAGGAAATTCGGGATCAACCTACCCCTGGATCCAGCAATACCACTCTTGGGAATATACCCAAGAGAGGCCCTATCATACAACAAAAGTATATGCTCAACTATGTTCATGGCAGCATTGTTTGTAATAGCCAGAACCTGGAAACAACCTAGATGCCCTTCAACGGAAGAATGGATGAAGAAAGTATGGAATATATACATATTAGAGTATTACTCAGCAGTAAAAAACAAGGACTTCTTGAATTTTGCATACAAATGGATGGAAATAGAAAACACTATCCTGAGTGAGGTAAGCCAGACCCAAAAAGAGGAACATGGGATGTACTCACTCATATTTGGTTTCTAGCCATAAATAAAGGACATTGAGCCTATAATTCATGTTCCTAGAGAAGCTAAATAAGGTGAATCCAAAGACAAACACATAGGCATCCTCAGGAATATTAACCTTCATCAGGCGATGAAAGGAGACAGAGACAGAGACCCACACGGGAGCACCGGACAGAAATCTCAAGGTCCAAATCAGGAGCAGAAGGAGACGGAGCACGAGCAAGGAACTCAGGACCACGAGGGGTGCACCCACACACTAAGACAATGGGGATGTTCTATTGGGATCTCACCAAGGCCAGCTGGCCTAGGTCTGAAAAAGCATGGGATAAATCCGGACTAGCTGAACATAGCGGACACTGAGGAATACTGAGAATTCAAGAACAATTGCAGTGGGTTTTTGATCCTACTGCACGTACTGGCTTTGTGGGAGCCTAGGCAGTTTGAATGCTCACCTTACGAGACCTGGATAGAGGTGGGCAGTCCTTGGGCTTCCCACAGGTCAGGGAACCCTGATGGCTCTTCGAGCAGATGAGGGGGGGGGGGGACTTGATCGGGGGAGGGGGAGGGAAATGGGAAGCGGTTGTGGGGACGAGGCAGAAATCCTTAATAAATAAATAAATTAAAAAAAAAAGAAAGAAAACCTGAACAAATAGGCCAAAGAGTTTGTAATTAATGTAGGCCTCTGTGTGTTTCTTTGGGAGTTAGTGGCTGTGGAACTGGGCAGGAAAGAAACCTCTGTCAACAAATGGTAATAAACGTATTCACAGCATACAGAAGGGCATCCCACATCATTTCTGCAGTCACCACACACTTCTGATATGGAATTTGATGGAATCAAGTAGGAACTGGTATGGAAACTTCTCTGAGGACTACTTATAATAGTATCTGAAGGTTCTAAGCAGGTGCAAAAGGAACACATCAATTAATAGACCAGCTCGGCTTTACAGCTATTACCCACAGTAATGACTGGCCTGTAGAATACCCTCAGTGTTGTAATACTGGGACTTCTTAACTTGGGGGTAAGCAACGATTGGACCCAAAACACATGCTCAAATGGAGGAAATTCGTGCCTGGCATAGCAAATCTAAACTCTTGGTTGGAGAGGTCATAGAGGTCATAGACAATGGAGCAAAACAGATTACTGCCATTTTCCAAAGCCAAATAATTCCTTACTGTATTCTAAATGGTTAGCCTTATAGTCACAGGTAATTGTAGCTCTCACCCCTTATCCAAGATGTTTTTGTTTGTCCCAGATGAAGACTCTTACAGAGATCTGCAACTTTTGAAACTACAGAGAATAAGTAACTAAAGAGTACAAAGCCTCTTATGATATACCTACCGAACCCTTACAACTTACACGTGTGGAAACTTGTAGAAGAGAAGATGGAGAGATCCTTCGAAACAGAGGACCAGGACACCTGCTGCTAGATAAAATTATTTATACAGGGCAGAGATGCTGCACTTATAACATTTTAACAATATGATTGCCTAAACAATACCTCTATATCCATTAGCATATCAATCTGAATACAAGAAATTTCACCGTATCCTACCCATAGCTGAAGCAATGCAAGTTTTCTTCAGGGAAGAGCTTCCTAATTGGTTATCCCACCCCTCGTTGTCATCCGTAAGTGTATTTATATACAAGCCTCACTGAAGAAATGCAGTAGGCAACACACACACACACACACACACACATTAAAGAAGTCATGAGTTTGAGGGGAAGGGGGAGGACATCATGGGAGCTGTGGATAGGAAACTGTTAAATGATGTAAATTTAGTAACCCTGTGCTTCATTCTCTAAAAACAATTAAGTATAGTTCCTGTGTGCTTGAGAGATAGCTCAATGGTGAAAAGCACTTGCTGCTCTTCAAGAGTGCATCAGTTTAGTTCCTAGCACTCAAATTAGGAAGCACATTACCTCCTGCAACTTTAGCTCCAGGGCATCCAATGCTCTCTATTGACCTCTGAATATATCCACATACATATCCAATGTGAAAAACCAATGTAGTGCCCTGATCTTTTCAGTATTCTGAAGGAAAGACACTTGGAGCCATCTGACCATACCAAGTGGTAAGAGGCCGGGGACAGCTGGTGATCTCATGCAGGGCAGATGCAAGGGCAGCATGGTGCTGTCACTTGAGGAGAATAATCTGACAGCCTTGTTAGAAAGCAAAGCATACCCACAGTATATCATAGAGCAGCCATGGCCCCTGATATTTAACAAGTAAATGGGCCTGAAGCCTGGATACTATGCATTATCATTTACGTAGCAATTTGTTTAGAAGAACAAAATTTACTAACAGAGAGGGCCCTAGGGTTTTTCATGGACTGTAGGAGGCATAAGAACTAGAAAGGCACAGGAGCTGACTGAGCAGGGCTGCTACAACTCTGCCACAGCTGGGACACACTTTTCTTTGCATTTGGCAAAACGCACAGACTTCACCACTATACATCAATTAGTAAATTCAACTAAGGAATGTAGAGAAATCAATATGAAATGCAGGCTGTGACAAACGAATCTAAATATATTCTAATTGCATGACATCATTCTACTAAGGGACTGAAAGCAGAGGATTTGAATTAAGTAGATTTAGGAGACCGAGCTTAACTCAGAGTGCAAGAGAAATGGAACTTCGCTGTGTTCATCCCAAAGAGGGGGATAATGTAGGGACTGGGCTAGCAGGAGAGCTAAGGTTCCATTTTCAAAGTGTTGCAGTTGTTCTAGAGGCTGTGACCTCATTAAATGTATAATCTTAGATGACTTAAAGAAAATCATAAGAAAAAATATATAAACCCACTTGGAGTTCCTGCCTACTTTGCTTTTTGTATTATGTAGTGGTCTATAGGTCTTTGTATGCTGGTAAATATGACTACAGTTCTGGCTTCAAATTATAAATGTCACTAACATTAATAACATATTAATAATGATAATAATAACAAAAGAGGTGTTGAATTTGAAAAAGAACAAGGAGAGCCTGAAGGAAGTAAAGGGAAAGAGAATGATACAATTATATTACAATCTCAAAAGTTAATATTTTATTTTATTTATCTTTTTATTGAAAAAAAATTCCTCCTCCTCCCAGTCTCCCATTTCCTTCCCCCTCCTCCCACTCTTCTCCCCCTCCTCTCACTCTTCTCCCCCTCCTCCCCCTCCTCTCCCCCCCCCCTCCAGTCCTAAGAGCAGTCAGGGTTCCCTGCCCCGTGGAAAGTCCAAGGTCCTCCCCCCTCCGTCCGTGTCTAGGAAGGTGAGCATCCAAACTGGCTAGGCTCCCACAAAGCCAGAACATGAAGTAGGATCAAAACCCAGTGCCATTGTCCTTGGCTTCTCAGCAGTCCTCATTGTCCGCCATATTCAGAGAGTCCGGTTTTATCCCATGCTTTTTCAGTCACAGTCCAGCTGGCCTTGGTGAGCTCCCAATAGATCAGCCCCACTGTCTCAGTGCACACCTCGTGGTCCTGACTTCCTTGCTCATGTTTTCCCTCCTTCTGCTCCTCATTGGGACCTTGGGAGCTCAGTTCGGTGCTCCAGTATGGGTCTTTGTCTCTATCTCCATCCATCACCTGATGAAGGTTCTATGGTGATATGCAAGATATTCATCAGTATGGCTATAGGATAGGGTCATTTCAGGTTCCCTATCCTCGGCTGCCCAAGAAACTAACTGGGGACATCGCCCTGGGCACCTGGGAGCCCTTCTAGGTTCAAGTCTCTTGCCAACCCTAAGATGGCTCCCTTAATTAAGATATGTACTTCCCTGCTCCCATATCTACCCTTCTTTTATCCCAACCATCCCATTTCCCCAAGTTCCCCCCATCCTCCCCTTCTCAAAAAGTTATTTTTTTTTTAAAGTGGCTGAGAGGATCACGGTCTTTCTTTCCACAGCTCTGAACACAGCGTCACTTCAAGTTTCCACAAGTAAATTATCTAGCTCATTCTTTCTTATGATACCGAACAGCATTACTGCAGTGGCAACTCCTATACTTTAGCAGAGGGAGTGTACAACCGTTACTTTCCACAAGACCTACACTTCAGTATTCAAGGACAGCAATAACACATGGAATGGCTGAGGCAATTGGCTATTGAGACATAAAGTGTGTCCCCCATCCTCTCTGCCTGTAGTGCTGCTGCAGGGTCCCCATGCACTCAACTCGACTTCATTGTTTTCCTTTGTAGTAGGCTTAGAATCACCTATTTTTTATTTTCTTTTTCATTCTACAAACTTAAAAATATGGAATATTGTATTTTGGCATAAACATCCAAAATAAAATTTATTACTTTGAGTAAGTAATTCATATTAGTGAAATCTTGTTATATCACAAAAGCACCTAAAATCATGTTCTAGAAATTGCTTTTATTCAAATACCATTAATATCAAATTAGCTCTTGATATTAGTGCCTTATAATTATTGAATGAACACTTGAATTAGTACAACAAATGATCATATATTGTTCAACAGTCACTTATCAATATCTACTATAATTATTAGTTACTCAATTTATACCAACTTAATCTGATATACCTTTCCTGGTATACTTATATATGTTCCCTCATTAAAGCTATTTCTGGGTGATTTTGCACTACTCACTAATGCCTCTTAAATATAATTTTACCAAAACCTACTAGTGACTTGTTATAAATTTACTTCATCCTCATGAGGATTGTGAGACCATCCTTTTGAAAACAGTCTTGTCTGTGCCTATTATGAAGGAGCTACAGTTGTCTGAGAAGAACTGGCTGTGTTCTTGGTACAATTTAACTGCCCCAAAACTTCACCTTTCTTTGGAAACAGTGTTTCAAAGTTTTGTTAACAGTCTTAGGAAGCCTCTTTAAAACTACCAGTACATTAGTTGAAAGAAAGATGATTGCAACAAGGATGTTTAGAAAAGTATTAGTGAACAGGAAGCAATTAACTTTTTTTCTTTATTAAGATTTCTAAAGTTATACATATGTGAACACACCAGAGATATATATTAAAACATGAGAAAATAAAAATGGAAAAGTAAAATTCGGTTTTATCAGGGTAATTCTCCTAGAAGGAATATATTAAAACAATTAGAATATGCACAAGAGGGATCACTCAGTGATTAAGAATACTAGTTTCTTTTCCCGGCATTCATATTGAGGTTCAAAACCATCTGGATCCAGTTCAGGAAATATGATGCTCTCTTCTTATCTCTGCTGATACCACACACACACACACACACACACACACACACACACACACACACGGTCCATAGATTTACATGTAGGCAAAACATCCATACACATAAAATGGTAAGTAATAATTTAAAAAAGAAATAAATAGAAAATCAGACAAAATACAGTTACCCCAAACTTTTTATGTCTTCACACTGGATCTTGGAGCTTCTGAAGAAGAGAAAAACATTCTCATATATGGAGTTAAAGAAGTTAGTTCTGGTTTTCCAGGTTCTAGTTGATCTCACACAAGAGAGGAGAAAATCAAAGATTCAGACAAAGGGGAAATCAACTCAAAGGAAATAAGAAGAAGGAGATTCACTTTTTTTTTTCTTTTCTGGAAGTGGAACATATGGATGGCAGTAAGAAATAATCTTCCCGGTGGACTTAAGAAAAACACTCAACTTACAGATGCATCTGTCCTTCATTCGCATAGAACTGAGCTATGTCTAAAGTTGTAATGTTTGTGCCAATGTTGTCCATGTGAACATATAATGCGTGTTCGTAGTTAAGTGCAACATTGATGGCATTTCCCCTCAACAGCTTGCACAAAACCTTCTATTACCATCAAAACTAATAATCAGGGTAGTAGCGCTTCATAATGACCAATTTCATTTCTCAATGTCTTGTGACCACTTGTAGGATATCTTCAGCAGAAGAATATTTCCATCAAGTCTGGTGGACAACCAAGAGAATGACAATATCCTGTTTTGTTCTGGAGGTCTTCAAGGCACATCTGAGGAGGAACCATTCTTCCCCTTCCAACGTTCCTCCCCAATGCAGATACGACAGAGAAAAAATTCCAATCTATGGATTCTGATAAAACTTTTGATATTTTTAACAGAACTGGGTGTAAGTAAGCTCTACTAAATGCAATGAGTTCTGAACACAGAGAGCTGAAATCACCTGTCTTGAATAAACAAGTGAATAGAACACAAAGAAAAACAAAACAACTTCAAATGTTTGTGTGCATGCAAGTATAAAATCTTTGTTTATTAACGTCCACTGTTCTCCTAAGGGAACAAAAATCTCCCAAAGGCTTAGCTCCCCATACAGATACTTGTCTGAAGTGTGGTTTGATCCACCCATGCTCACGCAGCCAGCACGGTAGTTCTAAATTTAGTTGCTCGCCTTCATACACATGAGATTTAGGTTTAATCTCTCAAATCCATTTTCCGCTCTAGAGCTGGCCAGAGCTGAGAAAGCTACAGATTCTGTGGAGAGAAAGTTTGAGCCACGCATGACTCTTCATTGACCCCGACACCCATAGAGGACCATTCTGTAGCTGCCTGGCTATTGTATTAAACGGTTTAAAGAGAACTGACAGCCCTCGGAGCAGATCCTCTCCTTCACAGGAAATTGTTACTTAAACATGAAAATCTTCTTTAACCATAGCCAAGCATTTCAAGTGTAAGCAAGGCCTTGACATTCCGCCTAAACTGTAGTTTAAAGTGCGGTGTTTTGATAATACACACGTGGCCTTTGTAACGCATCTTATATTGTTTTAGTTCCCTTTTTTAATACTGTTCTACCTTGAAATATGAAATAGTTGAAAAAGCTATTTTCGGCACAGGATTAGTCTTCAACATCTGCCAATAAAGGACCATGTTCATGGGCTCAAAGGTTGTCTGTCTGAATTATCAACATCTGCCAATAATGGACCATGTTCCTGGCCTCAAAGGTTGTCTGTCTGAATTATCAAGGTTTCTGCCTAAGTGTTTAGTCTCCCACGAATGCCCTGACAGTGCTGATGGGCCATGGTGATGCTGACAGGCCACAGAACAGTCAAATATTTATTCCATATAAGCACTCCCATGGATAGGTACTTTGTAAGAGTCTTTTCCCTGGGGAATATATAATGTTTTTACTATCAAAATATTTCCAGTGAAATAACACAAAGTCAGACCAACAACTTTTTTCTCGATAATGGAAAGTTAAGTATATAAAACAGTACAATGTTTTTGACAAATAGAAACACAAGATAGAATTTTGGATATATGGCTTGATTACCAGCCATACTGGCTGTTGGCCCTGAATTATCTTAGCTAATATTGTATATATTTCTATAAAAGTATGTACAAAGGCTCTTGCCATCCAACCTGGCCCTACTAAATGCCAGCTAATCATGTGTTTGCACCTAAGCTAGAGAGCACTTCTTAGGGAAGCTTGCCATCTTGTGGCAGATCTGCTAACAAAGCAATGTTAGAATGTTATTAATAAAGTTCAGGACTCAAGGGTTTAGTGAAAATTTTTAGTGAGACAGTAAAAGGATATTTAATAAAATCATGTTTATCCAGAATATTTAAGAAATGATATTACTTTCTATCTTCTTTAGTAACAATGACATCACATAGATATTATCCATAGATAGCATAATGTTCATTGAAATATAATACAAATTCACCATGCAAGTGACTGGGACAGTGTGTACAGACACAAGTCTATTTTAAATTTTTACTGAGAATAAAATCTTTTCATAGGGTATCTAAGAAGTTTTCTTATATGCAAAATGAAGATAAATGCATCTACTACTTAGGTTTTACATGATAAATGTACTATATCACAATATTAAAATAATGTTAAAAAAGCTCTTTGGGGTACCACTATGTCTTAAATCATATAGGATTATTCTGGTTGTGAATAATCTATGAATGATATCTTTCAGGTAGAGATTCTGGAGAAAACATGAATATAGATATAACAATACTTAGCAGTTGCATGGCATTTATAATTTTCCAAACATTTCTTTAAATATTTCCCAGAGACAAGATTTAAACAGGATTCACTTTTTAAGACTCTTTTTCTTTCTTTTCTTAAATTTTCTCTTATTTTGCATCTTGACTACAATTCCCCTCCCTCCTCTCTCTCCTACTTGTATGTGTGTGTGTATGTAGTATGTATGTAGTCTCTGGTGTTTCACCGCCGCCTCGGACTCTGCCTATCCTCATACAAAAGCAGGCCTCCCAAAGACATCAACCAACCATGGCATAGCAAGCTACACTAAGATCAGTAACATATCATCACATCAAGGCTGGAGGAGGCAATTCAGTAGGAAGAAAAGGTTCTCACAAGCAGTGAATACTCAGAGACAACCCAGGCTCCCACTGTTAGGAATCCCACAAAAACGCGAAGTTACTCAGGCCATAACACATATGCAGAGGACCTAGGTCGAACCCCTACAGGCTCCCTCATTTCGGCGAGCCCCCATGAGTCCCAGTCAGTTGATTTTCTTGGTTGTGATTTTGTGGTGTCCCTGACCCCTCCGATTCTTCCAATCCTTCCTCATGCTCCTTTACATAGTGATCGGACTTGGAGTCTGCCTCTGCTCTCATTAGTTGCTAGATGAAGTCTCTCTGGTCCCTTTGATGACAATTGTGCTAAGCTCTGGTCCCAGAACACTTTGCAGGCACCACAAACTGTACAAGATTTTTAGCTGGTTGGTGTACCAATTCCTCCTGTTTGCAAAAACTGGCTGGTTCGGGCTCCAAGTCCCCATTACTAATAATCTTGCTAGGGTTACTCTCATAGATTCCATGGTGTTTCCAATGCACTAGGTTTCTACCTTGTCCTCGAAATGTCCCCCAATTACTGTAGCTTCTCTCAGTATTTTCTCCCCTCCCCGACTTGATCTCTGCTGTTCCCAAACCTGCCATCCCTCATGCTTCCTGTCCAGTGGCAACATCTATTTCTCCTACCTAGGGAGATTTAAAAAACAGATTCATCTTACACAGTACCTGTGCTGTTAGTTGCTATTCATTTTGCCTACTTACTACGCAGATATTTCAAGGAATAGTTGTTACAAAATGCTGTAATGGTAAAAGAACCAGTAAAAACATTAAAGAACAGATTGCAAACTGTTAGCGTCTTTCTCGAGAATCACCTGCTCTCTGTCTTCTGAGCTATTCAGCTCACATGTTGCCTTAATTTATTTGTGTATTTGTTTTACTATTGCTGCTAAATTCTAATTTTAAAACAACTTTTTCTCCGGGCGCTGGAGTGACAGCTCAGTGGATTAGAGATTTGTTGCTCTTGCAAAGGAGTCGGTTTGGTTCCCAGCACCGCAGTGACAGTTCACAGTTATTGATAACTCCAGTTGAAGGGGATCTGAAGTCCCTTTCCACCCTCCAAGGGCACTAAGCACACTGATGACACATATAAAGACATTCAGGCAAGCACTCATACACATAGACTATAAATAAATATTTCTTTAAAAATTCTTTGTTGTAATTTACACTGGAGTGGTCTAATATATTATTTAACCATTTCTTCCTTTTTGATCTCTAAAAATCTTTTAAAAGTTTAATGTAAAATAGTTGTTTCTTAAAATTGCTGTGTTGGGAAACGCTATTAAAATTTCCTTTGAATCAGTAAATGAATTTTGATGTATTTAATCCATTGAAATTTTATAATGGAATGAATGAACAGATGCTAGATTTCTGTATAAGCCTTGGTTTTCACCGTAATGTTAAGACAATGATCATTAGTACTAGAACTAAATAAATATTTAAATATTACTAGAAGGCTGTAAAAGTCTGGGTATCATCTCTGCTAATCTTCACAGTAACCTTTCATTGTGAGCAGAATAATTAGCATTGCCTGTACGTCACTTCTTAGGATGAAGAACAAATCTTCTGCTTTGGTAATGAGAGCCACACACTGACTAGAGAAGAGGCAAGAGTGAGATGGAGAGTCTGAAAGCGTATTCTCAGCTGGGTTGTACATGAAAACACCTGTGATTTTATCATTAATTCTATTGGAAAGTACAGAATCTCTTGTGTCAGGAGAGTGAGGTATTACGAAACAATGCCATCCTGCAACTGCATTCATGAACAACATGTTTTCATGATCTGTTTTATATCATGATTTTATTCTTATGAGAAATGTCTGTGAAACCCATTCAAAATGTAAACAAAATACCTCCTATGGGACTGTTGAAAAGGAAAAGAGTAGTTTAAATCGTCCTGTAAAGTCTGCCTTGAGAAGAAAATAGGAAAGTGAGTGGTTAAGGGGAAATGAATCTGTACATCAAAACACCAGGCATTTCCATCCTTCTACTTATGAATACCAGGGAATGCGGTGACACATGAAGAATATGCATCAGAGGAGGGTGCATGAGAGAGTTCTTTACAGGGAAATGGACTTCAGTGCTGCTAGGAGTGCCATACTGTGCAACGGCTGTGTGGAAACAAAGGGAGCTTATACAGTTGGTTCAAGCGAGAAAATAACAAACATCACCATGGTACCGAGGACATGGACTAAAGTCAGACCATCATCAAATGTGCTCAGGTGCTTATTAAGACTTCCTTGATGCCCTTCTGGATGGCAGGACTGCGATCAAGGCATCATTTTTAGTGGGTAGACATCAGAACACATTCTCCTTCTCGGGGACCGCTTTGTGGCTTTGCATGTCTCTCCCTGCCACCTGCCTTGTGACGCCAATGTGTCTATTTCATGCTGCACATCTGCTTGCTGACACTATGGCTCCAACTAGCTTGCTCACCAAATGAGAAAGGTGGACAGTGTTGTAGAATTTTAAAGCATTTCACAGTAACATTTCCAAAACCATGCCCTTAAGAATACTCTTGCCTATCCACAAGGAGAAAGACATTGAGAGTTAAAACTGCTAGAGTTCTTAAAACTAGTAGAGTTCTTTTGTCTTCTGCAGCCACAAATATAACTGAAAGAAATGATGGATAAAGCTTCATTACCATTATTCATGAAACTCAATAGTGTGATAACATTGTTTATCATATACTCCTTAAATTCAAAAGGGAAGGTTACTGAGGTAATATATGAGGGTATGATGTTAGGCTTCTGCTAAGCAATATGCGAAAACTATATTTCGAAATCTTCTGACTGATATTTCTCTGTGGTTTTCTGTGGTCTTTTCCTGTCGAAATGAATGGATTGACTCACTTAGTGAATATTTCTAGTGACTAATGTTTGCCCTCAGGTTGGAAAATTGACATATGATTTGACTAAGAATTTCTTTTTATTCAGCATCTACTATCAAAATAATACAGAACAGAAGTAGAAACAAAACCTTTGTGATATTTTCCACAAATCCACTAGTTAGTATGTTCTTCCAATGTATAGAAATACACTAGTTCACAAATGTCCAAAGGTTTCCCCACTCATAAAAAGAAACATTTTCCTTTGTTTGTATTTTGTGTTTGTACTCTGTATCCATTATGTGTGTGTGTGTGTGTGTGTGTGTGTGCGTGTGTGCGTGTAATTCATAGAAACCAAAGTGACGCATACTTGGATCTTATATGCTTCTAGTGCAAAATAACTATGTGCTGAAGGAGCTCACAAAGAAGTATTCAGTGTTCATTAGCCCACAAATATGCCTTGTGCCAAATCAGCATAGAATAGCCATGCCAGGAAGAATGCAAGACAAATGTTACTGTGTCCTCTATATCAGTGGTTCTCAACCTTCCTAATGCTGAGAACTGGTCATACATTTTCTCATGTTGTGGTGACTCCCAACCACAAAATTGTTTTCCTGGTACTTTGTAGCTGTAGTCTTGCTACAGTTATGAATTGTAATGTAAATATCCGATATGAAACCCCTGAAAGGATTGTGACCCGCAGGTTATCTACAATCCTCTTTACTATGTTCACTGAGCCTTCATGGAGTGATATAAATACCTAATTTCTTTCCTCCAATTATAGGGCAACATGGGATAGAAATAACATAAGAAGAGTTTTTTATTCTTAGGAATTTGATTAAGATTCTTTGCCATACACAGCCATTTCAGAAATAATCTGCCTGCCTGAATGACTGAAGATGATGAAAGCAGCATTAATCCCATAGGTGAAAACATTCATAATTAGAAGGCAATTTGACAGGTACATCATATCTACTTGTGGAAAAAACAGCATGGCTTCACATCTGGGTCCTAAGGGCCAGCCACACACTGGCTATGCCTTGGATTGTAGTGTGATTTTCTTCTATGGATCTGCTGTTCAGTTCGATCTAAAAGCAGTTGATTTTGCCTAAAATGACTATGCTGCTATATCAGTAAATCAATCATGACTGGCATGTCCATACTGTAGCAGGATTGTTGCTGACAATTCTTTTCCAGTTGTCCCCAAATGATTTTTGTTATTATGAAAGCCAGCAAGCATGGAAGAAGTATCCAGTTCAGCCCCTTGGCACAGATCATATGGCTCCTGGGAATTTGGGATGCTTCCTCAATATAACTTGCAAGAAGATAGCTCCTCTCTGGCAGTAGGATTTTACTGAACAGTGTGGCTTTTGGGAGTATAATCCTCACTTATTCGGGTCACTGATATTCAAACTTCTTAACTGCTGAATTTAAGTGTAATTCCAGATATTCTTCCAAAGTCTTAAGGCACTCATGTTTATTATTATATACTGAAATCTCTTTTACAAGACAGGAAATATGAAGGTCCTACTGTCTCCTTGAAACAACTGTTAATTGTCCTGAATTGCTTAAGATCTATTTCAAAAGAAAGCATTAGCAAGGTCCAATACAGCCTAGAAAGATCCCCTCATTTAAATCAGTAGTTTTGTTGAGAGCAACTGGGTAAAATGGAATTAATGGGAGACACTGCCATGTCTAGTCCACTATAATTCACAGTCATATTTCATGCCCCATGTGGCCTCCTCATCCTGGCGTCCTGATAATACAGCAGGACCACTGTGTATCTTCCTCATCTGGCAGTTTGTGCAAGGTTGGCTTGAACTGCTTGGCCTGGATCAGGCTACCGAAGAGGGAGGCTGCTACGTTCTAACCTGTTGAGCCTGCCACTCGGCCTGGCTGCCTGATTATGATTTCTGAGTTAACACTCTGGATATTTTTTGTCTTTTCTTTTGAAATACAAGACAGCTTTAAAGGACTCCAGCTTGAGTAAAGAATTCCATTGCAAGTGTACGTTCTTGCAAGTTAGAAATGCACACCACATAGACTAATAATTGCCCATGCCAGGACACACTTAGTCTTGGTCACCTGCACTATTCTACCATTTACATGCTCTGTGAGCTGTGGCACAGGCTTTAGCATGTTCTAATTCCTGACCAGTACATTAGCTCGCTGTTAGTAATTCCTGCTATTAATTGCTTTTGTTAATTCTGTTAATAATTGTTGTTAATGCTAAGTATGGGAACTCCTGCTTGACACAAATACGGCTATATTCACCTTCAGACTGTTTACCCTACATTCATGGCCTCTTGATGACCTCAGCATGCAGGCACTGAGGTGCATCAGTGCCAGGGTACATTTTACCTCTAAAAAATCATGATCCCATGAAAACCAGCAAAGCCACAAGATCCCCATATTTTGTTGCAGCTGAATCAATCTTCCTCTCTTCTTCACATTTTTCTTTTTTTAATTTTTGAGATAGTGTTTTTCTGTTCAGCTCTGACTGTCCTGGAACTCACTTTGTAGACCAGATTTATCTCAAACTCAGAATCCCCCTGCCTCTGCTTCCATAGTTCTGGGATTAAAGGTGTGTGCCACTAGCTTCAATCTTCTTATTAATTTTATTAATTCTCATGTAATTACAATCCTATCTGGCCCAGAGAACTGGGCATTAAAGACTGCTGTTCTCATACTCAGTTCTCTCAGTAAGTCCTGCCTTCCCTCTATTGTTGTCATTTCTCTGATGTTCATATTGAGCAGAGCTAATGAAAGCTAAATGTCAGTAACAGCACCTTATGAGCCAATCCATAAAGACTGATTTCATGTGTGTTGCCTCATATTACATAGCCTTTGATTCTTGGAAGATTGAGTGGTTAGTGATTTTAATTTGTCTGTGTAAGCAGAACTTACCCTCAGTTTCTTGGTTTATTTTCCTCTGCAAAGTCTGCTCAACATCTTCATAGTCTGCTCATAAGCATGTACTTAGAGTAACTGAAATAGATTCTCTAGCCCATTAATGGCACATTAATAATTTTGGAAGCATCATTGTACTTGTGATGTGATGTAGTTCCTGTTCATCAAGCTAACATGCTTCCCCATACAATGCTGATGATTGCCACCCTAGGGTTTCCTCATAGTTCTCTTCTTGTTGGGCTTGGATGTATGTCACAAATGTTTGGAGCATACAACCCTTATCATGGCAAAGAGATGTAAAACCCCATACCGCAAAGGAAAAGTGAAGCCTATCTCTATTTTTTCAATGAACATTACACTACAGAGCTATGCCTCAGTTCCAGGTTTTATCATTCACCAAAGGTACAATGTAATCATGCCTTTCCACTTCATCATTGGCTCTTCTGTTTCTAAGGGTTGTGTGACATTTCTCGAAGAATTGCAAATATATATATATATATATATATATATATATATATATATATACATATATATATATATTCATTAATTCTTAACAGGGTATCAGGAACAGACCAAAGAAATAATTCCTCCTAATGCATCCTGGTGAACTAATGAGTTTATTGGAGTTATCATGGTGTGTCAAAAAGCAACTTCCTGCCGAAGAACTTACTCCCCCATACAGTTGACAGTTTACCAGGCTTCATATTTGGAGCTCTCTATACAACTTGCCATCAGTATCATAAGAGTGTTTCTTCTTCCTCAGCAATTTCTCATGGCTTAAACAGTCTGGAGAGTGTTGTTTATTTTGAAATCTTCTGAACTTCCTCATGGTATCATGAGTATCTCAAGCCTTGTAACTCGTCAACTCTTATGAGCTTATTTTCCCATTAGGAGGAAATATTTTAATTTGTTGAAAGCATCTCCATATCTTAGACATACAGATATATTTCTTCACAGATTAAAAATCACATTACAGAGGTCATATTTTACAATTAACTAATTAGATCATTTTTGCGCAACTGACTTCCTAAAGTAGAAATCACTCTGAAAATGAAATTAATAACCATCAAATGACAACAGAATACAAAATAGTGAGCCTGCTCCAATGGTTAATGTTGTGTAAACTTGATAGTTTACTGGACATAAAAACGTTATTTTATGTGTCCAAGATAATGTTTATAGAAGAAATTAGAATTGTAATAAGCAGTCTTTGATATAGACTGGTCTGTTGTAATCTCACATAGAACAGAAAGGCAGAGGAGGGAGGAGTCTTCTCTCAGCTTGAACCAAAATATGTTCATGTTCCAGCTGAATCATTTGTTAGCTCTGACTCATACCCTGCATTGGAACTCTGCAGGAGTCCTTAGGTATTGAGCCCTGAAAGTTACACCAGTGTCTTGCCTTTGAATTCAGAATGAATTATACCACTTGGTTTTCCAGACTTCATAATTCTTCACATTTCTTTTTATAAAACTTCAATCCATAATGATGACAAGTTGTTTTCATAATGAATCTTTATCCATCTATCTCTTTCTTACATGATTGTTTTTTTTCTGAAGAATTCTGATTAATATATATATATATATATATATATATATATATGGATTATTCAATAATCACAGCATTAGTCACAGGGATAATAGATTCTTTATTGAACTGCACCCTCTGGTGTTGGTGGTTCTAGAAGAAAACCATAACCATAATTTGTCTGTGTGAAAGTGCAAGTTATCCATCTTCCTCCAGACCTACTAACCTGGAAACTCTGCAGTGAATATCTGTGTATTGATCTAATCATTCAAGAGATGTTAGTGGTGTAAAAGTAAGACTTGCTGTACTTATCATATTACCACAGTTGTGTGGTTTTGTGTATATGAAAAAGAGAAAAAGAAGAGAGATAGGAAGAGAGAAAGACTATCCCTATATATCCAGAATGCTCATAAAAAGACATCAGCTTTTACACCTTTCTCGTATGTGACTAGGTAATTTCTTTTTTTTAATTAATTTATTTATTAAAGATTTCTGTCTCTTCCCTGTCACTGCCTCCCATATCCCTCACCCTCCACCAATTAACTCCCCCTCTCTCATCAGCCCGAAGAGCAGACCTGGTTCCCTGCCCTGTGGGGAGTCCAAGGAACTCCCACCTTCTTCCAGGCCTAGTAAGGTGAGCATCCAAACTGCCTAGGCTCCCACAAAGCCAGTACGTGCAGTAGGATCAAAACCCAGTGCCATGGTTCTTGACTTCTCAGCAGTCCTCATTGTCAGCTATGTTCAGCGAGTCCGGTTTTATCCCATGCTTTTTCAGACCCAGTCCAGCTGACATTGGTGAGTTCCTGATAGAACATCCCCATTGTCTCAGTGTGTGGGTGCACCCCTTGTGGTCCTGAGTTCCTTGCTCGTGCTTTCTCTTCTTCTGCTCCTGATTTGGACCTTGGGGTTGTAGTCTGGTGCTCCAATGTGGGACTCTGTCTCTGTCTCCTTTCATCGCCGGCTGGAGGTTAATATCCAGGAGGATGGAAAATAGAGAGCATCTTCAACAAATTGTGCTGGCACAACTGGATGTCAATCTGTAGAAGAATGAAATTAGATCCATATCTATCACCATGTACAAAACTCAAATCCAAATGGATTAAAGACCTCAATATCAGTCCGAACACACTGAACCTGATAGAAGAGAAAGTGGGAAGTACTCTACAACACATGGGCACAGGAGACCACTTCCTACGTATAACCCAAGCAGCACAGACATTAAGGGCATCATTGAATAAATGGGACCTCCTGCGACTGAGAAGCTTCTGTAAAGCAAAGGACACTGTCACTAAAACAAAAAGGCAACCCAGTGACTAGGTAATTTCTTAAATTATCTATGGAAATCTATTTAGTTTACATCACAGCTATTTATAGTGTTTTTCACTGTTGCAATGTAGTTTTTTTGTAAAAAAAAAAATAGTTGAAGTCACCAAGTTATTATCAAGTAAAATCTTCTAGCAATTTTGCTCAGCATAGTTTGAAAATGTTTAAGATGACTGTAATAGTAAAAAATTGCATAAATGTCCCTATGTAAATTTGTTAATGGGTATCTAGGAATCTTGCTTTTCATCTACAAAATAAGACTAAATGATGATTGATATGTGAGGGAAGGAATGGCTAGAGGGAGAGAAGAAGAAGAGAGGAGAAGGGGATGAGGAAGGAGAGAGATAGACTTTATTTTCATAAACTTAATGGTATATCTGATAAATACTGACAAAATGTAAAATTTCATCATAATTTGACAAACTATGGAAAATTTAGGAAAAGAAAAACATTGCAGTAGGAAGTCTTGTATAGTTTTTAGAAAATCATCACTATGTTAGTGGTGTGGGACACTGGTCTTGTACCCTGTAAAGATTTGTCACTTGTATTGGTTTAATAAAATGCTGTTTGGTCAGTAACCAGGCAAAACATATACATGGGGTGACCAGAATAGGAGAATTCTGTGAAGAAGTAAGGCTCAATCTCTAGTCATCACTCAGACACAGAGGATGCAAGATGAGAATGTCTCACTGATAAAAGGTACCAAGCCACGTGGCTAACACAGACAAGAATTATGGATTAATGTAAGATATAAGAATCCTGAGCTAATAAGGCAGCAAGTTTGTAATTAATTTAGGCCTCTGTATGTTTCTTTGGGACTGAACTGCTGCAGGACCAGGTGGGACAGAAACCTCTGTCAACATGTTAGTGAAAATAAGGCGTGTGGACTCACTGCCTTAGAACCCCGACTTGAGGCAGAAGGCAGCTCATTATTCATCTAACATAGCAACATTACAATTAAGGCAGTCAATTACACACATGTGCTATATATATATACATGTGCATCTATATCCCCAGAACAAAATGACATGATATAAGAGGATGAATGGTAGGAAATATTAAACACATCTTTCCCGTTTGACTGATAAGGATGCTCAGAAGGCAAACCAGCTTCCTGGCTTTTACGGTTGGCTGAACTCTAACCTATACTTTCTGGTTTTTAATCTCTGATTACTAGATATTTATAATGTCCTGAATTCTTTTGAATTTCTAAGAATTATAATTGTTAAAATTGTACCATAGAAATATTATCTTGAAGAAAAGACTAGGTAGCATAATAACACTAAAATTAGATTTATTATGTAGTACTGGTTATCTCTTCAAATTCAAGTCCTCCAAACATTTGCCATACATATATATTCCTAATTGTACATGTTTTATTTTTGCTATGTAAGAAACATTGTATATAATTGTTTTTTATTGTAAGTTCTTTTCATTCTTCCCGTGGAACTCACTTTTCCTCTACCGTCTCTTTTTTTCTCTTTTTAAATCTTTCTTTCCTTATTTCTTCACTGGTGGTTTTTGTGCCATTTGGTTTATCTTTGTTTTTGTTTCTTGACTTTTGCAGAGTGAAATCTGACAGCTAATTGTTGAATTTTGATCAGTGAATCAAGAATGGAGTGGACAAGTGAGATTTATTTGCCTCTGTACATCTTTCTCTTTAAGAACAGAATTTTTTCAGGTCTTGCTTCTGTACTCTCCCCTTTCATGTGTGTAGTTAGAGCGTTTCAATTAATTTAAACATTCAGAGGACTTAAGAACTCCAGTTATATAGGTGAACTGTGTTATAACATATGCAGATGATGAAAGTAACATGAGACATGTAAATAACTACGTTTTTATATTTAAATAATATTAATATAATCCAATGTTATACACACATTTTTACTTAAATTTTTACCAATTGGCCTATGACACTTTTTTATGTCATACTCATTTCTTCATACCATACTTTGTTTTTCAACTTGTTTTCATTAATACAGTTATATAAATGTATATTGTTATAGATAAGCTGCTATAGATATGTATACATGAATTACATGACAAGAATCTGATTTAGAAACTTATATTTCACAGCATTTTCTCTGCACTAGTAACACAAAACTAATATTGACAAGGCTTATTTTATTACATGTTTATGGAACAACTTCAAATATATCTGAATAAAAATACTCAGTTCTCAATAAAATATTTTCACAAGGCAATTTCTAACTCTCAACCACTCATTTCTGACAACTTCTAATTGCTGAATCTAAAGTGATTCAGGACTATACCGGTCTGTGAAGCCTCTTGCAACCAAGCCTGACAGCACACATGTGTTCTTAGGACAAACGTGGAGAAAGGAGAGAACTGAGTCACACAAGTTGTCCTTGAATTCCACACATGTTCTTGGCATGCATACGTGCACACACACATACACACACACACACACACACACACACCACACACACACTCGTAAAAGTGAAATAAACAACTAACACAATCAGTAATAATGAATATAATTTTTATTATTTACCCACTGTTAAATTTTAATGTAAATTTTTTATTTATTTTTATTGAGTGCTACCTTTTTTCTGCTCCCCTCTCAACCTGTCCCCTCCCCCTTCAACCCTCCCCCAAGGTCCACCTGCTCCCAATTTACTCAGGAGATCTTGTCTTTTTTTACTTCCCATGTAGGTTAGGTCTACGTAAGTCTCTCTTAGTGTTTTCATTGTTGTCTAAGTTCTCTGGGATTGTCGTTTTTAGGCTGTTTTTCTTTGCTTTATGTTTAAAATCCACTATGAGTGAGTACATGTGATAAATGTCCTTCTGGGTCTGGGTTACCTCACTCAAAATGATGTTTTCTAGCTTCATCCATTTTACTGCAAAATTCAAAATTTTTCTTCTGTATAGTACTCCATTGTGTAAATGTACAACATTTTCCTTATCCATTCTTCAGTTGACGAGCGTATAGGTTGTTTCCAGGTTCTGGCTATGACAAACAATGCTGCTATGAACATAGTTGAGCACATGTCCTTGTGGCATGAGTGAGCATCCTTTGGATATATACCTGAAAGTGGTATTACTGGGTCTTGAGGAAGGTTGTTTCCTAATTTTCTGAGAAATCACCACACTGATGTCCAAAGGGGCTGTACCAGCTTGCATTTCCACCAGCAATGCAGGAGTGTTTCCTTTACACCATAACCTCTCCAGCACAAGTTATCATCAGTGTTTTTATCTTAGCCATTCTTACAGGTGTAAGATGGAATCTCATAATTGTTTTGATTTGCATTTCTCTGATGACTAAGGATGTTGAATATTTCTTTAAGTGTCTTTCATTCATTTTTAGATTACTCTATTGAGAGTTCTCTGTTTAGGTCTGTACTCCATTTTTTTTTAGTGGATTATGTATACTTTTGATGTTCCATTTCTTGAGTTCTTTGTATGTTTTGGAGATCAGACCTCTGTCTGATGTGGGGTTAGTGAAGATCTTTCCGATTCTGTAGGCTGTCGTTTTGTCTTGTTGACCATGTCCTTGCTTTACAGAGACTTTTTAGTTTCAGGAGGTCTCATTTATTAATTGTTTCTCTCAGTGTCTGTGCTGCTGGGGTTAAGGTGTTCTCCTTTGAACACCTGATTTTTTTTTGACAAAGAAGCAAAATTATCAATTGGAAAAAAGAAAACATATTTAACAAATGGTGGTGGCATAACTGGATATCAACACGTAAAGGAATGAAAATAGACCCATATCTATCACCATGCACAAAACTCAAGTCCATATGGATCAAAGACCTCAACATAAAGCCAGCCACACTGAACCTTATAGATGAGAAAGTAGGTTGAACAAAAAGGAACTTTTCGTCAGTTTGATGAGTAATGTCCAGAGCAGAAGAAAATTAATACTAAAAAGATGAAATGGTGGCGCATACCTTTAACAGCAGCACTCAGGACACAGAGGCCGGCAGATCCCTGTGAGTCTTAGGCCAGCCTGGTCTACAAACAGAGTTCCAGGATAGCCAAGATGTCTCATAAAACAAACAAACTAAAAAAGTAGGTAGGTCTGAAATATACCAATTTTAATGGTGTCAATATTTACTTACAAGCTCCCACATACTGCTTCAATATAAAATGTAAAATGACATGGAAAGAAAGTGCCAATAAATTTCAAAAGGTAGCCAAAGAAGTAACTGTATTTTTAATTGAAAGAAGAGTCTACTAATTTTAAGTAAATGACAATATTTTAAAAATCCATTACCTAGATAAATAAGAATAGAAAGTACAAACCCTCTAAATCTTAGAGTTTTCTGTATTAAGGTCATAATAAAGATAGTTCTCCAGAAAATATTAATCTAAAATGACTGATGACTAACAACAAAAATGTTTCTTATGTAAGAATAATAAAAACTAAGAATGGAAAGTAAAGCTAAAAACAGTAAAATAAAATTCAACAGTAGCAAAATAAAATTAAAAAAAGGAAATGTGAAATTAAGTTCAGATTATTTTCTATAGAAGTGAGAATATTCTATTTGTGATTATCTATATAAAAGATACTGTCTAAAATACTGTAAACATCATATGTTTCAATACTACAATTCCAAAATCATCTTTTTAGATAATCATAATTTTATTCTTTATAGGTCAAAATAAATTCTGATATTTAACACTTACCCTCTAACTTCAAAAACTTTAGTTTTGCAAACTTTTATTTTGGATAATCTGTACTCAAGCTCAATAAAATTAAAGAATAAGGTGTATTTGATAAAGACTAATCTTTGAAAGGCTCACTGCCTTTACTTTGTTTCAGAAGGTGGCTGGTACAGAACGAGGAAACATCTGTGTAACCCAAGTTGGAAAATCATGTTATTCTCCAGTTTTTCTTTACTTTAATGTGATAAACAAGTGTTAGTCTCCACATGCTAAATTTATTCTGACCCATCAATTAATGTAAATTACCTCTCCTCTTTGGTTATTCTCCCATTCCCAAAATCTGATAGGAAAAGTGAAGATGGATTTTTATCACTCAAACAAAATGCTTACTTTAAATATTTGTACGACATAAACTCAAAAACCTTGCAGAATTTTGGGGCTTCTTCATTTTCAGGAATTTTAAAGAATATTTAAATATTATTCCTAGAGAAAACATAAACTGTCCATTTGCCCCAAACCTCATCAAGGGCACATAGATTCAAGAAACATGGACTTTGACTAGTCTCCTAAAGATCACCCTAGAGGGAAAGCCACTAACTGCTGTGGCGTTCTTTCTTCAGGTTGGGGACAAACATTTAACTTCCTTGTGTCTGTATTCCCTACTCTAAGAGAGAGAAACCATAGTGTGATGTTATGGATTAATATATGGGAAGTGTTGAGGAAGTACAGAAGACCCTACAAATGTGGCAAATGTTTCTCTAGTAGCTATCGAGAAACACAATTTCGCCACAGCTATTTCTTGTCCTAGAGCCTTTCATTGTACCTCTACAAATGTCTAACGGCTGGAGATTTTCCCCTTGAATCTTTCTTTGTAAAATCAAAGGGCTAAAAATCAACATGCAGTCGAGTTTAAATTGTATACTAGCAAAATTTACACTGTAATCAGGGAAAAATAATGCTTGCTTGCACTCTCCTCACATAAATATTTTTTTTAAACAAAAATAAAATAAGGGCGCACAAAACCACAACAGTGATGAAACACGAGGAGGTCAATTTAACACCAATTGGATTACTACAATCAGTAATGGAAAGTTAACATCTGGTTCTTTATGTAATTGAATCACTGAAACTTAATATGACATAGGTGTGTATATATATATACCTGGAAAAAACCCTGCATTATGCTAGGATTCTCACCAAATAAAGACTGTGTAGGTGTGTAGGTATCAATGAGATAACCTGAAACCTCTCAGCCATCATTGTGTTACAAATGAGGAGTTAAGTACTGGGTGCATGTGGCTTTCTAATACAGAAACAGACTTTATTCAGACTGCATTCGGAGCCAAGGTTGGGAACAGCACAGACAGAGGAGACAGAGTTACTTACTGTAATAAAAGTCAGACAGTGAGGTGAGACACGCTGCATCTGGTTTGTTGAGAAATATTGCTCACAAAAATTTCATCATACACATACAAAAGCAAAGATGGAGAAAACTTTCAAGAATATAAAGAGAAATCACAAAGGGACTGGAAAGTTGACAAAAGTACAAGGTTCTTCAATTCCAAAATAATGCTTTCGGGGTGACAACACGCACAGCATAGCCCCCTTACTTTCTGATGCACAGGGGAAATGTACTTTCTGTATCTTCTACTACCCCATTTTCCTGGCCAGTTTCTGCTCTGCCAGGTAGAGGGAAGGCAAGGAGCAGACAGAGGTCGTGAATGTAGATGATTGCTAGATGATGTTGTTTTGTTTTATCCAGCAGCAAGAACTGTTTAGCACTGAGGTACACCGTCATCTCCATTATAAAAACTGCTGTAATCAATTCTCATTGGCTTAACTGAATCCTCATGTCTACCTAGCTTGTGGAAATTGCCATAAATTTAGAAGTACTGAGCGAATGGCTTTTATGTGACTATTGTCTCATTTTAAGTCTGCAGATGCCGGAAAACAATTTTGGGATTCCTATAAAGGAGAAAGCCACATTTCATTTAGAGAATTTTTTAAAAGATATGTTTTTTATTGTTGACTTTTTATTTTTTTTTGCAACGTTGTTGAACTTAATGGGGAATGAAATCAGAAGTAGTTCAGAAAATATTATGTCTACAGAATTCCTCTATAAGGCTCCTGTTCACTAGCGATAACCACATCAAACAAAAATTCAGTTCAATTGCAAAGGTGAAAAATACTTCTCAAAGCAGAACAAATAAGAATGGGAAAAAAATGTTTTGTGGCTGGCTGACTATCCCTTACTATGTGATTAAATGATGCTGTTGTAAAAGAAAACTTAAAATATGTTCCCAGTTTCCCCATCAAATTCTGCAGTGGGCATTGAGCCAATGAAATTAAATCCATTTACAGTTAAACCTCAACAGACTGGGTTTTTGAAAGAGCCCTAAGAGCAAAGCTACCCTCATTCCATAAGCTTATTGTAATCTTTAAAGTAAAAGATTTCAATTCACCAAACTCATTCAGACTCAAGTTTAAAGATCATATTACCACAGTCAAGGCCGGCTCAACAGTATGTGAAGTGTGGTAACTTGCATGCTCTTATGACAGCATGCCATTAAACTTGAAAATAAATTGTAACATCAAAATATGTAAGTACTTTTTTAAAAGGATAATGGAAATATAGTGGAGTATATTCTCCAACATTGAAATATGTTTTTAAACAATTCCTGCCCACTTTAAAACTGTGTCAGGGCTTCCTGACTGCATCTGGACAGTGGTAGGCATGTTTGCTTGAGTCTTTTTAAAAGCATTTTATTATTTAACTTGGCATCATTTGTTCGGTGTGGTATGTGTTGAATCTAACTCATCTTCCTGGACCTCTGACTTAATGCTTTATATAAAATTTGTAAAATTTAAGACCATTATTTTAAAAGCATTTTTGGTTTCATCCTCTTGTTTACTGCAAGATTTTATATTTATTAGTTGCAATAAATTGTGTTCTCCAAATCCTGATATTCTATTAATATATTTCCAATTATTTTATCTTTCAATTTGAAATAATTTATATTGGGAAGCAGAGAGCTAGGGATGTGTAGTTCCTTAAGATGCTTGCTGTTATGGCAGAGGACCTGAGTTCAGTTCTCAGCGCAAGTATCTTAAAATAATAAATGCAAAAAATAATAAATAAAAATTTAAACAAAATTTCAAAATAGCTAATATTTATAAACATTCTCATATACTCATCTCTGCAGTGCCTAGTTTGCTGGTAATTTTATCTTATTTTTCACCTTAGACAATGGTAACTTTCAGTGCTAGATATTGATGGAATTTTTTATGTCTCTAATGTGTCAATATTCTCTCTAGTTTCTTGATAATATTCAAATGAAGCTTTTATTATTACTATTATTTGTACAATGTCTGGAGCTTATGACTCTCTGTTTATTTTTTCTGCTTTCTTTTCTCAGTATGAGTCAAAAGGTTAAAAAGCTTCCTAGATACTCAACCTCAGACTCTTGTTTGCATATTTATTTAATTTACATTTGCATGAGTTTTTGAGGATACATTATTCTTTTTATTTCATGAGAAATTTATATAATAATTTCACATTAATGCTAACTGATTTTTGTAAAAAAATTAATTTTTTACATTAAACATATCTTTGTACACACACATATACTCGTTTTACTTTTCCCTTTAGTTAAATGTATGTAAAATCTTATCAAGATAATAAATATAAATTTTTGCTCAAATTTATTTTGAGTGTTCTTGTTTGTGTAAGCTGAAAAACTAATAGTGATCACCTAGTAAACTTATTCTTGCCCTTTTAATATATATGTATATATTAATATATATATATATATATATATGCACACACACATATATGTACTCTCAGAAAAGCCATACAATGTATTTTCCTTACCCCCACACTCCTCTAAAATCCAATGTCTACCTCTTTTCTCCCTCCCAACTCCTTGTTTTTACTCTTATAGACTGCCAAATTCAATTCATGGGACCATACAATGAAAACTCGTCAACCCTCCCCTGCTAGGGACCTTCCTCCTGAAGAAAAATGAGTAAAAATCCTCTGTACGCTATCAGCAGCAAATAAATGCGCAGCTAGGTGTGAGAGATCATAGTCCCTCTTCACAGTACACTGGAATGTTGGTTGATTTGGTCTTGCACAGGTAAGTAAGAACTTTGAGTAAACCAATGCAGTGGTCCTGGCATGTGCAGAAGACACTACTTGGCTCAAGTCAATTCCAAACTCTGTACTTTACAATATTTCTGACACATCTTCCACTATGGTACCCAACCCTTTGGGGTAGAAGGTATGATACAGGTGCCTATCTGTTGCTGAGCACTTCATTGACACTTGTTCTCTGCACTTTGACATGTTTGAGTTTCTGCTTTTACTTCCTCCACTATCAAAATTAATTTCTCTGTTAAGGTCCAAGAGGTGCACCAATCTAAGTGTATAAAGAGAGTAATTTAGAAGGAATTTTGAAACTGTGTTCGTTTAGTAAAATAATGGTAGTAGATTCACCCATGAGTGAATCCACAAGTTTGTAAACAAAGTTACAGTATCAGGTGATGTGGAAAGTCCTTCTGTATATGTGTTGTTTTCATTGTAATGAAAAAAGAATCTGTTTTGGCCTGTGATAGGGTAGAATAGAGCTAGGAAGACTGAACTGAATGCTGGGAGGAAGAAAACAGAGTCAGTGAGAAACCATGTAGCCTGCTGCAGAAGGCAGATGTGCTGGAACCTTGCCAGTAAACCACAGCCACATGGCAATACACAGATTAATAGAAATGGGTTAACCAAAGATAGAAAAACTAGTTAGCAATATGCTTAAGTGATTGACCAAGCAGTGATTTAAATAATACAGTTTCTGTGTGATTACTTCACGTCTTCAATCTATTTCACTATACACTGAATATTTTTGGAAAATATTCATTTTATCCTCTTTACTTTCTCAAAATTATCTTGAGTAATATTTATAGTATTTTCTCTATTCCTTAAATCCTGCCCTCCCATATATTTATAAGTGGTTGTAGAAATGCTCTCTTCTCTGCACTATGCTCTTCAGCGTAGATATTAATACAGGTTGTGTCTAGTGGTTGAAAAGTATTTGATTTGGTTCATTAACGTTTCTTAATTTGCTTATTTTATCTTTTCCTACTTCCCATAGTCTCTCTATGCATATTCTGCAACTAGACATTTGATATTTTATTATCTCACTTACCAGGATATATTCCTATAGGTGATTATGGCATGAGAAGGCACATTATATGCTACTTTTTACATGACTATGTTCCTTCTCGGAGTGATCACGGTATTGTCATCCAAGGCAATCTCATTGAGAGAGAATGCTATAAACATTGAATTTTAGTTTTACTCAAAAATTTTGTCTCAGTATTTTTTTAAATTTTATTAAATTTACAATTGTGTGTTGAGTCACGTGATGTGTGAGTGAGAGACACACACATATGCCACAGCATATACGTGAAGATCAGTGGGCAACTTCCACGAACTGCTTCTCTTCTCCTATGGGATTCAAATCCCAACTCAGGTGGTGAGGGTCCTATGGCAAGCTTTTCCTGATGGGCCAACTTTTCAGCCAACATCTCAGGATTTTCAATGTACATCTCCTCTTAAATTAGCAGGAAATCTTCATGCAGAATGTATATATGTCTATATAACCACTTTCAAAATTCAATTTTTAAAAGGTACCCAGTGGTATCTTTTAAATCAGCAGATTGCCAGAACCTGGTGTGCAGAAACTCCGAGTTGTATTCTCCTAACAGCTGTGGAGGACAGGAGCCTGAAGTACATGTGTCAGATATGTTGATTCCTTCTGGTAGCTCTGCATGATAGCCTGCACCATGTTGGCTGCCCAGATTCTGTTGACCGCTGTTACTTTCCATTTCCTTGACTTAGAGATGCCTCTGTTCTACCCATGAAGGCTTTTGTGTGGTATCTTCTTTACCTGTGGACAGTGGTATTAAATCTGAGTTGAGTCAATCCAGATTAGAATATAGATTCTAGACTCCTCCTCTATATTATCTATTTCTCATCTTTCTAACTTACCTTATTTATTTTTATTTTCTTCCTTCCTTCCTTTCATCTATCTATCTATCTATCTATCTATCTATCTATCATATCTTTATCTATACCTATATCTATATCTGTATCACCTCTTCATCTCTCTTTTATTTTATCCTCTCCCTTCATCTCTCTCCTACTGCACTGTACAGATATTGAGGACCAGAGGAAGCACATTTCTATTAGTAGAGAAATGGTAGATGGAATTCAAATTTCCAAACAACTTTGAAAAACAGTCTCTATTATTTTTCTTATTTGTATGAGAATATGGAGTAGAGTTAAGTTACTGTGTTAAACCTGAGATCAGATTTGATATTTTTATTTAGCAATTAGAAAAATTGTAATATTAAGTGAATGTTTTGGATGAGTAATTTACTGCTATATAATTTAAACTGTGATGGTTCAATATACACAACTTCAAACCACTGGGCAAAATTATCACCTGCAATAACTTGGCAAGAATATAGACATATTTAACCAGTGTCTCATTGCACTGACTAATGCACATGCCTTTGACAATGGTTACAAGGGAGATAAAATTAGAACATAGCTGAAACGTTACAAGTACACCTATGAAAGCATAGAGAAACTTCATAAATTTTATTTTTTAAGAGAACTAAAGCCCAACCTCTTTTCTTTCACCAATAGCAAATGATTAAACAAACAAGTTTTTAAAAGAAATCCATTGAAATTATTCAAATAAACTGTGTGACTTGGCCTTGTAGCAAAAGTCAGATTAAGGGTGTTCACCTTCTCATTTCTCTACACAGATCCTAAGGACCCAGATTTAGTTGAGGAAAGGACATTGTCACCGATCACAACAACATATATTAAATGTTAAGTCTACTTTAAAAAATAAGATTTGGGTATGGATGTTCATACATCAAACTGGTAGGAAACAAGTGTATATAAAAAAAGCATGAAGGAATTGTGAGAGAATCTAAAGCCAACAATTGACTTTGAACTATAAAATCCAGTGTCTAGGTTGAAAGACTTTAAAATAGCAACCACACTAAATCCTTCAGTGACTGTGAAGGAATATGAGCCTCAGAGATCTGGAAGCCTGTGGGAACATTTTGTGAACACTTAGAGCAAAATTTGCTACAGGCTAAGGAGAATTTTCCTACTTACTATAAAGTGTGGTTGAATCCAACGTTCATTAAGATCATCTGGCACCGCAAATGAAGAGTCATGCTATATATTTACTTCAGAGGTCCAGCACCACAAAAATGAATGGAAATCTCCTTTAGTATCCAAGAAATTCACAAACATGCACATAAATTAAAATACCAACCACTTGTCTTTAACACCGAAATAACTATCAGTTTATGTTTTTGCTGTTTGAATAGCTACATCAAATTCATGAATTTTATTGTAATTTGTCTAAATGGTTTTGAAGTAAATATAAGATAAACAAAGAGAGAATGATACACTTATTTTAATAACTGATCTTAAATTATAATCCTTCATGATCCTTTTGAGTTTTAGTTAAAATAATAATATAAAGTCAGGACATGTATAGCTTATATGTGTTGAAGTAGATTTATTGACAAAACTAAGACAAGCATATTGGAAAATTGACGGAGAGATGACCAAACTGGGCCCCCTGAATATAGGTGACAATGATGTGGAGCTTGGGCAATATATAGAGGCACTAACAGTGGGACCAGGATCTAACACCAATGCATGAACTGATATTGTGGAGCCCATTCTCTATGGAGAGAGACCTTGCTAGGCCTCAGTACAGGATGGTGTGAAGGTAAGAATTTGGCCCTGTTTCAAGAGGCATTGAGACAGACTAGTTGACTTTGCAGGGGAGGCCTTATACTTTCTGTTGAAATGATGGGGTGGATGGGGTGGGGAGGGAGATGGAGGAGAGAAGGGCAGGGAATTGGGATTGCTATGAAATAAATAAATACATAAATAAAATTTAGACCATGTTGCTTATTATCTGTTCTTTCAAAGCTGAACTTTTGAAAACTGTCTGAATACTTTCTGGTCACATTTAATTTCACCAATTTTTGTGCTGGCACTAGACTGTCTCAGTTGTTTTGAAATAATAAAATATTAATATCAGTTTTATACATAATTGGACCATAGTTTATATTTTGCCTATCTATCTATAACTATCTGTCTATTTTTTTATTTATGGGTTTTATATTTATATATTAACAAAATCACATAGAAAGAGAATGGAGCTTCTTGTAATCTCAGCATTCATGATGCTAAGGACATACTGGATTACATAATGAGAACCTGTCTCCAAAAGTAAAAGAAACTATCCACAAACAAATGATAAAGGAAAACAAACAAACAAAGAGGGGAGAAAGAAAAAAGAAATAACAAACAAAATGAGACACTAAGCATATATGGATGCTAACTAAAATATATTTATGTATATGTTCAAGATATGCATATTTGAAAATTAATATGATTTGCAGAACTGGCATTCTCACCATGTTGTCAAGGTTGGCCTCAAACTTGTGATTGTTCTTTTTCTCAAGTGCTTATGGGTCAAGTCTCTTGAATACAAGCATATCACTACCAAATTAATTATTTAGGAATTAAATATTCACAAATAAGCATGTGGAACTTGGAAATTCTTTAATTTGCATTGAAAACATTATTGCTTTGGTGTTGAAACAAAACTGAAAACTGTATTTGCAGAATATATTCTATTAAAATAAATGGCTAAAATGCATTAAGGATTTTGCTAAAATAATTTTGAGCTATTTCTATAAGATATTCTTTCTTTATTGTGCTAATGAACATTGTAGATTACACAAAGGAGTTCACTGGAAATCAAGAAGTAATTATGCATAGTGTTCATTCCTTTGTCTGTGAAACTGTTATTAAAAAGAACATCACTTTGACTTTTCATCTTAAATTAGGTCTTATTTAAGGCATATGGAAAATTGCCGACTCTACAAAGAGCGGTAGCAATTATGGAACTATCTGAGTGACCCCCACCAGTCTAAAGTAGGATTAGTAGTGGTGATCACTTCACCTTCTGCCTAAGGCTGATATCTACTATAGCGAATGTATGTGCTCTGCACCGAGTATGCATTTCCACATGTTTTCTATTTATTTATTTAACCGCTGTCTTTCCTTTCCTGGTCACAGTGATATTATGTACACGTTAGTTATGTAGTCTTGCAATAAAATAAGGTGGCTTGGGAAACAGTAAATCGCACATCTGCTAACACCATGTAGTAATGGTAAATGGAAATGCCATGCTTTAATCTTGGGCAGTTGGTGAGCAAATAATAGTGATAGTACCTTGGAGATAGTTACACAGCTTGTATGGGATGCATATTTGTAATTTTTGAATAGAAATTTCAATGGACACACCTAGATGTTGACCATGAAGTTTATTTCTCTGAACACTCACGTAGAGGGAAACTGTTTGTTTGTTTCCTAGTCACCCACCAGGAATAATCACACAGAAACTATATTAATTACAACACTGTTTGGCCTATTAGCTCAGGCTTCTTATAAAGTAACTCTTACATCATAAATTAGACCATTTCTATTAATCTATGTATCATCATGAGGCTGTGGCCTTCTGGTAAGATTACGATGGCATCTTTCTCCTTCGGGAGCTACATGGCATCTCTCTGACTCTGCCTGCTTCCTCTCTATATCTCTGTTCAGATTTCTCATGTGGCCTTACTCTGATAAGCCATTGGCCAAAACAACTTTATTCATCAACCAATAAAAGCAGCACATATGCAGAAGGACATCCCACATCATCCTTCCTTTTCTAATTAAAAAGGAAGGTTTTGACTTTAACATAGTAAAATTACATATACAAACAATTATCAAGCAAGAAATACTTACGCTATTTAGTACATTTACATCTGGTAAATTAAGGAAATTTTATATCTAATTTGTCATTTATAATAACTAAGGAAAACTATAACTATCTAGTCTTCATCTCCATCAAAGACCTCAGAAGGATATATTACACAAGTAAACAGGAAGTGCAATGTAAGTAACTTCCAAAACCATAGAATTGACAGAAACATCTCGCTTCCTGGATAGTCACACAAAGTTCTTCTGTAGCGTTGGGGCATCCATCTTCTACCTGCAGGCTCATAGTATCTGACAAAATAGAATGTCTTTGAACTCAAATTTTGATGTCAAAATACCTTTAAATAGCTTAGCAGCCTGTAAAATTAAAAGTCTCTCTGCATCTATCTCATTCACAGTCAAAAGATTCAAAGAAAATACAATAATATACATAATCCAGACTCTCTGTGTCTTTTCCATCTTTATGTGGCTTTTTAAAATTACTTTTAGTCCTTTAATCTGTGTCTGTTTGTACTCTTTTATATTAGTTTTACTGTCTCTGTAAAGACTTTGTTTTATTTTTTAAAACTTTTTACTTCTTTTTAAAACTGTCAATACTTTTGTTCTTCTCTCTCCAGAACCTATATACATTTTTTAAATACACTATGTCTTGTTTAGAGGTCTTTTATGTCTGAATCTGTCCTATTGTGTACCTGTAATTATTTTTGACCAGGATCACCTTTTCTTTAAATGCTAAGTGGCTGTGGTTTGGAGTTGGCTAAGATCAACTCCAAAGCCCTGTTCACTGACACTGCCCCATCCAACATGGTGGAGGTATATTTAACTCCTCTGCTAGCATCAATGACAGCATCAAGGATCCTCTGCTAGCATCAATGGGCCGATGCTGTCATTAAGAAATGACTAGCACACTTCTCACAAAACCCATTTAAATTCATTACCTCCCAAAAGAGCCAGAGTTCCTGGTGCTAGCATGATCCAGGAAGCCACCAACTCTTAAAGTAACTGTACAGTTTTTGCTGCTAATGCAGAGTCAGGAAGCCTTTTCTTAAAGGAACTGCACCTCTGCTCACTGCCAGGAAACAAAACCTGTCTATAAAAAAGAGGTTACCAAGAAGCTGCACTTGACTCCTGTTTTTGTGTCTAGAGGCCCTCTTTATTTTCAGGTCTTATGTGGATCCATGCCCCAGACTGTGGGCACCATTTTGTAGATGGAGACTTCTCAATTGTTTCCTAGTTGCCCAGACCCAAATAATCACGTAGAAACTATATTAATTACAACACTGTTTAGCCTATTAGCTCAGGATTCTTATTAAGTAACTCTTATATTTTAACCCTTTTCTATTAATCTATGTATCACCATGAGGCTGTGGCTTCCGGATAAGGTTCTGGTACTGTCCTCCTTTGGCAGCTTCATGGTGTTCCTCTGACTCTGCCTACCTTCTCTCTACATCTCTGTTTCCCACCTGGTTTTATTCTTCTCAGTCATAGGTTGATTATCAACCAAAAAAAGAAGCAACACATATACAGAAGGACATCCCACATCACACCCAAAATGGCCAGACATCATAAAGATAACTCACAATGTAAAGGCAAATAAATTGGAACTGTATCATAAATGATTTATTTGCAGTAATATTTGACTGATGCTCTAGTTTGTGACATCTGATTTTTCATATAACCTCTAAGTTTTCATATTAAGTAAATGCTAAGAGATTTTTGTTAAGACATTCACAATTTAAAATTTTATTAAAATCTTAGATTGATTAACCAAATATAAGGATTATCATTCCCCAGATATTTCTGTGTGGGGAAGAGACAAGTACTTAAGGTTTACTCATTGATTCATTGGCTGATTTGTTTTAAATTTGTTATGATACAAATTTTTCAGAAACAGTAAGCTTCAGGTGGTACTGAAGGTTTTGTGGACCCCCTGGAGTCCTGTAGTGAACTTAGATATTCTTCTAGGAAAAAAATAAAGGAGTACTATTCTTTCACAGTGTAGTCTTTCCACATTGTGAAAGCTTATACTTAGGCTTCCTCTGGGAATTTATCATAAATATCATGGTAATTTATCAGAGACTTCTTTATGTTGAATTTGTGTAAGGGTTTATATTTAATAGTATCTTGATAACTTTGCTAGGAGGAGATTAAATGTTAATGCAAAATGTGTTGAATCTCGTGAATTATGCTAGGGTGAATCCATTTAAAAGTCATAGCATTATTTGAGCCAGAATATAATAGCTATCAGAAAAATTACAAATTCTAGCTCTGCATTTTAAAAAAAATCAAAGCACATTTATTCACTGAGTAGTTTTTGTTTTTCATTTCACTTATGTAGATAAATTAGAATTCCTATAAGTTTAGAATGTGCTCAGTTGTTAAAGTAATCTACCGCCATCTAGTGTCAAACAAGGGAAACTTCACTATTCAGAGATAATAACTATTAAACGAGTAGCCGGTTTTTATAACTACATAAGTGAAGTAAAGTTTTGATGATATGAGATATACAAATCTCTTCAAGTATCAGTACATAAAAATACCTTTGATCACACTCTAAAATAAGGGGATTTTAAATGTAATAGCTATTATTAAAAAGATGTGCTGGATTTAACATTTAATGTGCGTGATTATTAGGACATTTTATTTTTATTTCACGAGAAATAAAATATCTGTCTATAAAAATTATATCTTGAGGGTAACAAGCAGCTGTCTAATCGGACTTACGGTGACCTGAGAAAAGAATTCACGCTAATTATTCCTGACAAAAGAGGGCCCAGACTGTAGAGGCAAATCTACTTCAGCCATTTTCCCTGATCAGTATATCTTATAGCTGTATTGTAAATTCCAATCCTTATACCAACAGATTAGTATAGCTCTCACCATTCAAAAAAATATTCTTTGTGGAACAGATGAAAACTACTACAGAGATTCGTCACTGATCAAACTGCAGAGAATAAGTGGCCTTGACATATTCTACCAATTTTCTACACCTACAGTACAAGCTCCACACATAACGCAAAGGGTATATTGAGAAAAAGAGAGAAGAAATCTTGTAATTATCAGAGGAAGGGAGGAGCAAAATATAAGCAAAGGGGCCAAGACAGTGATGTGAAAATCCACAGACACAGCTGACCTGAGTTACTGGGAGCTCGCTTACTCCTGACTGTTAGCTGGGAAACAAGCATAATACCAAACTAGGTCCTCTGGATGTGGATGACAGTTGTGTGGCTTGGGCAGTTTGTCCAAACACTGGTAGTAGAACCAGTATTTACTACCACAGATAGTAGAACCCTACCTAGTACATGAAGAGACCTTTCGGAGCCCATTCCCTATGGAGGGATACCTTACTCAGCCAAGATACAGTGGGCAGGCCCTCAGTCCTGCCTCAGAGTGTTGTCCTAGACTTTATTGACTCCCCATAGGAGGCCTCACAATCTCCGAGGAGTGGAAAGGGTGGGGTGGGGGAAGGTAGGGGGAGCAAGAGGAGTGGAGGGGGAGAAACTTGGATTTATATAAAATAAAATAATTTTTTAAAAATGGAATAAAATAAAAAAGAATGAAAAAGAAGTCAGAGGAAATGGATGTCTCTTTCTTGATATTAACTTCTAAACATTATAGTGAAGTTGCACCCATTTAATCCCAGCAACTGATTGGTCCAAACAGGATCTAAATAATCATGATGCCGGTTGACATGCCCATGTGGGTAGGAGAAAGTCCATAGGGTCCCACACTTAAATGAATAACTGAAGGTAATCAATGACTGATGTGTAGGAAAATGATTAGTTTCATAGGCAAAAGTTTCATAATAGGTTCCAAAAGGTTATATAATTCGAAAAGGTTAGCCCTAAATTCATTTACACATAAGAAACACTAAATAGGTTAAATGTAATCAAATAATATAAGATTTATATGCGTGGTGTGTATGATATGATATGTGAGTTTATATGTATACATACAAACATATGATTTGTATGTGTATTATACTTGTGAAGACAGAGAGAAAGAGAGAGATGACAGGATCAGAAATTCCAACAAGAGAAGTTTGAGGAGTTGGAATTGGGAAAAGGAAAATCAGAAATAATAATGTGAATTAAGAATACTTATATATGATATTCTCAAAATATCATATATATGAACAAAAGACAAACAGAATTGTTTATGAAGTGTTTTAGCATGATCAGTATTCCTATATAAAAACTCAATATAACATCAGTATCACAGATACTGAGAAAAACAATAAATGAAGGGGACCTTCTGAAACTGAGATAACCAAATAAACCCAATTAAAAAATGGGGTACAGATTTAAACAGAGAATTCTCAACACAAAAATCTCAAATGACCCAAAGACACTTATGAAACTGCTCAACATCCTTAGCCATCAGGGAAATGCAAATTAAAATGACTATGAGATGTCGTCTTATTCCAGTCAGAATGGCTAAAATCAAAAACAGCAATAACAGCTTATGTCGGAGAGAATGTGGAGTAAAGAGAACACTGGTATATTATTGTTTTATATATCCTTATCAATTAAATGGTTAGTAATTTTGAACATTCAATGTGGACCAAGAAGTCTGACTGTAATAATCTTGAATCAGTAACACTAGATCTAATCCAAAACATTTTTGCTTTTATATTTAGCAAACTTTCTATGGTAGTAGTGCATATTTTAAATCCCATATTGATTAACTAGAAAACATAGCATTAATGAGGTTCTTATTCTACTTATTCCTCTCTTGTCAAGAATAAGGAAACATCACTATTTTATTATTATTCCTTAGAACTTTGGATCAATAGGAAATTAATTCTAACAGTTCATTTATATAGATACTGGAAATGCCTTAAATTCTTAAAGATAGAGTGATTTTCTTTTTCTGGTGATTTTTCCATTCACTTTGAATGCCACATCGAAATGAATCTCCACAAAATGCTAAAATCTACAAAACCTTCAACTTAATGCTAATCATTAAATATTGAAAATGAGATAAAATAGATGAAAACCTTGATCTCAGATTGCAGAGAAAATTTTGCTTATATATTATGTTGTGGATATTATAGTATTTTTCTTTTATTACTATCAAAATAAAATATAATAAGATGAAACGAAATCTACCATATTGAATTTGGCTACCTCTGCTTCTTTGTCAGCCAAGCAGTGTCTGGTATGGGTTCCATCTCATGGAATAGGCCTTAAGTCAAATCTGTTATAGTTTTCTCATTCCCACAACCAGGCAAGACACCATTGTAGACATAGAATTAATGGATGGATTCATTTTTAGGTTTCATGAGGTCCCATTTATTAATTATAGATCTTAAGACCTGCACTAATGTTTTTCTGTTCAGAAAATCTTTTCCTGTGCTAATTCAGATTATTATTTTTTTCCATCAGGTTTAATTTTTCTAGTTTTATTATTTGGTCTTTGATCCACATAGGCTTGAATTTTGTGCAGGGTTATAAATATGGATTTATTTAAATTCCTCTATGTGCAGACATCCAATTTAACCAGCATCATTTTTGAAGGTGTTTCCTTTTTCCAGTGTGTATTTCTGGCCACTTTATCAAACATTGCATATCTATAAGAATATGGCTCTATGTCTGTGTCTTCAGTTGAATTCTATTCAGTGTGTCTGTTTTTGTGTGGATAACATGTTTAGTTGCCACAGCTCTGTGGTGCAACTTGAAATTGGGGATTGTGATACCTCTGGCCATTTTTATTATTCATTATTGTTTTTAACTATCTTGTTTTTTGTTTTGTTTTGTTTTTGTGTGTATGTACTTTTCCATATGGAGATGTCTTTTCAAGATCCGTGAAGAATTGCTTTGGACTTTTGATCTGGTTGCACTCAATATGTATGATAAGATGGTCATTTTTATTGTTAATCCTATTGATCCAAGAGCATGGGAGATGTTTCGATCTACTGATATCTTCTTCAATTTTATTTTATCTTTCTTCAAAGACTTGAAGTTTTTAATCACACATGTCTTTCACTTGCTTAGAGTTACCCCAAGACATTTTACACAATTTGAGGCTACAGTGAAAGTTGTTATTTTCCTCATTTCTGATTTCTTTCTCAGACTGTTCATTATTTGTATATGAGTTCTATTTATTTTTCTGAAATATTTTTTTATTCCAGCTACATTTGCAGAAAGTGTTTTCAGCGTAAGACTTGAAGATATTGTTTAATATATTTTGATTTTGCTTGCCCAATTTAAGATACTTTATTTTCTGGATACTGGGCATTGAGAGTAAATCACAGTCCCCAGAAACCCATGTACTTTGCTATTAAGAACTTTACCAAGTGCTGATGTGCTGCCTCTTTAGTATGCTAAGTTTTTTCAATGCATTTCACATTTGCATATCTTCTATTGGTAATAGAATTTCCTATCTTAAAGCAAGTAGAATATTTATTTCCAAAGAACTTTGTATAACTTGCTTTCTCTTGACAAAAGATGGCAAAGGAAAATGCATTTTGAAAATTTGAGTCATTTTTACCCAAACTCTGAACCAAATAAAGAATGATATAAATATGGCAATTTCTCAGAAAACTAGTAATCAATCTACCTCAACACTCAGGTATACCACTTTAGGGCATATACCCAAAGGATGGTCAATCATACCAGAAGGATACTTACTCAGCTGTATTCACAGCAGTTTTATTTGTAATAGCTAAAACCTGGAAACAACCTAGGGTCTCCTCAACTAAAGAAAGGATAAGCAAAGTATGCTACATGTACAAAATGGAGTATTACTAAGTTGTTGATTTGAAGGCAAATGGATGGAACTAGAAAAAAAATCATCCTGAGTGAGGTAGCACAGACAAACATCATTCATAAGTGGATATTAACTGTAAAGTAGAGGATAACTGTGCTACAACTTACAGACCCAGAGATGCTAGGTAACAAAGAAGATTCATGGGGGGATGCATGGGTCTCCCTAGGAAGGGAAAAAAGAAGAGATCTCCTGAGTGGAATAGTGGTTAGTGGGGATGGAAACTTGATGGGTCAGGTTGGACAGGTGTGGGGGGCAAGATTACTGAGGGAAATGACTTGCACAGGGAGGCATTGTAGGGTTAGATAAAAACCTACAAGGATAGTGCCCACTAAATCTACAAGGATGACCCCAGCTAAGACTCCTAGCAACAGTGGATACATAGATTGAGCAGGCCAGCTCCTGTGATCAGATTGGGGACTACTCCAGTTGTCATCAGAGAGATTCCATCAGTTGATGTGAGAAGACCTACAGCCAAACATTAGGCCAAGCTTGGGGAATCTTGCAGAATGGAAAGAGGAAGGATTGTAGGCACCCGAGAAGTCAGGACATTATGAGAAAACCCACAGAAACAACAAGCCTGGCTCACAGTAACTCATAGAGTCAGAACAAAAACCAGGGAGCCTACATGTGACTGACATAAGCCTTTTAAATATATATGACAGTTGTGTAGCTTGGTCTCCTTATGTGATTTCTAATAACTGGAACAGAGCCTTTCCCTAACATTTTGCCTGGTTCTTGGATACCTGTTCCTCATATTGGATTGTCATGTCTAGCTTAAATACACGGGGAAGTGCTTAGTCTTAGTGCAATGTGATATCCCATGTTTTCTTGCTACCAAAGAGAAGAAGATTATTTTCTGAACAGAAACATAGGAGAAGTAGATTGAGGACAGACAGAGGGGAGGTGGGGAAAGGAGATGGGAAGAGAGGAGGGATTGGGAAACTGAAACAAGGATCTAAAATAAATTAATTAAATTAAATTCAATCACTAAGTTAGTGATTGTAAGTCATAATCTAGAATTTCTTCTATCAATTTTCAGTCAGTTAAATTTGAAATACAGTCTGTAATAGGAAATGACTCTGCAATACTTGTAGAAAAATGAAGGAATGTAGTCAGGGTTATGACAAACATTATTAATGGGTAACACATATGAAGGTTCTAATATTCCTAAAAGGATGTATACATACAGACTTAAGAGCAACCAGAATATATGAAATATTTTATATAAATATGAAAATTATAAATGATTTTGTAGATATTTTAATAAAAATCAATATGCTATTTGGTAAGAGACAATAAAGACTACCTTATTACATATGGTACAGCCAGTGCAGCAAATATTACCCACTCTGCTTCGTGTTCTACAGCTCTGTATTGATGTACACGAATATTATATACTAGTGCATCTACCACTGTGATGTCAATTTAATAAACCACCAATGCAGGTATGCTAACGTTTAAGAGGAATGTCTTCTACCTGCTTCAACACTGAAAGGTATCAGAGGTAACTTGACTCCCAATTTTGTTAGTAACCAATTATGCTCTAATGGTCGGTGAGGAGAGTGAAGTGATGGCAAATAGTAACACTCACATGCTTTGCTTTACATATTCCTTGTAACATAGCAGGAAGAAGCGTGTTCTCAAAGATTCTTTAAGAGGATATTGTTAGCTATCATATAATGCACTAACACTGTGGATTGCTATGTTATATGAGCGTCTCTCTTTTTGTTGTTTAATTTATTAGATTAAAAAAAATACCAATCCAAGTTCCCATTCCTTCCCCTCCTCCCATTCCCTCCACATACCTTCCCGGAACCCCACCTCCCTGCAATCCTCAGAGAGGGTAAGGTACATTGCTTTGTGGAAGGTCCAAGGCCCTCCCTACTATATCTAGGCTGAGCAACGTGTACATCCGAGAGAATAGGTTCCCCAAAAGCCAGTGCATACAGTAAGGATTAATCCTGGTGCCACTGCCAGTGGCCCCTCAGTCTGCCCCAGCCATACAACTGTCAACCACATTTAGAGCAACTAGTTTGGTCCTATGCTTGCTCCTTTCCAGTCCAGCTGGAGTTAGTGAACTCCGATTAGCTCAGGTAGACTGTTTCAGTGGATGTACCTCTTTGCTCATAGTCTCATTCCTCCCACTCCTCAACTGTAATTTTGGCAACTCAGTACAGTGCTCTGATGTGGTCTCTGCCTCTGTTTTCATCAGTTGCTGGATGAAGGTTAGCATCATATTTAAGATATTCTTCAGTCTGACTACAGGGCAAGTCAAGATCGAGCCCCCTCTCCTCTATTGTTACAAAAGCATTTGTTCAACTATGTTCACAGCAGCATTATTTATAATAACCAGAACCTGGAAACAACCTAAATGCCCCTCAACTGAGAAATGAATGAAGAAAATGTGGTGAGTACTACTCAGCAGAAAAAAGCAATGACATCTTGAATTTTTCATGCATGGATGGAATTAGAAAGCACTATCCTGAGTGAGGTTATCCAAACCCAAAAAGATGAATACGGTATGTACTCACTCATAAGTGGATACTATCTATAAATGAAGGATATTGAGCCTATAGTTTATGATCCTAGAGAAGCTAAGTAATAAGGTGAACCCAAAGAAAAACATATATAGATCGACCTGGAAATTGGAAACTAACAAGATCGCCTGACAAAATTGGGAGCATGGGGGTAGGGGAAGAAGGGAGGATGGAAGGGGATGAGGAGGGGAGAAGGGAAGGGCTAAGGAGAACTTGAGGGAATGAGGTAGTCAAGGTGGAGGAAGGACAGAGGTGAGAGCAAGGAAAGAGATATCTTGATTGAGGGAGCCATTATGGGGTTAGCAGAAACCTGGCTCTAGAGAAATTACCAGGAACCCACAAGGATGACTCCAGCTAGGACCTTAAGCTTCTCTTTTCTTCATTAGAGGCCCTGTTTTTATTTGATTGGATGAAAAGAGAGAAGGATATACTACATACTCTGTAACAGTTGTTACAAAACTAAGTAGCAGTGTAAACATTTGATAATGCAGATAAAAGTGCTCTGAATGGAAAATGACAATAATTATAAAAGTCAACATTGCACAGACATATGAACACGCACACAAATACACACAGAAAGAGGATGGGGAGCTTTAAGGCCTTTATTCTATTATGTTAATTATAAAACTTTATTCTTTCAGTGATGCTCCACCTCATTAAGATAAGACTGATTTATCCATCCTTGGCTATATTTTAAGGAGATAAGAGACACAAACTGTGCTTAGGAAATCTTCAAGTGCTATTTTTAAAAGGAAAGATAAGCTTTTAAAAGTTGTGCTTAAATCAGGAAGTTGTCTTATGGAAAAGGCATATTCTGTAGTGTATTCTCTTAGGATCTTAATGGAAAATTTAAAACCTTGGGAAACAGATAATAGACAGTCTTATAATTATAATGTTCTGATTCTTCTGACATTGGCAACAGCATCATGAGAGAAAAAAGAACCCCCCCCCCTTTTTTTTTTTTTTTTGGTTTTCGAGACAGTGGTTCTCTGTGTAATAACCCTGGCTGTCCTAGAACTCACTTTGTAGATGAGGCTGGCATTGAACTCACAGAGATCTGCTTGCTCTGCCTCCCAAGTGCTGTGATTAGAGGCATAAGACACAACCACCCAGTCAAAAGAATTGGGGTACACATTCTTTAATGTTCAGACAGCAGCAGCTTTAATTCAAATATGTAGGAGTCAAACCAAATTCACATGTATAGTGGCTACACTACCATGTCCAAGGGCATCAATATAATTATAAAATCATTTTATCTATTTTGTTTTTTTTGTATTTTTGAACTATCCATTGTTATTTACATTTTTATTATAATGATAGAAAACAATAATAGTGGGGGAAACTGAATTTTTATTATTCAATTTAGAATTCTCCACCAATTATATTACATAATATTTAATGCATTTCTGAAATCAAATAAGCCTATAGAAAGAGCTGTGAGAAATTCTCCTTTGAAACACAAGTTTTGGGGAATAAGAACTATGAGCATGGTGATTGGAAAGGATGCCCAGAAGGTATGTCTGCTGTTTGGTGATTATTTCTTTTTCATACATTGGATTCTTTAAGAATGAATTTGTAAAATTAAGGTCAAATTTCATAAATCTTTTGGATCTCTGTTATTTGAGTTTGTTGTAATTTGAAACTACAAATCATGAAAGAAATCTGATCTTGGATGTTTGCAAAACATATCTAGATTTAGTCTCTCCCCATTCTTAGAGTAGTGATTATAAGCAGGCCACATAAGATTGTAAAAGAATCATATACTTGTTACAAATTGAAGACTAATATAATTGTCTTTTACTTAGAACTCACATTGTTCATGTATTCTATTAGTTGGCATGTTGCTACAGTAATAACTTAAGATATACAATTCTTAGTGAGTGATTTTATATAGCTAGCAAATAAAAAAATAGTGAAGTCTGAAGACACGCCTGACTGCTGTTGTAGCTGTGCGATGCTTTGTGTGTATTAATTTGCATGCTGACAGTTTTTTGTTTTACTGACTGGCTTATTAATAGTCTTAGCAAGCCAACTCTTTGGCTTTAAACCTTCCTCATTATTTTAAGTTCTGTGTTCTATCTGTTGCTGTTTCTCAACCTATAAGCTATTAAAATGTGCTGGCTGTAAGGATTCATTCTGTAAAATCACACAACATGTGTGTAAACTGCATTATTGTCTATGAAATATTTATTTCTTAAATAGTTACTTTATTTTCCTACAGACATCTGCTACTACTGAATGAACAAGATTGACACAGCTTGAATTTTATGAAGGTATCTATAGAAATATTAAAATGCTCCTGAATAAAGTCAACTATCAAATTTATTAACTGCTAGCAATATTATCTACAGGCAGTTTGCATGCAGTTGATAGTATTTCATCATGGAAGCCCTTGTCTCATGTTTATGTTTTCATTTTTAATGCAAATGTGGTGGTGCAATTTTTAATCCCAACAATCTGGAGAGAGAGGCAGGAGGATCACAGCCATCCCTGGCTACCTAGCAAATTCAAGGCCACTCTGGGCTTCAAGAGAACCGTTTTCAAAACAATAAAACAAAATACAAATAAACATTAAAGGACACAGCTTACATTTTGAATTTATTTGAAGACATACAACATGTATCTCAGTTCCTAAGTATGCTACCTTGAGCCACAATTGGTCTGTTTCTATTTTTACAATGTGACATTCAGGAGAGCTGAAAAGACATTATAAACATAGAGAATAAGACTAGAGTGTTACAGGCACAATCAAAGAATGACCATAGCCACAAAAATCAGAAAAGGCAAGGATCTTGATTCTCTACCAGAGCATTCAGCCCAAATGAGAAGCTTAGTTTTGACCCAGTGATGTGAATTTTTCAAGCACACAACTTTGACATAATGACAAAAAATACTTGCTGCCACAAGCCACCAGATCTTGTTTTGTTTGCTTTGTTTTTGCACTAGTTTTACAGCAGGCAGAAGAAACAGAGTTCATTTCTCTTGATAAAAAATTGCCAGCTGTAGATGCTATTTATCACTTATCTGATAAATAACTAAAAAAATTTATTTTATTAAACATCTATTATATACAAAAGTTTTATGTCCACAAATTCTTTTTTTTTTTAAATTGTCAAGTCTGAGCTGTGAGGAAAACATTCCAAACTGATCTTGTAGGGACACCATGGACTACCAAGTTCCACTATAATAATGTTTTCCTTTTACTTATTTGCTCTGGTCATGTCTGACATAGCAATGGAATCCAAACTGCAAAAGCAAGTTACAAACACTTATTTTCTATAACCGACTTGTCTATATTATTATTATTGCTACTGTGTTTTTGAAGAGTTCTTTGGTATGTGTTTTCATATATAATTGATTTCAATTCATATATATATGATCATCTACAGGAGGCATAAAATATCAAATTAATTACCACACTTTACGAATAAGATATGTTGACTTGCTGGTACCAGAAAATAGTGTTAATTATATTTGTGGTGAAACATTTATATTTAGTCTGAAGATAAACTTGAATATTGAAAATTCTTGATCTTCACATGACCAAGCAAAATGTCTCGATGACACAACTTAATCATAGGAATGAGGTAACTGGAGAAAGTCCTGTGTACAGTCCAGACTAATACTAACAGGAAGAGGAGATAGACCTCCCTGGCAAATAAAAATGTACTGTCGTTCCAATTCTGAAAGGTCAGCATGGGTTGAGGTTATTGGTCTTTTGAGTAATCAGAGTCAGCATTCGGTAAGTGCTTAAGTATTTCTCCTCAATAGTCCTAGACACTGTGCTGGTCCTAGACTACTGCACCTCATCCGTCTTGTCCAGTTCTCAATATATCAATTTGCCATGTTTGTAGGCACTTTCTGCATTTGTGTGTGCATCAGTACAGTTTTCCTTAAGTATGTGAAACTCAGCTTTCAATGTCACTCATGTAAACCCAAAACTTCTGTAGTTTTTTTTTTTCATGTTTTATCTAACTTTGTAAAATCTGTCATGTTACCCTGAAGCAATCATATCTTTAGGCTGAATTCAGCATTCCAAATGGTGTTTTCACTTCCCCTCACTTTGACTTTCAAACTTGATACCCTTTCTGACTTTTTTTAAATTGTCCCACATAGTTCACAAGCTTGCTATTGCTAACTTTCTTAATTTAAACATTTAAACTTCAACCAGTGTTTACCTCTGAGGCACACTGCATTTTAATAGCTTCCTATTCTTAACAAATTTACATTTTCATACGTACAAACTTAGTATATTCTGGATTTAAAATGTAGAAGAGAATTACACTTTATTTGTACTCCAGATTTAATTTGATAATTGATATTTTATAAAAAGCATAAAATTAATATATTAAAATGTTTATCTTGACATATATTTAGTAAGGAAGAATCAATTTAAATCTAGAAAAACAAAATAAAATACCAATGTAAACACTGTATTAAATCACTGGTTACATCTCTTCAGTTAATAGAGTTTCAAGGATCTAGGTCTATAATAAGTTTTTGAAAATGGTAAGAGCAGTTTGAGAAAAAGAAAAAGAAAGGAAAAATCACTGTAGCTTGTCTCTCTAGTCCTTCTCATTTGACCGGTGGAAGATTTCCATCATCCATTGAAACAATAACGAATGCTAAGGAAAGAGGAAAAAGAATGAGGATGGATTTACATTTTATATACTGTTTAAAAATGTAGAACATTTGGAGAAAGGAACTTTCAGATGTAATTAGTATATCAAGAAACGATGAAGCAGAAAAATACTTTAGCGGAGGATGGAATACATGTTCTTACCCTCAAAGGAGAAGCTTCTAAACGCTGGAGAGACCAGGCTCCGTGTTTTTGACGAGGGGATTGAAAGGTACAAAACACAGAGCAGAGTAGGTATGTTAACAGCGACAACTGCAAGCCTGAAGTGTTCTCTGAATAGCCGAAGCTTTCGTCAGTACCACAACCCAGCACTAAACCCTCTGTGACTACTGGACTAAACAGCCAGGAATCTAAGAATATCTCCAGAAAATTAATAGGCTAATGGCACCAACAACCAAGACTCTGAAATATAGCATAACAAAAAAAAGCTCATAGTTATTTAACTTACTATCCCTCTGTAATGACAAAAACACAACTTTAAAAGGTTTATATCTGAACTTTGAGTAGGATAAACTTACTTTTGTAGTTTTATATTCAAGAACAATAGTTCATACATATTTGATCATTATATATAATTTTTTTTTTTATAATTCATGTCATAAGATTTCTGAGTTTGGTCACACAGTTATATTCTTGTCCTCCAGGGGGCACTGGAATATAAGGGAAATCAGCTTACAGGCCTATTTTAAATTCTGTAGGAAAATATTCAATTTTCACTGTGCAGAGTTTATTTTGACATTTTCCATATGCAAAGCCTGCAGTCTTCTGGTACACTTCTGAAAACTACAGATCTCCATGTGGGAAATGGTAGAGGCTCCTCCACATAAGAAAACTCCTCCCGTTCCCTTCAAAAGAAGTTTCTATGTTAAAATGGGCCTTATTTTACACTATCAGACATGTGATGCATGTATGTAATATTTGAGTAGTAAAGGAAATACAAAGTGAGAATTGACTGATTCTATAGGACGATTTTCCACGACGCCTTCTAGTGTTCAATGCTCATATTTTAATAAAATAAGGGTGTTGTGGAATAGCTCAATCAACTGAAAATTTACTACTAGGAAAAGTCTACACACTCAATAATTCTGAATAACAAGCTGTTAAAAGTCATTCAGTGTACTTATGCTACCAAACTGAGTCAATATGCTGTGCATTAGTCTTTCTGATTTTGCTTCTCCTGTCTGAATGACTGTTGTTTTCCAGTTGACATTCTATTTGCCTCCACTCATGACACTCTTGGTAACCACCCTTCTGTACCCAATTTCCATGTGAACCATTTTTAAACACTACATGAATGACACCATATGGTTATTTGTCTTTCCTTACCTGATTTGATGCATTCTCTTCCATGGTCTTTTATGTTGTCCTCAAAATGATGCATATTTTTTATACATCAAAAAATTTTCTCTTTGACATATACCAACTATTCTACATATATTTATTCATTGATTCTTAGTTGATTCTATATTTGGTCTTTTGTGAATATATACTGTGTCTTTTATATATAAATGTGCACATAATGTGGTATCACCAGGTCACTGGGTTTTACTTTTAAGAGTTTGGACTATTTTTAAGCATCTGTCGCAATGAGCATATTTATATCATACACATCAGCTGTGGATAGGGCTCCTTTCTGCATATCCTCAACAGCATGGGAGCACAGTTTAAGGTAATATAACATTGTGATTTTGATTTACAGTTCCCTGTGGTTTTATCGCTGAGACAGTAGATTCTGGACTTTTAATTTGATGGAAGATTGCTGTTGCTTACTTTTCTATTCAGTCATTATTGTTTTTCTCATGTTCTTCTTCTTTATAACTCAGTCTTGAGCTAAATAATCCAACCATTTCTTCTAGACTATTGAATTGTTTCTGTATAGTGGCTACTAATAGTCTCATGATACTTTGTATTTAGACTAGATACATGTTATTTAGTGCATTTCTACTTCTTTAGGTTCTCACTCATTTATTGTATTGCTAAGGCTTTTTTACACTCAGTTTGCTTTTCTAAAAACCATTTTTAGTGTTATTGAAATTTTCTATTGTTTTTATTATTTCTCTTTTCCCTATTTTTATGTTATCTTTATTATTTCTTTCTACCATCTTTGGGCTTGCGTGATTATTATTATACTTTTATTCTTAATAGGGCTATTTAGATTTGAGAACTTTCTTCTAGTGATAGAGCTATTTGTGATAATAAAATTCCTCTTTTAAGAATTATTTTTGCTATATGTTGGGTTTTGAGTTGCTTTATTTCCATTTATCTTAGGCTCCTGTTGTGCTACATCTAACTGTGTGGGCACAGGAATGCCACTGTAGAGACACGGCAGCCAGAGGACAACTTGGGAGGACGGGTTCTCTCTTTTCACCTTGTGGTTCGAGAAACAGAACAAGGGCCATCAGGCTTGGTGGCAAGCAGAGCTATCCACTGAGCTACCTTGACTATGAATGCTCGTATTCTCTTTTGTTTATATTTGTGCAGCATTTCATGTACAGTCCATTTACTATGAGCCCAGGCTTCTCCATAAGAACAAGGGAATCTTGACAGGAAGCATGGAGCTGAGTGTTGCGGCTTTTCAGTCTGTTTAGGCTCTCTGTGTATTTCCAGTGGAGATTAGAATCTTTTCACATTCAAGACCATTATGGAATGTGAAGATTCATTGTTTTCGTTGTTTCAATTTGTTCCAATTTCATATATCATTTACTCAATTTTTATTTATGATTTTTATTTGGAATTACCTGGTTTTCCTAAGTGTTAGCTTTTGATTCATTGATTTACAGTTTCTCTGTCTGCTATATTTGGTTTAAAATATTTTATAGTGATAAGCTTTTTTTAAATTTTTGGACAATATTTACTTTGCTATTTTGTATTACACTTAATTTTGCTGCTAATATTTATTTTAAAGGGTAAAATACATATTAGTGAAAGTGCTTCCTCATTATAATCAAGCACTAATGATTTTTTGGAAGTTTGTGAGAAAAATAAGAAGTTAATATTGTTTGATATGCGTAGTCATTGGCCATCACATTATACTAGAGTTAAATAAACAAATTAGCAACTCTCTGGAATAAAGGTTAGACATTTTTTCTAGATTGTGGAAGGAATTATATGACACTTAGTAAGATGAGTTGATGTATAAAATTTAAATTCAAATACTTTTATCTCATGAGAAGATAGTTATACAGAAATTGTACAGAGACATAAGTCAATTGGCTTTAATTTTCAACTCGGTGGAGAATAAGATTCCAGATTTTTTAAGTGCTGTCTAGGCTAAGTGTCATAAGGTTATAATCCAAACTACTAAGAAAGTTGAGGTAAGGATGATTATAAATTTTAAGTTGCTATACAGTGAGTTTATGGCCACCCTGAGAAGCCTAGGAAAACTTTATCTCAAACAAACTTTTTTTATGTAGAAAACTGTGTATATATTTTAATACATAAAAACATATTTCATAGGTATATGGAGAGAGAAGGAGACATAGAGAGGGGGTATGTAGCTTACTAGTAGAGTCCCACTTAGCAGAGAGCCCTAGCTTAAGTCTGTAGCACACAATTTAAAGTTTGAAAATATTTGAATGCGCAAATTTTTCACTATTTCATACCCTTTAAACCGTGGTTCCAAACTACTCAAAATCAGATGCCTGACATGGAGGTGAGACTGAAATATAAGAAAAAAAAAATCATCCTCTCCTACTCCTGTACAGAGAACAGAGGAACACTCAATCAAATGAAATATAGAAGAATGATAATCATTACAACTAATTACATTTTACCTAATAATTTTGCCTAAGGACTTGACGACAAAATTAATTTTTTTGGACACTAAAACTTGACATTATGGCCTCTTGATCCATTGCTTCCTCTAAAATACTTGCTCTTTAATAACCTTGGAAGTTTGAATTATTTCAAGGGCATGAATTTCGAGGAAACGGTCATTTCTCATAGACATTAATTAGTCCTTGAGGTTGATGACATTAGCAAATTTTGTGATTGAATTTACTCAATCTGAGTGGCCAGGAGTCAGTACCATTACACAGACTTAACTGTTTTCTTAAGAATATTTGAGAATTAATAGCTAACCTTATTTCAGACATTTAATTTTTATAAATCGAATGAAATTATAAACTGAGAAATGTACACATACAGTGCTATATTCTGTAATGTCTTAGGATAGCATCCAAGGGCTGTTTTGTACATTTTACTTTTGTTTGGAGCTGAGATGAAGTCTTGGGGCACCAGTTAATTGGATGCCAAGATATCAAACAACAGGACTGATAAGCATTCAGAGAGCTGCCTTCTTTACAGAACTTGTGTTGGATAAATGATCAGCGAGCTGTATAGCATTGGCTTTTCTGTCTCAGCTTAATCTTTATGTCCTGTAGATGTGTTTCAAATGAAACTGCCTGTTCCAAGCAGAGATTCAAAGAAAGATTAGAAAATGGCCTGGAATGCTAGTGTTTCCCTGGTAAAATATATCAGTGGTCTACCCTGGCCAAATAATCTTCTAAGACAGACCTCTGCTAATGTGATTCCTTCAAAGGAAGGTAACAAGTGTGGTAAATTATTGTTCCATTTGAGCACACAAGTAAATTTTAAGAAATTTAAGATGAAAGATAAATTTATGCATATTCATGTAAAATGTACACAATTATATGTCAAACAACAGCTACATTATGTAACAATAATAATTATTTTCAAGCTTGCAATAGCACTAAGGACATGCTCAATATGCAATCTTAAGAAAATGCTATTTAGAATATACTTTTCATAATGTAGAAATTTTAACATGATGATTAAAAAGATTATGAAAGAGCACAGAAAAAATTATCAAAATTTGTTTGAGAGTATAGAAATTTTGACATAAAATATAAATGATGGGTTGTTTTCATTTCCGTGAATTATCAACTCCAAACGGTGTGAAAAAGAAAGCAGATGAAAAAAAAATGTGACTCTTTAAGTAAAAAGAGGGCAGCTCAGCAGGTAGGCCTGCTCAGTGTGTGTGTGGAAAAATATATGCCAAGTGATAAAAGAAGATGAACCATGTGCTCCGCTATATAAATAGTCTCCATTGACAAATATTCAGGAAAATTGATAAAACATGAGTTCCATCTGATATACTGTAGTGCTTCTATAAGTAATAGTCCATATGGTTTGGTCTGGCACAACGATAAATCTCTCCATACCTTGATGTTCTCACTTCACCTCAATAAGAATTTATGTACAATAAGATTAGTTTCATGTTTATTGAAAATTTTCTTTGGCAAATTAGAAAATTCATTTGTTTTAAATTTTCTTTTACCCTCTAACCTCACTTCTCCTCCTACCTCTCCTTCCCCATCCCCTTGCTTTCTCCACCCCCAACCAACCCCTTATCCATGACTCCCAATGAGTAAGGGATCCCATGGGGAAACCACAAAGTCTGGCACATTAAATTATGACAGGACCATGCTCTTCCCCTGTGCATTAAGGGTGAGCCATAGGGAATGGCTCCAACAAGCTAGATTATGCACCAGGGATTGACCCTGGTCATACTGTCGGGGGCTTCTCAGATAGTCCAAGCTTCACCACTGTCTCCCACATACAGAGGGCCTAGTTTGCTCCCGTAGAGGCTCCACAGCTGTTGTTCTAGAGTTCATGAGTTTCCATGAGTTTGGTTCAGCTGTCTCTGCAGATTTCTCCATTGTGATTTTGATCTCCCTTGTTCATATATATTTTTTATAGAAAATTATATTGATAAGAAACCTAGAGATTTGCTTCAAATATGGAAAAGTCCAAAGATGGTCACAGTGAAAAACCAAGAGCAGAGAGAAGGGCTAGGAGTTCCATCTGTCTTACCCATGATCATCTACATCCTTCCTTCCCTCACATGTACACAAATCTATACTCCCAATCAAAGCTCATGTGATCAGTAAGGAAAGCAAGGCCTTGTTCAACTCATGCTTGGCAGTCATGTTAGTTAGATGTATGTGTGTAGTCTCTGATATTGCTAGGGGATACAATCTCACAAGCCACTTCATGGCCCTTATACTTTTTCAACTCTTTGTCCTTCTACAATGTTCATTGAGCCTTAGGTGTGGGGGTGTTATATAAACTGAACAAGGATAACCTAATGGACAGGCCAAAGTGGGCTGAAGGAAGTCTGTAAGACCTCAACCCTACATAAAGGTCTTTAACAACTGATAAAGGCTAGCAGCAGGTGTGGTGGCCTTCACGAGGGAACAGCACAATTGCAGATGGTCGAACCTAAAGATATACATAGAGGTGACATGATAGGAACTGAGCAGTTTGACTTAAAAATATGTATATGGATGTGCATATATATGCATACATGTATATGTGTGTATAATGTGTGATATGTATATATTTATATGCATGCATTAAGAATTAGTGACAAAGGGAGTTATGAATTTGGAGGAGATTGGAGAGGGGGATATGGAATGGTTTAAAGGGTGGAAAGGGAGAAATGAATAAATATTTTTAAAAAGAAATTAAAAATATAAAAGAAAGCAAAGTCTCAAACTATTTACAAGTTTTGTGAAAGTGGTAAATAAAAATAACTTGCTAGATTAATAAGGGTAAAATTAAGCAATATTCACATATTAAAGAAAAGTATACAGGAATAAGTAATAATAAAAGGAAAAAAACAATGAATTTTAACAGTTTGAGATTTGGACATCATTGTCCAAAATATTTTATCAGTAATACAAAGTAGAGGACAATCTAAGAGAAGCTTAGGTGTCATAAATCAATAAACATTATGTTCAGATAATTCAATAGTTTTTCCTCCGCATTTGACTAGAATCATTCTCAAGCAGCTTTTTAACAACCTAAGTAATTTTTTAGAATTGACAACTTTTAGAAGTCAATGTTGGGAGCATGGACATCACTCAACAAAATGCATGCTTTTCTCTTAATCTACTAAGACAAAGGAAACAAGAGCAAGTTCCCAGACAGCAAACATTAAACGTGTCTAATCTAATTACTTTTATTTTTCAAGAAGTTCAGCATACAAGAATGTGTCTCTGAGATCTATTTGTTTTCAGTTTTAGGCATCCAATTTTGCCAATAAATATGTCTGTATTTCGTAGAAGTTCAAGTATGAATGCAAATTAAAACCATTAACATGCAGTCATCAAAATACAGAGGAGAGATGTTGTATATTAAATATAAAAGTAAAGAAACAAAAAAAAAACATGGTTTAGTTTAAAATAAATTGAGGCAAGCCTCGGAAAGTATATCTTTTAGCCTCTAGTATGAAATAGAAATAACTTAAATGTGTAGATATTAACTAGTTTAAAATTGATCAAATGAAGAGACAATGTAAAGATATTATATTGAATTCATGGAATTCAGAATCATCACATAGATCCTTTCAAAGCTAGAGGGCCAAATAGCATCTTTAGAAAGAGTAAGTATAAAAGAAAAATTACAATTCCTGAGTTTAAAATTATTTTAAATATTTTAGTCACTCTATAACTTTTCCTTAGTGTGTGTGTGTGTATGTGTGTGTGTATATATATATAGACTTGATTAAGTACTTCATTGTTTCTTTGTTTTTGCTTTGTTACTTTTGAGGCAGGACCTTTTTCCCACAATCAGAGATAATTTTACTTTTCTTGTCTTCTTATCTTTATACTCCTTTGGGGTTACAAGCATACACCACCACACTTAGTGTTATGTGGTTCCAGCAAGCAAACTTCGTGCTTTCTGTATGCTCAGGACATACTCTACCAAGTAAACTATACTCCAGAATCATATTGTGGAAGTCTACTTTTGAATTCACCAAATATACCCAGAAAGTCAAGAAAAATATGAAGTAAAATAAAATAGAGAGACTAGAGGAAGAAGCTGCAAGGGAAGTATAAAATTATATGCTTGAGATTAAAGGCATGAATAAAGTTTCTTTTGCATGTATTGGCTTTTTGGGACCCTAGTCTATTTGGATGCAAAGCTTCCTAGGCCTGGATATAGCGGGGGAGGGCCTTGGACTTCCCATAGGGCAGGATTCCCTTGCCTCTCTTAAGGAGGGAGGGGGAGGGAGGAGGGGAGTGGAGGAGCATGAGGGAAATGGGAGGAAGGGAGGAAGTGTAAATTTTTGAATGGAAAAATAAATAAATAAAAATAAAAACGTTTGCTTTATAAGAATTGAGGTCAAGGATCAAACATCATCAATAAGTATTAGTCAAATATAACGTTTATCCTGAAATCATAATTATGGCCTACCACAAAGGTTCCAGCTAACAGCTCATGTCTTTTTCCTCCTGCAGCTACATAGTTTCTCCCTGACTCTGCCTTCTTTCACCCAGATTCAGTTTAGTTTTCTCCACTTAGCTCTATTCTGCCCTATCACAGGCCAAAGAAGCAGCTTTATTCATTAGTCAATAAAAGCAACACATGTACAGAAGGATTTCCCACACCATCAATCTACCCCAAGACCCAGCTGTACCACTCTTGGGCACTATCCAAAGGATGCTCAAACATATCACAAGGACACTTGCTCAACTGTGTTCATACAAGCTTTTTATAATAGCCAGAACCTGGAAATAGTCTATATGCTTCTCAACTGAAGAACTGATAAAGAAAAATAGGTTACAGTGAAATATTACTCAGCTGTTAAAAAAATGACATCATCAAATTTGCTGTCAAATGGATGGAGCTAGAACACATCATCCTGAGTGTGGTAACAAAGACCCAGAAAGACAAACATGGCATGTACCTCCTTAAAACGTGATATTATCTGTAAAGTAAAGGATGGCCATGCTACAATTCACAGACACAAAAAAGATAAGTGACAATGGGGGGGGTGTCAAGGAGGGATTCTTAATTCTCAGTGTAAAGGGGAAATAGGATAGGCATTGCTAGTGGACAAGGGGAGAGGGTCTCCATTGGGGTGTAGATGGGAACGGGAGGGATAAGGGTAGGAGGAGAATAAAGGGATTCAGTGCTTGGAGGTACAGCTGGAACCTGGGGCATCTCTGGAATGTGTAAAAACCTAGTGCAATGGAAACTCCCAAGAATCCATGAAGGTGACCCTAGCTAAGTCCCCTTTCGATGTGGGATCTGGAGCCTGAACTGGCTGTCTCCTATAAACAGTGAAGACTTAGAGAGTCAGGATTTTACACCAGCCTAGCCACAAACCCTTCAACCTACAGTTTGTCCTGCCTAGAAGATGTGATTGGGGTAAATTGGCACAGAAATGGTGAGGGTAGCCAACCAATGATTGATCCAGCTTGAGAGCCATGCCAGGAGAGGAAGCTCACCTCTGACACTGCCTGGAGGTTCTGGAGGTTCGACAGCCCAGAGACCTAGCTAAGAAGTAAACAAGACTGGCATAAAGGAAGTCAATGAAAAGATTCCTAACGATATTCTGCTTTATGCAGATTGGCACAGATCCCACTTGTCATTAGAGAGGCTTCATTCAGAAATTGATAAAAACAAATGCAGAGATCCACAGACACACATTAGGAAGAGCTCAGGGAATCTCATGACAGAGGGGTAGGAAAGACTATAGGAGCCAAAGGGGTCAAGGGCACCCCAAGAAAACCCACAGAATCAACTAACCTTGGATCATAGGGGCTCACAGAGACATAACTAACAATCAGGAAGCCTGCATGACTCTGTCCACATGTTACAGTTGTGTATCTTGTCCTCCTGTGGGACTCCTAACAGTGGAACAGGAGGTGTCTCTGACTCTATTTTTAGTTTTTTCGGACAGGGTTTCTCTGTAGCTTTAGAGCCCGTCCTGGAACTAGCACTTGTAGACAAGGCTGACCTTGAAGCTACAGAGATTCACCTGCCTCTGCCCTCCAAGTGCTGGGATTAAAGGCGTGCGCCACCACCGCTCAGCACCTTAATAGAAGAGGAGGTGCCTAGTCTTACTGCAGCTTGATATACCACGGCCAACTGATATCCATGGGAGTTCTACCCTTTTCTGAAGAGAAACAGAAGAGTATAAGGTGTGGGGATGGGCTGAGGGAGGAGGAACTGAGAGGAAAAAAGGGAGGGGAAACCATGACGATGCAAATAAATAAATAAATGAATAAATAAATATGACTCTAACAAACTTGTAACAATTCTTTTATCCCCAAGAAACCTTTTAGTTTCTTTTTTCTTCAGTATGTCTCATTCCACAGGTCGAAAATTGCTGGTGCTTTATGTTGGGAAGGCAGACTGAAAAATGAGGGAGCATTGCCATTGTTGTTAGTATTAGAGATCTCTTGCAAGAACAGCCTGTTTCTGAACTTGTATCTCTCCATAAGATACACAGCTGAGTCATTATTTTGACTGCTGGCATCCAACGTGGATCTTTGAGCAAGGGTGTCAGATATCCAAATTTAAGCAATTACCCTTGCACACTGTAGCTGCCGGCAGTGTACATAGCTTGACATGGTCATTAGTTTTTATGCCGTTTTAGAGCAAATGTGTTACCAGAAACCCAATTTGCTCTGACAGAATACTATTAGGCAACCAGAGCACAGAAAGTGTCATAGGTTTCCTCTAAGTAAATAGGCTGCTGGCAAAAGGTGTCTGCCATCAAAAATAGACTTACATGCTTGGGATTTTTTAACTCAATTTTTTTGGCATCTCCATATTTAAAAAATAAACATATCATTGTTTCTATGTGATATTTGACTTTAACACAGAATGCTTTTCTTATGCTAAAGTTTCTACTTCATTAATAGTGGTACCTCATGTTATATGATCCTGAGACTGCTGCTCTAGCATATTTTCATGGATATAAGAAAGCAGGAGAGGAGGGGGTATGCAGGGAGTATTAGATATAAGGATGCAAGTAATGAACAATGGCAAAGAACAACTCAAGTTTGGAAATCATTTCCTATTATTTATGCATCTCCCTTTCTCAACTAAATCCTAACTTTTGAAATTATTAATCTTAAAGACATGTCACAATATGAAAAATTGAAACAGTGAACATGAGTATATTAGAAAGCAATTATCTTCCTTTTGTCCCCCAAGCAGCAAAATTGCAAAAATACTGTTAGAGAACTCAGGTCCCAGCAGGACAGGTAGCTGCTTGGTGTGTATTTCCTCAGTGTGGTATGGCCCTCTTGCACCATTTCTCATACTCCTTGCATGCTTACTGTTTCTGTGCATTAGACACATGCCAAAAACAGGGAAAGGTCTTCGGGTGAGATGCCTAGAGTTTCAACAAGGTCCAGCCAGCAGCCAAACTGCTGGGACTGGCTGTCCTGCTTTGGCACTAGGTATCCACAGGCTACTCTGGGCTCTTCTTCATGCACACTGCTCAGTTTCCTCTTATCCTGCATCAACTCTCTATAGTTGTGCACTGTGGCTTCTATGATGTCCAACTTGCTCCTTGAACTCCAGATTCACTGAAAGCCATCTGCCTGGAAGGCATTTCTGTTGCCACACATCTGGAGAAATAAAACATGAAGGAGGGAAGAGGGTAGGAGGTCACCTACTGAGTGAATTCAAAAAAGTCATGGTGATTGGGAAAAACCATTACAGGGTCTTAAGAAAAGAATGCAGAGAAGACCCCTCACCCACGAAATGTGCTGCTAGAACCAATCAGCCACAGGTTAATTCAGACAGAAACTCCAGGAATGAAGAATAATCCACAAAAATTAAAAAATGATCCATGTCAAACTGACTTTTTGCTTCTTATCTCAAAAAAAAAAAATAGTAACTTCTATCATTGAGGCTTCCCATTAGAAAGAGCTCTGGCATTTCTGTGCTCTGGACCTCCAGTGAATTCTCTAGTAAGGAAGAGTAGCTTCCTAGAGTGTCACCAGATCGTGCAAAATTTCTAGTGAGGGACAGAAGGATAAAGGGCCTAATGCCACAAACAATATTGATGGGCCAAACCCAAAGGTGTGCCTATAATGGACGTACTCTCAGGAATAAATATGTCATAGAGAAACATGTGTTCCTCTCTGACTACCAAACTACTGGAAAGATGGACTAAAGGAAATTAAAATTTCCCCAGTAATTTCCCACTGCAGAGTAGAAAAATTGAAACCTCATGGATTTTATTCATAGAAGAAACATGCACCCAAAGCATGAACTTGTCTCTAGGAGTGAGATTTACTGCTTGTCTAATGACTTGTCAGAAGAGATGTGAATCTAAGACAAAGATGGGCTGTAGGGATTAAGCCTTGGCTGGGTGGCTTAGCTATTCATGCATCTTAGTTTCTGTGTAAACCTTTCCTCTTATCCAGTCACTGAAAATGAACTTGGATGAGTGGTCATAGATTGTCTTGCTCCTCTTCCCAATGTGGTCACATTAAATACACCCTGCTTTTGATATATATATATATATATATATATATATATATATATATATATATATATTGCTGTTGAGTTGGCTGTTTTAATTGGATTATTGACAATAGCTGGCCAAACCTGCTTTATTGGGGCACAGGGTGCCACTCTGAGTCAACAAATCGGCTCCAGGGTTAAAGCCAGACCACGCTAAGAATCTTGGAACACAATTAAATATAGATTGGCAAGTACATTTCCATAACAACAAGGTACTGAATTGGAATTGGTATGTTGGGTTCTGAGTTGTCAACTATAACATCCTTTTTTTTGTCCCAGATAGGAGCTTTTAAAAGCCTCTGCTTTGGAGAAATCACTAGAATACAGGAGAATTTTTTTCACTATAAAACAAAACCGTCATGGGACTGGAGTTAAGGCTCAGTAACTCAGTAATAAGAGCATACTTCTCTTATAGAGGGCCTGGTTTTCCTTTGCAGCACCCACTTGGTGGTTCAAAACTACATGCAACTCCAATTTCATGAGTTTAGTATCCTCTACTGTCCTCCATGAGTAACAGAAATTTACATAGTACATATACATACAATCAATTAGACATTCATACACATAAAATAAAGATAATTTTAAAAGAGTGATTCAATGGTCCGCAGGCAGCATGGCCTCTAAAATTAGGATTTTTTCTGCTGTTGTTAAGATATAAATAGAAAATAAAAATAATAGACTCATTTTTAAATTTGTCTTGGAAATTCTTTCATATTTTCTATGTATAAAAATCAGTCATTCAGTACTTGCATTGGCTTAAAAGACCATATGAATCCCATTAAAAACTAGTTGATGTCAGCAATCTCGTGACAGGGTTATAATTCTAAGAACGTTATATCCATTATGCTATCTTATGAGGACATGGTCCTTCAACATGAAGTTTTCCATGTAGCTTGGGTAACCCTTCCCAATAGGGCTACTGTCCTAGGTGGCATAGGTCCAGTTTGTCTCTGATAACCAAATTGTGTCATTATTTATAAATATACTCACTTTGATTTCATTAACATTTATTCAGTTCACAGTGAGTTGTTACAATTTCTGCATATTACAAAGCAGTTTTGGTCTGTTGCAAAATTTCATATTTTTCGCATACTCCTTAACTTCCACTTAGACAGCTTAAGCTTTGGAGGGGGTAGATGACAGTTTTTCCTTAAATTGAGACACTGACCATGGGAAATTTGCCATGTTCAATTTGGATAACTCTAAACCCTATCCGTGTTAACCTAGTAAAAATGAGCCAGAGACTATGTTCTGAAGTTCTGATAAAGAAAAAGAAATCAATGCTTCTCTTACAAAGGCCTCACATTCCAGAAATTGAGGTCTCTTAACCACTAAAATTTTTCTGAGTAACTCCCTTTGTTGCTTGTTGATAACTCTGATAAGAGTTATTCAATACTGTACATATTTAATTGCCACTATTTTAAGTGATACTTAAAACAGACTTTTTATAATTAGTTCTTTGAGAGAGTCACACAAAATATCTTAATGTTTTACCCACCTTCCTCAACTCCTTCTAAATCCACCCTCCATCTCCCACCCACCCAACTCTGTGTGCTCTACTTTAAAACCAAAATCAAGCCTGATTTGTGCTGTCCACCAACTTTTGCTTACCCTTCCACTGGAGCATGGGGAACTTACCACGGGACATATCCTTAAAGAAAATGCTCTTCAACTCCCAGCAGCTATCAATTGACAATAATACTCCCGTTACTGGTGGGACTTTATGCCACCCCTCTCCGCTGCACATACATACACTCCCTGTAATGCTGGGATTTTGTGTAGTTTGTGCATGTGTTGTTTGTATACACTCTTTCACAAAGATTGTGTGTTCAGATATGTACACAAAGCACCGATTCCTTCCAGTCATCTACCACTCTGGTTCCTAAACTTTTTCAGTATCCTCTTCCCAAAAGATCCCTGAAACCTGAGAGAAATGATATGTCACAGATGTTCTATTAGGGCTGGGCATTTCCTTACTCTCTGCACCTTGGTTGGTGTGGTTGAATAAGATTTCTTCATAGTGTGACACTTGAGTTTATGATATGTAAGTAATATATTTTTAAAAAATCACTTGGAATATTCAGAAAATGAGAATGATCAAGAGAAAGAGAAGGGAAGGGATGAAAGGGAGCAAAGACTACACAAAGAATAAGAATCGTGTTACTAAAAGAAAACAGAGACAAAAGACAGGTCATGGAGAAACCCTCTGGGGAGTAAGACTGATCTCTTCAGTTTTCATATAGTGAAAAGCCCAGAATTAAATTCTGGGAGACTATAAAGTGACCAGGCTTATTCTTTAAACTATGGATTAGCAGAAAGCCAAAGTTGTGCGTTAAAATTTTTGGCTGCAGTGCAGAAAGAAAATCTGTCTCATGAAGATGAAGATACCTAGAGAATTAAAATGTGCTTTGCAATTGATATCAGTGAACATTTTTTAATAAACAATATTAGGGACTGAGAAAATATAATATGTCAAGTCAGATTTCAGCTTCAACATGACTACTAGATAAAGATTGTAGAGATACAGACAACTGTCAGTTTGGAATTTAATTTATTATATCAAATGAAAGATATTTACCAAGAATGACTAAGTAGGAAACTGGCATGATTACATTTGAACTTTAAGTGAACAAGTTATCAAAACTGTAGGAAAAGTGGGATAAACTGGGTCACAGGTAACTTGGAACACATTATGGAAATCCATTGAGGAGACATGAAGAACTCTCAGGTGGGGCCTGATTTCACGTTTCCTAAACAAAGAAATGAACAGTGGTTCATTTCATTGTGGTTAACGGTTTGGAGAAAACTAGCTGTAATTCGGCACAAATACAAACGTCTCCTAATTCAGGACCATGTGAGTGACCTACTTTCCTATTCTAAGGGGATCTTTAATGTTCTGGGCAAGAAAGTGTAGAGAAAGTAGTACATGAGGTGGAAAATTACAATGAAAAGTGTTAAATTAATAAATTATAGAGTTAAGTCTAATTAAGAAGAAAGCAATAGAATCAGTTATATATCACTATTGAACAGGGCTCCAGGAAAATATTTGAACGGATTTAAGTGACAATAATACTTCAGAATTTAGTCTCAAAAATATGATGAGCATGAAATCATTTCTGGTGTAATATAATTGCTGTACATTCTAGAAGATTTGTTGATCAAAGACCATATAGATTGACTAGAAACTCATGAAATGGAATAAGATGTTAGTTTTCCGTAAGAGATAAACATACGCAACATAAATATTAGCTATTTAGCATCTGCTCGGTTTCTCACTTAAATATTTGTACAGTGTTTATTAGAGTTCTTTCCCAACAGCTAAGTTACGAGTCCAATACGGATTCATCAATAAAGAAAATGAGGTATGTAGTCAATGGCAGTTTCTTTTTTCAGGCATAAGAAAGAAATAACCACATTTGTAGGAAAATAAATGCAACTGGAAATGATCAGATTAAGTGAGCTTAGTTTTAGAAAGAAAATTTGGATCTTTTATTTGTGAGGGTCTAGATTATATATATATATATATATATGTGTGTGTGTGTGTGTGTGTGTGTATACTGTTTGCATAAAAAGATAAAGTGGACAAATGAAAGAGAAGATGGAGAATTCAATCAAAGGAAAGAAATTATTCTCAAATTACATTTTATGGATGTATAAAAATTGCCAAATATTTGATCTATGCACTAATATTTACTATTCTTTTAGGATTTTCTTCATGTATCCCATAGATTTTGGAGTATATGTTCTCATTTCTATTGAATTCTAGAAATTTTTTGTTTATCCTATAATTAGCTCATTCTTGTACTTTCCTTACTACAATCTTTAATGTCTATAATTGTGTATATTTTCTAAGGTTTTTCCTGTTGTTATTATCTATCTTTCGTACATTGACCTTAGATAAACTACAAGGGGTTGTTTCCAATTCTCCACATCTACTGAAATGTGTTTTCAATCCCACTATGTGGTCTATTTTAGAGAAAGTTTCATGGCCTGCCAACAGGAGTGTATGGTCGCCTGTGTTTGGATAGAAAATCATGTAAGTAATCTGATGGGTCAATTTGTTGTATGATTCCATGTAGATCCAATATTTCTCTGTGTATTTTTTGGTTTAATCTCTTAAATTGTATTCGTGGAATATGGTATTGAAATCATCTGTTATTCTGCTAGGGTAACCTCCGTGGCTTGTGTAAAGTACAATTTGTTTTATAAAATTAAGTGCTGTCTGCAAAACCCTGTGTAAAGATAAAAATCAACAGACTGATTAAAAGTTAGCAAATTACATATTCAATGTCATGCCGGTGTCTCAAATAATAAGAACTCCTAAAACATGTGAACCAAGCTGTTCAAACAACTGGAAAATATACAAAAAGAGACATCTCATTTAAAGATAAGTATGTAGATGAAGCATGCACAGCATCCCTTTCTATTCGCTCTTTTCCATTAAGAACATGTGAATTTAAGACAAATGAATTATCACCACATATATAGTCAGAATGACCAAAATAAAACAGAAATTAAGACAAGTGCCTAGGAATATTGGAAAGATATATCATACATTGTCAATAACACTAGTGCAGAGTCTAGAAATGTTTAATAATTCCTTAAATTAAAAAATCTAACTCTAAATATCATCACACATACTGTATTAAGCCCATGAACATTTAAGAAATGTCATAAAATCTTAAAAGCAAATTTATTTATAATAGCTTGGAAAATTAAAAAAATTACTTTTTTAGTATACCAGTGTCAAGAAAGAAAACAATATATGTTTATTAATGATAATTGTATTTAAAAACTCTCAAGAACTTATTTTTCTAATTTAATTGAAACGTCTATAACACAAAATCATAGCAACTGTGAACCAATGTGTTTGCTAATTAGATAGGTTTATGCGTTCAACAATGCAAATATTGTTCAAAACACAATTTTGCACATACTACATTTCTATAATGTATAACTGAAAATCAAAAATAAATCATTGGTACAGGCAACACATGTATGATTTTCACAAGAATTTTCCTGACTGAAAAACTAACATTGACAAAGAGTTACAAATTTTATATATATACCATTCTGAATAGAGTAAAATGGGAGAGATAAGAAACAGGCAAGTGATTGCTGAAGAGAACTGGAAGGGATGTGGAAGGAAGTAGCTGTGCTCATAATTTTAGAAGGTATACATGATTATACATGATTATGCAATAATGTGAGTATAATCACACAATTATGACAGAACTATCTTGTAATTGTAATAGTGGTCCAAAAACCCGTGGACGAATTAAAATTTTATATATGCATAGATGAATTAGTGTATGTAAAATTAGTAAACTGTGAATAAGACTGAGGGCTTATCTAGGAATTAATTTTTTCATTGTGACATACTACTATTATGCAAGATCTTTACACAATTTCCCTTTAGAGTTTAAGGTACACATAAATTAAAATTGTCTCTAACTAAATAATTAATACAAAAACAGCTGTTGGCATCCTCCCGAGATCATGAAAAGAGGATGAATAATGATGATGTAAATTTTACCAGTGAAAAATTTCATGATTAACTATTTTTTTTTACTTCCAGATATTACATCAGATGATTTTTTTATAAACCCTTGGCTTGATGATGTTTGAGTTATAAAAGGAAAAATAGGATTAAATACTAACAGAATTCACTTAACTTTTTCATTACTGAAAGTGATTTTGTATTTATGGTATTATTATATATACATAAGTTTATGTATATTTTTATATGTATAGTGTATTTGTGGTACTATTATTATTATATTACATACAGTATTATATTCCCCAAGATAATTCTGTAAATATTACTATAGAGAGGGTGGTATTCCACCAGACATAGTTGCACTTACAATTGCTGTGATGAAACACCATGATCAAAGCAATTTGAAAAGAAAAAAGGTTTATTTAGCTTAAGCTTCCAAGTCACCTTTCATTGTTGAAGGAAGTCAGGACAGGAAAACACAAACAGGGCAGGAATATTCTGGTAGGAGCTGATGCAGAGTTCATGGAAAAGTGCTGCTTACTGGCATGGCTTCCTCAGCCTGTTTTATTATAGAACCCAGAACCACCAGCCCAGGGATGGCACCACCCACAAAGGTCTAGGCTTTCCTCCAGCAATCACTAATTAAGAGAATGCCATACAACTCGATCTGAGAGTGGCATTTTCTCAACTGAGGTTTCATCATTTCAGATAACTCTAGGTAATGTCAAGTTGACATAAAACTATTCGGCATACCAATTATAACACGGTTACCTGGATACCAAGACATAAAGCAGACTACAATGCTGTCACCATGACCTATTCAGAATTGTAATGTATAGTGGTACCCAGAAAAGTATTTGAGACTTATGTTTGTGGATTCTCAGTGTGATTATAACATCTTACTTTTTAATGTAAGGTTCCTATACAGTGGAAGAAAGCTGACCTTGTTTTCCATCCAGACTGACATGCTATGCATTCCTTAACCATAACTTGTTTTCTATTCCTTCATTCCTTCCTTCATTTTGAGACAATATTCCTCTGTGTAGCTCTGGCTGTCTGAAATTTCTTCTGTGGACTAGACTGGACTTGAACTCAGAGATTCAAGTTCCTCTAACTCCAAAGACCTAGGTTTAAAGACACTTAAGTATGAACTGTAATATTGGCTTTTTCATTCATTTAATAGTATTAATAATATAAGATTTATCGTTGCTCTGTAAACTACAATTTTAAATTAGTAAGTTGTCTGAAACTTTTATCCATCCACCCATCCACCCATGCACTATCTATCTACCTGTCTATGTATTTACCTATTTATCTTCCTAATTACCTACATACTACACACACACACACACACACACACACATATATATATATACATGCACATACACACACATATGTGCTAGATGCAATTGGGATAGAACTATGACAAAATTCCCAGATATTGTTTATAAATGTTTGTTTACATTTAAAGGGGGATATTATATAGAGATGAATAAATTACAATGGTATGGATCTTGGTTAATTTGTCACAAATTTAAGGTCGATTTTGTTATATATATATATATATATATATTAGAAATAATATTTCTACTCTTGATGAAGGTACTGTGTTTGTGTTGCTCATTTAAATGTAATATATAACTAAAAATACAGATTAATATATAGTCATCTGTAATAGTCCAGCTTGGAGTCATGTTAGTTAGGTTTTCTAGATGTACAGAGATATACTTCAGATAGATATTTATTCTTAAAACCTTTCAAAGACTAACAGAATATGGCATTTAAAATGTTTAAGAACTTAGGACTTTTCATGACAATGAGACTCATCTGTTCCTTGCAGCACCAATTACTTCAAGAGGAAGATGTCATCAAAGAAGCTCTTTACAGAGTTGTTCATCCATGTGGGCAAGAAACTGCTCTTGCCTGGACTGTTTGGTGTTATGCTGTATAAACTGGACATGCAGAGCCCACAGAAAAATGACTTCTGAATTTGCCTAAGGGGGAGAGGGTTCTTCAGGGTTCCTACTCAATAAAAGAATTGACAGACATTTTGAAGGACATGAAGGAAGGCATCTGATGAACTTTACCATTAGAAGGCAAAAGAGATCTTCAAATTTCCTGCTTCATGGGAATGTCTGCCAGATACGATGGGCCTGTAGACTGCAGATGGATGCCACAATGGTACAGAAGAACTTTGGGTGACTATCTAGGCTTAGAGATGTCTCTGTCATTTCTAGAGTTTTGGAAGTTGCTTACAATGTACTTCCTGTTAACTTGGGTAATATTATATCCTTCTTCTGAAGTCTTTGATGGAGTTAAAGAAAGATGGCTATAATTATAACAGATAAATTAGTTATAAAACTTTAGCCTCACAAAGATGGGAAAGATAATAGAGAATTTTTCTTAATTTTCCAAATGTAAATGGATTAAATTCTCTAATTATAATTCCTGCTTGATAACTGTTTTGTTAGATATAATTTTACTATGTTAACCTTAAAACCTTCCTTTTTATTTAGACAGAAAAAGGGGAGATGATGTAAGATTCCCCTCTGTATGTTATGAATAACACAGGTTAATAAAGAAGTTACTTTGGCCCTATTGCAGCATAGAATAGGGCAAGGTGGGAATTCCAGAGAGATAGAGGAAAAGAGAGTAGGTGGAGTCAGGGAGATGCCATGTGCTGCAGGACGAAAAGGACATGGACTGTCAACCAGAACTTTACTGGTAAACCACTAGCCTCATGATAAAATATAAAATAATAGAAATGGGTTAATTTTAGAAATAAGAGCTAGCCAATAAGAAGTGTGAGCTAATAGGCCAAGAAGTGTTATAGTACAACTTCTGTGTGATTATGTTGGGTCTGCGTGGCCTGGAAATGTATGAGCAGCCCTTGCCAACAATATAGTCTTTCCCAATGTCCAGTTAATAGCTCTACATTTCTTTCTCTGTGTTTTGTGAGATTTGGATGCTTACATTAAGCTCCTTATTTCACAATACAAAGATTTTAAAACAACGAACTCTATGTTCATTTCTATTGTATGACACCAGGTTCTTAATGTGCTGGTTAATCGAAAGGTTCTATATTTCAGTGATGAAACAGAGGTACTCAAAGTTTTCTCTAACAATGAGAAAAGCAACAAATGCACCTCTTGACTTCTATGCCACATTTCCTGTATCCTTTGAAAATTTGATTTCTAAACAGCATTTGACTTTGATTTTTCTTCCTATAACTCGGACCCATTGTTATCTTAAAATCTGCCTGAGTGTTACAAGCTCTTCCAGAGAACGGGAGTTCAATTTCTAGCAACCACAAAGAGGTGAGTGATTGATGCACAGCTACCTGGAACTCCAGTTCAGGGGATCCAACACCTTCCCCCAAACCTTCATGAGAACACATACACAGGTGACATGCATGCACACAGACAGACACACTACACACACACACACACACACATGTTTGTGAAATCTAGGTTACATAGCAGGGTGTGGATGAAGGAAAGGCCAGGAAAAATAAAAAATTATTGCAATTTCAAAAAGGAAAATTATATATAATATGTACCAGATTTTTTTTTTGTGCCATCAAACAACTCCCACGTCACGACACAGAGACGCCTTATTAATTACAAATACTTAGCTTAGGCTTAGGTGCCTTAATAAGGCAATGGGAAAGAAATGCAGCACACCCTTGCATAATTAAACAAATGCCACAGAAGCTGCATTCAATACAGCTTCACACAGTTAAAGTAATATTCCGCAGCACAAACAAATGTAAAACCCTTTACATTTTTAAATTTTCTGCATGTATTTATGTATGTATGCAAATTCACAATGTAAAAATTTGACCTGAGCGGCAATGCAATGAACTGATTTGTTACATTCTTCATGTGTAATTTATGTTCTGCTACATATAATACGGAACCCTCAAGTGAAATGAAAGCCTATTGTTTTAAAAACAACGTGTCTTTTTTCTACTTTTTTAAAACTAAAAAAATAGTTAGAGATTTGGAGATATTAGCTCAGTCAGATGTGAGTTTGTCCCTAGGAGGCCTGGAAGGTTCACTGGCTCAATGCACCTCGGCACAGACATTTATTGAAAACAAATCTTTTTCGCCCTTCATTCCATTAACATTTTAAGAGCAACTACATTTATAGAACCACTGTGGAGAATTAACCTCTAAATGATGTATAAAATGAAATATCCTTGCCAACTTCAGATAATGGGCTGAGATCTGCTATGCTCAGTTACTTCTTTGAATGTGTGCATGTTCAATCCTATTTAACTTCCCAGTATTTTTCTACTACTAGTTTTTTTTTTCCCAGAAAAGTTCTTCAGAACCTGGAAAGACACAAGAAATAGTATTAAGGATTGCTGAGACTAATTTAGGAAACTTCTTGACATTGAACTGCATCCCACATACAACTTATGAATACAAGTATTGTGTTTTCTCCATCTATAAATGTTACAAAGACCTTAAATGGCCACTCAGATTTATTCTCTGCTAACGAAATTATAAGTCTATTTAAATAGTAAAAGACCATACTACAAATATCTGCAAACTCTTACTAAACACTCCAAAGCCCAGTTATCTGTAGTAAGATTACACAGTTATGTCTGATTTAGTCATCCGAAGACTTTAAAATTCATTTTACAAATATGAAATTATCCAACTATTATGTTTCAAGGAGAAATATGCAATTTAAAATTCAGCCTAGTCAATATGCTAAAACTAGTACATTTTATTTAAAAACTATACTAATTTTCTCTTTTAAAGTAAGAATTATCTATGGTGAGTTTTAAGTTATTTCAAATATCCCCAAACAAAATCATTTTAAATCAATAAAGTGACAAGGAGATAACATTAAAAGATGGAATTATGAGTGTCAACATTTATATATTCAGCTTCCATTACAATCCAGTCAGTCTCTGTTTCAGGAGCCCAACTCAAAGAATCTTTATTGAATATGGTGTAGACAAAAAGTAAAAAATAAAATCTTTGTACAGATATCCAATTTATGGCAGCCAACTCATTTCACTTATATACTAGTAAAAAAGTCATTTTAATTAAAAATACACCTTGGATTATTTTTACACAATTTTATATCAAATGAGTTATATTTTCTCTAGAAAATCTCTTTGCTATGTTTATAAAATATCTATTTAAGCACCGAGTTTGGACATATATTATAAAATGTATCTTTATTTTGTTTACACTGTAAATGGAGACTCCTTTTTTATTTCCTGACCACCCAGACCCAAATAATCACAAAAAACACTATATTAATTACAAGACTGTTTGACTGATGGTTCTGGCATATTTCTAGTTAGCTCTTATATCTTAAATAAATCCATTTCTATTAGTCTATATATTGCCATGAGGCATTAGCTTACCGATAAGTTTCTGTCTTATTTCTCCTTCAGCAACTGCATGGTGTCTTCCCGACTTTGCCTTCTTTTTCCCTGCATTCAGTTTAGTTTTCCTGCCTAATTATATTCTGCTCTGTCAGAGGCCAAAGGAGCTTTTTATTAACCAATTGTAATAAAAACATTTTCACAGCATATAGAAAGGAATCCCACATCACCACACAAACTTAAGTGTAATATGGGATAGTATTGATATGGGTCAATGTTGACTCTCAAATCTTCTTCAGATGATCTTGAGTTGAGACTTTTAAGGAACACTATTGCAGAATGCTTTGGCTGAATATATACAAGTAAGGAAAGAAGAAAAATTGAGTTAGCAGTTAACTCCAGAGTATTTGAAAGAAAGGAAACACCCAGATTTAGGAAAAACTAGGGAAACTTTCATCTAATGCTCAGGTGAGGTGTCAAGCAATAATAGAATGTGCTCTGCTCCTGGTACCTATGCAGCCCCTCGCTAGCTGGGAGCAACTTTCCATGAGGATCTCCCCTGTCCACATCTGAAGGAATGATCAGGGCTGTGTATGGGGAGTCTTTAGCATCCATCCAGTGCTTCTTGGATTTACTTGTTTCCTATGCCAGTTCATAGGATCTGTGGAGCGATTCATTCATGTTTCTGTTTAATACAGTTTCTGAATTAATGTGGAAGGAAATTAGTGGGATTAATTTCGTGGCAGTCACAAATTGTTTGGGGGATCATAGTAAACATGCCTTCCTAATTCTTCTATAACTCATACAAGCTTTCTTACTCTCCTTTTTTTTCTTTAGCACAGTTGCTAGAGCAGGCAGCCTAATGTATGAAATGATCTAGTACCTCATTGTTGACCAGAGACTCTAGACACAACACTCTTTATCCTTTATAATTTTACCTTAAGATATGACCAAAAATATCAAGAAGTACTCAAATAGATCAGCTAAATTTAATTCTCTTTATATTTATGGTTGTGAGCCTAGCCTAATTCTCATTCTTTCTATTTATTACCTTGTTAAAGCATTGCTATTTCCTCCAAATGGTGAAGTGGGTTTTTCCTTTCTATGATAATTTATGTTTTTTTCTTTTCTGAATTTAGGCACAAAGAACAAACTTAATACATTAGCAGTAGTGTTATCTTAAAGTTTGGCCACCTTTTTTTTACTGGTATTTGGTTGAAGTATTTTATTCATTTATTTATTTATTCATTTATTTTTCTTTTATTTTATGTCCATTGGTGGGAAGGTTTCATATGCCATGGAACTAGAGTTCCAGACAGTTATGAGCTGCAAGGGGGTGGTCAGAATTGAACCTGCATGCTCTGGAACAACAGCCAGTGCTTGTAACTGGTGAGCCTACTGTCCAGACTTAATTGAAGTATTTATATTTTGGGAGAAAATAAAGTACAGTTTTGAGTTGAAATAAAACAATTGAGCCAACACAGCAATCTCCTCTAGAGTTTACATGTGAAAAAAAAATTTGTTGTCTCAAAATACCGATAGTCCTGAGGTAGGAAAATTATTTATTTATTTATTTATTTATTTATTTATTTATTTATTAAGGATTTCTGCCTCCTCCCTGCCACCGCCTCCCATTTCCCTCCCCCTCTCCCAATCAAGTCCCCCTCTCTCCTCAGCCCAAAGAGCAATCAGGGTTCCCTGCCCTGTGGGAAGTCCCAGGAACCCTCACCTCCATCCAGTTCTAGTAAGGTGAGCATCCAAACTGCCTAGGCTCCTACAAAGCCAGTACGTGCAGTAGGATCAGAAACCCATTGCCATTGTTCTTGAGTTCTCAAGTTCTCATTGTCCGCTATGTTCAGTGAGTCCGGTTTTATCCCAGGCTTTTTCAGACCCAGGCCAGCTGGCCTTGGTGAGTTCCCAATAGAACATCCCCATTGTCTCCATGTGTGGGTGCACCCCTCGCGGTCCCGAGTTCCTTGCTCATGCTCTCTGTCCTTCTGCTCCTGATTTGGACCTTGAGATTTCTGTCCGGTGCTCCAATGTGGGTCTCTGTCTCTGTCTCCTTTCATCGCCTGATGAAGGTTAATATTCAGGAGGATGCCTTTATGTTTTTCTTTGGGTTCTCCTTATTTAGCTTCTCTAGGATCACTAACTATAGGCTCAATGTCCTTTGTTTATGGCTAGAAACCAAATATGAGTGAGTACATCCCATGCTCCTCTTTTTGGATCTGGCTTACCTCACTCAGGATAGTGTTTCTCCAAAATATATAAAGATCTCAAGAAACTAGACCATAAAGGGCTAATCAACGAAATTATAAAATGGGGCACTGAGCTGAACAGAGAATTCTCAACAGAAGAAGTTCAAATGGCCAAAAGACACTTAAGGTCATGCTCAACTTCCTAAGCGATCAGGGAAATGCAAATCAAGACAACTTTAAGATACCATCTTACACCTGTCAGAATGGCTAAAATAAAAAACACCAAGAATAACCCTTGCTGGAGAGGTTGTGGAGAAAGGGGTACACTCATCCATTGCTGGTGGGAATGCAAACTTGTGCAAGCACTTTGGAAAGCAGTGTGGCGGTTTCTCAGGAAATTCGGGATCAACTTACCCCTGGACCCAGCAATACCACTCTTGGGAATATACCCAAGAGAAGCCTTATCATACAACAAAAATATATGCTCTACTATGTTCATAGCAGCATTGTTTGTAATAGCCAGAACCTGGAAACAACCTAGATGCCCTTCAATGGAAGAATGGATGAAGAAAGTATGTAATATATACATATTAGAGTACTACGCAGCAGTAAAAAACAAGGGCTTCTTGAATTTTGCATGCAAATGGATGGAAATATGAAAATTCTTGTGTAGATTTGAACACCAATCTAGAAGCTTGTGGCCTCTGTGGAATGTGATATGATTACTAGATATAGTGGCATCATGCTGGTCATCATTTCACTTCTGGTAAAACACAGTTTCTCTGGACAAAAGTGATATTATGTGGTGTAATGTTTTGTTGAATCAACATTTCATAGGAACTTATAGAATAAATCTTCCATAATATTGTAGAAGGCAAGACTAATCTATGCCTGAAATATGTCACATTTATGCCAACCAATAATAATTTCTACCTTTCCAGAGTATGTGATTCAGTGAGAAAATTTTTTTTTTTTTTTGGTTTTTCGAGACAGGGTTTCTCTGTGGTTTTGGAGCCTGTCCTGGAACTAGCTCTTGTAGACCAGGCTGGTCTCGAACTCACAGAGATCTGCCTGCCTCTGTCTCCCGAGTGCTGGGATTAAAGGCGTGCGCCACCACCACCCGGCCCAGTGAGAAAAATCTTTACGTGACTGATTGACTTTCATAAAGACTGATGTTCAGTTAGAGACGTGGTATTAGTTTCTCCAACTTTGGATATGCAGCAACAAGAACACCCAAATTGCTTTGGAGAATAATGGTCTAAAATGTTCCATCCATTAACTAATGGACTCTGTGTTCGATATGCTTTATTTCCAGGTTGACACATCTTAGAGCTACCTGAGCAGATAAAATCTTAATTGCAGAATTGTTCAGATCACAGTGGCCTATGCACATATCTATAAAACACTGCTTTAATTGATGATTAATGTGAGAAGGTCAAGCCCACCCTTGGCAGCACCATCCCTAGGAATGAGTATGAGCTCATCCCTAGCTGAGTTTGAGCAGTATCCCTATGGTTTTTTTACTGCTTCATTTCCTACTTGAGCTCCTGCACTGACTTCCCTGTATGATAACCTGTAAAATCTGGAATGTAAAATATTTCCAGTGGTAGTTATCCTTGTTTGTCATGCAGTATAAAAAGTCTGGCATGGATTGTCCTAAGAGGGTGAAATAGATGAGATCTCTCTGTTTACAAAAACGTGATCATCTATCAACCAGATAAAAAGAACTCACCAGTAACTGGATCTCTATGTGCTATGATTTTTAATGCCTTAGCCTCCACAACTTTTGAGAAATATATTTCTCAAGTTCACAAAATGCCTAATTTGTAATAGTTATAATGGCACAGTAAGTCAGAGAGAAAATTTTATCATTGAAATCCCATAGCTGAAAATAATGCTTCTAAGTTAAAACTGCATAATTTCATATTTTTAGTTTCTTTGATTCTAGATTAAAAGATATTTTATGTTCTCAAAGCAGTTATTCTATAGTCCTTGATGTTGGCACTTAATTCAGTGAATTGCACTTTGCAAACTAATCCCTTCAAACAAACGTACACACACAAACACACACACACACAGACTAAGAGAGACTGAGAGAGAGAGAGAGAGAGAGAGAGAGAGAGAGACTGCTTATTCAATACCAAATTTCTTTTTATGTTTATGACGCCATTAAAGATTTTCAGTATATGTTTTATGGGTATATGACAGTATATAGAGTGCTAATCCACTTTGCATAATTTCTCTGATGGAAGTTATTTGGAAATCCAGATGTTTGATAGCTGTATTTATTGAGCTATATGTTGATATGCATAACATATATAAAATCTACTGGATCCATTTAGCATTACCTTTATGAATCTGTATCTATGGTTAAATATTTGGGAGCTCAACTGTGCTTATTAGATTTTTTTTGGCAATTTGACAAAAGCCTGTATTACCTTGAGAGAGAAAACTGCAATTAATGTAATAAATTTATCACATTGGCCTGTAGGCAAGTTAGTGGAAAATTTAATTAATGTCTCAGTGTAGACATTGCCAACACCAGGCAAGTGATCCCATGTTGTATTGGAAAGCAACCCGAGAATCCCACAAAAGCAAGCCAGTAAGTGTTCTAAATCCATAGCTTCCACTCCAGTTCCTGTCTTCAGGTTCCTACCATGAGTTCTTATCTTAACTCCCCTCAATAGATTGGGATTTAGGATAAATACAGTAAATAGTCCCCTATCAATCCAAGGTGCTCTCGGTCATAATCTTAATCACAGCCAAGGAAGAAGGCTAGGCTATCCTTCCTAGAGGAAACTGATTTCCTCTCAACAGTCATTGGTCACCTGTAAATCATCCTCGAAGGTTGGTAATTTGAGGCATTTTCCTGGTTAACGTGATATGTGACCTGGTATTGGATTATACCTGTTTTATTCAGGCAACCATATTGTTTAAATTTCACGGGTACATTTTCCCTATTGCATCTTGGTGACACTATCTTCCAATAAGTACTCTGGTCTTCTGGTTTTTAAATTTTTCTCCTTCCATTTCTGCATTATCTCCTGAGTCTTATGATGCGAGATTTCGCTCTGTCTGCTGTGATTTCCATTAATGAATAAAGAAACTTCTTTGGACCTACTGCAGGGCAGAACTTAGCTAGGTGGGGAAAACTAAACTGAATGCTGGGAGAAAGAAGAGCAGAGTCAGAGAGATGCCATGTAGCCCTGCTAGAGACAGAGGCTAGAACTTTAGCCAATAAGCCACAGCCACATGGCAATACACAGATTAATAGAAATGGGTTAAATTCATATGTAAGAGTTAGCAAATAAGAAGCTAGAGCTAATGGGCCAAGCAATGATTTAATTAGTATAGTATCTGTGTGATTATTTTGGGGCTAAATGGCCAGGACCTAACTAGTGGCATCCCTACTACATCTTATAATTAGAGGTTGCATGAAGATGTATCAGTTAAGGTTGAACACTGTACTGGTACTACATTTACCAGATATGGATCTCTGAAATAGGCTCCATGTAGTGCAAAAAAGAATTTTCTTTGATGAGGAATGAGAACTACACTTATCTTTTGTAAGCAGACTGTTCTTTCATTTTCCAGCCACCCAGACTGGAAATAATAACACAGAATCTACATTAATGACAGCACTGTTTGACCAGTGACTCAGACATATTTCTACCAAACTCTTACATCTTAAATTAATCCATTTCTATTATTTTATATTTTACCACAAGGTTAATGGTTTGCTATCTCTTGACTCTTGGTGGTTACATGGCTGCTATATGGTGCCTGCCTGATGCCATCTTCTTTCTCCCTGAATTTGGGTTAGGTTTCCCACATACCAATATTTTTTGCCCTTCTATAGACCAAAGTAGCCTTTTCATTAACCAATGGTAATCAAACATATTCACAGAGGTAAATTCCCCATAAATCTGTGGATATAATGAAGAGTATCTAGAATTTAGAAGTTATATTAATCCTGGAAAGTGGTTGAGTACATTTTCCTCTAGTATCTATTACTTTTCTAACCATGGGTTTTTGATTACTTTTACACAATCAGACGTGGACTCCCTCCCATCAAATTGGCTAAATCCAATTGACAGCTGTTACTTCCAATATAGAGTGTCACTATTGCATGGCAAAGAAGATGAAATTATGAAATTGGTAGGTAAATTAATGGATCTGGAAAGCACTACACAGAGTGTAGTAAGCCAGACCCAGAAATATAAATTTACTTGTTCCAGTTTGGTTGAGAATTCTAGCTCTAAATTTTAATATTTGATTATAGCCAAAGAAGAAAAAAAAGTAGAAAGAAATCATGGTTAGGGAAGGGAGAAGGCTCCTCAAAGCAGGGAATAGTAGGAAACCAGAACTATGAAGTGAGCAGTGGGTAAAATGTGGAAGGCTTTAATTAGAGAGGAAAGAGGAATAGAAGGAGAGGGGGAAAGAGAGATAAACAACACTAGGGAAGTTTTAAAATCATACAGTGAAACACATTGTGTTACTTTAAAAATCCATAGACAACACACATGTAACACAATATACATATATTCATTCATGTCTATCTGTTGCTTTTCTATCAGCACAGAGGATGCCTTCTAATCTGCTGCCGTTTTAGCCAGCAAATCTGGCTCCGCAGCACTGGCCTGCTTCTCTGGCACTGATCAGGCAGCTTAGTCCATGACCTGGCAGAAATTCTGTTCCAACAGGCAGTGGCTATGTCTTTGCTGCCAAATCTCTATCATTCTGTTTATCAATAAAACTCAGGGTCAGAGGCTGGGGTAAAAGTCTGCTTGCCCAGAGAGGCTGAGTAACAACTAGCTGACCTGCTCTTTATGCAAGTATCTCTGAAAGAGAGCATTCTTCCACTAAGTCAAAACAAAAGAACCCATGCTACACCAAGTCCCTCCCTACTACTTTCTGCATATGTTTCTATTATCTTACAGATATCCTAACTCTCTATGATTGCTTTCTGTCAACTACTTGCTACTTGGCCTCCTGACCCAACAGTGATTGTTTTTATTTAATACAAACACAAACTCAGGGTTCACTGTGTGATCAAATCCTACAACATGTATATAAATACATATTTTTTCATTCTCAATTAGAGTTATGTCATTTGGGGTGATAGTGCACATCCCATAAGCAATGCTGTATGTAGTCAAACCCTCAGGACCAGGCACAGGAATAGAAGAATTTTCCCTCAAAATGCTGGCTAGGGGGATAGCAGAATTTCGTATATATTATGAGCTATTGCCATTGCCCTTGACTGCCTTCCAGAACCTGAAGGTAGGATGCTACTTCTGAAGATACCACAAAGTTTTGAACACAGGATTGAAGGAACTGAATGGGAACTAACCTAAAACTCTCCCTCCGGAGTCCTGCATCTCGTAGGATCAGAAGGTGCTATGCAAGTTGTCAAGGGGAAAATGACAAGCGGTAGTTCTACGGCTATAGACACTATGAGCCACAGAATTGATCATCCTGGTCAGATAGCTCTAAACAGCTAGCTTTAAATTAATATTATGCTTTCCACTAACAATTTTCATTCTAATTTACTTTGACTATTTTATGAGTATGGCAGAAAATTACCGAATCTGTATTGGTTTTTTAGTTCTGATAGGTAATGACTGACAAAAATGAAGGGTGTTACAATAGTCAGTGAAGAGGCAAAATGCTAAGAATATATATCCTCTAGTAACATGAGCTTAAATACAGACACCTGTCTCTAGTAGTCATTTAATATTCATATATAAATAATAGATAAATGTGTTCTTCTAAATTTTTCAGTTTCTTTTAATTTTTAATTTTAATTTTTTGGTCTTTTAAGACAGGGTTTCTCTGTGTAACAGCCCTGGTTTGTCTGGAACTCACTTGTAACTTTGCAGACCAGGCTGGCCTTGAATGCCTGCCTCTGCCTCCTGAGTGCTGGGATTAAAGGTTTGCACCATCACCATCCAAAATGTAAAGCACAGACTCTGGTTTTGTTTTAATTTGTCTTTGAGATTTTTTGATTGTTATAAATTTTAAATCCATGTGTTTTATCAGAGTTATTGAAATTCTGAGTGAACTATGAAAAGATAAAAAGTCCAATTAAAAACAAAATTAATTTTCTTTTACCCATTCAGGTGTCTTCAAATTACATAGACTGCATTTTTTTGTATTGAATTATTTTAAGAAACGTGAAAAAGAAATTTATTTTCTGTTATTTATAAAGGTTTTTTAACTACTTGATTTTCTAATAGTAACAAGGAAAGACCCATCCTTGGAGTTATAAGTCAATCAAATTAAAAACAGCACCTGAAGCTTCTGTTTAAGAAGACAATCTGGTGTTTTATGAATGCCAAACTACATATCATAAACGCACAGTACATGCATTTTAAGTGGGCAAAGTTCCTTCCACTTGGACGCTGAACTGTTTCTAGCTTTCACACTAAGGCTGTACTCACAGACACATTTTTTTTTCTTTCTAACAAGAGCATCAGTTGTGCTTTGCCTGGTTAAGATGTTTTTTTTGGAGTTGCTAGTCTCAATTCTCAATGGGAATGAGCTAAATTCTAAGCACATTACTGAAGGTATTGTTCTCCTGAGCCTAAATTTCAGGTAATGAAGCAAAGCCAATACACACACATCTATTGTTTTCACATGGGGAATAGACTCACAGGGTGAATTTAATTGGTAATTTGCCAAAAATACCCCAAGTCTTAAATTGAAAAATCTCCAGGAAAAGTAGAAAATATAAATACTTCAAGTGCGGGAAGCATTAACAGAGCTAAACCACTGATATTTAGTGGAGTTTTATGACATTTCTTAACATTAATATTCTATTAAGAATCTAAAATTGTTTATGTTTCCAAGCCTTGTATCTCATGCTCATTAGTGTTCTATGCTTTTAGAAATATGTTCAATGAACAAATTAGTGAAATACAATATGAAAATATTTCATCGACTAAGAACTTTGGATTTGCATAACTAAGGTTTTTGGTCATACCTGCCCTTTAGTTATGGTTATATGTAAATATACTGATATACTGGTGTGGACACTGGGACTTGAGACTATCAGACAAAGTAAAACTTCAAATTAATATTTTCTTATTCTCTGAAATTTTCTTCCGTGTGTGTGTGTATATATATATATATATACACACACACACATATATGTACAAAGTATTTGGGTCATATCCATCCTCATTCAGGCTCCATAAACCAACGTATCTATTTCTTTACTTCATTCTTTCTCTTTTTGTATAGCTCTCTGAATCTAGTTACAAAGATTTTTCAACAGAAATTTGGACTAGAAGCAGAGCTGCAGATGAAAAAAGGAAATTATGGTGTTTTGGACAATTAGTATTAAGCAAACTCCCTTTCCAGTATTTCTTTTCAATATTACTGTGATTATTATTAATTTTCGAAGAACACATGATTAGATTTAAATTCACTTAAAGTAGAGCTGCAGATGAAAAAAGGAAATTATGGTGTTTTGGACAATTAGTATTAAGCAAGCTCTCTTTCCAGTATTTCTTTTCAATATTACTGTGATTATTATTAATTTTCGAAGGACACATGATTAGATTTAAATCCACTTAAAGTAGCTCATACTTAAACCTTTGAAACGGAAGTTGTGAATAGCTATTTTCTTTATTATTATTTGGACCATAAGTGATTTTTGATGAGGTATGTCCTTCTGTATAAGTGTTGCTTTTATTGGTTAGTGAATAAAACTGTTTTGGCCAATGGCTTAGTAGAGTAATGCCAGGCAGGAAAGAGAGAGAGAGCGCAGGTGGAGTGGGAGATGCCATGTAGCTGCTGAAGGTGCAAACTCCGATCCCTACCAGTAAGCCACAGCTTCTGCCAGTACATAAGTTAGTAGAAATGGGTTAATTTAAGATGTAAGAGTTAGTTAATAAGAAGCCTAAGCTATTATGTCAAGCAATGTTGTAACTAATTATAGTTTCTATGTGATTACTTGGGTCTGAGTTGCCAGGAAGTAAAAAAGCAGTCTCCCCCTAAATAAATTAAATAAATAAATAGATAGATAAATAGATAAATAAATAAATGGTGCCCAAACCTTTGGGTCTAAACAACGTGGTCAGGCACACACTTTGAATCTGGAAGATGGTATGCCAGCTCTGAGTTAGCAGGAAAGTAGCTGAGAGCACTCCTCCCCCTCAGCATTCCCACCCCTTGGGTAAGCAGCTGGATCGGGTCTTCTAGGTGTGCACAGGCAGGAAAACATGGTGGATTCCTATCACTCACACGGAGACATTTCCAGGCCTTACAGCATGCTGCGTGGCAGATTTAGCTTCTACTCATACAAGAAGGGTTTATATGCTGAGTGGTGCTTCCCAGAGCTGAGGTGGTAAGCACGGCTCCCACCCAAAAGTCTCAGAGCTGAAGGTAAACGCACTTCTGCCGTATTGAAAGGACAAGAGAGGTAGAGCCAGCTTCCAGGGCTGCTGCAGCTCTACCACTTACCAGTTTAAAATGCTCCATGTCAGAAAAGGTTTTCAGATACACCATCAGACAGATGGACATAAAAGACCTCTAAACAAGACACAGTGTGTTTAAAAATGTACATAGGCTTGGAAGGGAAAGGAAAAAGAATTTAGAAAGTTATTAAAAAAAACTAGTCTTCAAAGAGATAGTAAAAGTAATATAAAAGAGTACAGACAGTCATAGATTAAAGGAAAAAAGAAAAATTAGTTATATGAAGATGGAGAATGCACAGAGAGTCTGCATTATGCATTTTATTGTGTTTTCTTTGAATTTTTCTGACTGCAGAGAGACATTTCTTTCTGGGGGCTGCTAAGTTAAACCAATATTTACTTTTAATTTATTCTTTTAATTTCTTCTTCTCAAGATTTGTATTTATCTTTGCTTGTGCATGAGTGTGTGTGAATATATGGGTGTTTGTGCGTTTTGTGTGTGTGTTCATGTGTATTATAAATATATTTTTGAATGTACTACCGCTTATGTAGGCTGGACAAAATTTTTAGTTCCTGACCACAGAGTTACAGGTAGTTGTGTCATGGTATGGAACCAGGGAACACAACTTGCATCCTATGGAGAAGAAATAAGTTCTCTTAACAACTGAGCCATAGCTCATATCCTTATTTTGATTTTTATAACTATAATAAGGCTTGAGTCAATGTAGTTTTACCACAATCTATTCTAAGTATATAGAATTTGTAAATTAATTTTACCTAAGATTTATACTTTCTGAAATATAATCTAATGGGATTTTAGGATGATGACATTTAATATGAATGATTACTTGTGGAAATAACAATGCTCATAACATCGATTTTTCCAATCAATGAATATGGCATATTTTTATTTAATTGGTTGTTACATTTTCTTAATTGTTTATTTATCACAATTGTTTAGAAGCCTTTAATATTCTTTGTGGGAAAGTGAGGCAAAGTGTTAACATTTTTAACAATTTGTAAAGCAAATATGATATGAAAGCATGGGTTTTTAAAAATTGGAGGCAAGACAAGGTATTGTGCTGTAAGGTCTTTGGTTTATAAATAAGGTCTTACATGTGAATTATATATGCTGCTCCCAAAATCAGAAACTTGTATGGATCCTTCTATTGAATGAGTGCAAAATGATATAAGAATAGAAAAGTATTATTGATACAGAATATGCTAAGTTTGGTGATAGTAACCTCTTGGTTGTGGTTAATTAAATATTCAAAAATGTGATTACTTTTCTTGCAATAGAGCCATGATTGCCACAAGCAGTTTTACATGAATGGAAGTAATGCGTCATGATACAAAATTTCAGAAAAACAAAAAACAAAAAACCTTTTGTTAGCAACGATAAAAAGTCCCAAACACTGGAATAATTGTGAAAGCCTACTCATCAAGCCCTACGCAAATGATCCCAAATCTGAGAAAAGTCAAATGAATTTTCTCATGTAGATCTGTATGGCTTCAGAGTTGACTTGACTTTGGCAATATGTGATGAAGAAAACACACACACACTCACACACACACAAGCTGGGTTGTCCGTGAACCCTGATGGAGACGTACCAGGGGCAGCCCGGAAGCCCAGCACATTTATTTTATGAACCTGAGCCAAGAAGACAGGTTTATTTTATACAGCTGCTTGAGTAGGAAGTGGGCTAGCTAATCTGAGCAGGTGGTCTCTGTAGCAGGGCAGTTTCAGAGGTGTTGTCTCTGGGGAGAACAAGCTGTGGTTGACAGTTTGCTAGTTCTGCACACACTGGCTTAAGCTAAGGGTCAACCGTCCTTAACATCTATACTGTGACCATGAGAAAACGTTGACATTCCTCTGAGCCTGACAACAGGAAGTCTTTGCCATTTCTATGAGTACAAGCTGTTGGAGTCCTTCACATAGCCAAGATCATATAAATAATGAGCATTCACTCAGGAAATTATCTGTTCGACACAATAAAACACTATATTTTAAAACTATAAATTCTATAAGTGACAATTTATAATGAGGAAATGTTAGAGATTGAAATTGAACTATATAAAAATTTTATGCTGTGCCCTAACCTCTCACTTTTAAGGAAATGACAAAATAACCTTATAAGCATTAATGTTGAATGCTAATTTGATGAGACTTTGGATCACCTAGGAGACAAGCCTGCAGGTATGACTCTGAAGAATTAATTATGCAGTAACAAAGTTACCATTTGCCTTACATTCTTGCCACCAAGTTTTCAATGCAGAATAGACTAAACCCTTTAAATGTGAACAAACAGAAACTTTTTCAAAAACGTCACTTTTGTCACGATATTTTATTACCACTACAAAAAGTTACTGCATGCCATCATAACTAGAGGGCTTGAACTCATTGCCAATTCTAATCAGCAGAGTTGGAGAAGCTCATTGATTGTTTCTAGGTAGTAAGGTCACAAATCTTTACACTTGTCTTTTGTTAGCATTGGCTAAAATTCCATAACTTTAATTTTCTCTTTTCAAGGCACGCCTCAGTATTATTTCTTTTTGTTTCTTAAACTTCAAAAGCAGAAAAAGTATTTACACTCCCTATCCCCATCCCAAAGTCTCTATGAGGATAGAATTTATAGTTATGAGTATATAAGAGAATATCGGAGTTATTGATATTCGTAAAAATGACCCAGGAAGAAGTTCCTAAAGTCTCTGCAATTAGCAAGTAATTTTATACCACGATGTGGGCAATGAGAGGAGACTGAGGAGGGTTATGTTAGTACCAACCATAATTATATTCCGAAACAGTGTCAAATGGAGCTCTCTGCTCTGCAATTTTAAAAAGTAAGAAATAGTTTGAATATATAAATCCCCAGGAGAAGACAGGGGGCAGGAACGGTTTTCTAGAGGCAGGTGTCTAAGCCACCTGAACAGATTGAGGAGGAAGAGCAGGATGCCAAACAATATGCTGAAGAACACTGCAAATGTGTCAGAGTAACCATGTAGCCCCCATTCCGAGGAGAACTAATGATAAGAACTGGTGGAAACATCAGTAGGATCTATTTTATCATTGCTGAGAATGCCTAAATTTTGGCTGGCTTTATTAATAATAAGCAATTACATTTTAGAGATCATGTTCTTTTTAATAGATTTTCATATTTTTTTTTGCAAGTGTGTCTTTGGCTTAAATAAAACATTCCATACAACTTTCCAACAAAATGATATAGAGTTTATGAGACACTGTAATGGGAAATATAGGTTAGGGTTTGGAATACCTGAATATGTTTCTTGACAGGCCACAGAAAACTAAACTGAGTGGAAAATTATTATGAATTGTCCTTCACATTGGAGCTTATTGCTACCCAAAGGTCAGTACTGAGTGCTGAATCTCTTGAGCATAGATAGCTATTTAAGATTGAACCTGGTTAATATTCCTCACCAAGGAATGAATTCTTGTGTCTGTATTTAATCAGCTGTGTGATTGTATGAATTAAATGGACATTTACAAATATTTAAACATCTGCTTATTTCATATCTCCTATCTGTGAAGTATAAAAAGCCCTCTAAAGTTAAAAACAAAAAAAATTAATAGCAATTGCATTTCTCAGTACAGTATTAGTAGACAGCATACCACAACACTATAGTATTCTAATATTAATAATTTATAATAAAATTATATAAGTTATAATAAAATCAATGAAAAGAATTTTGAGTAATTAATTTCTGAAATGTAGCATTTCATAAAATATAGTTTATCATTGGACAGTCTCAGTTATTTTAGAAAGGACCTTCTCTTTTCTATATTAACCTTGAAAGAAGCAATGAATTTCCATTGTAGGGGGTAAAATCTGAAAAGCAAAGTTTTTTAAGTCTACAAAGAATTGTGCATTTTAAAGAATCACATACTAGATTAAAGCTGTGTGGAAAGAGAGGGTTTATTTGCTGAGTGTTAAGGAAACATTTTATGGCCTATGTATTGTATTAAAAGAATGCCCAGAGGGTTAAAACTAGGCCATAGAATGAGATAAAGAGGATTTCTAATATATTTTCATAAAAAAGTATGTAGAATTCATAAGATTGCTGAAGATTTTAGAAGTAAGCAACTTTCTTCTGCCCAAATAATATAATAACTAAAGTTGCTGCTTATATTACCTAATTTTGCCTCATTTGATGCTACATTTCCCAAACTGTGGTATATTTAAAATTTGTGAGGTTGAGCATAAGAATGGGAAGTACTAAAATGATGTGAAAGTAGTGGGGGAGGGAGATAGAGAAGAAGAAGGGTGCACACTCACCTGCACATGTCAGTGTGGTTGTGAGTACCTGAGAATAAGTATCAGAGGTGTTGATGTTCTGTGAATCCAAATGTGAGATCCATTGATTGATGGGAAAATATGGGTCGTCTACTTATGTTGTTTGGATGTTAACTCAATTTGAATGCAACACTCTAAGTGTAAAGCAAATTTGAAATTCAGATGCATAGTTAATACAAATAATGCATAGATTCAACCTGTAATTGTTCCCTCAACCCATTGGTAGCAAGCTTCTATCAGTTTATTATGAATGTGTTGTTTTAAGGTAAATTAATTTTCCATAACTTTTTGAAGGTTTAACAATAAAAGAGAGGTTTTCTTATAGCTTGTTTCTAAAAATAAAATACATTTAATAATCCAACAAGAGCTTCAACATTTGATCTATTTTTATTAATTCACCTCACCCACTTACAATGTTCTATCTGTAAATCTGCTACTGAAAAGTGAACATGTCTCAAAATCCACACCAACAATAATACTAGTAAAACAAAAATTGATTGTTTAAAAATTCTGCAACTTATTCTTTGAATTATGAAAAGTAGTCAATGTTAATATTTGGACTAACCCTGTTATCTTATATAGGATATTTGGAGGCAGTTAGTTATTGTTTGGCATGGCAAACCAATGAGCAGATGAGGGTTACTACAGGATCCCGGGCAAGTTCTACCTCTGAAAAAACAGTCCTTTGTTCTTTCTCCTTAGCCCTTCATGAAGTGTTCTTCATGAACCCAGACCTATTGTTGGATTCCCCTAATGTTACATAGTATACATTTCAAGTCACACCTTATAATTTTCAAACACATTTTGGTATTTTCTAAATTTGAGACTTTTAATTACTTTGAAACTGTTTTTGATTTTTTGTAGTTCTGAGATTTCCTAAGTATATTTTTACAAAATATTATTTCCCCTTATGTTTACATTAGACATTCTATTTGAACATATGCAAAATCTCGAGGTTAAGTGAACTATTGAAAGAAAATCATACTACACACCCAAGGAAACCATTCATAAGGATAGTAAATGAGAAGACAAAAAGCGTGTATGTTTCTTAGGGTATCTAACCAGGGAAGTCAGGATAAACAGAAGAGGACTTGTGATTTTAACATGGGTTTAAAATTTACTAACTGCTCACCATTTACACTGTGCCTTTGGACATTTTCACTTAGCTTCTAAGCAAGGTACTAATTGTTTGCATGGACCTAGTCACTGTTTTCATAGTGTTTAAACCTTTGACAACAATAATCACAATCAAGTAATGCCATATTTAGCTCTATTATCTTATAAATACAGACTTTTATGCTATTACCTCGATAAGTTGTTTAAACAGATTATCAATCGTTGACTTTATGTTTTTGTTGGCTAAACTGACTTTCTTCAGTCCAAAACATCTGTGTATTATTATAAATAGTATACTTAGAGAAAATAGGAAGCTTGTTTAAAGTGTAAACATGACTAATAATCCTTTCTTCCAATTTTCTGTAGGTAAGTATGTTTGAAAGTATAAAGATTTACAATTGCTAAACCTAGAGCAATCATGGGAAAAGGCAAACATTTATTGCCATTTAAAAAAAGATGATTTCTTCAAATGTTGTTACTGCAATTTTATAAAACATTGACAACTCACTCATACATTTCAAAACTGGTGAATATAAAAATGTGATTGAAAATTTTTTGTCAAATAAGATTTTTACTGTGCAAGCCACATAATGTAGCCAGACAATTAGTTTATGGTTTTCTATGCAGATGCTGATTTTCTTTAACAACAATTTAGTTTGAACTATGTCAATAGTTTTGTTAGATGTGTGATTTAATTTTGACATAATTAAATGTCATTATGCTTGCACTGTGTGATTAGAATTGGGTGGTGTTTTAATCTATATTTTTATGTTTGTAAATAACACTTTAAAAACAAATTGCAGACTTTGAAGATTAAAAAAGTCACTGGAAATTGATTCATTCATATCCTTAAAATGATATGATAGCAGTACATACATAGATTACAGAGCCTTGTAGTGGGCATATTTGTAAGATTTCTCAAAACCCTCTATATCCTATGTATTAATTTGTCATATTTTAGCTAGACATTCCTTCTAAGTCACCGGTTTAATTATCCTATAATTCCCTTTCTTGCCAATGAGAGAAGACGAATGTGTTATGTAAAACAGGTAATGCACCAGAAGACTTTCTCAGTCGGTTATACTAGCAGAGACCCTTGTTTGCAGACACCTGTATGAACTGCTATGTAATGGTAGTGTTCTTCTTTCTATTCCTTAGCTGTTCTGAATGAAGTACTTCATGGCTTTCCTACAGTCTTCCATTATTTCCAGACTTTTCCTCACAGTTTCTCCTGGGCTCTTGTCATACACACACACACACACACACACACACACACACACACACGCACACACACACGCACAAGTACACATACACCCCCCACCCCCCACATGTATGCACACATATACACACATATATGCACACACACACATGCACACACACACGTTCACACAAACACCCTCGCACACACATATACATACACACACACTCACATACACGCATGCACACACATGTGTGTGCACATACACATGGTCTAACCATTTTCAAATCACTATTATTCATTTATTTCCTGTAGTTTCATATTTTCTTTGACTAATTTCTTTGACTAATTAGACAGACTAATTTCCACTAAAACGGAATCTCATAACTGGGGTGATCTTAGACTGCAAAACAAGACACCCAGGAAGAACACACAAATCTTTTGAGGAGTCCAAGATCAGTGATATGCCAGCAATCTCAGTCATATCAGCCTTTGTGATCAAGCCGTAGCCATAATAAAGATCATAGGTTGTTTTTTTTTTGTTTGTTTGTTTTGTTTTGTTTTTGACAAAGCAACTAGAACTCCAGAAAAAAAAAATTATACTGGAAACATTTTAGCTTTGTTTCTTTAGCTCGAAGAACTAAAATACAATGAGTGACAGACATTAGTCAAGTTGTAATTCTTTTGAGAGTTTGCCAACAATAAAGAAGAGGTGGTGGTAACTATTGTTCTTAAAGAAACACAGGCATATCTGTCTGAAGAAATATGAATGTGACTGTTTTGTTTACTACTTATTATCTCAAAGATAGAACACACAAACAGATGAAAAATTTCAAATGCATAATTGCATAATAATCTGCACATAATCTGCCTAATTAAAGAATTTGATTTCAATAAGAAAAGACTTTCTGCTATCAGAAGCAAGTATGTATCATTGACTTGCTTCTTTGCAATCTCTGAAAAAATAGTTTCTTCTATTACTGCATCATAAATTTCTATTTGGCAAAAATTCAAAAAAGCCTCTAAAACATTATTTCAATTAAATAATAGCTTTACTTTTATTTCTTGTTTTGGAGGATTTTTTATTGCCTTTGGTTTTGTGATTTTGTAAAAGGCCTGTGGTCACTCTCAGAATGCAGACTAATGAACGGGAAAGAACAGAAACAACAGCAAAAGAGAAAATTTGAAGAATGAAGACCAGAAGCCATCTTCCAAAAATTCCTCCCAAAGACTCACCAACTACTCATGGCATGTTCCCTGGAAAGTCTGGAGACAGTGCACGTGAATTATTACACAGGAAAGTTCTCTAGAATGTCAGTGCCCAGGGTTTGGAGCAGAGTCTGGTTATGTACCTGGTCATACTACACAAATACTCAGGTTCCAGAATCCCAGAAAGAAACCAGTTGTTAAGTACAAATGGTACTATTTATGTGAATAGTTCTTGTAACATAGCATAACACTCTTACAAATTAATGCTGAAAGGTTGAAGAGATGGCCATGGATAACAGCACCTACTGCTCTTCAAGAGAACCAGGATTTGATTACAAGTACACCTCAAACCTGTCAGTGGTTCCAGTTCCAGTGGTTCTGACATTTTCTTCTGACCTTGGACACCAGGTAAGCATGTGATGAACATCTATGGTCATGTAAAACATTCATGTACAAAATAAAATAAATTATTTTTAAAAGTCAATTTTAAAAACTTCCTTGGTTCTAACTCAATGTGAGTGGAAAACTATCCTTAATTAGCCTTATAAAAGATTAGCAACATATGATTTTTGAGTATTAACACTTTCCTGCCCCCCCCAAGTTATGACCTTGAATGAAAATACAAGCAAAATCAATGATGTGGCAATTAATATTAGGACCTGAATTCAGGTATTCTTTTTTAGTTTAAGACTACTTAAACTAAAAGGGTGATGCTTCTATTCTGGAGGAGGTGATAAAATCACTAATCCATGTAAAATAGCTCATAGGCATATGGTTCAGCAGATTTTTCTCAGCTTGATAGGCATTGGTTTCTCAGTCTATTTTTCAATTGTATACACTTAACTGCAATTCTGTATTTTCAATTAGAATATTAGATTCTGGTTTTATTTCTGCTTTTTGCTTTCGTGAAAGAAAAATACATGTTTTAGCTCAGGTCATAGATACTTGTAAAATATAAAACACCCTTTACACTCCTTCCACACCTCTTTAGTAGTTACTGTGTTATGATCTAGATACCTGCAGCTATCCTTATATGTTTCTATGATAGCACAGCGTATTTTTGTGTGAAATTTGATTAGTAATGGTTTGGTTTAAAGCCCCACCACAACCCCTGGCATCCGTATATCCAGAATGTCCAGAATATTCCACTGGAAATTCCATCCCAGGTACCCTCTCCAGGGAGTTGCCTCAGTTCAGACTCCACCACCAAAAAAGCACAACAAACAATGACCCCTCCCCAGAGATGCTCAAAACCACTCCCATAAGGTATTTAAACTGCCCCAGAGAACAAACACTTGGTTTTCCAGTCTTCCATTTCCAGGTTCTCTCTGGAGGGACTGAAAAGCTGCCAGGGAGTATTGGTATCCATTAAACCTGGGATCCTTTTTTTTTTTTAAATCTTATTTGTATTATTGTGTAGGTAGAGAGGTTTATTGGGGTGTGGTATGAGATAATGGTCTATATTCTGTCAATTATATTTTAAATGAATGCTGAATGACCAGGAGCCAGACAGGATGTATAAGCGGGCCAACCAGACAGGAAGTAGAGGTGGGTCAAGGAGAACAGGAGAATTCTGGGAGGAAGTAAGTCCTAGTCTGTAGCCCTGACCCAGACACAGAGCAAGCAAGATGTGACTGCCTCGCCAAGAAAGGTACTAAGCCACATGACTAGCACAGATAAAAATAATGGGTTAATATAAGTTATGAGAGTTAATAAGAAGTCTTAGCTAATGGGCCAATCAGTTTACACCTAATGTAGACCTCTGTGTAATTTCATTGGGACTTAACAACTGCAGGGACCAGGCTGACAACAGGGATGCAGAAACCTTTCAGTGGTCTTTCCACAAATGATAAACTTCTAAAAAAAAGAAGTCATGATTAGATGCAGATTTAGCTACTACTGGTTGTTCAAAATGCTGATTTTTCTAATATGTGAGTTCTCTGTATTATCTGATGTAATACTTGATAAAATAGATACTAATATAAATAATTATATTATTTAATATAATTAATAGAGATAAACCAATCAGATCTTTTTCTGTTTAAAACTGAAAATAATAAAAGCTTGTAACACAGAGAAGTCTGTGTGATAAAGTGTTGTTAGAGCCATGAATTATGTGCATGCTTGACACATGTAATTGTAAGATTAAAGAGACAACAAAGACCCATATTTCAGACCATCAACTAAAAGGAGGCTCACAGTACAAATCATTTCCAAGTATATTGTCACTGAATAAGTGAAAAATAAAAGAGATTAATTCTCTCCTCGAATTAGCAAGTGTTCTCTTTCCACTGAGTGTTACATAAGCCCTCCCACAACAGCAGGGATTTAGATCAGACACATTCCTTGGTATTTAGGAGCAGCTGTAGCCTGCAGAGCTGAAGGCAAGTTTACCTCCCAGAGCTCTAGAATCTGCAAAGATCTTTGCATAACAAACAGGCACGGAAATAGCTGGAGCTACCAAAATCACTTGATGGAAAAAAATGTTCTTAAAATTGATGATTGTATTAATACCAAGCTCAGATCTTGAGAATTCTCTATGCTTTCCATCCCTGTCTTCCATACAAGGGCTAGTATGGCTTTTAGACTATGAGGGATCCAAATAAAATTATTTCAAATCAGAAACACAAGGCCACAAATTTCACATTTCCTTGGGAGTTGTATCAGTATCTTCTAAGAAATTTTTATATTGAAATGAAATCATTATATTTAACCCAATACAATTATGTCTACTTCAGTTGAAATTGATAGCTATTTCCTCTAATTATATTTAACTGTACAATCTTAGGCACAAATTTGTTGCTTTCTTATAAAGCAAGTATAAACCATATGCTTTATTTTACATTTTCTCTACTAAAATGGAATAGTTTTTTTTTTTTTTCTTATATGTACTTTGCATTAAGCCATTTGGTAGCTGCAATTCCTTGTCCTCGTTAAAACGCATACTGCTACTTTGTGGTTCCCCTCTCAGAATTCCTGGCTCCCAGTAGTCACAACCTCCAACTGGTTCAATTGAGTGATCATCAGACAAGTGGGAATATTAGGTAGGTCTGCATCCCTTTGGTCTTTGTTTTTCTTAGCAGTTAGTAGAGAGTTCATGCATACATTTAGTGCAAAATATCTACAAACTAGTTAAAACAAAGAATTTACATTAATAAGCAACAGCGAGAGGGAGCCCACTCCTGACACTGCCTGGATGGCCAGGAATCAGAGACTGGATGGCGCAGAAACTCGGGATAGAAAAAATACGACTAGGGGAATTTCTATAGACAGGGTTTCTCTGTAGCTTTGGAACCTATCCTGAAACTAGCTTCTTGTGGGCCTTGCTGGCCTCAAACCCACAGAGACCCACCTTCCTTTGCTCCCAAGTGCTGGGATTAAAGGTGTGTGACACCACCGCCAGGTCGGTTTGTCTTGGTTTTCTTTTTTTCTTTATTTATTTATTAAAGATTTCTGTCTCTTCCCCGCCACCCGCCTCCCATTTCCCTCCAAAGCCAGTACGTGCAGTAGGATCAAAAACCCACTGCCATTGTTCTTGAGTTCTCAGTAGTCCTCATTGTCCGCTATGTTCAGCGAGTTCGGTTTTATCCCAGGCTTTTTCAGATCCAGGCCAGCTGGCCTTGGTGAGTTCCCGATAGAACATCCTTTTTGGTTTCTAGCCATAAACAAAGGACATTGAGCCTATAATTAGTGATCCTAGAGAAGCTAAATAAGGAGAACCCAAAGAAAAACATATAGGCATCCTCCTGAATATTAACCTTCATCAGGCAATGAAAGGAGACAGAGACAGAGACCCACATTGGAGCACCGGACAGAAATCTCAAGGTCCAAATCAGGAGCAGAAGGAGATTGAGTACGAGCAAGGAACTCGGGACCGTGAGGGGTGCACCCACACAGAGACAATGGGGATGTCTTGGTTTTCTTATGTGACTCCCAATAGCAGGAATGGGAATATCTCTGAAACTTGTCTGCTCTTGGAAACCTTTTACTCCTATGGAGTTGCCTCCTCCAACCTTGATATGAGGGTTTGTGCCTAATCATATTGTGTTTGATTGATATCCTTGGAATGGCTGTTCTTTTGAAGGGAAGCAGAGTAGGAGAGAGGAGAGACTACCAGAGAGTAAACCGGAATGGAGAGGAGGGAGAAGGGTGGAGGAAGGGAAATCTGAGGTCTGTATGTAATATATAAGAGAAAATAAAAGAAAATAAATAAATAAATTGAAGCTTTATAAGGAAAGACAAAGTAAAAGTTATAATGTGTACTCGGAGACTGTTTGTTTGTTCCCTGGCTGCCCAAGACCCAAATGATCACACAGAAACTATATTAATTATAACACTGCTTGGTAAATTACTCAGGAATAATTTTAGCTAGCACTTACATCTTGATTAACCCATTTTTATTATTTTGCATTTACCACGAGGCTCATGATTGTTACCTCTTGCTTTTTGGGCGACTACATGGCATCTCCCCGACTCTGTCTACTCTCTCTATGTATCTCTTTTAGCCTGGCTATATTCCACTCTGTCATAGGCCCAAAGCAACTTCTTTATTAACCAATGGTAATAAAACATACTCACAGCATGCAACAATAATACATGATTTTCAATAAATAAAAAAGTAAAAACCATAGCTTTCTTCTAGACTCCTATACCACTTCTAGTCTCACTAAACTTTGAGAACTTTTCATAGATATCAATTACTTTTTCCTGAAGGAGCTGCCTCTAAGTTACTAAGAGAATTTTATAGCACTGTCATGTAATCTAAGACAATTTATACACTGAGTATATTTTACGATAGTTCAACATCCATTTCACCTGTATCACTACACTGTGTTTAGAATTTCCAGCTCAGGGGTCCCATTCCAGCCCCCAACCTCAGCGTCCTGAGCAGCATCTCCCCTGTAGCTGCCCCTTCCAAACCCCACCCTCAGCGCACCAAGTGGCGGTCCCACCCCTGGAATTGACCTTATTAAAATCTGCTCCTGAGAAAGCCCACCAAAAGTCAGTCCTTCCTTGGGGTTGCTCAAGACCGTGTCTAGAGGCTATATAAGACCTTGTCACAATATTTGACACGTGACTATTCCTGCACTGCTAAGGGTCACCCACGAGTCCTTCTCTCCGTTCATTAAAACTCGATTTGTTAATTTGGCTTGATTGGATTATTATATAAGCAGTGGTGGAATTAACCAGGATTCAAAACCTATTAGCAAAACTTATCAACCTGTCCCTATAATTCTTTATCCATGGCCCTGACATTGTTCCCTTTTTCTAGTGTTCTCCATGGTTTTATAATTTCAGAAAAAATTAAATATATTTTAATTTCCTGCCACATCAGCTATAAGTAATATCTTTTTCAGGTGATGTAGAAAACAGTGTCATTTAAATTCTTTCCCTAATTTCTTTCTTTTTTTGTTACTTAAACTCTATTAGTTTGTTTTTCTTTTCATATTCCTGTTTGACAACATTTCTAATATTGCTAAAAACTGCACAAGCAATTTCACATCATATCTCTGGTCTAATTTCTAAAATTACAAAATCAATGAAAATTGCTTAATTGCATATAACTCTAAAAATCAGAGTCAGATTAGCCAGAGGAGGTATTATGATAACCAAGTTAAGATGATCACAGTTTTATAACCTTTGCATTGAGAGTTGACTTAGGAATCTTCTTCTTCTTCTTCTTCTTCTTCTTCTTCTTCTTCTTCTTCTTCTTCTCCTCCTCCTCCTCCTCCTCCTCCTTTCTTCCTCCTCTTCCTCTTCTTCTTCTTCTCTTCCTCTTCCTCTTCCTCTTCCTCTTCTTCTCCTTCTCCTCCTTCACCTTATTCTTGAGACAGAGTTTCACTGTAACTTTTGAGCCTGTCCTGGAAGTAGCTATTGTAGACCAGGCTGACCTCCAACTAACTGAAATCCACCTGTCTCTGCTTTCCAGGTACAGTGATTAAAGGTGTATGCCACCACAACCTGGCCTAAGGAATCTTCTTAAATCTCACTGGGTTAAATGACTGAACAAATAGAATGAGACCACATTAATTTCTAGACCCTGACTTTAGAAGGTTGTCAGCTTTCATCTCTGTCTCTTGTGAAACAATCTGGAATTTCTCTACTGCCATGAAGAACTTTCAGCTTTTCATGGACTACCATGCTGAAGAGAACATGTATAAGCCATTAGACTTTATAACAAAATACTGCATTGCATATTTTTTGAAGCAATGGTCACAACAGTGAATGTACTTGTGTTTTCCAGTTAAACAGAGCACTATATGGTTACTGCTAACAGACTTCAGATGATGCCACATCTGAAAACACAGATTTGTCTAATAAGTAAGTAATAAAGAAGAAAGAAAAGGAACTTTAAAAAGTAAAATTATTGATCATTTTGTGATTGTGTTTACCTTCTTGAACATTGCTGTATTTAGGGGACACACTACAAAAATTATTAAGAAAATACTGTATTGTTTATAGATTTAAAAATCCCTCAAGTTTTTATAGTCTTTTTAACTTGTAGAAGCAGCGTTATGCCATTGTTATTCTATGCTATATTTGTTTCTTCACCTTTTCTCATGCGGTTGTCTTCTTCCTTCTACAGACTGTGGTAATGATTCTATTTCATGGCTGAAGATATCTAGAACTGGCAATCTAACCTATGTTTTCTCTATTTGAAAATTATTTTCTGTCCAAAAATAGTATGTTTGAAAAAAATGTAAACATTTGTCTTATTCTAATGACCCTCAGCTGTTTCCTCATATTTCCTTTAAAATTTCTTACAGGCACACTCTGTACAAATCAATAGTCTATATGGTCATGTGAACTCAAAGTCTGACTCCATTTGATAGTATTTAGTACACTCTCCCCCAGAAAGATCACATTATCAAGCTTCTTATTATTTAAATCAACTCCAAAGAACTCAGATATTTTTTTACCAACACATTGGCTTATGAAAATCAAGACACAATGAACAATTTTAGGGTTTTAAAGGAAAATATATTAGTAGATTTCAGATGTAGCATATATTTATTTTATCAGAAAATTGTGAATTCTGAATATAAGTCAATAATGCTTTTGTTCTTACAGTGATCTTCAGTCTTGTTTGTTTTTCTTATTTATGGTGGTATTAATATTATGTGAAAAAAATTTTCAACGTTCTTCTGGCAACAGTGTATGGCTATAGGTCTATGGTGCTTGGGGGAAAAAAGAGAAGCCATGAGTTTGAAAGGCAGCGAGATGAGATGTGTTGTAAATGACACAGACATGTACAGAGGTCTGTAAAGAATTAGAAAACTTACAATTGTTATATAAGTGTCCTATACAAAACAACAGCTACTGTTATATTGTACAACATCATCAAATTTAGGTTCAAGCTTGCTTGTTGAGGTTGGTTTAATCACCAGAAACAAATCTTAAATATACCACAAAAGACAATTTTTATATGAATGTGGCATAAGGGAACAATTTTCAAGGCTTTGTTCACGACTCTGTTCTTTCCATAATCGCAGATGATGAAACTGTAGTCGCATATGTGACCTTGAATTTCTTACACGTGATAGGATGAGTGGATGATAGACAGGTCCTGACGTTCTTGGTTGAAACCTGTCTTGCTAGGATGTTTGAATTACTTGCAATTTCAAAAATTGTGGATAAATGACTATCAGCAAGTCCACCTCGTACAATATCTCTTCATCCATGTAGCCATTCCAGTTGCTGACAGGTGATCTATGATTTTATCTCAAGATGCTGCAGCAGCAGAGTGAAAATTGCTAGCTGAAGCAGTAGTCTCATGTGAAAGGAGAGAAAGGAAGTCAGGGGATATGCTTTGCCAGAAGTCAGGCTGTAATATCCATTCACCCCTTTAGACAAAAGACACTGCCATTCAGGAAATACTTTCTGATATTTTTCACAACTCAATGTTTCATGTCAGCTTGTAGTCCCTTTTAAGATCATGGCTTGCTTAATCTAATTTAATCATCTATTAATAATTTTTCTTTTTATTTGAGACATTTGTGAAAGGAGCATTATTACTAATAACCAATGTAGCATGCTGGATATGAATTACAGCAGCATAAATGGGAGTAATCCATACCTCCACTGTCATGTTATGTTTTAATCTTGTTTTATGTAAAACTCTTTTTATTGGATTACTCTACTTCTTCTTCATGTAAATATTTTTAAATCTTTTAAATTATTTATGTATGTTAGAATCAATTTCTGAAGGGAATCACAAACACTATTGGAATCATTTGCATACAGAGTATCACACAGTCTTATATACTTATGTATACATGATAATGTTCATGTTTTATATTTAAGGCTCTAATGAAATATGAACATATTTTAAAAGTAATCTTAGCAGCTCTTCTTCTCAAATATTTGTTGTGTCAAATCCAGAGGACAAGAAAATAGTAACAATATTAATATATTGGGATAAAAATAACATTGTGCTTATGTTTGATTCCAAGTTCTAAAATTTCTGGGTGTGTGGTTCTTAGTTACTCATTCTGTGTGTGATCATTTTATTTGAAAGCCAAGTAGATAATATAGAAAAACTCCTTGGAGTTTATGATATACCTATAAGAATATTATATAACATGTATATGCTTAGAAGCATTGTGACTTAACTCAATAAATTTACTTTGTATTAACACCACAAGTACTAAGGAAGTTATGATTGGAATTGAAAATAATGAAGAAGACTGAGTAGAAAGTATGTATCTCAAGATTAATTTCTCTTAGGTAGAATATGGTGGCTAAGGATATAATTGCTAACACTAAACAAAACTTTGTCTTTCTCTTTGGCACTATTCCCCACAATTTTTACCTAAAGTAATTTAGGTGTGAAGTGCAATGAACTCTTCAATCTGTTGCAAACTGTCACAAAGTTAGCTATTGCTCATGGGGACTTCAGTGGCAACCACTTTCCTCAAAGTTCGAGTGAATAATTTGGCATTCTCATGTAAACACATTTTATTTCTAAAGTTTAAGATCAATTGTGTTGATGTCATAAATTAAAGAGTAATTGAACTCCCCATGTCCAAAAGTGAAGCCAACTGCACATATTATGCAATTCTGAATGGGACCACAAACTGACACTGACACACAATGACACAGACACACTGTGACACACAATGACACTGACACACAGTGACACTGACACACAGTGAACACAATGACACTGACACACAGTGAACACAATGACACTGACACACAATGACACTGACACACAGTGACACAATGACACTGACACACAGTGACACAATGACACTGACACACAGTGACACAATGACACTGACACACAGTGACACAATGACACTGACACACAGTGACACTGACACACAGTGACACAATGACACTGACACACAGTGACACAATGACACTGACACACAGTGACACTGACACACAATGACACTGACACACAATGACACAATGACACTGACACACAATGACACAATGACACTGACACACAATGACACAATGACACTGACACACAATGACACAATGACACTGACACACAATGACACACAATGACACTGACACACAGTGACACTGACACACAATGACACTGACACACAGTGACACAATGACACTGACACACAATGACACACAATGACACTGACACACAGTGACACTGACACACAATGACACTGACACACAATGACACAATGACACTGACACACAATGACACAATGACACTGACACACAATGACACTGACACACAATGACACTGACACACAGTGACACTGACACACAGTGACACTGACACACAGTGACACAATGACACTGACACACAATGACACACAGTGACATTGACACACAGTGACACTGACACACAATGACACACAGTGACATTGACACTGACACACCTTGACACACAATGGCAGTGACACTGACACACAGTGACACACAGTGACATTGACACTGACACACAGTGACACACAGTGACACTGACACACAGTGACACACAGTGACATTGACACTGACACACAGTGACACACAGTGACATTGACACTGACACACAGTGACACACAGTGACATTGACACTGACACACAGTGACACACAATGACAGTGACACACAATGGCAAATACTCTGGCACTTTGTGAACATCAGCATCTTTTATCCTGTAACATATTTGTGCAAAAAAAAGTGTATGTTAAACCCAACAATTGTAATAAAATTCTAATTTAAATGAAATATTTACTCCAGAATTAATTTATACTTTAATGAGGGCCTGTTTTGTCAGTAGAAACTATTTGAATTGCCTTCTCACTTATTAATGTGATATAAAACATTGATTGCAAGCTCCTGTAATGATTTTATATATATATATATGTGTGTGTGTGTGTATAGTTAAACATCTGTAATTAAACTTATGAAGTTTTTACACTCATCAATAGTACTTACAGACCAATATATATAATTTATTCTTAAGCCATTTCAACATGTTTCCTTCACTTACGTTATTTTATGATGAATGTATTCGCCTGCTTCTATACAGTTTTTCTAGTGTTTTCTGTGAATGTTAAAAAATATTCTTATGATTTTGTCTTACCATGTTTTCTACAAATGTATTATCTGCATTTTTATTAGTGCTTTTAAAATTTTATATTAGGCCCAGAATAGACATTTGCTTGTATTCACAGGGCACGTGAAGATGAAGCATGATGTATCTTGATCCCAGAAGTTTATGCAGCCAATATAGGCAAGACAGCAAGATTCCACCTCAAAAGAGAAAATTTAACTAATAAGTATAAACATAAAAGCAAAATTAAAAATTTGTGGAATTCAATAATATATATTACTAATATCAATTAGTCATCCAAATTTTAAAATCTCATACTTATAAACATAAATTTATATATGAAGACTGAATTAATTTTAAGTATAAGAGATCTTTGTATTCAATATATAAATAGAACTGCAAGCATTTCAATTGGCCTGAAAACTTAAAATCATTCCTACATACCAATGACGAATACACCAAGAAAGAAAATGGAAACAATCCCATTCATAATAGTTTTAAAAGTAAATTAATATCTTGGAATAAATATAACTAAAAAGTACACATTACAAAGAGAACTTTAAAATATCAAAGAAAGATATTGAGGTAACCATTAGAAAGAAAGGTCTCCCATGATAATCAATATATTAAAGTTGTGAAAAAGCCATCCTACCACAGACAGTTTTGTCTTTTTTTTTTTTTTGTTGTTGTTGTTTTTCAAGAATGGGAAGAGGGGAGGAAGTGTAAATTTTTGAATGAATAAAGAAAGAAGGAAAGGAAGGAAGGAAGGAAGGAAGGAAGGAAGGATAATACTGGCATTTTGTTCAAAATTACATTGAAACCCCAGCACTCAGGAGGCAGAGGCAGGCGGATCTCTGAGTTCGAGACCAGCCTGGTCTACAGAGCTAGTTCCAGGTAGTTCCAGGACAGGCTCCAAAGCCACAGAACACTGCCCAGTGGGAAGTCCAAGGCCCTCCCTCCTATATCCAGGACCACCCACTGAGACAGTGTGCCTGTTCTAATGGTAGCTCACCAAATCCAACTGGACCAGGACTGAATGAGCATGGGATCAAACAGGACTCTCTGAATGTGGCTGAAAATGGGGGCTGACTGAGAAGCCATTGATAAAGGCACTGGGACTTGTTTCTACTGCATGTACTGGCTTTTTTGGATCCTAGTCTATTTGGATGTAGAGCTTCCTAGGCCAATATTATTCTTTACAAGAAGGGACAAAGATAAAATTTGTGTGGAAGGACAACAGAATCATGAGCGAAAGAATGACACAGGAGGAATGACCATGTTTCATTTGCGGTTGTACTGGAGAAGCACAGACACAATACTGTCACAGCACCACAAGGACAGTTACATCCTGTAACTGTAGATGAGCATAAGGTAGTAGAAGAGCATAAGGAAGCGATGCAGTCTGCAGAGCTGTAGACATCTAGGTTCTGAAGGCAAATGTCAGATATAGACACTGGAGTGAAGTTACTCTCTTTACAGCCCTGCTTTGAAAACTGAATATCCACACGAAAATAAATAAAACTAGATTCTTATATCTTGTTCCACACACACACACACACACACACTCATCAATTCCAAAATGATCAGAAACCTTTCTGTAAGACCAGATAGTAAAATTTTAGATTAAAAATAAGCAAGATAAAAGGCATAGGCAAGAACCTTCTCAGTAGGAAACTAGTTACTCAGGATATGTGTCCAACTCTGACCAAGAGGATTATAAAATTTGTAAAAAATAGCATTTTAAAAAATATTTCTACATTAAATAATTTTTTAGATTTTTATACATGAGTATCAGAGTTACCTTTTCCAATCATTCTCATTTAAAAATGTTTCTTTAGTTTTGTTTTTAATACATTCAGTTCATCTTATTTATTTGCCTCTTATCGATTGATAAAATGATGCATGTAAAGTCTGTATGAAGACACATTTCAATAAATACCAAAATATAATTTTCATTGCAGAATTCATAAAAGTAATTTAATTTACTTCAGAATCCATTCTCTCATTTATAGCAACTTTCTTTGCAAATTGGATATTAAAGAATAATGATTCCTAGCACTTAACTGGTAATAAGTAATATATAATCAAACCTCTAAAACAGTTATTCCATTAGTTTATTCCCATTGATAGAATATTATGCACAGCATAAAAAAATGAATAAAGAAATAGGTACAAAATATTTATTACAAACCTGATTCTATATGCCCAAGGAAATTACATTTAATATTGAATTGGTAACAAAAAATGAGTTGTCATAAGGGGTGAGATAATCTCTTGTATTAATATTTTGTAATTTTTACTTTATTATTTTTTATTTATTATAAATACCAGTCACAGTTTCCTTTCCCTTCTCTCCTGTTTCTTCCCTCCTACCTCCCTTTTATTTCACCCCATCTACTGTTTCTCTGACTCCATTCAGAAAGGGCAAGGCCTCAAATGGGAGTCACCAAAGCATGGTCTATTAAGCTGAGGCAGAACCAAGCTACACTCCCTCTGCATCAAGACTGGGTGTATTCACCATAGGGAGTAGGTTCTAAAACACCAGTTCATGTGCCAGTGACAGGTCCCAGTCCAACTGACATGGGCGCCACAAACAGACAAAACTACACAATAGTCACCCACATGCAGAGGGCCTAGGCTGGTCCCATGCAGTCTTGCTAGCTGTCAGTCTAGAGTCTTTGAGCTCCTATGAGTTCCCAGTTTCCATGATCTTGATCCCCCTTGCTCCTCTGATCCCTTGCATCCCAGCTGGAATCCTGCAGCTTGGCCCGGTGCTTGGCTGTGGATCTCTGCATCAGCTTCCATTAGATACCTTATGTAGGCTCTATGATGACGATTAGGGAAGTCACCAATCTGATTACAGGAGAGGGCCAGTTCAGGTACCCTCTTCACTATGGCTAGGAGTCTTAGATGGGGACATCCTTGTGAATTTCGTGGAGTTTCCCTGTTTTCTCCCTAACAACATAATGACTTCCTCTATCATGATCTCTCTTTCATTATTTTCCTTCTCAGTCCCTCCCCCAACTCTCTGTCCTGACCTCTCATGTTCCCATCCCCCATACGCTCCCTTCAAGTCCTCCCAGTTTATTGTATTTAAAAAAACGACTTTCAGGTATGTTTGACATTTCAAGCACTATGCTGCATGTAGCTTGACATTTTATTTTAATCTATTAACTATTTCTAGATTTTTTTTATTTAGTGCATGTGTTTTTGATTGCTTCATTCAAGTGTTCAGTCCAATGGATGCAAACGTCAAGAAATAGTTATAGAGCATAAAACTCACTGTATTTATGCTGACTTAAAGGGAAAGTTATTAAAATACATAGTTCTTTAATGTTTTCTCTGTATCTAAGGACCATGCCAGATGTCTATAAAGCCTAGAAAAATGTTCAAACTTGACAACATATCTACTTTCCAGAGCAATCTGCTTCACATTCTGCTTGGTTGAAGAATGATAGTCATTACTATAGCAATGCTACCAGGACCCTGGCCATTGCTGACCTCCTCCCAGGATGACTCCCTATCACTTTTTTTCAGTTTCTGCTCTACTTCTCTCTAGTATACAGAACAAGATGATGTAGGTGTACCATAAAATCTATATTAACCATCTGATCTTAGATTTGAGAAAGTTGGGAATATGATCCTTTTTTATTATTGGGGAAACATGTCAAACTACTCTCCTAAAATGTAGAAAACTATTTTACACACACCATATGTGGTGACTTGAATAAGAAATATCACCATTGGACTCATGTTTTTGAATACTTGGTGCCCAGTTGGTGGCACTATTTGGGAAGGTTATAGAACCCTTAAAATGTTGACCCTTGAGGGAGTATGAATGTTTGTGGGAAGGATTTCAGATTTTGTAACCCCAGTGAATTTCACGTTCTTTTTCTTTGTTTCTTGTGTGTGGGTGAAATACGGTCATTTTGCTTCCTTATACCAGGTGAGTCTCGCTGTGCTGCTCTTATGTCTTCGTTCATGCTGAACTGTATCCCCCGCAACTATAAATTAGAGTAAGCCTTGTTTTCCTCAAAACTGCTATTGATTATAGTGTTTTATTACAGCAATATAAAAATAACCAACATACCAGATAGTCTAAAACAGCGAGATGTTGCTAACGTAATGGAAATGAGCAATAACATATTTTGAAATGAAACATGTTTCAAAAATATTGATGACACCCACCATGCTGTCACTCTCATAGAAGTGGAAGCAGTACTGCTTGTAGTATTATTAAATTGTGAGAATGTCATTTTGGTTGTTGTCTATACAAAAGCAATGACAGATAATGTCATTATTGATGGTCAAGAGATCTAGATAATAAATATGCTATACATATACTATACATATACTGGTTTTACCTGAGAAATTAATATCTTGGGCTTGATGCTGACCACCGTGACTCAGCCATGGAAAGACGTAATGGCACTAACTTACTTACAGATGAGAGGATTGATGGCATTTTCCTTAATGTAAAGGAGTCTTCATGCTTTGTGCATGTAAAAGGCCATAATTGCTCGTCATATAGGCTATAACTGCTGCAGAAATAGTTATAAACACTTTACATGTCGAGCATAACCACTACTATTAAAATGTGTTTAATTTTGTTGACTGGGGAGAGAGAATGCGTGTGTGCATGAGTTTGTGTTTGTCCATATTCTCTTCTGCCACATTGTAGGATCCGTGGATGGAAGTCAGTTTATCTGCTTTCATGCAACTGTTTCCACTTGTAAAGCCATTTCCCTGGCCCCAAAGATAATTATTTCATTATGAACGAATGGGGGACTACCAAGGTAAGTTAACAGAATTTCAAAGATGTGAAAAAAGAACATTGGGTTCAAAAATGAATTTTTTATTCCACACCTGAGGTCTGAAATACACTTTAATCTTACTGTTTTCAAGTGGCTACATTTTAATATTTTGAGAGAAATCACTGTCATAAACCACAGGATTCAATTTGTGTAACTTAAAAATATTTAAAAGTTTCATACAAAATATATACCATTAATGCACCAGTCAAATTGTATATACAATTTTAGTGTCAAAAGAACAAATTGCACAACCCTATGGATAAATTAGGGGGTGAAGAACAGGCAATATTCCTTACACTCCCATATCTTTGTGTTCTCTTTCTCACTCTCTACGCTCTCATTAAAATTCCTGGGACACTTCCCAGCATCTCTCGTAAAATTTGAAAACATTGCATAAGTTAAAACTAAAGCCGTAAAGAGGGAAAATGGCATTAGCCAAAGAAATTACCTTGTTCTACATGGACCAGATGAGTAGAGAACACTTAGGAATGCAAAGGTAATGGAACTACATTTCTACTTAATATAGAAAAGAACTATTAAAAAATACAACTAATAGCTTATGAGATTAATTCCTGGTAACTGGACATGGCTGCAGACCAGACAAATCTCTAAGAGTATTTAAGGAGATTTAAATTGTCAGTGATGTGGGCATCCTTTAGAGTTTAAGAGCAAGTGATTTCATCCACTATTCACAGCATAGTAAACTTCTACCTCAATGACGGGTAAACTGGATTTATTTTAAAACATTTATTAATGTAATTCACATTTTTAGACTCCAAGTGGGTAATAAACTCCAAACTGCCTTTAGTAGAAGATGTGTATTTAATTGACATTAAGCACATTTAAAACTAGTAATTAGCTGTTGATATTACTTGGAGACAGGAGAAAATCTCACAATAGACATGTAAAAGTAGAGGGAAAAATCCATGAGGCTTCATCCCAGCAATAAACAACAACAACAACAACAACAAAAAAAAAAACCTATAAGCAACTAAAAAATGCTGAGAATGGAGAAACAGTCTTCCCCAGGGAAAGAGACACCAATTGGTGATCCAATACAGTGCAGCAGCCCTGAAAACATACAAACAAGTAATATTACATAGAATGGTCAAATAGTATTTATGTATTATATATATAATTAATAAAGAAAATAAGCCATAAATTTGAAAGGGAACAGGAGGAATATATTACCAGTTTTGAGGTAGATAATGAATAAGGAATAAACTATATTGTATTATAACCTCAAATAAAAATCCCAGTTATTATTGTCTTTTAAATGCTCATGAGAAAAATAAACCACAAACCAGGGAGAGGAAGGAAGTAGGCAGAATGCCAGGGCACTTCCCTAGGTATATCACAGTGACTGTTAAAGTGTGTTTTTATTTGTATGCAAGATGTGAACAACACTGGAAAGCTAAGAATCAATGAAGCACAAAAGAATAACATCATTGATAAACTAATTCAGTGACTGTCTTACTTTAATTAAGGAGGAAGTAGAAGCAGATGTGTCATGTACAAAGTTTACAATGCCTTTGCCTTTGTACAGCCATGTTTATTTTTCTTCTCTTACTGTGGTGAAGCTCTTTGCTTAAACAAACATAAAAAAAGATTTGGTGATGCGGGATTCCTCTCTGTATGCTATGAATACCATTGGTTAATAAAGAAACTGGCTTGGCCTGATAGGATAGAACAGAGCTAGGCTGGGAAAAATAAACTGAATGCTGGGAGAAAGGAGGTGGAGTCAGAAGCCATAGAGTTGCTGCCAGAGACAGATGGGCTGAAATTTTGCTGGTAAGCCACGACCTCGTGGTGATGCACAGATTAATGGAGATGGGTTAAGTTAAGATGTAAGAGCTATCCAATAAGAAGCTAGAGCTAATAGGCCAAGCAATGATTTAATTAATGCAGTTTCTGAATGGTTATTTCAGGAGTCTGAGCAGTGGGGAAATGAACAAGTGGCCTCCTTACTACAATTCTTATGGTAAATAATCTTGCATGTCCATGGTGCAACTATAGTGCTGTGCACTGCTTGAAGTAAAATATCTTATTTTATGTAAATGTGAGGAAATTATTTTAAAAATAACATAGAAATGTGTCATAGAAACACAAAGGGGAAGAAATATTTGTGTATTGACAACAACATTCATCAGTTTGAATTACAATAGTAGAATCTTATAACTTATTTTTCACTTTATTGAGCAAGTCTAATTTTGCTTTAAGTATATTTGAATTTATCCCAGTGGTGGTGAAACAAGCATTTAATTTCAACACTTGGAAAGTAAAGGCAGGTGGATCTTTGAGTTTGAGGTCAGCCTAGTCTGCAGTGCAAGTTCCCAGACAGCCGCGGCTGTTGCACAGAGAAACCCTGTCCTGGAAAACCAAAACAAACAAAAAGAAAGCATTTCATTTTAATATTATTCTTCAATAGTTAAAATTTTTGCAGCTAACTTCTTGATTCATAGTGATATTAATTACATCTTATTTCAGAAACATGTTTGTGTGTATAGAATTGTTATTGTTATTATACTGAATAGAAATAAGAAGAAGACAGGAAAATTATGTGGTTTTGTTCTTAAAGAATGGAAACTACTTATTGAAAAGGAGAAACACAGTATCTCAGACAGTTAGAGCTTAGTATATAATATTAATGACCAAAGATGCTAATTTATAGAAGCTGTTAATTTGTGTTATAGTGGTTCTTCATAAAGCAATACAATGGAGTCAATATTTTTTTAAAAAAAATATTTGTTTTCAATAAGGAGGATTCATGTCAAAAATTCCCACAGAGACCATGATACTTAGATAAAAGAAATATACTCTATACTCTATCTAGATAGTATGTTGCTTTATTATGATGCTGGGATTAAAATGAGACATGTTGGAAGAGAGAATAGAGAGTTGCCTGCTGAGATTTCCATGTTCCTGCTTAGACATAATTCCATCCAGGGTCAACAGCAGTACAAAATTGCTTTTTCTGTTTCTGAAGATGACCCTTCCTGTTACTTTTGGGTAGTATCCCCCAAATACTTAGAGTTAGCTTTAACTTAATAGGCTCTGAGGAAGAAAGAAGATTCAAAAACTAGGGAACATAAAGGAAAGTCTAGGCAAACAATGATCTTTTGCTATTTGGTTTTCAATAATTGAACCTATTATTGTTGATATGTTCATCACCCACTAGTTCCAATGGGATCACATCAGTGCAAATTCCTACTCCTTCCTTTGATCTCATGAAAACACTTTATTTTATTATATTTTCCGAACACTGCCTGTCCCTTTAGGATACATCCAAATTTCAATAAGGTTTATTTGTTGTTGTTTGTTTGTTCTTTTTTGAGTGGGTCTGGGGTTTATAGTAAATTGTCTGACTGATTTAAACACTCTTATGTAAAATGCACTAGGGATACTGAGATACTTCAAAAGAAAAGGTAACAACAGGTAGAAGGAGCTCCATTCAGTTCTCCATCCACGTTCATCCTGGAAAATGTATGTCTGCCTTTTGTAATAAAAGATAGACAGAAAATTGGTTTCAATCAAATCATGAAAAAGTTGTTACTGCAATCTAATTCTCTCCTTTTCGGTGTCATTAAGGTTTCAGAAGTAGACAGCATTTCTAAATGTTGTAGTCTTTTACTCCTTAATGCATTTTCTTCAAATGTGTATTTTATTTGCTTATTCATTTATCAAAAGTTTAAAATATCTAAATAGTCCCCACATACAGAAAACATCATCCATCTTTCATATTTACCTTAGGAGTTCTGCTTGAATAAAACTGTGGAAAGTTTCAGGGAAGGTTAAATTGTCAGAGAAAATTTGTTTATCTAAAAAAGAGGAAGTCATTCTTATATTACAGATTTACATTGTGTGGTTATTACAATTAATAATTGCTTGAAACAATTGCAATGTTATGAGCTGTTTTCTGAACAAAGGTGGAAAGGAGCAGCAATGTAGAGCATCTTACCTTACATTATGAGACTGATCTTACAGAAATAAAGCTTTCAAAGCAGAGGCAATGTGGAGCAAGGAAGTAGTCCTTGTTGGCAGGCAAGAAAAAAAATGAAAATTATGTTTCAAATAAACAAATGGCATGGGAGAGAAATGTTTTCTCTTTGTAGTTCAATACTATTACATCTCATCTCTAGGGCTACAAGGTAACACCAACCATTATTCCATCAGAGTCTAAAACCAAACTTCTTAGTTTTAGCTAATGAACAGAGAAAATAAAAACCTTATTCAAGATCAATCTCTTTACCACTCTTCCACCACACGTTTCTCTAGATACTTAGATACTAACCTTCAAAAGAAAGTACAAATTTTAAGCTATATATCTGTCAATTCATATCTTTCATTTAAGGTATGACAGAAGGTTTAGAATTTAGGGCTTTAGAAATTGAGATCCCGTACAATCCTGTCTTTATTACCACTCAAGGCTGCCACTCAATGGTTTTTAGCCAGTTGCTTCACATCTTTAAGCCTGTAGTTTCTTTCTCTGAAGGAGACCGATAATCACAAGTTCACTAAGTGCATCGAGATGCACGAAGATTAAATTAGCTTAGTCTTAAAGCACTGATACACTGCAGACAATCACCATGTTTCCTCTCCCTGTATAACAATGTATATCCTCTAATCAATTCTCCTCAAGTGCAAAATACAGAAAATTATAGTATATTTTAAGTTCATTATAAATGATAAATAAACATCATTTATCATTTTATTGGACATCAGATTGGTAGTTATCACATTCTTCATCCTTTAATGGATTGATTACTATAGCTCAAAGGATTTCTAAACTGATATTCAGAGATACTAACTACACTGGTCTGTTAAATTCTAAAATTAGACGTTGTATTTTTAGCCTTTACCTTTTGCCTAACAAGCTTTTTAAAATATTATCCCAAGTTTAAATAGGAAAGGAAGTCATGTTTATTAAATAGAATTCTCTTAAAACACAAAGGACAGTAAGTCTACTAAATCCATAGATTGCAATAAATGAAATAAAGATCTTTAAAATTGTTGGAATGTGTTCAAAGGACAATTATAACCAAGCAAGAAAGCGTCAGATAAAGGCAGACATAAGAACAAAAGATATAGCAGACTCTATCAAACTTTCTATTTATTTGTCTGTGTTGTTAATGTTGTTCAATTATTTCTGTGATGTTAAACAAAAATCATAGCAAAGTTTCCCATGCATGTTGTATTCCCAGCTCCAAAGCTATTTCTTTTTAATATTATTTTATTTATTAGTATTGTATGACTTTGTGTGAGTGTTTGTATACGCATTTGTGTTAGTGTGTGTGTGTGTCTGTGTGTGTGTGTATGTGTGGCATTCCCCGTAAATTTTGTAGAGAGGGCAACATGCAGGAGTTGATCTGTGTAATATGTGAACCCTGAAAACTGGGACACTCATCACTTCACCCTGCTGAGCTTATGTGTCCCTTTATTGTTTCCAATGACATGAACATTTTGCAGTATCCTTTAATAAGAGAGACAATAAGTCACCTCAGTATAAAGTCATGCCCTCCAATTAATATTCTTTTTAATATTCACTCCATGATCTCTTTGGTACTTACTATTAGAAATCTACAACAAGTTTCCTTTATTTTGGAAAAACAGATTCTTGTCTACAGCTATTGAGTCCTAGGGACTTCTAGCCCAGATACCCTCATAAGTGTGTATAGTTAGTGATTTATAAAATATAACTAATATATAACACTTATGAAGTTCCATTTGAACTGAAAGTTTATATTTGATAGACTGAATTTGATTAGTAATCATAAAAAAACACAATGACTAGAAAAAAATATATCCTGCTAGAAGGAAGCCCACTGCTTTCTTCACTGGGAACCCAAATCTCGCCCAGGCTTCTGTGGAAGAGAAGGAGCAAACAGGACTCCAGCAGTTTAAATTCAGTGTTGGTTTGTGAGTTTTCTGTTGATTCAAATTCCAGAGATTTTTATTATGTTTAGAGCAGTTTAGCGTATACTTTTCCAGCTCTGTATCAACAGATGAAGGAAATGCTCACTTTTAGTTACTGTGAAGACTTGCTGTAAACTAAGCAACAAGAGGATGCATTTTACATTTCTCCATTTCCACTGGCTCTACTATGATACGATTTCAGTGTTAAGAATCCACCCATGTGTATGTATTGATCTCTTAGAAATGAATTTACATTCAAATTTATTCAATTTGTTGGAGGATTTCATTTTTTTCCACAAATGACTGAATGTCTGACTGTGGCACTTGTTGGTTGTGGGCAGGAGACTGGCCAAGAATTGAAGGGATGCTCTGCTCCTGGAAGCTGCACCCTGTTGTGAGACGTGCTCTAAAAAGTGCCCATACTTCTCTGAAGTGGGCATCATTGTGGCTCTTCAGTATATCAAGCTAGTAGGGAGGATCTCTTTCTCACATCTGCTTCAACAGTCTTGTAGAAATGATGGAGGACCACCGTGGTCACCTAAGGCTCCTTCATTATTTGTTATTTACAAACACAGTCTCCTACTCTGCAAGACATTGTATTTGTTTAACAATACCTTCTGAATTTCCAAGTTGCTATATAAATTTATGGTCATTTACCATTTTTCTTTCATTTTCAAAGTTCCTAAGTTGGTATATATAGATAACTTTTAGCCATACCAAGGTGACGATGTTTATTTAATCCTGTGTGTTCTGATTTTTATCCTTTGTGTTTTGTATTTAATCGCTTGCATGTAAAATTTAGAAAATTCTCTTTGTGTTCTTTTATGGCTAAACTTTAGGTCATTGCTTTGTACAGTGCTTCCTTTCTTACCCATCCCTATTATAGCCGTTTTCCTCTTCAGTTTATCCTCTGTGTGTGTGTGTGTGTGTGTGCATGCACGCATGTGTGTGTATGTGTGTGTCCATGGTGAGTGTTTGGGTGTGTGAAAATAGCATTAAAATATCCAGTGTGTTCCATTGTAGTTCCCCTGTTCTTTTATAGACTTATTTTAAGTTACTTTCTTTTTTTAGATCTTAGTTGTTGAGTAAAAATAGATTCGTAGATCAGACCTTATGCTCCTCTGAGGAATACTGACCTCATTCTGACACAGTGTAGAAACTCAGTGTTCAGGTGTTTTACTCTTCTTCGTGATTTATTGGTATAGAATTATACCCTTACCCCAGCACTTCCCCGCGGCATGACAGACTGTGTGGCTGGGATAGTTTAAAACTCCCTCCTCTTGAAATCTCGCTTCATCACAGGAAACGGCCAGTTCAGGATATGTATCTGCTTTTTCTAGGAGTCTTAACTGGGGTCATCCTAGCAGATTCCTGGGAGATTCCCTTGTGCCAGGTTTTTACCTGAGCTCAAAAACTCCCTCCTTTTTTCACTAGTCTCTTTCTGTATTCTTCCCCATATGCTCTACCTTAATTCCCATCTACCACAGTCCACTCACAAAATCTCTTTTACTTCCCCTTGCCAAGGAGAGTTGGGTATCCCCACTGAAACCTCTTAGCCGTTCTGGCTATGTAGATTTTAGCATTGTTATTCTCTATTTTAGAGATAATATCCCACTTTTAAGTAAGTTCATGCCATTTTTTTGGGTTTTTAGACCTGGATTATCTCACTAAGGATGATCTATAATACTTATATTTAGTATTTTGCAAATTTCATGATGTCATTGTTTTTAACACTGAGTAATAGGAGTATTTACCACATTTTATTCATCCATTCTTCAGGTGACAATTTGGTTGTTTTCAGGTTCATACTCTTATGAATAAAGCTGCTATGAACATAGTTCAGCAAGTTTCCTTATGGATTGAGCATCCTTTGACCATATGCCCAGTAGTGATATAACTGAGTCTTGAGGCAGTTTGACTCCCAATTTTCTGAGAAACTATCATATTGATTTTTCAAATTTTCTCTCCCACCAACAATGGAGAAATGTTCCCCTTGCTCCACATGCTTACTCTCCAGTACAAGATGTCACTTGTGATTTTTATCTGACCCATTCTGACAGTTGTAAAATGAAATTTCGGAGTCATTTTGATTTGCATTCCCCTAATGCATAAAGGATGTTGAGAATTTTAAAATATTTCTTTGTCATTTGAGATTCTTAGGTAGAGAATTCTCTGTTTAGATCTGTACCCTATTTTTTAAACTCAAATCACACTTTATTTATATCATTATGCTATATTATTTTTTATTAAAAATTTCTGCCTCCTCCCGTCTCCCTTTTCCCTCCCCCTCCCCCCCCACTCACCACACCCCATTTCCTCTCCTCCTCCCTCTCCAGTCCAAAGAGCAGTCAGGGTTCCTTGCCCTGTGGGCAGTCCAAGGTCCTCCCCTCTCCATCCAGGTCTAGGAAGGTGAGCATCCAAACAGGTGAGGCTCCCACAAAGCCAGTTCATGCAGTAGGGTCATGAAGAAAGTGTGGAATATATACATATTAGAGTACTACTCAGCGGTAAAAACCATGACATCCTGCTTTCTCTTCTGTCTGGTTCTGTGAAACTGGGTTCCTATTGAGATCTTTGATTCACTAGGTTTGAGTTTTATGCAGGGTAATAGATATGGATCTATTTTTATTCATCTACATGCAAACATTCAGTTATAGCAGCATCATTTTTTGAAGATGTTTTCTTTTTTTCTCATTGTATACTTTTGTATACTTTGTTAAAAATCAGGTATCCATAGGTGTGTGGACTTGTGTCTGGTACTTAGATTACATTCAGTTGATTCACTTGTCTGTTTTTATGCCAATACCATGCAGTTTTTATTACTATATCTCTGTAGTAGAGCTTGATATCAGGGATAGTGATAATGCTAGAATTTTTTTTTTATTATTTGTACAGGATTGCTTTAACTATCTCAGGCTTCTCTCTCTCTCTCTTATTTTTCTTTTGATTTTCCTTTTGAAGTTGAATATTGATTTTTCAAGGTCGGTAAAGTATTGTGGTAGGATTTTAATGGAGACTGCACTGAATATGTAAATTGCTTTTTGTAACATGACCATTTTCGCTATGTTAAGCCTACTGGCCCATGAGAATGGGAGATCTTTCCATCTCCTCTAATCTTCTCCAATGTCTATTTTCAAAGATTTGAAGTTCTTCTCATACAGGTATTTCACTTGCTTTGTTAGAGTCACACCAAGATATTTTATATTATTCATAAATATTACAAAGTATGTTGTTTTCCTTATTTCTTTCTAAGGATATTTATCATTTGTATATAGGAATACTACTGGATTTTCAATTTAAGTTTGTATCCAGTCACTTCACTGAAAGTGTTTATCAGCTATAAAATTTCTCTGGTGGAATTTTTGTAATAGATTTTGTATGTTATCATATCATCTGCAATTAACAATATTTTGACTTCTTCCTTTGTATGGTGGTCTGATAAGTTACAGGGGTTATTTTAACTTTGTTTTGATTCTATTGAGACTTGCTTTGTGACCAAATATGTCATCAATTTTGAAGAAGGTTTGATGAGGTGCTAAGAAAAAGGTATATTCTTTTGTATTTGGGGAAAATATTTTGTAGATACCTGTTAGAGTTGTCATGGCATCTGTTAGTTCCAGTATTCTTTGCTTATTTTCTGTCTGAATGACCTCAACATTGCTGGAAGGGGGGTGTTGGATTTTCCCACTTTTTTTTTTTTTTTTTTTTTTTGGTTTTTCGAGACAGGATTTCTCTGTGGTTTTGGAGCCTGTCCAGGAACTAGCTCTTGTAGACCAGGCTGGTCTCGAACTCACAGAGATCCGCCTTCCTCTGCCTCCTGAGTGCTGGGATTAAAGGCCTGCGCCACCACCGTCTGGCGGATTCTCCCACTATTATTGTGTGTGGTTTGATGTGTGATTTAAACTTTACTAATATTTCTTCATCTCTTTGGATTAAGTTTGGGCTGGTGTCTATTTTGTCAGATTTTGGATAGCTGCACTATCTTCTTAGGTCTGTTTGACTGGAAAATGTTTTTCCAACCATTTACTCTGAGGAAATATCTCTCTGAATTTGAAGTATATTTCTAGTATGCAGCAAAAGATGGATCCTGTTTTTTTGTTTTTTGTTTTTTTTTTTACTCATTCTGTTATCCTATATGTCTCTATTGGCTAATTGAATCCATTAATATTGAAGTATATTAATGACCAATGATTGCTAATTCGTGATGTTTTGTTGGTAGTGGTGTTGATGGTGTGTGTGTGTGTGTTTTCCTTTCTTTGGGTTTTGCTGGTGTATGATTATCTATTGTCTTTGTTTACATGAGTACATTTAACTTTGTGGTATTGCAATTTCCTTGCTAAAGGGTAGGGCTGGATTTATGTATAGTAACTGTTTAAACTTGAATTTGTAATGAAATGTCTTGCTTTCTCTGTCTATGGTGATTGAAAGTCTTTATGTGTATAACAGTCTGGACTAGCATCTGTTATCTCTTAAGAGTCTGCAATCCAGGGCCTTCTGGATTTTAGGATCTACATTGAGAAGTCAGCTTTATTCTAATAGAGCTGCCTTTATATGTTAAGTGGCCATTTTACTGATGTGGGATTCCCCTCTGTATGTTGTGAATCTGTTTCATTACCGTTGGTTAATATAGAAGCTCTTTTAACCTATGGCAGGAGAGAATATAGCAAGGCACCAAGCAGAGATAGAGAAGGAAAGAAGGCAGAATCAGGAAGATGCCACGTAGCTGTCTAAGGAGAAAGATGCCAGATCCTTACCAGTAGGCCACAGTCTCCTGGTGATACAGAGATTAGTAGAAATGGGATAATTTAAGATATAAGAGCCAGCTAGGAATACACCTAAGTTATTGACCAAACAGGGTTGTAATTAATATAGATTTTATGTGATTACTAGATCTGGCCTAGGCTCCAGTAAGACCAAAGACCTCTTTGAAGTTGCAGACCAAGATATGTACCTGGGAGGAAGGTACAGTCTATGATTGTTATTCAGGCTGATAGGGATTGAGTGAGTGGAGCATGGGAATGGGTGTCTTACCTCAGGTCTCTAGGACGGGTCTGGCTTCCGATAAAGCTATTGGAGCTGTGAGCCTTAGTATGCAGACCAAGGAGGGTTACAGTCTGGGGTCGTTTGGTACGCTTTAGGGAATGTTAGTGGGTAGGTATCCTGCCTGGGGTCCCTAAGATCATACTGTCTTGCACAAAAGTTTCCATGACTGTGGGTCCTAGTGTGGAGCCAAGAGGAAGGGGTTCAGTCTGGACTACTAAGTTCTTATTAACATAAAATATTAATTCATCATATACTATCTTTGATTATATTATTCATCATATAATATCTATAATATCTCTCTGTTACTTATTAAATGAACTAATTGTTACTTTGTAGACCCCATTTTTAAATAACTTTTAATAATTGTTTGTGTTGTGCATGATATAAGGTATAAATTTGTACCAACTGATTAAAACAATTACATAGAAATTTATCTATTTGACTTTACTTTAACTTACTGCTTATTTGATATAAAATTTACTCTAGATAGTATGGTCTTATACACAATGTATGATTGCCTAAACAGTTTAAAAATATCTGTAGTAATTTGATCTATATTGTGTTTCTTTACTTAGAATACAATTCTTTAGAATTGACTTTAATTCTACCTTTTGTGCTTTTACATTTTGTCTATCTTACTGTAATATCAAATAACAAAAATTTGGCAAATTTGAACCTTTTCTTTGTTTCTTTTTGAAATTTATCAAAAAGTAATAAAATATAAATAAGTATCTTTACAAGGGTATTACAGAGTCTTTGATGTCATATTTATGAATTCTTTTGTATTTGTAAATTGCTGTCACTTTTTTGAACAAAAAATCATGAGAACATATTTCCATTCCATTATGATGATATACATAAATATTTTTGGATATTTTGTTGATTTGTAAAATGTTCTAAATACATATAAATTTGAAGTTTATTTAATTTCCATCTCTCATTGTACAACAATCCTTTTTTAGCTTCCAAGTCTCTATTTATCCTCATAACTTTTAATAAATTTGAAAGGACACAAATACATCTTTTTCCAGAGACCATTTACCTCTTCTATGAACATTAAAATGCTTTAAAATATTTATTAGGTGTTAATTGGTCTTTGGCCTAATAACCTATTCAGGAATTCAAAACTTGAAATATATTGTATGTGTGAAGTTCAAAATACTTTTAAAATCAGTAAATACATTATATTTTTAATCTACTTTTGAATATCTACTGTGACTCATGTCTGAAATTGATCTGCATTATTGATGTCTGGCAATGACTGTGGAAGAGATTTTATTTAAATCTACATTCTTCACTATGAAACTTTATAAACTTTTTTTGTGGCTGAAGGATAAATTTTTGGTATTCCTTTCCCACATTTATATGCCTAATGCCTCCTCACCTCATCCTTCTACAGGAACCAAAACTTACTGTTTGGGTAACTGAACTCAGGAAATGTCCTCAGGGCACCAAAATGACAGGACATACTTAGGTTATTTTCAGCTTCTTTTCCAGTTTCTATTTCTGAGGATTTCCCTCAATGGTTGACAAGGTCAGCTGTGCATTGGTAAAAAGCCTTTCTATATAATCTATTTCATTTTTTCTCAGATGTGCAGTCAGCACAGCTACTGGAAATAGAAAGCACAGTATGCTTTTAGCAGAAAGAAGAAAGGTTTTTTTTTTTTTTTTCAGAGTGCAAGAATTGATATTTCCAAAATCTTGGAAATCCTAGTCTCAGAAACTGATACTATCAGAAAGAAATATGCAGTGCGGATGATAGCAATTATAGACATGCCCTTCACCTAGGCAGGATTTATATTCTGCAAATCTGAACAGTAGGTTAAAGTATTTTATATTGCTATTATTCAAGAAGAAGTTTCCCGAGGCTCAAGAGCATGCTGAGTGTTGGATAGAGATATAATTCTCTTTAAACTGTGTGTGTATGTTTACACATGTATCAAAAAGATAACCTCAAATGTCATTCTTCAGGAATAAACCAATTTTTTTTGTTTGAAATAGTGTCTCTTATTGACCTACAGTTTGCAGAGTAGGCTAAGCTAACAAGTCAGAGACCCAAAAATCCACCTCTCTCATCCAAACAACAAATATATCTGCTTTGCAATTTCAAATTAATTCTGAAATTTTGTTGACAGAGTCATTTTCCCAGTGATAACCATTAATAATTCACAGATCTTTAATTGTTTGATGTGGGATTCTCCTCTATATGCTGTGAATACCATTGGTGAATAAAGAAACTGCCTTGGCCTGCTGATATGGCCGAACTTGAGTATGTGGGGAAAACTAAACTGAATGCTGGGAGAAAAGAGGCAGAGTCAGAGAGAGGCCATGGAGCCCTGCCAGAGCCAGAAGAAACTTTACCTGGTAAGCCACAGCCATGTAGTGATACACAGACAACTAGAAATGGGTTAAATTAATATGTAAGAGTTAGACAATAAGAAGCTAGAGCTAAGGGGCCAAGCAGTGATTTAAATACCAGTTTCTGTGTGATTATTTCAGGGCGGAGCAGCTGGGAACCAACACGTAGCCTTTCTTCAACAATGTGGCTAAATAAATTCAAGTAAAACCTGAGAAAGCTTAAAAAGTAATCCTAGATACAAAAGAATAAAGTTAAGCATGGTTTGATAGTGTGGGAACTGAAGCCCCGAGTTGATATCCCTGCCCCCATTTGAAGTGCTTATCTGCAAGGAAAACATAATAAATTCCCTCTGTTCCTGGAGCGGGGAAGGAAGGAATTTTGAGTGACAGGTCCTTGATCCCTGCCAGGGTCAGGTTACAGTCCCTTTGCAGCCCCCTCCTCATTTGGTGCCATGGTATAAAAGCCAGTCCCAACAAGACAATAAAGGAAGCTCTTCCACCTCAACCTCGTGCTCTGTGTATTCATTCAACCTGGACACCCTCAGCCGAGACTCTTGGTTCCCAGCTCGCGCTGGCATGGCATGATAGCAGTATTTTCTTGGGTGGGCTCAGTTTGCTAGAAGCAAGCAGAAGCATGACTCCTTTGAGAGAGGATTTCCTAGTTCAGTGGTAGCAAAAAAATTAAAAAAATGCCGCAATTTTGAAGTGCTGGCTTTATGGGCCATGCTAACAGCTTGACTTCTGGCTTTTTCATGGGGCTGAGCATTTAAAGGGGTTTGTGAGCAACATACTACAACTTGCTTAATGACAACATAGACTGGCTGTGTGCCTAAAACTGAGACTGTGACCATGGCTCTCAAAGGCAAGAAACAGCTTGGCCATATTGGACTGGGTGGGGGAAGAAGGCAGGATTGTACACCTAGGCTATTGCCAAAAGCCTACCCTCATAACCTTATCCTGGCCCACAATTCCAAAAGAATTCCCTTGCCCTACTTGAGGTCATGCTGGCACCCAGAACCTTAGGCCACTCTGGCCAGAAGATCAGAAGGAAACAGAAAACAAAGGTAAAAACACTCATCCAGCTAAGATAAACTCAGAGTGTGGCTCTTAGACCTATAATTATCCCAAACCCAGATGCCTAGGCTCTGGTGGAAGATCACAATCAACAACATTTGGGACAGTATGTCTCCACCAGAGCCCAACTATTCTATTAAAACAAATTGCAAAGTGTATGGCCAAGTAACTAATATATGAAGGCAGACCGGTTAAAATTACACCTGACTTATCCATAGAGACTCTAAAACTCAGAAGGGCCTGGTGAGATGTCCTGCAGACTCTCAGAGCTCACAAAAGTCATCCCAAAATACTATGATCAGAAAAACTTTCACTCATTATAGATGGGGAAAACAAATTATTTCACAATAAAACCAAATTTAAACAGTATCTATCCAAGAATCCATCCATAGAGAATATAATAGAAGAAGAATCCCAACCTAAAGGGGTTATGTACACCTGTGAAAACATAGGAAATAAGTAATCTCCCACCAGCAAAACTAAAAGAAGAACACACACACACACACACACACACACACACACACACACTGCCACTACCACCACCACAAAGATAACAGGAATCAGCAATCATTGGTAACTGATGTCTCTCATTGTTTACTCAGTGTCAATGGATTCAATTCCCAATTTAAAAAAAAAAAAAGATACAAGCCGGGCAGTGGTGGCGCACGCCTTTAATCCCAGCACTCGGGAGGCAGAGGCAGGCGGATCTCTGTGAGTTCGAGACCAGCCTGGTCTACAAGAGCTAGTTCCAGGACAGGCTCCAAAGCCACAGGGAAACCCTGTCTTGAAAAACAAAAAAAAAAAAAAAAAAAAAAAAAAGATACAGACTAATAGATGGATGAGAAAAATCTTTCTGCTGCTTAGAAGAGACCATCAAAAATAGACATTACATCACAATAAAGGGTTGGAAAAGATTTTCAAAGCAAATAAAACTAAGAAACAGGCCAGACTAGTCATTCTAATATATAACAAAATAGAATTCAAGCCAAAATTAATAAAAAGAAACAGGAAATGATCCTTATACTCATCAAAGAAAAGATCCACCAAGATGATCCTTCAATTCTTAACATATATGCCCCAAACGCAAGGGCATCTACTTATGGAAAGTGATGTGGGAATCTACTAAATCTTAAATCACTCATTGACCCTCATACATTGAGAGTAGACTTCAATGGTCGACTCTCATCAATAGGCAGGTCTTCTAGGAAAAACTAAAGAGAGAAATATTAGAATTGACAGAGAATATGAACCAAATGGTCATAACTGATACAGAATATTTTATTCAGACACCAAAAAATATACTATTTTCTCAATATCTCATGGAATATTTTCCAAAATTAACCATGTACTCTCTCACAACAGAAGTCAAAATATATAAAATAAAATTTAAATAAACCCCTGTATCCTGTCAGACTATCTGTTATTAAAACTGGATTTCAAGAAAAACAGTTTTCCTACAAACTCATGGAAAATGAACAAATCTCTACTGAAGGACTGTTTGGAGAAGATTGAAATAAAGAAAGAAAATAAAGTCTTCGTAGAATTCAATGAAAATGAATGCATAACCTGCCCGAATATTTGTGACATAATGAAAATCATGCTAAGAGGAAAGTTCACAGCATTAAGGGCCTTCATAAAGAAATTCCCAAGATCTCATACTAGCCATTGAACAACATACCTGGAAGCTCTAGAACAAAAAGAAGCAAATGGCCAAAGAAAAGGGACTTTCTCTTCAGTAGCCATCAAGTGCCAGTAGCTGCTTGGCTAGATACGCGGTCCCTTTATGCCCTGTACCATCAATGATGGAAATTTTAGAGGGCTTCATCATATGTAGGAACCACAGCAGATGTGAGTTCATGTGTGCAGCACTGCTCCCCATCTTCTGACTCCTACAGTCTTTCTCTTACTCTTCCATGATGATCCCTGATCCTTGATGTGATGATTGATAAAGATGCTCTATCTATGGCAGAGCATTCACTGCATTTGGGTCTCAGTGCTTTGAAAAATAAGGCATCTCTCTGCACTAACTACTACCCACTGCAATACAAAGTTTCTCTGACTAAAGTTGGGAGCAACAAACAGCTATGGATATAAACACAAATATTTAGAAGTCAGTTTGAAAACATGAGCATTTAGAAAATAATAGATTCCCCCATAGGGCCAATGACCTCCCTAGTCATGTTTTTGAACAAATATAAAATACTAGTCATGAAGTCCCATTTGTGGTACATTTTTCAGTTCAATCAGGAGTGGTTCATGATTTTAGCATTGAAACATCTTACTTAGCAGGCCAGTATTGTAGTATGCAGGGTCCCAGACTTTGTAAGACCACTGCTATCTTTATTTACCCAGCAGTCTGCATAGCACCTTCCCACACTATGAAAAACAGCATTATGGAGGACAATTCCTTGTTATTTAAGATTGATTTATCTATGTTCTATAACCAAAGTAGGTGGTGTTTTTATCTATAAAGTCTTACCATCTAATTAAATATCCTGCATTATCTTGATTGTCCCTAGGCTTTTACAGAGGTATCCTGTTCCTGGCACTGAGATTTTCTTTTAATAATCTATGTCTTCTGAAAGATATATATTGTTCAGTCTTGCAAAGTACCAATGCCCTAAATCCTGCTCTATCTCAGCTTAAGCAGTTAGCTCTCAGGGTTGTACTCCATTATTTCAGATATTCTATCATATTTCTCTTGAGTTGCTAGGATAACATGTAGCCATTGTGTTTTGGAAACAGAGTTCCTGTGTAGCTTTGGAGCCTGTAATGTAACCTGATCTATTGACTAGGCTGGCCTCAAACTCTCTGAGATCTGCCTGCCTCTGCCTTCCGAGTGCTAGGATTAAAGGTGTGCCTTTAATTAAATAAAAAAATGAATGACATAATAATTTAAATAAATAATTAAAATCTTTCATACGCTTCATTTTAGCCAGATACTTCTCCACTCCCTCTCTTCCCTATCCTCATCACTTCACTACCCGATAAGCTATTCTATACTCAGTATTCCCTTTTCTACTTTCATTTTTCCTATATTCTGTTATCCTTACTTTCTTAATACAATCTCCATGGCCCATATGTAGTTTATTGGCTTTTGCATCGACTCAAAGTTAAACATTCAAAATGGCTATTTCAGACAGAACCCTTATATTAGAAAGCACGTAAGATGTTTGTCTTTTTAACCTGAGTGATTCATACTTGGTAAAATTCTTTACTACGTCCATCAACTGAACTGCCAATTTCAGAATTTCCCTTTTCTTTATTGCTAAGAAATATTGATATTTCATGCTTCTTGTGCATCATATTTTTATTCAAGACCTATTAAACCTGCAGAAATGTGAAAAAGCAATTTTACTAAAACTGATGTTGTCACAGATAGAGAACTGTGCACATCTTAGTAAAAATGTTTCTACTGATTGCAATTCTAAGCTGAGTTTCCCAGTGGCATATATGGCCATGAAGGAAAAAAAATGAATACTTTGAACTGACTTAAGTGACTTTGACTTGAAAAACCATTTACACTACAGATTAGCATAAAGATGCTCTGAGTGTTAGCATGTGCCATGATTAGAAGGACTTGGAGAAATGAGTCAGAGTCTTGTATATAGTACAAGTACTCAGTAATGAGTCAGAGTATGTATAGTACATAGAGTGTTCTACCTACTATAGACTGCACTAAGAAAATAATGACTACCATTGTGGGAAGCCTCAAATGATCCCACAGGCAGTCTGAAGGGGAAGTATTTTCTACAGCATCTCCTGTAGCTGAAGGCAATCAATGTGAGTTTGAATCTGTACTACTCTAATAGAAATTTTCATGCCTTTTAACCTTTCTCTTTTAGGTAAACTTCAAAGGATAACTGGTTAGTAAGAAAAAAAAAAAAGAGTTCTCTGAAGAAATAACAAAGTAGTAAACTGTGACCTTCTTTTCCTAGTGCTGACAAAGTAGAATTGGAGGAAATTATTGCCTTCACAAAAAATCTTTATATTTCCCTCTTGAAAAGAGATTATGCCAGTGATCAGAAGTGACAGCAGGGATTTCTGTCATCTAAGCATGCCTGCATAAATTGTGGGAATTGCCCTAGATTTTATCTCAAGTTCAGAATAGTGGATGCAGTAGGAAACATTTGCTTTTTAATTAAATTCTTTTACTTATGCTATAAAGATTATTTCTGTAGTTCTATCATATAGCACACAATAAAACTTATAATAGGTACTTGAGAAATTATTTGTCAATAGAATCTTACTCATAGCTATAGAATTGATTACAAGTTTCATGTCAAACTGTAAAACTATTTTTAATTTAAGAAGTATACTTAGGGCTTTACAGAATAAAATGTTTTCTAAGAAGTTTATTTGATAACTTTTAATAAAGGAGAAAAATTAATTATTTTCATATACATTCTTAAAAACTACTACCCAAAGCAGTTATTGAACCCAATTTTGGACATAAAAATGATGCTAGGTATTGAGAATACAATATTAGATCTCTTCTTGATTAGAGTGTTGAACTAAGAAGATACTTATAAAAACATTCATAAAATACAGGTTCTGTTTTTTAGTATGCACTATGTTAAGCAAGGAAATGTAAATAGAAATGATAAATTCTATCTTGTATATTAGTATACAAAAAATGCCTCATAAGTTTGCTATATCTGATTAAAATATGATTAAGAGTATATAAAGTTGGCAGGAACTATGTGAGTTCTTTGGTGAACAAGGCTTCAGAATAGCCTGAATGGTTCACCTTGTGACAAGATCCTAGAGACTCTAACCTACTTGACAAGAATCTGTGGACAAATCATAGCATGATTCTGGGCATGACCCCAGGAGGGTGTGGGCTATATGTTCTTCTTGTTTTCATGATTCTAGCCATACTGCTGGCCTGAAAGAGTCACAAAAGATCATGAAGTTTAATGTTACATGTTTGCATAACTGTTCTGGAAAGAATGGTTTAAACCATAAGAGCTTTTTAAAAAATGCTATTAAATAGATGGTATCAGGAGTTAATGGGAACATTCAAGGAACAGGGAATGAAGCAGAATCATAGAAACACAGTTCCCTCATTTCCAATGATGGTGCCAGTACCCCAAGAAGTTTAGAAAAATGGACATAAGGATGAAAGACAAGCAGTGCCAACTATTAAGAGTAAGTTTGCAAGTTGTGCTGCCTATAGGAAAAAAAAAAAAAACAGGTATTCCCCAAGAGAAGAGTACTGTAAAATGAAGGATGGATGATCTAATTTTGACTGGTGAGTTGATTGTGATAGTCCAGATTCTACCAGATATAAATATTAACCACAAGAGACAAAATTGTCTCTCGCTTTGCATGACGGTGTAACATGTCTGTGATGACTGTTGGGCACACCGATCTTCCTGTAGGAGTGCCTACTTAGAAAACTTTCTTTGAAGCTTGTAAAACTGCTTATGTTTCTAACAATTGAGATAGAGATCAAAAAGGCAATAGCTACTGGTGGGATATTGGGGAGACAGCAGGGGAAAGAAACAAGAAACAAACTGATAATTATTATAAGCATTATTAGAAACTTAGGAAATAAAAGGTGGTTGTAAAATTATACACGCAAATTATTGAAATTGTTTTTTTTTGTTTTCTCCTGAATTTTTTTTTATTGAGAAAAGGAGAAAAAAAAACAAGTTTCCACCTCCTCCCAGCCTCCCATTTCCCTCCCCCTCCTCCCCCCCTACGCCCCCTCCTCCCACCCTTCTCCCCCTCCCCCCACTCCTTTCCCCCTCCCTCTCCAGCCCAAAGAGCAGTCAGGGTTTTCTGCCCTGTGGTAAGACCTAGGACCTCCCACCTCCGTCCATATCTAGGAAGGTGAACATCCAAACTGGCTGGGCTCCCACAAAGCCATCACATTACGTAGGATCAAACCCCCGTGCCATTGTCCTTTGCGTCTCATCAGCCCTCATAGTTCGCCATGTTCAGAGAGTCCAGTTTTATCCCATGCTTTTTCAGTCACAGTCCAGCTGGGCTTGGTGAGCTCTCAATAGATCAGCTCCACTGTCTCAGTGGGTGGGTACATCCCTCGTGGTCCCGACTTCTTTGCTCATGTACTCCCTCCTTCTGCTCCTCATTGGGACTTTGGGAGCTCAGTCCAGTGCTCCAGTGTGGGTCTCTGTCTCTATCTCCATCCATCACCAGATGAAGGTTCTATGATGATATGCAAGATATTCGTCAGTATTGCTCAAGGATAGGGTCATTTCAGGTTCCCTATTCTCAACTGCCCAAGGAACTAACTGGGGACCTCAGCTTGGGCACCTGGGAACCCCTCTAGGGTCAGGTCTCTTGCCAACCCTAAAGTGGTTCCCTTAACTAAGAATTGTGGTTCCGTGCTCCCCTGTCCAACCTTCCTTTATCCCCATCCTCCTGCTTTCCCAAGGCCCGACCTCCTTCCCTTCTTGAAATTGTAAAAAAAAAAAAAAAAAAAAAAAAGACAGTTCACGTTATCCAGGGCTACTTGGCTGGATGCCAACAGGTGGTCACAATTTCTTCATTTTGCTAACTCCAGAGATCTGTCTCAGCCAAATAAATTCATTCAGAGCAAGGCCTCCAGCAGAAACTCTTTATAGAACCCTGAAAGGGGACTGTAAAATGGATTAGCAGATACAGACTCTTGAAACCAAATATCATGTTCTGAGAACAATCTCTGAGACGCACAAGGTGAAGGAAAAGAATATACGCAAACTGTCCTCTGACCTCTGTCCATTCACACCATAGCATGGATACAAAAATACACACAAATTAAAACAATAAATAAATGATTTAATAAAAAATGTTTAAAGTTGGAAGAATATTTACAACAAAGAATCCAATACAGAATTATATTTGCTTTAATTAAAACTCAGGAACTCTTGGAAGTATGCAGTATGGAAAGAATGAACAAGAAACAATCATATGGACCCAAGGATAATCTTCCTAAGCAATTAAAGTGGGACATTGCTTCTGGGCAGCTGTGCAGGTAACCTGGTCATTTCATGTGTTATTACTCTAAAATTGATCAACGTATTTTAAGCAAGCACCCTTTTAGTTAAAAGTATAAAAGCAAAATTACAGCTGCTGTGTGGATAAGGACTCTTGGCTTTAAACTAGATGACTTGAGTTTGATCTCTAGAACCAACTATCACAATTATTCTCTGACAGTAACATGCAGGCTGTGAATGTGTGCAATCACATACACTCCTGTACCCCTCCAACTATTCCCCACACATTAAATAAATAAAGAATTTTTAAACTGAAAATGAATATAAATCTCTGTAAATTAGGACATTATTATTATTATGAAAAAAGTTTTTGGATAGAAAAAAATATGAAAATAATATATAAAAATTTAGAAGGGTTCATAAGCTGGTGAAAAGCTACAAAAATGGGCTGGTGAATGATGACCCTAAGAAAAGAATATCAAAATACAGGTGATATGAAATGGTAAATAAAATAGTGTAGAGGAAGTTATAGCTAGGTAGAAGGAATGTAAGTCAATACAGGTGGAGAAGGATGATTAAGGGAAAATAACACACTTACATACACACACACACACACACACATAATCTTCAAAGAAGTTAAACCACATGGGCTAACAATGTTCCCTAAAACAACCATAAACTAACCAAACCCCCAGTACCATGAATAAAATATCTCCTTTAGACTATTTGAAGTAGTCCAAGTGACCCTTAGAGTAATGTGTATTATCCATGTAGTCTCCTGCTGCATCTCAGGGCCTGGGGATGGGCTGGTAATTTTGAAGGTAGTTAGGATGCAGGACTAGCATGATCCGATCTGGATCTGAACTAAAAGTCTCTTTCCTATATTTCATGGTACCAGAAAATACAGCAAACTACCATGAGAGTCAATCTAGCTGCAACATTTATGAACCACGACAATGACTAATGTGGCAAAATATGAATAAAGATGAAAGAACTAGCACTTATTTATCAGCAGCAATAACAACTCTCTAATTGCACCTAAACCCCCTCAACAGGAAGGAAATCTTCCCTGCTACTGGAAACCTAGAGAGCTTCCTGGGGATAGTGAGATCATGGATCTTCAAATCGACTATTGCCATGTTGCTAGATTAGCATAATTTCTTACTACATTCTGAATCCTAACCTTATGCCCACAGATAAGTGTAGCAACTACCATCGAAATATCCTCTCTTTACGGAAAATTAAGTACAACTGGACACAACAAAGAGATCAGCAATTCATGGTAATCTCAGTCTCTATGGACACACCCATATCGTAGCTCCTGTGTCTATGGCTGAGGGCACATGACAGAAAAGGGGACAAAATGGTTATAAGAGCAAGAGTGTCTGAAAGTCTGCTTTGAAATCTTCTAGAAATGACTGCACAAACCAGATTAAACAATGACAATAATAACGGACATATTAGCATGGGAGGAGAAATGATTCTCAAGGTCTAGATGTCCTTTGCAGAAATGGTAAATGCTTGCTGATCCAAAGTCTAAAATTTAAGATGTGATATTGTATTAGTAACTTTTTTGCTGCTACGATAAAATATTCTACCAGAAACAACTTAGGCAAAATGACATGTATTGTGGTTTACTGTTCCTGATGGAACACAATTTCTAAGCTTCTCTAAAAGTTTAACCAACTGGGAACCTACGTAAGCCTATGGAGGACATTTTTTCATTCAAATGTCAGTTTTCTCCATCATTCTCAATAAGCTTGTGTGATTATAATGATGTAGATTGTATTTAGTCTAATTTCAAAGATCCACATAATCATCAATAGTCACAACACTGTTCAAATGCCCCTTAAATATATATTTTTATTGTATGTGTATCGATGCCTTGCCTTTTTGTACATATGGAAGCCATATATGTATTGTTGGTAGAATCCAGAAGAGGATGCGGAATCCCTTTGGAATTTTACTTATAGATTGTTGTTAGTGTCTATGTGCTCACTCAGAATTGAAACTGGGTAGTCTAGAGGAGTAACAAATGATTTTAACCACTGAACCATTTTCTTCTGAGACTCAAGACAACATAGTAACTGTGACTCCCTATTAAAAAAAAAAACATATTGATTACTTATAACTCGCAATGGTACAGCTCTCTGTATGTGTGTGTGTGGTTTGTTACGTTACACACATTATGTCTACAGTTCACATTCAGAAGTCAGAAGGAGGACACCTGATGTCTTCCTCTATGACTCTCCACTTTATATTTGAAAACCGTGTCTTTTGCTAAAACTGTGGCTTGCTGCTTCATCTGGGGTAGATGGCTAGCTAGCTCCTGGATTAGCATGTTTCTACTCCCCGGTGATGAAGACATGGTTACATTGATCTGTGCCCTGTGATAGTCACTTATAGGGATTTGAACTCATGTTCTCTTTCTTTCACAGCAAATGTTTTTATACAATGTGCGATCTCTCAAGACCAACTTTTAGTACTTAATCAAAGAAATTTAAAAAATTTTAAAAATATCCTAAAAGGGCAGATATGTAGCAAAAATTTCAAAAGTACATTCCCTAGCGAGTAGCTCTGGATGCCAAAGGAACAGTCTAGGATTCCTTCTGCTTGCATAGCTGTGAGGGAATAAAACATTGGCATGCAAACAAAACATTTTAGAAACCTACCAAATAAAGAACAAAGCCAAAGAGTAACTTTCAAACAAACGAGAATTGGTAATCACATTCTTATGCTTACATGCTTTTCTCGGGTTAAGGAGAGCAGTCTGTTGAAGGTTTGAAAACATATTTCTCTCTCAAATGTGACCAAAATCAGTGTGTGATCCTTTTCAAGCTCTCTGTTCATTCTCTGCTGTATCTTCAATGAGCTTTCTTCTTGCTGGCTAAGGCAGAAGTTTCAAACATAAAATCTATGAACTGGAATAGCGTCCTCCCTACGGTTATGTGTGTTTGTAGATGTGCATGTCTGAAATCTTATGGTCAAAGTTATTTAAATATCAAAATGAAACACGTGTATTTGCATTTTGATTATAAGTAATAAACATGAGGTATTCATTTGACTAGTCATGGGTATCTTTTTTAAAGGAGTATAATCCCATTAATTTTACGTAAAAATTCACAAACTTATTATTGAATGCCACTTAATTTGCTGTAAATGTTAGTGCTTAGCATGCTTTTATTTTAAAGTTTTAGTTCAATGTCTATAACAGGTCATTGTTTTCAATTTTTATATTTATTGATTTTCAGGGACGATTACCATGAGAATACTTAAAAAATGATTCCATAAATAATATATAGTTTGATAATTTTTTATTAAGCACAGTTTTTCACTTTGAGTTTTCAAGTTAACATTTTTCTTGTAGAGCCAGTAGATATAAGGTGAGCAGAGGGCTGGACCTCTGCTCTGAGGAACAGTACCGAGATGTGACTCACCTGAAATAAAATAAAATAAAATAAAGTGAAGAAGCAATAATTAGCGTCAGAGATCTTTGCAACACTTTAGAAAGGGGCCGATTTAGTAGATTTTTTTACTTAAGCAAAAAACAAATACAAAATGAGCCGCTTTCCTTTATGCTTAGAGAGACATCGAGCACATGCAGGAACATATAACCGTGGCTCTTTGTATTTCAATTCTGGTGTCAGTGGTGAAAGCGGCAGGTTGTGAGAGTCAAAGACAGTTTGTACGGTGATTTTCAAATCTCAAGATTGACATTTTCGACATCCACATTGTTCTATACCACTGCTCATGAGTTGAAATTTCTATACTGTTCCTATTTTTGAAAAAGTATGGTGGTTATAAGATTAGGGAAACTAGAGGTACACCAAATAGAAAGCAGAGGATGGACAGAGATGAACCAATGTGCGTTTTGTGATGGTCTGAAATAAGTCCTGTAATTGAAAACGGCAGGTCTGCTTTATCTTCGTCCTCAGCTGACCTTAGACAGGTGTGTTTCCGGTTTGCAACACTGAACATTAGGAGACCTGAAATGCCATACCTTAGAAACAATCTGCTCAGCAAAGCTGAAAGTCATACTTCTTAGGGTACTAGACAAAGGACTAGCTAATAAAGGAACGTGTGGGCAGGAATTTAAATTAGCAAGCTGAGTATCAAAAAATACTTGACACAGGCTGTCAGAGGGAAATGTGAAAGTTTTATTATCTTTTAAATAATGCATGTCTTTCAAAATTGTGCTTTTGCCGTGAAATTTTATAAATATAGTAAAACTGAAACTATTAAGTGAACATTTTGGTTAGAAAGTCAGAATTAAATGAAAAAAGAGATAAGGTTTCTTTGGTATCCTGATATATATATTACATAAGTTGTAGCAATTACCTTATGAAATATGGACTCCAAAGAATGGTTTAAAACTGAAAAATTTGCCATACTTTTATCCTCTCTTTAGTACTATATTAAATTTTCCCACATGTACAGAGTTTCATATGTATAAGTAATATATGCCTACATCATTCTGATTACTCTTACCATACTAGCTTCCCTAAATTTCTCCCTAACCCTTTCAACACCACCCTCCAGGAAAACCCATTTCTTATCTTCATGTCTTTTGGCCCTATTTTGCCAACCCAGGGACTTTGATTTTGAAGATCATCATTGGAGATTGATGACTGCTTTGTAGGTAACTTTCTGAGAAGAAAACTCCCCTGAGTCACCAGGAATACATCAGTAGCCAGCATTTCAGCATAGATGGGTAGTCCCCATGCACTGTGTTTGTATGCGTGACTGATGGTTGAGAGGCACAGTCTTTAGCAGACCTAGTGCAGGCAATTAAGACTTCTGTGAATTCAATATTTTAATGATTATTTTGTGCCCAAGTGACAGCTTCTTAAAGTCATTCTTTCTTTCACGTGATTCTTATATACTTTCTGACCCCCACCTCTACAGTGTTCCATTTGAGAAGAAGGTAGTATCAATGTCCTGTGTAGTGTTGAGCTCTCAACTGCCCCTTATTTTGAACAGTAATGTGTATTACTAAAACTTTTAAAAGAACCTTCTAAAGATTGTATTTAGAGATTAAATGTGATTCAAATCATGCAACGCTCACACCCTATTAGAGCCTTCTAATCTTTCCCATGGCATTCAATATTTATTCATGCTTCAATATGCGCAGTTGTGTACTGGAGTGAAAAACTCTTCCGTTAGCCTTGGAAGATCATGCTACAATGGCAGAAACTGCCAATGAACGATGCTCGTTGGCAAGAAATGAAAGATGGAGTTTGGAGTTGAGGATTTCTCTCGCATTAACAACATAGAATTGACTCTATTCTCAGACCAACTTACAGACACTACTGACACCTTCCTAGTCTTCTTAAAACTGAACAAAAAGCGGCACACAGCAGGCTAATATCGAGTTCACAGAAGCAGAATAAATTGCTACTAGAGCTGCTGAGTTTGTGGCAATTTGTTTTACATCAATAGGAAACGAATGCACAGAAAGAGCGAGAATAAAATCTTTTAGAAGAAAGGTGTTCCTTGAGTGTGGGGGGATGACCTATGATCTAAACCTAAAAATTTTTTTAATAGACATAAATCTGTAAAATGGTCCAAACACAACGCAAATGATTGTCCCCATTTAATGCATTAGCATCAACCTAAACTCCAAGGACTTTTGACATATCACTGAGCAAATCAGACAGGGTCCTGGGATCTGTGTGCTACATAGTTGCCAGTAAATTCTCTTCACAAAGCAGACTTGATCAGTGGCATGAGGTCATTTTTTATTTTTTTATTTTTTTTTTTTAAGGAGCAAAATTCAATGTATTTTATTAAATTAACTTTTTTAGCTATGTTATTTATATTCTTTTTTTTTTATTTTAATTTATTTATTTATTAAGAATTTCTGCCTCGTCCCCACAACCGCTTCCCGTTTCCCTCCCCCTCCCCCGATCAAGTCCCCCCCCCCCCTCATCTGCTCGAAGAGCAATCAGGGTTCCCTGACCTGTGGGAAGCCCAAGGACTGCCCACCTCTATCCAGGTCTCCTAAGGTGAGCATTCAAACTGCCTAGGCTCCCACAAAGCCAGTACGTGCAGTAGGATCAAAAACCCACTGCAATTGTTCTTGAGTTCTCAGTATTCCTCATTGTCCGCTATGTTCAGCTAGTCTGGATTTATCCCATGCTTTTTCAGACCTAGGCCAGCTGGCCTTGGTGAGATCCCAATAGAACATCCCCATTGTCTTAGTGTGTGGGTGCACCCCTCGTGGTCCTGAGTTCCTTGCTCGTGCTCCGTCTCCTTCTGCTCCTGATTTGGACCTTGAGATTTCTGTCCGGTGCTCCCGTGTGGGTCTCTGTCTCTGTCTCCTTTCATCGCCTGATGAAGGTTAATATTCCTGAGGATGCCTATGTGTTTGTCTTTGGATTCACCTTATTTAGCTTCTCTAGGAACATGAATTATAGGCTCAATGTCCTTTATTTATGGCTAGAAACCAAATATGAGTGAGTACATCCCATGTTCCTCTTTTTGGGTCTGGCTTACCTCACTCAGGATAGTGTTTTCTATTTCCATCCATTTGTATGCAAAATTCAAGAAGTCCTTGTTTTTTACTGCTGAGTAATACTCTAATATGTATATATTCCATACTTTCTTCATCCATTCTTCCGTTGAAGGGCATCTAGGTTGTTTCCAGGTTCTGGCTATTACAAACAATGCTGCCATGAACATAGTTGAGCATATACTTTTGTTGTATGATAGGGCCTCTCTTGGGTATATTCCCAAGAGTGGTATTGCTGGATCCAGGGGTAGGTTGATCCCGAATTTCCTGAGAAACCGAAACACTGCTTTCCAGAGTGGTTGCACAAGTTTGCATTCCCACCAGCAATGGGTGAGTGTACCCCTTTCTCCACAACCTCTCCAGCAAAGGCTATCATTGGTGTTTTTGATTTTAGCCATTCTGACAGGTGTAAGGTGGTATCTTAAAGTTGTCTTGATTTGCATTTCCCTGATCGCTAAGGAAGTTGAGCATGACCTTAAGTGTCTTTTGGCCATTTGAAGTTCTTCTGTTGAGAATTCTCTGTTCAGATCAGTGCCCCATTTTATAATTGGGTTGATTAGCCTTTTACGGTCTAGTTTCTTGAGTTCTTTATATATTTTGGAGATCAAACCTTTGTCAGTTGCAGGGTTGGTGAAGATCTTCTCCCAGTCAGTGGGTTGTCTTTTTGTCTTAGTGACAGTGTCCTTTGCTTTACAGAAGCTTCTCAGCCTCAGGAAGTCCCATTTATTCAATGATGCCCTTAGTGTCTGTGCTGCTGGGGTTATACATAGGAAGTGGTCTCCTGTGCCCATGTGCTGTAGAGTACTTCCCACTTTCTCTTCTATCAGGTTCAGTGTGTTCGGACTGATATTGAGGTCTTTAATCCATTTGGATTTGAGTTTTGTGCATGGTGATAGATATGGATCTATTTTCATTCTTCTACAGATTGACATCCAGTTTTGCCAGCACCATTTGTTGAAGATGCTCTCTTTTTTCCATTGTATACTTTTAGCTCCTTTATCGAAGATCAGGTGTTCATAGGTTTGTGGGTTAATGTCAGGGTCTTCTATTCGATTCCATTGGTCGACTTCTCTGTTTTTATGCCAATACCAAGCTGTTTTCAATACTGTAGCTCTGTAATAGAGTTTGAAGTCAGGGATGGTAATGCCTCCAGACAATCCTTTATTGTATAAGATTGTTTTGGCTATCCTGGGTTTTTTGTTTTTCCATATAAAGTTGATTATTGTCTTCTCCAGATCTGTGAAGAATTTTGATGGGATTTTGATGGGGATTGCATTGAATCTATAGATTGCTTTTGGTAGAATTGCCATTTTTACTATGTTGATCCTCCCAATCCAAGAGCAAGGGAGGTCTTTCCATTTTCTGGTGTCTTCTTCAATTTCTTTCTTCAAAGACTTATAGTTCTTGTCAAGTAGATCTTTCACTTCCTTGGTCAGGGTTACCCCAAGGTATTTTATGCTATTTGTGGCTATCGTGAAAGGTGATGCTTCTCTGATTTCCCTCTCTGCTTCCTTATCCTTGGTGTATAGGAAGGCAACTGATTTTTTGGAGTTGATCTTGTATCCTGCCACGTTACTAAAGCTGTTTATCAGCTGTAGGAGTTCTTTGGTAGAATTTTTGGGGTCGCTTATGTACACTATCATATCATCTGCAAATAACGAAAGCTTAACTTCTTCCTTTCCAATACGAATCCCCTTGATTTCCTTATGTTGTCTTATTGCTATTGCTAGAATTTCAAGCACTATATTGAAGAGGTATGGCGAGAGTGGACATCCTTGTCGTGTTCCTGATTTTAGTGGGATGGCTTTGAGTTTTTCTCCGTTCAATTTAATGTTAGCTGTTGGCTTGCTGTAAATAGCTTTTATTATATTTAGGTAGGACCCTTGTATCCCTATTCTCTCCAAGACCTTTATCATAAAGGGGTGTTGAATTTTGTCGAATGCTTTTTCCGCATCTAGTGAAATGATCATATGGTTTTTTTCTTTCAGTTTATTTATATGGTGGATTACATTGATAGATTTGCGTATGTTGAACCAGCCCTGCATCTCTGGGATGAAGCCTACTTGATCATAATGGATAATTTTTCTTATGTGTTCTTGGATTCGGTTTGCCATTATTTTATTGAAGATTTTTGCGTCGATGTTCATGAGTGAGATCGGTCTGTAATTCTCTTTCTTGGTTGGGTCTTTTTGTGGTTTTGGTATCAGGGTAACTGTAGCTTCATAAAAGGAATTTGGCAATGACTCTTCTGATTCTATATTGTGAAATACCTTAAGGAGTATAGGTATTAATTCTTCTTGGAAGTTCTGGTAGAATTCTGCATTGAAACCATCTGGTCCTGGGCTTTTTTTCGAAGGGAGATTTTTGATAACCATTTCTAATTCTTCGCGAGAAACCGGTCTATTTAGATCATTCACCTGGTCTTGGTTTAGCTTTGGTATATGATACTTATTTAAAAAAATGTCCATTTCTTTTGTATTTTCCAGTTTTGTGGCATACAGGCTTTTGTAGTAAGATCTAATGATTCTCTGAATTTCCTCTGTGTCTGTGGTTATGTCCCCCTTTTCATTTCTGATCTTATTTATTTGCGTGTTCTCTCTCTGTCGTTTAATTAGTTTGGATAGGGGTTTGTCGATCTTGTTGATTTTCTCCAAGAACCAGCTTTTTGTTTCATTGATTCTTTGGACTGTTTTCTGTGTTTCTATTTTGTTGATTTCAGCCCTCAGTTTTATTATTTCCAGTCTTCTACTTCTCCTGGGCGCGTCTGCTTCTTTTTTTTCTAGAGCTTTCAGGTGTGTTTTTAAGTCCCCAATGTATGCATTCTCCGTTTTCTTTAAGTGGGCACTTAGTGCTATGAACTTTCCTCTTAGCACTGCTTTCATTGTGTCCCATAGGTTTGAGTATGTTGTCCCTTTATTTTCATTAAATTCAAGGAAGACTTTAATTTCTTTCTTGATTTCTTCCTTGACCCAGGCGTGGTTCAGTAGTTGACTGTTCAGTTTCCATGAGTTTGTCGGTTTTTTGGGGGCAGCGTGGTTGTTGCCTTCTAACTTTAATCCGTGATGATCTGATAAGACACAGGTGGACACTGAGATTTTTTTGTATCTGTGGAGGTTTCCTTTGTTTCCGAGTATGTGGTCAATTTTTGAGAAGGTTCCATGAGCTGCAGAGAAGAAGGTATATTCTTTCCTATTTGGGTGGAATGTTCTATAGATGTCTGTTAAGTCCATTTGCTTCATTACCTCCAATAATTCTCTTAATTCTCTATTAGGTTTCTGTCTGATTGACCTGTCCCTTGGAGAGAGAGGTGTGTTGAAGTCTCCTACTACTAGTGTGTGTGGTTTGATGTCTGCCTTGAGTTCTAGTAATATTTCTTTTACATAAGTAGGTGCTTTTATATTGGGGGCGTATATATTCAGGATTGAGACGTCCTCCTGATGAATTGTTCCTGTTATGAGTATAAAGTGACCGTCTCGGTCTCTTCTGATTGATTTTAGTTTGAAGTCAGTTTTGTTAGAAATTAGTATGGCCACACCTGCTTTTTTCTTAGGACCATTTGCTTGAAACACCTTTTCCCAACCCTTTACTCTGAGTAGGTGCCTGTCTTTGTGGTTGAGATGTGTTTCTTGCAAACAGCAGAATGTTGGATCCTGTTTTCGTATCCAATCTTTTAGCCTGTGCCTTTTTATAGGTGAATTGAGCCCATTAATATTAAGTGATATTAATGACCAGTGGTTGTTTACTCCGGTTATTCTTATTGCTTTTGGTAGTAGAGATTGTGTGTCTCCTTTCTTTGAGATGTGCTCGTGAAGGGCCATTAGATGCCTGGGTTATTGTAGGCAGTGTTGGCAGTGGTGGATTCCTTGGGTTGCGATTTTCCTTCTATTACTTTCTGTAGGGCTGGATTTGTGGCTACGTATTGTTTAAATTTGTTCTTATCCTGGAATGTCTTGTTTTCTCCGTTGATAGTGAACGATAGCTTGGCTGGGTATAGTAGTTTGGGTTTGCATCCATGGTCTCTTAGCTTCTGCAGAACCTCTATCCAGGACCTTCTGGCTTTCATAGTTTCCATCGAGAAGTCAGGTGTAAGTCTGATCGGTTTACCTTTATAAGTTACTTGCCCTTTTTCTTTTGCAGCTCTTAATATTCTTTCTTTAACCTGTATATTTTGTGTTTTGATTATTATATGGCGAGGAGATGTTTTTCTTTGATCCAGTCTGTTTGGTGTTCTGTATGCTTCTTGAATATTTAAATGAATATCTTTCTTTAAGTTGGGAAAGTTTTCTTCCATAATTTTGTTGAAAATATTTTCTGAGCCTTTGAGCTGTGACTCTTCTCCTTCTTCTATTCCTATTATTCTTAGGTTTGGTTTTTTTATTGTGTCCCATAGTTCCTGAATGTTTTGTGTTGAGAATTTGTTGGCTTTGCTGTTTTCTTTGATCTGTTCGTTTATTTTCTCTATGGTGTCCTCAGCATCTGAGAGTCTTTCTTCTAGCTCTTGGATTCTATTGATTATGCTTGTTTCTGTAGACTCAGCTCGTTGGCCTAGATTTTCCATATCCAGCTGGTCCTCAGTTTGTATTTTCTTCTTTGCCTTCATTTCAGTTTTCAATTCTTGAACTGTTTCCATTACCTGTTTGATGGTTTTTTCTTGGTTTCCCAGGGTATCATGTACGTATTTACTCATTTCTTCAAACTTTTTGTTGTACTTCTCATCCATTTCTATAAGGGCATTTTTTACATGTTGTTTAAGGGACTCTATTATCTTCATAAAGTCGATTTTTTCCACTTCTTCTGTGTTAGGTTGTTCAAATACTTCTGTTGTAAGATCATTGGGTTCAGATGTTTTCATGTTGTTTTTCGGATTATTGGGTGAGTTCTTGCCTTGGCGCCTGCCCATCTCCTCCTATTGATCCTATCCAATGGATCCTTTAGAAACCGGATCAGGTTTCCCTGCTGGCCAAGGGCTCCGCTTACAAAATGCCCTCACTCTCTTTTGTGGTTCCTGCTGCAGGCCAAGAACCCTCTCACCCCTCCGAAGGATCTTCAGGACAGGACCAGGCTCCCCTTGTGCCAGTGACCTGGCCAACCAAAGGCCTACCTCTTTGATTCAATTGTAGTAGGGCGATCTGCTCTCCTTATTGCAGCCTGTCCCAGCTGCTTGGGTCTGGCCACCGCTCAGCCGCGTCTGGCGCCGCCGCCGTGCTGCCGCCGCCGCCGCTGCTCCGCGTCTGGCGCCGCCGCCACTGCGCCTCCGTGCGTCTGGCGCCGCCGCCGCTGCGCCTCCGTGCGTCTGGCGCCGCCGCCGCTGCGCCTCCGTGCGTCTGGCGCCGCCGCCGCTGCGCCTCCGTGCGTCTGGCGCCGCCGCCGCTGCGCCTCCGTGCGTCTGGCGCCGCCGCCGCTGCGCCTCCGTGCGTCTGGCGCCGCCGCCGCTGCGCCTCCGTGCGTCTCATGAGGTCATTTTTTAAAAGACCCATTCTGGATTAGGGTCTCGAAAGCACCTGAGGCAACCTTCCTTTTCTGCACGTTCTATCTGAGAACCCAGGACAAGAACTGAGGGACTAGACACTGAGAATTGTCCTACAGAATATTGTCATGTAAAGGGAATAATGTGTCAGAACATGGAGAGCTTTCTCCAGGATAAAAATTCAATCTGAGATTTAGACTTCAGGGAACTATACAGAGTTCATTCTGAGTATATCCCTACCCCAGGAACTGCATAGGAGTAGGCTTGTCTGTCAGTCTCATGCCGGAAACCACAGAGGTAGATTCTGCTTGTGTCCATGTGAGGGGCCACGGGACTGACGTACCACTGTCTATGCTCACCTTTATGCTATTTAATATCTATTTCAGTAGAGATAATCTAAAGTGTGATGCTCTCATTTTCCTGTTTTCAATTTGTTGGTAGTTTTGTATTTGGTTTTGTTCTTATTTGCTTTGACTAGACTTTCTCATGAAACACATGCTGATGTGAAGCTGCCAGTTTCTCTGCCTCAGACTTCTGAGTTACCTCATTGATTTCAGTAACACGCATGCATTTCTGTCTTGGTATTAACTTTCGTTTTACATTGCTGAGATTTTTGACTGTGTTTTACTTCTTTTTACTTTTAGCACTTTTAAACTATTTTCTTAACTTTAAAAATTACAATATAATTACATCATTTCCCATTCTCTTCCCTTTGCTCTTCTCTCTCTCTCTCTCTCTCTCTCTCTCTCTCTCTCTCTCACACACACACACACACACACACACTCACACACACACATCTGAAATTCTACTTCAGTTGAAGCTGGCTTCTCCACTTATTTTGCACATCATACTTCATATGTTGTCTTTACATTTCTGCACCCAGAAGCTATTATCTCAGCATACACCATGTACATTATGTTCTTATTTTTCCTCTACATTCCCCAAATTACTCAAGTTGAACAGTAATTGTCTTTGAGTGTCTCGTACATGTTTTCATTGTGGGCTTATCCATCAGTCTTGGTTGCTTCTGCTGTTGGCACTGTACTCTCAGAGCGATGCTGGAGTTGAGGAATGCTTCTCTGAGCAGATGTGCTGCGTATATTCATTATGATGCACCCCCAATCCAATAGAAAGGAAATGATCCCTGAACTCACCTAAAGTCTAGTTCCATTTAAACATTTCAAATACTGCAGCTGACAGAACACAGTTGATTAAATCCACATCTGATCAAGGACTTAGCCCCAGAAGCACAAGTCTCAATACAAAGACATAAGAATAGGAGAAATAAAGGCAACAAACTATCCAATTCTCTAGTAATGCGTTCCAATCAGAGTGAATGAGGTAAAGTTACAAATAATCTAGTGAATTATTATTAATATATTTAACAAAATCAAACAGGTCACAAACTCCTAAATGAATACAAGGAAAATACAAACACCTAAACGAAATATTGAATAAGAAAACCAATACATTATGTGAAATTCAGTAAACAAGCAAAAATACTGTTAATTCAACTGTAAATTTGAAAATGAAATTTTTGTAGAATAAAATTCAACATAAACTTCAACATAAGGGACACAATATCTTCCCTTTCAGGAATTTACTTCTCTTCCTTTTATACTAGCCTTAATTATTATTTTTCCTCCTGGAGGAAGTAATAATGGTTCTAGACACCCAAAGTCTAAGTTTTCATCACAAACGGCAGGGTATAAGAGACAAAGGCAGGAGATAAAGGATGAGGAAGAAGAAGAAGGGAACAAGGGGATGGGGATATTTGTTCTGGGAAGCAAAGGGCTGCCTCTAGATAGAGAGGAAAAAGATGTGACTAATAGGTAAATGGCAGTTTATAAAGGAGAAAGGAGAAAATCTGTATTCGCATGATTTGGTTAATTTTGATTGGTCAATTTAATTATATGAATCAAGGGAACTTTTAATTGCTGCACTTCAATACTTTGGTAGTTGTACTTTGATGGTAGGCATCAAGAGGAGGAAGTGGCAAAATAAGGGAGTAGACCTTGGGGACTAGTTTTAGGGATGTATCTCCTTCACCAAGGAAGAGGGAATGGGATAGAAGGGGAAGGCCACCAGAGCCATGTTTGCCTTGCTTGGGCTGACTAGAGTTCCTTCAACTCGTTTTCTGTAGCATGGACAGAGGCCACTTGGTCATTCCTGGCTGCTCAGCCCTGAAGTAATCACACAGAAACTGTATTAATTAAATCACTGTTTGGCCCATTAGCTCTAGCTTCTTATTAGCTAACTCTTACATTTGAATTGAACCCATTTCTATTAATCTGTGTATGGCCAAGTGACAGTGGCTTATGGGCTAAAGTTCCCAGCATCTGTCTCAGTGGCTCTATCACTTCTCTCTGACTCTGCGTTCCTTCTCACAGCATACAGCCTAGCTTTCCCACCTAGTTCTGTTTTGTCCCTGCCATGGGCTCAAAGCAGTTCTTTATTCATTAACCAAAAAAAGCAACTCATAGACAGAAGGGCCTCCCACACCACTTTTCCTTTTCTCCCTTTTGTTGAAAATAAATTCTTCTCATGCAATGTCCTGATTCCATTTCCTTCACTTTGCTCCTCCCAGTTCTTTCTACCCGCCCCTCCCATCTGGACCCATTACCCCATAGAAACTTTGAGCTTTCTTTCTCATTTTTAAATTTCTACCTTTCTTTTGAGGCGGAAGAATTCACAAAATTTGGTGTTTGTGCAAATGCTCCAAAAATAGCTTATTCATATAAATTTTAAAAATCATCTATTATAATTATGTACTATTTTATAATCAGAAGAGATATTTGCACTGACCAAATAATATCTCTTCACTACTTGTGATACCTTTATTTGAAAAATAACCAGCAAACTACTCAATCAGAAAGCTAGCTTAGGTTGCCAGAGTCAAGGGGGACCTATTCTCTTATCAACAAATTTCCAGCCACAGAAAATCCAGTATCAGTATGTGGATTTGGGATTTTGTCAGAACAGAGATGATCATGTGACAGAAAGAAGTTATTTTTGGAAGCATCCCAACTGCTTTATTGTACACTGTGTAGCCTTAACTTCTGTACTTACCATTTTGCTTGCAAATCTCTTTTTATGAATAAAAGGCACGTTGAAAAAAATGTCGTGTTCTGAAAAGCAACAAATTCCCCAAATATTAATACAGAGAACTTATTTCTTAGAAGCAGAAAGAGGCAGAAACAAAATTCTAGGCTTATTAAAGGTTTTAGTAAATTTATATCCTAGGCAGGTTTATCCTTTCTGTGATGAAACACTATGACACCATGAACATCACCACCTTCTTTTTCTTTTTCTTCTTCTTCTTCTTCTTCTTCTTCTTCTTCTTCTTCTTCTTCTTCTTTTGAACTTACATTGACTCTTTGTGGATTTCACATCAGGCATTTTGATCCACTTATCTCCCTTCATATCCACTCTCTGCCCTTACAACACCCCCTGCCCCACAAAGAAAACCCAATTTAAAAGAGAAATCAAAGCCCAAACCAAACAAGAGAGAGAGAGAGAGAGAGAGAGAGAGAGAGAGAGAGAGAGAGAGGATCTTGTGGAAGCTACAGGTTAGTGAGTCACACAGTTTGACATTTAGTCCATTCATTTTTACGTGTAAGTTTTCATTACCACAAGTCATTGAGTCATTGGTCTGACTCAAGGCCTCTGGTTTCTGTTAAGCCACAAATAAAGGGCTCTCACTCGGGCCCCTCGCAGATATCCTTTTGTTGCCCTGTGTCTTAGAGATCCTGTTGTTTTGGATCCATGAGTTCATTTCTTCCACTTGCGGTAACAGTTCATTGACGGGGTGGATGTTGGGGTGAGCCATCTCATAGCCCTTGTTTTAGGCTTTGGTGGTAGCTGGACGGTCAGTCCTCTGTGGAGGTCCAAAAATGGGAGCCTGTTTTTCCCTTGTGTGATGGTCAGAGAATTGGAGGTTGTTCTAAGTGACTGATAAGCATAATTGCATGTCCTGACTCAAGATATAATTAAAATAGCTCATACAAGGAAGTCCATGCCATCCTAACAAGTGGTCAGGATATGCAAATGGACTTCTGCTACTTCTTTTGTTAAACCTTGGGAGTGGTTACCTTTGAGATACGTGGTTCTGGGCAGCTCCACTGCCTAAACAACAGAATGATTTGATGTCTCAGAGTATTAAAGCGATTGACGAGTTGTCCTTTGTATCATATTAATAAAGTCTGTTTGTTACATTCTCTCCTCCTCTACATTGGGTATAAAAGTCATGGAAAAATAAACATAGGGAATTTTCAGTATTCACTGGAATGTCCTCCAGGTACTATTCTATTGTTTCTGTCTTATTATTTTTCATGCATCTTCATATTCTTTACTAATTTTTAAATTCTCATACCCCTACCCTGACAAGAGGTATTTTTGTCAAGGCCGGTTCTTGAAAGTCCTCCATCTTTCCCTCACCCATCACCACTATCCTGGGGAGCTCTCCCAGCACTGTCTAGGTCTGTGGTCCTACTGCAGCAGAGATTTGTAATCATATCCATGGCCCATGTTAGCACAGGGGCATTGGAATCACATTGTGTTGAGTCAGCCCCACCTTTCCCTGGTGCTGGAATAGCTGGCCATGCACCTCTTTGGATACTGAAACTGGGGAACTTGTCTCATCCCAGCACTCAGGAAAGGTGGCTCCACCCCTTAGCACAGGTGTGTACCACACTTAGGCAGCACACTAGGGCTGACACTGTGGTCCTGGTTGCAGGTAAGCTGATCCTAACAGCAGGAGAGCTGGCACCAACCACCACCTGCCATGTGCTGATATGAGTGAGAAGAAGATGCCCTCCCTACCTTCACCCATTACCACCTGCAACTGATGACAGATGGCTGTCGGGTCATAAGAGTGAAAGAAGTAACCCTACCCCTCACTGGCTGCAGCATGCAGAGTGAGCTCTTCACCTCACCTGGGCAGCATATTAGATCTAGCAATGACCCTGTTGTCAGGGATAGAGGTGAGCAAGCTCTGAGGGTACGAGAACAAGAGTGCTGACCCCACCTCACCCCCTCATATGTACCCTACAGGAAGCAGGAGAGGGCCCTGAACCTTGCCTGAGGCAAAACGAGTAGAGCTGGCCCTGTAAGTGTGGGTGACCCAGATGTGAGGACCTGAGAGCAGAAGAAAGGCCCTACTCCTTAATGTAGGGTGCATGGGGTGAGCTAGCCGAGTCAGCGGGCTATCATCTCCTCAATGCCTGTTCTTTTCTGAAGAGGAAACAAAAGGAAAAACAGATCTGGGGAAGAAGGGAGTTTGTGTGTGTGTGTGCGCATGCGTGCGTGCGTGCGTGCGTGCGTGTGTGTGTGTGTGTGTGTGTGTGTGTGTGTGGCGGAACTAGGAAGAGTAGAGAAAAGGAAAACTGTGGTTGGAAAGTGTTGTGTGAGAGAAGAATTTATTTTCAAGGCGGGGGAAACTCCAGTTTGAAATATTTAGTTCTTTTTGAGAAAAAAAAAATGATGCTTATAAATGCTAACAACATCATGAAGTGATTTGAAAACAAGATGTTTTAGAGCTGAGAAGGAAGAAAACACGTTATGCTGAAAATGAACATGTATGTGTAGGTCAGATTGGCTTCCGTCAGTCAGCAACACTTTACTTTGTATCTTTTGTTTTCCTTTTTCATTATTTTAAGATCAGAGCATATCTTCTTCCCTTTCATGCATCCAAATCCTCCCTTGCAACCTTCCTTACTCTCCTTCAGATTCAATTGTGAAATGCAATGTGATCAGCTGTCACCTAGAAGTTGTTGGAATACTAATGAATTTAATCATAGACTTAACTTTATAAGTCTATGATTTATGAAAGACAACATAAACATATGAAAGTAAAGCATTCTAGCTGGGTAGTTGTGGTGCACACCTTTAATCCCAGCACTCAGGAGGCAGAGGCAGGCGGATCTCTGTGAGTTCAAGGCCAGCCTGGTCTACAAGAGCTAGTTCCAGGACAGTCATCAAAGCTACACAGAAACCCTGTCTCGAAAAAAAATCAAAACAAAGCAAAACAACAACAACAAAGAAAGTAAAGCATTCTGTATATTAATGAAGTAACTTCATTTTACCTCAAGATTAAACTTTAATAATGATTAATGTGTTTTGATGAATCAGAATGATTTCAAAACTCAAAAAACTAAAAATAATTACTGCGAAATAAAATCAAAATAAAACAATAGGCTCAAAATATTTTCTATTTTAATGTCTGTGTAAAAAGATTTTTTAAGGATGCTGATGATAAAAACTTTTCATAGTGTGTCAAATTTTAAACTGCTTCAATTATTATAATATTGGAAGCCTAGTTGTTCAGCTTTATTTATAGATGGCTATTAAGCATTGTGCTTTTGAATATCTCCCACTAACTGATGTGGTGTAATTTGCTTAGGTAAAAAAAAAAACTGGAGGAAAAAGAAATGTGGAAATCTGAATTTAATATTTTTCAGGGTATAAACTAGGAAAATATAATTTCAGTGTTTTGTAATAATTATTTCTGCTAGTTTCACTGCACTATTACAAAATGAAAGGATTTATGTCATAATCATGCATAGGCCCATGGGTTATGCTTGCATTTTAGTGAATTATATTTGAATGATTGAATAATAAAAGACATGTAGAGCAACATTACTACCATATCCTTTTAATGTTGATAAATCTGTTCTCCGTGGTTATAATGGATTCTCTTCTAGCAATTTGGCCTCAGACACTGACCATTAACTCCTAAATATTCCTACAAAGAATACCAAGAATAACTACTAAAATAGAATAAAACTACAAAATTTCAAATGAGGTTCCCTTCTTTATAAATTATTTTTCATTTTGGTAATAAGTTGTACTTATACCTTCATATTTCATTTGCTATCTACTTTTCTATCTCCCATAATATTTTAAAATGAGGAATTATGTCAAAGCTTTATCATGAATACTTTAAACATTTCTGAATTTAGATGATGTCTAGATTCACAGCATGTCTGTAATACACATAATGAAAAATATGACTGGATAGTTGACCATTTATCTTAACTGATGTGAACAATTGCTTGAAGTAATGACTATGCACTGAGTTGTTGAAATGAGAGCGACTTGTTTGTTCCTGACTGCTCAGCCCCGAAATAATCACACAGAAACTTTATTATATAAAACATTGCTTGGCCAATGACTTTAGTGTATTTCTGGCTAACTCATATACTAAACTAACCCATCTCCACTAATCTGTGTATCGCCATATGACTATGGTTACCGGTTAAGTTCCATCTGGCCTCTGTATCCAGCAGGGGTTACACGGCTTCTCTCTGACTCTGCCTCCTTTCCCCCAGCATTCGGTTTAGTTTTCCCTTCCTTGCTAAATTCTGTCCTGGTATAGGGTTAAAGCCTGGTTTCTTTATTAACCAGTGGTATTCACAGCATACAGAGGGGAATCCCACATCACTGAGTGAGAATAAAATATACACCGTTAAAACAAGAGGAGAGAAACTCACCCATCGCACCTCACACACACACAGATACACACACAAAAAAATCAAACATAATTCTGTAGCAGAATTTAGAGAAAATCTACAGTTTGCTTTATATGGTCAGAGCAAGCACATATTTATGAACTTTAAAGGCAGATGCTGAAGGTTATTCACAAAATGACTCAAAGGCATCAGCCACTGAGAACACTAACTATTATCCCCACGTTTTCTGATGTTGAAGCAGAGTCTTCTAGGTAACCAAGACTGGCCTTCAATTTCTGTTTCTCTGCCTCAGCCTACTGAGTACTGAGATAATACATCAGCCAACATTCTGACATTGTACCTAGAAGCTGGACAAAGTATTGCTATAAAATTAATACTTAGAAGGCATTCTGCTTGAAATGAGTGTAAGACATGTAAATCAGCTAGCATGGAAACATGAGCAAACTCTTTTGATAACATATAATCTTTTCTTCTTTTTATCGAAACAACCAAAGCAGAATTTAGTTCACTGATTATGTGTATTTACCTACTCTTGGCAATCCACTTACAAAATACTATATAAGATATAAATAGAAATAATGATTAATACAATACCATAAGATGATTCAGAAGTTAAAGGAGTTTGCATGCAATAGTGATGATCTGCAAGGAATTTTCTGGAAACTGCAAGGTTCCAGAAAGGAATTAATTCTTGAAAGTTGACAAGTGACTTCCATATCCATTCTTTGACAAGCTTGCACCTGCACGAGTTCATATTCACACCAGCATACATATGTACACATACGGAACCAGTCATACAACTTTTTAAAATCAATTATTGAATTCACACAGTTGTTTAGAAATGAGAATGAATTTACTCATAAATTAGCCATATGATATTATTAATGTCTCACAAGTCTACTACTGTCCTATAATCCTCACAATCACTGTGTTGTTAAAGCTGTGTTCAAGCAAGACAGCACCATTTCCAGAAACATAAGACTTAGTTGTCTGGAAATTACATTCCGTCTGTTTAAAGTGCATTATTTGATATAATACATTCACAGTTAACAATATCTAGAAAATTAGTTTGAACAACTCTCAAATATTCTGTGAGTGAACATACACTAAGAAAGAGGTTTCTCTACAGAGCAGACCTTCAGAGCACAGGTACTCAATAATAGTAAACTGTATGGAGCCACAAAAAAAGATCTTTAAAAGAAAAAAAATGTCATCAAACTGTTTCTTCTTGTGGATCAAAGGCACAACTGACACTATACAGATGTAAGAACACACACATGCAAAGAGGGTAAAGGAAAATTCTTAGGGATCGATTGATTTGGAAACTTGACTGCTGACACGGTATTTGCATTCCAACTATTTGTACATCCTTAGATAGTTATTACGTCACAGGACAAATAAGTAGCAGAATATATTTTTGAGAAGCTGTTTCAGTGGATTTTTTTTATCATTGTGCAAATACCTGGCAACTCTCCGACAATATAAATATTTTAGCTTACCGTATGCCGAGTCTGCATAGCCTACTGCTGGCTGTTAGGCTACAAACTTTCTATGTTACCGTACAGAATAAGCAATTGTGACTCAATGATGACTAGGTACCTAAGTGAAAGAGAAAAGAAAACACTGTAATTTCTGAAAATTTCTTGGAGGATGTTCAGTCGTTAGGTGAAAATTAACCAATTTATTTCACATCTGTTGAAATTCTAATTTAACCAAAAGTTCAATGTTATTGCATGTTTATGGAGATTTTAATGATATTACTAGTAAAAAAGTTTGGAAGTACGTGAAATAAAGAAAAGAGTTAAATATTTTGCTTCAATACACCAACATATTTCAAAACATTGGAGGCATACACACTCCAATTATTTAAACAAATACGTGGACTTGCATTTTGTATAGAAGAAGATAAACTTTTATTTTTTATATTTGATTTAGATTATTGAATAAAAATATATAAATATTTTAAACATATTTGAAAGTTGTTATTTTCCTTAAATTTTAAAGCTGAACATAGCGGAAAATGAGGAATACTGAGAATTCAAGAACAATTGCAGTGGGTTTTTGATCCTACTGCACGTACTGGCTTTGTGGGAGCTCAGTACTGGCTTTGATGCTCACCTTACGAGACCTGGATAGAGGTGGGCAGTCCTTGGGCTTCCCACAGGTCAGGGAACCCTGATTGCTCTTCGAGCAGATGAGGGAGGGGGACTTGATCGGGGGGGGGGAGGGAAATGGGAAGCGGTTGTGGGGACGAGGCAGAAATCCTTAATAAATAAATAAATTAAAAAAAACTTAAAATAGGTAATATCCATAATGAAAATATAGTTATGATATAATTTTTGCTTAAATATTTTTATTATTGATATAACTAAAGAGATATTATTACAAATATAATGGCACTTAGTGTTTTCACTGAGATAAAGTAAAATTTAGCAAAATATAAAGTCTAAAGTTTAGTTATTAATACTGTAGTAATTAAAACTCTGATAATTTTATGTGATTGTTTTTGATATTTATATTATTATCTATCACCCAAAATATAACAATACATTAATATTAATTAACTTTAGAAATAAGAAAAGCACAAGAACATTTCCTAATTTATTTCTCTTTACAAGTAAGCTGCAAATTATGTATTTTCCAAGATACAACAAAATTGAATTAAACTAGAATTGAATATGAACTATTTTTGTACGTCATACAAATATATTCTTATAAATCATATGGAAAAAAGTTGACTTTAAATTATTCATATTTAGCATAAATTACCCAATGGCCATGTCTAGAAACGTAAAGACACCTTGTAAAGGTTTTTCCATATGGAGTAAATTTGCGAATATGAAACTAGTTTAGAATTAGTAAGAATTTGAGGGTGTATTCTGGGACATAGGCTATTTAAATCATTGCAATTTTATAAAAAAAAAATCTCTTTTTTTTTTTCTGAAGCACAATCCACATGCATCACATCATACACAGTGATACTGAGTCCTCATTGCCCTGTCTTGATTTAATTGTATTGACTTAGTGAGGGACCAATTTTCTTTTATATGTTCGTAAGTAAAGATCTGAATATAAATTGCATCCTATTTCAGGAAATATAAGTAGATTTTTCAGAAAATAAAAGAAGCAGATCTTTCAAGAATTTTCAGCTACACATGTTGTAACAACCTATGACTCAGTCCCCAGAATGCAGATGGAGGATGTCAGGCCTGTCTATTGTGGCTGTTTGTGTTTACTCTTTGGGATCTGGAGGGAACCCACCACCAAGACCCCAGATAAATCACATGGTATCTTATTATTACTTATAAATGCCCTGCCTTACCTCGACTTATTTCTAGTCAGCTTTTCTTAAATTATCCTATCTACCTTTTTCCTGTAGGCTTTTATCTTTCTCTGTTCTGCATGCCTTGTTTACTTCTTACTCTGTGGATTGCCCTGTAGCTGAATGACTGGCCCCTGGTGTCCTTTCCTTTTCCTGATCCTCCATCTTCTTCCCAAATTTCTCCTTCTATTCATTCTCTCTGCCTGCCAGTTCCACCTATTCTTTCTTTCTGTCCGGTTATTGGTCGTTCCAGTCTTTATTAGACCATTTAGGTATTTTAGGCAGGCAAGTCCTCACAGCTTCACACAGTTAAACAAATGTAACATAAAAGAACACAACATATCTTTGCATCATTAAAACAAATATTCCACAGCATAAACAAATGTAACTCATCTTACTTAAAATACTATTCTTCAACAACCTGTTTTATACAAGTAACTTGTAGCTGTTAGATACACATAGTGACAGTTTAATCAAAAAAAAGTAACTTAAGAATTAGTCACATTAATGATTATAAGGTTAAAATTACCATATTTTCACAAGATCTGAACAGTCCATTCAAAAATTATTATAGGGGAAGTATAATTCTAAAATTTTAACAATAACTGAAATTGATATTAATGTTACTGTTTCCCAAATGATCAATATTAATCATTCAGTGATGGCTAGTTTTATGTTAACCTGACAAAAGGAAAAGTCATTTGGGAAGAAGGACTCAATTGAAAACACGCCTCCATAGGCAAGTTCGTCATTCATTTTTTTTTTTTAACTAATGATTGATATGAGGACATAGATATTTGTGGACAGTGTCATTTCTCGTCTGGTGGTCATAGATGTTCTAAGAAAGCAAGATGAACAAAGTCATGGGGAGCAAGCCAGTAATCAGCATTATCCATGGACTCTGACATCAGGTTTCTCTCCTGATTGAGTTCCTACACTGATTTTCCTCAATGATGAACTGTGATTTGCAAGTTCAGGCTGAAATAATAAGAAATAAAAACAATAATGCAGGATATTTGATTGTACTGTGTGAAGATGTATCACTCTTTTACCTCACCTTTTGACTGGTTTAATAGAGAACTGGAGGGCCAATCACTAGGCAAAAGAGGACAGGTAGGACTTTCATGCAAAGATAGGAACTCTGGGAAGAATCTGAGATGTGAGTTATTCAGTAGTGAGAAGCAGATATCAGACATACAGTACTGAGGGGAGGTAATGAGCAATATGGCAGAACACTGATTAATATAAACAGGTTAATTTAAGTTTAAAGAGCTAGCTGGGAATAAGCGTAAGCTAAAGCCCAGCTTTCATAATTAATAAGAAGTCTCGGTGTCATTATTTGGAAGCTCTTGGTTCAAAGAAAATCTGACTTTAAAGAAATTTCTTCCTCAAGTTGTCTTTAGTCATAACATGTTATTAAAGCAATAGAAACCTTGAATAAGATAAATTCAACAGCATCAACATCTCCATATGCACAATCATTCATAAGTCATTTTCTCAAAGTTTAAAAAATAATCCAAGGGAGATTTGAACAATTTCTACTAGCACTCATTCTATCAGTTTAATATAGATCAATGGGAAAATAAAACTGACTTTGAAATATATGCTATAAAATACAATGTTTTTATTATAGAATTCGATTAAGAATATTTCTATTAAGAAATATTCATAACTGGGGTAATGGCACAGTAAGAAAAATGTCTGTAGTACAATTGTGAGGACATGAGCTCATATCACCAGCACCCACATAAAGCCAAAAAGGCAAGCATTATGCCTTGTAGTTTTATGTCATCATGTGTAAATCATGTTGACATTCTCTGAACACCAGAGGGTTTATATGCATGTATCCACAGTCCTGCCACCTGTACCAGTCATGGGCTTCTGTGCTGGCTTCACATAATGATATATATTTTACCCCAGTGTCTCAATGTTAACATCAGCAACATCCTGGAGTCTCCTCCACAACTTAAACTTCACACCTGTAGATTCTTGTTCAGCTCTTAGAAGTTTCACTCCGAGAATCAGCACATGGTACATATTGCTTGGTCTAAGGCACTTTCTGGACCTTGGTTCAAGCACCCATAATCCCACACCCCCCCACACAATTTTCACATGCCTGCAAAACTAGTGTTATATGGAGGACAACATGTTCTGCTGCCAGCTAGAGACAAAACCTGACCCCATGCACTGTGCCTTTGGTGTCTGGAGCCTTCACAACTAAACCAGGGAAGCATTTTCAAAGGTAGCAGAGACACTGTGTTGGTGCACTCTTTTTACGGGCATACACCTTTCAAGTGAATACTTTTTTTTTATTATTTGTTTATTTTTTTTAAATTTTACACCCTGTAACCCTGATGGCTGGTATCTTGACATCAAGACACCATTTTCACTACCAAGCACTAAGTGCAAAAGATTTTCATTTAATTACCTTAATCACTTTAACATTTACAGCTGCTGCTTTTTCATAATCACCAGGCATGTTGAGGGATTTCCATCCCTTTAGAAATGGCTGTTGAGGGGTTATGAGCCCTAGAACATGGTCTTGTCTACACAAGTGACCACGTAAAGGCAGAGGGGAGGGCTCTTTGGCTCTCTAGCCCCCCCCACTGTCTCATTCTCACCATCTCTGGGGTGAACAGGGCCAGAGGAAGGAGCCAGTGCTTTAGCAGCAGGATGGGCAGGTATCTAATCTGTTCATTATTAGTGTCTATTTTAATACAATTTTGAAACCTTTTTGACAGACTCAAATGGTTCCCTGCAACACTTGAGAATAATTTTTTATTGGGTTTCAATCCTTCTTTCATCAAGCTGCACATTTTTTTATAGCTTTTTGCTCCTTTTTATAGAATGTCTAATAGTGAATCAGGCTAAACTCAGTAAGCAGTTACCATGCTATGATGGATATGCTGCCTTGTAATTGCCTTCACCAAACATAACAGGCCATTGTATTCAATTTCAGTCTTTCTTAAGCATTCAGGAAGTGGGGCTGAAGGTGGCCAGATGCTTTGCTAAAATGTAAGTCAGAGGTCCCTCTTCCAATTCCAAATAAATTTCTGATTTTCTTAGAAACCCCGTAGTCACAACCTCTTCTGTTTGTGCTCTTAAGATCTGTCTGTTCTTCTGCACTCCCAGTGGCATGGATCATCTAGCTACTTTTTCCACAGACACAAACTCTGGTTTTTTGTTTGTTTGTTTGTTTATTTGTTTTGGTTTTTCGAGATAGGGTTTATGTGTGTAGATTTGGAGCCTGTCCTGACACTCACTTTGTAGACCAGGCTGACCTCAAACTTACAGGGATCTGCCTGCATCTGCTTCTTGAGTGCTGGGATTAAAGGTGTCTGCCACCACCACCTGGCTCACAGACTCAAAGCCTTTGGTGTTCCTTAAACTCATTCTGTTGGCCTACACATCATTTTTGTAAGTTTATCCCCACAAATTTGTTTCCCAGTATCATGTTTTTGTACTAATTCCTTTTCTTAATGCCGTGACCGAACTCCTGATGTATACATTGTAGGTGAAGCAGGATATTTGACTTACTTCTGAGGATGGGCTGTCCGTCCTAGGACAGAATCCTATTGTACACTCTCTGTGTCCTATACAGAGATGGCAACCTGGCACTGAACAGGAAGAAGAGTGCTGGGTCGGAACTGAGGTCAAACTGTAAAGACCTACTTTCCTCTCCTTAGCTGCTCCACTTTTTTCCAGTTCCACACTACCTCTTAATGGTTCTATAACCTCTCTATGCAGTGTCAACAGCTGAGAAAGCAGTCTTCAAGCACATGAGCCTGGGGGGGATATTACTGAAATTACAATAGGAAGCTACCCATATTTATCATAGTTCTTTCTAAATATCAAATGGTGATTTTACAACTTAAGCAAATGTCACCCATTCTTAGTTGGATAAGACCCATCTGAAAGAAAGGTGAAACAACCTGATGATCTTTTCATATCAAGTAATACATTTCAAAATCTGTCATAACAAAATTTTAGTATAATGTTTTATCAATTTTCAATGTTGTGTCCCACAATTTAATAATATATTTCCATTATTTGTTACTTTATATTTTTGTACCAATTTATGAATGCTTCTGAAATATTAATAACAACATTTGTTCACTCACCTATTATATTTTACCAAGGTTTTAATTTCTTTTAAAACAATAAGCACAAAGATTTCAGGGAGTTTCTTTTAAAACAATAAGCACAAAGATTTCAGGGAGTTTCACTCCCTTAATGATCTCTGGTATAACTGAAAAACGATTTATACATTTCATTCATTTAAATTCTAAACTGTTTTTATAATTGATTTGCTATCATAAATGATGTAATATTCACCTAATTGTTGATATAGTCAACTTTAAATACCCATTCTTAATATTGCTAAAAATAGTATTTGAAATGCTTTCTATATACATTTTATTTTCTGTTGCTCCAATAAACATAACTGAAAGCAACTTAAGGAAGAAATGGTTTCTTTCACCTTATACTTTATGGTACACCATCAAAACAAGTCTTGGCAGGAACTCAAGGCAGGAACATAGACAGGAACTGAATCAAAGATCATGAATACATCATAATGACTTGCTTCCTCTGGCTTATTCAGTTATCTTCTGTCTCAGCTGGAGATTCTATTGCTGTGCCAAGACACCATAACTGTGGTGACTCTTATAAGGAAAGCACCCAATTGTGGTAGCAGTTGACAGCTTCAGAGATCCAGTCCATTATCATCATGGCAGGGAGCATGGTGGCTAGAAGTATGGCAGTGTGCAGGCAGACATGGTGCTGGAGAAGATGCCGAGAATTCTTACATCTTGACTAACAAGCAACAGGAAGTGGTCTGTCTCACTGTGTATAGCTTGAGCATATATGAGGTTTCAAAGCCTCCCTCTGCAGTGACACACTTCCTCCAACAAAACCACACCTATTCCAACAATGTCATACTTTCTAATAGTGCCAGTCCTTTTGGGGACCATTTTCTTTCAAACCCACCACAACTTATGTATAAAAACCAGGACTACCTGCTCAACAGTGTCATTGATTACAGTAATGCTAGGCTCTATTAATCATTTTTCAGTCAAGAACCTGTCCTATACACATGCAAACAGGACAATCAGATAGATGCAATTCTTCAAATAAATCTCCTCTTCCTTACTGCATCAGGTTGAGAAGGTTACCCACCTATATTTACAGCCTCTCTATGTAGTCATTAGGATGCTAAAATCTCTATTCCTGTTTCTAAAACTAGCCTGTGATTTAGCCTACATTTTCCGGAGCTGCTCACCAGATTTATCAGTGCTCAGACATCTTATTCCCCAAGATTCCAGGTGTCTTACTTACAGAACCATTTCTTAGTGATTCCTGAAATTTTTCTGCTTCTCTATTGGAAGCTTTGTGAGGAGCCATCTGCTCACCTAGATCTGGAAGGCTCAGTGCTCATGAAACTGTTGTAACAGGTTGCTATCAATATGAGTCTGGATCTTGCCCTCTTTTGTCAGGGGTTGAGGTTTTCTGCCACATTAGAGTTGATTCTACTGGAAATTATTTATTACAAATTCAGGGAGAAGAGAAAGCGCGATTCATATATAAGACTGTTAGCTTGTCCTTCTACCACAACAACTTTTAGCACTAAGGACCATCTTAAAAGCTCACCCCCATTTTAGTATCATTTGTCTCCATGTTTTGTCCTTCATCTCATAAAATAGATTGGTATTTCTTTATTCTTGCCCCTTTAAAAATTCTTTTCTGATAGTATTTACTCAGATTAGAAAATAGGCCAAATACCATTGTGAACTATTTCAAACAGAGTATTTTCTGAAGAGATTTGTGAATCTAATTTATTTTCTAGGATTTTTATTTCAGAGAGTTGCATGGTAGTTGTGGATGTAAAGAATCTAACTTTACTGAATTGGTACTCATAAGTTTTCTTTTTTAAGGAAAATGTCAGAATATGAAATATTGATGAAGAATAAAGAAATGACTTAAAATATAGAAAAGAAAGAGGAAGAGAGCAATGAAGGGGAAGAGACTATTACTCATTAATTTGCTGTGATGTTCTTGATAACTAAATGTAGTAGACTCTGAAAGATAATCATCCCTTAGTATCCACAATGACTTATCTTCAGGACTACTCCAACACACCCACACCCACCACCAAAATAGACAAGTCTATTGTTCCCTAAAGAAAAAGCATGATATTTATATTTAACCTACATATCATATCCACATATTTGTGTGGATAATATATGTATTACAGCTTTTTGCATCAAACCCATTCTTGTGAATTCTAGGCAAATCATGTACTTTATAGTTCTGTGAGCATTTTAAATTAGATTGTTTAAAAGGCAAAACATAAAGTAAATGAGGTGAAAATGTTTGGTATAATTATTTACATAGGGAATAATGAAACTGAATAAAGACAAAACTTCTATGCTTGTTTAGTATAGATGGAAGTGTTTGCCGTTCTGTGGGTAAAATTCATGACCTTATGCATGAGAAACCAGTATCCTATCACTGATACAACCCTCGTCAATTCCCAAATATTTTTGTTCTACAGTAGATTAAATTCAGGATAACCTTTGCTTCTAAAGGACCACTGTATAATCACTGTGACTTTAGCTCAATTTTCTACTACTGGTTTCTGTATGAATTTTTGCATAGGCACCTACCCATCTCTTCCTTCAAATGAGGCCAGCAGTGTCTTTGTGTTTTTTCTTCTCTCTTGGTCCCCTCGGTATTTGTCCATTCAGCATTGTAGCAAGCAAGCTGTGTTTCAGAGTTTCACCAAGGTTACAGGAGGATAGGCAAGTTTGGGGGTGGGATTGGGCTATTAGTTGAGGGGTTGGGTGGATGGGTAGGGTAATGGGGAAGCCTACCTGCATGGGACTCTCCTGGTTAGAAAAGCTGAATGAGTTGGAGGAGGGGCCCAGGGTTTTGTCTCACTGTGGAGGTCCTAGAGAGTGGAGTGTCCAGGCATGTGGTCGTTCGCTCATTTCTTATGTCCCCTCAGAATTGAAGCAAGCTGTGTTTCAGAGTTTCACTGAAGCTGCACCAAGATAGGTGAGTTTGGGGGTAGGGTAGGGCTAGAAACTTGGTGGGTCATGTGAATGGGGATGGGTGATGGAAGGGTTTACCTGCAGAGAACTCTCCTGCTGGATGGCGAGAAAAGCCAAAGGAGTTGGGGAGATGGTCCTGGGGTTATGTCTCACTGTGGAGATCCTAGAGAGCGAGGTGTCCTTCCATGTGGTTGTTTCCTCATCCCTTAATTCCCCTCGGTATTGGAATGAGCTATGTTTCCCACAGGCCATTTTTTAATCTTTGAAAGAAGTCATTCTTTATTGCTAAACTTATTCCATTTCTTCTTTAAACACTAATCAACTCTGCTTTACTTTTGTTTTCTTCCTTTCGTAAAGGTCCCCGGTTTATAAAGAAGCACTACATTCTTGAATCACTTTATTGTTACCAGAATTCGTGCTCACAAAATCATCTATGCAGACCTGCTCAGGTTGGAGCCTCTGTCAGTGATGTGGGCAGGTCATTCCCACTTTGCTTCCTTCCCACAAATTTTTTTTTAGGGATCTTACAGCTGCACTGTTATCTCTTAAGGTAGGATTTCAACAGCAACCCACATAATGTTGATATTCATTCTCAAATTCCAAAGACACAATAGCTCTCAGGACCAAAAACAAAATCTTAAGTATATAACTGAAAATGAGAAAATAGATCTCAAGATAAAAAAAATCTTAAATATTAAATATATAACTGAAAAAAGTTTATGCTTACAAATGATGCTCAGACAGTTTGTGTTCATTTACAACCAGATGGATTAGTTTGTGTAAGTAAAAATTGTACTTTTTGGTCTTAAAATGGGGCTGAAAAGAAAGCAAAAGGCTAGTAGATCCCATAGCTTTCATTAAGTAAGTGAGAAATCAAGTTCATTCAAATGTGAACTGTTGTAATTAACTCCACCTCCCCATGCTTACCATCAAAAGTTGGAGTATTGAAAGATAGAAACAGATTAAAAGAAAATGGTATATAAAGCTGTATTTCTCATTTTTGCTTAAAGGCTTTAAATTCTACACTTGCTAAATTTAAATTTTACACTTTAAATTCTTTATTAGACTGAGTCTAATATGACTAATACAGAAAGACTGACTATCAGGCTAATCCATTAGGTCAACGTAGTTCGCTGTGGTCCGAATTGTATCTGGTTCAACATTAGGTTTATGTTCTGTCAGATTTAACATCAGATGTTCTATACCCAATTAGTACATGACATTCAGAAAGGGTCCTTCTCCTTCATCATTTTCTATCTTTAAAAGTTCTCTTTATCAGATTGCCCTTTGAGTCAGAGATCATTTTTTTCTCTACTAACTGGGGAAGAACTCATCAATTCTACCACCCGCAAATTTGTTCTGGATTTGTTTTGAAATACTGGGCACAACCCACACAGTGTGAACACTCATCAACTTAACCTTTGCTTGAATTTCCAGATTTCTGTTACTGTGTTTGATATTCTGACACATTAAAAATAAAGAAAGAGCACACAAGACTTTTATAGTCCATTTATCAAAGATGAATCATATTTATCAAAGAGAACAAATAAATCAATAGCAAAAAAATCATTTTTGAAATGTGAATTCAAAGATCTAATATTTTGTTCTTTAAAAAAATCATCTCATGCAATGCTTTCTACAAAGCAATATGATATAACCCTCATCATTCATTCTGTCAAGAAAATAACAGCACATGCAGTGTTTTAGAATAAATAGCATTTGAGTTATGTTTATTATGATTGCTTAATGTCTCCTTAGAAATATGAATATATCTTTGTATTGCTGGGTTATAATGAATGGTTACAGTTCTCTTTCATATATTTTCCTTTAATGGTGATCTCTCTACTCATATGTATATATGTGTATATAGCTTTTGTCTTTATAATTCTGATTGTTCCTAAAATAACTATAGGACATAAATTGTGTATGCTCTGTTTTTCAGATATGGAAACTATGACTTACAGAAGCCAAGAAATTGATGAATGTAGCACAGTCATTAAATGTTAAACATATAGATGAAAACCTGTCTTGATGCTCAGTAATTACATGCGTTCATGATAACATCTGTACTTTGGAAGGAAATATATTTCTTTATATTTATATGTTTTTATCTGCATCTATATGATTTTAAAACATAGAGAAGATTTTCTTCTCCACAACAATAAGAAACTCAACTAAGCAAATATTGGTTGATTTGAAGAGATGAATGAACTCAAAAATCCTAGTGAGACTTAACAGCATAACAATCAGGAGCCAAAGTCCTGGATTATGAATATCAGAAAGATAAGATCTCATCAATACAATTACAGATTCCAAAAGGAATACTAATAAAAGAAGAAATTCCATGGAAACTTTAGTACAGACTAATTTAGATGAACTCAGATCTTCCTTGTAGTACACCAATTCCAAAACTGATTTTAGAAAGGACCAAAGTAGATTCTCTCAGCAGCAGAGCTTCAAAATGAACTATATTAGCAAGTAAATGCCTTTCAGCAGGCACACAGCTTCAATAGTAATCTCTGAGAGGTTTTCAAACAATTAATATAACCATTTTCACCAAAAATTAGAGACAAAGAAACAATTGCCCTGGATTCCATGATCAGCTAGTACTTTAGTACCAAAATTCAAAGACATCACAAGAGAAAAATAAATTTTCAAATAAATATCTTTAAAGTATACAACTTCTCACCAATAAAAAATAAACTACATAAACTAAATATAGTATAAAATATTAAAAAAGAAATAGAAAAAAATAGTCATGTATATTTACTCCAGAAATTCAAGGTTAATTAAGTATATAAAGACCACTATAGTGCTTCATCAATTAATAAACAACAAATCTGTATTATTATGCACATAGTTTCCAAAGAAAATTTGACAAAAGTAAGTCCTAATAATAAGAACACCCCACATACCAGAACAGAGAAAGACTGTCTAATAAAATAACTAATATATATGAAAATTCCTCAACTAACAAAGTAGCAAAGTTGATAATGATTTCTCCTTAGAGCTAGGGAAATGCTAAGAATGATCTTGCTTTGTTATTTCTGATCAGCTAATGTATTGAGGAATAACAAAATAATAATAAAAAAGAAGTTATTTGGATAGGCCAGGAAGAAGTAAAATGGTATCTTTTGGAGAATACAATGATCTCATACATATTCACTCTTAAAAGTATTAAATATTAGAGTTAATATTAGTAAATAAAATGCAATGGAAAAATAAAATTAAGACATTTTATTTAATTAAATTCTTTAGAATGCAGTTTCTAGTTTGTATGGTATGTGCTTATTTAATTTTTGATAAGCTTTTTAAATATTTGGCCAGATACTTACAACATGCTAGGCTAGTCAAATTAAAGTTCTAGACAGTGGATAAAAGGCAATAATACTGAGTACTCAAGAACAATGGCAATGGGTTTCTGATCTTACTGCACGCACTGGCTTTGTGGGAGCCTAGGCAGTTTGGATGCTCAACTTACTAGACCTGGATGGAGGTGGGGGTTCCTTGGACTTCCCACAGGTCAGGGAACTCTGATTGCTTTTCGGGCTGAGGGGGGGGGAATTAATTGGGGGAGGGGGACGGAAATGGGAGGCGGTGGCGGGGAAGAGACAAAAATCTTTAATAAATAAATAAGTTAAAAAAGGCAATAATAATAATAATAATAAAACAGATAGTATTCTTATCAAATAATAATGAATCTTTTCTAGATGCATAAGCAATAATATTGTTAACAAAAAACATAATATTTAGATACATTTAAAATATTATCTCAAAATTGTAAAGATGAGAAAATAAGGTTCTTGTGAAGTATATAGACAATGTTGACAACCAGAACCTGTGTTTTTACTATTAAATTTCTTTTTTGACAATTTCACATATACATTGGACACATTCTGACAGTATTCACCTCCTATCGTCTTTATCCTTCTCCCACCACTGTCAATGACTCATCTCACGACATGCCGTTCGCCAATGTTCATGTCATTTTGTTTAATTTTGTAGGCGTTTGTGACCCTCTGCGTCTAAGCAGGGCCATCTGTGGGACAATGGTTTTGGAGATATCCATTAGGGCCTGGTGGGCTCAGCAGTGGGTACATAACTGTAGATAATTACCCCCTTCCATACCCCTGAATCATCAATAGCTAATAGTTCATTCAGCAGGAAAAGGTGAAGCCCAATGAGCTCCTTCCGCATCAATGATTGATTGTTTGCAGGCTTAATCTTCTGAAAACACAGTGCAGGCAATTGAAGCTTCTGCAGCTCATGAATGCAATGGCTGGGTTATGATCAAAAAGCAGCATTTCATAGCCTACATTATGACTCTTACATTTTCCCCACTCTTTTCTTCAGTGTTTCCTAAACTTACAGCAGAAGGGTAAAAGCATTGTTGACAGAGTTAAACACTCATTCAACCACATATTTAGCACCTTCAGTATTTCAGAGTCTGTGTATTCCAATATTCATTGGAAAGAAACACTTCTCTGACTAAGGCTAAGTGTAGTATTAAACTACGTATTAAAACAATAAAGATTAAGCAGGCAGTTTGACAACCTGTCTACTTAGCTGAACAATAGTAAATACCTTTAGCCCCTTTCCATGGTGGCATTTCTATTGATTTTACAGTACCAGAGATGGGCCCGTTCTTTGAAATGGACTCTTATGTGGGATTTCCCTCTGTATGCTGTGATTATCATTGATAAATAAAGGAACTGCTTTGGGCCTATAACAGAGTCACAGGGCAACAGAACTACATGGGGAAAACTAGGCTGAATGCTGAGAGAAAGGAGGTGGAGTTAGAGAGAAGCCATGAGATGCCAGAACTTTATCCAGTAAACCACAGCTTCATGGCGATACACAGATTAATAAAAATAGATAAAATTAATATGTAAGCGTTAGCCAATAAGAAGCTAGAGCTAATGAGCCAAGCAGTGATTTAATTAACACATTTTCTGTAGGATTATTTGATTTTGGGTAGCTGGGACTATACGCAGCTTTCCCCAACAGGACTCCAAATCCTGAGAGCAGCTGGATGCCTCACAAAGGTTTTGCCACCATCCCGCAGTGCACACGTCTTGTACTGTAGGTTGATATTGCAGTTGATGGCTTCGACAGGTTGGTAAGTCTGCAGATTTTTTTTTCCTTCCACAGTTGCCTGCACAGCACCTTCCAGAACTGTGAAAGCGAACTTGCCAGACCTGTTCTAGATTAATTTCTCTATATCAGGTTTTTAGGCTAATAGTGTCATAAAAGATGTGTTATATAAAAATTCCATAGAAACAAACCATCAGTATTTGTAAAAATAACTTTCCGGACACTGTTTATAAATGTAAAGGATAGTCTTGAAGAAGAAAACTGAGCAAAACATGCCTAACACCAATAACTATGCAGTACCTTTGCTGAAATGCCTTTCAGTGTCCTCTAAAAATTCCTTTTAATTGATGCTAGAATAGAGAATAAAAATAGTGTGTCCACAAAGAAATTAAAATATTAAGTTTATTATCTTTACCACATTTTTCTTTAAACATTGAAGTAATAGTATAGCATTTTATTCTATATAGAAAAGGCCCATGAAAGGATGTATATAATGTATGTATTTATGTATGTATATATACATATAAACAAATACATAGACTTGTATAGTGAGGCTATATATATGATAGATAGATAGATAGATAGATAGATAGATAGATAGATAGATAGATAGATGATGGGTAGAAAGAATTATGACTGTAATCACAGATAGTATTCCTGATAAACACAGTAAAATACTAAAAGAGAATAAGATCATGGTAAAACCAAATGATTTGAAATATAGCAGTAGTTTTATAGGCTATGTTTACCTTTGAGATGAATGAAGTTGAGATTCAACTGAAGAAGTCTCAGTATGGCTTCACATATTTCTTCTGTTACTGGAGAGTTTACTGTAAAGCAATCATGAGTAACATTATACAAACTGAGAATATATTTGGGAATATATTAATATATACATATTATATATATGCATGTAACAATGAGTAATTAAATAGGCCATAAATTTGAAATAGTGTGAGGATCAGGATTATTTAAAGGTTTAAAGGAAGCAGAAAAGGGAGAAATTATGCAATTATTTAAAGGCCATTGTATATTGAAAGTATGTAACTTTATTTTATATTAATTCACATACAGTTAAGAGATTGCCTTGAATTGAAGATTTGTACTTTTGATTATTCAACAGTGTGGGAACTGTTCAAGACTGTGGGGACTTTGAAACTGGAACTGATTGTGTTTTGCATTCTGAGATAACCATGAGACTCCAGGGACAAAAGGAGTCAGGTTATGGTTTAAGACTGAAACCTTTGGTGTCAAATAGACATAGAATTCTGATGGTTAGTATTTCCTGCTAAACAGAACCTATAATCTCCAGAGAGGCAAGACACGGGGCACACCTGTGAGGGATTATTTAGATTAGATGAGCCTCCAGGCATACCTGCACAGGATATTCTAGAGGAGGTTAATTGAGGTGAGAAGATCCATTTTAACTGTGGCACCATCACTCCATGAGCTGGGGTCTCTGATGTGATAAAATGAAGGAAGCAATCTGAACATAAACATCTACTGCTTTCTATCTCTCATCTGTGGATGAAGTGTAACCACCTCCTTCAAGTTTCTGTTACCCCTACTTCCCCATTACCAGAACTGTATTCTCAATATGTAAACCAAAATAAATGTTTCCTCTCTAAGAAATAAATAAGTAAAAATTTAAAAAATCAATGAAAATATTGAAAAAAATCTAATGAGAAAGTACTGTCCCAGCACTATGGTTCTAACCAAGATGATATAAAGTGGTCAGTTGTAGAGTACCCAAGCGACTAAAAAGTTTTCTTTGTGGATGAAGTTCATAGGACAGTGTGTGCAAATATTCCTTACTCTCTTCAAAATAATTAACTCCTATATGATTACTTTAACTTCTTCGGCAAAAGGCCCCAACTTCTTTACTATGGTTTCTGCTATGCAGAAGTATGTGGCAAAGACTAGTACATAAAAGTGCAACATTAGATAGACATGTGTGTTGTCAAGTTTCCACCTCGGAGGCATTCCCTCAGAGAATTAATATCCCTTCTTTTCTAGGCATGCATGACTGTAATAGAAGGAAACACACCGAGTACTGGGCATTATCAAATTAGATGTTTATACCAGGATATGTCAAATAAATAGATAACACCATTATTATAGATGAATCTATAATATTATTATGAGTCAGAATTTTCAGAAAGGAAATATGAGAAAGACCTTAGACCAGAAGAAATACTGGAAGAGAAGGTAGGAAAGGGACTGTCCTGCAGAGTGTCTTCTTAGAAATCATACCACAATAGTCACTGTGACCAGAAGCAGCATGACATAGACAGAGATTAATTTCAAAAATATGTATCCAATACCTGTCATTCTCTTTTTTTCTCTTTTCTGGGAAATAGCAGCACATGCCATGCCTGTCAGCTTCCCATAATGAAGCAATTTCTGAAAAAGAAGAAAAACTCAGTTAAATGGAGAATGAGTCATGATTTTTTTAGAAGTTGTTTAACTAGCTAAATCACAAGCAGACTCTGGTTTTTACGTTAAACACGTGATGCAAATTGAATGACTTTTAATACTTAAAATTTAAGAGTATATGTATGTATGCACGACAGTTACAACATAGGAAAGCTTTAACAAAGGATTGTGAATTCACCTTGTTTGTGCATAGTATTGCTGATTATGGAGGAAAATCCTTCAAGGGTTGACACAATAAGGACAAATAGAATGGATGATCAAACAAATGGTAGGCATGTACTCTAAATTGATCTGTTGGTGATGATGTACGAGGACCCTGTAACATTAGGTCATGTGGCATTCCATACAAGAATGGCCCTAACCACTGACTGTGCTTTATATATATCACTTTGCTACCATCTTAAGGATGCTTTAGCTTCTCACTTTTCTACTGGCCTGATTAGCTTAACTCAATATTTAAATTTTATTTATTTATTCATTGCTTTCTTTGTCAATTTCCCAAAAAGATCACAGGTAGACTTAACTAGACTGTACCTATCATAACATAGATCTTGTTAGTGTTTCTGAATAACAGCTACACTTTTGTTTAGGATTTTATCACATTCTAGAATTTTGCATCTTATAAGAAGGCTTTGTATTTTTTATTCCACAACATTCTCTCTTTAAATCTACTTGCAAATTTAACATTTTGCTTGCAATTTTGGATTTACATCTTTTGCATATCAGTATTTATATTTGTTTGAATGTCCTTATTTCTCCACTTTCAAAAATAATGGAAAAAGTTCTCTAAAATTACAGTCTTAAAATATATAATTTATTATTTAAAAAGAAGCTTATTTAGTGCATAAAGTAGCTTATATCTTAGAGACATTTCAGTGCAGTAAAAATAAATCTGCTGTGTGCCAGGAAGCATATAAAATTATCAACAATAAGTATCTGCCTGAGTTCAGATAAGTTGAAGCTGCTGAAACCACATTTTGATATTTTGTGTAGCAGTTTTCAAAAGAATTTTTCACTCTTCTAACAAGCTTATTTAAATATGCATTGTTAAATGCAAAACTAGTTTGAGTTTGTTCCCTCTGAGAATTTGTCTTCTTAAGAGGTTCCCAGAATGAAATGCTTCAACATAAAACCTTAAGAAACCCTAATGGAACAGCTTGCGTGAGTACTTATAACTCTCTAGACCTAGTATCTTTCAATAAATAAAGTCATTAACAATTAATTCATTCTTAGTTTTGCCATAATCTGTTACCACATCAGACTTTTCTAGTTTATTGGGTACTGAACTTGCTTAATTTTTGATATTCTGAACATGAAGTATTTTGCTTCTAAGATATGAACCATGGGAACAAGAATGAAAGCCTTCCTAAACAAAACTCTGGTTTCTTTTTATCTAAATATGAAGAAATAAAATAATTTATGACAGGAAAACTACTATTTGCCAATATGTAAATTGGAGCAAAGGGCATGGCCCAGGGGATACACAGGCTTACTGTGGAAACATGAGAATGCCAGTGTAATTCTCCAGTCATACATAGTGATACCTGTATCAGTGACATCAACTATGGAGAGAGACTGGAGACTCTCTTCGGTTGCTGTCAGTCTAGATCCTTATTCAATGAGAGACCTTGTCTCAATGTATAAGATAGAGACACATACATCAGAGCACAAAACATCCCCAATACACCACACAAACACACACACACACACACACACACACACACACTCAGAAAAAGAGAGGGACAGACAGACAGACAGACAGACAGACAGAAACAGAGAGAAACAGAGAGAAAGCAGATAAAATATAGAAGAACTATAAAATTTAAATATTCAGAACTCATAGAAACTGTAATTTAAATGCAACATTTCTCCCTTCCCTTTCATTCATTCAAACCCTCCCATATACCCCTCACCATGTCTCTTCATATTCATGGCCTCTTTTTGCATTAATTGTTATTGCATGAATAAAAATTTTATATGCAAATATTGCTAAGTATAATCTGTTGAGTAAATATAATGTTATTCACATGTTTGTTTAAAGGGTTTACTGCTTTACATGAGGAATACCATTCCTGTTATTGAAAACTTAACTAATAATCTGTGCTGATGAAACCATGGTTACTAAAGGAAAATCTATAGCCTCTAATTTACTAAACCAGCAGAATATCTGACCATAATCTATAAAAAATTTTCATTATACCCACATATATTTGGAATCTTCAACCCTCATCAACAAAACTCTTTGTAACAGAGAGAGTTGACTGCAGAAACCACCACCAAACAAAATGCAGAGTTATGGATCCCAGTTGCCATGGATACATCCACAAAACACTCTTGCACTCATGGGACATTGCAGAATAGAGGGTTGTAAGTTTAGAAAAGACAGAGGATGAGAGAGTGTGTAGGGAGAGTGTGTCTCTGAGTAGCATAAATGTCTATGCCCATAAATTCCCACCAACATGACTGCTCAAACATAAGCCAAACAAGGGTGATACCAGTGAAGAGTCAAAACTTGATGAAGAAAAGCCCACGAGGCCTCAACACCACATGAGTAACTAGGAGCAGCAAGGTAAACCTGGGAATTAGAGAGCTGGTCCTCCCCAAGGAATAGCTCACCAGTTTGTTGTCTAGTTCCAAAGTATCAGTCCTGGCATTTTTTAAATTCTTGCTTTTGTCTTCATTTCTCAAAAATGGCTTCTGTTTTGACAAGAAGACAGGATTCTTGGATTTATTGAGCCGGGTACAGTTTCACCATGAATACTATCAATCCTCTTCCACATGAAGGTCCAATATTGTCTCTACTGCTTAATTGATGGGCTTTAACCTTTTCCCTGATGTGTTTCATTTTACATATTACACTATATGTTTCTACTTAGCCACATCAACCATAGCTGTCAATAAATGGATCTATTGTTTATTTTCCCGTTGTTAACATATATATTAATTCATAATGTATGTATAATATAAAATATCTATAGAAGTTGTTTAGACAACAAACATTTCATTGAGGATCAGAATTTATTGTAATCATCTTAAATCTGTTTTGAATAAAATTATAATTTCCAATTTTCATATTCAAAATTCATAATGCATACTAGATTGATGCTGAGAAAAGAAAAAAACTTACTATAAATAAAAGCATCTATTAGAGATGATTATAAAGTATTTTAAAGGAGTCTCAGTGTGTTTGTATTTAATACTTTAATAACAGAAAAGGAACGATTCACAAATGTTAATAAATCTGGATTTTATACATCAATAAACTTGTATGAAATTGACTGTTCTTGGCATTTGTCACGAAAATATTGTCTTGCCAAATAAATCCATGCTATTTGAAGAAACATGCTGTTTAGAATTCTAATTTTGAGTACAGGGGTCAAAATAGTTTTGTTACTTTGATAATAAATGCAAAAATTACTGACAAATATCTGTATTTCCCTAGTATTGGAAACAGTTCAAATATTTAATTTGATGCAATTTAACATTCCATTTAAATTTTGGTGACTTAAAAACAGCAGGATATTAAGCAGGGATTAAATATACTGGAAAAACTCTAGCTTTGTTGGAGTTACTTTTAATAAAATTTGCTTATTCAATTAATTTATTTTTTTAAAAATTGATATAAAGGATTCAACCCTGAAAATTATAATTCATGACTTATCTTTTAAAATTATTAATGCTCAGTTACATGAGCCCGAGTGCAGAAAATAAAATTGCTTATTGTGGAAATGTTATGAAGATTAAATGACATGCATTGCTCAAACCTCCTTTAAGAGACTTCTTACAGAAGATGGCCATTAAGACAGAGGCTACAGTTCAGGAAGGTGTAGAGAATAAGGGAATTCCAAGCACTCTGCCCTAAATGGCATGGGATTTTTTTAAGTGTACAAGTTAAATGGTGAGGCTACAAAGAAGAAGCTGATAAGAAGTTTTCCTTAACTCTCATAAATCAGCCATTTTTCCTATATGCTATGTGTATAAATTTTCTTTGTATGATCACTTCTCACATTTAAACTCTCTAATGCATGAACTTAGTGCCTAATGAATCCAGTATTTCACAGAGATAATCTTTCATTATACTCAAGATTTGTTATTAAATTAAATCTGATAGTTCACCCAATAGACTTATGCACTACAAATGAATAGTCACTGTTTTCATTATATTTATTTATGAAATGTCTTCTCATTACTGAATTCTCTGCGTCACTCACAATTACTATTGCTCATTTGACAATCACTGTAAAAGTGGGGAATTAAAATGTATATTTTTTAATGTCAATATACATGAAAACTATAAATGAACAGCTGTGTGATATCTGAATATTGATATAGGCTTCAGAGTATAAAGTTTGGCTTCATAAGATGATATACAATTTTTGAGAACGTTTGCAAGTTCATTTAGTTAGTCAGAAGTGAAGCTGATATAAAATCTTGATGTTTTGATATTTCAAAGAATTTTAAACTCAAAGGTGTAATGATAGGTGCTATATTTTGACTCTTGAGTAGAGCATAGATGAGTGAGAAGATTTAATGCTAATTAATGCCAAGCTATAACATTTACAAGAGAGATAAAACAATGTTAGTAATTGTACATATTCAGAACTAAGATGGATATTAATTAATCTCATCCAAAACTGTATTACTGATATAGGTCAGGGTTCTCATAGGAGAACACACATTACTGGAGGAGCAGAAGACAAAACTATATGTTTATTGGTATGTGTAAGGATATCTTTAGCAGAGTTACTTGAAGTTTTGTACATATGTTTTCTGTGAGCTTATGTTGGGACAAAATTATTTCATGCCCTGTACCTCAGGGTTTCTAGGACAAAGAAAATCCTGGCTCGAGTTCAAGGAAGCCAAGAAGGATGAAATAGCAAAAACTAGGTAGACACTCCTCCAGCCAGAGGGAGGGCTTGGCTGTCTCTCATTGACTAGAGGTACCCCCACATCACATGATGTCACTTAACCCTTATAAGCTGACACTCACAGTAATAAATGGAATTCTTGATTTGACTTGACTCTTTATATCTCTCAACCCTCATCAGAGAAACTTCTTTTTGAAGTAGATGGTGATAAATACACAGACCCACAACTAGCGAATAAGCAAAAAGCAAAAGACTGTGAAGTTCTGAACTCTTAGTGCCACATCCACACTACAGCCTCCTCTTCAAGACTTGAAGATTATCATGGAAGAGAAGATGAAAATATTGTAGCATCCTAGATATTTTCAGGCAAACAGAATTTTCAGAACATGACAGGGACATTGCTCTCACTGAATGACTGTATATATGAGAATTGAACAAAAACAAGCCAGTCAAATGCTTGCCTCAATCATGGAGAGACTCCTGAAGCTCCACCCCTCATCTAGGAGTTATTGTCTGAGATGGCTTCTCAGGAAGGGAGGGTAGGCTTTCTTGTGATAAGCACCTCCTGAAAGCCTACACATGTATGACAAGTAATACTAAGTATATACAATGGATATCATAAAAAGAAGAAAGGAAGGAAAGAAGGAGTAAGGAAGAAAAGGAATACTAAGTATATACAATGGATATCATAAAAAGAAGAAAGGAAGGAAAGAAAGAAGGAGTAAGGAAGAAAAGGAATGTATGAATTAGGAAGGAAGAGGGGGGTTTAAGGAAGAAATAGAAAGGAAGGATCTGGAGGTAGACTTGATATTCATGCATGAAATTGTCAACATTAAAAAAAAAGTTGATACCAACTAAAAATTCCTCCTAAAAACAGCGTAGATTTACTTAACTTCTTTGTGTTATTTTTTCTGAACTACTTTAATTAAGATACTATAGCATTGCAAATAAAAATAGATTATTTGTACTCCAGTGATTTCTTCTTAAATTGTCAAATGGCATATATTTATAAGTTGGTGGTAAAAAGATTATTTCTGAACTTTTCCACTTTTAGGTGCTTATCTTATGAAGGACATTTCAACCTTGTCATCACTCATATTTTGGGGCAGAAATTTTGCTGTGGGAGGTCGTCTAATGCATTACAAGATGTTCAGCAAAAACCCTGACCTCAATATATTGAATGATAGTATCCACAGCAGAGATGGCAATCAAAATGTCTCTAGATATTACCCAATGTTCCTTCAAGGGCAAATCTGCCTCTGTTCCCATTAACACCACTGTTATAGTGATTCTCAGGTAAACTTGCTGAATTGAACAGTGGGAAAAAAATCAAATATTAGTAGAGTTTTACATCACAGAAGAAATTGTACTCTAAAGTTGAAAAAACAATATTCCAGTTCATTTATGTAAACTTCTGTAATCTAACCTCTCAATTTTATAAATAGACTTAAATGAGGTTTGTTTAAAAAAACATGAAGGTATAATTGATTTTAAGTAAACAATCTCTGAAATATATGTTACACATTAGAATCACCTAAACTCGCCATACTATTTATTTATTTATTTATTTATTTATTTATTTATTTATGGTGCTGTGAGAAAACACTTCAACAAAAAGCAATTTAGTAGAAGAAAGTGTTTGGCTTAAGCCTCTGTGTCATAACCATCAATAAAAGATGTTCAGTCAGGAACTGAAATGGAGAAATGCTGCTCATTTATTTAGACACTATTTCTTCTACAAACCTGGTCTTGTTGCATAGAAAGTGTACCACCACAGAAGCATAATCATCAGCCAAGACAATCTCTCACTGTCCAGTTGGTAATAAAACCTAGTGCACACAGTAAGCAGCTAGATCTCACCTTAAACAGAGGCTCAGAAGAAAAAGAATAATCTGTGTTATTATAAGCTATAAATAAGTAAAGGAAGTATTTCATTGTCAAGAGAATGATGCTGGTTTTCAAATGACATAATAGATCACTGAATCTAAGGAAGTTAAGCTCTAGATTTAGCATCTGGAAATCTTTCATAGCAGTAAAATTTGATATTTTCACATGACCAAAAGATCAATACAAGTAGATTCATGAAAGAAATGGAGATTCTGTGTGTGTGTGTGTGTAGGTGTGTATGTGGGTGTATGTGTGTGTTTGTGTGTATTGTGTGTATTTAAGAGTATGTGGGTATGTAGGTGTATGTATGTAGGTATGTATGTATTTATGTATGTAAAATTTGAGTATTTTACAGGAAAGAAAATGAACTAAATAGTTCCTAGATAGGAAGTGGTTTGATTGTAATTATTCTTCAAGACAGAAGGAAAGCTGGCTCAAATAGGTAGAAATGACTTTAAAATCAAAACAGAAATTTTAAGTAAACTAGAATAATTATTCTGAAATAAAGTCTTTAATTAAGATAAAATAAACAGAGTCTCTTTCATCATGGAATAATTTGGGCCAAAAGCAAGATGTTGCTACGCTTAGTACTAAAAGAAACAGTATAAGGCTCAACTTCTGATAATTACTAGAAGGTGAGAGGATGCGAAGTAAAAACACTCTTCTGAACTGTTTTTCTGCTCTTGGCAAATGTTCAGTGTGATTGTCAGTGCAGAACAGGATGGCAGAGGTGGTGGTGGCCTGAGGAGAAGTGGAATCAGAACTCATGGTCTAGAAAGGAGAAAAGGGCTGACGAGAGACTTTAACATCTTCCTGATGGTGTTAATAGTTGTGTGACTGCTGAAGCCACAGTTCTGCTCATCAGGAGCCACATGGCACTTCAATAAAACATTTTTGGAGTGAATGAAATCAGGAAAAAAACTGAGAACTTGAGGTCATGCTATTTACTGAAATTTACTTTTTGGCTTGTCTATATTTAATTGATTAAGAATTTAATTTTTTGGCTCAGCAGATCAAGATGCTTGTCATGAAATCCTGATTACCAGAGTTTGTTCTCTAGTAGTGCCTTAAAAGCTGTACGGTACAGCTGTATGAGTGATATGCATATAGAGTTTCAGGGCTAATCACTTTGTATTACACAGCCATTCGAGGGCTCATCAATGGGAGAAGATAATTATCCATTTTTCAGCAAGCATTAGATTTCTGTAGTTCTTTTTTGGGGACCCCATATGACTTCCACTCTCCATGCTAGCTTGTCTACTGACATTTTCATTGTTAAAATTTAGTTTATACTAAAAAAAATGAATGAATAAGCTAAATTCTATGGTACGCAGTTTAATCTCAGTGCTACTTTGGCGATATAGAAGGTGGACAGAGGATTATTGGAAAGCTCCAAGAGTATAAGATAAAGTAGCTGGGAGAATGCACCATGACAGAAGCAAGGAAGTCCCTGCCTACACAATGTGGAATGATCACCTGTCTATAGGTGCAGCAATGGCACTAATGTATGTTGTGGGAACTCCATCCGTTTAGCCAATGAAATTTGGGGGTAACTTGCCATGAGTGTGGTTTCCTCTGATATATAACTAGATAAGAACTAAGGTTATGGGTCTCTCTCTCTCTCTCTCTCTCTCTCTCTCTCTCTCTCATCTTTTTGGGGAGCATTGAAAAAGGGTTTATTTGTGCAACATACCTGGCTGTCCTGGAACTTGATTTGTAGACAAGCCAGAGTGGCCTCAAATCACAGAGACCCACCTACCTCTGCCTCCTGAGTGCTAGGGATGAAAGGCCTGCAACACCAAGGTTCAATCTCCTATTATTTTTCTATTACTGCTTAAGATGATTTGTATATTGATACTACTTCGTTCAGTGAGAGGGTTTGGAAAGGAATATAGACACTAAAAAGATACTAAAAACCAAAGTTTAGCAGCATCTGCATTTCTTTAAGGGAGGGTGGGCTCTGCTTGCTCTTGTCATGCTGCAGCTCCTTTAAGAGGTCTTCCTGATGGTGGCATACTCATTTGCCAGCACAAATGGCTCTGACGATTTCTGGAGGTATGGCCACCAAGCATTTAAATGGGGTTTGTGAACAGAGTGCTACAACTTGCTTAATGGCAGTATAGACCTGCTGTGTGCCTCAAAATGGGGCAATGTGGATGGTACACAGAGGAAGCAAACATGCCTCCACCGTGTGGAACTGGGTAGAGAAAGCAGGCAGGGCTGTGTTTGCCTTAGCCATTCCTGCTTAGCATTTTTTAAAAGACACTTCTAGTGAGAAAATAATTACAGACACACAATAAAGACAGACTCAGATGAAAAAGACCTCTAAATGAGTCACATTGTTGGATAAGTATATGTAGGCTTGAGAGAGAGAGAAAGAAAAGAGCATAGTTATAAAAAGAAGTAAATATTTTTTTTAAAAAAATAACAAAGTTTTTAAAGAGACAAAATACAGATAGTCATAGATTTAAAGGAGTAAAGAAAATAAGCCATGTAAAGATGGAATACACACAGAGAGTTTGGGTTATGTATTCATTGTGCTTTCTTTAAATTATTTGATTTTCAAGGCACTAAGTACAGAGAGACATTACATTGTATGAGCTGCAAGCAAAGCCAACATATATGTTTGAACGGTATCTTGACTTTAAAATTTGGGTCTAAGGATCTGTTGCTTTTGAAACGAGGTTCTTTTGTTTTCACAGAGGATGAGAAACTGTAGAATCTTTCCAGACTAATGTGGTTTGATGGACCAAGACTCCATGAAAGGTTGCCATAAATACCCCCCAAAATTAATTTGTCTAACAAAAAGCAGGAAGCAATTTGAAGAGAACTACACCCAAATTCCCTAAATGGTTGTTCATAAATATTTTTTGATATTTAAAGGGGTTATGCTATAGAGATGAATATTTTTGCATTTTTATGAATCTTGGTTTAATGATACAAATTTAAGGTCAATTTTGTCATATGCATATTTCTGCTCTTGATAAAGATATTGTGTTTGTGCAGCTCATTTAAAAATGAAATATAGGGCTGGAGAGATGGCTCAGTTTTTAAGAGCATTGCCTGCTCTTCCAAAACTCCTGAGTTCAATTCGCGGCAACCACATGGTGGCTCACAACCATCTGTAATGGGGTCTGGTGCCCTCTTCTGGCCTGCAGGAATACACACAGACAGAATATGGTATGCATAATAAATAAATATAAAAAAATAAATCTTTTTATAAAAAAATAAAAATGTAATGTATAATTAAGAAATACAGAATAATAGAGAGTCATATGTATAGTTTTTCTTCAAACTTTTCATAGACTAACAGAGTATGGCATTTAAATGTCCTAAGAACTTAGGACTTTTCATGATAGTGAGACACATCTGCTCCTGGCAGCACCAATCTATTTCAAGAGGATGATGATTATTGAAGACATTAATTATGGAGTTGGTTAATCACTTGGGAAGTGAGATGCCATGTAGTTGCCAGAGGGAAAGACATGAGCTGTTAGCTGGAACCTTGCTGGTAGGCCACAAGCCTTGTGGTGAAATATAAACTAATAGAATTGGTATTTTAAGTTATAAGAGTAATCCAGAAATACACTTAAGTGATTGGCAAAGCAGTGATTTAAATAATATAGTTTCTTTGTGATTATTTTGGGAGTCTGAGTGACCAGGAAACAAACAAGCAGTTCAGTGTTATTTTTCTGTGCGTCCTGTATGTCCAGTTCATACACCATACCATCAAATAGTTCAGGCAAGAGAAGATTCTTGCCCAAATAGCTAGCCTTGTCACATTGAAGGCAAATTCCATACCAAGTTTCTTCAATATCCATTAACCTTTCTGAAGTAATTTGTGCTGCCATAAACAGACTTCTATCATTCTGAAGATAAGTCTAATTTCTTAGAACATTTTATATGCCATATTTTGTAGGTCTTTGAATTGTTGAAGTTTAACTATCTAACAGAAATGTATCTCTTATATCAGAAAACCTAACTAACATAACTATAGATTATATGACTACCTATTAATCTACAATTTCAAATTACACATTATATTTTCAAATGAGCTATATAAATATAACATCTTAAGCAAAAGTATAAATGTACATATAACAAATTTGACCTGAAATTTGTACCATTAAAACAAATCCCATACCAATATAAAGTACTCATTTCTATATCATATCCCCCCGTGTTTTTAAAGAGATTTACTATGACTGTTAACCACTTATTATCAACCCCCTTTATGTTTATTACCTGTATATATTGCATATAGTTATTGTTCTTATTGTACCTAATTTTTCTTATATTAGTTATAGCCTCCATTTTATTTTAGACACAAAGGGGAACTGTAGCGGCATTGCAATTGTATTTTAATAAATATAGCTTGACTGAGGATTTGGAAAGTAAACCAGCCACACTGCTCAGCCTTTAATCCCAGACCTAGATAAGCCAGTTACTCTGATCTTAAAGATATATGGCTTGACTATTTTCTAGGAAAAGAGCCTGAAGCTAAACTTCTTGGTTAAGTCTTGGCTGTAAGGAAAGCCAAATTTCCTATCTTCTTACAGTGAGGAATAAGGCCTCAATGTAGGGGAAAAAAAAAATGTCTCTTAAAGCCTAAATTAATCAGGTTTTGAGGCTCTCTCTGACTTAAAAGGATTTATTTCCACAACAAAAGACTAATTAAGAAGCATATTTTGTTTTTTGTTTACTAAAGAAAAGTCAGGAACTGCCATCTCTGTTTAAAAACAGAAAAGATGATATTTTCTTTTTCCTTCACTTAGAGAGTTATCTACTTGATCAAGATGACTAACTTGGCTCTCATCCTATTGGTATATGAATAAAATCAAGAGACTTGGAGGACCCAGACCTGTTTTGTGTTGTTTCCTTCTTTTAGCTTTTGGGGGGCTAGGCCACCCAGCTCCCAAATAAACCACAGCTGTTGGTTTATTCTTAGCTATGAATGCCCAGCCTTAGCTTGACTTGTGTCTTGTCAGCTGTTCTTTCTTATGTTAACCTGATTACCTTTTGCCTCTATTTATCTTTCTCTACTACTGTATACCTTACTTAACTTCTTTCTCTGTGGCTTGCTTTGTAGGTGAGTGGTTGACCCCTGACATCCTCCTCTGCCTGTTCTGTTGTTGCTCTTCTTTCTTCTCTCCTCCCGGGTATCTACTTCTACTCTTTGGCTGCTAGCCTCAGCTCTCCTTGCTCCTGACTTGCTATTGGCTGTTCATCTCTTTAATAGACCATCAGGTGTTTAGACAGGCAAAGGAATCACAGATTCATGAAGTTAAACAAATGCAGTGTAAACAAAAGTCACACACCTGAAAATAATATTCTCCAACACAGACCTTTGTGTACTATAATGTACTTTGGAATCTGTAGCTGATTCCTATCTCCTTAATTTAATAAAGTCATAATTAATTAAAATATATAAAAACTTACCACTTATAAATACATAGATTCTTTTGTAAACATTTATTAATTTTATGTGTATGAATGAGTGTTTTGCTTGCATGCGCCTGGTGTCCTCTGAGATCAGAAGAGAGTACTGGATGAACTGAAGTTAGGGAAGGTTATGAGCTGGCATTCAGGGGCTGTGAATAACCCAAGCCTGTTCCAAGAACATCAAGTTCTCTGGATAACTGAGCAATCTTTCGAGGCCTAAAATACATGGATTCAGTTTTAGTTTTTTCTCCCATAATATATTTTGATCATATTCTTTTCTAGTGTCCAACTGCTCTCAGGACCCACTGTGTCTGTCCCTAGTCACACAACTTTATCGCTGACTAGGTAACTATGCTCCAGTAGCACATGGCTCAAAGGAATCAAGGGAGTCAGTGCTTACAATGACTTTCTTTTATCTCAGGGGGTGGGAAAAAAGACATTCACACACTCTTTTGATGGTTCCTTTCAGACCCTTTTTATTCTTCTTTTGTATTCTCCATTCTCTATTCTTATCTCTATCCAGAAATATCCCTTTTGTCTCTCTTGATATTTCCCTCCTAACTCTATCTTTATTGTTCCTCATTCTCTCATTCTTGATGCTTTCCTTCTATCATTTTTGATAATTTCCTACTAACTAATTTTAATTCTATATTTATTTTTTCCTTTACAACCTATATAACCCAGCAAAATATTTCAGACTCTATAAAAATTAAAATTTTTGAGCCGGGCAGTGGTGGCGCACGCCTTTAATCCCAGCACTTGGGAGGCAGAGGCAGGTGGATCTCTGTGAGTTCGAGACCAGCCTGGTCTACAAGAGCTAGTTCCAGGACAGGCTCCAAAACCACAGAGAAACCCTGTCTCGAAAAACCAAAAAAAAAAAAAAAAAAGTTAAAAATTAAAATTTTTTAAAAATTAAAAAAAGTGTAAAAATTACAATGTGGCTATATTCTGTTTTTCAAGTGAATGATTAAAATGGATACAAGTAAAAAAAAAGCACGTTTTCCATATCCCTTATATGATTAAACATTTTACATACTACAGCTGAAAAACAAATTATCCCAATAACTCACATACATACAATTTGGATAGGCAAGCAAGATACTCTCCTCAGTCAGGTTTTTACTAAAAGGCTATATTTTGCAGTTATAAGGAGTCAATTACTTTAATACTTATCATGAAAGATAATTATATATTGAATCTTAAAGGAACAACAAACCTAAACTTTTATATATGAAAAGGAATCAGTCAGCTCTACTTTAAACCTTTAGGGTGCATACCGACACATCAATAGTATCTTATATCAGCAGATCGAGAGCAAAAATAGGTATAAGAAATGAAACATCACCTTTGGTCATCAACAGACCCTAGGAAGGAAGTACATCAGCTAGTATCAACTGGGCTGCTCGTATTTCTGCCCTCTGCTGTGTCCTTGTGAATTCTAAATTGTTTTCTAGGATTTCTCATCTCAAAGCTATTTGACAGAAACATCTCAGTCTAACTTTAAGTTATTTTCAAAGCTTTGTTTCAGCTATGATGCACCCTGAAACTTGTGAATACATCTCCTAACAAAAGATTGAAAGAATTCAAGCCAATCTAGCTACCAGGGAATCAATTGTTTTCCTTAGTCATTAACCTAAATGGTGATCTCTGCAGCTCCTTCGGTGAAACTTAAAGGTCCTAGCTCTGTCAAGCATCCTTGTATATATTTTCATTCACTAAAACTCTGTATAAACTAATGCTATTGTTATCAATTGATAAAACAGTTTAGAAAGAAATCATCTTCGTAATAATCCACAGGTAAAAATGCCCCATAGAGTGGGATGTTTCCATGAGATAAACACACTATGTTACACATAATGGGGATCTGCCCACTCCAATTCACACTCTGCCAGATACCAGAGAAAGATGGCAGCAGCAAACATGCAAAGGCACAGCAGAAACAAAAGATATTCTGGAGTATGTGATCTCGGGACCATGCCTAGTGGACATTCATCCATCAGGGATTTCCCTTCTGGCAGGCTCACACCTGAACTTCAATTGCCACCTACTGCTCCTCTGATATGATCAGCTGTACAACTTCTTGTTAATTCTCTTGCCAAAACAAAGAAAGAGAGTAAAAATGAAAATTAAAGAAGCAAAATTAATAGTTAAAAAATACAAAAAACATAACAACGAGTGCAACAAAAAAAAATGAAGAAAAAGATAAATCAGTTTTTCGAATGGAATGGCACTAGATATACCAAATGCCTTCTAAAGAAGACCCCATGTCCAGGCCATGTTGATCAACACAAAACCAAATACATGAAATCTTACTTTGAACTTACACTCTTTTTTCTTTCTTGTCTCATCAAAAGAGAAATTGTTGTTAACCAAGACTCTCACTATAATATCTTCTAATAGAGTCTTCATCTGTGGCACCCTACCATAATGGATTGTCTTTGCTTCAACCATTAAATGCAAGCCTTTACAGAAGTATTTGCCCCTATCAAATAATTCTAGTTTATGATGAAAGAAAGTAGTGTTGTTTATCCTGAATTTTGTAATCACTTATGTGAGAAAAATCAGAAACATTATAAGACAATAATAAAAGCTGTGGTCCATGAATTTTGGAGGCACTATGTTTTACTATAGGAGCTGGCATGGATTAGTGAGGTCCATTGACCTTAACAGAGAACAGTTGGCTATCTATTGTTGGATCCCATTCATTAATATTTGCATTAGATCTCTTTCTTTAATTCTTGCCTACTGTCAGGAACATTTTCTCTGGACTCCTCTAAGTTAGAATTTTTTTCTATTTGCTCTAGTAACAACCATAAATCTTCTTAATAAAACAAAATACATACTTATTGGAAGGCAGCAAATGATTTCGGATAGCCAGGAAGTGATCCATTATTGACTACAGACAGCAGGCTTAGCTTCTGTCATGCTGGCTGTGCTACCAGACCAGGCTTTCTCTCCGTCATTGCTGAAAAATTAATCTACTTTGGAGATCTAAATGGAGGAGAGAAGTAGACATGATAAAATTGTGCTGCACAGATGACATGAGAGTTTGGAGCATCAGACCTCAACAGATCTTATCACTGCTATGGAAGCACGGTTTTATTTTAAAAGATCCACACATATGGGACCAGAAGGAAAATGGAGAAAAAAATGACAGGGAATAATAAGTGTGCACGTGTGTGCAAATTGACCAAAATTGTTTGAAAATATATAGTTTTAAAGACAATATGTGAATTACTATGGTCATGTATAAACTAATAGTTTATACTTTTATGGCAAATTAGTCAGTGTTCTTTATAAAATCAGTAGTAAAAATCAGAAATAATTTTACCTGTAAGGTATATTTGTTGCAGGTTTACTAATAGATCATGAGTATTTTACAATTGGTCATGTTATGTAAAAGCAAGAAGTTGAAGACTATGTCTGAAGACTTGAGGACACTTGGGCCAGCTGATAATCAGGCCTGACACTTTCTGTCTTTTATCCCATTCTCCTGAGTATCAGTTTCAATTTCTAACATTTTTGATAGAAAAAGTAGTTTTAAAAAAATTCTCTTGTATGTCCCAAATCAACATGGCCAAAGGAGTCACTGTCTTTTGTGCCATAGGAGAAATTGAGGAATAAATATTTTTTATTGCAAATGTGCTATTTCGGATGAGAAATGAAGTGTCAATACCAACAGTGTGAGAAAAAAACATAAAAATTGAAATAAAGAGGAAAGAAAACAAAAAAAAAGAAAATTCTTAAGGAAAAATAGTTATCCTATAAGATTCTCTGTTTTAGGTTTACCTTAGTTGTACACCTATGCAAATTTATTTTGTCACATTGTATGGATGACTATTTCTAACTCATTTAAAGGCATTTTGTATATTGATAAAATTTTACAATATATTTATCATATTGCACTATTTCTACCTCTGATTAAGATACTTATACATTGTTCACATTTTGAGGTCATTGTCCTCCTGTGCTACAAAGTTGTTTAAGTACGTCTAATATGAAGCCTTAGTCCTTTAGCTATATAGGTATTAAGAATTATAAGACATTAGTCTTCCATTTTGTCATAATTATAGTTAGACTAATCAGGTTCTTTTGATACATCAAGACTGTATTCCATATAGATAGGTAATCATCAACCACTTCAAAGAACTGTAGAATATGATATTCTAATAACTTAGGGTTCTGTTGACAAGAAACAATTGTTTCTGGCAGCACTGATCTATTCCAAGAGAATGTTGGGCACCAAAGGCACTCCACTTGGAGCTTGTTTTCTTTTTGGCAAAACTGGCCTTTGGGGAAAAAACTGCCCATGCCTCAACCACATCAAAATACATGATGTCCAGACTGGACAGCAGTATATAAGTAAAAATAGTGCCAAACCTTGCTAAGACAGAGTAAGAAGGTTTTAAATTTTTTCCTGCTTCTGAAAATGGGCTGTCAGTTCCTCTAGGCCTTAAAAAATAGTTGGTTGCTCCAACATTGCAAATGAGACTTTGGATGATTGCTGAGGTAGTCAGTTGTCTCTGTCATTTATTGCACATTTTGGAAATTTTTTGATTGCACTTCCTATTTACTCAATTAATATCATTTCCCTTCTCAAGTCTTCAATAGGGTTGAAGACTGGATAGCTGCAGTTACTTTCCTCTCATGACTTGGCCAAACCATTTCTAAAACAAGACTTATATTCCTTAGGATATCAGTTCCTTCTATATTAATAGTATTTTTAGTATGATATATGCTTATTTATTTATAAATTTTTTCTTATTAAAATATAAAGGGTCAATGGAATTGTGTTTACTCAGAATTTCATGATGCCTTTTTCAGGAGAGAAGAGCCTATTTGGACTGTGATTAAAAATACTTATTCAGTTGTTGTCATTAGGGGAAAGGAAGAAGAGGAAGAAGGAAAACAAAAATGAAGAGGAATGGGAAATATTCGCAACGAAAGTCAGCAGGCAGACAGAACTGCACAACTGATTTGGGCATGCTACTTGCTTCAGCACCTGGATAAGCCTGAAGTGGAGATAAAAAATTATATAACCATCTTCAAACTCACAAACTGTATTTTCAAAAGATTTGTCTGACTTAAAAAACACTATTAAGTGATTAAACCCATTTGGATATAAGAACTACATCATCCTATAAGCAAATTAACATTTTGATTTAAAGTATTTTCAATATTAAAATTATTGTGTGCATATTTCATTAAATAATTGTTACCTCTAATTAGGGTAACTGGGGAAATAGCTTATGTGTCAGCAATTTCCTGCCAAGTAGAAACAACTGCCTTAGTGAAGTGTCATGCTGCCAAAGGATAAATTGGTTGCACTGGACAAAACCTAGGCTGCTAAGACAGCATGTTCACACAAAATGCAGAAGCATTGCAAAGTGCCTTAACAAGGTGAGGAGTTCAGGAGGATGAGGATGGCAGGTATGTGAACCCTAATGCTGTCCTGTTCCACGGGAATGTGCCATTAACGATTGACACAGACCATTGTATATTAATCAGCTTGATATTATGAGACATTATGTAATTCAACAAAATAAGTTAATCAATTTGTGCTTCTTAAAAGCTCTGTATTCCTCTTTTACTAGCTGGCTTCGTGCTTAAATTCTTTATGTAGTTTTAATTTCTGTAAAATTACATACTTTATGAATATAGATACTATTTATAATATATGTGTAATAAACCATCCCACCTGTAATAGTGCCTGTTCTTAATTGAATACACAAATGTGTTTTATACAAGATTCATCATTGTCTCTTTGTAAATAATTTGTTAATGTTTACAACTGTTTTCTCCAATGGTCAAGTAAACATTTCTCCATCCTCATTAATAAATACTTTCGAGGAACTGTTTTGAGATGATACAAATACCCCCATTATGCTTAAGGTGTCACAGTATCTGTGCAGATTTATGCATCTGCCCTGCTGTGCCTACTAACACTGCTCCCTTGTGGTTATCTACCACCTCTGGCTCATATAATCTTAACACAAAGATCCAAGAACCTTGAGTTTTAGGGCATTATTAATACATCATTCAATCCTCATCTTAGGACAGTTTTCTTGCAGCTGAAGACACTTAGCAGACACCCACAACTGGTCACTGTGCAGAAAATAAGAGACTGAGGGGTGCTAAGAAATACCTTTTTTTCCCCACAGTCATTATTTTCTTGAAGCATATTGAATTAAAGCAGAGAGAACAGAATGTCTGACTGAGAACTCTATTTCTAGCCTGTCTGGATAAGTCCCTTTGGTAAAAGGGACACCCCTAGGAGCCCATCTGAAGCCATACTAGAGATAGGTGGACTGATTTGTTCCTTAATGAGATAGTGTCCTTTCCAGAATCCTTACGTCCAATACAGAGCTTATGGGCCACAGCCACACATGACTTCTTCCTTCTCTCCTCCATTACCCTCTTCTGGGCAGCTTTCCTGCCCATTAGACACTACACCAAAATTTTGTCAGTGAAACTAAGAAACACAGAAGGGAGCCCAGTTTCCTCTGTGATGTCACTTAGGGAATGGATAAAGATGCTATTCAACTTAATTACCTTTAAAGTGACATTGTCTTTACATGTTGATTTACATTCTAGCAACCTGTATGCTACAAGTATTTGAACAATGAACAATAGAATGTCTACTGAATTTCTTTCATTAATTTTGGTAAAATATGACAATGATTATGTTTACTGTTACTCTGATCAATGTTTAGAAACAAACTTTCTTGTCAGTTTTGCACAAAGATAACTTGAGAACCAAATAAATTTTAATCCTATGCAGAAATGTGTACTCTAAAAAGTCTAATAAATTAATATTTCTAGTGATTTTATTATCTCTGAAGAATTCACTTTAATTACTTGGGTGTTACATAAAGGTCTGAATTCTTCATTAAAATATTTGCTGATACTGAATAAAACTCAGATATTTTATTTTCACTTTGAACTAAATATCTCAAATAGTCAAATTACTTTATAAAAACCTATTATATTCCAATTCCCACAAACTAGTTTGAGTGAAAAATGATAAGCTTTGTCTTCAATAACTTTGCCACTATCTTTCATTTGCTTTATGAGAAAATAAAATGGAATTTTTAAAATCTGGCTGACATTGTATAATAGAGATGCTTAATAACATTAAATACAATGCACGGTTACAAGTCAAGAACTAAGAAAAAATAATTTTAATAATCCTTCTGTTATCTAGAGAGGCTGGCATGTTTCATTCCTCAAATGAAAATGTTAATCTATTATCATTATATTAAGTAATACTAATGCTTTTGTTATAGGTTAGCATTTCTCAACTTCAATTAAACTTCAATATGACTTTGGGGTATAAGGGCATTCATAAGGAAACTCAATTGTATATTTTTGTGAACTTCACAAGGTTCCACAATGTTATCACCAATGATTTTATGGTTGTAAAACAGGTTTCTAGGCCTGTGAGAGAGCACCTCTGTTGAAGACACTGTCATGCCTGAAGGCATGCTCTTGTACAAACTTCCCACTGCATGCACAAAATAAGCAAGTGTAATAGATCTTTGCAAAAGAACAAACATGTTTTTCAATGTTTACCTATCAATATATATTATTTTTGTTTCTTTACAAATATATTATTTTTCTTATTGAATTTCATACATGTATACAATAAAATATGATCATACACTCCTCACATAATTTCCTCCTCCTCCTCCAATTTTCCATGTGTTCACAGAAATATCCACCTTCCAACTTCATTTGGAAGGAGGATATTTGCAATTTATAATTTTTATAATTTTTTCTTTATGAAAACTGCTAGGTCCAACCTGTACTGTCCATACATGCATGGTTGTGGGAACATGTACAAAAACATGGGCAAAGTGCCAGTAGGAAAACACCTCAAAAGGAACATCCTACTTCTCCCAACAGCTACTTCCTAAAAATAACTCCTCAGATAGGTTTGGGACCCAAGAAGGATCCTCCTTCTGTGTTATCATTTTTGGGGGCTTGACTCTGTGCATATCTTGTGTAAGTAACCACTTTAGCTGTGAGTTCACCAGTGTAATGGTCGTGCTGTTTTCAGAAGTTAGCATTTCACATCCCTCCACTCCATCCTCCTTGCTCTTTCTGTCTCCTTTTATGCAAGGTTCCTTGAGCCTCCACTAGAAGGGTGTTGATTAAGATGTCCCAGTAAGTTGGAGGCTTCTTACTGAGAACAAGACAGACTCATATGTGTCTCGCCACTGACTGCTGTCTACTGTAAGAAACTCACCTCACAAGGGCTGATAGCAGCACAGATCTATTGGTTATAAACATAATTATTTAGAAGAAAATTTGACAAGATGACTATTTGGCAAATAATAATGAGCTGTATCTATGTATACACCTATTATTTATTCTATGACTTTGAAATAGAAATGGTTTCCACAGTGCAGGGCATTTGAATCCTCAGTCCCAATTTGCAGCCTTGTTTGTAGATGTGGAGTTCATGTAGACTTGTAGGAAATAAATTACAAGGTAGACTTTGAAGTTACTATTTGTGTTTTGTGTTTACATTTGAAGATGTGAGAAATAAGCTTCTGGAAACAGTCCTGTTACCTGCTCCCCTATATTCTCTACATGATGGTCTCTTATACCTCTGGAACTATAAACCAAAGCAAATTCTTTCTTCCTTAAGTTATCTTGGTAATGATATTTTATTGTACCAGCTAGAATAGCTAGTACACTTCTCCAGTCATTAGCTTTTGATCAGGATTGTAATACCAAGCATGGGATTCCATACAGGGCAGCAGGGCTCAAAAATGTTGAGAAAGTGGTTAGCTACTATGCCTCAGCTGCACAAGTGAACAGATCTTTTCTTGGGAAGCAGAGAGCCTCCAGCTCTCAGAGGACCATTGATGTCTTTATTCACCAGCAGCATGAAGAGTACTTTAATCAGAATGTAACAGGTTCAGATAGGATGCCACTAAGCCTCCCTGCATCACTCTGTTTTCATTGCACTGATGTCCTCTTTGCCCCCAGAATTTCCAACTTAATTTTTTATTGTTTCTCTGCTTCTTCTAATAAAACTTTTTTATTGTTTTCAAGTTACATGGTCCCCTTTATAATTTCTGGGAATTTATGCATAATATTTCCATCCTTGACACAAATATTTAACTGTTAGGAGCTAGGATCTATATAGGAGAGAGGTAATGTAGTATTTGTCTTTGAGTCTGTTTTAACTAACATAACTTAGTATATTCTATTTTCATCTATCTTCCTGAAAATGAAATCAAATGTAGTTCTGATGTCTATAATATTACTACAAATAGGTTCGAATCCCAGGCCATTTGTATTCTAATATGAAGATAGAACAGTGCCATCCAAAATATTTAAACAATTTGGGCTAATGTCAAGGTTTACCAGATAAAGGCATTTATAGCAAAATCTGATGACTTGCAATCTATTCCCGGAAGCCGTATAATGGAGGGAGAAAAACCAAAATTTTCTCTGACCTCTACTGGCATTTCATAGCATAAGAGTGACCACATACATAGATTGTAAACACACAATAAATATATGTAAAGACTTTCAAAGGATTTTGAAGTTTGGTTATGCTGGAAATAATTGAAATTCATTCAAATTACTAACTATAAAACTATTTCTATTGAAACAAGTAATAATTATGGATAAATATGGAACAAGTATTTCAAAATAACAAAGAGAAGTGTGATCTCAAAGCAGCACTGTCTTCCAACAATCCCTCTGATCACTTCTGAGTTTAAAAGACAAACTTAACTCTTACAGTTGAATTTGGCTATAGCTGTGGCAGCGTTTAGTGCCATATTAAACCTTTCCCAGAAAGTAATTAACTCTGAACACCAATTTCCCAAGAAAGTAAGAATTAACATAGAAGGCAATGCTATATAATGTTACAGGAAATGTTTCAGCTTCTTAATTTGAAAGAAAATTTCTATTCATGCAACATACATTTGCAACAAATGGCATCATAACTTGTTTATGCCAATATGCCTCTGGAATATTCTGTATTCTATGCTATTTTGTGAGATTTCTCATTGCTTTTTTGTTGTTTAGGTTGAAGAGAAAAACAAGAGTGTTCTTTTAGAATTATGTATAGTATGCCATTGAGCTATTTATATTTGTGCTCTATTTCTAAGAAAGACAATAACCAAAGACTTTCTATACTGTGAAGAAACTGCAAATATCACTATTATGCATAGCATAGAGCTTGGGCTCTGAGCACTGTCTGAGTTTTTACAATATAATGCCAAGAATATCATCCTTTATGTGAACGCTGGCATTGCTCTTCCTGTAAGGTGGGCTGTTTACCAAGTGGAACAAATTCTTTCAGAACAGCAAAAGCATGTCTCTGAAAAGTTTGATATCAGCAAAGTACAGTGGCAATACTAGCATTTTTTCACTCTGTAGTAAGCACTGAATTGACCCTTTTTATACTTTATAATACTCGACAGTAGAGTGGGTCCTGGGAGTACACATTTTATTGTTTTAAAACAATGCAAACACAGCATGTGCAGGGACTGATTTGTAAACTGAGATTTTGTGCCAGCTATAGTACACATTTAAGTAGAACTAGTTATAACAAGATTTATTACACTTAACAATTATCAAAAGAGAAACAATAAACTCTACAAATTAAATTATGTCTGTTTCATTTCTTCAGTTAACCTCCAATTTTCTTTTTCCTTGTTTTGGAAAAAAAGAACCAACTTAAAGATGAGAGGGAATATATAAAATGTCGGAGTCCACAAATGTGGATTTGTTCCACCTTGACCAAAGGTCAGAGAGTTCAGGCCTATTCTTCCTCCTTCGTGGTTATAGACAGAAGGTTTGATCTAGGATATGGATACTAACAGGATGTTTTGACCTAGGTTGTACTTACTTGCTGCTTTGTGTATTTGAGATGGTCACTTTATTTGTTCCTTGCATTTTGGTAAGAATGTCTTTTGTCTTCCCCCACCTATCCTGTGTTTCTGTTTATTTCTTTTTGTCTAACATTTCTAGTTCAAACACTCCTACTCTAGAATGTATGAACCCATCGAGGCTAGACCCCCGACAATAAGACTCAGAAAAAAAAATTAACATAAAATTTAGTTTAAAAACAAGTGTTGAATACTATGTGTACATCACGAGATGTTGCCCTTCTTATGTATGATGTCAGAGTTCAAACATCAGAAGCTGAATGCTACATGCATGCATTTGAATCCTGCCCTAGAATATTTCACACGTCCCCACTCTACTTGAAAATAAGAGATAAGCTCATGTTTCCTGCACAGTAAAATGTTAATGGAAGATTTTGTATGAACCTGATTTTATTTAGTATGATTACACTTGAACATTGGAAATGTATTTGAAAACATGAGATAATGAAATTCTACTATTCATAAACATTTTATTAAAACCAATGAAAAGACAGTAGGTAATTTTAACCTTATCCTTTTTGTTCATCAGATTAATGTTGGATTTTTTGTCAAATAACTATACATAAATGAATCCTATTTCATCCTTCTATTATTTTGTTCTACCTGAAAATGACTAAATGATTTAACATATACCATAGTTTCTGAATGAAGTTGCATATGATGATTATCACTGGTGTTTAACTTACCGAGTGGTTATAGCTCCATTTATAGCTATCTTACCTGCTGATGGAAACACTTTCAGAAAAAGAACACTATGAGGAGGATTATACGAGATATACAGGAACAGTATTGGAATATGAAATAGCCAGCACAAAAGCGCTTAGAACCCACACTGATTTCTTAATTGTGCTGTCTGTTTTTTGTTTTTTTTTTTTTTTTTCCAGCTTGGTACAAGAGAGAAGGAACATTATATGCCTTTCTTGGAGTGTTTTTGAGCATGTCTTGGGGGAATTTTCCTAATTGTGAACTGATCTGGCAGGGCCTACATTAATTGTGGGTGGTATCATCCCTGTGCAGGTCATATTAGGTGTTTCTCAGTAAACCTGGAAGAGCAAGCCAATAAGCAGCGTTCCTCCATGCTTTCTTTCAGAGTTTTGCCTCCAAGTTTCTATCTTGTTTTCCCCTCATAACTGTTTAGTGCAAGCTAAATGAATACTTTCTCCCTGCATTGTATTTTGTTGGCTTTTAGTCACACCAACTAAAAGCAAACTATGACATTATATTTGAAGTCAAGCAGTTAGTTTAACAATTAAAACCATTGATAAAGAAGCTTCATTAAAAAGACATGCCTATTCCTTTCTGTTTTAGAATGTGTATTGTCACTAACTTTTATTCTATGCAAAATGATTAATTCCTCCCAATAAAAACATATTTTCTTCACTGTATTTACAGGCTAAATTTATTACAAAATTACTGACCAAGAGATTAGTTACTTGGGTTTCTCCTGGTTTATTTTCTAATTTCCACTGGTAAATCTTTCTTAGAGATATTTCAGAGTTATTTAAAGACAATAGAAACCCTGTATCTGAAGAATTTTAGAAATATTAATCAGTACACTGTATCACAATTAGTCATTGAGCTATATAATGACATCAGTTCAAGTCAGGAATCTCAAAGACCTAGGTCTTAATCCTTGATTCTCACATTATGGTTTATAATAGCAAATTATTTAGTCTTTGTATGTTTCAGTATCTTCACAATAAAATTAAAGTAATAAAATCTTTTCTCAAATGCTTGTTGATGATAAATAAACAAAGTTTTTAGTTTGGTAACAAGTACACTTTGTGCACCACATCCATTTTCTAATCTTTCTTCTTTATCTCTTTATTCTTGTGGCTGCTATTACATTATTGCCATCAGGTGATCCTTAGTAGCTGCCAGGCATTCTGATATGATGTCTGAGCAGGTTACTTAAGTTGCTACCCAGATTATCAAGTCAGTAGACAATTTTACCAAATGATAAGTGAACATATGGCATACCCAAAGAATAGCCAAGTTCATGACTAGAGAAAATCTTGGGCATATGGAAGCATCCTCTATTTGCAATAAGTATTTGAAATTGAAAACGTGTCTCCACCTGTAAGTTCCTGAATAACCACACAGAGGCTTAATATTACTCATAAATGCTTGGTCAATGGTTCAGATTTATTATTAACTTGCTTTTACATTTAAATTAAGCCATATTTTCTAATCTATGCTTTGCCACATGGTTCATGGCTTGTTACCTCATTTTTTTTACATGTCTTATTTCCTGAGCAGCTGGCTGGCATGTCCTAGACTCTGCTTTTCTTCTTCTGTATCTCTGCTTAGTTTTCCTGCCTGGCTCTGTTCTGCCATTTCATAGGCCAATGCAGCTTTATTTATCAACCAATGAGAACAATACATATTCACACCATAAAGAAAAACCATCCCATAGCATTTCCCCCTTTCTGTCAAATCAAGAAGGAGAGGGGTGAGGAGAACTTGAGGGAATGGGATAGTCGAGATGGAGGAAAGACAGAGATGATTGAGGGAGTCATTATAGGGTTAGAAGAAACCTGGCTCTAGAGAAATTCCCAGGATCTACAAGGATGACTCCAGCTAGGACCCTAAGCAATAGAGGAGAGGGCTTAGGGGGGTCCAATCTTGACTTGCACTGCAGTCCGATTGACGAATATCTTAAATATTACCAAAGAACCTTCATTCAAAAACTGATGGAAACAGAGGCAGAGACCCACATCAGAGCACTGGACTGAGTTCCCGAGGTCCAGTTGTAGAGTGGGAGGAATGAGAATATGAGCAAAGAGGTGAAGACCATGATGGGTTCACCCACTGAAACAGTCTACCTAAGCTAGTGGGAGCTCACCAACTCCAGTCGGACTAGGAAAGACCAAGCATGGGACTAAACCAGTCCCTCTGAGTGTGGTTGACAGCTGCATGGCTGGGGTAGACTGAGGGGCACTGGCAGTGACACCAGGATTTATCCCTACTTCATGTACTGGCTTTTTGGGAACCTATTCTCTTAGGGTGAATGCCTTCCTAGGCCTGGATATAGTGGGCCGGGCCTTGGAACTTCCACAGGGTATTGTGCCTTGCCTTCTCTGAGGATTGTATGGGGGTGGGGTGGGAGAGCATGAGAAGGAAGTGGGGGGAGTGAAGTGGGAACTTAGATTGGTATGTATAGAAAAAAGACAGTTTATTTTAATTGTTTTAAAAAATAAATATATATATATATAAAATAAAAAAGAAAGAAAATTGTCAATAAAAAAGAAAGAAAGAAAAAGTGACCTAGCATGATATGGAGATTAAATGAATCTCCATAAAACTAAAAAAAAAATAAAGGAACATTTTTATTTTTACATAGTAAAATTACAGGTAACAAAACAATTTTCAAACAAAAATTAGTTACAATAGTCAGTCTTTTTGTATTTGGCAAAATTAAAGAAAATGTTCTATCATCTATCCTACCTCCATGATTCTAAAGTTTCATATCTAATTTATCTTTTATCATAAGTACAGAAAACTACAATTATAACTATCCAGTCTTCATCTTCATCAGAGGCCCCAGAAGGATAAAATATTACCTGAATAAACAGAAAGTGCATTGTAAACAACATCCAAACCTCTAGTAATAACATAGATATCTAGTTGCCTGGACCCAACATTCTTTTGTGATTTGGGTATCGAACTTCAGTTTACAGGCATACTTTTAAGCAAAGTAGGAAATTTGAAGGACTATCTTGCCTATATTGACAAAGTTCATCAGTCATTTTATCCTGAGTCCTGCAGAATATCTCGCAGTTTCTTCTGCGAAACTAGAACCTGAAGGACCTTGCTACCTTATTTAGACAAAGTTTAGCAGACACCTCCCTGTGGGTCCTGCCTGTCCAGTTTATACAACGTACCCTCATCAGTCATGCAAGAGCAGTTTCTTGTTTAAATGACTAGTTTTGCCACATTGGAAACAAATTCCATAAGGAGTTTGTCTGACATCCATCATTCTATTTGAAGCAATTGTTACTACCAGGAGCAGATTTGTCTCACTGTTGAGAAAAGTCTTAGTTCTTAAAGCATTTTAATGTCATGTTCTGTAGATGTTTCAAGTGTTTGAATATTACCTATCTAATTAAACTATTTCTTTGTATACCTCAAAAACCTAACTAATTTGACTATAAGTTTGATTATACTAGATAACTACTAATCCGTATTTTAATTATATATTACACTTTAAAATGAGCTACATAAACACAATACCTTAAACACAAATATAAATATACATAAATTACAACAAAATTGACTTTAAATTTATATCAACAGACTAAAATTCATACCATTGTAAAATATTTTAAGATTAATAGCTGACTTTTTGAATAAAATCTACCATTTTCTCCCATCATTTCTACACAATACATTTCTACATTATATTCCCCTTTCTTCTTTTAGAAAGAGATTGACTATGACCAATAACAATTTATAATCAACCCCCTTTTAAATAAAAAAAATATAAATAATATTTTGAAAATTTGGGTGTAGGTCTCTAGAATAATTCCTGCTGATTGATGGGAACTAGTGATGTTATGGGTACCCTTAGAAAATAAGAGGTAATGGCCAAGCCCTGGGACAGCCAGTTATACCCTTTGTTAATAGATATCACCTGCAAGGTTCAGGAGCTCTCCCTTGATCTCAACCTGGAAGGAATCTCTAGCCCATTGTTTCCTGTAGAAACTAGCAAAACTGCTTCTAAAAGCAATGCATCTTTTAAACTCCATTTTGCAAATATATTTTTGACTTTTGTTTTACAGTTAACATATTTTTTAAAACTTTAGGTTGGTTTATTTTATCAGTCTCTCTTTCAATGCCATATCTCCCAGCATCTCCCAGCAGCAGTCTCTTGCTCTTCAGCCATCAAAGCTTTCAAAATCAACACAATATATATATATATATATATATATATATATATAAATCAACACAATATATATATATTTATATATATATGTATATATATATATATATTTCAGAGTCCTTGTGTATTTCCCAACTGTATGTGGCATATTTTTTTATTTTCTTTCTCTCTTTACGGAATTTATTATATTATGTTTTAAACTATTTACTCCTTTCTATAACTACTGAGAACTCAATGGCAGGGGGTTTTTGATCCTATTGCATGTACTGGCTTTGTGGGAGCCTAGGCAGTTTGGATGCTCACCTTACTAGACCTGGATGGAGGAGGGAGGTCCTTGGACTTCCCACTGGCCAGGGAACCCTGATAGCTCTACGGGCGGACAAGGGAGGGGAACTTGATGGGGGGAGGGGAGGGAAATGGGAGGCAGTGGCGGGGAAGAGACAGAGATCTTTAATAAATAAATAAATGGAAAAAAATCTCCTTTCTATAACTATTGATACTCCTTTATTTTTTTTTTCTTAAGCCTACACACATTGTAAAACACATTGGATACTGTTTAGAGGTTTTCTGTCTGAGCTCTGTTTACTGTGTGTCTTTTAGCTTTTTGACTATATGAGCAAAGCTAAATCTGCCACACAGCACATGGCTGATTAGCCTCTGAACCTAGGCCTGTATGAGAGTGGAAACCAGTTTCCTGCTTAGCTCACAGCGGCTGGTGGTCTGCTCCATCTCGCAGGCAGCTGTTGGGAGATGTGTCTCTACACTACTCCTGACCAGAGACTGTGAGACTAGAAAGCCCAGTGCAGCTCCGTTTCTGTGCTTTCAAAATCTTTTTGACCTGTTCTCAGGTCTTATGAGGATCCATGCCAGACATTGGGTACCATTATGTAATTAAAGGTTTCTCTTCCACCTACCACTTTCCAAATAGCCACTCAGTGGCTTAATATTACTTATGAATGCTTGACCAATGATACAGGCTTACTATTAGCTAGCATTTATATTTTATTTTATCTATTCTGTGCCATGTGGTTTGTTACCTCATCTTTTTTACATGTCTTGCTTCCTCGGTGACTGGCTGTTGTCTCTCAGACTCCACCCTTCTTCTTCTGTATCTCTGCTTGGTTTTCCTACCTGGGTCTATCTGCCATGTCATATGCCAAAGCAACTTTATTTATAACCAATCAAGGCAACACATATTTACAGCATATAGAAAGACCATTGCAAAGCAAATATTTTCTAATATAACTTAATAATATTATTAGATACAGTAAAGCAAAATTCATTTGAGTACATAGTTTCTCACTTGTGTTAGGTGCGGCGGCTTACTTTCCTAGCACTCAGCCGCCCGCACGGCTAGCTTTACCTGAAATAACTACATGGAAACTGTATTCTTTTAAACACTGCCTGGCCCATTAGTTTCAGCCTCTTAACCCATTTCTAATAATCTATGTAGCACCACGAGGTGCGTTTACCAGGAAAGATTTTAACCTGCGTCTGTCTGGAGTGGGAGAACCATGGAGACTCCCTGACTCAGCTTCTTTCTCCCAGCATTCTGTTCTGTTTACTCCACCCACCTAAGGGTTGGCCTATCAAATGGGCCTAGGCAGTTTCTTTATTAATTAATCAATGAAAGCAACAGATTAGAAAGAAATCACTCCCACATCAAAACAGAGATTTGTTATAAACTGAGTTTGTATTTATGGAGATAACTATAGGTTCCCTTCCAAACAGAATCCACAAAGCCACCATAAGATGTGAGCAATAGGATGGGCGGTGGTGGCTCAGACCTTTATTCCCACCACTCAAGGGAGGCGGAGGCAGGCTGATCTCTGAGTTTGAGGCTAGCCTGATCTACAAGACCTAGTTCCAGGACAGGTTACAAAGCTACAGACAAACCCTGTCTAGACAAACGAAATTTTAAAAAGATGTTAGCAATATTATACATGGAATAGATGAATCAAGACTAAGTCAGTTTGAAGAAGAGACACAAAAAGCTCAATTAGGGCAAAATGAATGTAAAAAGTCTCATTAGGCCTCAAAGTGAGGGGACTGAATCAGCAGTTTCCAAAATGAATTGAGAAAATGAATTATGTGGAAGTGTGACCTGAGGATACAATTGTAAGAAGTTTGTGGAATCAAAAGTGGATTTCAAAGTCATGAAATCACATGTCAAAGGCATGAACTTAAGTACAAAGGAGGAGTACTCAGTTTGGAAGCTCTACAAATTCCAGCTGGCCTCAATGTATCCCTGCCTAACTATGTGAGTGCAGGTGATCAAAATAACATATGACAAGCAATGAGTTTCTAAATTACTGCCTCATTTGTAAGTAAAATTAAAGTTTATTTAGTGCTTATCCAGTGTAAAAATGGGTAATAAAGTCAAAACCACAGGTGGCAGTTAAGTAGCTAAATATGTATAAAGTGAGGGAGAATGCAGGAATAAAATATTTAGGATGTCTCATGAAAACTTTCAAAAGGCCCAAGTTTCTGCTTATCAAAAAAATGGCTATGGAGACTTTATTACATAACTAAGTAAAGACAAGATTGTAAAACTAAAAGGTGATTGCTGGAAGACAAATATTCCTATGAAAATTCAAAATTCTCAAATCAAAGGAGTACAAACAGATGCCTTTTTAGCTCAATATTTTCATCACAAAAATTTTACCACTTTTGTTAGTTACAGAAGTAAAAATCAAAAGGACATTTTATCTAATTTCAGAGGAAATGGTGCAGATGGAATTATATCCAATGACTGCCTATTTTAATTTTATAGAATATTTACTGAACATCTGGTAGATCCTTGTGTTTGAACGATTTTCTTTTTATTATCTTCAATGTTCTGTTCTAAAATATTTCATGTGTGAGTAAAATATAAAAGCCTCCAGATAAAAATTATTTTACATTTATATGGAAGTTTTCAGGATTAAGAATTCCAAAAGTATTTTGACAACCTCACAAATAAAGTCATTTCATGCAACATTGCATTTGTGTTTTTGTAAGGCATTATACATTTCCATTAGGAAACAATTTGAAGACTATGAAAATGAATAGAATGTTGTATTTAATGAAATGGTTCCTAAAATACTGACTATACTTGTAACTGTTTTTGAGTAATTTATTCTGAATAAATTATAGTGACTATCAACCTTCAAAGATGATATTTGCTTTTAGACTGATGAGTTTGAAAATGTGAAATAATATAAATGTACTTTTAAAAAATGTGAAACTCTTCACCCTTTCTGTGGTAATTTCGTCATCTTATCTTGAATCACATGCTTTTCATATGCTACACACTCGTACAAGTTTCTACATATTGTGCTCAAGACCAATCATGAAATAATCAGAAGACTGTAAATAGCTCTAACTTGGGGGCATCTGGAACCATCCATCTTTTTCTTATTGCTGGTTATTTCTCTACCACTTGAGAGCACAAAGGTTCTTGCACTTGCAGATAGGCACTAGGAAAACAGGGAGTGTTAAATAAACTGGGTTGTCTCTTTAAATTTAAAAGATATAAAACCTGTTTTCTGCCCCAAAGCCTGGCAATGCACTTTGTTAATAGATTGTGTGACCTTTGAGCTATATGTGGGGCCAGACTGTCTCTGGTTCCCCCAAATTCAAACAATCAGTGTAGTAATAAGGGCGGCAGGGCTGCGTCCCCAGCACCCCAGCCGCCCGCACGGCTAGCTTATGCCCGAAATAACAACACACAAACTGTATTCATTTAATCACTGCTTGGCCCATTTCTATCTAGCCTCTTCTAGGCTAATTCTCACATATTAATTTAGCCCATTTCTAATCATCTGTGTTGTGCCCCTAGGTGCGCTTACCGGGAAGATTCTAGCCTATGTCCATCCTGGGTCGGAGCTTCATAGCGTGCTTCTGCCCAGGAGCCAGGAGCATGGCGTCTCTCTGAGGCGTCTGCTCCCGAGAGGAGAGCTGTTGAGTCTGAGCTCACTTCCTCTTCCTCCCAGCGTTCTGTTCTGTTTACTCCTCCCACCTATCTTCTAACCAATAAAATGGGCCAAGGCAGTTCCTTTATTAGCCAATGACCTTCCTCCATCAAATCAGGAAAGGAGGTAGTCTAGTCAACCTGTGCCCTATCTGTATGGCCAGAGCTCCCCCACATTTCCCCATTAGGAGACAGTTAATACCCTTGGGTTTTCAGATGATACATGAAGGCTGTCTTTGGAACCCATCTTCATGGAAGAAGTGACATGCACTTTGAGAAGAGTTACAATGAAATTGTGCCTCACTGTGCACAGAGAAGTTTTTTTTTTTCTTGCACCATGAAATTTATTTACAAATTGTACTGTAATTAAATACGCTGCCCATTGCCACACTCTTACTGAGTGCTGACTTAGGTTTCTTTTCTGTCTCACACAGATCGTTACTCTGCTAGGTTTAGTGTTTGCAGACACCCCACTCCCATGCCTCACCCCAAGAACACTATTCACATAGCTTTCTCTGAACCGGTAACATTTTTCACAGTTTCAAAACTCATTTTTTTATCATATAACATCTACTTATAGTATCTATCATTATTTAAATAAAGTATGAATGAAATTTATTGCATTCTTATTGAACCCTTTTGTACTACATACTCTGATCCTCCCCAAGGATTCTCCCTGGACCTTTCTCTCTGGCTGGTGATTCCTTTAATAAAATACCAGTTTATTGTCACTAAAATAAAATGAAGGAGGCAGTTGATCTATTTTTAAAGAGAAAACAGAAAAGATTTGTTTTGTCTCAAAGTCGTAGAGGTTTGAGTGTGAGATCAAGTCACTTCTTCACTTTAGGTCACTGAGGAAGGCAGTGTCTCCAGGCAGGGCTCCAGAGTGGGAAGCTCACCTCGCTATAGAACAAAGAGGAAGACAGGCTTCGTCACCGGCATTCTTCCCGTGAACTAAGAAAATCTAGGTAAGCCAGGATTCCTGAACATTTTGTCATCTCTCAGCAAGGCCATCCTGAGGGCCACGTCTTTAACTATGAACCTCTGTAATATCAGTTCTCCAGATCATAAAATTTCATTACCAGTCTGAGTTGTTAGTAAGGTTATTGTGTATCATTCCATATTCTTATAAAATATATTCATTTTAGTGACCAAATTTCACCTTTCATTCCATTCAAAGGGGTTGGCAGAAAATCGTTCTTTGTATGTTTTTTTTTTTTTTGATATTGATTTTCTGGAGCTTCTGAAGAATTGTGCAATTTTTAAGAAGTCAATTTACTTCATATCAAATAGCACTTCATTCTTAAAATAATATTCAAAGTTCGAAGATCAGTTTTGACAAGGATCCCAATTAGGGGCATTGGGGTTAGAAAAATAAGAAAAGAAAGATGCAAGAGAAACTAATAAACAAAAGCATAGGATAATAATAATATTGGGAGGGAGTTCCAGTAAATATTGAAAATTGCCTGTATTTAATTTTCATTTGCTTAAATACCTGAACCCCAAAGGTAGGGGTAAGATAAAAAAAAAAAAAAAAAAAAAAAAAAAAAAAAAAAAAACCTTATTTAACAGGATACAATGAGTGAACAGACCAGGTGAAGGACTACAGGCTACATTCTTAGAAAAAATTCTATTGTTAAGACTAGTAATGTTCACACCCTAGACCAAACCATTCTGTAACAAACCACTTCCTAGTTTAAATTCTTAGATATTTCCCTAAGGGAGAAGGAACCTAGTTGGATCCTTAGACTTTGGTTTGAGGTAGAAACAGATCTACTTCTTAATACCCTAAACGCCAGGTCTGGATATTAGCTAAACCTGTTATTTGAACTGTTGACAATAATCTTGAAGGAACAGAAGTATGCTCCAACTCTCTGAACTTTTGTAAAGGTAGGATTGACCCATACCTATAGGCCCTGCCATTCAAAAAAGATATTTTCCCTTGATGCTTGTAAATGATGTTCCATAGACATAAAATGCTACCAGCCAAAGTAGAGAGGAAGCTCAGTTAAATGAGGGTCTCAGTTGAAGACTTCTCACAATTCAAAATGGTAGCATCATCCCTATGACACATAAAAAGAGTATAGAGAATTTATCAAAAGAAAGCAGCATAGCTGATAGGTGGAGAAAGTTAGGGATTTTAGTTCTTATTGCAGCCCCTGTCTTCTCTTTGCTCTATTTGTATTCTTAAAATATTATGACTTAATATTTTTACACATTATTTTGGTTGTTTAAATAAAGCATATCACTCATTAAAAATATTTGTGACATTAAGAAAGATGCATTGGAGTGTGTATGTATGTGTGTGGGAGAGAGACAGAGAGAGAAACAGAGACAGAGATTAGTGTCATAATAACTTTTACTTTTTGATTTTAAATATTAATAGAAATTTAAGTACCATTTGGTTGAAAAGAAGTGTTACTGGCAAAGCGTGGTATAGTTACTAAGAGATACAATTTTAGTTTAAAATTATGATTAATTCATCTTTAACTATAATAAATAATTTAAAATATTAGAGATACTGAATCACACTATTTATATTTGAAATATGAAAAGATGTTTGGCTAGAATTTAGTTACTTTTCCCTGTCAGAGGAAACCTAAGTCAGTTCAGTATGGGAAAAATAATATAGTACTGAGTTTCAGTGTAAGAAAAACCAGTAAACATAACTGACTTACATAAAATTAAGTTAAAACACAGAAGCTAAGATTTTATATGTATCTCAACAATAACTTTTAACTTACCTCTCCAAAATTTAAGTTTCTGGCTTTTTGAATGCAATCAATAACTGGTACATTTTAATGTTGAATGACATGTGTTGCTTTAATTCCCCTATCCATTCACTATGTGGCCTTGAACACTAGTAGCAGAAATCACATAAATAACACAGTGTAGCATAAGCAGTCCTATATATCATGAAACATTCCTGGGGAGAGACTAAGTCACATTCATAGAAGCTGGGTTTCTGAGTCATAGCATTTGCATAATTTCCATTCCGTGGAGATAATGCCAAATTGCTTTCCAAAGTAGCTGAACAAATTTCCATTAAAGAAACATGAATATATACTTCCACATGGGCTTGGATACTAAATGGGTGCTACAATACACAGTTCATTTTTAAGCAATTAAATATTTCTCATAATGTTTCTGTCAATAAGTACTTCAGAAATTGAAATAGCAAGGGGGAGATTCTTTTAAAGTTCCCTACAATGTTATTAGAGATATTTGATCAATTCTACTGATGGAACCCTAACTTTATTTTTCAATTCTGTTTATTACGTTTTAAATTTAATACAGATTGATGAATGAGAATTATATATTCATAGAATATGGCACTTTTATTGTTTCTCTTATTTTTGAAATTATATCCTAATTATGTCATGTTTTCTTTTCCCTCTACCCTCTCTGATATATCCCTCCTTGAAATTACTGGAAGAAAAGAGATTGGGCAAAAACTTTTATAAGGTTCCCCAAAGCACAGGAAGCACACCAAAAATAAATACCTGTGCTCTGTGATCATGGTAAACCAAGCAAAGGCAGCTTTGAAGCACACACTTGTCTCCATCAGCTTCATCACGTCATCATGTTGTTTCCAGGCCCGAGCAAGAACAAGGATCCAGGTCAGTCTCAGAGACAAAGAACAGGAAGAGGAAATAGCACTATCCTGGCCGACCAGAACATTGTTTCCAGGCTGTCTGGGGTCCCAGACTGACTTGAATATTTTCCATCTTCTGTTCTCACCAGAAGGAAGGCTGATCTAAAGAATCATAAAAATACAAATGGGGGTGAAGCAGCTCAGTAGCTAATAAATAGCTAGCCTAATTAAATGTGAAAATCATAGGAATAAACATTTTCCAAGGAAAGATCTGAAATAAGAAATCAGTTTATTTAAAAGGGGATTAGTATCACTAGATGCCAGTCAAATGCAAAAAAAGTCATAATAAAATGTCAGCTCATCACAGTTGGAATGACTTTTAGGTTAGATGAAAAATAATAAATAATGGGAAAGATATGTTTAAAAAGAATAATATTTACTTACTGATGGTTGGGTAGAAATATCTACAGTAATATGGAAAATAAATGGATATTCAACAAAATACTAGGAGTGTGTCTGTCATGTTACCGAGCAGGACGTGTGTCTGAAGAAAATGATGTTTACATGTCAAAAGAAATATGTACAGCTGTGTATACTGCTAAAATTTCACTATAGCTAACATGTGGAATCAATGTATATCCCTATCAATAGGGATTGGATAAATAAAATCTGGCTTTTGCATAATATGGAATATTATTCATCCATAAAATGGCACTCTATCATTTGTAGAAACCACGTGGTATCAGAGGATAGTGTGTTAAACAAAGTCAGACACATATTGACAAATGCCATGTGGTCCTTCTATGTTGATGTTGGAGAACATTCATCTGCGTGGTGAATATTGGTATTAGACTGAGTAAAAGAGGACTGGAGATTTATAGAAGAGGCAGAGGACAGTCACCTAGGAGTAATACGATCATCGTTCAAGAATACATTGGAATGGAAATGATTTGTGATTATCTACATTATAGCCTATGAATGACAAGAAGACTACCAACATAAAGACATGATGTGGTCATGGACACACTGATTACCTTGATTTGATCTGCATGTAATCTTTACAACATGGATGGAAATTTCATAGTATGTCCCATAATTGTATACAAGTGTTACATGTTAATTTGTGTGTTTAAAAACTTTTAAAGGAGGGCCAGGCTGTGGTGGATGCATGCTTTAAATCCCAACACTCTAGAGGCAGATGGATTTCTGCATGTTCAAGGCTAGCCTGATCTACAAAGCAAGTTCCAGGACAGGCTCCAAAGCTACAAAGAAGAACCCTGTCTCAAAAAACGAAAGAGGGGCTGGAGAAATGGCTCAGAGGTTAAGAGCATTGCCTGCTCTTCCAGAGGTCCTGAGTTCAATTCCTAGCAACCACATGGTGGTTCACAACCATCTGTAATGGGATCTGGTGCCCTCTTCTGGCCTGCAGGCATACACACAGACAGAATATTGTATACATAATAAAGAAATACTTAAAAAAAAGAAAGGAAAACTATTTAAAGGGATAATTATAAGAACAAAATTAATTGATTTACTTGCCACATCGGTAATATTAAAACACTATGGTTATAACATTGAGCTGATACAAGGTAAAACAAATTAAATTTCAGTTAGTGTTTTTCCTTCTTTGTTGTGTGTTTGCGGGACGAGAAGCATATGAGTGCACAGATGAATACACTTGGCTCAGTGCATGCAGAAATCAGGGGCAGGTGATTTCTCTCACTCTTCATTTTCCATTTCTGAAACAGTGTCATTCATTCAATCTGTATTTTGCTGACCCCTACAGAAAGGCACCCATGTAAGCCCGTGGTATCGCGTTTCCCTCTCTGGGGGGGCTCTACTATGTTAAAGGCATTTGCAACTGTGCTCAGTTTTTAACAGGGTTACAAAAATCATTTGACCCCTGAGCAGGCTTCCCAGGTCTTGATTTATGCTTTAAGAAGAAATTATGCCATGTATACATATTATTATATAGGAGCTATTATTGAGAAATGTAAGAATAGCTTGAACTTAAGAATTTTGACAAAATGACAATTGAGCTGGTAAAGATCTTGGTCTATTTAACATTTGAAATTTTCATAATTTCATACATAAGTACTCTGTTCTCTTCCTCTCCCACACCCAAAGTCTCACAACCACCCCCTAAAATACACATACACAGCTTCCTTGGCTTTCAGGCACTTCCTATATTTGCTTTATTATAATATTTACCATTTTTGAAAGCTGCTGTTTGCCAGAAACAGAAACCACAGGAAGTGTTGCCCTCAAAGGTATTTAATTGCTCATGCTCTAGTGTGGTCATCTTCTCTATGAGAGGATATTTTTGCCTTCTTTTGTTTTTTAATCTGGCAAAATAGGTCAGACCACAGACAACTGAGAATCCTTTAAACAGTTATACAGCTCTGCAATTTATACAGCTAGCACGAATTTGGGGTACTTCTTTAATGCTGGCCTTTATTTATGCAAGCATAATATAAAAGAAGGAATTAATGCTGTCAGAGAATTTACTGGCATTAGGCAGTAAAGCAATGGTAGGAAGAAAAGAGTAACAAAAGTATACTAAGTGTATACTAAGTATACTGTGTCTCTGTGTATGCTTTCTTTATATTCTTATTTTAGAAAATCTTTTTCATTTTACATATCAAACCCAGTTCCCCTTCCTCCCCTTCTGTTGCCCCTACCCTTTATCCCATTCCCATCCTCTCCTCAGAGTGGGTAAGGCCTCACTTGAGAAGTCAATAATGTCTGGCATACCAAGTTGGGGAGGACCAAGCCCTGCCTCCTGTATAAAGACTGTGCAAAGTATTCCACCATAGGCAGTGAACTCCAATAAGTCACTTCATGCACACATAGTCCCACTGTCAGGAATCCCCCCTCAACAGATCAAGCCACATAACTGTTACCAACATTAAAGAGCCTAGTCTGATCTCATACAGATTCCCCAGCTGTCAGTTCAGAGTCCATGAGTTCTCACTAACTCGGATCAGCTGTCTCTGTGGTTAAAGGCTCATCCGTTGAAAGCTAGGATCACAACCGGAAATATACATACCGTTTTTATTATGATGGCTCTGTAATATATCTTGAGATCTGGAATGGTCATCTCTCCAGGACTTCTTTGGCTATCAGTGTCTGAAGGCTCAGCAGAGAGAGGAGTGGGGTACAAACTCTTTAGGATCATTAAAATGGGACAAAAGTGGGGAGGAAGAAAAATGCAGAGCAAGGAGAGAGGAAGGAAAAACAACAGTTAGGGTGTCTGAAAACTGTTATAAGGAATCATCCTATTAACTATATACCTAAACAATGTCCCATTATACGTATACATACGTCTGTGTATAAATATCCACATAGAGTTTTGATGGAATTCTCTTATGTGCTGTAAGAACATGAAATTTACTGTTTATGTTTACAAGTGAAAGAAGACATACACACACTTGCTATAATAGATATAAGTAAACATCACCAAAAAGATATGTAAAAATGTGTAAGACAGTTGCTTTCAAAACAAGTTTCTTCATATTAGGATTTTCCCATTAATAATATTCATTTGTTAAAAAGATTATTTGTATATACAATGTTTCATTGTGTAAAAAAAGAAATGTTTACACTGAAAATTTGCTAAATTTTTCCTTAGTTTTCATTCCTACAATATGTTACAGAAGCTAGGAGAATGTGTGAATTTTAATTGATTTAAGTAGCAATGTATGTGTACATATAAATACATGAAGCAGAAATACAGGCAAATCTGTTGTAGATAAAGTACTTGACCTATAAAAAAATAACTATGCAAATTCATATATAAAAGATAGATTAAAACATTACTAAGAATTATTTCTAAATCTTTTTTTCCCATTTTTTTATTGAGAAAAGGAGAAAAAAAAAGTTTCCACCTCCTCCCAGCCTCCCATTTCCCTCCCCCTCCTCCCACCCTTCTCCCCCTCCCCCTCACTCCTCTCCCCCTCCCCCCCACTCCTCTCCCTCTCCCTCTCCAGTCCAAAGAGCAGTCAGGGTTCCCTGCCCTGTGGTAAGTCCTAGGTCCTCCCCTCTCCGTCCATTTCTAGGAAGGTGAACATCCAAACTGGCTAGGCTCCCACAAAGCCAGCACATTACGTAGGTTCAAAACCCCGTGCCATTGTCCTTGGCTTCTCATCAGCCCTCATTGTTCGCCATGCTCAGAGAGTCCAGTTTTATCCCATGCTTTTTCAGTCACAGTCCAGCTGGCCCTGGTGAGCTCCCAATAGATCAGTTCCACTGTCTCAGTGGGTGGGTGCACCCCTCGTGGTCCCGACTTCTTTGCTCATGTTCTCCCTCCTTCTGCTCCTCATTGGGACCTTGGGAGCTCAGTCCAGTGCTCCAGTGTGGGTCTCTGTCTCTATCTCCATCCATCACCAGATGAAGGTTCTATGATGATATGCAAGATATTCGTCAGTATTGCTATAGGATAGGGTCATTTCAGGTTCCCTATCCTCAGCTGCCCAAGGAACTAACTGGGGACCTTGGCTAGGGCATCTGGGAGCCTCTCTAGGTCCAAGTCTCTTGCCAACTCTAAGGTGGCTCCCTTAACTAAGAATTGTGCTTCTGTGCTCCCCTATCCAGTCTTCCTTTATCCCAATCCTCCTTTTTCCCCAAGTTCCCCCCATTCTCCCCTTCTCCCTTTTCTCTCCCCATCTCCCCTTACCCCCATCCCACCCCACCCCCAAGATCTCAATTTTCTCCCCGGCCATTTTGTCTACTTCCCATAGCCAAGAGGACAACTATATGTTTTTCCTTTGGTTCACCTTCTTACTTATCTTCTTTGGGATCACCAACTGTAGACTCTGTGACCCTTGTTTATGGCTAGAAACCAATTATGAGTGAGTACATCCCATATTCATCTTTTTGGGTCTGTGTTACCTCACTCAGGATAGTATTTTCTATTTCCATCCATTTGCATGCCTTAATGTCATTTTGTCATAATTTTCATTGCTTTTTTAGCTTAATAAGACTATGAGAACCTTAATTTTAATTGTGTCTAATATGATGAAATAAATCTGTATGTGGGAAAATCAAATTTTATAAATTACAAGTGTCATTTAATATTGATTATATTCTTTTATTTTGTTATTAGTGTTTTATTTAGTCAAATAGCAAGCAAAAATCAAATAGCAATAAACAAATCTGCCAAGAAATTCAGGTGATTTTACTTCAAAGTAAAAGTCTCACATGTCAATGACAAAATGAGGCCAAAAAGTAAGTGAATTAAAATGTATTCCTTAGCTGAGTGTAGTGGACCATGCCTGTAGTCCCAGTAATTCGGTGGGAGAGGAAAAATGACCAAGAGTTCAAATTTGTCTTCAGCTGAAGAGTGAGTTCCTATTCGAGGCCAAACTGTGTGAGGTCTATGTAAAAAAGACCAGTAGAAACTACAATATTTTAAATATGTTTAAGGGCACCCATGTATTTACTCTCATATGTGAACACCAAAGATTTAAGATGCATATACAGTTTACAGCTTCCCCATCTCATTGGACTGTGGGTAGCACAGAGCGTTGTTAGTTTATGCCAACAGACGCTTGGCATTTTCAACACGAAAATCGGAAAGAAAATTATATATAAAATATATATAATTTTCCCTTACCAGAATAAAGATGAACTTTCAGTGAAAAATCTTGGCTCAGCTCTTTAAAGGTAAATCAGCTGCTAAAAATATGCTTCTTTCCATGCATAATTCCTGAGAGTGCAAAAAATGTTTAAAAATAAAAATAGAAATGGGGCTTCCAGCACGTTTATCTGTGAAGTGTTTCACGTGCACACACGCAAAAAATATGGTTGTTAGCTTCAATTACAGTGCTGTTAGGATTAATTTCCTCAGCAGACTATCTTTTTTATAAAAATCGAATATGCATTAGGATAAATCATTTTTCACACGAAGTTTTATGACATTTGTTTAATAGCATCTGCCCTACTTCTTTTTGAAATCACGTTTTTTGAGCTGTGATTATATGTCACAGAGTTCACCTACATATTTTTAAATCTAGTGGTTCTTACAGGCTCACATTTAGTGATACCATCAAGATGTTTGGATTACCGATAAGACCTCTATAATTATAATTAGCAGCAATGCCTTATCTGAAAGTTCACCATTTATAACCTCCATCGAACCTCCAGTAAACAGCCTATCTCTTCCATGGTAGCTCTAAATGTTTGGAAACTCCAAACATGTAAAAATTACCTCTTCTGTAGTGTTGCAATCATCTATTAAGATGAGAATTTCCTTCCTTTTTAAGTATGCCTAGTATTTCACTGTATATATTTCATTTTCTCTCTCTCTGTTCATATGTTGATGGATACATGTATTGACACTATTGTCTATTGTAAGTCATACTGCAATGACAGAAAGTACATATGTACTTCAAACAAGCTGACTCATTTTTTTTTCTGATTTATTTTCATTCAGACACACACATAATTGTGCAATTGGTGGATTTTCATGTTTTGAGGTACTTTCATTATTTTTATAAAGATTATACTAATCTAAATTCATTTAAGCAGTCTGTGACAGTTTAAGTATCCTTTTCAAACTTAATCTTTTGTGTAAAAAATATTCTAGAAGGTGTGTGTATGTATGTGTGTGTGTGTGAGAGAGAGAGTGTGTGTGAGAAAGAGTGATCTCTTTATTTGACTTGTACTTCTTTGATTTTTTATGTTGATCATGCTTTATACAATGTTAGCATTTGTATGTCATCTTTATTCTTTTATCAATTTTAAAATTAAATGCTTGTTTCCTTGACATAGAGTTATGCGATCTTGTTGTAAAGTTTTACATTAATTACTAATCCAATATGTAGATTGAATTCTTTCCATCCTCTTCTGTAGGTCATTTCTTTTCTTGATTGTTTCCTTTGTTGTGCCTATATTTTTGTTTGATGTAATTTAATCTTTTAACGTTATTCCATTTTTTTTAATTTTGTGACTCTATTCTAAAAATGCATCATTGAGTTCAACATCACGAAGGATTTTCCCTCTATTTTTATGAGTAGTTTTTGATATTTGTTCATTTTGAGTTGATTGTTATACTGATGGTGAGACATACAGACTATTCCATTATCATTCATTGAAGAGACTATCTTTTCTACAAGATGTGCCTGGGGCTTACCATTTAAAATGAATTATCTGCCAATATATGGGTTATTTTCTATCTCCTATTGTTGTACATTGACTTGTGGATCTCCTTTATGGTAATATGGTATTCTTGGGTAGCCACAACTTCATATATATTTTGATGTACATATTGTGCTGTATCTAGACTTTCTGTTCTTACTCAATATTGATTTATCTATTGGAGCCTGTTCTGGTTCTATATGAGTTCTAGAATTTCATTCTTTCTATTTCTGTAAATGATGTAATTGTATTTACAATATAAATTTTATTGACTCCATCATATGAGCATTTAAAAGTGTCACTTGATTAGATGTCTACTTGTAAAAATATCTAACAAATTAAGACTCTTTGCGGACTACCAAATTTTCCAAAGTTCTCTCGGTATACTTCAAAGTATATAATGTATTTCCACATACTATATTAACAAATACTGTGGATTTTCTTTTTTAAATTATTTTTGTTTTTGCCTATTTGCTAAAACCAGGATATGATAGAGACTTGAAACAAGAGTCTCATCAGATGACTAAATGACATTGTAGAATAATTTATGTTGTAGAACATATATTAATTATTTTACAGTAAAGCAAGTGTTCAGTATATTTCATACAATATTTCATTTTAATCTTTGTTGTTAAGAGGTCAATGTCAAAGCACCATCCTGTTAAAGAAGCTGTGCACTTCCCTTTTATTTATTGCACTAGTTATGCGACCTAGTGTTGTACCTATATAGTCCTCAATAAAAGATATTGTTATTTAATAATTTTTGAGGATGCCATTTGTAAGATAAATTTAATGATATTATTAAGCCCATGGATGACTGTTGCGTGGTGTAGGATAATTGTCTGTATTCTGTCAATCATGTTTTAAGTAAGTGCTGATTGGCCAGGTAGGAAGTATAGGCAGATCAACCAGACAGGAAGTAGAGGTGGGGCGATGAGAACAGGAGAATGCTAGGAAGGAGGAAGCCCATTCCTCCAGTCCTGCCCAGACCACTGAAGAAGCAAGTTGTAATCTACCTAGCTGAGAAAGGTACCGAGCCATGTGGCTAACATAGAAAGGTTTAATATAAGCTACAATAGCTAATAAGAAAACTGAGGTAATGGACCAATCAGCTTTATTAACTTATGGAGATCTCTGTGATTTTCTTTGGAGTTTGCTGGCTGTGAGGTATCGGGTAGAACAGAAACCCCAACAAGCCGGCCCTCATGCTACAGTTGTGGAATAATATTTTTGTTCACTGTGACAATGTATCTCTATGATTGTTTAATAAAAATATGAACAGCCATTATATTTACTCGAAATAGAAATTGACCATCTGAGTATTTTAGTACCTTCTCCAGAAGACAGTGTCTTAAAAGGGTCAATAATGAGATGCAAAGACTTTTGGGTACTGAGTCACTTAAATGAGGCCCATTACAGACCTCATCCTTAGACCTGTTACATTTCTACTTTTCCCAGTCTGTGCTCCCAGGACCTGTTCATCCTACTCTGTCACCTGCTACATACTTTTGCCAGATCAATATTTTCTCAACACAAAATGGACACATCTACAAATATTTTTTTAACCTGTCACTTTTCTCTCATTGATTGATCACTATTTTTCCTTCCCTGATTGAGGCTTTCCCATGACAGCAGTGAGATTTTTCCCTGCCATGATTGTATTATCTTAGGCCTTTTCAATTATCAAGGACTCTTTTCCTTTGCCATCTAGCACCCATAATAGTTATGTCATTGCAGTACAAAGCAGGGCTATAATTTACACCTGACCTAAGCCTATGTGGCAGTGATATTTTATCATACAAATATAACTTATTTAATTCTCATATATTGTAATAATTATACATCAGTATTTCTCAAGGCATAGTTGCCTATAGGATATTTTCCTGGTAAGTTGTTACTTTGGGTATGAGTAAAGGAACCCTACATAAATAAGACATATTGTACTTCTATATTATGATGTAATTATATAGAAATTGTTTTAAATAATATATTTTCATACAATGTATCTGTGTCATATTCTCACCTCATTCCCCACCTCCAACTCATCCCAGAACCATCCATTCTCTATCTCCAAATTCATGTCCTATTTCAGTGTTATTATGTTTAGAATATACTATGTTATATCAGATGTCCTGGTCTTCTGACCATTAAATCACCTTCCTGCCATCCTCAAAATTTCCTTGCAGAAATTGTGTTGTGAGTGTACTAATAGTGGACAGCCATGATCAGTTGACCTCTGTTTTGAGCAGTATTGCTTTCTGTAAGGAATTCTTTCTGCTACGAAAAGAATCTTCTTTGAAAGCTTTACTTTTCTGTGGATACAGGGATAAGTATTTAGAATGCACGTAGAAGTGATACTAGCTTTGGGGAAATAGCAGTTGTAGGTTCTTACTTTTCTGTGGATACAGGCATAAGTATTTAGAATGCACGTAGAAGTGATACTAGCTTTGGGGAAATAGCAGTTGTAGGTTCTTCACATGGTTCCATGGTTTCACTAGCCATGTTAGTTGTCTAGATATAGACAGCCAAGCATGGATTCCTGCATTTGAGCAGGACTTAAGTACACTTAGAAAGCTGTTTGTAGCTCCCAGGATATAAGTGCCACTATTGCACCCTTTGGATTGTCTTGACATTCTGGCATTGTTACAGTTCGTTGACATTACTGCTGGATAGGACTACTTGTTGTTTCTCTGGTTTAGCAGCCTTCATGGCTCCTAAGCTATGAGAGTTAGTCATTAGAAAAGAAGCTTCCAGGTCAGATGCAAATCAATTACTCAAAACACTGACCCAATGTTTGTGTGCTTTCCACAATAGGGTCTCATATTCTTTCTCTGGAAGGTATGAAAGACAATGGTAATTGACTATATTGTTTGGGGGTTCTCTTGACTTCCCTGACCAACGGAAAACTAGGTTGCCAACGACTGGCAGTGATTTCTTGTTAGATACTCTAGGGTCTTTTTTTTCGGGGGGGGGGAGAATATTGTTACCTTAATATATAATCAAAATTAAACTATATGCACATATAATATATATTGTAAGCAATTTTGAGAATGTATAAAATGATACAATTCCCTTTGACATTTTAAAACATCCAAAGTTTTATTTTCTCTTCTACTACCTTCTTTTGTCTTTGCTTCCTCTGCCTCCATAGCTGTTTCTCCCAATTGTTTTTTCCGTTTTCTCTTCATAGCAATTATGTTCTCCTGTCCTCTGTAATTCCCACCCTCAATATCTTTCATCCAATCCATTTGTGTTAAGTGTTAGATAACCATCTGAGTCTAGTTTTTCTTTGTGAAATTAAATAGACACTAGTAATATATTTTCATTAAAACATAGCAATTTGGCTTTTTTATTTCTTTAGACACGGGCTATGGCAGATGTATCAAGAAATCTAACCATATAAATCTATTAGCATAAGAAATGTTAATTAGAATTTTTCTTTAACTTTTGAAGTTTTTATCCCTTCATCTCTTTTTCTTTTTCCCTTTGTCACACTCAGCTCTCTTCTCCATAACGTTATCATTGAATTCTGTATTGTTACTACTTACTTTATTGATAATCACAATTTGCATTTTAACTTTTTTAGTCATCAATAGTGTGGTTAGAAAATTAAATATTTGTGGACCAGATATAGTTTAACGGTTGTACTAGCCATGGGCTTTTTAGAAAAACAAAAATTGGAGAATAAATTGTGTACAGAAAGAGATAAAGAGGACTTTCAAGAATGACTTATAGGCTGTGTCCACAAACAACCAACTGTAGGTGTAGCTCGATGGAAATGTAAAGCCATTGGCCTGCAAATGTACCTGCATTCATGAGTACATATGCAAACACAAATGCACATGTACAAATATTAAAACTAATAATAATCTTTACAAATATTTTTTTTCTTCTAAGGTTTTCCAGTTGTCTATTTCATTGATATATCATCCTCATTCATCTTGGGTTTTTTTTTTGTTTGTTTTTTGATTTGTTTTTTTTTCTTTTTTATTATTTTATAAATAATACTAATCAAATTTCTCACTTCCTCCATCCTCCCACTTCTCTCCTACTCTCCCCACCACCTCCCCCCACACCCTCCAGTCCTAAGAGAGGGCAAGGCACCCTGCCCTGTGGGAAGTCCAAGGCTCTCCCCCCTCCATCCAGGTCCAGGAAGGTATGCATCCAAATAAAATAGGATCCCAAAAAGCCAGTACATGCAGGGAGACATATCCCAGTGCCATTATCATTGGCCCCTCAGTCTTCCCAATTGTCAACCATATTCAGAGGGTCCAGTTTGATCCCATGCTCATTCACTCCCAGTCCAGCTATAATTGGTGAGCTCCTATTAGATCAGTCCCATTGTCTCAGTGGGTGGACCAACCCCTCGTGGTCCTGACATCCTTTCTCATATTCTCCCTCCTTCTGCTCTTCATCTGGACCTTGGGAGCTCAGTCCAGTGCTCTGATATGGGTCTCTGTCTCTATCTCTATCCATTGCAGGACAAAGGTTCTATGGTAATATTCAAGATAATCATCAACCTGACTAAGGAACAAGGCCAGTTCAGGCACCCTCTCCTCCATTGCCCAGTGTCCTAGCTGGGGTCATCTCTGTGGACTCCTGGGAAACCTTCTAGAGACAAGCCTCTTGCCAACCCCAAAATGGCTACCTCAATTAAGATATCTCCTTCTCTACTCCCATATCTGAACTTCCTCTATTTCAACCATCCCACTCCCCCAAGCTCTCCTCAACCCTCCCCTTCTCTTCTCTCTCTCCCCTTCTCTCTATCCCCCCGCCCCCATGCTCCCAACTTTTGCCTGGTGATCTTGTCTCCTTCCAACTTCCAAAAGAATTTATATATTTGGGGGGGGCGGGGGAGATCATCTTAATTCTTAGCTTCTCTAGGATCATGAACTATAAACTCAGTGTCCTTTGTTTAAGGCTAGAATCTACTAATAAGTGAGTATATACCATATTCATATTTTTGAGTCTTGGTCATCTCACTCAGGATGTTTTGGCTCAGCCATTAAAGCCTAGGCTCACAATCAAAAATCATCTTTGGTTTTTATTGTCTGGCATCGTATTTATTTTTATTGTTTTAAACTGCAAATGATTTTTAATTGTCTGGTCATAGAAATGAGCAAAGTTAATTCCAAAGTAACTGAAGTTAAATGTATGCTAACTTTATTATCTAATGTTTAAAAAGCAATGCTGTTAAAAGACAGTTTGTACTTTTCAAAACAATTAATAACCAACACTAGCTTTGATGAATTACTTAATATAAATTAAATAATAAAACATAATGCAATATAGCCATATATAATTTAATTTATATTAGATCATATAGCAAAATGTAATACAGACATATATATATATGTCTATATTAAAATCTGTCTTACTCAATAATTCTCATTTCATTGACTTAATTTTAACTGTTATTTTTGATATACATTTTTCTTGACTTATTTTATCCTTTGTAATATACAAAGCACGCAGAACTCCCTCCTGACTGCTTGCTAGATTTACTATACATTTTAATTATATATGCACTATAATTAAGTGCTAAATAAATTACTATTTTGCTTTCAAACTTCAATTTTCCTCACATGTAATAAAACATCAGGTGATGTGGGAGTGATTTCTTTCTAATCTGTTGCTTTGATTGGTTAAGTAATAAAGAAACTGCTTGGCCTCTGATAGGGTAGAATTTAGATAGGCAGAGTAAACAGAACAGAATGCTGGGAGAAAGAAGCCTAGTCGAAGAGTTGCCATGATTCTCCTACTCCAGACAGACGCAGGTTAAGATCTTCCCTGGTAAGCCACCTCGTGGGCTACACACATTATTAGAAATGGGTTAGATCAATATGTAAGAGCTAGCCAATAAGAGGCTGGAACTAATGGGCCAAGCAGTGTTTAAAAGAATACAATTTCCGTGTAATTATTTCGGGTATAAAGCTAGCCGTGTGGGTGGCCGGGTGCCAGGAATGTAGCCCACCACTCATATTACTACAATCAGGGATAGAAAGGTCTATGAATTTACTTCTATTCCTCTTGTAGTATTCTGTATTTCTTTGTAGAAACTGGAGTTTCTGTTCACTGGCCAATCTATTCCCTGAAACACATTCAATGCTATACTTTGGTCTAGTTCTAACAGTCAGCTGTTTCAAGTAGAAATCATAGGTATGTTAGCGTTCTTGCTGCTGTCCCCTGCATCTCCTGCTCACTTCTATGGCGGTCTTAATGATTTTGTCATTTTCTTAGGGTACATGAAGTTTGTATAAAATTGCATTGCTCAAAATATATATCCAAATTCATGATTGTGAATATATCTGAGTTTGAGTATATCTAAATTCAGTACTGGGATATTTTGTGTTTTTAAATATGTAAGTTTTCTATTAATTCTTCAAACTTTGTTAACCCCTTTCTCAATTCTAAAATGTCACTTATGAGTATTAGACTGTTGTAAATCTACTTTTATCTGCATTCACTCTATTTCTGGAAGACAGAGAGACAGATCAGCTTTGTATCTGATGACATCTGACTTTTTAAAATCTCTCCTCTGAAATTCCTCGTCTGCTTTTATATGACACTATCATAAGAACTCCAGTGGAATCTTTTAAATTGGTTATTTAAAATTATATCTGTACCATTGACATTTCTAGAAGGTCAACTCTAATTTATTTTCATATATCTAAATATTGAAGAGTGTGATATGTGCATAATATATAAAAATCAAATCATTTACTGAGCTAGTGTTGCTTATTAGTATTTTTGACAAAATGAAAATAGTATGTTAGCATAATTGCTTTGAAACACATATGTACTAAAAATTCTAATCATTAGACTTTAATTTATAAGAAGTAAAAATATAATTATATATTACTGACTTGACTATAATGTGTTTGTTTTTCTGTATATACTTAGTCTAGTTTTAAACAGACAACACTACCATCTATCACTTCATAAAATATGCCAGCAGAGAGAAATAGAATGGAATTAATTTAAATTTTTATCTCCTGGCTATAGACAACAAATAAATTTAACTCTAAATTGCTCAAAATGAAATGCATGTGACTTAACCTTGAGCTTTGAATTAGCCAAATTCTAGTAATATAATCATCACATATTTTACAATTGTTGTATTGAAGAAAATAAATCGCTCCATTACTGTGCTCAGCTTTCCTTCTGATGGATATGCCTCTCCTCGTGGCACCATGATTCTGTAATGTGGAAATGCCCTGAAGGAAATAAGCATGGTCTTCCATTTCTCCTCTCGGCACCATGATTCTGTAATGCGGAAATGCCCTGAAGATAGTGGGCATGCTCTTCCATTTCTTCTCACGGCACTATGATTCTATAATGCGGAAATGCCCTGAAGACAGAGAACATGGTCCTCCATTTCCACCACTCTAAACTTTCAAATGTTGTTAAGCACACAGCTTCGATTTTGAACATTTGTTTTACTTTTCCTCTTAATAGAACGTTAAAATGAAAACTTCTCTTGAACACTAGAAATCTCATATTCGATCTATAATCTGTGAAATCATTTGAAAGCATTGCACACTAAAAATATGCCTTCTTGAGTCATCTAGCAGTGCTTAGGAAGCTTAATATTCCAGAGAGAACCAAATATTTCATTCTGAAGGAATGCTTCCTAATTGGCCATAAGTATCTAACTTATCATTTTTAGTTCTTATCCTTTTGCTGGGATAAGAAAATGAATTTTAGTATGGCAGTTACCTATTTTTTTAGAAACCTCTGAAAGGTAATGCTACATAGAACATGGGCATGCTGGCTTTAACATTAATTTCATGAAATGATTAGTAATTTTTATTACTTTAGTTTTGATAGGTTAAAATTCAATATGGGCAGGGACTACTAAGAATGTCATTTAAAATATGATTTTATCGGTTATGTGAACTCTTTTTTTTTCCATTAAGCCATTGTTCTTTCAATCCTGAAAATTCCATTTTTGCTACTTATGAAGCCCTAAATATGAATGAGGCATTGCATTTGCATACTATTAGCTGTGTAAATATGAAGAGGAGCCCTTGAATACCATCTCAGGCTTCAACACCAAGTCCTGACTACAGGGATGTAACTTAAGTAAGCAGATACTTTTTAAGACCTGAGAAAACTCTAGAAATGCTAAAAGATGTGGTGACTTAAGGCAAAACTGAATAAAATAAGGTGATTGAGTCTCAAAAGAAGTTAGATGAATTTTCACTGTTGTAAGCATTTTCATCATTATTACTTTCTCTAAACTCCCAATGTTGACCTTCCCAGTAAAATTAGCAATGTGAACACTCGTGACAGCTGGTGCTTATTTCTAACATGAAATATGGAAAACATAGCTGCAGTCCTGACCCTCCTCTCCTGATGTCAGGCAGAAACAGTTCAGTGCAAACTCTTCTTTGTATGCTCCGTGGTCACTAAACTTTCTTGTGACCATTAGCCACACTCCTTTTCCTGCCATTGTGGTTCATTTTAAAAATAGAAAAGAAATATAAAAGAAGTATTTTCTATGTTAAATAAATCTCAGCTTCGACTTCACACTTATGTTAAATGTCTCACAATTTTATGTATCTTAAAGGTTAGCAATTTCAAAAGACTTTTACGTTCTATTTGCTATAGCTATACATCCTACAGTTATTTACTGTAACTGAATATTATCCATCTTCTGTTAAGTAGCTTAGAAATTATTTATTTACTTTAATTTTATGTGTATGAATGTTTGCTTGTGTATACACACACACACACACACACACACACACACACACACACACCACATACTGGCCTGCTGCAAGGGGAGGCCAGAAAGGAATTTACGTTGCCCTGGACTTGCATTTCATACAGTTGTGAATGGCCATGTGGGTGCTGGGACTGAACCCGAGACAAACAAGAGCCCTAAGTGTGTTTTACAGCCTAACCATCTCTTTTTCCCCCATATGGAGATTTCATTTTTTTCTTCTCCATTTATTTCTTACAAGGACTACATTTTGTTTATAGGCTTCCCTCTCCCCAAATTCTCCCATATTCTTTCCACCTTTATACACTTTAAGTAGAGTTTCCTTTTTATAAATCTTTGATTATATTAATATCTTCTTTTCTATTTATTTGTCTAAAACTTATATGTGTCTCAAATTCTGATGTTTCTCTCAAATTGATATTTTAGAAGAAGTCTTCTGATCTCTACCTTAAAATTCGCATGCCATTTAGTAAACTCTTTGAATATGTTCATAAGATGCTTCTCCAGGCTGCTTCTCATAAATAAGTATCTACCAGGTCCTCATCAATTTTGCTGTGGTTTACTTACATGGCCATCATATTGTCTCTCACTCACTACTGAAACTGTTCCCAAGACCTGTAATTATATCCATTGTTATATAGCAACATGCATTTCACAGTAATGACATTAACAATTAAATTTGCCCTTTTTTTCTTCTGACACCGATTCACTAATTTCCAAAGGTTAAAGTAGTTGAGGATTCCTTTATATTGCCAATTTGGCTGTTTTTCTTTCTTTCTTTTCAGAGGCCCATTTGATGACCTCAGCTCATTTTTTCGTGTTGATCTTCGAGTCTTGAATCTTTTGTTCTATTGCTTATGCACATCTGCTTACTCTTTGTTCCTCTCACCCTCTTTTCTCCAATATGCCTTTTATTTGTCGGTGTTGGAAAGAGAATTGCTGAATGAAGCATTTTCTCACTTAGTCCTTTTGTCAACTTTTGAGGTGAAATACACTTAACATAAAATTAATCAGTTTAATGTGAATAATTCAATGGCTGAGTTATTTTGGTTGCTATGCCTAGGAGAGTTATGAACAAATGTCTTAATCAGTACTGATATGCCGTCATTACTGGGGTGTCCCTTGACATGACTGTAATATCTATAATATTGTAGAGGGCACATAGAAGAACCACTTTAGAGAGCGTTTCAGGGAAGAGCATATTCTTTATTCCATGTGAGTAACTACTTACATAGTGAGAGCCTCAGTTGTGTTTGGTTAGTTGGTCTATTACCTTGGATTGGATGGTGAGCATTTGCAGTGGTTCTTAGAAGTTGTTCCACTGTGAAGAATTCATGTGGATTAAAGTATACACCAGTGATTTGGGATTGCATATGTATATGTCATGTATCAATTAATTCAACATTTAAATAAGTGCCTGATATTACTCCCCCTTTCCATCCAAGCTTATGTATTGCTGCATAATATCTTCATTTCCATTAATATGTTCATAGATTGCTGTCAATGTGTCATCAAATGACAATTTATGAATTTTATTTATATAAATATACAAACATGTATGGGTACATGACATATATATATAATAGACATGAAAGTAATATTATTACATGAAAGACATATTATTACAGTATTCTATATTGTATAGATGTGAGATACTTCTACTTCTTTTGTTTATTCAGATTTTAAAAAATAACTAATAGGCATCCCTCCATTCCACTTCAGAAAGCTATCGTCTGTCTTTCAAAGCTGAAGGTTTGGGAAATCCCTGAACATTGCACCCAGTGTATATTGTACACTTCATTTATCCTTTCTGTCACTTATCTATTCCCCCAAACCACCCAAGGCAGCACTGCTTCCATTATTCCTGAAAGCAACCCTCGCTGCTTAAAAGGAAATCGTTTTTGTCTTGAAAACACACTTACAAGAAACATTATTCAAAATGAGCAAGTTGTCTTTTTGTATTTAGGAATACAAATGTACAAACATATATGTGTGTAACATAGTATAGAAAGGATGCCTTGAATGTCAAAGAGAGCAAGAATGGGTTTATGGGATGGTTTGGAGGAAGGAAAGTGAGGAAAGATATGAGGCAATTATGTTATAATTTCAAAAAAGATAGAAGAATTAATTTTAGAAATCTAAAACCATGTGTTTATTGGTAGAAATTTTAATGGTAGAAAAATGAAATAGCCTTTCCTTTTCTCTTCAAGTTAAGTAATTTGTTGCTGTGTGCAGTCACCATCTTCCTTAAAATGTTCATGAAAATCAACAACCCTTGTTCTTTTGTTTCATTCTATTAGCAAACCTGTTTTTTTTATTTTTCAGACATAAATTAAGAGATAATTAATTAATTAGTATTTTATTACTTCGAAATACTTTTTCTAGACAACAAGTTATAAGATTTTGGCACTTGGCATTAATTCAACAATACATTAGTTATTAAATGTTAAGACACATTTATTAAATATTAAATATACTAATACATTACCGAGAGGAAAAGAAATCAACTAGTCAAAAAAACAAAAACAAAAAACAAAAAACACAAGAATAATACTTTGCCACTGTTTTTTAATCAGCAAAAGTCTTAGAGTAAAAACACCCAATGGAAACACGGGTCTTATATTTTTCTTTCTCTGCTTCTCACATAATATACAGATATTGCAGTGAAAAATACTTCATTAAATCCAAACCTAAAGCATCAAATGAAAGGTTTTCTTATTAAATTAATTGATTTTTATGATCATTGCCTTCTATATTTGCAAAATAATAAAGAAAAACTCTACTTACTGATGTATGTTATGAAGAAGATCAACTAAGAAAGCACAGAGGATGTCCTCGGACAAAATGAACACTGATGTCTACTATTTATCAACACTGTGACTATTCTTATGGCTTCACACATATCACAATAATAGGAAATAAAAACAAAAAGGAAAAACCATAGAAAAATGATAAAATCAATGGCAGACCTTTAGATTAAAAACATAGAATTAGAATTCATATCTTATGGAATTTGAAAGCAAGCAAAACATCTGCCTTTGTTTAATTGTCATATTGATGTTCCACGTTAAAGAAACACAAAATCATGTTCACACAAACCGCAAAAATGGGATCAACAGATTGTGTGTGTGTGTGTGTGTGTGTGTGTGTGTGTGTGTGTGTGTAAAAAATATAGTCAAAGAGAAAATGTTTATCAGCTTGAGAGTAGAGGAGCATGAAAGAAGGTCTGGGAGGAATTGAAATGAAACGTGGAAAATGATGTAATTATAGTTCAATTAAACGTTACAAAAAGAAAGTAAGTGATTTTGAAATTGATGTGTTTAGAAAATGTATATGTATAGTAAATATGCGGATTTACCTGGCTAAATAACCATATAGATCGGCATGGTGTATTAATGAAATATTTATTAGCTGTGTTCGTAGATAGTTAAATAAGTAAGCTATATATTTTGACAAACAGATAATAGCAAAAGTATAAATACATACAATTTGCTAAAAGATGTCCAGGATTATGGGTCAGTTTTCTCTCATCACACTTTGTGCTGCCAGCATGATCTTTCAATTTCATATCTTTCTTGAATAACAAGACACTTAGCTTTTCTAGATAACTGATACAATCAGAGGTTGTTGTTTCATGTCTAATCTATTTGTAGGGAATCTGAGCCACATGCAGAGCCTATGAGACCCACTGCTGAATTAGGTAGGAAGCTCGAAATGTCCCCTGCTTCTAAAAATCCTCTTGGAACTACACGTGCTAGACCACAGGAAAGCTTTATGCAGTTACCTCAATGTATTTTTTAGACACAATGTTGACTTCTCCTCGAGTACGGTACTGTCATGCTCTGTCAGAATTAAATCAACCTTAGAAGGTGTATTAATCAGCATTTCCATCATCTATTCATCTTCATATTTTATCATATTTTGCCTGTGGCATTTTCATAATGAGGTTAAAGTCACTGTCAGATTAGAATAAATTGTTTAATTAATTTTCCTAACATTATTAAAAGTCATCAACTCCATTACTATTATTATGAATGAAAATATAAATACATCAGAAAAGTGAAACATTAATTGATCTTGTTATAGTAATGATTTTAATAAAATGCATCAAATACTTAATTTGAGCCTACTTACTGTGTAATTTCTAGGAGGCATTTAACCTAGAAAATTATTATCTCAATACATATTTCATTATTTTTTGCCTATTTAATAAGTACAAGTGCAAACACATAAAATGCCATGGAAGAAAAAGGAAATACAAAAAGCTAAAGACAAACATAATAGACTACTTGATACTGAGAAATCAGCAAGTTTTGGAAATTTTCAATTTTAAAGAAGTATGGATCATTTTCGAAGCAGCTAGAAAAGAAAGTTCAATAAGGAAAGTAGAATCCATGAACTCACAGAAAATCCTTGACTCCTGCTCGGATACAATTAGTTCAGTTACTAGACTGTTAATTTATCACTGTCAAACATTTTCATTAAAAATGAAGAAGTAGAGAACATGTTTATCAAATTACAGCTCAAATAATATGTACATAACCTATTTCGTTTCAAGCTCCATAACTCATGTGTCCAGGAGGGTGGTAACAATCATAAGGTGGGGATGGAGACGAGCAGCTAAAAAACCAGTCAAGAGGAACATAATTTGTATTTCAGACGGTTTTGCTTGTTTTTGATGAATTAAAGTTGCCTTTTTTTATATGTAATTTAAACTAACATAAACAGGAATTATTCCTGAATAAAGTTCCTTTTAATCATCTAGGATTTGGAATAGTACATCAAATAGGATTTTGGAAGATAAGGAAGTGGTTCCTTATCTTCGTGAAATTATGAAACAGGTCTTTATTTAACCACAGTTCTGCAAAGGAAGATGGTGCTGCCGGCCACCATCATATTTAGTGAGAGACCTGCTTAAAGACAGAGTAAACTCGAGTATATACCAGTCATCTCCAATTCTAATAAACCTAATCATTAACATCACATGTAATATCCCAAATGCAGCCCTGAGAATACAAATATGAAATGTAATATCTATAATATGATTGCAGGAAAATAGAAACAAATGAATGGCAAAATAAATACATGGGAGGCAATTTTCCTCTAATCTTTCAACTTTCTTTTCTTTTGTTTTGTTTTTGAGTCAGAGTTTCTCGACGTAGCCCAGTCTCACATTTCCTAATATCCAGCATTAGCAGTCAATTTTTCAGATATATTTACATACTAGGATAAAATGAAAACTTGGTTTTCTCTCAGCCATTCTTAATCATGACAAAAGACAAATTCCGCGCTTCCGCAGACATATTTGCTGATCTTTTCCCCAGAAGGGATGACAGTTGAAGCTGCCATCGGTTCTCAGAGGCAGCCATTTCTCACCTGTGCTGCATCCATTGTATAAGGAGGCAATATCAGCTGTCTGTTTAATATCTTATACAATCTGCTGTTCCAGGAAGCTGTAATTTGTTAGTATTGTTGCAGGCAATCTGTTGCCTAAATCTATTTTGCTCCTTTCTTCTTATTTGACAAATCTATCAATTAGTACAAGCCTAATCCAATAACCATCAAAAATTGCTATTAGGGTAAGTTTTATTGCTTAATATAAGTGGCACAGTGATATTTGAGAATTCTAACTATTCTGGTTTTTGGAGGCAAAGATATTTGATTATCAGTTTATCTGTATGCATGTGTGGGGAGGTCTGTTTGCTGATGTGGGTGTCTTTTTGTGTTTGTCTGTATTCTATGCATATGTAAGCACAGGTATGTTTGTCTGTCCCCCTTTTTTTTTTTTTTTTGATTTTTGAGACAGGGTTTCTCTGTAGCTTTTTGGTTCCTGTCCTGGAACTACCTCTTCTAGACCAGGGTTACCTCGAACTCACAGAGATCCGCCTGCCTCTGCCTCCCGAGTGCTGGGATTAAAGGCGTGCGCCACCACCGCCCAGCTTGTCTGTCCATTTTTATATGACTATAAGGGATGACATTAATTATCTTCGTCTCTCAGTATATGCATAGGCAGGTACTCTCATTGAACCTGAAGCTCTTGATTTCATATAGACCAAATGGCCGGTGAAAACACCTTCAGGTCTCCGATTCTCAGTCTTGGGTACATCAGGTGTGTTTTCTTGCCTTCTGATATGCATGAGAGCTGGGGATTTTTAATTTGTGTCCTTATGTTTAAACAGCAAGTGCTTTTACGCGCTGACTTATCAGCAACCCTCCAAGTGATGAAATTTTAAGTATGTAAGTTAATGATGTGTTACATATGCATTGCATTGGAACAGCATCCAGCAGGACAACACAGAATTTTTATCAAATTCACATTTCTCTATGAAGCACTGCCCTCAACTGTTTAATATCTTGTCCCACCTTTGCCAAACACTAACTTGTTTTCGTCATTATCCCATATTCTATAGAATTATGTATTAATGAAATCATATAGTTTGTATAGTATGCATTGTTGTGTTTTTGAGTCATTTTAGTCATCATGATTTATATCTTGACATACCAGCCGTTTTGCCCCCTTTTCTGGATTGTATCATGTTGTATTGATATACCACAGTTTACCTATGATTTCAGAAATATTTGTGTGGTTTCAAGTTGTCAGTTAATGTAAAAAATATTATATTAGAAGACAAACTTGTAAAGCCATATGACTTTACTTTTCCTTAGAAAGCGTATATGGGTTAGATGGTTATATGAGAATTGGATTTTTGAATATACATATCACAGATAAACCATTTACAAATTAGATGACTCACTGCAAGACTACCAATGAATTCCAATTAGTGCAACATCCTTGTCAACACTTGGTTTCTTCAGATGTTTGAAACTTAGCTAATTAGTTATTTTAATAGATGCATGCTGACATCTTGTGATTTTAACTTGTTAGCAATTAAGCTGAACATACATTTCACCTGTTCATTTTCTGTCTGTACAGCTGTCTTCTCATGCATAAACCAAGAATCCTATACTTGTCCATGAGATTGGATGTCTCAGTTGGCCTTCAGTATATGTTGGATTGTAAAGAACTATGTTTGAGTACCAGTGAAGGAATGCCTCAGCAGCAGGACAGATGAACTTTCCAGCAACAGTACAAACAAGCAGGAAAAAAGAAAAAAGCTTCCTTTCTCCATGACATATTTATGCAGACTGCCGCCAGAAGGCATATTTATGGTGGCTCCTATCATCTTAAATGATACAATCAAGAAAAATATGCTTCAAACCTGTAGAAACACCTGAATAATACAGGCTATTGCCAAGTATATTGACTACTCACCACAACTGAGTAAAGCCCTAATGTTGAATGCATTAACTAAAAGGGAAGTTGAGCTGGTGCCTAAGTAGGAGGTTCATAACCTACACACTATTATTCCTATTAACTAAAGGTACCCTTCACACTAGCAAAGGAGAAAGGTAATCATAAATGTACCTCAGCTACAAACCCTACAACATACAACAGGGTTCTGCCCATAAGACAAACTGTTACAAGAATTGTAGTGATATTTTGTTTGCTTTTTAATGAATAAAGCCTGCTCTAAGATCAAAGTGCAGAGCTAAGCCATTAGAGGCCTGATGTGTTGTGGCATACACCTTTAATTCCAGGAAGACAGAGACAGAGCGAACTTGGTTAGTTCAAGGCCACCCCGGGCTACACAAGATTGAATGTTTCTAAAACAGAAACAGAGCTCACACAAAGGTTATCCCAGCACTTGGGATAGGAGGAGAATACAAGGCAGGAGGAGACAGGAGCTCAGTGCAGTCTGAGGTTTGATGGAGACACATGCAGTCTGGAGATGCAGTCTGACATGATCTTCCGTTCATTCTGAGCATTGGTAGAGGAAAAGAACTCTCCAGTAGCCTATCTGCTTCTTTGACCTTCAGCTTTAACTCCTATATCTTACTCTGGGCTTTTATTATTAAGACCAACTAGAATTTGTGCTACATCTGGCACCTAATAATTAGGGTATGAATTCAAGAAAAACTCATTTGCCTGTGGCTTTGCAGCTACTGGCAAAGGTCAGAGCTATATGCAGCCAGAGTCACGAGTTAAGTTTTTCTTTCTTCTCTCCTGGTTGGCTTTCACTGGACTTTCTTGGTAGCTTCATTGGACTCTGGTTAGGCTTTTCTTGTTCGCTGCAGCAGTATTCAACTTTACTTCTTCATTGTAATCAGCAGCAAATTTGGTGAGAAAATTGATAATTCTTAAAGGGGGGAATTAGTCCAAAGAGAGAGTTTTCTTCAATATAAAAAAAATGGTAAATGCAGTTACAATAGAAAAAGTTAGGCCTCTGTTTGATTAAATAATATATGATTTAAATGGAAAAATTAAATTAAGGGATAATTAACTTAATGGGCTTGACATACTGTTAATTATCCTTTGATAATCTTTGTTGCGGTTTTGATAATTCTTGGTTTATCTCTTAAAGGGTTGTTTGGTATGAATTCCAAGATACAGGCCTTAAAAACTTAATAAAACAGATCATAGGAATATTTAAATTCAGGTACAGTAACTTAAAGGAGAACCAATTTTAGACTTGCACTATAAGCATAGAGAGGAACACCCTAAGGTTTTCAGCCAGCCAACCATAATATATCCATTAACCCTACAGGAATTGCCAAATAATATAGGCTCTGTAAGAGATGAATGTGTTCCCATGGCAATGTTGGATTTAAGGGGTTTCAAGGAAGCGATAGTCTCATATGGTCTGCATTCACAATTTGCAAAGCAGATGTTAAACTCATGATGAATTTGTAACCAAATTATTAAAGACTGGAAAAACATGGTTACGACATTCTTAGAGCCTGGTCCACAACTACAATGGAGGACCTGGTGGGAATAAGAGACTAAGACCATCGAACATCTGATAGAGCTAAAGGTATGGAATTTCTCCCAAGATCAACTTCTTGGAGAAGGAGACTATGGTACTATATAAATACAATACTTATATTGTGACCACACCCTGGCTTTATGTCATGCAATATCTTTGAATGCTTGTGATGAAATTGAAGTAGGAAATAAGATTGAGTCATTTACTATGGGTCCAAAAGGAAACTTCACTGATTTCTCACAAAAATTAACAGTAGCACTAAATACAATAATGCCAAATTCAAAATTTAGGCAAATAATACTTTAATCTCTGGCCTTTGAAAATGCTAATTCTCAAGGTAAAAAGATAATTAGTCTTTTAAAGGCAACATTAGTCAATAGGGTTTTTCCAAAGTTCTTATTTGGAGTTCTGACCAAAATGTTGTGAGAAAGTGCAACATTTCAGCAGTTGGAACCCAAAAATCAGTATTATAGTAGCATTATCAGCATCATGATGTCATCTCAACCAGGCGGAGTTGTTGCTGTGGGCCCCATCTTCTTCCTCGAAGCTTCAAAGATTACTGCATGAATAGGATCTCTAGGAAACTCTACTTTTTTGTTTTGTAAAACTTAAATATTATTATTATAGACATATATTCAATAAAAAATACAATATAAAGAAAATAGTTATGGATAAAGTAAATTTTTTTTCCTAAATTCTTTCTTCTTTTTGTCCCATAACAGATAGCTCCTGACATGAGACTGAAACTCTGAATTTTTCTTTTAACAACATGCTTGGATTTAAAGAAGGACAGAGCCATTGTCCAACTATAATGCCAACTTTCTCTATATATTCATATATGAATATATATATATGTGTGTGCGTGTGTGTGCGTGTGTGTGTGTGTGTGTTTATCACCTGTCCTCATAAGTCATATTCCTTTTTTCTAGATGATATATATTGGATAGTTATTTTTCCCTCTGTCAGCATCCAAACATCCAGGGTCTCTTGGATTTTTGAAGATATGTATTTTCCTCTAAAAACAAGAACAGAATCCTGCCACAACCCTATATGGTTTCATTACCACCTGTATGATTGTCACCTTTGTGGATGAGCTATCTTTTCTCTTTCTCAAGAGATCTCTCCCTTTCGAAGTAAATCTTTATTAATTTTGATGGTATTTTTAGTTTTTCTTCTCTTGTGGAAACAAGAGCAAAACCCCTTTTACAATAGTACATATTTTGATCTCCATTGTGTGGTCAACACGTCCTTAAAATATAACAGTTGATTTAATTCAGAAGTTTTCTTTTCTATTATCCAATGTCTCTCTGCTGTTGTCATTCCTTTCTCATTAGCATTAAGAAAATTTTAGATTTAAAGCACTATGCAATCTATTTCTTGGGGTATTTTCCACCCCTTTCTGTTTGTTTAGCATATACTTTAATGTTCAATTTGACCTATCTATAACTGCCTGACCTATTGGATTTTTTTAAATTTCCTGGTGAGACATGTTCTCCAGAGAAACTGGGAAAGATTGGATAATGTTCATTATGGGGGCCTGCTAGAGGCTCCTCAAGAAGTTTCCTGATAGTATTGAGTTGTTTTGTCTGTCTTTTGTCGACCTATATTGGTCCAATGTCAGCTTTTGCCACATCTCCAACGTATACCTGAAGGCTGTGCCTGCATATTCTTGCAATTACCAAAGGAGATTATTATTCCTAGTGATGTATTAAGAGCAGCGAGGCTGCGTCCCTGGCACCCGGCTGCCCGCATGGCTAGTTTATGCCCCGAAATAACTACATGGAAACTGTATTCTTTTAAACAATGCCTGGCCCATTAGTTCCAACCTCTTATTGGCTTGCTCTTACATATTGACCTAACCCATTTCTAATAATCTGTGTAGCCCACGAGGTGGCTTACCAGGGAAGATCTTAACCTGCAGCTGTGTCAGGAGTGAGAATAATGGCGACTGCTTGACTCAGCTTCTTTCTCCCAGCATTCTGTTCTGTTTACTCCACCTACCTAAATTTCTGTTCTATTAAAGGGCTAAGGCAGTCTCTTTATTTAACCAATAAAATCAACACAAAACAGAAGACTCCCACATCATCCTAGGAATTCCTTATCTACAATCCCGTCTCAGATGTTCTATTCTACCACAACTAAAACATTTGGCATTTTGATGTCTCCATTGGAAATTGCTTCTCCTACCCAAGCTTCAGTATTGTAGTCAAACGTCTCCACATTCATTGTATGCAAGATCCATTCATCTATTTGTGCTGATATGGCCTTTAAAGGCCCAAGGATCTTTTAGCATTCTAAATTGGCATTCTCAAAGTCAAAGATTCTATTAGTACATGTATAGCATCTGGGTCTGTTACTCCTATTTGTACAGCCTTAGTTGATCTTTGTAAAAAATCACTAAAGGGTTCTCTCTGACCCTGTCTATCCCTAATATATGATTTAATTCTCTTTCCTAGTTCCTAAATCCTGTACCAAGCATTTAAGGCTGCTGTGCTACATTGGGACAAGGTATGTTCATCATAAAGAGCATGATCCTGAGGATCAGAGTAATGTCCCTTGGCCAGAATTTGATCTTGGGAAATCTCAAGTCCTTTTGCTTTTCCCTATTGTTCTAAAATTTTTGCTTCTTCCCTCCAATAACATTTTCAAAGAAGCAATGGTTCATTTTCTAGGACTGCTGAGATTAATTGAAACCAATCTTGTGGGGTTTACTATTGCCTGAAGCCCATGATTTGACCATTTCCCTAATGAATAATGAATATATTTCATTATCAACTATTGCTTGTTTAATTTCCTTTAGATCAGCCATATGCATGGGTTCCCATTTATGTTCTTTTACTAACGTAGGGTACTTTGTACCAGATGTTCTTTCCAAGGAGGTCACTGGATAGGAAGTGAGAACTCTGGTAAGCTATCCCAGAGTTTAGTACATACTGATGAGGCTAAATTCTGTCTTTGTACCTTTTGTTACTGGTTATAAAATTTGATAATTTTCTCAGTCTTTTCAAATTTTTTACTACTGTCTTTTATGAAATCTGGATCTCCTGTTTGGTGTTCTGTTCTAAAGCCCTCTTTGAGAATTCCAAGATGTGAAGCCTGTCCAGTAAAGATAACGTCTTATCATTGAACTTAATTTTTATAGCACACATATTACCTTCCTGGAGAGACATTATATCCATCAATCTATCACAACTGTTCAATGGATTCTGATTAATACATTCAAAAGTATGAATTCTCTCAAACAATTTCTCAGCATCCTCTGTCATTGACTGGGTTTTATTTGTTAAATTGGTCACATCCTTCTATGGAGTGCTGAATTTCCCTATTAGTTGGTAATTATCAGTCTGTACAGACGGTGTCATTTCTAAAAGTGCCTCATTCTTGGTCCTATTATTAAACCATCTTTTTAAGGAGAAAATATAAAAGACAAAGCTAATACTGAGAATCAAATAGAGGGATGTAGAAGGGGAATGTTATAAACTTTGCATAATATCAAACATGGTATAAGTGAAAACGCTGTTGAACTCTTTATTGCCAAGTCATCTGTCATCTGTTCTTTTAAATTATAAATCTCACCTGTAATTAGTTGGAGTAGTTGCAATAACCACTGGCGGCCAGTAGGTGTCGTGGCACAGTTATAGCCATGTAGCTAGCTTGAACTTGGTTATAGTGTTAGATTCTGAAAAAATATGTTCAAATTAAAAAGAGTTATTCAGTATAAATCATGGACTGTGCACTTTGCGGAGGTCCTTGAGTGGTCAGCAGCCACACAGTCACAAGGACATCAAGACAGCCATGCTGACAGAGGCACCCAAGTATGATGGGGAGAGTCTTCTGGCTTGTGTTAATTTCATTGGTTAAATAATAAAGAAACTGCTTGGCCTCTGATAGGACAAAAAATTAGGTAGATGGAGTAAACAGAACAGAATGTTGGGAGAAAGAAGCTGAGTAAAGGAGTCGCCATGATTCTCCCACTCCAGGCAGACACAGGTTAAGATCATTCCTGGTAAGCCAGCTCGTGGGCTACACAGATTATAAGAAATGGGCTAGTCCAGGTGCGAGAGTTAACCAAGAAAAGGCTAGATATAATGGGCCAAACGGTGTTTAAAAGAATACAGTTTCCATGTAATTATTTCGGGTAAAGAAATTATTTCGGGTAAAGCCCGCCGCTCCTACTACTACACAAGTAAGCCTGCATCCCACCTGGGCTTCCATGGGGTGCTGGAAAAGCTGGACCCACAAGTCAGTTGTGCATCCACCGGTGGCACAGGTGTTTGAGGACCCAGAGTGGCTCTGAGATGCCACCAGGGCTAGTGGCTCCTCAGGATCACCATGCCCAGATTTCATACCAAAATCCACCACACAGAGCATGTGAGCAGCTGGCTGGAGCCGTGGGGCACCTAAGTCCCGCATTGGGTACCAAATGCTGAATTATCTCAGATTGAGAAATAACCAGGCTAGCTAAAAGATAGAGAAATTATATTTTTCTTTATTATGAGGGGCAAACTCTAAAAACAGGAACAAGAAGTCCAAGCTTAGCTGTATAGAACAGGAACCAAAGAGAGAGAACAGCTGGGTCATGTGACATTTTTCTCTGGGTACCCAGACAGCCACACCCTATATGGTCTCACCTCTCAAAGACAGTTGACTGACAAAGATTCCCCATCATTATAGTGCTAAACATATTTCAGGTAGAACAACATAATCTGACAGGGCAGGCAGTTATAAAAATATCAAACCTAGGTGATGGTATGCACCTTTAGTCCCAGCATACAAAGAGCAGAGGCAGGCAGAACTCAGTGAATTTGAGGCCAGCCTGGTATACAGAGCGAGTGCCAAGACAGGTTGAAAAGCTACACAGAGAAAACCGGTCTCAAAAAACCAACCAAACAAAAAAAGAAATATCAAATAGAACTCTGAAGATTGTTAAGTAAATATAAAAAGATGAGATGATAAAGACCACAAGAAATAGATTGCATAATAATTTATTAATTTTGAATTTTACAAATGCTAATAAGAAAGGAATGACAACTTTCAAGAAACTTTGGATAATAATAAAAACTGTGAAATTAAATCAGTCAGTATACTTTAAAGATATGTTTACCTCAGAATGGTAACCAGGACATGTGTTATGTTGGGAAAGAGGTTTTGTTTTTGCTTGCACAGGAGAAGAAAAGTTATGGGTACCAAAAAAATTATTAAAGGTTAGATTTAAACAATATAGATCTCTTAATTAGAAAAAAAATGATGATAGCATGGTCATTCAATCTGACCTAACCTATAAAATTAACAATTATTTTTTCAGATATAACTTTGCAAAAGGGAACCTTCCCAAATTTGGGGCTGGGGAAGATTTTTGTTTCTGTCCTTTTGGGAGAATAAAAGTACCCAGCTAAGGAATCTGAAGAGCACTGGACATCTGAAGAAAAAATACAAACATCCAGAAAAAAAATATTTCAAGAAGAAGAGTCAATTGACCTATTAGCATATCACATTTCCAACCAGATAGAATTTCATAAATTTCCCCAAATGTGTGTTTCTACTATTCTCTACAGACATATAATACAATTGGCCTTTTTGTAGTCCCAGTTCAATTAAAGATTAAAGCTGGCTTTTGAGTTGGAATGTGACTTTATCCTTCTCTAAACCCAAGCATATTTATTAAAGTACTATCCAAAATCTCTGTCTCATGTTAGAACAGTCACCTGATATGGGCCAGAAGAAAAACAAAATAATTAAGGGCTATTTCATTGCAACTAATTAAATAATCCTTTCATTTTATATTAACTTTTTAACAGCTTTTTGGAGCATAAACATTATCTCAAACTTTATAAGGTTAATATATATGTATTTTAAAGTCTTTGTTATGTTATTAATGATCATGTAAAGTATAAATAATTCTAGAAAAAGGCTTTGTCTATTTTTCTGTATATGTTTTCAGGTTTGAGTCTTGGTTTTCTGCTGTGAACCATGACCACAGCAACCTTTGAATTCTGCAAAAGGAGGATGAGGCTCCACAACAGTGATTCCTCTAGGACTATGATAACACTACTAAGCTGAAAAACACCACCTAAAGATCGGCTTTTGGACTACAAACTGCACAGAACAATTTTGAGGTAGCTAGCTGAGATGATCTGGTCTTATAGACTACTATAGCCAGGACTTGAGACAATCTCTGCACTTTCCCACTTCGCAGAGACTAGACAACAAATGATACAGCTACTTCTCCCAGGACTGAAGAGAAGGCATTAATATTGTAATAGCCAGAGTGATGGAGAATGCATTTTCAATGTTGAGAGGTGAAGTTCCCACTACCAATCAAGAAGTTATCAACAATAGATACCAACTGGTAAACAGAATAAAAATATCTCCAGGCAAGTATCATGATTTTTTTTTACTTTTTTTTCTTTAAAGAAAAGAGAATGGAGAGAGAAAGCATTATATTAGTTAAGTAGGAAGGAAGGTAGAGAGATGTAGGAGGAATTGGACAAAGGAAAAACATGATCAAAATATATTTGTGAAAAATGTATTCGAGAAACATGAAAACTCCATCACAAATGTTGCTTTTTGGTAAATTGCTTATGTAGCCAGATAACCATTAATATTCCAACAATTTATAGTTAAATGATTGCTAAACTATTATTATTATTATTTTTCTTCACAAATACTCAAAATATCTTCTAAAAAATCTATTGGACTTTTAAATAGTAAAAATGGTAAAAAGTATAAATAAATAAACTGACACAGCATTTTTCTTAATTGGAAATATATTTTTCTCCATATAATACATCCTCACTATAGTTTTTTATACCTCCCTTTGTCTAAGCTCCCTCTACCTCCCCTCCCTTTTTCAGATCCACTCCTCTTCCATTTCCCTTCAAAAGAAGTCCTCCAAAAGACAACCAAAAAGGATAAAACAGGGTACAGTAAAACAACACAAAAGTCCTTGTATCCTCATGGACAAGGTAAACCAGTTTGAGTAAAAGGGACCCAAGAGCAGGTAATAGAGTCAGAACCATGCCTACTCTTTCCATTAGGAGTCCCATAGAAACACAAAGCTAGCAGTCATAACATATAGATAGAGGACATGGTACATTCTTGAGAATATAGAAAGCTGCACATGGTATGTAGAGTGATTTACAACAGTGTTTGTTACTGACTTGATATTTGAATTCTCAAGGCTATGAGAGCATCACTTTTCTTGGTAAGGAAATAGCACACTTGACAATTGTCAGAAGGCATTTCTATGAGTTTTTCCAAATTAAAAAACAAATTCTTTGATCTTTAAGTGATCTCATAACAAAAGTGTAGGGAGAGTGAGTAGAAATGAATGCTAGTTTTATTTTGAAAGATACTAATAACTGATGCTGAAATGATAATAATTAATTCTCTGTCATGTCTTAAACCAAAATTATAGAGTAGCAGACTTTGAACTTTAAGAACTTAAATAATTATTCAACATTTTATTTTCTGTTATTATTTCTGATTGTGCCATATTTGTAATTACCAATACTAAGTGCATTGAGCACTTTTCCTTGCATTTACTTGTGATACACATGCATTAGTCAACTACAATAAGCTTCCCATTGCTTTTCTAAATTGCTTTTGTAATGTTGAAATTCAAGAAGATTTTGTGGGTTTAGGAACTATGTCTTTTATCAGAAAGCTGTTTTGCAAATATTTTCTTCCAATACAGCTTTTCACTTTTTTAACAATATCTGTTGTGACTTGTTTTATAGTTTCTATAAAAGGCTATTTTTCCATACTAAGCCTAGACTCTTTTGCACAGTATCAGCTGTTTATCTCTGTGTGGGTCCACTTCTTGTCTTCTGCCCCATCCATGTATTAATGTGTCTTTCCCTCATGTACTTTTGGTAAGTTGTGTTTGTTCTTTTGCTAACATTATCCACTTGCCTACTGTGTCATAATAATAACTTTTAAAATGAAATATTATTGTTTCTATATATTTACTGTCTTGTTTGTAGCATGCTGGCAAATCTGGTTATTTTTGATGAACCATGATAGAATTGGATTTGATCCTTAGGTCAAGATAGGAAGAACCAACAACCTAATATTAATAGACTTTAATTCATTACCATGATTAATCATTTCCCAATCTTTTCTTAACTATTTCTGTGGGTATTTTCAAAAGTATGCAGTATTGGTTACAATACATTTGCATCCTTTATTTCTAGCTCAGTTCTACTATGGTCTTGGCCATACATTTTATGATTTCTGTATCATTCCATGTTTTTCATAAGTTATGATCTAGACTATATCTCAGTGGATAAAGTTTTATTAATGCTTGCAAATATTTTAATATTGTTAAGATAAATTCTGAATTATATTGAGTTATTTTATAAGATTCACAAAATTTCATTTTCTATGTTTTTAACTTTTATATTACAATAACACAAGAATTAGAAGATTAAAATTGTTATGTATTTAATGTCACAGCATATATTATTATTATACTATCAATTGAGATCTTGAAAGAGAGAATATAATGTTTCATTTGAATGCATTTAGAAATATTTATACTAGTGTGTGTTAATGGGGTTCACAAGAAACACAGTAAATAAAAATGACAAAATATCCTTTTAAGATTTAGAGATAAAATAAAGGAGATGTGGTAAGAGGGCATATCAATAGTTGATGTGGGAGGTGATATATGCTATGAATATATACATTGATTAATAAATAAGCTGTTTTTGGTCAATGGCTTAGCAGAGTAATATCAGGCTAAAAAAGATATGGAGAGAAAGTAGGCAGAGTCATAGAGAAGCCATGTAGCCCCACCAGATGGAACTTTACCTCGTAAGCCACAGCCACATGGTAATACACAGATTAATGGACATGGGTTAGTTTAGCATATAAGAGCTAGCTAAAAATATGCTTACACTGATGGAGGAAGGTCATTGGCTAATAAAGGAACTGCCTTGGCCCATTTTATTGGTTAGAGGATAGGTGGGAGGAGTAGACAGAACAGGACGCAGGGAGGAAGAGGAAGTGAGCTCAGTCTCGACAGCTCTCCTCTCGGGAGCAGACGCCTCAGAGAGACGCCATGCTCCTGGCTCCTGGGCAGAGGCACGCTAAGAAGCTCCGACCCAGGATGGACATAGGCTAGAATCTTCCCGGTAAGCGCACCTAGGGGCGCAACACAGATGATTAGAAATGGGCTAAATTAATATGTGAGAATTAGCCTAGAAGAGGTTAGATAGAAATGGGCCAAGCGGTGTTTAAATGAATACAGTGTCCATGTAATTATTTTGGGCATAAGCTAGCCAGGCAGGCGGCCGGGGTGCTGGGAACACAGCCCTGCCGCTCCTATTACTGCATTACACTATTGGCCAAAGAGTGTTTTACAAATAACATAGTTTCTGGGTGATTATTTTGAGTCAAAGCAGTCAGGAACAAACTAGCATCCTATGCCAACAAATAGTTATGGGGAAATGACAGAAAACACCCTCTATAGTTTGAAAGTTATTTAAAATTTATTCAGTAGTTCAGGAAACTCACAACACTAAAATGGTTATGCTTGTCATGTTCTTGAGGTCCATAGGAAAGTCATTTAAAGAACAAAAACATAACCAGGACTCATCTAGATGAGCCCATTAGACTTTTATAATGAAAACTGAAGATTTCCTAATAATCCACCAACAGTTTTTGGACTGTTAAATGTGCCCTTTCATGAAATCCTCTCCTCCTTTCATGTCAATTTGAATATATATTAAACTATTAAATACTAGCCTCTCATTTGCTCTTCTGAATGTCAGCTACAAGATCCTTAAGTATCCAGAGGTCATTAATGTTAAAAGAAATAAGTTCTTATAATGATTCTATTTGAGACAGATTTCTAAAAGTTGATTGTAAGATACTTAAATTTTCATGTGCCTTGCTTTGAAACGTATTTCACTTTTTTCTTTCTTAATGTCATACAAAAAACATTTTTCCACATTTCAGATTTTACTATTTATATTTCAACTGTTTAGAAACAGTTTAGAAATACTTACCCTGGCTTATAACTAGTATGAATCTATTGTTTTTAAAAGGGAAAATAAAGTTTATCATAACTGGACGTCTTTAAAAGATTATCATTAAAAACTACATATATACAAATATAAAAAACAGACCTATAAATTTCTTGTTAGTAAAACAAGATGCATAAAATCTTTTAAAAAACACAAAGAAACAAAAATATTCTCATTCCTTTCATGTAGACCAAGTAAGGAAACTGTAATTTCAGTGATTCTTCCTGTTTTGAAATTAAGACAAAAAGAATTTTGCAAAGAATATCTAGAAGTTCATAATGGAAGTGATGTTTTATTCAAACACCTCATTTCCTTTGTGATGTCTTTGAGTATTGCTCATGCCATTAAGCTTGGCTTCTTTATTCAATTATCTTTCAGAGGAGAAATGGTTGCCCAGCTTTGAACTTGATCCCAGAATAGACCGTGGCTAAAGTAACCCTTGACTAATGTGACTATTGTTTTCCTTAAAACAACCCTCAGAATACTATTTTTTTTTCAAATTTATCGTTTTTCCCATCAATATTACAAGTTCTTTAGTACTGATATCAATACTTTTGTGGAATCAGAATATAAAGTCAGATTTATTGACTTTATAGAAATGAAACATTGTCTCATAAAACTTAATGACTTATAAATTAATATTGGCTTCTCAGATATTTTAGGCACTGTAACCTTTTTTTTTTTATCATTTTCATGTTACTCACTTGGTGTAATAGGTCATATTTTCTGCTCCCACAGGTTTACATCAAACTTCATTCTTAAATATCCTCTTTCACAGTCTCTTCTGCACTTTTTTCCACCTTTATTCTCTCAAACAGTCCTCTTTCACTTTCCATATCACTTTTGTGAAATAGATTATGTGCATAAATGAAAACATGTGATAACACTACATGTTTTAATGATACCATGCTATTAGAATTGGATAAAACATAAAATATTTCAATTTCTCAAAATATATGTCATATGTATCAAGAATATTTAATACTTTCTTTATTTTGTAGAAGTAAATTAGTCATCAAAAATAGTAATAATTATGCATATTTACTGTCTCCGTTAGACTTTCTATTGCTGTGAAGAGACATCATGACCATGGTAACTCTTATAAAGGAAAACATTTAATTGGGCAGCTTATAGTTCTGAGGATCAGTCCATTATCATCGTGATAAAACATGGCAGCATCCAGGCAGACATAGCGCTGGCGATGTAGCTCAGAGTTTACATCTTGGGACAGCAACATAAAGTTGTCAGTCTCACTAGGCATGCCTTATGATTTATGAAACCTTAAAGTCCACCTCCACAACGACACTCTCCTTCCAGCAACACCACACCTACTCCAGCAAGGACACACCTCCAAATAATGTCACCCTCCTTGCAGGCCATTTTTTTTCAAACCACCATATGTACTATATTTTTAGTGGTATTAAAAGCTGATAGACATTTAGGCTGATTAATATCACCACGAGATCTTATTTCCCTGCAAAGAAAAGCAAAGATATATAATTTGCTGTCAAATGGCTTGGCTTGCATAAATTATATTCAGTAAAGTAACCCAAACGAATATCTTCCCTGTTATTTGTGGATCATTTATTTTTCTTTTTGAAAGTGAGAAGTCATAGTCTTTTATTTTGGTAAGGACATGGAGGATCAGGGCTTCTACTCTATAAATTAGGGAAGGCTGAGGGATGCTTGCAAAAGCTTTGCACAAAAAAGTGCTGGTAGAGACTTTTATTTTGGTGGAAACACACACTCTGTCTCTGCACCATCATGAGGGCTGGTGGTACCATGCCTGTGGCCACATAAACCTCAATGGCGGGTGGTATCATGGTATCATGCTACCAGAGCCGCAGTGGCATACTCTCTGAAGAAGGTTGTGATGCTGATCCGGCTTGTGTGGTTGTGACTGTCTCATAAGTACTCCCAAGGATGTTTCTATCTCCTTGTGGACACCTTGTGTCCACACACCATGTCTGTCCTTCCTGTATGGGTCTGGTCAGGGTCACTCTCAGAGCCCAGCATCCTCTTCATTCTCTTCCTCCTCCTTCAGGTCTTCCAGAATGAGACGGTCCAGGTCATCCAGGAGACCGCCTTGCCTTAGGCCTGAGGCCACTGTGGAACTGCTGCTGATGTAAGGGCTGTTCATCACACTAGGGAGATGATTCTGCTTATGGCTCTTGGGGTGGGCACAGAAGTCCCCGACACACGGGGGCGCTCTCTGATTGGAGAAATCTGCAGCTGAAAAGGAGAGGGTATGTGTGCTACTCTGCTTCAAAACACGGTCCCAGCATTGAGACAGGTCAACTCCACATCTTGTTGGTTCATAAAGCTTTTGACACTTGTGACACCTTGACACCTCCTGACTCTCTGACTTTGCGAGCTAAAGATGGAAAACCTCTAGAAGTGTTGGGGGAGGCTGTTTTTCGTTTCCTGGCTGTGAATAATCACACAGAAATCTATATTAAATGAAATACTGTTTGGCCAATAGCTTAAGCTATTTCTGGCCAACTCTATATCCTAAACTAACCTACCTCCATTAATCACGATGAGGTCGTGGTTTACCTGCAAAGTTTCAGCAGGCTCTGGTGGAAGCATCGGTCTGGAAGGATCTACACGGGTTCTCTCTGACTCCACCTACTTTCTCTCTCCATCTTTGTTTGGATTTCCCACCTGGCTTTTCTCTGTTAAACCATTGGCTGAAAACAGCTTTATTTGTTAATAATTAAAAGCAACACATATACTTCCCACACCATAGAAGCTAGGAAAATAGAAGTCTTAGGGGATGAGCGATCATAAAATATAAATAGAATATAAAAATATGACCATTCTGGGATTGAGAATGTTTAGCAGGGAAGAGGTAGGGATAAGGATGTAAGGAAGACGAGTCTATAGTGAAGGTAAACTATATTAAAAGCCCTATGCAAACCTACTCTCTTGCTACCACATTTAAAAATATATCTCAATTTAATAAAGGCAAATTTTATGAGAGATGCCTTTCATGGCTGGGAAAAGCCGCTCCCAGAAGTTACAGGTAATTAAACAAAAAAGGTTACATACACAATGTCATTTTGTAAGCAAGGCATGGCCAATGCATTCATAATCTCACAATATCTGCAGATTCATGCACAGGCTGTGCAGAATAATGGGCCATTAGATGTCAGGCATAGACAGAAAAGGGACTCTAGAGATTCTACTCCTCACTGAAAGTTATTTCTTAATGATAGATTCAAAAAACATTGAAATTACCACCTTCATTTGTATTAATTGCTTTCTATTCTTGTCATTGCCATGACCAAAAGCAATTTATGGAGGAAAGTGTTTATTTCACCTGATAGCTTACATGAAAGGAAGTCAGGGCCAGAACTGAAGAGACCATAGAAAAATGCTGCTTACTGATTTGTTCTCCATGGATTGCTCTGTTAGCCTTCTTACATGACTCAGAACCACCTGCCCAGGGTTAGCACCACCTCCAGTTGGCAGGAAAATATCTTACAGACTTACCTACAGGCTATCTAATGGAGACATCTAAATTAAGGTTCCTCTTCTCAGATAATTGTAGCTTGCATAAAGCTAACAAAAAGAATCAATCAGCAAAGTTGTGAGTCCACTGATGACACAAGCAGGGTTTAATGAACACTTTCCTTCCAATGCTCACAGAGGTCCTTGATTAAGTATTTGTCAGGGTCCCATATATCTATTTGAAGGAACTGGTATTGAACCCAGGGCATCACACATGGTAAAAAATGTTCTATCATTGAACCACATTCCAATTTAATTGTCTTGATCAGAATCTTGCCCAATTGGAAAAAAAAGTGTTTTAAATTCCGGACATTTTGCTTCTAATTTTGTATATTTTCCTCCCCCAAGCACCTAGTTTTACAGGAAAGAATTTTTCTGATGAGAGATATTGACCTGGAATATTTAACAACATAAAATATATAATACATTTCTGATCCCAACTATAATGATGATTGCTGTGACACTATCAACTATAAGAAAAATTGTAAGAGTAAGCATAGAGCACATGTCCTGTGATACTCCACTGTCAAAAATTTTAATTACTGTCCTCTATATCTTCTTTATATGAAGTCACCTTTCTGCTACTTCTAACAAAATTCTTCATAAAGAATTTGGGATGTGATCTAGAGTGACATTTGCTTCAGTGAATGGTAATGACCTACAGAGCTGCAACAAGACAAAGAATGCATATGGGGGAAATAATAAGCTGTATGAACTTGGAAGTTAAGTGGAAGGAAGCATTTCCAGAAAGCTATTTCTGCAATGTGTTTTGGGGGTTTGAAAAGACATTCAATTATAAAAACTTAGCAAACGTTTAATGAGTGAAAAGATAAAAGTGAGTGTCAATTTGAAACAATGAACATAATTAGATTCTTAAGGTTAGGTTAATTGAATTTCCTTGGGCTATTAAAAAGAATCAGAATTCGGGAAATCAGAGGTTCAGTTCAAATTTAACTCATGTTTAGTTCATAAGGCATTGGCTGCCTCAAGTCACTTTTCCTCCAGAAGTCATTTTTCAAAAGTGAAGAATGGAGAAACAGAGTTGAATATGAATTATTTCAAAATGTATTACCTATAAGTATATGTATATCAACTTAATTGCTTACTTGAATATAAACATTATTGAAATTACAATCTGCTACAAAACAATTTAACAGAATGCTGCAGTAGTGTATACGAAGTCCCAGCTCTATATACTGGTAACAATCAGTGTGTATTGAAAGTATTTAACAGACCAACCATTTCCTTAACAATTTAAGAAACTATATTAGCTCTCATATTTTTCTATATATACATATATAAATACATATTTGTCTATAAATATTATATCTGTAAATCTTAAAGTTCTAAACATGGCATAATTGATGGTAACATCATTTGAATTAAAATTAATAGTAGGGTGTTCTTTGTGTGTTGTTTGTTGCTGTTAGACATGTGGGATTTTGCAAGCTGTGGTAACAAAACATATTAACTATCAGCACAAGAAAACAAAAATTACTGAAAAATTGTGAAAGTTATATACACACTTAACTTTACATGATTTGGTATAATGATATAAAATATTTCCTGGGAAACAATTGTTTTTGAAACATGTATACTTTGAGCATATATCCATTTACAAAATGCTATCAATGATTGCAATTTTGGAAAGATAAATTCATGGATAGTGTGTACCTTTGCTCATGGTTGAAAACTAATAATGTTTCAATAAAGATTCAAAAATAATCTCAAACCAGGGAAAAATGAATGACTTGGTCTGAAAATGTTATACAGCTAAGTTTTTCTTGTCTTTCTAGAGAGACAGTTAAAAAGATTAAAGCATAGAATTAAAGGTTATACTATAAGTCAGTAAATTTGATTTGAGTTATCAAAAGAAACATGTACACAATTTACCCATAATCAAAGGTCTCCAATAACAGAATTCAAAGGCTACAGAATTGTGAATATTACCAAAATACATAGTACAGAATTTGTGCAAGGAAACATGCTGATCCTCTTAGTGAGGCTAGGGCTTATCCCAAAAAGGGCTGTGGATGTCAACGTGACTTCTGATATTTTTACTTTGGGAAAGTGGCATCACTGGACTTAATTTGGCTCAGAAATTTTGTCAACTAACCCATGGTTCAAATTCAAACCTGTGATTCCCAGATGGAAGATATCATATTTTCTCGGCTGTTCTTAATGTCCTGACCTTAAGTATAATGAAGACAAGGTGGTATGTTCAAAGGATTAGCTACACTCTCATGGTGTGCATGGTAATCTCACTGTTCCAGAATGATATAAATTCAAATTGTACAAGTTAATGATCCATACATATTTATTGTTCTGGTTTTTTTTGTTGTTGTTGTTTTGTTTTGTTTTTTAAAGGAATTTTTTTAATATTTATTTAGTATGTATACAATATTTTGTCTATGTGTATGTCTACAGGCCAGAAGAGGGCACCAGACCTCATTACAGATGGTTGTGAGCCACCACTGAGCCATCTCTCCAGCCCCTCCATACAGATTTATAATCTGCAAACTGTGAACGAGCTTGCCTTTAGCAACCAATATCTTTGGAGGCAGTGGTAGGCCTAAGGCAACTGCTAATAAAATGAAATCTGTAGGCATCTATATTTTAGAAAAATTAACACTTTTTCTCTAAGTAATGATTTTAGCAAACAGAAATAAAGGCAAAAATGTTAATTCATTATCAAAAGCTTTACAAAATAAATTAATTAAAATACAAGTAGGATTTTGTTTTAAAAATTCAAAATCAACTAAAAAATATATTATCATTTATCACAATCTAATTTTTGGTTACTCATGTTATTGACTTAGGATTTGCATGAATATTTTAAATTACTATAATTTATCAAGTTGTTAAACTTTAATTAATTTATTTATTTTAAATAAAAGTCTGTTGTAAAGAACTTGCAGATAAAACATTATTCAGAGATAAGCTAGACAAATGAAGGCATTAATTTCTATGTCTTATTTTATTTTGTAACTCTGGGGTTTATGTACTACATGTATACAGTATTCAAAGATGCCAGAAAATATCATGGGATAATCTGGGACTAGAGGTACAGATAGTTGTGAACCACCATGTGGGTGCTGGGAATTGAGTCCAGAAGGTAGAAAAAGCAGTCAGTGCTCTTAATTGCTGAATCTCTATCACCGCTATCACCCCCAACTAAGAAATTTAGTCAATATCTAATCAGTCTAATGTGATTGTTTACTCTCTCACTTTAATGAATTATTTTGATAAAATTAAATAATAAGAAAAATAAAAACAATAATGTAATGTAAGCTTTAAGTTATCAAAAGGGAAACAGTTCTAATAACTGTGAGACTAACCACATAGTTGACTTTCCTCACTATTCTGTTACAATACCTAAGTCAGATCATGAATTGGGAAGCAAAAATGACAAGAGGGAGTCAATGGGGGTTCTAATTTCAGGAATATACACATAATAATAAACTTCCTTGCAATGTTTTTTAAGAGTGACTGTAAGCCTGTGTTTGCCTGAGATATTTCCTTTGCGCTAGCAGTGTAATTAACAATGTTTTACAGGGCCCAAATTTTTTCTTAAATTTTCTAAGTATCAAAAGTAAGCTGCTAAGATATTTCATGAGACAAAATGATTGTATTTTTCTGCTACAAGCTTTTATTTCAACTGTAAAGAAAGAGAACTTAAGTTAAAATTGAAGTTCATATGTAGCACCTTCATTTTATAATTTATGAAATGACCACTATAATTTATGATATTGTGAAAGTACAATTAGTTATAATGACTATTTTATATGCATGTCAGTAGAAATTATTCAGTGATACTCTGGGTAATATTGGTTCTCTCTTGAACATCTTACTTATACATCTTATACATAAAGGCAACACTCACTGACACACCTTTTTTTTAAGTTAGTGATAAAATAGGTAGCACATATGTAATTACAGAACAAAGTTCACGAAAAAGACAAGCATCATCATTTCAGTAGTTAAACTATATCACACTAAGAAAGTATGAATTTATATCACTAACTGATTATATAATTTAAGGGTAAATGTCTAGTTGTGTGTTTACATGTAAGTGTGTGTATGTGTGTATGCCTATATTAACAACCCTTATTCTATTATCTTATAATCTGAATGCTTTTGTACAGAAGGATACTGTCAGAAATGCAGAAAAAAATCAACTTTTTTTAAATTCTGGGACACAGGTTTATGTTGCGTTTTATACATCACAGAAAGGAAATTTGAAAAGATTTTACCTTGAAGAAGTAAACAGGTCATGTTTATTATATATTTAACTATATGATATGTGTTAGCATAATCTTTTTGTATACTGTGTGAAGATATGCCTATGTTTTCCTCACTTACCTAAGGCACCTTCTGATTGGTATATTAAAGAACTGAATAGGCAGTAACTAGGCAGAAAGAAGATAGATGAGAATTCCAGGAAGAAATAGGAACTCTGGGAAAGAATATGAGGTGAGGGATTTGCCAATCAGACACAGAGGAAGCTGGAAATATATTACTGAGGAGGGGTAATAAACCATGTGACAAAATTCTGAGAACAGCTTAAGCAAAGGCAAAGCTTTAATAATTAATAACAAATCTTCATGTTATTATTTAGGATAGAACTGGATTTGCAACTCTTCCAAGTTGAGAACTCATATTTCAAAGGAGGAACAAGAATTAGCTAGGATGGACCAGCAGACACAGTGCAGACCGCTTGAGGTTAGGGTTTTATGCTCTTCCATTGGAGGAATGAGGGATAGAGTTCTAGGATTTAGGAGTACTTCATCAACGAAGGAAAATAATAGGTTGGCTTTCTCCTAGTGTGGTTTAAAGAAACCAGGAGAGATGAAATTGACCACACTGACCAAAATGTAAATACCTGAGTTGGAATAAGACAAAATGTCAGATGGGGTTAAGACAACTCAGAAAACTGATCTTGCAGGAAGAAATATCATGCTTGAGACAGTACAACTCATAGATTGTGTTCTGTTTCCCAAACAAGTACAAGGACAACACTAATTGGCATGCTAATCATATTGTTGGAAAATTTTTCAAAAAGGCCTCCCGATAGACCTGCAAATATTGTCTGCTTCAAGAGGGAGAATCAGTCTTCTCTAGGGACAAGCACCCTGATAGATGCTTATGCAGTTCCAAATGATCAAACATAAATATATACTTATGAACAACAATAAATGTACTCAGGACATAGTATTTCCATATACATGTATGTATGCATGCATACACACACACACATATAAAAATAATTATTAAAAATAAGAGGTTATAAAGTTAATACAATAGAGGGTGATAGGTAGGACACAGCAGTATCTGAACTTGGGAAGTATGGCCGAAAATGTTTTAAAAACAGTACTCATTCTCAAAATTAATAAATAAATTAAAATCGTGTTTAAATGTAAAATAGACTGCTTTGGAAAAACCCATACATCTATTTCAAGTTCCATTGTAATATTTGTTCTTTTATTTTTATGAAGTGTATAACATTGCCAAGAGTAGCATGACTGTGAGTCCCTAGAAAAGCAAGTTATATTCCTCTTGTGGCTGTAAGATATTGATTAATAATATTTTGTTAATAAAATTAATAATCATATTCAATGATACATTTTGCCACTATACTAATAGCCTAAACTGCCCTCAGTCAGTATTCCACCAATTTTCCAGATAGTCTCACTTGAAGAAAGAAGGAAATAATAAATATAATCAATAACCTTTCTCCTTCCCTCTGTCTGACACCAAATAAGATGTCATCCATTTTTTCACATTAGGAACAATTTTATTATCTGTGGTTCCACCGAACACATTGGTTTTGTCTAGCATTTGTTTCTGTTGTAGTCCTGAAAATAGAATGTTGCAGCATTTTGAAGGATGGAGATGGTTGAGTTATTCATAAGAACTTATGTTCTTTGTCCTTTTTTGTTATTCTGACTGTTTCAGAGCTGTGCAGAAACATGTTTGTGACAGCAAGATTCCAAACCTTATATGACCTCATCTTAATTGGTTTGTTTGAGCCTCACAGTGTCATCTGTAAAATGAGAAAATAAATAAAAAGCCACACTGATAAATTATGTGATGTTCATTTTGGATTAAATTTCATTTGACAAATAAAGTTCAAGCTATTATGCATTCATTTTGGTTATTTAGAGAATAAGAATTTAATAATAAATATATGGTAATAATCCATTAGATTCCATTATATATTATGCCAGTAATATTAGAAAGCACTGAAACTTTGGAAAGTGTTATTCTTAAACCAATAGAAATGTTTCCATATAACAATCCTGTAATATGTGCTAAAATTGATAAAATTTTATACTACAAATTGGGCCAAATGTACTCTGCTACAGTCATAGGCATCTGCAGTCAAATCTGCCCTCTGTGATGGGTAAATAAAGGGGAAAGGTGCTGGTGGGCAAAACTGCCCTTTAATGCTTAATGCTGGCAATTGTGGCCAGACTTCTGTTATTCTCATTTGTAATGCTCATAATTCTCAGTCATTTGTTTGTACAAATATTTCTTTGAGGAAAACAAAACAAAAGGCAATGTTTTTTTAAAAGAAAAAACAACACAAGAAATATGGTGAAAATGATCTAACTTGGGGTTCAGAAAAGTCTGATTAGCACCCAAACGAACATTATTTGTCAGCACATGATGTATGTTGAGAAGCACAGACCTCTGAAGGTTTATTGATTCTGCACTTGGAGGTATGGTTTTCAGTTAAGAGCATATGAAGTGATGTATTTTGTCAAAGGCTTTTTCACCATTTAATGAGATGATCGGATTTTTTTTTCTTTCAGGTTGTTTATATGGTGAATTACATTGACAGATTTTTGTATGTTGAACCATCCCTGCATCTCTGGGATGAAGCCTACTTGATCATGGTGGATGATTTTTCTAATGTGTTCTTAGATTCTGTTGCCAGTGTTTTCTTGAGTATTTTTGTAACAATGTTCATGAGTGAGACTGATTTGCAATTCTCTTTCTTAGTAGTATCTGTGTGATTTGGGTATCAGGGTAACTGTTATCCCGGTTAAAAAATGTTTAGCAATATTCCTCTGTTTCCATTTTGTGGAATAAATTGAGGAGTATTGATATTAGTCCTTCTTGTAGAACATCTTGTAGAGTTCTGTACTGAAACCATCTGGTCCTGGACTTTTTTCTGGTTGAGAGAATTTTGATGACTGTTTCTATTTCCTTAGTGGATATAGATCTGTTTAATTTGCTTATTTGGTCTTGGTTTAATATTGGTAAGTGATATTTATCCCAATAATAGCCTATTTCCTTTAAGTTTATAATGTTGTAGAATATAGTTTTTGAAGTATGACCTGAAAATTCTCTGAATTTCATCTGTGTCTGTTTTCATTTCCCTCTCTTCATTTTTGATTTTGTTGAGTATTCTTTCTCCTCATTTTGATTAGTTTCGTTAAAGGTTTATCAATTTTGTTTATTTTGTTGACTAACCAACTGATGTGGGAGGTGATGTATGCTGTGAATATGTTTTATTGCCATTGGTTAATGAAGAAGCTGCTTTCTTCCAATGGCTTAACAGAGTAAAGCCAGGCTTAAAAGGATATATATAGAGAGAGAATAGACAGAATAGGGAGAAGTCGTGTTGCTGCCCATTAGACAGATGCCTCCACTGGACTCTGCCAAAACTTTGCCAGTAAGCTACGATCTCATGGTGAAGTACAGATTAACAGTGATGGATTAGTTTAGGATATAAGAGCTAGCTAGGAATATGTTTAAGCTATTGGCCAAACAGTTGTACAAATATTATGGTTTCTCAGCGATTATTCCAGGTCTGGGAAGTTGGGAACAAAAAAGCTGTCTTCGCCAACAAACTGGCACACCAATGTGGTTGACTATATTCGCATAAAACCTGAGAAAGTTGAAAAAGAAATTCTAGGCACACACACACACAAAAAAAAAAAATAGAGCTAACATTACTTTTTGGTAGCAACATATTCTCTGGTGGACTCTGTTTCCTGTAAGCAAGCAGAGGCCTGGTGCTTTTAAGAGAAGGATTCCTGACTCAGTAGAAGCAGTAAAAACTACACAAATCCTTTAAGAAGCCTTCCTGATTCATTCTAGTTGCATGAACAACTCTGACTTTTTGGGGGTGGCCCAGCTATGGAGCATTTAAAGGGTGCTACAACTTGCTAAATGCCAACACAGACCCACTGTGACCCAACTCTGGATCTGGGGCAGAGAGAATGACTTTCAGAGGCAGTGAACTTTCCTCTGCCATGTTGGACTGGGTGAGGCCAACAGGCAGTGCCACGGAGTTGATCCTAGCCATGCCCACTTAGCATTAATAAAAAAAGAAGATGCTTCTAGTCAGAAAATAATTACAGATGCATAATAAAAGCAGATTCAGATAAAAAAAGACCTCTAAATGGATCACAGTGTTGGATAAATGGACATAGGCTTGGGAGAGGGAAGAAAAAGAGTATAGAGAGTTATAAAAAGAAATAAGTCATTTTAAAAGTAGTCTTTAAAGAGATAGTAAACTTGTAGAAAAAGTAACACAGGAAGAAAAATAGCCACATAAAGATGGAATATACAGAGAGTCTGGATTATGTATCCTAATGTGTTTCTTTTAAATTACTTTAATGTGAATGAGTTAAGTACAGAGAGACATTTCATTGTATTTTTCTTTTGTTTCCACAGAAGATGAAAACTGCGGATTGCTCCCAGACTAATGTGGTTGTGTGGACAAAGACCCCGCTGAAAAGACACAATGAACACCCACAGAATTATTTCACCCAACAAAAATCAAAAAAAAAGTTTAGAGAGAACTATGCCCAAATTCTCTAAATGATTGTTTCTAAATGTTTGTTTACGCACGCCGGTAGGATTTGCTGAAGGAGGCAGAGGCAGGAGAATCACGAGTTCGAGGCCAGCCTGGGCTACACATTGCCGGGCGATGGTGGCACACGCCTTTAATCCCAGCACTTGGGAGGCAGAGGCAGGCGGATCTCTGTGAGTTCGAGACCAGCCTGGTCTACAAGAGCTAGTTCCAGGACAGGCTCCAAAACCACAGAGAAACCCTGTCTCGAAAAAAACAAAAAAAAAAACAAAAAAAAAAACATTTAAATAATGTAATTGTTATATGCTATAGATATCCATACGTTGCTTGGTGTAGGTCTTGGTCTATTGGTACACATTTTAGGTCAATATTGTTATGTATATATTTCTGTTCTTGATTAAGGTATTGTGTTTGTGCAGCTCATTTAAAAATGTAATGTATAACTAAGAGATTACAGTTTAATAGATAATCATTTATAATAGTCAAGCTTGTAGTCATATTAGCTAGGTTTTCTAGATATATAGATATTCTTCAAATCTTTCAGAGACCTTCAGAATATGGCATTTAAAATGTTTTAAGGGCTTAAGACTTTTTTATGACAATGAGACACATCTGCTCCTGGCAGCACCAGCTAATTCAAGAGGATGATCGGCATCGAAGAAGCTCCCTGTGGAGTTTGTTAGCCATTTGGGCAAGAAAACTGCTCTTGCCTGAACTGCTTGACTGGACTTGCAGGACCCACAGATAAATGACTGCCGAAGCTGCCTAAAGAAGGTGAGATAGTTTCATGGTTCCTGCTTCATGAAAGAGTGTGTCAGACATTCTGCAGGACATAGGAGAATGTGACTGACAAATTGACAGTATAGGTGAAAATGTCTTTGAAATTTCCTGCTTCATGGAAAAGTCTGCCCAGATACTATGCAGCTGTAGGGTGAAGATCGATGCCCCAATGTTACAGAAGTAATTTGGCAGCAAGATGTCTTTGTCAATTCTAGAGTTTCAGAAGTTGCTTACAATGCACTTCCTCTTAACTTTGGTAATATTATTTCCTTCTGAAGTCTTTGTTGAAGCTGAAGAATAGATAGTTATAATTATAGTTTTCTTTAGTTATAAGATAAAGTAAATATAAATATTGTAACTGTAATTCTTGCTTGATACGTGTTTTGGTATATGTAATCATTTTATCTTAAAATTAAAACCTTCCTTTTTACAGAAAAGGAGAAGTGATGTATGCTGTGGATAGGTTTTATTGCCACTGGTTAATAAAGAAGCTGCTTTCCACCAATGGCTTAACAGAGTAAAGCCAGGCTGAAAGATATATATATATATATATATATATATATATATATATATATACACACACACACACATATGCACATATATACACATACATACGGGGAGAGAGAGAGAGAGAGAGAGAGAGAGAGAGAGAGAGAGAGAGAGAGAAGGTATTTGTTCTATGAACTTTCCTTTTAACACAGCTTTCATTGTGTCCCATAAGCTTGAATATGTTATGTGGTGATTTTCATTTGATTTTAGGAACTTTTTAATTTCTTTCTTTATTCCTTCTTTGGTTCATTGGTGATTGAGGTGAGCATTGTTCATTTTCCATGTGTTTGTGGGTTTTTTAAAATTAGTGTTGCTTCTAAATTTAAGCCTTATTGATCCAATAAGATACATGGGGTTATCCCATCTTTTTAAATATCTTTTACGGTTTGCTCTGTTACTGAGTATATGTTTAATATTAGAGAAGGTTCCATGAGGTTCTGAGAAAGTATCTTTTATGTTTGGATGGAATTAATTTTACTCTTATAGGGGAATAAGAAACTGTTTTATATAACTATAACATATATAATGATATAAAGCATATATGTATTATATATATATATTATATTTGGAAATAAAATACCGAAGAAACTAGGAAAATACTACATAACTTCCTTTAGAAAAATGAAGTACACTACCAGAAGATTATTTTTATTAATTGTATATTACTATGGTGAAAGTAAGAATTTGTACCATAAAATGAATTAGATTTTTGCAGAGATTCAATCGAAGAAACAATATGAATATATCCTAGAAGAGTTAAGAGAGAAATTTATAGCTAGTTTTTAGAAAACATAATAGATGAGAGAAAACACCTTTGAAGGAACTTAGGCTCAGTAAGATACCATCTTATGGCAAAGAAAGCATGCCAAAATGTAAGTTTAAAATTTATTTATCAAAAAATGGTTATGTATTCCCCAAGGATCAAATTCAATTTGATAATCCAACTTAATTTTTCTTTAAACATTAGAAACCAGTAAAATATGGCCAACTAGAGCCAACTACCTAAGCTACTGACATTTGATGACTCTTCAAATACCAGCTATTAAATATGACTTTTTGTGTTGATATCAAAGAATTGGTTGTTTTGCCAAATATATTACATAATAAGCTATGAATAGAAATAGAAATGAGACAGAACCCTCAGAACCCATCATTTTTCTAAGAATACTCTAATTTCTCAGAATCAATGTGTATTATGTAGCCTCTATGCAGATATAGGCTTTAATATTTGAGATATATTGTCCTTTCAATGATTCTGTTAGATACACTATTGAATTGTCCTCTAAATTTTTACATTATAGAACACTGAAATTCCTAGTAGTCTTTGGATTCCATATTTTAATTACACTCATTATTTGAGAAACTATTTATTGTTCAAGTTATTCCTGCATCCTACTTACGTAGTCATTTAAATAGAAGTGCAGATAACTTTTTTAAATTTTTTATTTTTAAAAATTTCTGCCTCCTCCCCACCTCCCATTTCCCTCCCCCTTCCCCTAATTCCCTCCCCCTCCCTTTCCAGTCCAAAGAGCAGTCAGGGTTCCCTGCCCTGTGGGAAGTCCAAGGTCCTCCCCGCTCCATCTAGGTCCAGGAAGTTGCGTATCTAAACAGACCAGGCTCCCTCCAAGCCAGTACATGCAGTAGGATCAAAACCCAGTGCCATTGTCCTTGGCTTCTCATCAGCCCTCATTGTTCGCCATGTTCAGAGAGTCCGATTTTATCCCATGCTTTTTCAGTCACAGTCCAGCTGGCCTTGGTGAGCTCCCAATAGATCAGCCCCACTGTCTCAGTGGGTGGGTGCACCCCTCGTGGTCCTGACTTCCTTGCTCATGTTCTCTCTCCCCCCTTCTGCTCCTCATTGGGACCTTGGGAGCTCAGTCCGTTGCTCCAGTGTGGGTCTCTGTCTCTATCTCCATCCATCACCAGATGAAGCTTCTATGGTGATATGCAAGATATTCATCTGTATAGCTATAGGATAGGGCCATTTCATGCTCCTTCTCATCAGCTGCCCAAGGAACTAGCTGGGGACATCTCCATGGATACCTAGATTGCCAGGCAAAAATTGGGATCTTGGGGGTGGGGGTGGGGTGAGGGTAAGGAGAGATGGGGAGATAGGGAGAGAAAAGTGAGGAGGGGAGGATGGGGAGTCCCTGGGGGAATGGGATGGTTGGGGTGGAGGAAGAGTGGATATGGGAGCAGGGAAGAAGATATCTTAATTAAGGGAGCCATTTTAGGGTTGGCAAGAGACTTGACTCTAGAGGGGTTCCCAGGTGTCCATGCAGATAACTTTTTAAACAGTAATTCTTCACGTACATGCAAACATACACTTTTCTTCCTCTGTTTGAGCAGACACTAAATTTCCCATGAACTCTAAAATATCTGGGGTTGTATAAAGTCATGTATCAGCTAGATTATAATAAAATATTGGCTCTCTCACTTCCTGATTTATATCACAAGTGGGATTTAACATATAAAGAAACCATTAACATTTCCATCTGCTCTACACCACAATTATAACATCTAATTTTATTTTCATTTGTTTCCATTTCTAGGTTTTATATATCATCTGATATTTTTATACAGATTAAGCACTCTTTAAGGATGGAAACTACAGGAATCACTCTCTAGGACTTGATCCAGGTTGACTGGCATGGTTTTAAAATGTTTTATTCCACCAACTCATAAAAAGACCTAATTTTCACCTCCTTTCTGAAATCACATAATTTTTCTTTATTCAACAAAATTAATGTACACAGAAACTAATATTAATTTGTATTTAATAAGATGAATGTATGCTTCCTTTTAATCAAGCCTAGTAATCTTTTATACTATGTTGTGTTTCTCAAGAATTATATAATTTATGCATAAATAATCTGTTAAGTACCAGCTGCCTGCTGAAAAGCTAAAAATAAAGCACAGCTCTTGACCTCTGAATTCCTATCTTACAGTCTGACATTTGTCAAAAGTTTGATGCAGAAGCAGTTATCATTATTAATAAAAACTTTAAAAAGAAATGATAAAATTCATTAATTCTATAAAAAGAAAATAATTTTATACTACTTTATATTCATGAATTTAATTTCATGGTGAACAAAAAGTTCAAAACTGTCAATGAAGAAATGTCTTCAACCTAATTAATGTCAAGTTTTAAAAATGTGCAAGCGAGGCCATGAAAAATGGTATTTCCAATTTAGAATAACAAAAATTTAAGCCATGTAATATTTAAGAGACAGTTCTACTACCTATATTTTTCATGAAATGTTTGCCCAATACATATGAATCCAGTGCTGTCCGAATGCTATTTAGACAGGTGTATATGTTATTGTATCACTTCACACTCTGTGAGGACTCAGCCTGCCACTAATCACTATACTGGAAAATATAATAAATCACTGGTTGTTGGTTGGATGTGGTGCTAATTTCTGTGTGAATTTACTGAAAAGGTGTTATGCTTTTGACCAAAGGGTTATAAATCCATATGGATATTCAGTTCCTAACAATTTTTATTTCAAGTTCTTCCTTATAATCCAACAGAATTGTGTGTGTATAATCAGGGTCTCATCTTAAAAAAAATGTAATTTATAGAAGTTTTAAAATTTGTATTCAACTATGCTTATCAAACGCCCTTTCCAGGTTACTAGAAAGCTCTCCATATTTTTTATCATTACTGTGTCAAAAATCTATACTTTCAGTTGATTTTTTTTACATTGGTCATATTTATATTTCTGATCTTATAGAAACTGCATCCTTCTACGTCTAGAATATAGAAATAACTGTCTCTGGCAGCACAATTTCATTAAATTCAAAACTCATACATTTGGTCAAGAATTATGTTTTGCTCTGGGGTTCAGTAAAGAAACATCCCAATAAAATGTTTCCTGAATAGGCAGAATAAGAGAACGAAGAGGCATGGAGAACATCGCTACTTGTCATTGTTAGCAAATACGGATATGAATTAGCAGTTAGGATAGTATTTGCTTTACAGGTATGTATAAACGACAGACAATGCTACTAAAACTTAAAACGCTAGATATTTGTATATTATTGATAATCATGTTATTGTCCCCTATATCTAAACATTGAGTGTGACCAAACTTGCTTGTCTTGCAAGTTAAATTGTCTCAACATCTCTTTTGTATAATTCATACTTAACTTTAAACATATAATTCAAATTCTTAATGTTTTGCAGAGACAACACACTATACATTATAAAATAAGTGCTTAAAGATGATTTCTTTGCTTGTTTAAAATGGAGAATCTCAATCCACATATTCTCAGCTATTTATGTTCTGAGGAAGAGGTAGTTGCAGATGAAGTAGAAATCACCACATATGCACCCTAGTTTCTTGTTACTAAAGGAAGCATCCTGAAGTCTGAGATCAGCTAGCACATTTAATTTTAAGATTTTAAAATAATATGCCAAGAATTTAACTTTTGGTGTGAGAAAGATAAAATGATAATATGCCCTTAAACTGTTTCCCTTTACTCATTTTTTGGAAATATTCTAAACCTTTTATTTTTAAGATATTAACCTGTATAGATGTCAAAATGCTATTAATTTTTATCTATGGCAGAAAATTTGCAGATTCCTTGAGTATTATTTGATCATTTGGCAATCAATTAATCTGATATAACATACCAAATTGTCATAGAACATTGCCACTATTTTAGAAAACGTTCTATGTCTTTTATCTTTCGCTCCACTCTACCTCTAGAAGCAAACTCACTTGCTTTGCTGGATGAAATAAATAGTATAATCTCTATTTGGATCTCTTTTTTCTTCCCCTGATTTTCTCTATTTCATATTTAGATTATTAAGAAAAAACTACATATGTATGTTTTAGTATATAGGAATACATGGAATCATGCATATAATTAAATGAAACATATATTTTAATTTAATTTATTATATTATTTTAAGATTTTAATTAGAACCTTCCTCATATCTCTTTCCTTCCTCTAAAACCTTCCATATAACTTTTCCTGCTCTCTTTCAAATTCATGGTCTCTTTTTTCTCCATTGTTACTGTAGGCAGATCTGCATCTGCATATACATATATATTCCTAAATATACCCTGCTCAGTCTGTATAATGCTAATTCCATGCTGTTTTAAGGGGTGCATTGCTCCTTAAATAACCAGTCAGTGTATTATTACCTGTGGAAGACAACTTCCCCTGCTCTCAGCATTTCTTAGGTGTTTATAATTCTTTGTGTTGCATTTAAGCCTCATGGGCTTTTCCCCATACACTTCAGCATGCCTTTTGGTGTCAGCCTTCTTTGGCCCATATTTATGCAATTGTGTTGGTGAAACTTCTTTATAGATGTAAATCTTTTAGTTTATCACTGACTAGTACACACTAAGAATCGCAGGCAACTAAAAATGGTTAAAGTAAGAGTAATAACTCTCCCTAGGGAAGAACCCTCCAGTTGATGACCCAGTAACAGATGTTCAGTCCTGAAAACACATACATATAAGCAATATTATATGGTCTAAGAATGATGTTAGTTATAGATTTAGGAATGTAACTATAATTTTGCATATGTGTTTGTGTGTGTGTGTGTGTGTGTGTGTGTGTGTGTGTGTGTGTGTAAACATCAATTAAAGAAAAAGTGGCCATCGCTTCTTGGCCTTTTGGCTAAGATCAATTGTAGTATCTATTCTTATTAGTTTAATATCTGATATGTCCTCTATCCAAGGACAATATATTGAATGAATTTTTGGAAGTAGGAGTTGGAATAGGAGCTTGTTCTATCCACTCCACTCATTGACCTGCTATTGTAGAACCTCCAGGAAGAGTACACCCTTTTGGGGGGTTAAAAGGGGAAGAAAAAAGAAAAAGAAAAGGTGACCATGAATTTTAACAAAAACAGGAAGTAAATGGCAGGGCTGGAGGGAAGAAATAGGTAAAATAATGAAATTATATATTAGCTTCAAAATTAAAAAATATAAAACAAAATCAAAACAACATATATTTAGGACAAAATATTTATATGTTCTACTTAAACCACTACTTAAATTAGGTTAAACATTTCTTTCTCCCCAAATATTTGCCATTTCTTCTTGAGTAAAATGTTAATGTTTCTTTTTTCTGCCTTTTTGAAATACACAGTTCATGTTATTTTCTCTTGTCATCAGGCTACTTCTCACTGTTACTTATTTGTGAATTTGTACCTACTGGTCAACCTCTCAGCTTTACTCTTTTCCACTATTCATTGCTGCTTCTGACAAGCACTGTTCTACTCCCAGCTTCTGTGAGACTCAGCCTTAGAGCCTCCTTATGAACTAGATGACACAGTAGATTCTTTCCTTTGTCAGGCAAATCTCTGTTAATACATTGTTCTGCACATCAATCCACTTTCTCACAAGTGATGAATTTCATTTGTTTTCTCTTGTTGAATAATAACCTACAGTCCCTGTGAGTCAGCCTTCTAGAAATTGTTCAGAAATGGATATACTTTGGATCTTTAAGATGTTTTGCCTTTTGAATCGTCCTACATCTACTTAGATGACAGTGGCCACTTTCACACATTCCTTTTATTTTCTTCATCGATGTAGTGATCCAAGGAAAGCTGGATGGAATTGTAAATTGTTTGTCATTTCTGAGTAACCTCCATGCTGATTTCCATATAACTATGTTGATCTGCATCCTACCAACACTGTGGAAGGAATCTTTTTTCTCCAAGTCCTTGCCATTACTGGTTATATCCGGCCATTTTTGTTGTTGTTTTGCCATGCTGCCTCATGTTTTATTATGATTCCGAAGAGCATTTTACCCCTAATTAGTGATACTGACCATTTGTCAAGCACCAATTAGCCATTTTTTTAATGTTTTGATATCAACTTAGATCTATTTCCACTTGAAAAGTTGGGGTTTTTCTATTGCATATACTAGGATTCTTTATGGACATTTGTGATTAACCCTTTGTAAGATGTCTATTTTCTAACCATTCTTTCTCATTCTGGGTGTGTCTGCTCTCCAGTTGTTTCTTTTATTACTAGAAGCATTTTAAATGCATATAACTCCTTAGATGTAGTTCTTTATTTATTTTCTTTGGAGTTCTTTGTAAACACCATTTCTACTTCAATACTCTGAATTAGTCTTGCATGTAGATTTTTTTGTCTTGTTTTAGTAATTTCATAGTTTCAAGTGCTATATGTAATTTTTGGTCAACAGCACATTAATTAATGAGAAATAGTGATCTATTTCATTCAATTTCATGTGAATACTCAACTTTTCCTTCAACATTTATTGAAAAAAACTATCCATGTACTCAAATTGAGATAGTATAGGTGCAAAAATGTCTATTTACTGTATCCTCAGAATTATCTGATGTGGTGTCTGAATGCTTTTTTAATATGGTCACAGTCTGTAATAAGTCCTTTCTGTATTTTTCACCTTTCTCTTTGTTTTGGTGAAATACTTGATGAATGCAACTTCAAGAGAGAGTGGTCTGCTCTGGCTCACAGTTTCGCAGTGCAGTTCACCATGTCTGGGGAGGAAGCAGGAGTATGGGCAGCTGGTCATGTCTTAAGTATAATGAGGAAGCAAAGAATTATATATGCTAGTCACTTCCTTATTAGTCATAGAAGGAGCTCCCTTAATCAGGGCTGGTCTTGCCTCATCAGTCAAGCCTTTCTGGAAACATCTTTACAGATATTCCTCACACCTGAACATCAATTCCATCCTATAAGTGATTCTGATTCCAGCCAAGCTGTCAACAAAGATTACGAACCACATTTCACGTACAAGGAAAAGTTCTCATGTACTATCAAATCATGGATTGTTTCAGATTTGGAATGCCCATCTATGTTAGACATTGAATAGTCTAGCAGAGACTGCAGAAGGCATGTGTGTTGGTCATCTTCTCACCACTGTATCAAATACACAAGAAGAGTCAGCTTATTAAGGGGGCAGGATTTGTTCTGGCTCACAGTTTTGAAGTAGAGTCCATGATGGATAAAATGAGTCTAACAGTTTCTTGGAATTGGTAAGTTGTAGATGGAAATAATGACAGAGCAAACCTGCCTACCTCATGGTCAGAAGTGAAGGAATCTACAAAAACTGTAAATGGAAGGCTGAAATAGTCCCACTAGGCCCCTCTGTCTATTGGGCCACCACTTCTAGTACCATGGACCTATAAAGAGGATTCTAATACATAGACCTTGGGCAGACGTTACTAACCCATCTGCAATAACAGAAGGGCTCATCAGTTTATCTGTGTTTTTCTTACCTGGTACATGTTTATAAAATATCTTTCATGATTTACTAATGTCAAACAGATGTTTTAAGAGAATAGAAGGAATATGAAGTTATCTTAGATAGAAGATATTAGCTAAATATGTTTGTTTCATATAAAAATTGATATTCAAGTGGAATGATTTTACTTTAGTGGTCTCAGATAGCTGTCCAAAAATATGGTGAATGTTTTATTTAGCAGGTCACTGAAATGTAAATCAAATTTACAAACAACTATTAACTCAAGGAAAATGCCCATGTAAGAACTTCCACAGGGAAAAAATGTCTATGTTGCTAGACACTCTAATCTTTTCCTAATTGAATAATCTGTACAAAGGTCTTAAAATAACGTATGGTAAACATTATTCATTCTAAGTGTTATCCCCGGCCTCCAACATCATATATATGACCATATACTACTTAAAACCCCGAAGAGCAGCGCAATGGTTGTTGCAATCCGATCTGAAATATAGTACTCTGATCAGACTCACTGTGATTTTTCAGAGAGCTGCACCTTGCAATCTGAGGCCAAGATGCATGAGATCCCTGATTTGCCTGCCGAGATGTACAGTCAGAGGATTGGTCACTTAACCATCCTTCAGTAAAGTCAGGCTGCAGCCGAGAAAAGGTCCCTCCTATTTAAGTGGCCCTAGAACAGACAATCTTAAGGAATAGCAGCCCTTTCAGCTTCTTCTTGCTTTACAACATCATGAGAAATAATGTGAAAAGGTGAATTATACAGATACTGTAATAATTTTATGCTGTACATCTAAAAATAGAGCTATTTAATCACAATGGATGAATGAATTCCAATTATTTCATATAACAGAATACATCTCAACAACACGTAAATGTAGCACCATGCCTCTTTCCCTAAAACAGAATGTTAATGAATGTAAATGTTTCAAAAATAGAATTAAGGAATACAGAATTCAGTAGCTATCCTTTTTTACAGAAAGACACATTAGTCTGTGTACAAAATAAGTACTTAGGATGTATGCATGCCAAGGACAAGATGCTACCTGGTTGTGAAAGGCAGATTTGTTGCCCAACTATGAAACAAAATTAATGCATTTTGTTCCTGACATCAAATATGGAAATCATGGGAAAAGTGAATAATTGTATTTACTTTTTAAATCTAAGAGCAACCATATTTTCATCCTCTGGCTAGCAAAAAAAAAAATTCTTTCAAGATTTTTTCAGAACATATGTCTGTCTTAAGTTGTATTTTAAACAATAAGCACACTGTAGCAGAAACCACTACTTTTCCAATTAAATAATGTTTTAATCAAGGAAGTATACATTATTTTATTTTCTCTTAAATCATTATGCAATAAAGTCTTCTTGATATTTTCTATCTCACCCTAATATACATACTCAAATAAGCGTTTTCATTTCTGTAGTGATGTTTTTACTCAGAATACCATTTTCTATGAATTCTATTCTACATAAGCAAGGCATTATACTATCCGAATGTACCTAATTTCATGGTCCAGCAAAAAGTTCACCAATTCCCATATGTACAACATTTTCTCTACCTTGGCTATAGGATCCTGGTATTGATAAAATGTTACAGTTTTATATTTATGTGAAATCATTGCTGTCAGCCTGTAATAAAGATTATTCTTTCAATTATTTCTTAAGTCTATGAATTCAATATGTTTTGTTGACTTTTCAACCAAATCTAATCTCTGATGTCATTCTGTTTCTCTGCCATTCTAAAAAGAAATATGGAAACCTCATGCTAGGAAAACTGAGTTCTTTCTCTCACCATAAATGTCATTATTTTCTATCTCTATCTGTCAGTCTGTCTGTCTCTCTCTCATATGTGTAATCATTTGTTTGTGTATGATTGTATGGTGTGTGTGTGTGTGCATGTGTGTATATGTGGTGTGTGTGTAACATAATTTCAATGTAAAAGTTGCAAAGGTATCTCCTGTTAAATCCAATAAAATCATACTGACAGATGGACTTGAAAATATTCACTAAAACAAATACTTGTTTATTGTCATGGCACACTGGAAAGCTTACAATTTGTGTAAATGATTCGATCTCTCAAATCTCTTATTAGAAGAATTGATTTACTCTGTACCTAGATGTTTCTCCACAGTAAGCATATTAGCATTGATGGAAAGTTGTATGTATTAACCCTTTCATAGCGACTTTTATTTGGCAGATAGTCTGTAGATGGGTGAAGGAATAAATTCATAGTTTCAAAAGCATTTTTGCAAGTTTGAGATAGAAGAATGTGTTCTTTTGTTTAAAAGAAAAGTGAAATTGCAAAATAAGTGTCTTGTAGGAGACATAACTGATTTACAAAACCTATAATGATGACTATATGAAGTTACTTATTTTCTACATAATAACTGTAACTTGTGTGCTTATTTATACATATGTACACATAAGGGACTATCTCTAGAACCATTTTTAAAAATACTTCAATCATATATACAAGTGACAGTATACATACTGACAGATAGTATTTAAGAATATATATACAAGGCCGGGCGATGGTTGCGCACGCCTTTAATCCCAGCACTCGGGAGGCAGAGGCAGGTGGATCTCTGTGAGTTCGAGACCAGCCTGGTCTACAGAGCTAGGTCCAGGACAGGCTCCAAAGCCACAGAGAAACCCTGTCTCGAAAAACCAAAAAAAAAAAAAAAAAGAATATATATACATATACTACAAAAGGTCCAGCCTTCTGCAGGCCAGAAAGACTAGGTATAAGATGCAGAGAAGGCAAGAAAAACAGAGATTTTTTTTTTGTGGGATAAAAATTTATATTTTCTTTTATTATTCTTTCTGTTGTTTGTTCTATTTGTTCTTTCTGGTTTTTTTCTATTATACTTTTTTTCATTCTGTTCTTCTACCCTGATGTTTCCCTTCTTTCTCTTTTCTGATATCTTTGTTCTACATTTTTCCTGCTACTGTACTTTTAATTTCTCCCTTACACCATATACCCCCCAGCAGAATCTTTCAGTCAATATAAATTTAGAATGTGGTTACATTCTACTTTTAAGTGAGTGATTACAATGAACACAAGAACAGCATGTTTTCGATACTCCTTACAGGATTAAGCATGAAAAAGTAGTTGTCCTAAGAACCCACATATATTCATGCCCAAGCAACATATTATAGATAAACAGAGTGTTCCAGGTGGTGGTAGCACACACCTTTAATCCCAGCACTTGGGAGGTATAGGCAGGCAACTCTCAGTAGTTTGAGGCTAGCCACAATTAGGGCTGTACAGAAAAAACATGTCTTGATAAAACAAGAGAATAAAACAAAACAAAAATTAACAAAATGTAAGCAAACAAGATATTTTTTTCTCATCCAATTATATGCTGGAGGGTTGCATTTTGTAGTTACAAAAAAATAAAAAAGGACCAATTAATTTATTTTTGACCTCAAAAGATGTTATTATAAAATAATTTTAAAATACTCACAAATCTAAACTTTTATATATAAAAAACCAACCAATCAGCTCTACTTTAAATTCTCAAGGTGCATGCCCATTCAACAATAACTTTTTTATATTAGGAAGCTAGGGCAAAAATATGCCAAAATGAGGGCAAAAATCTTTGCCTTTGATCACTAAGCCACCCTAGCAAGAAAGGTACTTCAGCCAGCAATAGTCAGTCTGACATTGTTCCTGCCCTTGACTTCAGTGAGTCCCTTGTTTACCTATTAAAAGTGTACCTTTATAAACTTTAAATTGTTCCCCAAGATGTTGTAACTTAAATCCATTAACAAAAACATCTTAACCTAACATACTAACATTCTACACATCTAAATTCTTTCTAAGGGTGTTGGTTGAATCATTAAACTCATCCAACAGAAATGCTTGAAAAAGTCAATCAGTAGTATTGCATACACCAGTTACACTGCTTAGTCAGGTGTTAGAAACCCCCCTGAAAGTTTTCATACAACCCATAGACTATGAAAGAAATGGTGGCCATGAAGGCAACACACAGAGTTATGCTAAATAACAGGTGCTCAGAGCACATAGTCTTTGGGGCTTTGCCTCTCTAAAGCTCACCCAGGCATGCTTTGTCAACCACACAGCCATGTTCCAAGAGTTCCAGTGCTGTCCTTTGGTTCCCTCACATGGCCCCTGACAATATACATATATGCACATATACATGTAAAAACAATTAACTTAAAAAGAGAATATTAATTTGAGAGAGAGCATGAGGGATATATGAAAAGGCTTGAGTAGAATGAAAGGGATGGGCAAAATGATGTGATAATATTATAATCTCAGAAATAAAAGAATAAAAAATCCCTTAAATGAATAAAATTCAGGGTAATATTTTCATTTTTCAAGAGGAGACACGTTTGTAAATTTTTCTCTCTGGTAGAATACATCACTGGTGATGTATATTAATTTTATTTTATATTTTAAGTGTGTGTGTGTGTGTGTGTGTGTGTGTGTGTGCCTCTGTGCATGCTGGATGCCCATGTATAGTACAAAAGAAAAATCTGAATGGTTGTTCATCTTCTGCCATCTGGTGAGATGAGGGGATGAAATGCAGACTTCAGGCCTCCAGGTAAGTGTCTGTACCTGCTGAGTCTATGGTACTGTCTCTTTATCAGCTTTCTAAAGCACAAATGTACAAGCATAGCTTAGAAAAATTTGTATATAAAAACACTCATAATAAATAGATTAATACATTGAATTAATGCAAATGAATAAAATTTTCTCTAAGAGCTTCAATCATTTAAGATGTGGCATCAAATGATAATTTATTTTTCCTATGTAGCTGTGTCGGCGTTCATTTATGTTTACTTTTGAGATTTTACCTTGATAAGTTTCATATTTTAAGAATATTTCCACCTCTAAGTCATTTGCTTAGATTATGGAAATAATTTTCTGGGTTTGGGTAGAGATTACTGGGACTTCCTGTGTACCTTCTATACATTATTAGCTTCAAAATATAAACCTATTACAAGTTGTATATCACAGAGAGGCATTAACCCCTCAATCAAGAAAGACATTTCCAAACACCTAGCTAAAATGAGATGAGCTTGTTTCTGTAGGACATTATCTACCACTAAGTGAATATTTAATTTATCAGAAAACCTGACCTTGAATGACCTTAGAGAAATTCTCAAGTTCTGGTAACTACATTTATTTAATACATGGACTTCTGTGATGTTAATTTGCCCATATACAGGATGGTCTACTAATTCATTACTTTTTATTGAAAGACTCTGTCATAGATGAATAATTTCATCCTCCAACTTGCTGGAGGTGACAGAAAAGAACCACATGAATTTACCCCAGCCTTTGATCCATAACGGTAGGGCTAAAATAGTTCAAAAAAAGAATTATACTTCAGAAACACTGAGATTCAAATTGGTTTAAATATATTGTCTACTGAATGACTAGATGTCTACATTAAAGTTTAAATTAATTTGCATATCCTCCTCAACAAATCTCCTCAAAACATTAAATAAAAATTTCACACATAAATGCCAACAAAAATATTCACCACTGTGCAATTAATTCCTTGTTCATATCTGAACTAAAGGGAACATTTAATATAGCTTAGCATTAAAATTAAGATATAGAAGAAAACACTGAGGAAAAACAAAGCATTTAGAATAATTCCCTTTATAATTGTTTCTTTTATAAATATGAAACTTCAACTGGTAGTCATTTTTGTGTCAATTTTGCTCTCAGTATCATATGTCTTGACATAAAATGATTACTAAATAAATAAATAAATTCCAAATTTAAATTATACAAGAATGATAGTATTTTGGTTCTTGTTCTGATAGTGTTTAATGGTGTTTTTTATGTGGACCTATTTTTTAAAATCGATACTGGTGTGTGTGTGTGTGTGTGTGTGTGTGTGTGTCTGTCTGCATAATTTTCAGATTGAAGCAGGAATTTAAACTGAAGAATATCTGTTAAAAGATGCATAATTGTGACAGACTAATAACAGAAAATGCAAGGTAGAATGAGGTAGGCTTTGCTCTGGGCAGTTTGTAGTTATTGTTACCAGAGTCTACCATGTGTAAACATGGTCTCCCATGCGGCTTTGTAAATACTTCTCACGTTACCATCTGCAAAATAGTATTGTATTTTATTAGAGAATTATGACTATACATAAAAATGCTACAGAAGCTCATAGTTTTGTATGAAATGTGGTCTAAGGCATTTGGTATATGAATTTTTCAATAGTACATACTTTCAAGAAAAATATTTTTTTATTAATGTACTATAAAGTCTAGGTGCAATTAAGACAACCAAAGACCTTTCTAAATGAATTGATATGAGTTGCTCTTGTAGGAGTTTATATATCAGTTGCCATTTTTATTTTCCTAGAATCTCAGATAAATTTCACTATTACTAGAATAACTTTTATTTATGCTTTTACTTTTAGTCTAGAAAAATTGAGAGTTGGAAGTGGGGGGTATCACTTTACTATATGAGGAGGAAAGGAATGCTTTAAATGGTTTATTTTGTCTAATATCTTCTTAATACTATTGCAATAGTATTGTATTTGCAATGTATTTAAATGAATTTAAATGAAGACAGCAAAACAATTTAAAGATATAATACTTTTTTATTCCTATTATCCATGTATATAATAAAACATTGAGATATTTTTGAGAAAAATGCATATTTATATGAGAAGAAAAAAATCATTTGACGTTATAAACTAATATCACTCCTGTTGCAATTTTTCAAATCTACCATTGAAATATTAAAAAGTAAATATAAAATATAAAAAGTAAAAACCAAAACTTAAGCGTATACGGCTGAGCACCTGTGAAATTTTATTTATAAAAGATAATGTGGCTGAATTTACTTCATCAACCATATTATGGTAAACCTTGAGTAGGTAACAAATATTTCTATTTGTCACATACACTTAATAAATGTCCCTAAATCTCCCTGAAAATGTAGGGAAAAAATGTATGTCTGTAAATTTTGTAATGAATGTGAAGCTAAATATGTGTATATGTACCTGTCTCTGTGTGTTTAGTTGATGTGTGAGAACGAGTATTTACCTAGAACTCTATTCTTTCTCAGATTGGTAAAGGCTGCATTGGTAATTTAGTTTGAAGAATCTAAAATATAATAAACATTGGTTAATCATGCAAATATCACTAAATTTGAAATGAAAGAATTTAGGTAATCTCTTCCTTTAGCTCATTCACTTTTCAGCAGAACAAAGATGTCTACATACCAAATGATTTAAAAATAACGTTCAGGCCCCCTTTTCATTTTATGCAAGCATGAGTGTGAAAGGAAAAAAGGAAGAACTCAGAGATGAAGGCCAATGTTACTTTGGGATAATTCCAAACTATGCCTGATATTTGAGAATTTAAGGTCAGTTTATTGAAAAAAAAAACCAATTCTTCCTCTCTAATTTTAACTACTAAATTTAACCTCAAGTCAGCAAAACTGTATGCGTGATGTTCAATTCCTTGTGTTGAATTCAAGCCACATTCTGGGACAAATTCTACACTTGCTACCTTAATTATTGGCTCCAGAGGTACAAGAATAGTACAAGCACTCCTTCATCTTAAGAATGAAATAGTGGCTTTTTGTGTCTTTTCAGGTTTTATCTTTTCATCTAAAATAGAGTCACTAAATAATGCAGGTGTTGTTTTCTGGATATTAGCCAAAGTTCCTCTCCAGTGTGGTTGAATGGAGTAGGTTGTCACTGAAAGGCTTTTGCTTCTTATACTATTCCTGAAAAAATGAAAATGAATCAGTATTGGTTTCATATTTTTTTGACTTTGTTTTTTTTATTTATTTTTTAATTTATTTATTTATTAAGAATTTCTGCCTCGTCCCCGCAACCGCTTCCCATTTCCCTCCCCCTCCCCCGATCAAGTCCCCCTCCCTCATCTGCTCGAAGAGCAATCAGGGTTCCCTGGCCTGTGGGAAGCCCAAGGACTGCCCACCTCTATCCAGGTCTCGTAAGGTGAGCATCCAAACTGCCTAGGCTCCCACAAAGCCAGTACGTGCAGTAGGATCAAAAACCCACTGCGCTTGTTCTTGAATTCTCAGTATTCCTCATTGACAGAGACAGAGACCCACATGGGAGCACCGGACAGAAATCTCAAGGTCCAAATCAGGAGCAGAAGGAGACGGAGCACGAGCAAGGAACTCAGGACCACGAGGGGTGCACCCACACACTAAGACAATGGGGATGTTCTATTGGGAACTCACCAAGGCCAGCTGGCCTAGGTCTGAAAAAGCATGGGATAAATCTGGACTAGCTGAACATAGCGGACAATGTGGTTTCATATTTTTTATTCCCCTTGGAAGTTATTTAGTTCTCTTTGCTGTGCATCTATAGACAGATTATATATAGTGTTGTGGGATATTTGTACACTGTGTGAAGATGTATTGCTATGATTGGTGTAATAAAAGCTGAATATCCAATAGCTAGACAAAAGAGGATAGGAAAGAATTCTGGAGGAAAGAAGAGGAAGAGAGGGAATCTAGGAGCTTGAATATCTCCAGGGGATTTGGAACAACTCAAATGTACCACATTGAGGAAAGATAAAAGTCATGTAGCCAAAAGTAGATTATTAAAAGCAAGTTAATTTGAGTTCTAAGTGCCTAAGCTGAAAACCAAGTTTTTATAATTAATAATATGTCTTTGTCATTGCTTGCACGCTAGTAGTTGCTATGAAAAAGTATTACTACATATGGCATTCGACATGGAGACTCGAATATTCATACATAGGGCCTAAGAAAGCTAAGAAAACTTCCAGACATGGACCTGGACATCACTTTCTAGTTCCACAATCTCTCAGGTGGACCTATGCTCACTACATACAATGATTTAGCTCCCAACTGTTACCTCTGGGCTTGAGTCATTTGCCAGTGTCCTATGCTAAGTATAGCTATGCTGGCAAACAGACTGGCTCTTTAAGGATTGGGCCACATGGTCAGAGAATTCTGCAGGTGCACAGAAAGCCAGATCCAGACACACACACAAAAAAATCTGAAAATGTACAATATCCTTAAAAATGTGTTTAGGTGCTGAACAAAATGAGTATAGACAGTCATTAAAAATACAGTTTAAATATAATAAATAAATAAATAAAAGTCTTTAAAGAGAGAGTCAAGTAGTATAAAAAATATGCCATGTAAGGATGGAAAATACCATAACACAGAGAGTTTGGATTTTATATGATGTTTTGTTAATTTTTAGAATTTTAAGTGCTGCTGAGCAGAGAATGACAGATGCTGAGAGACACTGAAATGTGAAAGGTCCAGTTCAAGAGCAGAAGGAGGGAGAATACGAGCAAGGAAGTCAGGACCACGAGGGGTTGGTCCACCCACTGAGACAGTGTGCCTGAGCTAATGGGAGCTCACCAAATACAGCTGGATTGGGACTGAACGAGCATGGGATCAAACTGGACCCTCTGAATGTGGCTCACAATTGAGGCAGACTGAGGGGCCAATGATAACGGAACTGTGATTTGTCTCTATTTCATGTACTGGCTTTTGGGGATCCTATTCTATTTGGATGCTTACTTTCCTAAGCCTGGATGGAGTGGGGAGGGCCTTGGACTTCCCACAGGGCAGGGTGCCTTGCCCTCTCTTAGGACTGGAGGGGAGAGGGAAAAGGTAAGTGGGGGAGTGGGAGGACGGGAGGAAGTGGTAATTTTGAATGGTATTATTTATAAAGTAATAAAAAATTATGAGAAAAAAAGACAATAAAATACACAGACATATCATAGGATCATGACCTCCTTGGCAAAAATCAAGAAGCAGAGGAGAATATAAGCTGTGTTCAGCAAGAGGGCTAAGAGGGACAGAAGAATCACATGGAAATTGAGAAAAAACAATAAAGGTGTTGTGGCACTCTGCCTTCTATGTGATGACCCACAGCTACAGCTATGAAACTAATGTAACCAACTTTGACCTAATGGTCTCAAGGCTGACAAATGTCTTAAGATAAGAAAAACATGTGGGAAACACTTGGTTTTCATTGTAGTTTATCAGCTTTTCCTGGGACCTCAGAAAGATAATTTATTTTGTTTGCTTCAACTCTGCTTTAGGGAAATTTTCATTTCAATTCATAGCCCCCATTGACGCATCACACATCATATTGGATGTGATACATAAGGTTAAAAACCTCTTGTATATTATATACAGTGGTAGATACTAAAAACAGTGGTATTTTACTTCACTAGTGAGTTAGTAATTACCTGCCACAAGTTCATATGTGTTGAAAGAAGACGTGAGACCCCAGAGGCCATAAACGCCGCCTGTATGATGCACAACAATGCAGAAACAAAGCAGTTATTACAGGGTAGGAAACTGCCGCTTTATTAGAAATTTATTAGATGACCTCCTTCTTGCAGAAGTCACAGTTCTCTATGTTAATCTGGTAGATGAAGAAAGTTCTTCACTACCCTGAGGAGACACTATCTTTCACATCTAAGATTGTTTGCTATGCAAAATTCCTGAGAAAGATGGTGTAGACAAAATTCTGTCACTGAATCATTACGAGTCACAAAAAAAAAATCACAAGAACTATCTAGGGCTACTATTATCAAAAACAAGAACCATCTAGGGCTACTATTATCAAAGAAGTGCCCCTCTTCCAAGGACTTTTTCTAGTCATTGAGTCTGAAACCCTGAATATTATTTCTTTTGGCCAACCTGTCTTGTTTTCTAATATCTACTCCCTTATGCCTTCTATTTTTCTAATCGCAATAACTTATATTTCAGCTTTGTATAACTGAATTAATTATTATTGCATTAACATAACAAGTGACCTAAATCTCACAGAAATTGTAAAATACTTAAAATTTAATTTCAAAACTGAAACCTACCTTTATATTATAATTTTTGATAACAATTATATAATCTACTTTCTTGATTTAAGGGTGAGATTTGCAAAAATATTATTCTACCACATTAATAACCAATTTGGGTTTGAATTAATTACCTCCTCAAGGACATTTGCATCTTAACAAGTAAACAGTCACAACTAAAGAAACTGTCCTTATTTCTTACAAGCAATAAAGGTTAATTGAAGAGTTATGTTGAGGCAGAATAAAAGCCTTTTTCTAATTCAGGAAAGGATTCTGTCCTATGGGAACGGTGCACAGAATCCGTGTATGAAGCAAACCCGAGGGATTCAGATCTGCTCTACCCAAAGCCACACTGCTTTTGTCTGTCATATATTGGATCATCACCAAAGATCTCATTGAATTAAGAGCTTTGTAGATAAGAAAGAGAAACGTCGCCGGCAACAAACAGCATCTGAAGGTCACTGGTCTAATTTATTTATGACTTGGACAGCCTATACTTTTCAGTTCTTTATTTCTCCTGTTGTTCATTTAAACGGTACTACTTGAGGAGGCAATACTTGACAAAGACTATTTATGAGTCCTGTTAACCACGGCACTATTTTCTCATTTAAACCTTTAAAAAAAATCTATAAATATACATGGAAAGGTAAGAAAAGCACATTAGTGCAAGTTGGATATGATTTTTTATAGAGAGAACATGATTGCTATTTTTATCTTTTTTATTAAATTTCTTCTTTGAAATTTTTATATGTGCATATAATGCCTTCTGAGTATTCTCCTCCACTTTCCTTTTTTTCCCCTTTGACCTCTAACACCTCCCAGTACTCTATCTGCTCTATAGATTATTTTTGATATTCATGTGTTCTTGCTCAGTTTTGTAATTTATGGATTGTAAGCAGGGTCATCTGTATGACCATGTTTTGGAATGTTCATCGAATCCTGGTCGGCTCACCAGTAGTAATTACACAACTGACTAACCTTCTATAAGTAGCCATTAGTTCACAAGGAGAAAGAGAGTCCAATAAGCCTCTCCCCATCTCTGACTGTTGATAGGCCAAGGTTACACAAGTCCCATTCAGGTAACCAAAGCTGATATGAGATCATGATGGCAAAACCTGTGTCAAGTTCAGAAAACAGCATTTCATAGCTATTTCTCCATATTTTCTAACACATCCATTCTTCCCTGTCTTCCACAATGCTCCTGAGCCTGAGATGGGGAGATATAAATGCCTTATTCAGCAGCCCCAATTAAACCACTGACTGCAGATAAGCTCCACTGATTAAGGCAGAGAGTAACATTTGTCTCATACAAACATAGCTATTTATAAGGGAGTTCGTTTATAACTAAGTCAATTTAGGTAAATAATAGCTATGAGTTACTCAATAGGGCTATGGCTTTCCCAGACATGTTGAGGCAGAAACAAAAAAGCTTCTTTTATGCAATCATTTAATTCAGGAAAGAATTCTGTTTTATGGGAACGGTGCACAGAATCCAGTGTTTGTAACACTAGTTATGGATTCCTTCCTGTAAGAATGTCTCATCTCTAACCAGAGAACAGTTGAATAACCCCATCACCATTGCCCAGCCCGCCCCATTCCATTGGGGAAGATGTTGTTATAATTGATAGAGATCGCAAATGAATGAGAGCATTGTCTTTTGTTTCTCCCATCATCTAAGCACCTTAATACACTGAAAGAGTTGCTAGTGGAAAATAATTATCCATCTAAGATCCAGCATGATTTACCCATATTTTACAAGAAAGCTGTATAATGTCTTTATCGATAGGATCGTATCATCTACTATGGTGGGCAACCAAGAGAAGTAGCAAGAACCTGGATTGTTTTGGAGGTCTTTTGTGTGACCCTGACAAACAATTCAGAAATGTCTCACACCTGGTACTGGGTTTTTTCTTTCTTATTTTTCTTTTTTCTTTTCTTTTTTTTTTTTTTTTTTGGTATCCTACAGGTTTCAGAAGCATTATCATCCATGTGGGCTATCTTCCATATAGATATTTCTTTACATTGCATTTTTAATTTTGTTATAAGCTACTTGGTTTCATAAGGTATTTTAATACTCCCTTCAGTCTGGCTGATTACCTCCCTCCACATCCTCTTCCCCGTTCCTCTAACCCCCTCCTTGCTTAAACTCTCTGCCTCTTGAATCCCTTTCCTCTACTTTCATTTTACATTTGTTATTCTTTGAGAGTCTGTAAATATTCCTAAAATATTCACATTACCTGAGGAGAATAATTCTTCCAACTTAAAGGAACCTTCACTTAGAAAAGTGAAATTTTCTATTTTGAGTTATGGAGTATAGAGGTGCTGAGGACTGAAAATTTGTGGCAGTCTAAGAATGTGACTTTGATTTGCAGAGTGTAGTCAAATACCAGGAGAATAACCTGTGGACATTTGCATTATAATTTTCCTGGAAAATTGGCTCTTCTTTTTATAAACTTATTCCCATAATGACCAATTACTTCAACTTAACAAGGAAACCAAAGAACTTTTTCCTTTTTTCTTTCTTAGTAAGTCAATCATTAAAACAGTATGACAATGTCTTCTTCATAATAGCCTGTGGGGAATTAGTATTTCTCAAGTTGGAAATATATGCTAGTCATTCCCCAAAGATATTTCTTTTCCTTAAAATAAAATAAATAAATAAAACTGTACTTCTCCCTTAGCACCAACGTTGCTATGTCTTAAAGCTAAATTTTCATTTGATTTACCACTCTTCATAGTATTTTTTTCAACAATTATATTATGTCAGTGCTGGATCGTTTTCTACAAGAAAGTATACAAAGCTTATATTGAATAATTGTTCCTCATCTTCAGGGCATGACTTACCTTTTGTCTGTTTGATCTGTGAAAATTCCTCTAACTTGACAGGCAGCACTGAGCTCTCTCTGGGGATAGGCTGTACCCCACCAGGAGTTTCGTAAATAAATCACTGTCACCTCTTCTATCCATTAAGCCTAGGGAATCAATACACTTCTATGTATAGACTTCTTTTAGGATATCTTACAAAACTTGTCAAATTTGTACTGCTTGTTAACTGAACATTATACTTTTGAACACACTATAAAATAGCAAAATATAAATGCAAATTTTGTGTGGGCAGTATTATAGGTATGCCCTAAAATCAGGCACCATTACTACCTCTGAAATTTCTCCAGTTTTTAACAATGGCTATATTTCATTACTATTTCGATTTGAATGAAGAATATCGACCAAAATAAACAGAAATAGCTTGTATTGTTCTGGGAGTCTCTATCACATCCCTCACAAAAAAAGTATTTCCAACTAGCACTGGGGTTGTGTTTGGTACCCTACAGGTTTCCGGTTCAGCATTATCACCAGCATGTGCTTGTGCACTTGAGCACTTGGTGTCAGTTGGTGGCACTGTTTGAAGAGGTCAAGGAACCTTTAGAAAGTGGAGTCTTGCTGGATGAAGAGCATCACTGGGGGCAGATTTTGAGAATTAATGGCGCTTCCTCAATTCCTGATCCTTCTCTTGGTTTCCTGGTGTGCCTACCACATGTCAAACAGCTTCCTTCTCTTGCTCTTTCCAGCTGCTGCCGTGTCTTCCTCACCACTATGAACTCTAATCATCAGAACGGCAATTAAAAATAACCTCTTGCTTTCATCGCATCAACATAAAAATAATGATTTTACTTATGTGGTACCGGGATGATGAATTTTACGAGTGTTAGATCAATTTTTGGTTTACTTGGACTACGTTAAATATTTTTCTATCTCAGTTTTACTGTAATTCATATAAAACAATATCCATTTTACAGTAACTTTTAACTATTTACAAACTTATTTCTGTTGCTGACTGAGCCACTTTTGTTCCTTAGAAACTAACTTCATTGTATTTTTATTGTTCATTGATTTGCATATCTCATTCTCATTTTCGTAAGTAAAACTAAATCTAAATTCCTTTTATCAGTAAAATAAAATATTAAGCTATCTTTTATTAGGGGGGAACTGGGAGAAACAGGAAGTGAGTGTGCTTGTGGTGCATTGAATAAACATCCCAAATAGTTAATAAAAATATTATATTGAAAAAATACCAAAAAGTAGCAGTATGCAAAGTTAAAAAGCAAAAAAAAAGCTATAATCAAAAATTCAAAATTCTTTGGATGAATATAGGCACCCAAATAATATAAATTCTGTACAATTTTATTAAAATTAAGAAGGCCAAAGGAAAAATGATGGTATTAATCAATTAGGAAGTCATTATTACAAACATAAAATGAGACATTATAAAACTGGAAGTTTTTCAATGTACAATAGCTTTAGAAATCAGTAGGACAGAATATTAGCAAGTTTCTGTCATGTTTTATTTGACAAAATTACTTTGTTTAATAAATCCTTTTTCAGTGAATTGTAGCGGTAACTCACTGTGCTGTTTAATATTGGCCATTTTACTGGATCTAGAATTACCTAGGAAAAAACTCTCTGGGTGTCTCCCACACGAGAGCTATATAATTGAGGTAAACAGGCTAAGCTTACCAGTGGGAGGCACCAGTTCATGGTTTTGAGTTCTAGATTGAATATAAAGAGTAAGCAAATGGAAGACCAGAATCCCTAACTGTGTGTCTGGACTTCAGCCCCATATGACCAGCCGACCGCGGTGCCTGCGGCCACCACTTCCATTATTAGACTGCACTCTGCCTGGAACTGTGAACCAAAAACTTTTCCTCATTTAAGATCCCTTGGGCAGCTATTTTGTTTCAGTAATAAGACAGCTATGGCAACACATATTATTTTTTGGTGTACACTATTCTATAATATTTTATCTTGTTCTTATTATACTTTACTATGGGAAATACACAGTGAACTAAGGGAGAGAAAGAACAATTGCCACAATGGGGGAAAGAGGATGAGAGAGCAGACTGAGACTCTACAGGAGTAATTAGATGATATTTGGAGTAATTTCCCTGAAATATGCATGGCATATAAATTTCAGCATATTAGCTTCCCCTTAGCAATCATTAAAAAACACTGGGAGCTTAACTTCCTAAGAGTGTCTCCTAATGGTTTGTTTATTCATAGAAAAGTAACTGTAGCACTGATTTCCAGCCTGGGAAGTGGTGTTTACAGCTTTCACTGGAGAATAATAGTAGTTTTCTCTGTAAAGATCAACACATTTTTTTGTTTAATTACCTAAAAATCAATAACAAGACTTAAAATACGTTACAAGGAGATATCATGAAATCCTCAATATGATTTTTATTTATGTTTAATTTTTAAAAATTTAACTATATTTGCCATCACAACTACTCTGGAATATGAGGCCAGAGATTCCAGATGAACAGATCTATGTGGGTTGTAGAGTGACTTCAAGATTCAGTCTTAAAAAGTCCTAATAGTAACGTTGGCGGTGTACTTTTCAGTGAAGAAAAGAATGAGGCACTCAGGACTCAAGACAGAAGACCAAAAGAGAAAGTGTAATTTTTTTCAGTAGGAGAAAGAACACTACTGTTTCAGTTCGCCTTTGGACAAATGGAGTAATGTTTGCTGCTAGATCCCACTGCAGTTCACAGGACTGTTACATTACTCAAGATAAAACAATTCATGTTGCCTGGCAGTGGTGGCACACGCCTTTAATCCCAGCACTGGGGAGGTAGAGACAGGAGGATCTCTGTGAGTTTGAGGCCAGTTTGTAATTCTTTAAACAGCAACTGTCATTCCAACTTTACTTTCTCTCTTTTTTTTTTCTCACTCATATGATGTCTCATCTTTTATTGTTTTCAGTGGCTGAGTTATATAAATCCAGCTTGTGTGCAGTAACTTCAGAAGTCAACACACATCATCTGCAGTAACATTGTGACAGCTCCATACTGTGGGTGAAGCAATACTTTCTCTTCCTTATCTCCCAAATACTAAAGCCACAAGTGTGAGCTACTACATGAGGGAAGCTGAAAGGTTTTACTAATATGTATTTTCAAAGTTTCTTAAAAACCTATTTAAAACTAAAAGTATTTATTTGAAGGAAAGAAAAATTACACAGAAGACGTGTACATGTCAAATTCATTAGAAAGGAAGAAAGAAAGAAAGAAAGAAAGAAAGAAAGAAAGAAAAAGAAAAAACCCAACATGCTAGCTGATTTCAGTTGGAAGGTACAGGCAAAACCCACAACTCATCTTAGTCTTTTGTCTTCAGAAGAATTCAGGGTGTGTGTGTGTGTGTGTGTGTGTGTGTGTGTGTGTGTGTAGGATACTGCCATATCCTGATGACTCACTCTTCTCTTTCCCTCCTTCATATCACTTTCCCACGTGGGAATAGAAAAACCTAAGGTAATAAAAAAACTTTAATGACAAGAGGAAATACCTTCACAAGACGGGACAAATTAATGGCCACTTTGATTTAGGTGCATTCAAAAGTGAACAAACTATAGCCACTTGTATTCTCTTCTCTTGAAAATTGCAGGACAAAGCATCCAGATTCTGGCAGAGCAGCTCAAACACAATAAATACCCTAAAGTCACTAATAACTGTCTTCACTTGCGTTTTTAAAGCTGGCTTTGATTCACATCTATCATTCCTTTGTGCATTTATCGTGAGTGGCTGAAGCTGTGTTGGACTAACCTATCTGGCCAGTTTTCTTTGACTGCTGATAAGAACTAAAAGATCACAGCTACTGAAGCCTTTCCAGTTCCCAGCCCCAGGTTCTAGTGGAGTTTAAGGCGTCCTTGTATTTATCACTGGTGGAGAGAGGAGAGGTCAAACATGAGATCTCAGGGCCATTTGACTTGAAATGAGTAGTATTTGGAAATTTGAATGACATTTCTTAAAATTTGCATACCAAACCATTAGTATATGCTGTTCTTTTAGGATAATTTAAAAAATAATTTGAGAAAAATTAATGTTATTTATTCACATTTTATGTGTTCTGAAAGAAGAATAAACAAAGGGTCTCTGTGTCTGCTGCAAATTTTTTTTTGCAGATCTTTCTAGCTGTCTTTTTCTTCCCATATAAATAATTATATCCTCAAATTCTGTGTTTATCTGACTCATTCACAAGTCAGATGCACTTAGACAAATAGATATAATCATGAGTAAGAGATTTCAGTTATTATCATTACAAGATGATTTATTTCAATATAACTTGACAAAGATTATATCATTTAAGCAAGAGCTTCCATGATGAGTAACAACAAATAACCTGCCACTTCCTTGATTCTCTTAGAATATTCTTCAGAGGAGGCTGGAGAGATGGCTCAGAGGTTAAGAGCACTGCCTGATCTTCCAAAGGTCCTGAGTTCAATTCCCAGCACCCACATGGTGGCTCACAACCATCTATAATGAGAACTGGTGCCCTCTTATGGCCTGAAATTATACATGCAGGCAGAACACTGTATACACAATAAATAAATAATTTAAAAAAAGAATATTCCTCAGAAATTTACCACATTTGCAATGCTATAGTCATGGTCATATCTTTACTTTTTTGGAAAAAAATAGCATTTTTCCTTTATTTTACATACCAACAACAGTTCCCCTTCTTGTTCAACTCCTTTTCAGAAGATGTTATGAGAGGAGCAAACATTCCAGAAAGCTGATAAACGTCCAAGCCAAGTAACCAGTGAAAGTTATGCTAGGAAGTCTACCCTACATCATATTGTTTGCAGGTTCCAAAGTAAAAAGACTTTTCAAAGTGAAACAGAACTAATCAAAAAAAATTAAATACGTTGGTAACACTACCTGTGAAACACACAAACTACAGCCATAACAAATGAATTTTGCAAACACTCTGGCTTTCTAGAAAGTAGTAGAACAGCAAAAGTCAATGAAATTAGTACTAAGTGTACTTTTTTTAGGAGAAAGATAGAGAAGTACTTTTAATATTAACTTAAAGAAAAGTATTTTTATGAAATTTAGAAGCAGGTCCTTAATAAATAACATTGTCAATAAAACATACTTGCCCTTTTAATATATATTTATATATTAAAAGAGACGATTCATTTGTTTTGCTGACCAGGACTTGGAATTTTTACATTTAATCTAACACATTAGAAGTAGGCGAAAAGAAAAATAATGTTGGGGACTTAGATGGTCACTTGGAAATTTAAGTTAATTATTTTCTTGGTTATCTGTAGGATAACCTTATGAAGTTGCAAAAAGTATTCCTTTGAATTTTTATGCTGATCATTAAAAATCAGTGTTTTAAATCAACAAAGTTAGTATTCACCACAATATGAAAATAAAATTGTACAAAATTTGTCTGTATGCTATCTACCAGCGTTTAAAGTCTTGTTTTCTTTGACTTATGAGACAAAAATAATGAGGTACAAACTGAAAACATAGTTTATCTGCACATTTATGAGATTAATATCACCATTATTAAATTTGAATAGTATAGAGCTCATTAAATCTCCAGACAATTTTCAGTATATTTAATACACATCACTTTCTACTGAGCTTGAGTCAAGTAAGAATGTTCTCGGTTATAAATGAATTCAAAACTTTGTGACATTCACCTCCCTTTAGAAAGTCTCGAAAGTTCGTGCTGAGCACAGTGAAGAAATAAAATGACAGATGTCATAAAGGAAATGACACTTGCCATAGTCCCATTGAGTGTCAATCCTAAGGCTGTGACTCAGCTCACACTGAAACCTTGATACCACGATTTCCAGAAAAGACATTGGTTTAGTGGAAACAGGAGGAAATCCTAACCCACTGTTGTGTTAAACAGAAGACTGATGCAGGATTACTAGACCATGAAAGGAATTACTGGGAAAAGAAACTTGTGAAGATAATTGATAGTTATTGAATTGACAGAGAAACCATTAATTTCCTATCAGAGTAAACAACATTGTATCCAACTAAAGAAAAATATAGTGAGTGACAGAAAATCAGGTAGGTGAAAGAAAGATCATTTTATATACAGCAATGATGATATCAATTCCTGTTTTAATTTCACAAATATTTATTAATGTTTTTATTTTATAGTGCTAGAAAAGTAAATGTTATCATAGATATTTACTGTAAATATTAATTTAGAAAATGCATGCATTACTTCTTATATTCACCTCAAACTATCAATGGCTCTGATTTGCCATGTATAGGATCTCTTAATCCTGGTTCTTTAGTATTTAAATTTTTCTGCTGTTATATTTGGAATTCTTAAACTTATAATACATTTAGGTTAATCCCACTTCAAACTACAAGACATGAGTTGTCATTGATGTAGAGAGCCATTCACATTTGTTTCCAGAATGTTCAAAACATTCTTGAAATATAATGATAACTATCTTTAATGTTTAGAATATTATTCCACAAGTGCAATGATATTTTTGCTTTCACAGGCCCTACAAAATTTTTGGTATCATTCTGGAATATTTATGAAATCCAATCATCCACTAATAGCCATTGAAGATGTAAGTTGTTGAAATCATAATCTGAGTTGAAACAAAATTAGTTCTGAATTCTGCTTATTTGACAATGTCACTTAAATGAGTACTTAATTGTGCCCATATCATCTGCTGCTTCTATGAACAGTATCAATAACCATTCCTTTCTTGTGTGGACATTGTGAAGATTACATGTAAAGGCTCATTACACGTCTGATGCAAATTAAGTCTATAATTTGTGGCAGAGCCTTTATGAGGACATTAATGTTGGTGACAGGAAAAAACTTGATCATCACCACCTTTGAGAAATTCAGCTTTCTTCCCAAAGCCTCGTATTTTTCTACTAGTTCACAGACGGGTCAGCAATATTTTTCAATTTAGGTACAAGTATGCAAGGCTCAAAAAGCAGTAGGAAAGATAAATAGTTACTCTCAAGACTGGCACTGTGGAAGAGTCAATTTATGGCCAGAGGGAAATAACATGAATTCCTTGTGATACATAAAATTCCTTGACACCTAATTCCAAATAACTTACTGCTTTGAAGAAATGTCATTCATTGAAAATAGGCATTGAAAACTGCTGGCGGTGAGAGACAATGTAGTGTCGGATTTCAGGAAGGTGAAGTTGACTGTGATAAAGATTAAGAAATACAGAAAAAGTATTGTAGCCTTGGAAAGGAAAGCATTTTATGTAGAACCTATGCTATGAACACTTTATTTCTCACTGACTCAATCACTGGAACATATTAAGAGATTCAAATATATTTAAACAAATTTCTGTAAAATTGAAGCTTTAGGTTGTTAATGATCATCTTTGTCATCTTTGATTAATGATTACAAGCAAGAAAAATATGGGTGGAGTCACAAGTTGGCCCTAACCACCTGTAACAAAGTAAACACTGCTAAAGATCTTAATTCTAAATGCTATTATCCTAAGAAAGGCATTCGTATATGATATACACAAAAAGTTAAACTGACATTTTCTAACAATTGAGATAGAGTAAGATAATATTCCCTTTATTAAAGTTCTAAACTGAAACTCTTGTCTCTCAGAAATAAGCTTCTAAGATATTTTTTGAAAACCTTCCTCATATTCTTTTTTGAATCCACATAGGCAGTGATTCATCTTTGCTCCTGCCTTCTTTCTTGGTATCTTAATTCTTTCTAGTTTCATTATTTGCACAATAGTTGCTATGTAGAAATGCTCCCAAAGTATCTGGTTCTGATTTTCACAATTTTCTAGGTGTGTGTGTGTGTGTGTGTGTGTGTGTGTGTGTGTGTTGTGTTGTGTATGTACATTTCTCCTGCTTTTTGTCTGTTGTGTTATATTCTGTTTTGCTTGTCTTGCATTTTTGCTTTCTAAAGAGAGAGCATAACAGGAGTAGAGCTGGATTGGTGAGAGCATCTGGGAGGACATGAGGAATGGAAAACTGATTGGAATATATGGTAGGAATAATTTATTTCAATAAAAATTAAATAATTAAAATGGTAATTTTCTTTGCTCACCTCTAAACTTACATATAAAAGCGGGTATTATGCTTTGTCCATGACTAATACAAGCCAAGGAATATGCTGAGTGACATTGAATATGAACACTTTGTGACTGCTCGTTTGCTATTCTCAAGTTCAGAATTCTCTCATCCTCACACTGGGATCATTCTCCACTTCAGAGAGAAAAGATTTCTTTACTTGTCAACTTCTCACTTTCTGGGCGTCCCTTCAATTGGCTTTTTTTTTTTTCTTGTTTGTCCATTGTTACTATGGGAAAGAAAACTAATCTACAACTGCAATTTTATTCAATAATTGTATAACTCTATAATAACTGTAGTATAATTATTTCATCCTATAATTACAAGATCAAATTCAAATTACAGGCTATGTTCTGAATTTCAAGAATTTCTCCACTTCTAGGATTAACCATAACTGTGTTTTGCATACTATCTTACAATCCAACAAGTCATTTGAGTTCTTTAATGTCTAATTATGTTCACGTGACAATTCACTACATTTCCTACATTCTTACTTTTAGTTCCAATAAATTAAGAAATATTTTATCAGAATTATATCAACAATGAAAATATTTAAATATATACAAATCATTGGTTTACCTTCTTGGGACAGCTGGAGAAATGCCAAATGCAGAGAAACTTAACCAGGTATCAAGAAACATAAGCTGGATCAAGAAACATATTCCCTGTGACAATAAGATATCAGCTTCATGAAGCAATATTGATTGGACATGACAGTGCTTCACACGTGGCCAATTCCCTACCATAGCTGGGGAGGTTTTTATGATGTCCCACCCCATCTGAGGGGCTATTTGCAATTGTTGGTTGCTAAAGAAAAGCAAGTGCCTTTTCTTCAAGGTTGCAACCCTGAGGGGCCACAAATGCTCCAACAGATGATCGTTCGCCATGCCCCTATGGGCAGCACCATGTATCAGACTCAATAGGGCTGCTCAAAAAAGCAAAGAATGAGGACATGAAGTTGGAGCGGAAAGTGTAGGAAAGACTGAGGAAAAATAATAGAGGAAATGAGGGTGGAATGGAACAAAACACATAATATCACACATGATATTCTCAAATAATAGAATTCAAATTATAAGAAAACTTCAACTTCTCAAATTATGAAGAGAACTGTAAAATATAATTTTAACTGAGTCACCTATCTGAAATGGTTAAAGGGAATCAAAAATGACCAATAAAATGCTCAAGTCTGTCTTCTTCTCTATATCAGTTCCTCCTATTTTATAACAAAACCAAAAATAACAATTATGAAAACTTGACTTCTTTGAGGATTCTAATTCTCCCTCGGGTTCTGGTTTATTTTACATTCCATGGCTGTTTTGGGGGGTGTCTTCCTCTGTGTCCGACTGTGGCGGGGGAGCAGGAACTAAAGGGGACTGCGCCAACATTAGCTTGGGGAAGCAGACAGATGACAAACGTACTGGAAATCCTTTTCCACTTGCCATACATGGAACAAACCGGGTATGCACAGAGGATACATGAAGGCGGGCAGAGGCGTGGGCGGTGCAAGTGACCTGTGGAGAAAGGAGTGAATGCCCTGTGGTGCAGTGCTTGAGAGTCCTTGCTTTTCCCACTAACTATCCCACTTCATCCTTCGGAGCTGTTTTTCTTAATAAATTGTCCATGTTTATATTTTCCCACGACATATGCACCCCTGGTACAACTATGGGTCCTGGGACATGAGAACACGGAGTTTTCAATGAGGGGTTCTCTCCAAACTCAGATCTGTGTCTGTAACACACACATATGTCGTTACTCTTAAAGAAGACCTTATGTGATCAAAAGCACTTGTTTCACAAGCGCTCGTGTGCTGGAGCACACAGTTCCTTACTGGTCGCAATATTTTGCATGGTTGGGAGATCATACAAGGCAGATCTCACTGTAGGAAGTGGGCCATTGGGGACTAGTCTTAAGGCCTTACAGCCAGGCCCTGCTTTCTGTCTGCTCTCTGCTTCTTGACTGCTGACACAAAGTAACTCGATGCTTTGCTCCTGACACAGTAACTTCCCTGACGTGATGTGGGCCTTCTGAGATGTAAGACAAAATAAACGCTACACTCCTAATTGGTTCTTCTCAGGTAGTTGGTCACAATAATGAGAACAGTCGCTAAGACAATAACTCTTGGACACGTCCTGAATTCTCGTGCTCAGTCTTCTGATTCAGTCCTGCTTATTTCCTGGTTTTCCTACACTGGTTGCTCCTGTAACTGCAATGTTTTAATTGTCTGGTATATTTATACATTCACCTCGATATTCCCCAATAGACTAAACATTCTGAATAGGTTGCAGTGTTATCTATTCCATTGACTATTTTCCAAAAGTCCATCACCTAATATGCCCCTTTCTTTTTACAAATATACAAAATGCAATGACAACTCCAATAAAACACACAGTCTTTATTATCTTCAAAGAATGAGAGAGGGAAAAGGGCCCCCACTCTCGGAGTTAATACTCTCATTAATAAAGCAACTCAAGAATGGAATAAAAAGTAGTCAGGAACAATTTTATTAGTATTTAAAAGAAAATCCCCAGGGCAGTTGAGATGTAATTTCCACAGCTGTCCAGGGATGGAGAAGAGGGAGTAGACTTTATACATTTTAACAGGATGCCAAGTACATGGCTGACAAGCAGACACCTGGCAGAGAGGAAGCTTTGGGGAAAGAGTGAGGAAGCCAAAATGTTAAAAAAAAAAAAAAAAAAAAAAAAAAAAACCAAGGAGATAAGGAAAGCATAGAAAAGCAATAAGGGAAGAAAAAAGTTATAATATCTTATTAACTCAGAGAAGTAGGCAGAAATACAATCTACGTGATAGTGGCTAGGTAACCTACTGCACCAGTAGTGGGGATTCTGGTTTTAAAATAGTGTAGTATATCAGTAAATGCTAATTATTTCACTTTTGCTTTATATGAGCTAGTCGTCCTTACCCTGAGGGACTGACCCAGCCCAACTGGAAAGCTCAGTCTCCACCTGGGCCAGATATTGGATTCTTTCGTCCTGAAGAAGGTTTTGGTTTTTTGTTTTTCTACTTTAACAGTGGTAACTAGCTTGAGTTATAATTTAGAGTTTAGTTTATCCAAAGAGCAGGACTGACTAAATGTTTCGGTGGCTGGAGGTGCTTGTGTCCATGCCTGACAATACCTGGGACTCATGGGAGGAGAGGAAACCAGCTCTCCAGTGTTCTTCTTTGACCTCCAGTCATGTGTCATGAAATGAACAGCTACACATTTCCATCAATCAATGTAATTCACTTTAAAAATAAATACAATTTTAAAATCAAGGATTTGGATTTAGATAAATGTGTTTCTCTAAGTTTGTCATAGCGTTTATTATGAACAGCATTTCTAATTGCAAAACAAAACAAAAAAGAAAGAAAAATATATGACTGACCAAGAAAGGCCTCCACACACAATTACTAAATGGTTATTAAAATCCTTTATTGTAATAGGAAACTTTATTAAGACTGTGTCTTGGATATTGTGCTATATCATCTATGTGTAAAATTCTCATGAGCTCAGTATGGACAGCCGGGTTAGTGCATACTCTGAATCTCTTTCAGAATACGTACATGACGCAGCCATCTGTGGGTCCTGAAGCAGAAGATCTGAAACCCTCTTCTGGCCTCTGTAGGCATTTTCACATACATGTACAGACAGACAAAGACACCGAAATAAATAAACCTTTTATTTAAAAATGCAGTGGATGACTGTCTCTGCTCTATAGGAAATCACCAACTGGGAAAGGGTTATGAGTTCAGTGATTATTTTAATCAAAATATCTTGGTTTGTCAGATTCAGGCATAATTTAGCATGCAAGTATTTAATGATTAGAAGAAAAGACACCTTTTATTCAACAACATGGCCAAAGCTCTGAAGAAAAAAAATGTAGTCTTATACAACAACTATACTGAAAATCTGTCGCTTTTCTTTTTTTTCCTGTTGTTTGAGTCACGGTGTGTTTCTTCCTGTAGGAATATGCATCTTTAATCATTTTGTTTCTTTTATGTTCACTGTGTTCTAAATTATAGTGTGTATAAAACCCCTTGCTGCTTTCTTTCCTTGAGTTTATTGGGAGTGGAAAATATCTTGACCTAAGTTCCTTTGTGGTTATTGTTTTATTTTATTTCTTCCAGATCCTTCACCACCTAGATGTCCCACTCTATTATTTAACAATCACATACAGGTCCAAAATCTACCGTTTCTTTTCTTTTCCAGGGGAAAAAGATCATTTTTAAATAACCAATGGGCATGTGAAACATAGATATTAGCATACATTTCCAAGCTCATGACCATTCCATAGATAGTATTTATGTGTTCTAAAGGTTTTCAAATGGTATAGTAGAGTTGAATATTATATATCAAGATAAATAAAATTTAGAACATAGCGCATTAGATTTATCAGCACATTTCTTCATAATGAAAAGTCTACTTAATATTCTCCTTATAAAAATGATAAATATGTTAGTTTGTTGATTTTGCAAGTTTATTCAATTTTCAATATGGATATATACATATGGAGGAAGATAAGACCTACAAGGCTGAGAGATGCAACAACCTGGAGTGTGCCTGTGGGCCTAGCAACAGGGCTGTCAGAAATCTTTATCATGGCTAGCCAATGAGGGGTGAAGGTGTGAAGTCAATGGATTGGAATGCAGCCTGGGTGTGCAGAGGATGGCATATAAGGTTTTCTCCATTGCTGTATAAAAGAGTCTGCTGAAGGCAGATCTCTGTGAGTTCGAGGCCAGCCTGGTCTACAAGAGCTAGTTCCAGGAGAGACTCCAAAGCTACAGAGAAACCTTGTCTCGAAAAAAGAAAAAAATAATAAATAAAAGTAAAAATGAAGAGTCTGCTGTTTGTCTTTTACCTGACTCTCCTCTGTGTTGTTGACACCACACCTTCTCAACCTTGTGGGAGCTGTTAGAACCCAGTAACATACATACAAGCATTTTAGGGGCTGTCTAGACTCCATAAATACAGACATGTATTTCAATATCAAAACCAGAGTTCGATTCTAGGAATCCATATCGTGGAGAGAACTTGCCGCTGAAGGTTATCCCCTGACCTCTACATGTGTGCCATGGTGATCACATGCCCATAGACATAAATACAAAACAGAAAACAAATAAGTAAAGAAATAAAATGGAAAAGAAAACAAATGGGTTGTACATGATACAGACGATTTTATTTGTCAGCTTCAATGGGTGCTATTTCAAGAGTATGAGTTTTACACACATGATGAGCATGTTTGACATTGGTGGAGTTGTGGTACCTTTAGAAATGTGAGTTTTGAGTAGAATTAGACCCACATAAAATACAGATTGGAAGGACTCAAATGAGAGATACAAGTGGAAATACATCATGAACGTCACTGATATTTATATAATATTAAAACTGGAATTATCAAACAGTAGATTTGTATAAAGAGAAAGCAAGCAGTGAAGATCCATACCCACATGTTCTACAGTGATAAGTGGGGGAGCTTAGCAGCCACTATTGATGTAGCAGAGAAAACAGCAAGTGGATTTCTGAAAATAAAAACTCAATCAATGAGTATACTGAAATAAAAATGAAGATGTACTCTGAAATAACTGAGCTGATTAAAGCATCAATACTTCTGAGAAATGAAAGATGATTGAAGCTGAGAACTCCGGTTGAGTTGGAAATAGAGCAAGTGGGAGACTGGACACAAATATTTTGCGAGTGAAAAATCTTCTCTTGAAGTGAGACTCGTAGAAGACAGACTACAAATAAATAAATAAACACCCTGAAAAATACATTTTAAATAAAAATGTAAGAGTTAGAGAGTAATACAGTCCAAATTGTTTGTGAATGTTTTCAAATATGTACATCACAAGTAGGCTGTGCACTATGCAAAAGACAGTTCATCAGAATCGTGGCATCCCGTCTCACACCCATTGCCAGTTCTCACCAACTCTGCAATGGCCCTCAGGAAAATGTCAACCTTGCTCACTCTTTCTACCCCAAGTGTCTAAGCATCAGTTACACGCAGGCTTCTAAATTTTAAACCTCTGGTGGTATGGTGGAGTCAAAATGACAAGTGTTTGAGTTGGATCTGAAATCAGACATTTTCTTTCAATGTTGAAATACAAACAATATTTCTCCCTCTCTCTCAAAACACTAAATTTATCACTACATATAATTGATATTAATATATAATTAATTAATTATTCATGTTATTATCTATGTCTTATTAATCTAGCACATGAAAGAAACTTTTTGGCTATCTAAATATATTTTAATAATTTTTACTTCTCTTTTTTTATAATACACACAGAGATATCTCTGAGGAGGTGTCTGATTAGATAATAATTTGGTATTTGGGGATATATTAAACTGAAAATGAAGCTAGAATGTACAATCTGTTTTCTGCAATCTAGATCAACCTTTCAGTGCTTGTTGCAATTGTCAGCTACTTCCATAAAAAATGCTCTATATATTGGAAGGATGTGAATAACAGAGACCTTCTGCAGAAATCCCTAGAATGCATTCATAAAGAGCTAGTCTTCTAGTGAAAAAATGAGGCATATTGCATCATATCCATACTCGTCATGACAGAGAGCTATTATTTATCTTGATAACAAGTGCAAATTTGCAAGTAAGAAAACAAAAATTTCATCCCAGACAACCTAGAAATAACACATGAACTATCAAGCCAAAATACAACTCCATAGTTTATGAATGAAGATAAAAGACTGGAGAAAAGATATAGAATACCCAAAATATTGGCAGAATTTTTTAAATAAAAGAACAAGGAGAATGGCAGATGAATATTAAATAGTCAAGACAATTGTCTATGTGAAAGAGAGGGAATCTACAGCTTGAGAGGCAAGGAGGCTACCAAGGCTGCACAAGTAGCAGCTTCCAAGACTTTCTTGCCTCTATTCTTAAGGGCAAGAATAGTATTCAGTACATGGCAGCTGTTAAAAAAATAAACTGTTGGGGCTGGAGGGATGGCTGAGCAGGAAAGAGCATTTACCTGCTCTTCCAAAGGTCCTGAGTTCAATTCCCAGCAACCACATGGTGGCTCACAACCATCTGTAATGAGGTCTGGTGCCCTCTTCTGGCCTGCAGACGTACACACAGACAGAATATTGTATACATAATAAATAAATAAATATTAAAAAATAAAATAAATAAACTGTTTTGATTTAATAAAATTGAAATTCACTTCTGACTGATGGTGTAGGAGGTCTTTCTGCTTATGTATTGCTTTCATTGGTTAATCAATAAATAAACTGTTTGGCCTGATAGGGCAGAACTTAGGTAGGCAGAGAAGATAAAACTGAATTCTGGGAGAAAGAAAGGAGAGTGAGAGGGCCATCATGGAGCTGCCAAGTCAGACATGCTGAATCTTTCCCGGTACACCACGACCTCGTGGTGATACGCAGATTAATAGAAATGGGTTAAATCAAGATGTGAGAGTTAGCCAATAAGAGGCAAGAGCTAATGGGCCAAGCAGAAATTCAATTAATACAGTTTCTGTGTGGTTATTTCGGGTGTAAGCTAGCCAGGCAGCCAGGAAAAAAAGTAGGCCCTCTCTCCATCAACAGACTGAAGTTCACAAAATTAACTATTAACAGCAATATAACACCAACGATATACATATATTATAAAACATATAATGTGTTGAAAACATAAGCAAACACCATAGAGTATGATGGTGAAATGATTTCCATATATTTTTTGGTAAATTTGGGTTGTTCTTTACAAAACATGAACATTGCACATAGTAGCTTCTTGTTTTCCATTTATAAGCTCACCTGGGTGTTGCAGTGGAAGCTGTGTGCTTTATTTAGCCTATAGCCATGGGTACAGTGGTTTGGGAAGGGTGTGGTAGTGAGGAAAGGTGCTTTGCTGGTTCTGCTCTTTGTTGACAATCACACATGTCCTGTTGAGTCTCTGAGCTAGAATGCTATCAGGACTAGAAAACTGAATGTTTTCTTTTCTGGGCTGAGAAAACTCGTTGTATTTCTAAGTCATGATATTTCTATTGATGACTACAGCATAAATATGGTTGCTATTTCTTAGACTCTAAGGCATTTTTACAGTTTAGTTTTATGCTCTGAAACTAATTGTCTGAAATTGCAAATGTTAGGTTAAGATTGACGGAGGTGACACGGAAACAAGAGGGAAAAGAGGCCCATTCCCGCAAAAGAAGGTCTGCTCTCTAGAAGAACTAACGGAGGACACACCTCACCAGGAGTGGAGACTGTGCACCCTGGTGCAGGAGTTCTGGGACCTGTAGGGCAGAAGAGGAATCTTTGGAGAGAAAGTATTACCAGTAGATATATCATTTAACGTTTCAAGGCCGAACGATGCTAGCAGATATTCTCATTACGGTGTTGTTTTTTCTGTCAGGCAGGTGCTCTTACAGTTATGCTGAATCCATAGTTTTTTCAGAGCCTTAGAGGTGCCTTGTTTTTAGGCCATTAACTCTTAACGCACATTTTTAGTGGTCAAGGGAATGCAGAGTGCTTTTTCACATCTCCTGCGATGACAATTAGTGCAAAAAAAAGAGGCTAAGAACTTGAAAGAGAGCAATAAGGGGCATAAGGAAGATTTGGAGGTTGATAGGGAAAGGGAGAAGAAATACTGTAATTATACTCTAATCTCAAAAACATGATAATTGTGCAAATAGAATGATATAGCAGGGAACATTTTTCCTCACACAGCAAAAGTCCCCGGAGAGTTACCCAAATTGTAGTAGACCTTTATTTTGTCACTATTTTTTTAATCTAAAGCCCATGCATTTAAAAATATAGTCCTCTTTTAGCAGCAAAACAAAAGAACTCTTTTTAGTGAGTAAGCAACCAAGCTGTATATTATTTGTACCTTTTCACATTCTCCTCTGAATAAGCTTTTTACTGGTGGCCCCTTCTCTTTTTATTGAAGAGATAACATAGAAAGACGTCCCATCAACCTTTAGACGGTCTCTTGAGAACTGTGAAGTCTGAACTGTGGCTTCGAACCCTAACACCACTCAAGTTATGTTTCCAATATTGCTCTAATGTTATATGTTTATTGGCATGCTTTCCCCAAACATTTTCTCTTTATCGCTCTTCACATTGTATGGAGTTCAGTCATTACAAATCAGAAAATGTACCAGGAAAGTGGGAACGTATAGTACTGGGAGAAAAAGATCAAGAAAATAAATGTAGCATTTTGTAGTATAATACATTATATAGTCTAATTTTGGTTCTCAAATTGACTACATGTGAAATAAGCTAAAACCCCCAAATGGGTGGCATATCGTGAAGTATTTTTGATTAATTTGTATTAATCTACTTCTGATCCAGATATTTGAGATAGGAAGACAAACCTCAACTCTCTGTCACACCTTCTGCTGGAAACCTATATAAAGACATAGAAGATGGAACGTTTTGTTCTGTCTGCTCGCTCTCACCACACCTGTAAGTCCATTTCTTTATGGACACTAGAGTCTACTACTTCAGGATTATATTCTGAAGACAAATTGAGACATCCAGTCTCATGGACTAAGCAACTACTGGATTCTTGGATTTTTCTTTCATAGCCAGCCATTTTTGGATTAGCTGGACACACAGCCTCTAAATCTTTCTAATAAATCCCATATATACATGGGTTTTATATATTTATATGTACATATGCATGTGTGCATAGAATTAACTTATAGAATATTTGTATTCTATGAGAGAGAGATCATTCTATAAATCTGGTCTCTAGAGCAGTGGTTCTCAACCTTTCTAGTGCTGTAATCATTTCATGCAGTTCCTCATATTGTGGTGACCCCAATTATAAAATTACTATTAATTATAATGTTAAAATTGTTTTCATTGTTTCTTTATAAGTGTAATTTTGCTACTGTTAGGAATTGTAATGTAAAGATCTGATATGCAGGATACCTAAGATGTGACCTCTCTAAAAGGTCACAAGTTAAGAACCTCTGCTCTAGGGAACCCTAACTAATATGCATACCTAGCTGCTGAAGTCACCAAATTGTGACCAAGAGCTAGAGGAAACTGAGAAAAGCTGGGAGCAGGAAAGGGGTCTTTCCTAGGGAAGAAAACAATTGTTTTTCAAGTACCAAATGTTCATCCTTGAAAACATACATACAACTAGCCTTATATGACCTGAACAGGTTACATTTAGGAATGTATGTGTCGTCATATACATATATGATTCTAGTAACAATTAACATAAAGGCCACAAATTTGAAGGAGAACAGGGAAGGATGTATAACAACTTTTAGAGAGGAAATGGAATGGAGAAATCTTGTAATTGCAATCTAAAAAACAAGATTTAAGAATATCTGTAAGATAATTTATCAGCTTGTATCATTTTAATTCATCATAAAACTTATGTATGACATTTGCTTTAAAACATGCATTTAATACCATTAAACAGAACATTAAAATATATATAAGAAGAATTTGAGATTTTGTTTGTTCCTAATCCTTTGGAATCACACTCCCCTAAAACAACATGGAATTACAGAAACTGTACCATGGAAAAATGCAGGACGGATTGACTTTAAGCACAGAAGCAGACAAAGAAAGGAAGACATTGCACGTGATTTTTGTGATTTGTTCAAGTGGAATTCTGATGAATAAATATATGTTTTCTGATAGGAATTGTTTAATTTGTTAAGGATCGCATTGTTGTTTCAACAACCAAAATAACAGGAATGTTTCCCTCTCATTAACACGTTTATTTTTAGCAATTTCATCTAGTTTAATTTCCTGCCTAAATGGCCCTGCACTCCCAGCAATCCCCTCCTTTGAAACTAAGAACCTTGCTGTCTGACCTCCTGAAGCGCACACAGCAGGCCATGGCAAGGGGGCGGGGCTTTATGAGGTGCAGTTTTATTCACTTTATTCAGTATATTCTTAGAGGCCCTGTGCTGACCATTAAATTATTCTGAGATTTTTAGCGCATTCCTTCCCAAAATGTAAATCTCTACTTTTTGCCACCATTTTCAAAGAATTCCAATTATTGAGATAAACCTTTGGTATTTTGATATTTTCCACCTCAAGTCCCTGAACAAGTGAGAGCGCCCCAGGGAAATTTAAAATTAATCATGTGTTATGTTTATGTCCCTCTCTACTCGTCCTCCTAGAAGATGCTTAATGCAGATGTATGTGCACACTTAACAGAGTCACTGGCCTCATTCCCTGCAGTCGTAATTAGACGTCCTCCCTGGGCTTCTGATTTGTGCAGCCGAGTAATCCATGTTCTCTCCTCTTTTATGTAATTTTGATCAAATTAGTATGCATTCTGCCCAACAAAATCCAATAAGCCCATGTTGCATTGTGATGCTGTGAGGGGCTTGGGGGGCCTCTGTGGGCCATCCTCCAGAGAATGGTCACTCACAGGCATTCTTCTCTTTACTTGTGGTACAAACCTGCCAAGGGCCAGTTGGAGGAAGACAAGAGAGGCAGGAAGGGCCTCCTGCCAAAAGTCAAATTACGGAGTTGGTTAGGTCACTACCTCTGCTTCAGCACGTTAACAGGACTTCGGCAGTGGTATTTCATTTGTATTTGAGTAAATAATGCTGCCTGAAGATCAGAGAGTAAAACAGCCACACTGGACATACAGACAAGGCAGTGGTGGCACACACCTTTAATCCCTCACTAATTCACCATAGAAACCAGGCAGTAGTGGTGCATGCCTTTAATACAGAAAAGAATATAAAGTGGAATGAGACAGGAACTCATTCTCTTTCATTCTGAGGATTTCTTAGAGGTAAAAGCTCTCTAGTGGCTTGGCTGCTTTGCTTTTCTGATCTTTGGGTTGAAACCCAATATTTGTCTCTGAGTTTCATTAATTGTGATACATTTGTGGAGCTCATAACTTATGAAAATAAGCATTATGATTATTTAATACATTTCTCAAGCACTTGGTTTTCTTTATTCATTATTTTATTATTCATTCAGAACACTATCTATAAAAGTATGATTCTCTTTTGCTCTGTATTTACACACTGTAGTTTATTTCAGTACTTCTAAATCCCCAGTAACAAATCCTTTTGTGACTTTTAATATGTACTAGGTAAGAGTCTATCATGTGACACTGCTCCTGGGGAAACATGAGCAAGGGTATGTGGATACCAAATACAGAAGTGATGGCAGATCAAAGTAATATTATCAAAATCTAACCACATGAACCATTGAGTTTATTTAGTATTTATATAGAAGTAAGGGATTGCTTAAAAGGGCAAAGTTAACACAATGATGGTCTTATTACCAAAGTCAAGTCCAGCATGGGTGACAGCTCCAAATCTTTAGACAAATCAGCAGGTTGCAGCAGATCTTTCCAGATAGCTCAGTCAGCCCAAGCTTCTCTGGGCATCTTGCCTGGTCTGAGTGTCTCTCAACAGTCTTTACTTATCTTCTTTGGAAGAAAAGGGTCTAGTTTATCTGGTCCGTTTCAGGAGAGATTCGGTTGCTATTTACTTCCTGAGATCAAAGCTTCCTTGCAGTACAGAATGTTTCATGTCTTGGAACATACAGTTATTTCACCTCCTTGTCAACTCTGGATCTTAATCAGTGACCACTTTAGAACATCCTGCTTCTCAACTCCCCTTTAATGTTCTGTTTAAAAATATCCTGTTATTTTACCTGCCCTGTAATATCCCATGTCTTAGACTGTCCCTCCAAGATGGATAGATCTAATATCCAAGGAAACCAGTACATAGCAGATTCATAATTAATACTTTTTTGTTTACAACTCAAAGCACTTATTGAATGTTTCAATTGTCAATAATTTTGTCAAACTATACATACATGCAGAGTCTCGTATAACCAAGATTAGTTTCAAACTGGTTTTGAAATTAAGAATGAACTTGAACTTGTAATCCTACTGTTTCTTCCCGCCAAATGTTAGAATTATATGTGTGTGTGGTGGGGGTGGGGTGTTCACTGTGCCTAGTTTAATTAGTCCATAGGATTGAACCCAGAACCATGTGCTTGCAAAACCTCCTCTCCACCTACTTACATTTTGAGCCTCAATCAATCACTTGTTTAAATTTAACATTTAAAATGGCAGATCCTCTAGTGTATGTCTTCAAACTGTCAAAATTTAGAGATACAGCTTTTCCTCAGGAAATGTTAATGTTAATTATAAACAAGATTAAAGGTTCTAATAAAGCAGTTCCCAGTCTTGATGAGCACAGAATGCTGCAGACAGGAATAATTGATACCATCTTCTTGGCGGACACGTGTTCATCTGATATGAGACTTTCAAATATTGAATATCAAAGAAATAAATGCACTTAAAATGTTTATTTCAGAAATGTTGAAATTAGGAAATTATAAGAGGAATACTAAAAATAGTTGAAGAATAATCAATAACCATAGTGGGTAAAGAGTTAGACTTACAATCTACGTTATAAAATTTGCAAGTAATCCAAAGTGCAGTCTAAATCAGTACAGAGACTCAATCTTTCAGGTAAATATATCAAAATGAGGACATCCAACATAAATTAATGTCATTTCTATAAAACTTCATTAAACTTCAGACTTAATTAAAATAATGTTGATATATTAGCATTTGTCCTAAGTAATGACTCATAAATATATTGGCATTTACAGTGACTGGTTAGTGTTTTTTGCTGAGTACTTAATGCCCTCCAAAGTCTCATTTGTCATAGGCTTGGTCTCCATGGCAGCAGTTACTGGGAGATTATGAGACACTCAACAGGGCAGCTTTGGGATTTCTTTAGATTATTAGTGTCACTCGCTGGAATGGGACTTTGGTACCATGGCTTCTTCCTTTCCCATTCTCTTTCTTGTTTTTACTTCCTGGCTCATGACACCAGAATTTTCTTCTGCTGTCCATTCCCTGTTTTTCTAAGGCCCAAATACACAAACCACTGTGTATACCTGACGTTGAAAGGTCATTTCCAAAGCTGCGAACCAAAATAAAGTTAATTTATATTCTCTTTATATGTTAGTTATATCAGGCATCTTCTTCATGTTACTAAAAGCTGAATAATATAGATAAATTAATGACAATTCAAACTACTATCTAAAATGTGGCCAATATCATGCAGAAAATTATCATAATGGTATAAACCCACTAATGGATTATTTATGTTTCGGGAACTTAAGTAGATGACAGAGTCTAAATGGACCTCAGAATGGTATAAAACCCAAACCCACTGAACAATACTTTGGACAGGTGGCTCACTTCATTCTCTAGAGGCATATCCAATGATTGAAATTCTATTATGCACACTTAATAGATAAATAATGAAACGTGTTCAAACATCCAAAACAATAGACAGTGTCAGGTAGAACTAACGTGGGGTGGGTTACTCAGTTCTGGAAAATCAGAAGTAAGATGGCACAGGAACCTGATGAGTTCCATGCAAATTCTCAGGTTCTTAATGGAGTTTCTGAGGTCTGACATACCTATGAGAAATATGAGGATCTGGGCAAAATTTGGTTTTATGTAACAATTTCCTAGGTTTTCATCGCTTTTTGTCACAAAGAAAACTCCCGCCTTTGTCCTCCAGTGTCCTTCTATCAAGGTATGGTTGCCCTTGATTGTCACCTGCAGGTTACATACTAGAAAAATGGCAATGATAGTTGTAATGGATGGGGAGAATAGGGCAAACTCTTAAGGTCAGATAATTCAACTCGAACATTTACTTATGTGATGTGGGAGTGATTTCTTATTAATAAGGAAACTGCCTAAACCCATTTGATAGGCCAACCCTTAGGTAGGCGGAGTAAACAGAACGGAATGCTGGGAGAAAGAAGCTGAGTCAGGGAGTCGCCATGATTCTCCCACTCCAGACAGACGCAGGTTAAGATCATTCCTGGTAAGCCAGCTCTTGGGCTACACAGATTAATAGAAATGGGTTAGATCAATATGTAAAAGCTAGCCAATAAGAAACTGAAACTAATGGGTCAGGCAGTGTTTAAAAGAATACAGTTTCCGTGTAATTATTTCGGGTAAACCTAGCCGGGTGGTGTGACACAGCCCGCCGCTCCGTATTTCAACACTTAAGAAGTGAATAGGGAAAGGTGTGAGAATGATCGGGAATAGGTGAGAGGCAGGAATATTAATATTCTGCGCAGTATTTCAGGTAAGCGGCTGTTAGTGAGAGAACCAGAGTGGCACTAAAGTTCAGGTTTGAAGACATTCAGTACAAGTTTCTACTTTGCAAACTCAAATAGAAACCATTTTAATGTAATTTCTCTTTTCAGGAGATAATGTAAAACTATTCTTTCATACAAGGTTTTGACACAAATAGTTCTGAAAAACATGTCCATATCTGCTTAAACTGAATTTGATGAGAAGCGGCTCCTGGTGTTGTTAAATGAACCAACCCAAGAAAGCATTAAAAATCTCTTTTAAAAGGAAATCATGAAAGTTGTGTAAGGGTGGCACATTCTGTCAAGTAACACCAATAGACATGCATTTAATTTAAGATTAATAGATGAAAGACACTCAGTATTAATGACTGACCATGCTCAATGTTCTGATGTTAACCCCTCCAAAGCAAGTAAAATTTAGAGAATTTTCTTAAGAAGAAACTATTGCCACACCTAAATTTTAAAATAATATATCTTTAAAAAGAAAAGCACAGAGCAAAAACTTAATTTACTTTTCAATAGCTAGTACTAAAAAACTAGTATCTTATACAGCAAGAATATTTTCTTCATATTCTAGTTAATGATACATATTACTAAGCCTTCTAAAATACATGACAATGTATTATGAATGAACTCAACTGACAGATCCAAATAAGACCTGTGAGACTCTTTATCCCTTTACAGAGAATATATTTTAGCAGTCAATATATCATGCTTCTTGAAGTTAAAAACTAATGGGCAATTAATTACAAAGCAAAGCAGTATCATTTTCGTAAATTTGAAACATTTAATAAGGTATGAAAATCATTAAGAACATACAGACTTCCATTTTCTTCCTTATCCACCTGCCTGTGAGATCCTTGTGAGGAATAAATTAGGTAAAAAAACTTTATAGGAATATTGTTGTGACCTATAAAAAACAGATCCGCTGTGGTCACTTTCTTAACAAAGATTCAGTGTTATTGATAACACTTAAATAATTCATAAACACTCCATTCAAAATATGACAACAGGAAATTTTCATATATATATATATATGTATATATATATACATATATATATATGTATATATATATGCACCTTCCAACGTATTCTTCTCCTTTTGTACATCCAAACATCTATACCCTGAGACACAGCCTTTCCCAGAATCCCTCAAATTCACAGCCTCTTTTTTCACTACTTTTACTAAATGCATGTCTATATAAATTTACATACATGTTCCTACATATAACTTGTTCCATCTGTATAATGGTGCTGAAGAAACCTATAGAATCTAAGAAGACTGATCTTTCATGCTAAGATCTTCCATCATTTGAATCAGAGAAGAGAACCTAAGGCAGCTTTTCTCACCCTTCTGCAGAACAGACCCTGTGACTCTCAGGTGGAAGATGCTGTTCTTCCAACTGGAAAAGGTGACCTCCTTGTGCCTGAAGACATATAGGTCAGTGAAAGATCCACATGAACAAGTCATGCAAGTTTCCCTCAGCTCCTTGACATTACCACAGACATCCTTTCATCTAATGTTTCTTCATGATTGTTTATATCAAAGCTACCACAAAATTACAGAAACCAAAGTCAAAACTTTTATAACATAGGTCCCTATTTTTTAAACTTCTTAATGTGTATTTCACTGTAGACTCAGGAAAGCATAAGTCAAAATGACTCATAACTGACAGATACTGAAAGTTACCAGAGACAACATTAAGCAGGTTATTATAACATCAGCACATATGTTCAAAATGTTAAGTAGTCTCATGAGACCTATAAAAATGGCCCAAGTCTGCATTCAAAAATCAGGGGGAAAGAAGCAGGAGATAATACCCAGAATGAAATTGACAGCAGATGTGATACCTCCTGTAGTAATAAGGGCGGCGGGGCTGCATCCCCAGCACCCCAGCCGCCTGCACGGCTAGCTTTACCCGAAATAACAACACACAAACTGTATTCATTTAAACACTGCTTGACCCTTTAGCTCTAGCCCTTACTGGCTAATTCTGATATCCCGACCAACCCATCTCTAATAATCTGTGAGAACCGGTCTTACCGGGAAGATTCTAGCCTATGTCCATCCTGGGTCGGAGCTTCATGTCTGCCGGGGAGCGGGGCATGGTGCTCAGGCATCTGCTCCCGAGAGGAGAGCTGTGGAGTCTGAGCTCACTTCCTGTTCCTCCCAGCGTTCTGTTCTGTTTACTCCTCCCACCTATCTTCTAACCAATAAAATGGGCCAAGGCAGTTCCTTTATTAGCCAATGACCTTCCTCCATCAACCTCCCAAGAGGGGATCAGTAAACATAAGGACACAGCAATGGAACCAATGGTAAGGACACAGCAGGGAAGTACAGTAAGTCAGCATCAAGCATCCAACACGTGATTGTAAGATTTAGTAAGTATGAGAAGGACTAAAGAGTAAACAGGCAGAAAACTTCATATTTAACGATTAAAGACTCCAGTTCACGAACCCAGGATGAGTCCTGGTCCAATTGCACCCCCCCAACAGACCAAGCCACATAACTGGCACCCACATTCAGCGGGTTTAGTTTGGTCCATGCAGGGTCTCTCTACCTGTCAGTACAGAATCCAGTAGCTCCCCACTAGCTCAAGTCAGCTGTCTCTGTGCTTTTATCCATCATGATCTTTACTCCCCTTTGCTTATATGATCACTTCTTCTTCTCTTCAACTTAACTCCAGGATCTCAGCCCAGTGCTTGGCTGTGGATCACTGCATCTGCTTCCAACAGTTATTTTTCCCTATGGTGGGATACATTGCTCAACCTTCATACATGGGGGAAGTCTTGGTTCTGCCTCAACTTGGTATGTGAGACTTTGTTGACTACCAAAGGAAGGACTTACCTCCTATGAGGAACTGATGTAGGGTGGGATCGGGTGAGGTATATGGGAGGTTGGGAAAAGGGGGAAGGAGAGGGAACTGGGGTTGGTGTGTAAAATGCAAAAAAAAGAAATTATCATAAAAGTTATAGACTCCACGCCAAAATTTTAAGGACAACAATGAACTCTGCAAAGATACAGACATGCCAAAAGAAGAAATTTTAATAAGAATTTAACAATCCAAATAAGATGCTTTGTTCAAAATCAATAATAAAGACACAATGTGAAGGAAGCTGGGGAAATGAAAACACTATATATAAAGTGAAGTTACATATGCCAGCAGATGGCTCACTGGTTAAAAAAAAACAAGTGGAAGAAGAATATAGCAGCATCCTGTCAGTCCATAATCATGAAGTGAGCAAACACACTGAAACACATAGGAGAATGAAGATGCTTTACGGATCCAAAAAGAAGCCTAAAAGAATTTTATTGAAAATATTTTTTTCTCAAAGTATAACTTGATTACAGTTTCCATTTCCTCTACTCTTTTTGGTTCCTCCCCCATTTCCCCTCCCACTCAGATCCACCCACTTTCTGTCTCTCAATAGAAAACCAACAGGCCTCTAAGGAATACTAATAAAATAAGATAAAACAAAAACTAATACATTGGAATTGGACAAAACAAACAGACTGAAGAATTGCAGCCCAGGAGAAAGTACAAGAAAAAAAAGAGACCTGCTCCTTCACGTACTTAGGAATTCCATAAAAACACTAAGCTGGAAGCCATAAAATAGACATAAAGGACCTAATGCCAACTGCTGCAGGACCTGTGCATGCTACCTCAGTATCTTTGAGTTCATATCAGCTTTGATTGTGCTGAGTTAGAGGGCCTTGCTTTCTTGGTGTCCTCTTTCTCCTTTGACTCTGATACCCTTTTTGCCTCCTCTTCCAAAAAGTTTCCTGAGCCCTAAGGAGGGGGATTTGATGAGGCTAGACTTCACCATGTTCAGTGAGTTGTGTAGGTGCTGTCTTCAGCAATAGGGAAATGGAGATCAATCTATAACCATGTTTGGAGATTCGCAGATGACCCCTTTGTCCAACAACTCAGTTACAGGTACAGTGTTCCTGGGACTGGAAACTGATTACAAGCTTTTTATTATCGATATTTTATCAATATTTTATTGATTTTTTAATTGATATTTTATATCAGTTTCTAATACTACAAATCTGGTATCATTGAAAGTGAGCTAAAGAACATTTAAAAGAATTTTTTTTAAAAAATATTGAAAACACAATCAAAGCCCATTAAAAATGTAGTAAATAATTCAAATATTCCTTGGTAGTCGTTAAATCCAGTTCATAGTTTAAAATCACCCACTATGGAAACTGGTAGCCTTAATGACTGGCTCTTTCTGATGCAAAGGATAATAATCAGTGTCATTCTACAATTTTCTAGACATTTGAAGTGAGAAATCATTTTGTAGCTCATCTTTGAGGTTATTTTTTGACAATACATGTTGTAGAATATATAAATATGTAAAAATGTGTTGCATTTGTTGACATTGCAGGACCAGAAGCCAGGCAGCCACCATCCAACCAGATAAGAGAAGCACCCAAAGTAAGATATAGGAAAGAAAGGTTAAAAAGCCCTGAGGAAAAACATAGATAAAGAAAACCAGGTTACGTTATAAGAGCTAATGGGATGAGCCTAAGATAAGGATGAGCATTCATAACAAATAAGAAGTCTCCATGTTATGATTTGGGAGCTGGTTGGTGGTCCCTATAAAAAAGACTGCTAGATCTACATAAAATATAGACACATAAATTTAGCATACAAATTAGGTTATGGCCAACCTAGTTTGCATTGTGAATTGATGAGCTGATTAGTTCTTCCTAAAATGAGAGGAACTATTACAATATGCTAAGCATGCTAACAACACTGCTCTGAAATCTGAATGTCTGTATTCAAAAGCATTATCTCAAATTTTCTCTAATATTTGCTTTGCTCTTTGGGACTTCCTGCTAATAGCAGTTCTCAAGGCATGTCAGAGTAAATGTTCATTTTAAAAGGTGGAAGACCTTTCCTATGAGGGCTGTTTGCTTGTGGAAGGTTTGTTCTTGAACACTTACATATGCTAATACACCATAAAATCAGTTTGGATCATTTGGGTTTAAAGAGGTGTGATTATTTTTACTCTCACGGAATTCTTCAATCGTATTTTATCTTAAATCCTAAATGACAAGGTTTTTTTTTCAAGGGGAATTTTGGCTTTAATATAGAGAACAAAGATCAGCATACATATTAGTTTAAAGATAAAAAACTTTTCTTCATTTTAGCAAATCAAGAAAAAGAAAAATTATATACTTGTAATATATCCATAGCTACTTCACAGAGTTATTTATTCACACACACACACACACACACACACTCACACACACACAATGTCTTAATAAGATGGGGAGAGACACTGCATGTATCACTCACCCTTCCCACGCTGGAGCAATCCGATTTATACCCAACTTGGGCATTAATATGTTTATTTTCTCATTATTTTGTTTATTTCCACATTACTACATGAATGTCTTCTTAGTGAGTTTATCATGATTTCTCTAATTTTGATACAGCCACAATATTCCCATCAAAAGACTTAATGTACACTGTGGGAGCCACCGAAAATTCAGGTATCCTGACTTGACAGTGGGAGCTGGGAGGAGCAATGCCGTTGCACATCTGTTCCACCTAACAATACAATTCCCACTGGAAGCCTGAAACCACATCAAGGATTTCTTTTATGCGCTCTTCAAACTGTCTCTGTGATTTGGAAGGACAAAAGTGACGTAAGAATACTTCTACTGTTATAGGCCAGGTTTATTTTTACTATTTTGTTTATGGAATCTCATGTGGTTTAAAGAAGAAAGAAGTGTTCAAATGATGTTTAAAGGTTCATTTTTCCTACTCTTATATGCTTGAGGTTTTATTTTAACATTGCCTAGACACATTTGAGAAAATAAATATTTCCCCCTTTTAACACATCATCTTTACTATTTAGCTTCCATTTTAATGTTCTACTCTGTTCTTTTATCTAAGGAATATATATAATGATATACCTGAAAATTTTTTATTCTGGTCTGTTATCATAATAAATTATATTTAATTTCACCTAAAATCTTTGTGTTCTTATGAATTGTTTAATTAATCCTCATTTACTAATGAAAATGTAGAATATCAGACTGACCTTCATGAGCCTCAGTATAGTCTTGTAATGACTCAAACTAGAAGGGAAGAAAATAGATCACTATCTTCTATTCTCAACTCAAAGAAACAAAATAAAAATAGGATAAACATTTGTTTCTATTTCCAGGACATCCAGGGTGTATGCTTTCCCAACACCGTCTTGCCCCCAGTGATGCTGCTTCCCCTCAAGAATATGGCCATGGTCCAATTTCTACCACAGGTTGCCACTGAAGACTGATATATATTTGTTTTAATGTTCTGTGTAGGAGAAAGACTTTGTTGTGGGGTTTAACATGATCATGGTCATCTTTGAATGTGAAAACAACAACAACAACACCTGGTTCCAGACTACATAGCCTGACTTACCAATGTAATACAGTGTGCATCGATTCAGCATGTCAATTACCGTGCAATTCCCTACTGGAGAAGAGGTTGGGGCATTGGAAAACTTGTCTTTTTCCTGTGCTGTGAAATAAAGACGTGAGGCCTTCCTTAGTCTCCTTCTCTAGGGTTTCTAATTTCTACCGCTGATTCCCAATGAGAGATTACCTGCCTTGAATGATCTATCCATGCTAAGTTTTCAATTGTGTGGAAATTATTGAGAAGCCTACCGCATTCTAATTGTGTTCTTGAATTCTCATTTTACTATCGACAGGGAAAACACAGCCCTGTTAATGACCTCAGTATATATAATTTACATAGAATTCTTCACGTTCACTTATATTCTTGTATTTGAGCTACTTTTTAGAATCCAGGCATGTCCAAGAAAATAGACAACTATTTTCCTTCTATTAGTATAAATGTTCTTTTTAAAGTGGTGTGGGGGGATAAAATAAGATCTAGTCTTTTTTTTTTTACAATTGTTCATTTTTTTCCATTGATTCTTTTTTAATTAATTAATTTATTTATTTATTAAAGATTTTTGTCTATTCCCTGCCACCGCCTCCCATTTCCCTCCCCCTCTCCCTCCCCCAATATACTCCCCCTCCCTCATCAGCCCAAAGAACAATCAGGGTTCCCTGCCATGTGGTAAGTCCAAGGACCACCCACCTCCATCCAGGTCTAGTAAGGTGAGCTGGAAAACTTGCCCCTTTACTTTGTTTCCATTGTCTTTTTCCTGTGCTGTGAAATAAAGACATGAGGCCTTCATTAGTCTCCTTCTCTAGGGTTTCTAATTTCTACCGCTGATTCCCAGTGAGAGATTACCAGCCTTGAATGATCTATCCATGTTAAGTTTTCAATCGTGTGGAAATTAGTGAGAAGCCTACCTCATTCTAATTGTGTTCTTGAATTCTTGTTTTACTATTGACAGGGAAAGCACAGCCCTGTTAATGACCTCAGTATATATAATTTACATAGAATTCTTCATGTTCACTTATATTTTTGTATTTGGGCTACTTCTTAGAATCCAGGTATGTCCAAGAAAATAGACAACTATTTTCCTTCTATTTGTATAAATATTCTTTTTAAAGTGGTGTGGGGGGATAAAATAAGATCTAGTCTTTTTTTTTTTTTACAATTGTTCTTTTTTTTCCATTAATTCTTTTTTAATTAATTAATTTATTTATTTATTAAAGATTTTTGTCTATTCCCTGCCACCGCCTCCCATTTCCCTCCCCCTCTGCCAATCAATTCCCCCTCCCTCATCAGGTCAAAGAACAATCAGGGTTCCCTGCCCTGTGGGAAGTCCAAGGACCACCCACCTCCATCCAGGTCTAAGAAGGTGAGCATCCAAACTGCCTAGGTTCCCACAAAGCCAGTACGTGCAGTAGGATCAAAAACCCATTGCCATTGTTCTTGAGTTCTCAGTAGTCCTCATTGTCCACTATGTTCAGCGAGTCCAGTTTTATCCCATGCTTTTTCAGACCCAGGCCAGCTGGCCTTGGTGAGTTCCCGATAGAACATCCCCATTGTTTCAGTGTGTGGGTGCAACCCTCGCGGTCCTGAGTTCCTTGCCCGTGCTCTCTCTCCTTCTGCTCCTGATTTGTACCTTGAGATTTCTGTCCTGTGCTCCAATGTGGGTCTCTGTCTCTGTCTCCTTTCATCGCCTGATGAAGGTTAATATTCAGGAGGATGCCTATATGTTTTTCTTTGGGTTCTCCTTCTTATTTAGCTTCTCTAGGATCACTAATTATAGATTCAATGTCCTTTATTTATGGCTAGAAACCAAATATGAGTGAGTACATGCCATGTTCCTCTTATTGGGTCTGGCTTACCTCACTCAGGATAGTGTTTTCTATTTCCATCTATTTGCATGCAAAATTAAAGAAGTCCTTGTTTTTTACTGCTGAGTAGTACTCTAATATGTATATATTCCATACTTTCTTCATCCATTCTTCCATTGAAGGGCATCTAGGTTGTTTCCAGGTTCTGGCTATTACAAACAATGCTGCTATGAACATAGTTGAGCATATACTTTTGTTGTATTATAGGGCATCTCTTGGGTGTATTCCCAAGAGTGGTATTGCTGGGTCCAGGGGTAGGTTGATCCCGAATTTCCTGATAAATCACCACACTGCTTTCCAAAGTGGTTGCACAAGTTTGCATTCACAACAGCAATGGATGAGTGTACCCCTTTCTCCACAACCTCTCCAGCAAAGTCTATCATTGGTGTTTTTTATTTTAGCCATTCTGACAGGTGTAAGATGGTATCTTAAAGTTGTCTTTATTTGCATTTCCCTGATCGCTAAGGAAGTTGAGCATGACCCTAAGTGTCTTTTGGCCATTTGAACTTCTGTTGAGAATTTTCTGTTCAGCTCAGTGCCCCATTTTATAATTGGGTTGATTAGCCTTTTAGAGTCTAGTTTCTTGAGTTTTTTATATATTTTGGAGATCAGACTTTTTTCAGTTGCGGGGTTGGTGAAGATCTTCTCCCAGTCAGGGGGTTGCCTTTTTGTCTTAGTGACAGTGTCCTTTGCTTTACAGAAGCTTCTCAGTTTCAGGAGGTCCCATTTATTCAATGAGGCCCTTAATGTTTGTGCTGCTGGGGTTATACATAGGAAGTGGTCTCCTGTGCCCACGTGTTGTAGAGAGTACATCCCACTTTCTCTTCTATCAGGTTCAGTGTGTTCGGACTGATCTTGAGGTCTTTAATCCATTTGGACTTGAGTTTTGTGCATGGTGATAGATATGGATCTATTTTCATTCTTCTACAGACTGACATCCATTTTTGCCAGCACAATTTGTTGAAGATGTTCTCTTTTTGCCATTGTATACTTTTAGCTCCTTTATCGAAAATCAGGTGTTTATAGGTTTGTGGGTTAAAATTCGGGTCTTCTATTCTATTCCATTGGTCGACTTCTCTGTTTTTATGCCAATACCAAGCTGTTTTCAATACTGTAGCTCTGTAATAGAGTTTGAAGTCAGGGATGGTAATGCCTCCAGACAATCCTTTATTGTATAAGATTGTTTTGGCTATCCTGGGTTTTTTGTTTTTCCATATAAAGTTGATTATTGTCTTCTCCAGATCTGTGAAGAATTTTGATGGGATTTTGATGGGGATTACATTGAATCTATAGATTGCTTTTGGTAGAATTGTTATTTTTACTATGTTGATCCTCCCAATCCAAGAGCAAGGGAGATCCTTCCATTTTCTGGTGTCCTCTTCAATTTCTTTCTTCCAAGACTTAAAGTTCTTGTCAAATAGATCTTTCACTTCCTTGGTCAGAGTTACCCCCAAGATATTTTATGCTGTTTGTGGCTATCGTGAAAGGTGATGCTTCTCTGATTTCCCTCTCTGTTTCCTTATCCTTCGTGAATAGGAAGGCAACTGATTTTTTGGAGTTGATCTTGTATCCTGCCACATTACTAAAGGTGTTTATCAGCTGTAGGAGTTCTTTGGTAGTGCTTTTGGGGTTGCTTATGTATACTATCATATCATCTGCAAATAACGAAAGCTTAACTTCTTCCTTTCCAATACGAATTCCCTTGATCCCCTTATGTTGTCTTATTGCTATTGCTAGAACTTCAAGCACTATATTGAAGAGGTATGGAGAGAGTGGACAGCCTTATCTTGTTCCTGATTTTAGTGGAATGGCTTTGAGTTCCTTTTTCAATCAGTCTCTGGCCCCGCAAAGACAACAACACTTCAGCTTTGAATGGCATGACCCAGAGATTAGGATCAGCGGGCAGGTAATGAATTTCTGCACGAGGACCTTAGTGAGTACCAGGTACAGAACCCAGATAACAGTCTGTTGCAGAATGTTGAAAACTGCTGATTTCAATGCAAACTGAGAGACCTTCCTGACTTTAACTGAGTTGTTATTGTAAATCCTCAGGGACCTAGGGTATTGTACCTCGGCCAAGAAAGCTAACCAGTATCTACTATGCATTTTCCACAGCCCATGTACACGGGTCTATATAAAAAAGGGGGGTACTGTTAAATTCTGAGGGAAAGACAATAAAAAAGAAGTTCTGGTTCTTCTCAAAGCCCTCTGAGAATCCAAGAAAGGGGTCATAATATACTTTCCAGGATACTGGAAGGGGAACGCACCTGTTTCCAGGGCAATAATTTGACAGACAAAACTGCCCAGGAGGTAGCCTTACAGACCAACCCAATTCTGGTGTTACAGTCTTCGTAGATGCAGGGGCCCCTGTCTTACCTGAGATTTCAAGTACACCCAGGAGGATTTCTCCTGAATAAAATCTCCATTGGGCAATGCCTGGAAGGATGGTGGTGATCAGCAGACAGCACAATTACTCTACCTGAGCGTCTGGGGCAGAAGCTGCTCCAGTAGATCCATTACCCCTCTCATATGGGGATCCACAGAATGCAAGACCTCTTGAAGCATTCTGGAGTTAAGATCAGAGATGGGGAGCAGAAAATTATGATCAGAGTCTCCAAATGTAAAACCCGTCAACGATCCAAATCCCAGAAATCTTGGGACCAGACTCAGAGGGAAAATGCCTGGTATGTATCAGGAGGCAAACTTTACTGAATTTAAATCTGGCAAGTATGAGGATAAATATCTATTAGTGTTTATAGACACATTCTCAGGATGGACAGAAACATTCTCCACCAAACATGAGACAGTACAGGTGGTGAGAAGAAACTACTAGAAGACATCCTACCCCAGTATGGATTTCCTACTATGATAAAATAGTGGATTACTTGTGTGTCCCAGGTGAGTCTGAATTTAGGCACTATCCTGGGAAATAATTGGAAATTACATTGTGCTTATAGACCCCAGAGTTCAGGATAGGGATACATGAATAGAACTCTAAAAGAGACCCTTCCCTAATTAGCACTGGAGACTGGCACAGACTGGGAGATTTTCGTCCCCTTTGCCTTGCTCAGGGTTAGAAAGTGTCCCTATCCAATGGGGTTGACACCCTTTGAGATTATGCTTGGTGCTCCACCCTTTATCATTTCCAGCCAACAGACAGATCTCCTCATGGAGCTAAATGACTGGGACCTCTTTGATGCCATACAGAGAGTCAAATGGGCACATAAGCATGTACGGCTAAAGCTTAGGGCCCTTTATGAGTCTGGTGTCCATCCTGAACCCCAAGGGCTTTGGCCAGGGGAGTGGCTCTACATTTAAAGGCATTGCCAAGAAATACTAGAGCCCAGGTGGAAGGGACCCAGCATCACCCTGCTGATGACATCCACCATTTTTAAGGTTGAACACATGGCCTCCTGGATATACTATACCCACGCCAGGCCTGATAATCTATCTGTTCACTTATGAGGAAGACTATAAAAGAGAAGGATAGACAGTTTCCAGAGATTCAGCCAACTCACTCAAGCTCAAGATAAGACAAGAACCCAAAGGACGGGAATGACAACCTTGGCAATCCTACAGACTGTATGTACTGTACTTGTGGGATGTACTTCAGGAGACTCACTGGCCTTCTGAAAATGGTCTACTCAAAACGGATTATATTTCCTTACCACCCCCCCCACCATGTGATGACCAGCAAGTAACATGTGAAAATCACACAGCAGAGTGCCGAAGATGTTATAATCCCATAAACATAACCTTTACCCAAGAGGGACAAAAGAAGGGAATCAACTGAACTTGGTGGAAATCCTGGGGAATCAGACACTATGACAAAGCCCAATCTTCTGGGTGAGTAGCTGACCAAGGGGCCTTCTTCTTGCTAAAACTCCTTGTCTGGCCAATAATAACGGAGGTAGTCAAGACCATTCCCAGGCCCAAGTCCACCAGGCCTCCAAGAGCAGTGGAGCCTAATAAAGGGCTTATTAAGCCTGCTCCGGTCCCAAACCCACCAGGTCTTCCATTAACACAACCTTTATGCCTTTCCCAACCTCTGGCATTACCACCCCTTTGCTCTGTTTGGTTATTGGATCACAGGGCTCCCCACCACCCTTGAGCTACAGAGCATCAGTGATCACCAAAGCAATGGCTATCCTGACCATGGCCACCCTCCTAGCTATATAATGGAGGAAGACCTCAACTCCACCGAGATCACCAACCACCTCAAGAGAGTGTCTAACTGAGGCAGACATACTCCTTGAGTTTATCCAGTGGTCCTTTTTGTCCTGGATTCTACCAAACCAGATGTAGCTTCCTCTTGCTAGTTCTTCTATGACACTGCACCCCCTTACTACAAAGGGATGGCCGTTGAAGGGAGTTATTCTGTAAACACTGAATACGGTCAGTGCCACTGGTGATCTGAAGCTATCTTTACACTCAAACAAGTTACAGGACAGGTACTTCCTATAGGGAACATTCCAGAGCAACAACAGGGCCTATATGAAAGGGAGAAGGCTATTTCAACCCCCCCCCATGAGTATTTGATTCCCGACAATGTACACGGTAGGCATGTTCCACTGGACTGACACCCTGTGTGCACACACAAGTCCTAAAACAAACTAAAGGATTTTGCGTTATGGTAAAGCTAGTTCGTGTTGATATACCATACTGAGAAAGAACACATTAGTGACCGCGGCCTGGGGGGTGAGTTAAAAGAGAAGTGGCTACTCTCACTTTAAGTCTGGCCGGGTTAGGAACGGGGGCAGCTTCCCTAATCATTCAGAACCAACATTATTACGACCTATGTGCCGCCACACTGACTTAGATATAGAGTGACTAGAGCATCCTACTTCTCCACAGCAGGAGTCCTTAGCATCACTAGCTGAAGCTGCCTTACAGAACAGAAGAGGTTTAGACCTGATCTTTCTTCAGCAAGGAGGATTCTGTGCTGCCTTAGCGGAAGAATGTTGTTTCTATATACATCACTCAGAAATGGTAAAAGATTCAATAGCCAAAGTGAGGAAGGGGCTATCAAAGCACACAAGGGAATGCGAGACAGCCCAGGGATAGTTTGAATTATGGTTTAAAGGCCTCCTCCTGGATGACAACCAGAATTTCCACCTTACTGGGTCCTCTCCTTACATTACTTCCACTCATGACCTTTGGCCCTTGCATCTTAAACATTCTGGTGCAATTTATAAAAGACATACTTGAGACTATTTATCAACCAGTGTCAACAAACGCTTTAGGGGAAGCTTATTACCAGCCCTGTTCAAGAGGGCTCTGAGGGCTGGGATAGAATTAGGTGAACTAAAGCAGAACCAAGACCCATGATTGGGCTCTTGTGGGCACAAGAGTGAAGAGAATCGCTAAGGCATGTACCACCCTGCTTCTGGTTTTTCCCTTTAAAAACCCTCAAACCTCTTCAATTTCTTTCTTCAATGCCTTAAAGTTCTTGTCAAATAAATCTTTCACTTCCTTGGTTAGATTTACCCCAAGATATTTAATGTTGTTTGTGGCTATCGTGAATGGTGAAGCTTCTCTGATTTCCCTCTCTGCTTCCCTATCCTTTGTGTATAAGAGGGCGACTGATTTTTTGGAGTTGATCTTGTATCCTGCCACATTACTAAAGCTGTTTATCAGCTGTGAAAGTTCTTTGGTGGAGTTTTGGGGGTCGCTTAAGTACACTATCATATCATCTGCGAATAACGAAAGTTTAACTTCTTCCTTTCCAATTCGAATCCCCTTGATCCCATTATGTTGTCTTATTGCTATTGCTAGAACTTCAAGTACTATATTGAAGAGGTATGGAGAGAGTGGATGTTCACCTTCCTAGATATGGACGGAGGTGGGAGGTCCCAGGTCTTACCACAGGGCAGAAATCCCTGACTGCTCTTTGGACTGGAGAGGGAGGGGGAAAGGAGTGGGGGGAGGGGGAGAAGGGTGGGAGGAGGGGGTGTAGGGTGGGAGGAGGGGGAGGGAAATGGGAGGCTGGGAGGAGGTGGAAACTTGTTTTTTTTTCTCTCCTTTTCTCAATAAAAAAGAAAAAAAAAAGAAAATTTAAAAGACAAAAAAAAAAAAAAAAAAAACCTCAAACCTGAGAGCTTGGGACAGTTCCACCCGCTGCATCGGAGTGCTGGATGGTGGCCCAAGCTCAAGCTTGTAATCAATAAACTCCTGTGTGTTACCGTTGGATATCAGCTCTGCGGGAGTCTTGTTTGGGCATCTTGTGACACTGACACTGTCAAGTTGGGAGCATAGGCCCCAGCCCCTTGCATCTATCCCAGCCACTTCCCCAGGGTATTTAAATGATCTTCCAAAAGAGGAAGACATGGTCTCTCTTTCTTCCTCCTGGTAGTAGCATTTCCGCAGCTTCCTGCTTCCCCCTGGGGAATCAAGAGGTCCTTAAATTTGGCCAAATAAGCTTGCAATTAATGAGGAATAGAGAGTTACCCTAAAATAAGAGGGAAAATTTAGAGAATCAAGGGTTAACTATAAGCTGCAATCTTCAGCAAATTGTGAAATTACATTTGCATGTTTTTGTTGAACTTGGGAATTAAAGCTATTTCTACATATAGGAAAGACCAGAAAAGGCCATAGATTTCCGGTGTCATGATGAGTAATCTAGCACCTCCTGCTGAGGGATTCTGCAAGCAGAGGTGGAGGAGGAGCACCAAGATATTTCAACATTTGTTTGTTTTATCACGGCGTATTTACAGGACCTTCACCTCAATTTCTTTATCTTCAGAACAGAGGAAAATGAGTATCTATACTTAATAACTGTTCTTACAAGAAATAATGTAACCAGTGTCACTTAAATATTCAGTAAGTATTAGTTATCATTACTTCTATCTCAGTGAAAGAGTTTGCATGTTGTTCAGAACTGCTGCATTAGACAGGAAGATGGAGATGAGTCATAGCAAGTGGCCTATGGTAGGGCAAAATATTACAAAGATGGAAACCAAATTTCAAATTTTACTTATTTTACCTTTTTGAGTCAGCATCTTTCTGTGATGATGGTGACATTGAACTCAGCATCCTCCTGGCTCAGTCTTGTAAGAGCTAAGATTAAGGCTAGCACAACAGCACTCAATGAATATTTTGTTTCAGATGTATTATCTTTTAATAGAAGGGGCCTGGCACCATTGTTCATATTGGTCTCCAAATCCTGTGTCCAAGCAACCCTGTCCCAGCCTCCCCATAGCTGGGGTATGGGGATGCTATGGCACCTGTTAGATGATTTTTGAATAACGATTGGTCTTATTAAGGGGAAATTCATCTTTCTAAAATAAGATGATTGATAAAAATACAAAAAGTAGGGAGATAATGCAATAATAGGAATAAAAAACAATAAAATCACAAACTCCAAATCAGCAGCTAAATTAAGGAAGCATGGGGAATTTACCTCAAAATCCTGAGAAATAAAAATGGGATGCATTCCTTTCCAGGGTGTTTGAAGTACTGGCTTTTCTAATAGTCTTCTCATCTAACATTTCGTATGTAACAAAACAACCCCTCCATATGCCTTCACCTTAGGCAGTGAGCATTTCTGCTGGATGAAAAGAAAGTTTGTTTCTTTACCCAGTGATGGCATTAAAAAGATTAAGTATTTCAACAGCTGCCACACTGATAATTGAGTTTACCGAAGGACAAGCAGCTTTGGGGCTTCGTATTTAGTTCAAAGATAGGGAGAAAAATAGCCTGCAGATGTCAGTTCACACTTCAACTGTACAATCAGGGTACTACAGACAGCCATGCTCATTACTTTTTCAGTCCACTTTTTTAATAATAGGAATTGTTTAATCAAATTTGACTGTTAATATAATGAATAAATAGCTAAAGGGAGACACAAATTGGTAAAATTCTTTTATAGCGTAAGGCAGGGTTTTAATCCATTCCATAGGGGAAAGGAAGTTGGCATAAAGGAAAACAGTAAAGATAGGGAGTGAGGATGGCTTTGAGTGTTGCCTTTACCCTCGCTGCCAAACATAGTTCTGCCAAACTAAGAATCTACTATGTGACGTTACTGAACCGTTACAGACACCTGGAACAAGATGCACAAAGCGTGCTGTGTTGTATCCACGTATTCGGGCTCCACAGAGCAATGTGATGTGGAAAGAAGCCCAGGGATGCCAGGAATGCACTACAGAAAAATAACAATTTTAACAGTGTGAAATTCCAAGATACTCTTTTTTTCTTTTTTTTTTTTGTTTTTTTTTTTTGTTTGTTTGTTTGTTTTTCGAGACAGGGTTTCTCTGTGGTTTTGGAGCCTGTCCTGGAACTAGCTCTTGTAGACCAGGCTGGTCTCGAACTCACAGAGATCTGCCTGCCTCTGCCTCCCGAGTGCTGTGATTAAAGGCGTGCGCCACCACCGCCCGGCTTAAGATACTCTTAAATTGAGACACTATGAGTAACTTTTGCTTCAAAAAAAGGGATCGATTGATTGTAGAAAAGGAAATCATTCTGGGACTTTCATACCCTTTGTTTTGAATTTAGAATTTTAATTCCTCATTAATGTTACAGAGGAGTATATTTAACTTTGCATACTGACTTGTGTCTTGGTATCTTCACAGAATTGGTATTTTGCTTTAGGAGTTATGTTACTAATTTTGCACATTTTTTGGAGATTTTGGCATTCAAAATCATGTTGTTCCACGATGTCAACTCAGTTCTTCCTTATAATTTGCATAGCACAGTTCCTTTTCTTGCCTTCTTCCTTTTTCTTGGAAGTCTAGTCTGATGTTGGATAAGACTAATGAGAGGGGAAAACTTTGCTTTGTTCCTGATCTTAGAGAGCATCAAGGATGAGGTTAACTGCAAGGTCTGTACTTGTCTCTAATAGGAATGATTAGAGGTCCTTGTGCTCACAGATGAGCACTAAAGAAACCAGGAATATTAAACACCCACACACTATTTTTTTCCCCCTGCGGAGGAGACGTGCACTGTTTCCAACACAGAAGTCTGTGATGAAAGCCCTGCGATCTGTGACATCTATAGGACCAAATCACACCTGCATCTCCCTGAACATTATGTTGGTCCCAAACTTTTCCTTCCTAGATCTTTATCTTGAGTATTGTTTCTCAGTCAATAGAGCCTAATCTTAGTGGAGACTTGGAGACATGATACATCCTTTACATCTCTGTGACCTCTAAACCGTCTTTATGACCAAGACCACACCAGATACGCCGTAGGCCCCTAAGCTACAAAACCTATCTTTGTGGAAGACGGCACATGTATTTTGCAAAAGAGTTTACTTATATTCCTTCAATGTGACAAGGCTAGCCATTTGGGCAGGAAACTACTCTTGCCTGGACTGCATAACAATATACTGTATAAATTGGACATTCAGTACACAGAAAAATAACTGCTGACCTTGCCAAAAGAAAGTGAAACAATCCTTCAGGGTTCCTGCTTCATGAAAGACTCTGACAGACATTCTGCAGTACACAAAACAAAGTGAATGACAAGCTGCCAAAATAGGCAAAACAATCTTTTGAATTTTCTGCTTCATGGAAAAGTGTGCCAGATACTATAAGCCTATAGGCTGAAGATGGATGTCTCAATGGTACAGAAGAACTTTGGGTGACTGTTCAGGCAGTGAGATGTCTCTGTCAATTCTAGAGATTTGGAAGTTGCTTACAATGCACTTCCTGTTTATTTAGGTAATATATCCTTCTTGGGCCTTTGATGGAATTGAAGACTAGATAGTTATAATTATAATTGTCCTTAGTTATGATAGAAGATAAATTATATGTAAAACTTTAGACTCACAAAGACAAGATAGATGATAGAGTATTTTCCTTAATTCCTCAATTGTAAATGTACTAAATAGTATAACTATAATTCTTCCTTGATAACTGTTTCGTATATGTAATTTTATTATGTTAAAGTTAAAACCGTTCATTTTATTTAGAAAGAAAAGTGGAGATAATGTGGGATTCCCCTCTGTATGCTGTGAATATGATTTATTACTATTGATTAATAACGAAGCTGCTTTAGCCTATGGCAGGGCAGAATTTAGCAAGGTGGGAAATCCAAGCAGAGATAGACAGAGAAAGAAGGCAGAGTCGGAGAGTCACCACATAGCTGCTGAAGGAGAAATATGAACCTTACTAGTAAGCCACAGTCTTATGGTGGTACACAGATTAATAGAAATGAGTTAGTTTAAGATGTAAGAGCCAGATAGGAATATGCTTGAGCCATTGGACAAACATTGTTGCAATTACTATAGTTTTTGTGTGATTACTCAGGTCTGGGTGGCTGGGAAAACAAAACAGAGTCTCCATGAACAGAGACAATCCTGAAAAATAAGAGGGCCTTCTGTGTGTGCCCAGGAAAAACTTTCAGTAGCAGTAACTATTTTTAATATTACTTCCTAAGATACTGGCAACATCATAGTTTTTGTCTGGAGGCTGGTGAATGGATATGTTCATTTGGTGAAAATTAATTACATTGTGACTCATGTTGTTTTACCTGTATTTGTGAAAAAAAAAAGATGACTCAATTGGAAAAGTTGCCTTAATAAGAATTACCTTTACATTATTTGATGAAAAATCATATGTTTTTGTAAAAATAATAAATTAATAATACTAATTTTTCTACAGTCAAGTTAGTGCATGAAATTTTGAGGAACTTTCTTCCAAGGGAAAAAAATTGTTTAACTCCTGAAGTACCTTGCACATACTTTGAAATATGAACAGTTTTGGTATGCCTCTTCCAATCACTTAGTTGTCAGGATTTGCTTTCAGGTCAAGTATCTAAAAGGAATATGTCTTTTAAATTGTGAACTATCTTATGGAATTTGTGTGTGTGTGTGTGTGCGTGTGTGTGTGTGTGTGTGTGTCTGTATGTACATATATATATATATATATATATATATATATATGTGGTGTAATACCGTTTTGGTTTCTATTGTTGTGATAAAATTCCATGAACAAACAACTGGAGGAGGAAAGGGTTAATTTGGTTACATATTCCAGGCCACAGTCCATTGAGAAGCCAAGGCAGGAACTCAAGGAGGGTAGAACTGAAACAGAAATCAATCCACAATCTTTCACTGTTATAAATTTCATTATCAGAACCATAAATCTTCACCAAAAAAAGCTATACTAAAGCTCAAGCATTCAAAATAAATATATTTTTTATAGAAAAGCCACAGCAAGATTTTTGGAAATGTAACAAGTCAACTGAATAGGGCATACCTCTTGGTCACTATATAAAGAAATAACATCAAATGCAATATCAGTTACTTGGAAAAACGTGGATTTCCAGGGCAAATATTATTCATTCAGTACCATGCTGAAACATGGTGTCAAAGCCAACAGCATCCATCATTGTAAGAAAGTGCTCCTTTGAAGTGACCTAAGAGTCATGAAATTATATTCTGAGCCTGGTAGTCTGTGTTTCCATTTATTTGAAGTTAAAAAATCAAGCATAAGAAAAGTGAGGGGGAAAAGAAATGAGTTTCTTTGAAGGAGACATAAGGACATTTTCTAGGATGCTGGTGTTCTTCTATTTCTGGTTCTGGGGGCTTTTAAAATGATGAGAGCTTGCTATTTATCCTCTTTCATAAATAAAACTTCTTATTTTATACATCTATTGTAGGAACAGCTCAGGCCTCTGTTTTTCTAGAAATCTGAAGGAAAAAGTAAGCCAGCATTAAGGTACTCTATACCAATATAACTTGTTAATTTTTGTGGAGATTTTGTCAGAGAAAGAATTTCTTTTGTCTGAAAGAAAAAAAATTAAAAATGTTAACCTACTCTAAAGCCGATATGTCTTCCAATTGAATATGAAAATCAAACAGCCCCAGGCAAGAAAAGAAATGATTAGAGACAAGGAAATAAAATGCATAATGTGTTTAAGTAAGAAGGGAACATTGTTTTGCTCTGTTGTGAACAGTAAGGAGGCTATGAACACATTCTTCATATGGACTAGCTGGTAAGACAATGCTCTGGTGAGCGATGCACAGATGATATCTGTAGAACAGTGTCCAGGGGGACAAAGAAGGTCCAGTGAATACAAACAACATTCAGGCATATGTATCTACCCTCACCCGAGCCATTCTAATCCTATGCACATGAGACTAAGTAGCCAGACGTTCAGGGTGTTATTTATGCATTTCAATTTTCTATACCACTAGAAGATTTCACACACTAGACTTGGCCTACAAACATAAATATTTTAGGATGTAATTTCAACTGATTTGGATAAATTATTTATTTTGATTCACCCAGCTTATGAAAATTTGAGTGTGTTTTAGAATGTAAGAGAAAAATATTAGGAAACAACTTTTAAAATATGTTATTCATCCACATACATGTGGACATAAAGAAAAATAAATTAACAATTATTCTTCATACCAAGTGTCTGTGATATTGCATAATGAATGCAAATATCAGTCATTTGTTGAAATAATAGAACTTTCTTAGAAAGTTAAATGCATGTTACCTTATAAATAATAAGCTTATCAAACTACAAACCATAGATAAATATATGTTTACTTACAAATATAATAAAATTATCATTTTAAATTTTAATTTTCACTGTGCCAAAAGGGAAACTGTGCAAATGTTCGTTCCTTCAACAGGTGATGGGATTACACACACCTATGTTACTTTATACCACCCTAAGTACAATAAGTATATGCCAGCATCTCTGTCTGTGGGGTTAGAAGATTGTTGAATACGCTTGGACTGGAGTTACAGATGGTTGTGAGCAACCATGTGGGTGGTCAGAATCGAACCTGGATCTTCTGAAAGAGCAGCCAGTACTCTTACCTCTAGATCCATCTTTTTCTCCATCTTCTTTGGTTAGATAATAATATTCTTACTTGTAAACATTGGCAAAGGTGTAAGAAGAAAACTTGAGATTTTTCTAAATTACACTACCAAATCCTAAGTCAAATGTACCTACAAAGCTAAAGAACTAAAAAATTAAATAAAATGAAGATAGAAAGTTAAAATTGATTTCTGCTTTAGCAAGCAACTATCATTAAAGTTTTCGTTTAATGAAATGGCAAAATGATAAATCCTATTTTAATTTATTTGAGAGAAAATCTGAAGGGAAAAATTTGGAAAGCTCTACCTGTATACAAGAATTTCCAGAAATTTGGTTGAGCAGGAAAATTTACTGCTAATTAAAAAAAACCAGGGATCAAAAACTTCTTATATTTGTGTTTTTTGTTTACACTGTCACGAGGACATTTAATATGAACTCTAACCTATACATCTGTGACTTAGCCTACTTTATGTTGCTATCAAAACTGACTATTGCTAGGAGCTTTATTTAAAATAAGAGAGAGAGATTTATTAAACTCCCAGTTGACAGTCCAAAAGCAGGGTGGAGCCTCTGGTTTCATGCAGGGCAGAAAACAGAAAATAGAAAAGAAGAGAGAGAGAATTTTTAAACCAAAATTATTTTTAGTGTTGAACAATGTTCTAAAGATATTATTGTCTCTTATGTACTCATTACAAATGAATATTCAGATTTTTATCCTTTCTTGACTATTGTGATTGTTCATAATGAATAATGAAGTACATGTAACTCTTTACAATAGTAACATTATTTTTTAATTAATTTTTATTTTGAAATCATAATTATATCATTCTCCCTCATCTTTCCTCCCACCAAGCCTTCCTACTCTCTTTCAATTCCTTTGCCTCTTTGTTTCATTAATTCTTGTGATATATGTTGGGGAGGGATGATGTGGGATTCCCCTCTGTATGCTATGAATATGTTTTATTACCACTGGTTAGTAAAGGAAATGCTTATGGCAGGGCTGAATATAGCCAGGCTGAACAAGATATATATAGAGAGTAATCACAGTCAGGTAGACGCCAAGAAACTGCTGAAGGAGAAGGATACAGTAAGCTTTCTGGTAGGCCACAGTCTCATGGTGATACACAGACTAATAGAAATGGTTTATTTAAGATAATAAAGTATAAAAGTTATACTTTTATTAGTGGTATATGTAGACATTTCAAGTCCTTCAACTCAATGAATGGGCTTTGTTTTTATTTTGAGATGCCCATTCTAACAATTGTAAGATGTGCTACTTGTACTTCCCAGATGATTGTCGACTTTGATAGCTTTTTAATCGATGGGGAAGATGTCATGAATTTTGCATGCAAATGGATAGAAATAGAAAACACTATCCTGAGTGAGGTAACCCAGACCCAAAAAGATGAACATGGGATGTACTCACTCATAATTGGTTTCTAGCCATAAATAAAGGACATTGAGCCTATAATTTGTGATCCTAGAGAAGCTAAATAAGAAGGTGAACCCAAAGAAAAACATATAGTCATCCGCCTGGATATGGGAAGTACACAAGATTTCAGGGCAAAAACTGGGAACTTGGGGATGAGGTGAATGGGGGTAAGGGGAAATGGGGTGAGAAAAGTGAAAAGGGGAGGATGGGGGAGCTTGGGGGAATGGGATAGTTGGGATAAAGGAAGGGTGGATATGGGAGCAGGGAAGTATATATCCTACTTAAGGGAGCCATTTTAGGGTTGGCAAGAGACTTGACTCTAGAGGGGCTCCCAGGTGTCCAGGGAGATGTCCCCAGGTAGTAACTGGGACTGAATAAGCATGGGATAAAGCCGGATTCTCTGAACATGGTGGACAATAAAGGCTGATGAGAAGCCAAGGACAATGGCACTAGGTTTTGATCATACTGCATGAACTGTGCTTTGTGGGAGCCTAGACTGGATGCTCACCTTCCTGGACCTGTATGGAGTGGGGAGGACCTTGGACTTCCCACAGGGCAGGGAATCCAGACTGCTCTTCAGACTGGAGAGGGAGGGGGAATGGAGCAGGGGGAGGGGGAGAGAAGTGGGGAGAGGGAGAGAGGAGTGGGGAAAGGGGCAAAGAAGTGGGGGGAGGGGGGAGGAATGGGAGGAGGGGGAGGGAAATGGGAGGCGGGGAGGAGGCAGAAATTCTTTTCCACAAAAAAATAAATAATTAAATAAAAATAAAAAAGAAAGAAAGAACTGTGACCCCAAGCTCACAGGCTGATGAGGTTGTCTTTGGCTTGCCTGCTGTGCTTGTGTGTTTTAACATCAACATTTGTCAGACATAGTATTTAAAAATATTACTACTGTTCAATAAGTTGCCATTTCAAAATTTTATTTCATGCTGTGTGCTAAAGCATTTTTGTTTGTTGCAGTTTAGTGATTAATTTTGGTTTTGATTCTGGTTGCTTCCGTGTCATATCTAAGACAGACTCATCAACAAGGAAGTTAATAAAACTTTTCTTCAGTATTTTCTTTTAGAAAGTTTGTATTTTTCAGGTCCCATAGATTAGCTTTTAACCAGTGAAAACTGACTTTTGAACTATATGTTAAAGGTACAATTTCAGTCTTTTGCATGTTGATATCTTATTTTAGCAGGACAGTTTTAGAGAAGATTCTTCTCTACCAACTATGAACTCTTGAAATCCTGTGGAAAGAAATTTATTATGTATTTAAGGTTTTAGTTCTAGGCTATCTATTCTACTACATTAGTCTCTGCAGTTTATGTAATTGTTATAGTGTTTTAATTACTATAACTTTCTAATATGTTGACTTCGAGCAGAATGATATCATTTTCTTCTTGATCAATTAGCAGTGCTGAGGAGATGGCTTAGTTGATAAAATGTTTGCTATGCAAGCATGAGGACCTTACCTGGGTTTTGATCCCAAGTATCCAATCTTAAAAAAAGCAAGATGTGGCACACACATTTGTATTTCCAGCTCAGAAGTGTAAAAGACAAAATTATCCCAGTGGTTTGGGCCACAATCAGGGAACAACAGATGAAGAAGCCACCTTATGACATCATATTCTGGCCTCAGTGTGTGGATCTCAAAAATATTTATACTCGTGTACATGTAAGAACACACATGATCATGTATGCACACATGTATATCACACGTACATGAAAAAATTATTGCTTAAGCTATTTAGGATGCTTTGAGTTGCAAGTGAATTTGAATCATGGCATAAAGATACTGCAAGAGGAAGTGCCAGGATCCTGCCCCAACCAGATTCAGGTCCTGAGTCAGGTAAGGGGCAACGCTGCCCAAAAATCTCTGACCCCCCAGGAGGATTTCATACAAGTTGTAGCCCTGAATAGCTCGAGGTATAGGATATTTATACATCAAAAAAAAATGTTTAGCCCACTCTCCAACACTAAACCCCAACATGTTTTCCCCAACTTTTAAATCAAAACAGCTTTTAAACTAGAGTAAAAACGCAGCATTTTGCTAGCATAGCTAAATATTGAGCCAGGCACATTCTGTCCTTACAACACTCACGGGTGAGAGACATAGGCACACATTCTCAAGAACAACAATATTGTTCACAACTTAACAAAGCATGTTAACAGAAATAGAGGTGGTTCACCATATCCTGTGTGCATACAGTTAGCTTGTATTTTTCTAACTGTTCCCTTGTCCTAAATAGGGGTAGGACATGCCTAAGTCTCTCTATAAAGGACAAACTTTAGTAAGGACTCTTTTTTCATCACATCACATCATCCTTAATGTTTTTTTTTTATCAGAATCAGGAGATGTAGTTAATGTTTCCGTGTTTCTTCATTATTTGTGCCCATTAGCTTTTATTGCCTCTGATCCTGTCAGCACTGAGTCAGAAAGTTTCCAGGGTCTGGAATGACAGCTGGTATTTCCCGATAAGAAACCTGAGAAGCTGCAGTTCCCAAAGAATTTTAGAGGAAATATATACATGAGAAAAAAATGGGGTTTCTGAGAATAATTATATCTGTCCCATGCATGACTGACAAAGCAAAATTAAAAAAAATGGCTAAGAGGACCACCAACATTATGAGAGAGAAGAGAGTCTGCAGAACAGGTGGTTCCAGCAGTATCCTGCGCTGTCCTGAGGTGACTGGTTCTTGCCCAGTGACAGACTGTCTCCAAGAGCTTTACCTCAAAGAGACAAATTAAAAAAGCATTCTTACGCTGATCTGAAACTACATCACAGGGCTCTAAGCAAGCAAAGTACACAATAATCTCCATCATGAACACATGAAAAAATTCTTAACAAAGTATTGTCAAACTACTGAGCAGCACAGTAAGGTGACCACAATAATCAACAAGGAAGGTATATCTCTTAGATATAGGAATGGCTTGACAGACTAAAATTGTCAAGAGTGATATACCATGTTAACTGTTTGAAGGATGAAAATTAATTATCATACCAACGGTTGCAAACTAAGTAACCAAGCTACAAAACCCAACTCCATTTATTACAAAAAAAAAATCACCAAAAATCTTAAAACCCCTCAAGGAACAAAATTATATAAAAAAAGAAATATACGTTGCAAAATAAAAGCCATGGATAACATCAAATTCAGTGGGGTGAAAAACAAATATTGTCTTCTAATACCAAAACTAGAAGAGGCTAGCTATACCTACTGTTTCTGTTCAGCACAGAAAGTATATCCAGTCCAACCAGACCAACAAAAGGAATCTACCCCTAACTAATTAAAATCAGTTCTCCGTACTAGGATAGTGTATGAACAATATCTTATTTATTTATTTATTTATTTATTTATTCTTCGCTCATATAATACATTCTTACCACAGCCTCTCCTCCCTCCATTACTCCCAATCTCCTCCCTTCTCCCCTAGATACATTCCTTCCTTCAAAAAAGAGCAGGCCTCCCATGAACTTGGCATAACAAGATGCAATAAAACTAGGCACATCATCTCATTATTAAGGCTCACAAGACAATCCAGTAAAAAGAAAAGGATCCGAAGAGCAGACAAAAGAGTCAGAAATACCCTCAGTTCTACTGTTAGGAGTCCCATGAAATCTCCAAGCTAAACAACCACAGCTTGTACTCAGGGGACCTAGTGCAAACCCACGCAGTGTTTGTTGCTTTAGTCTCTGTGAGCTTCTGTGAGTTAATACTGTGGATCATATTCGCCTGGAATCTTATACCACTCTGGCTCCTACAGTCCTGTCTCCACTTCTGTGGGGTTCCCTGAGCTCTGTCCAAAGTGCGGTTGGGGCTCTCTGCATCTGCTTCCCTTAGCAGCTGGAAGAAGCTCTCTGATGACTAATGGGGTAGGCACTATGAGTATAAGAGAATATCATTAGGAATCATTCCATCGACTCTTTTCCAGTTGTATTTTGTTCTATCCTGAGTGTCTGGCCATCCTGACTGCTAGGCACTGTGTGCTCGGGCTCCCTCTCATAGTATGGTGTGGGCTTCAAGTTTGACCAGTCCTTGGTTAACCACTCCCACAGGCTCTCAATCAACATTACCCCAGCATATCTTGCAGGCAGAATGATTGTAGGTTGAAGGTTTAAGGCTAGGTTGCTGTTCCAGTCCCACCACTGGAAGCTTTGCCTGATTACAGAATGGCCAGTTCAGGTTCCATATCCCCCGTTACCAGAAGGATTTTTTCCTAGCTGCATCCATCTGCCGGCAGATTTCATGATGTCATTTTTCAACACCTAAGTAATACTCCACTGTGCAACTGTACCACATTTTCTTTACCATTCTTCTGTTGAGAGAAATCTAGGTTGTTTTCAGGTTCTGGCTATTATGAATATGTACATATTTGAGCAAGTGTCCTTTTGGTAGGATGGAACATCTTTTGGCTATGCCCAAAAGTTGTATAGCTGGGTCTCGAGGTAGATAAATACTACTGCTGTATTGATTTCCATAATGGCTATGTATATACAATATCTTAAAGAAGATTTTTAAAGGATTTAAGAAAGAATTAAATGCAATGTTTTTTCTGAATACAAATTCAGAAAACAAAACTTGTGCTTCAGTATATTAATTATAATATATTTTAAAACTTACTAAGAATGTGATTTCATTTCTAAAGACATCAAAAGAACAAAATAATTTGGAATAATTTAACCACACAGCTGAATGGCTAGCTGTCTGCCTTGAAGGCAAAGAGTCTCTCTGAACCACTTGCTCTAGAAATCTTCAGCTGGTAGAAAAGTAAAGGCTGTCTGTGGGTCTCTGTCTGTATGTGTCTTTCTCTGTATCTGTGTCTCTGTCTCTTTGTCTCTCTGTCTATTCCTATGTATCTTTGTATCTTTGTCTCTCTCTGTTTCCCTTTTCTTCCTGTCTCTCTCAACTCCCCTCTCTCTCACTAACTCTGTCCTAGTTTTGTTTTCTGTTTTTCTCCTAATATTGCTCTTGTAGACTATCCTTCCCTATAAACACAGGTTGGCCTTGATTTACAAGTCTCGAGCTAGCAACCTCCTCAATGCATGCTTTAAAAAAAAAAAAAAAAAAGATTTTCTTATTACATTCTTTTACATCCCTTCCTCTTCATTCTTTTAGATGGAGGTGCCTTATTCCCCTGTGTGCCCTTATTAATTTTCTTTGTATTTGCTTGTCTCTCTGCTACTATTTTTGTTGTTCTAAATTAATTGCTATTATCACACTACTTGCTTCTTTCACATTTATATTCTCAGTAGCTAACAATTCAGCATACATAGTACTGTTACTACTCCTTTACCACCCCACGCCCCAAGTACTGAGGTTGAATAGCATTGTTTATAGTTGACTATTAATGGGTCTATCCATCAGTTGTGATTGTTTCTGTAGATAGTATTTTAGCTTCAAAGTAGTACAGGCAATTAAGTCTGATGTCTTAAGAATGTGGCCTACCATCTACCCACTGATTTCCCCTCCCATCCCAGCACAGAGAAATGATACCTCAGCCTTATGCCAAACCATCCCCACAGGATCATTTCAAATAGATCCACTAGAAAAATTGGAAAAACGCTAATTTTAACAATTTACATCTGCAGAAATTTAATATTTGGAATACAAAATGAATTGGAAAAAGAAACAGAAACACTTTTTTTTTTTCAAAAAAAATTGGGGAAAAATACCCTGATTAATAAATGGGCTAATGAAATTAACATGGTTCTCAAGAGATGATGCACAAATGTTGATAGGCATAAGAAAAGATGATTCAGCTTCCTCAGTCGTCAAGAAAATGCAAATAAAATCATGCTGAGATTTCTTCTCAACCCAAATAGAATGACTATGGTTAGAAAACAACACATGCTGGAGAGCTTGGGGGTGGGGGACCCTCACATATGGCTGGTATGGGAGTGCAAATTGATCAAGCCATTGTGAAAAATCAGTATGCAAACTCTTCAAAATACTTATAACAAAAATGCTTTATCACCCAGATACACCACTCTGGGCTGCGTTAGTTAACACACCAAAGAAAACCTCAAAGGCACCAAAATGTATCACTGTTGCATTAAGCAATGAAACACAGCACTTCTTCATGGGGGTAAACTGAACCAAAGAGAGCCCAATGTTAATAATTGTCCATTGCTTGCTCCATATATTCTGTCTATCTTTAGGTTGTGATTGCTGGCTCACCTTTGTTTTTCTGTGGTAAAAGGACGAATAAAAGACTTCTGGAAATCTTTTGCCTGACATTCTGGCCTCATCATAAGCTCTAGACCAATGAAAAGCTTTGTCTTAAAGAAAGTGAACTTCATACATGAAAATGACACATGAGCATGTTCTTTAGCTTAAAGGTACATGCAAACACACTGTCATGTTCAAACATGCTCCCCACACAGGCTCAATCTCCAGAATCTTCCAACATACATATTCAAACATGCTTTAAAAAAGAAATAAATAATATAAAGTCATTGGAATAACTAATGGATGGTTAAATTTAATGATTCGGAGAAAAGAGCACAATTAATGAAACTATATTATTAGGGGAGACAGGGAAGAAGGATTCTAATAAGCACAGAGCTGGCTTCCCTAAACTGTTGTAAACAGATTGTCCATAATGAAAAGATGAGCACACTGTGGTACAGTAGTAGCATAATACTACTGAGATATATATGTATCGCATAATATATATATATATATGTATGTGTGTGTATACATATCTTCAGGAAACAAACAAAAGGTGTGAAACTAAGAATATATTGTATGTATGAAAGAATCTAATTTCTCTTTAAAAGCTGTGATTATGAAATGCAAGGTAAGATTTTTAGTTGTGGTTTAACTTGATCTTTGTAGGTAGTAAGGATTGACTATGGTAGGTGACAATGAGGAGAACACATGGGCCATGTAATTAAACATGTTTCCCAAAGAGTGGAATATGAAGTCTGATATTTTAAGATAAAGCTGAATTTAAAAAAAAAAAAAAGAACAATGAGAACCTTTAGAAACATTTCTGTATCAGCAAGCCTGGTTATATTTTATGTTTAGGTTATCTCTGATGTTTTTTAGTACATTCTCTGATATTACTTTAGCAATAAGAATTATGATTGTGAAATTCACATATGAATTTGGGAGTGTGGCTCAATGGAAGCATTTTTGAGCGAGAAAAAAATAGTTCTGGGTTCAATCCCTATCTCAGCAAAATCAAAGGGAAAAGCAAACCTCCTCCTAGAGTTTGTTCCATGTGACTATTTCCTTTTACAAACATTGATTTTCTTGGATTCCATGAGAGGTAACACTTTCTAATGGTGCACAAATGAAGTATTGTTTTAATGGGCTTCTGGCCAAATAGATCGTTATTACTTGTGAATAATGTTTAAATGCATTTATTAATATTTGCAATGTATAGACACATATTGCTCAGTGGAAGTATTTCTCTGATATTTTTGACTCAGTCAGTGTTCTTTTGCTGTGGAGAAACACCATGACCATGGTAACCCTTGTATAAAGGAATACACGTAACTGGGGCTTCCTTACAGTTTCAGAGGTTTAGTTGATTCTCAATGGTGGGGAATATGGCAGCATACAGGCAAATATGGTGCTGAAGAAGAAGCTGAGAGGTCTACATCTGGATCCCAAATAAGCAGGAAGAGAGAGCTGCTGGACCTGTTTGGGTTGGAAAACTCAAAGCCCATGCCTGTCCCAGTGACACCCTTCCTCCAAGAAGGCACACCTCCTAATTCTTTCATAGTGCTATTCTCTAAGCATTCAAATGGCCACCTATGGAACCATTCTTATTCAAACTATCACAGATATGCTTAGCACATTTTTTTTTTATTTAAAGCAGTTTTATTGTTTTTAGTTGATAATCAGTTAGTAGATTACTGGTAGTCCCGCATCTCATTTATCTACTGAGAAAGAATTCACAGTCAGTAAGTAAGTAAATACAGTTTCTCTTAACAGGCTCAGGGGAAAACATGTAGTCCATTCTTAGTCCAGAACATAGTAGTAAATAATCAGCTAATGCATTTGCTTCATGAAAATGAAGTTATATCTGTTCCTCTTGCTGATTAAGTAAAGCATTAGTGTAAAAATCACATCTGCTTTTCCTTGCTTGTGTCTGCGTATCACATCTCCACTGCAGAACTGCTGCCTTAGAATTTGCAACATGGTCATAAAATGTCTAAACATAGGCATCAACTTTCTGCTTGCACAGCATGCATGCTTGCAAATTCCATATATAAGTTGTTGAAGTTTGGAAATGATGTGGTAATTACAACCTCACCAGAGACCAGAAAGAAATGTTTATCTGAAAAATACAGTAAATCACATTTTGATATAAGAAGCTCTTACTACAGTCAGATCACTTAATTACTTCCTGCCTGTCTGCCTACCTGCAGATAAAACCTCTATCTAGGTCAGTAGGAATTATTTCGAGTAAAGGGAGAGAAAAATCACAACCCAACAACTGCCATCACAACACAAGAAGACAGGAAAAAGCCAAATTTAAAAGAAGACAACAAAAGAGCCAGTTTTTAAAAAAATAAAATTCACACAAGTAGAATAAGATGTCTTATTTTCAAAATCCTTCTTAGCTCTACAACACTGAATAGTAAACTATTTAAAATATGTGACTTGAATAATTACATTTCAATTAAAGAAAAAAATTCTACAGAGATGGATTTTTTTAACCTACGATCAAGGAGTTCTTGTCACTTCCCCTTTCTGGGAACAGTAACCTTGAATTCCAAGAATGAAGAGAGAGAATTTCACATTCCCCCAGGAAAGGGTTCCTCTATCTCCATGCAGTGTGTAAATCAAAATCCTAAGACCCAGACTCATGATCTCAGAATGGGACATTTCATTTTCTCTGAGTATGATTGGACAAACAGAAAGGAGTTCTTGAGTATAGTAAAGAATAAAATTTGTAAACTCACTCCTTGGATGATCATGGACTGCAGTGGGCAATATTCAGTCTTGGTCACACTCAAATAGAGTTCTGCAAATGTTGAAAACAGAGCCCAAGTGCTTTAGTTGATTTTTTCTAACAATATGTGTGAAGCAGCTGCTGTTGCAAGTCTGGGTTTGACATAAAAAAGGGCAGTCCCAAAATGATATAGTCACTTGTGGAAATCATTCTGGAACTGAAGAGCTGAGCTGAGTGAGGGTCAGCTCCAAACTGATGAATTTTTAGAATTATAGAAATTCCTTTAAATCTCAAACTCATCCAGGTCTAGTAAGTTGAGCATCCAAACTGCCTAGGCTCCCACAAAGCCAGTACGTGCAGTAGGATCAAAAACCCATTGCCACTGTTCTTGAGTTCTCAGTAGTCCTCATTGTCCGCTATGTTCAGAGAGTCCAGTTTAATCCCAGGCTTTTCCAAACCCAGGCCAGCTGGTCTTGGTGAGTTCCCAGTAGAACATCCCCATTGTCTCAGTGTGTGGGTGCACCCCTCGCGGTCCTGAGTTCTTTGCTCGTGCTCTCTAGACCTGGATGGAGGTGGGGGTTCCTTGGACTTCCCACAGGACAGGGAACCCTGATTGCTTTTCGGGCTGGGGGGGGGACTTAATTGGGAGAGGGGGAGGGAAATGGGAGGCGGTGGCGGGGAAGAGTCAGAAATCTTTAATAAATAAATAAATTAAAAAAAATAAAAAAACATAAAAAAATCTCAAACTCATACAAAATTCTGATTTTCCCTCTTTACATAACATCACAGCAATTGTAGAGTTAACCAGAATAATATCAACTACTAAAATCTCTCTCTTGCATCCTTAAAAAGACACAAAAGATCTGAGAAGATTAGAAAATGATGTTTTGTTTGTGCTTCAGGATCCTTGAGGCAGTGATCAAAGGACAGGAAAAAAAAAACCGTATTCTAGGTCATCTTCTGCCTCAAACAATTTTATGCACATTGAAAACTTGACAAGACCAAAACCCAAATTACCCCAGCAATTTTTATCCATTTATTCTTTAAAGAAAATGTATTTCTAGACAATTGAAATCTTCACTTGTCTAATTCAACTTATCAAAATGTTGCTTAAGGCTGTATAATGTTATGAGATATGTCTGATGATTCTTCAAGGAAATAAATGTATTGGTTTTAAGAAAATCCGAAGCCACAGAAAAGTGATCTACCTGTGCTCATACACAGTCTAATGTTTGGAATCTGATCTCATAAACAAAAGTAGCTATGTATAATTTGTGACAAATTTACCAAGTAATAGCTATGCTATTAATAATAAAAATTAATAATTTTAGTTAAATACTAATCATGAATAATATATATATATTATCACTAATTGTAAGATGTCTAAGACCTTTGTTTCTGTAAATCCTTTAAATTTGTATTGTGGATATCTCTCCAATTTTATAACACTTTAAAAACATATTTATTTGTTTAAATATAAAATTTTATGGTGGTTAATATTGACTTGTTTAATGACATGTTTAAACTTATGAGTTCTACACATACATTCAGTACTATATTTCACTAAAATAATTTCTCCCCATGAATATAAACAATTGATCATTGCCTGTTTAAGTACCATGTGATTTATACATTGCATACAGAATACTTTCAAACTCAGGAGGACTGGCTTGAGGAACTAATTTTTCATTTGCACAGTAATTCCGTATTTACCTTTACAATGGTGCCTACTATTTGACCGAAAATGACAGTGATACTCACAATGGGTAAGGAAACAGATACCATTAGTACCTTCAAAATATTTAACCTATGTTTGGAGAGGAAAATACTTGGGAAATGAATAATTAAGAATATTCTATTTTATAAGACAAATCACGTGGAAGATAAATTAGATCTGTTTAACTTGTGTTAGGCGACTCTGGTCTTCATAGGTGTACTGTCCCATGTTCTCTCCTGCTTCATGAACGATGCTGTCTTGCTTTTATGCCCTGTATCCTCGTTTTTTTCTTCTCTTGGTAAAAGCCCTAAGTTGTAATTTTACCCACTAAAGAATGCAAGTTAGCATAACATTGATGATAAATAATTTAAGTCTCCTGGAATATTTTTAATTGACCGTAGCCTTCTTCTCACTCAGCTCTATGAACATAAGGATGACCCCCAATAGGGCACCCAGCAGTAAGCAGTGACAACTAGCTTTAGATAAACCATCTTAGAATTCAGCCACCTGCAACTTCAGGAGACTCCTGTCCCATTACCGTGTTACCACAATGACGGAGAGACCTTGACACAAAAGCATCCAGTGTTTCACATCCATCTTCCCTCCTTCATCTATGGTATCAAAGGTACCGTAATAACTTTGTATTATTCTGTAGGTTCTAAGGGTTGGAAAGCCAGTTACTGTTTTAAGAGATGAAACTGTATCCACTAAACTTGTGTTAGTTAAACACAGAATTCAATGGTTCCAATAACTGAAATGGTATTTATTTATATATCACCCAACTCCAAGCACAGTGGCAATTTTGAGAATATAATCTTGTTCTTTCAAACCTCCTATGTTTTTGGTGTTATGCCTATTCTGTTTTAATTCATACCTTATTTCACAGGCTCACCCTGCCAACTCTGGCTCACAATCGAAGAGCTGGCTTTCCAACTCCCACAGGTAAAACTCTTTCTGCTTTCCAGTACTTTCATCCAAAATTCCTGGTTGTTTTTACTGACTTGGTTCGAGAAATAAGCTTGTGCATCCCTGTTACGTCTAGGTAAGCTTGCCCAAACCATGTCCTATAACATAGAGACTCACATAAATATTCAAACAGTCTTTCTGGCTAGATAAGTAAATAGCAATCTGGAAAATGTACTGGAAGTACAAAAAAAATAAGTCAGTATTTTGTGAAGGGCATAAAGATGTTCAAATAATACAGGTATGCAGTAAATATTTGCACTTATTTACACTAAAGTAGTTTCAGTGTTTGTCTGATATTCAAATTTAACTGAACATCGAGTCATGCTTTTTGAGAAATATGGTAATATTGCTAAAGATAATATTTTCCTCTGTGATGAGTTATTCTTCCCAATTATGTTAATGAGCATGTCCTAAACAGATATTTATAATTATAATAATTATAAATAAATATTGACCAGCAATAATATAAGTGACATTTTATACATGATAACTATCCATTTAAACTTTTTATTCTCTTGAACTGAATTGTATATATGGTATGAAGTCAAGTCTAACTCATTCATAACTCTGAGACTCTCAGATATCTTTTTTAAAGAACATTGGATATCAATGGTTGCAGTAATTGTGGGGGTTAGAAAAGTATTGTCCAGAGGGTAACACTGCAGTTTATTTCATTTCAGACAGATAGTCAGGAGAATTTCTAGAGACCTACTAGATATACAAGGTAGTGATTACAGTTAATTATATTGTATTCTTTAAAATTCTAGAAGAATAGATGTTAGGTATTCTTACCACTAAAACGTACCTTAGATAAAGTTTTTACTATGTAGCTCGGTTTAGAGAATACAGTGTTGTAGTTGGAATGAGAATGGTCCCCCAGAGCCTAATGTCTTTTCATTCTTAGTCCCCAGATGATGAATCATTTGGAGGTATGGCCCTGTTGGAGGACATATGTCACTGGGAGGGGACTTTGAGGTTTCCAAAGCTCATGGCAGGGCCAGTGTGTCTTGCTTTCTGCCAACTGCCTGTGTATCAGGATACACCTTTCAGCTACTTCTCCAGCACTCTGCCTGCCTGCCTACTATCATGCTGCCTACCATGATGATGAGTAACTAACCTGCTTAAGTTATAAGTCAGCCCTCAAATAAATGCTGTCTTTTTAAGGAGTTGCCTTGATAATTGTGTCTTCTCCCAGCAATAGAAGAATAGCTAAGATATTCACTATGTGGATGTATTTCAGAATATATACCACCAAAGTGCACTCCATTTTACCAGTTAACTAAAATATGAAATGAAAATATTCAAAAATATTTTTATATAAAATCTCATTTAATTTTATAAAGCATTTTGACATTAAATAGTTTCACTATCCTTACAGAAAAGAGTAAATTTGTATAACTACTAAGTTAAACATGATACAGTGAAAGAGATTGAAGCTTATATTGGACCGGAGTCTGTGTTCTTGAAACACCTTCCAGCTAATTATTTTCTAGTTTGGTGTCTACCATATTTCACGGGTAGCAAAGCCTTTCTCTTATGGAATACTTTTTACTTTTCATTTTCCTGATATTTTCCAAACATACTTCCCACGCGCTCAACTTAAATATATACTTGTTCCATCCTCCCTCTCCTCCCCTGGATTCCTGGAGCTTGGCCTGGTGCTTGGCTGTGGATCTCTGCAACGGGTTCCATCAGTTACTGGATAAAGGGTATATAATGACAGTATTCACCAATCTGATGACAGGGAGAGTTGAGTAGAGAATGTATGAATCAGGGAGGTCAGATCATGAAGAGGAAATCTACAGAGAGAGCTGGACCAAGCTCATGGGAACTCATGAACCTTATAAGACTGACAACTGTGGAGCCTCCAAGGGACTGAAGTAGGCCCTTGGCATATGGAAATCAGTTGTGTAGCTTGGTTTATCTGAGGGGTCCCTGGAAGTAGGAGCAGGATTTATCTCTAGTGCTTGAACTAGCTTGTTGGATCCCATTCCCTATGCCAGTATATCATTCTCAGTCTTAATGAAGAGGGGAAGGACTTGGTCCTCCCTCAACTTAATGGACTATGTTTGTTGATTCCCAATGGGAGCCCTTACCCTTTGAGAGGAAAAGATGGGGGGTGATCTGGAGGGAAGTGAGAAGGAGCGGGGGGGGGGTGGAGTGGGAGTGGGAGCTGTGATTGGAATACAAAATGAAATTTAAAACACACACACACACACACACACATATATATATATCTATATATATACATATATAAATGGATATATGTATATAATGCATATACTGTGTATGTGCACACACACACACACATATATATGTATGTATATATATTGAACTTCAAAGAACAAGTATTGAATTCCAAATGTAGCAGTCTTTCCAAATACGTTAACAAAATGCATATTCCTTGCCTGTGGAGAATACAATATCTCTCGCATATTCACGGAACATACCAAAAAGACAGCAAATCTAGATTAAGTATTGGAGGGTCTTCCTCATCAACTTTCAGTAACATTTGTTTATTGCTGTCGTACTATGGCACTAGCCCTATCATGGTGGGGTCAGATGTTTTGTGCTGTTTCAAAAGTGTCTGCTGTGGCTCTATTTACATGCAGAGAGAGTCTTGTGTTTCTAAAAAGAAAGAGTTAAAATTATCCATAGGCTCTCCTCAGTGAGGTATCAATGCTCTGACTCTTAGTCAAAAAGAGGAATTGTCTCTGAGAGACAAAGCATACACTGGATCTCACACAGATAGATGAGAAAATGTAAATTAATTTCCTACAACAGTTTTTGTTTGAATATTTCAGTAGATGGGTAAGACTTTTTTTTTCTGTGTCACTGTTCAAATGCTATGTATTCTAGAAATATTACAGACAAGGAATTTTAAAGAACATTTCATTTCATTTAAATTTAATTTTCCTTTTAATCGGAACATCTTGATTCTAATTCTGGACTCTCCAGGGAGTGTACTTATAAAAACTACTTCTGCAGTTTGGTGGTCAACAGAAATACAGTTGAAAGTTTTGGACTAGATATTTTTACATTTTCCAAATAGAGTTTGACATTTCCTTTTTGCTCATTAAATCTTGCTAAAATATGCATAACCTCCTCACAGACTTCCAACCTGTATGCTGAAAGAAATGTAAGGTAAGTTATTCTAACGTAGATAGATGTATTATGATTTATAAATATTTGAAAAAAGCATGTACAGTATATTATAATATATGTTTATTATGGTCAATATATATGTCAAATGTACATACCTATATTTAAACCCAAAATAACATTTTAACTCATTAGACAAAAGTGACTAGCACAACTTAACAAACGAAACAGAAAAAAAAAAAACATTTATTGCAATGGGGCATATGTATTCAGTTTGTCAGTTCTCCCCTTAGAGCCAGTATTATCTTCACAGCACAGAAGATCATACCTTTTACAAAATGTTCACGCAGAAAAAGAAGACACTCATGCTCTCTTTGATGGGGGATGTTCCAAGATAAATCTGCATCCCAGAATTTGTCCCTGGCCTTGCCAGAGGAGCAAGCACAGGACTCCATGTGTACTATAGTTTGTTTAACATCCACCAGGTTTCTTTTCCAGGACCTCAGCTTACTCCTCAAGGTCAGATTGTCTGAGATGGAGAAGACTGGCATTTTCTCTAGACAAAAAAAAAAAAAAAAAAAAAAAAAAAAAAGTTTGTTGATATACACAAAGAAGAATGAAGAAACGTGTGTGAGGATATTATTTGTGTTACTTATGTATTTGATTCCTTGCTTGTTTGTGTGTTTGTTGGGATGCAAGAAATTACACACAAGACACACAAGAGACTTGATAATTGCTAAAGCACAGAACTACAGAGATACATCCAGCTTTCATTATTAGTATTTTATTATTTATTTATTCAGACAGAAAATTTCTAAGTTCCTTGAGTTATTGTTTATCCTCCCATCTTAGTGTCCAGACTCAATGGAGAATATACAAATATGTACAACATTCCATCATAAGCACATGATAACTAAGATGAAGCCCTTGACTCCTTGCATTGAGATAACCGTGCTACTTTGTTTAAAAAAAAGGTTTTGAGCCCTCTCTATATGAATTGTCTTATGTATTATTGGATACAGCAGAGAAAAGAATTTAACTGAGTTTTTTATGAGCACAGTTTTGCGTACATTTGCAAGACAGTGGAGCAGTAAATGGTATTCATAATACCTGAAGGATAATGCTTAAGAACTCATCCCATAATGTCAGATACACATGAGTTTTAGTCCAGACCTGGTCACTTAGGAAGTTCTAAGAATTTAAACAGTCTTCATGTATTAGTCAATTAAACTGACACTATTGAATAAAATGATATATTAGCTATTTTCATCACATATGACACATGATAAGTCATCATTAAAATGAAAGCTTTTATTTATAAGAAAACATACCAAATAAATATATAGCTAAGTAAATTCAGAATGGACATTATTTTCTATTATGAAACAGACTTACATAAATGTTTCATTTAAAGTTTGTCTTTCCTGGCTATTTCTCCATCTGTTCTACTTAGAGTTGCTATTCCGTAGAAAGTTTAGGAAGTTCTGAAAAAAAAAAAGCTTGACACTATTTTTCCTCTAAGTATTTTTATTATCTTGTCTTTGCAGTCTTGCTATTATAAGTTTTACCATCATCTTATTCTTGAATGATGTTAAAACCCAGACTAGACTAAGTCTGATAAAATGGCTAGTGATCACTGTTCTATGCAAATAAATAAATAAATACAAATAAATAAAATAAACCACTGACAGAAATGAATTCAGGAAGGAAAGATTTTCACTGCACAATTTACCATTCTCATGAAGAGGAGTCATGGCAGGAACTTGTACAGAAACTGAAGCAATACATATAGAGGAATGTTGCTTCCTGGCTTTCTAACACTGACTTGGTCAACTATTTTTATACTTCTCTTGCCCAAATGCAGACTGATCGTTCCACCACAGTTGCTGGGACCCTCCTGTAACAATTAACAACGAACTAAATGCTTACAGACATTGTCACAAGCCCATACGGTCTGGAAAATTTCTCAGTAGATGATCCCTCATTATAAATGGCTCAAGGTCTGTGTATTAAAAGATAAAGCTATGACAATACCTAAACTTCAAATTGAGAAACCACATTAGATATCATAATGTCTGATCACTCATTTAAACCAGAACAAATAAGGACCTAATAGATTGTAAAATCTTATTTTGGAATAAGAAGCCTACTTTTTTATCTTGTTTAATATTAAATAGTCAAAAATATTGTGTCAACTTTTTAAGTTAATTTAATTTGTTTTTAGATAATTTCACACAATGAATATGTGATGTACTAAATGGTATTTATAACCCTATCATATTTTCCTGATGGATAATGCTTAAGAACTCATCCCATACAGCCAGATACCCATGAGTCTAAGACTTGACCTGGTCACTTATGAAGTGTCCATGAATTAATAAACTCTTCATTAGTCACTTATTCATCAGTTAAATTGGTAGTATTAAATAAAACTATTTACATTATATAAGCTATATACATTTTCTATGTATTTATTATAAATTATATTGTTTCATTTATTATACATTATATAATACTATTTTCATTGTATACGGCATTTGCATCCCTACCCTCTGTTATTTTCCTATCAGCCCTGTTCACACCGCATCTTCCAACAAATCGTTCCTTCATGCTCATGTGTATTTGTTGTGTGACAAGTTAAATTTAACAAGGGTTATCTGTGTGACCACGCATTTGGACCTATCTGTTGGTGGCTAGAGGACTCTGTGGTGGATATACTGCAGCAGGGGGTATACAACAGTAGCCACTATTGAAACATTAAAGAATGTATCTCTATAACTCCCTACTCATTCTGACTCACTGTTGACAGGGCTTGTCTCTTGTGGGTCCAGAGTAGTAATCAGCCTTTCTGTGATGTAATGACTCTAATAGTTGTATCAAGTCTACAGAATGGCAGTGTTCAGCTTTTCACCATAACAGGTAGTATGAATTTCTCACCCTTTTTTCAGCAATGGTCGCTGAAGCTTAGAAGATATTATATAAATATCTTGTTTAGGCTCAGCCCTCAACAGTCACTTACTCTCAACAGCTTGGATGCCATCAATTCCTGCATTCACCCCCAATTTCTTGTCAATAGGATTTTTTTCTGATTAAGTCTGGCAAAGCTTGTGTCTATGATATAATATTTAAAAGACATTTGATGATGTGTAAGCTTATCTCAACAACTCTAATAAGAGGCAACATTTTATTTACGATGAAAAACTTTACTTGCAGATATTCTTTTTTAACGTATCAGAAGCAAAATCTGTTCTGCCATCGGAATTAATATAGAGAGAGGAATCAAAGGTTACTAGAAAGGGCACTGGCTCAGAGCAAAAAGACTTTCATAATTCAAATGTTAATGGCAGTAGGTTAAACTATAATTAAATGAAGGGTCCTAGAACCTTCACTATCTATTGCCTAATATTTTCCAGATTCATTCCCACTAGGGATTTAACCTGGTTTTTAGCACTAACAAATTGAAATCTATTAGCTAAGGCCGACAAGACACCGTCAGCTCCAAAGTGGTCCCATTAGTCAACATTTTGCTTCCTTTACCCCAATTTTTGTACCACAAAAATATAATGTAAGATATTTCTTATATGTAATATTTAATTTACACAGATTGTAACATATGTATAGATTTCTATGCCTAAGAAATTTTCTCTTTCTGTGTCTTTCCATATGCATTCATCTTTGATGTTGTAATAAAGGACAACATTTTATTAGTTCATGTAGGGGTGCACCTTGATATAATCTCAATTCCAAACTTTAAAAATAACACAGATGTTAATGTCACAGGAGTCACGGAATCTTCTATGTAAAGGATTCATCTCATTGGCAAAATAATTTTAAAATAGATTAGGAAGGATTGATGAATGCAATTTTACAGAGGTGCTTGAAATTTGTCGCTTTTAGTTACTTGATCTCTTTTCTGCCAGGCTATCACTGACCACTGATCATGACATTTATCTCAGAGGAAGCTGACATTTTGATATTCATATATATATATGTCCCTACTGGTCCCTAGAGGGCCTAAGGCTGCTTAGGGCCCATCATTTCCATTCTTCTTCACTAGCATTCTCTGTCACTAAGAACATAATAAATTCTTCTCACTAGAGATTCTGATTGCAACTGTTCCTGAAGTTCAATGGGTAAACCTACTCTGGGTTTTTCTTATACATTTTAATCCAATTATGATATTTCCATGACTTTTACTATGGAGATAAAGGATTCTACTAAAGCAAGAAGTATATCCTTTGAATGTTAAGAATAGTTATACAACAACTGTGGAAGAAAATGTTCATTTTCAAGAACATGGAAAGGTTCATGTCAAATTGTGATCTGAAACTACAAGTTACTCAACTGTTTTTTATTTTGATACTCTATTGGTTATCCTCAAGCCAAATAGTTACTTTCCTTATATCACATTAATGTTTTCTTTGAGCTTGAATTCTTATTTTGCTCTTTGTACCACTAGTATTTTATAACTCTAACAGTATTGTAGGTTTCATGTAAACAGGGATTTGTTTTAGCTTTATCAAAAAATCATTCAATTGTCAGCATATCTTGAGGAATTTTGCATCAAGCATCTCACTGAAAACTTGAAGCAAAATGTTACCTATACTATCTATATTCTCAAGAAATGTCTATTATCAAGTGGACACAGCCATGCAAATAGTGTACTTGATTGTGACATTAGTCTTCATTGTCAACTGCCTAGATATGTCTGTGAGGATGTTTCCACAGAAGATTGAAGAAGAAAGGCCAACCCCTGAATGTATATGCTAGACCCCCTGGGCTAGGGTCCTAATCTAAGTAAATCCAAGAGATTAAAGTGCACACCAATATTCATCTCTCTTTGCTATGAATGCAAAGGGCACAACTACTTCATCTTCCTGTTGTCACTCTGACAACACCTTAGCCACCACACCTTCCCTACTGAAATGCACCATGCCATCAAAACTTGATCCCCAACAAGCCCTCCCTTCCATAAGTCACTGATGTCGGTCATTTTGTCACAACACTAACAAAAGTGCTCACTGTCACAGGTAAAATGACAGAGTAGAGCTTAGTACTTAGTGTTAGCTTCAGGGCTCTTTCTCTACTTCATAGCTGTGAAGTCACTCAGAAAATTTAAGTTTCTCATTTGTAAAACAGGTAAAAATGTAATGTGTGTGATAGTTAGAAAAATGAGATAAAATATTAACTTTAATGGACAGGGTATCTTGGAAAATATTCACTTTGATTATTGTGAGAGAGCATTAACTATTATTATATCTTTATAAACTCTTTAACTAAAGGTAATAACAAAATTACAAGAGACTTAATGTTTAATTTTGGATATAAATTTCAAGTCAACGACTAATTATGAAGGGGCACAAAGTGACACAATTACCTACTGTCTCTGCCTGTATTTTTTGCATAATCCAGAGCAGAAAAGGAAAGGAAATTTTAGATAAGTTAGTAATAACAAATGTTGAAATACCAACATAAAAATAATACTGTTTTCCCGTTCCTGACAAAAGAAGAATCAAGCTCTTACCATGAGAACCCAGACTCAACTACATCATTATTAAAAGTGAGAAGAGCAGGTATTTGCAAGTATTATGAATAGTATTATCAAAATTGAGTCCAAAGTTAAAAAATAAGTAACATTTGAAGCTTTAAGGAAATACTTATGTCAATTAATGCCATCAAAACAATTCACCAAGTGTATGGCTCCTACTACTAGAAAAATGAATTGTTTACACAGTTTTAATGGGATGAAGCTGAAGAAAACAGGGCTGAATGGGTTCATAATGAGGTAACAGAGACCCAAGTAATAGGTTTTCAGTGAGATGCTCGATGAAAAAGTCCTCAACCTATAACATGTTTATAGGATTGTGTAGGAATGTAATTGCACAGATCATTTCTTTAAATTATGGAAAAATTTAAATTAAGGCGTTAGAAGTCCAGAGAATTATTGAATCTAGCTAGCATTCCTAAGAGGTTCTCTTCCCTTCTATTTACTTTGATTGTAAACAAATTTGAATAATTTTTATTTAAGGACACCAATTATTATATCTAATATATAAATAATAATTCAGTCAATATGATTTCTAAGAGTTTCAACACTATCCCACTTTGGAGACATGGAGCTCTACGCAGTCTGAAAAGTTCTCACTATACCACCTGATCAAATAAAGTTTAAAATATTATGTAAAAATTGGCAAGCAAAATAGATTTTTAAATATCTCAGAAGAACAGTAGCAGAGATGAACAAATACTCTTTGGTGGTATATTACTGGTAGTTTTTAGAAGACAAATTTCATACAACTGCATAAACGTTGACATATATTAAAGGTGATTGCCTTTGCTATGGCTTTGCTGCCATATATTCTTTGTAGATGCTTGGTGAGCATCCATTTTTTGTATGGAGGTCGATGACAGTTAATAATCTAGGTGCTATGAATGCCACCAGAAGAAATCTTAACAGGCTTCAAATTATGTGAGCTATAGCAACAACTGTACTGATAAAATATGCCCCCTTATGTAATCGTGGCACGACTATTAAGGAAATAGCCAACGATTTTATGATTGGATTCAAGGAAAGTTCCCTGAGGTGAAACTCAAACCGGAAACCATTAACATGTCCAAGATCCTGTGGACACAGAGGTCACAGACCCTAAGGGAGACTTTAATACCATTCTGCTAAATGGACATATGTAAGGAACTAGAATGAGTTATTTGCATACTCATAGATTAATGTATCTCTCAACCCTCATCAGAAGAAATTCTTCTTGCAGCTAACAGCAGTTAACCTGGAGATCCACTATTGTTCAATATGTAGAGAATAAGAGACTCAACAATAAAAATTATGTCTATTTAACCCATCTCTTCCCATACTTGAAGACCATCATGGAAGAGGGTGCTCAAAGATTCAGACCTAGAGGTGGAAAATAACTAAAAGCAACAGTGTGTTGTGAAGACAACAGGGCAGTTGCACATATGGATTCAGTTGTGACAGTATGCACAGCATCTGTGGAATCTGAAGCCTGAGAAGATCTAAGCATGGAAGTAGGGAGGTGAACACATAGTCCACCCCTGGCTGAAGTGTTACTAGTGTTAGTAGTACATGATAGCTGATGAAGAAGGAGATTCAGTCTTGTCATCCAAACTCCAATGAAGTCTCTAAAACTCAAGATTATTTGGGAATCACATATTGAATTTGGTGGATTTAAAACATACACAGACACACACAGACACACACAGACACACACACACACACACACACACACACACACACAAGAAGTGGGGGTTGGGAATTGGGTAGGTAGCAATAATGAGTGTGGAAGCAATTAAATATGATTAAATAGCCTGTAAAAAATTCTCAAAGAGCCGGGCGGTGGTGGCGCACGCCTTTAATCCCAGCACTCGGAAGGCAGAGGCAGGCGGATCTCTGTGAGTTCGAGGCCAGCCTGGTCTACAAGAGCTAGTTCCAGGACAGGAGCCAAAAGCTATGGAGAAACCCTGTCTTGAAAAATCAAAAAAAAAAATTCTCAAAGAATTAATAAAAATATAACCTCTGTCTTTCTGTCTGTGACTTGATACCTAAGAAGTACTTGCATTAAAAAAAAATGGGGTGCAACTAAATTTGGGGTGTGTATGTTTAGAACCATAATTATATGTTTATGTGTGGTGCATTGTTTACTAGGTCAGAATGAAATGACTCTTTTTATCTTTTCTGAGCAATGCCCTGAAATCTATGTTGTCAGATATTCAGGGTAGAAACAATTACTTGTTTCCCATATTATTTGCTTGGAATAGTTTCCATTCAGTCACTCTAAATGTACTATTTATTGGAGAGGGGGGTGAGTTCTCTATCATATTGACCACAATGAGACAGAATTTTTTTCTCTATTCCAATCATTTAATTTGTGTGTTTGTTTTAACTGAGTGCATTAGTATTAAGAGTTATTATTGGACATTTTCTCCAACATTCTCTCTAGGGATATCTTGGAGGTTATAAATTCTTTTAAGCTGCTTTCATCATGGAAAATTTCTCCTTCTCTGCCAATTATTGTGTATAGATTTTCTGGATAAAATAGCCTGGATTGGCATCTGTGGTCTTTCTGAATTTGACTCACATGGCTCCATGATCTGGCCTTTAAGCCTTCTACTGAGAAGTTAGCTCTTCTATCCATACACTGTATTTATGCACAGCGTGGACCTGTTCTCTTGCAGATTCTAATATCCTTTATCTTATATTTAGGGTTTCCTTATATAATATGAAGAGTTTACTTTATTGTTCTACCTATGCTGTATTTGATGTGTCTCTTGAACTTGGATGAGCATCTCTTTTGCCAGATTTGGAAAATTTTCTTCTGTGATTTTGTTGGAAATGTTCTCTATGTCTTTAACATAGAATTCATCTCATGTTTCTAAACCCTCAATTTATACTTTTAGTCATAGTGTGCCCTACATTCTACCTACCCCATTCATCAATTTATAAAATTTATCATATATAAATTGATGATCAAATTCTTTGACACTATTTTCAAGCTTTGATGTTCTGCCTTCCTTGAGGCCCCATTCTGTTGGTGAGTTTTTGTGATGAACTTTTTCTTTGACTTACTGAAATGCTAATTTTCAATTTTCACTTCGTCTTTTTATTTATTTAGTATTTCTCTTTATTGAAAACTGTTTTCATATCCTGAATTGCTATCCTGCTCTGTGTGTGTGTGTGTGTGTGTGTGTGTGTGTGTGTGTGTGTGTGTAGACTTTAATCTGGGGTTTACTCCTACCCTTTTAGATTCTTTTAGGAGTTTATTTTGGTCTTTTGTTTTTCTTTCTTTTCATTCATTGAACTCTTTGAAGATGTTTATAGCTGTTGTTTTTTCTGTGTCTTGAATGTTGTCTAGGTTGTTATCATTATTATGGGGTTGGTGATTTGGAGATAGAATATATTCTTTTGATTTTCATATCACTTACGTTTACTTAATGGGACCTGGGTATTTGGAGTTAAATTGTTGCATAGAGCTTTTGATATGAATTTTTAAGCCCTTCTATGTTGAATAAGTATATGGTTATGAATTATCTATATATACATATATTCACTGCTTTCTTAACATGACTGGTATTGATAAACTATGAAATGCTTCAGTCTCCATATTTGGGTATCTAGGAACTCAGACATTTAGTTAGGTTGATGGCTATGTATTTTGTAGAGTTTCAGCTAATACTCTAGACCTTGTAGGCTCCTATTAAGTATAGAGTAGTAGCTGGAATGACCTGGAGGAGGAAAGAACCATGCAGTATTTTAGGGAGTTCTGAGAAAGCATGACTGAGAATAAGAGAAACAAGAGTATTATATGGTCCTGTGAAATTTTTACAGGTTCATGGAAGGGCTGCAAGTGAAATTTATGAGTCTTCCTAGGGGAAAGGTCTGAGAAAAATAACAGCAGAGGTACTTACTATACTCCTCTTAGCTGCTTGAGCAGTGGGCAGTTTAAGAGAATCCCAAGAGAAAGGAATTAAAAGGGTTGCTGAGGCATAATGTGGTATGTCATTGGTCAGTCCACTTATTTTGAGACAGTTTCTCACTGAATAGAACTTGCCAAGTTACCTAGGCGTGCCAGCTGGTGAAACTCAGGGATCTATCTATCTTTTGCACCACCAGCACTGCAATAATTAGTGCATGGCACCAATCTGTGTTAACACAACCAGCTTTTAAGATGTGAGCAATACAAGGGAAACACTTCACTGAGCTTTCTGCCCAGTTCTATCTCTGGGACTTTTAAAATATAGTCCTCCCAAATATGTCTTTCCATTTCTAGGCTCAAAAATTACTTAGCTTAAAATTCTCTTTCCCTTCTTTTCTAGAATTTGCAAGTAAGTAGACCTTTTCTTAGATTCAAACCTGTTTTTGTGATGTTGTCTCCTCTTCCTGGAGAAAGGGCATTGACCTCTAGAAGAGATCTTTGTATTTTTGACTCAGCTCCAAAATAGCAATTAGTGGTTTGTTGAATTTCCTGTTCTAATTTATTACCAATGTACCCTTTGTTTCTTTAGTCTTGCTTTCAAGCTCTCTCTCTCTTTCTATTAAATACCAAGATAGTAAGCAAAATGCACCATTATTTAAACATCACAATTTCAACCATCCAAATAGCTGTGGTTATTGGTACAATGATACTGCCACAAAACTTGTTTCAACACAAAATTCTACTCTATGGTTCATTCAAGAGAAATTTAATAGATAGAAAATTATTCATTTTAATCTACTAAATTGTCTATTTTATCCTTGCTATTGAAAGTAATCTGATCTACAAATAATTCCTCAATACTTGAATTCTATATTTTAAATATAAGATCTTAGATGAAATAGCTTATAATTTAAGAGAATATATTTACAAAACCAAGAATATTTAGATATTTTTAATACGTTAAATACACATTAACAGTTTTTATGTAAAACCTAGTTAATAACTACAATTCTAAAGAGGATGAGTTTTTAGATTAATTATTATTTTTTGTTTAATTAATACATAAATACAATGCATTTAGATCATACCCATCCAATTTATTCTCTCCAACTTCTCAGGAACTTCTCTATAATCTTCCCAATTTCAAAGCAACAATTTGTTTTTCTTCTTTCTCTTTCTCTCTTCTTGTTCTTTTCTATAAATTACTGAATATAACTAATGATGCTGTGCTATTGGCTAGATTGACGTCAACTTGATACAAACTGTAGTCATCTGAAATGAAGGCACCGTGGTTGAGAAAATGTCTCCCTAAGATTAGACTGTAGGCCAGCCTGCAAATTGATGTAGTGATTGATGGGGGATGGTACAGCCCCTTGTGGGTGGGGCTAACCTAGGTTGATGGTCCTGGCTTCTATAAGAAAGCAGGCTGAAAGAAAGCCATGTGGAACATATCAGTAAGAATCACCCCTCTATCGCCGCTGCATAAACTTTAGGTTCTTGCCATGTCTGAGTTCCTGTCTTGGCTTCCATTGGTAATGAACTACAATGTGGAAGCATAAGCCCAAAAAACACTTTCCTCCCCAACCAGCTTTTTCATCATGGCGTTTCATGGAAACAATAGAAACCCTAACTAAGACAAATGTCCATATATTCATGGGTATAAGGCCATCTTATAGAGCATGGGAAATACATCATGTGTCACAAGAGTGAAGAAAACTGACTTTCACTCCCTCTGCGTCATCACCTGCCTGAATCACATTCATAGTGGAAAGATCTCAAGGGTCTTTTTCCTATCTATGTTGATAGAATCATCTGTCTTAATCCTGCACAGACGTTGTGCAGATAACCAATAAAGCCATGAATACAAGAATGAGACTGTCCTGTCCTGTCTAGTAGATACAATTTTACCTCAATCCACCCTCAAGATCTGGCTCTTACAGTTTTTCTACACTCTTTTCAGTGATATTCCACAACTCTTCCTGGGGAGTGGCATCATAAAAATCTCTCCTTTGGCACTGAGAACTCCACAGTCCCTTATTCTCTACATTGTCACACACTGCGTTTTTATTAACTGCCATCTACTACAGCAATAATTTCCTCTAATAAGGGGTGAGAGTCGTACGTATCTATGAGTGCAAGGATATGCACTTTGACGGCAGTTTGATACTATGCACCTTTGGCAAAAGAATTGTGTAGGGATAAGTCCAGCCCCTTAGGGGGCGTGTTCGCCTAGGGCTAATGTTTACCTATAAATCTGGCCAGCACGCTCCCAGCCCCCCTTTCTGCTATCCTGGTGTCCGTGGGAACGATGGTTCTGTAAGTTTATTTCCCCATTAAAGCTGTATGTATTTTTACAATCTGTCTGCATTCATTTACGCCGTTACAGAATTGGAGCATGATTTCTTTTAGGGACTATGAACTCACCCTCATGGCTTCTTAGCCAACACTAAAGCACCAAGAGTATGTTCTATCTTATATAGTGGGTTTATGTCTGTTAGAAAATTGTTGGTTACTTTCATAAAATCCATACTGCTGTTATACCAATTGGCTGCCTTGTCATGTCAATCTTTCTTATAGTTCACTAACTTCACAACATGGTAAGACCATTAATGACTTCTTTTCTCCAGCAGTCAAGGATCTTACCATCAAGTTCTTATAAATAACTAAGAGTTATATCAATAGCCTCTATTGTTTTAGTATACATTTTAAGGAAATACTTAATTTTATTCAGCCATAAAAATGAACTGATGAAACTTGTGATAAAATGAACACAACTTAAAAATATTATACCAGTGATGTAACTCATGGTCAGAAAACAAATCAAAATGAAACACGTCTTAAGATCTATTCTAGTAATCTGAGCCAGGGCATAAATTTTTACATGACAAAACTAGAATAAAATCCTTTAAGAGGTCTTCCCTGATCACTATTCAAACTCAGATTTCTAAGTTCATACTTGGTATGACTTATATTTAGACATGTAGGAAGATTCAGTATCCTATCCTAAAGAAATAGACTTATTTTTTTTCAGTTCCTGCCTATCCTGTGAACTGATGTAGAATTAGCTAAAATAGCTAAAATAGGGTGAAAATTGGAAATCATGGTATGTGCTAATAAAATTATGCATATTAATATTTCTAAACACAAAAAAAGGACTATTTAATTAACTCTATTAATTCACACTTAGGGTTGAATTCATCTATTAGTTTGATGTGGGAGTCCCCTCTGTGTGGTGTGATTAACATTAATGAATAAAGAAACTGTTTTGGACCTATAGCAGGGCAGGATTAGCTAGGCAGGGAAAACTAAACTGAATGCTGGAAGGAGGAAGGCAGAGTCAGGGAGAAGCCATGTAGCCCTGCCAGAGACAGACACCAGAACTTTAGCCAATAAACCACAGCCGTGTGGCAATACACAGATTACTAGAAATGGGTTAAATTAATATGTAAGAGTAAGCCAACAATGGGACAAGCAGTGTTTTAAATAATATTGCTTCTGTGTGTTTATTTTGGGTCTGAGCTTCCGAGCAGCCAGGAACCAACAAGCGGCCCTCCTGCAAACATTAGTTCATTTGAATTGTTTTACTAATTAAGTAACAAAACAAACAGATAAAACTGGCGAAGTAATAGAGAAATTAGAGAAGTCATGTTACCCATTAGTATTCAATGGAAACAATTCTTTTGCTTACTAAAAACAGAACCACCCGTCTTCAGTCCTTGGTCTCTGTGATAATGAAAGAAGGAGTACATTCAGCAATGGAAATAAGCTTAGGATGAGCCAATGAGCACACTTGGTAGCAAGACTTCAGACCCAAGTTGGATCCTCAGGACCCACATGGTGGAAAAAGAGAACCAAACCAAGTGCTGTGGGTTGACCACTTGTCCGCATCTATGCACTACAGTACAAATGCATGGACACACACACACACACACACACACACACACACACACACTAACTTAATAATTTAATTATTATTCAATTAAATTACACAGCTAAGATCAAACAGAAATCTCCATTCCTGAACAAATTACATGCCCTACAAATACTATAAGCTTGGAAAACCAGAGAAGTTTTTATGTTTGTCTAACTAGATAATAGATATATGGATGCATGTGGAAGCAAGGGGAAATGAGGTAATCAGCTTGCAACTTTCAAAAATCTCATTAAACTGGATCTAAAGCCATCATACTAATCTGTATTGTTCAAGAAATGGCATATCTAAGTACGATTTCATTGTTTGACGTGGTGCATCACACACCATTTAGGAAATGCCTGGAAAATCGTGAGATAAAATGCTTTTGGCATTGCTTATTTATTAGTGGACAGTAATTGCAGAGAATAAAGAGAAGGTGTCCTAGTCTTTGATTACAGAAATGATTTGGTTCAAGAACAGACTACGTGCTTGCTCCTTATCCACTCCCGTCTTGCCCTGACATCATAAATTCCTTGAAGCAGGGTCTATTCACAGGTGTCTTTTTGCTGTCAGCACATCGCTCAGAGAGTGGAAAGGAGATGACTCTAAGCATAGTGCAAGCTGTCTGAATTAATGTGCACAAAATAAATGGATGAGTCAATGGGATTAGCTTCTCCAAAATTTGGCTGAGTTTACTTCTATCTTACTCTCAGGTCACCGAAATAATAAATGTCCTTCAGATGTTCACTTGAAAATTCTGACTAAACTGCAGGACTGCATATTTTATCTCACGGTGACAGCATTCGCTGTCACCTGGGGCATGACCATTTAGGATAACGCTGCTTTTTAAAAACCATCCTAACAAGAATGCAGCTGCCCATTAAAAAGTCATTTAATCTGCACCCACCATTCCAGACATGTGCTAAATAAATATGCGAATAGATGTCCTGCCAGGTAACTCGTCCAGAATGAAACTCACCTAAATTATGTTAGTTAACCAATATCTTAAATAGACCATCAATGTTTGTAACCAACAATGAGTTATCCTACATTTCAATTTCTTTTAGTTTTTCCTCTTTTTGGAAATTGTCAAATTATGTGAATTTTCTAAAATAAAACAGGTACTTTTCAAAGAAACTTCTTTGTAAATCTAGGTTTTGTTTTTTTTATATTATTTATTTATTTATTGTGTTTTTTTTATTTTTTATTTTATTTTTTTTTTTTTGAAAAAAAAAATTTCTGCCTCCTCCCGGCCTCTCATTTTCCTCCCCCTCCTCCCCGTCCCTCTCCCCCTCCCGCCACTCCTCTCCCCCTACAGTCCGAAGAGCAGTCAGGGTTCCCTGCCCTGTGGTAAGTCCTAGGTCCTCCCCCCTCTGTGCATTTCTAGGAGGAAGGTGAACATCCAAACTGGCTAGGCTCCCACAAAGCCAGCACATTACGTAGGTTCAAAACCCCATGCCATTGTCCTTGGGTTCTCATCAGCCCTCATTGTTGGCCATGCTCAGAGAGTCCAGTTTTATCCCATGCTTTTTCAGTCACAGTCCAGCTGGCCTTGGTGAGCTCCCAATAGATCAGCCCCACTGTCTCAGTGGGTGGTTGCACCTCCCGTGGTCCTGACTTCCATGCTCATGTTCTCCCTCCTTCTGCTCCTCATTGGGACTTTGGGCGCTTAGTCTGATGCTCCAGTGTGGGTCTCTGTCTCTATCTCCATCCATCGCTAGATGAAGGTTCTATGGTGATATGCAAGATATTCATCAGTATTGCTATAGGATAGGGTCATTTAGTCTATAATTTGTGATCCTAAAGAAGCTAAATAAGAAGGTGAACCCAAAGGAAAACATATAGTTATTATCCCTGCTATGGGAAATAGACAAGATTGCTGGGCAAAAAATTGGGATCTTGGGGATGGGGTGGGATGCGGGTAAGGGGAGAAGGGGAGAGAAAAGTGAGAAGGGGAGGATGGGGGAAAGTTGGGGAAACGGGATGATTGGGGATAAAACAAGATTGGATAGAGGAGCAGGGAATCACATAACTTAATTAAGGGAACCACCTTAGGGTTGGTAAGAGACTTGAACCTAGAGTGGCTCCCAGGTGCCCAGGGCAATGTCCCCTGTTAGTTCCTTGGGCAGCTGAGGATAGGGAACCTGAAATGACCCTATCCTATAGGTTTTATTTTTTACAACTTTTGGGAAATGAAATAAATGCAAATAGCATATTACTGAAATATATAAATCACTATTCATAATTGTGAATATTTCAAGACATTAGAAGAAAATCATTTGGAATTCTGGAGGCAAGTTTAAATTCAGTACAAGAGAACTCAGAGTGCCCTTGACCCTCAAGTTGCTTGTTCTCAGGATAGAACCAAGCTAGCATGTAAAGACAGCAAACAAACAATTTCCCTTAAAATGAAAAATCAAAGCTTTTTGCTTTTACTCAATGAAACGAGCTAACCTAAATCATTTGGTCTCCTTAGACTAATTGTCTCAGTTTGGATTTTACAGGGCAGAGTAAAAGCAAAGATGAGGAAAGTAAGTTTCTAATAGGTTTAATTGTTTTTGTTACTTATACTTGCATGACTTCCATTGTTCAAAATAGCTTCTAAATACCATCCTTAACTTGAATTTAGAGTCACCTTCTATCTTAGGTTAGAAAACACACAAACACATATATTTTACTTCAATTCCATTGTCTGATAAACTCCATGTCACTATTGTGACACTCATGTATTGAACAATTAGTTAAGTACATAATTATGCTAAGTCTAAAAAAATTTATCAGATTTGATATGGATTCAGCATTAGCAAAGCATAAAAAAGTTTCTTTTAAACTCGCCAAATGTCTTTTTAAGAATTTAATTTTTGTCATAGAAATAAAGGTGACTATAGTTTTAATTTAAATCTACTACAGTGTATTTTCTAAAGGAAGTTTGGATTTGCAAGTATTCTATAATGTCATACTATTGTTTTAATGGTTATGATACCTACACTGATGAACTTCTCTAATTCTTAATGCTATTAATACCCCCCTTTATTTTGCTTCACTATAGCTGGTGCTTAATAAGATGTGATATTTTGTTTTATTGTTTGTTTTTAAGATAGGGCCTGTTTCATTTTCGTTCTCAGTTCCAGATTATAATTCATCGTTGCTGGGAAATCACACCAAGACCTTAAAACATCTGTTCTCATCTTGAAACACCTGTTCTCAATGCAACCACCTCAACCATCAGGGGAAAATAGGAAAAAAATAAACTATTACACGAACGCTTGTCCTCCGTTGCCTCTCTCCACTTAAACAGTTCAGAATTGTGTACATTGGGAATATGCCACCAACAGTGTGCAGGTCTTTCCACAAATAACTCAAGTCAATCCCTTATACATACACTTAGAGGCTGGTCAGATGGAGACAATGCCTGAGACTCCTTTCCAGGTGATTGTATCCAGAAGAATGTGTGGATTTTGAATAAGCACAGTTACAGATTTATTAATGGCTGTGTTGCTTATCTCCTCCTGTTTCAATTGATATGTTCACCAGCCCTGTTGTGTCGAGAAGTCCTTCATTTCATGCTACTATTCATCTCCTCTGAGAGTATACATAGCGTAAAAGACCTTGGAACACTCAGCCCTCAAGGGTTGGCTCCATTTAATCCCTCCTCTCAGTGCTCTGGAACTCTGTGGTCTTTGTATTTGTTCCCATCTGATGCAGGAGGAAACTTCTTTTATGATGGCTGGGCAACGCGCTGCTATATCCATAGCGGATGTCAGTAGAAATCATTTCATTGCTATGTTCCTTTCGCGAAACAGTAGTATTTGGTTGCCCATAGATCCCTGATCTGTCTAGCCTTAGGTTCTTGACCACAGAAGCAATGTTGAGTATGGGCTCCATCTTGTGGAATGGGCCTTAGTTCGAACCAGATATTAGCAGGTTCCTCCCGCAAACATTAAGCCACATTTTTGTACTAAGTACATTGCTGGCAGGACACCATTGTAGACTGAAGGAGTTGTAGTTGGGTTATTGTTTAGTTTTCTCCTTTGGTAGAATTCAGAGTATCTTCTGGTATCATGAGCCCAGAAGAGTAAAGGATTCAGATAGGCACCAATTCTACTTCTCCATATTCAATATAGGTGTTATCTTCACCAATAGGTCCTTGTGAAGAGTAAAGTAAGTTGTGGCAACAGCCTGGGCTGTTTGAGGGTTCCCATGGGAACCGTTCGGCTGAAAACTAAGTTAGATGCAACCCATTTCAAGTACCAAAAACTCTATTTAGTGATAATTGTTGTCCAGTTGGGGCTTTGTTTTAATCATTACTTGGTGATTTCATTTAAATCACCTTTATATATTATATATTAGGAAGCTTCTACTGTATTAGGTTTCCATATGACCACACAAATGGCTTTTAATTTTAGCTGCCTTTCCCCTATTCTTATCTTCTCCCTCTTTACCCACCTTCTTCACAAACTGTTCCTCTCATTCCAGCTGCCGCCATTCATCTATAACTCTCTTATTTCCCTTGACTAGAAAGATGGATACCACCTAATATCTGAAGTTCCGTATTGTAGCTTGCTTATCATTGAATTAACAGCTAAGATCCACATATAAGCAAATACATACCATATTTGTCTTTATGGGTCTAGTGTACATCACTCGGAGATTTTTTTCCCACTTGCCTCAATTTTCCTCAAAATTTCATAATTACATTTTTTTAAAGTTGAGGAGTAATCATTTACATAAATGCACCACATCTCCATTAACTATTTTTTTCGGTTGGTTGTCAGAAGGTTGTTTCCAATTTCTGCCTAATATAAATAAAACGTGAATGAACATGATTGAGCGAGCATCTTTATAGTACAATTAAGTGGTTTTTTTTTTTTTTGGAATATGCCCAGGAGTGATATAGTTGGTTTGGGGGGTAAATCAATTTCCATCTTCCTGAGAAGCTACTACACTGATTTCCAAGAGGCTAAGCAAGTTTACACTCCCACCAGCAGTGAACAAGTGTTCTCCTTACTCCCCATCCTAAACAACACGAGCTGTCTTTTGTTCTCCTGTTCTTGGTTATTCTGCCTGGTGTCATATGAAATTTCAAAGTAATTTAGATTTACATTTCTCTGATGACTAAAGATGTTGAACATTTCTTTAAGTATTTCTCATTCATTTGAGTTCTCTCTTTTGAAAACTCTCTGTTTAGACCCCGACAAAAATTAAACTCAACACCTCTGGAAGAACAGTCAGTGCTCTAAAGCTCTGAGCCATCTCTTCAGCTAGTTATATATTTTTGATATTAGCCCTATATCAGATGTTTAGATGGCAAAAATTATCATTCTGTAGGCTATCTCTTTGAATTATGAAGTCCTTTGCCCGACAGAAGTTTCTCAGTTTCATCTGGTTCCATTTATTAATTGCTGATCTTAGTGCTTCTGCTATTGATATTCTACATAGAAAGTCTTTTCCTGTGCCAATGAATTCAAGACTGTTCCTCAGTTTCTCTTCTACATAATTCAGCCTATCTAGTATTATGTTAAGGTCTTTGTTCCATTTGCAGTTGAGTTTTGTGCAGGGTGTTAAATAGAACCTATTTGGATTCTGTTACATTCAGTTTAACCAGAACCATTTATTGAATATGCCACTCTTTTTCCAGTGTGTATTTCAGTCTTCTTAATCAAAAGTCAGATGACCAAACGTGTGTATACTAATATATGGGTCTTCAGCTTGATTCCATTGATCAGCACATCTGTTTTCAAGCCAATATTATGGCACCTTTGTTGCTATAGTTCTGTACTACAGAGATCAGAGATGGTGATCCCTCCAGCAGTTCTCGTATGTTAAAAATTGTTTTAGCTGTGTTTGTTAGTTTCTTTACTTACTTTATTGCTTGCTCGCTTGCTTGCTTGTTCCATATGAAGCAGAAAATTGCCCTTTCAAGATCTATGAAGAGTTGTGTTGAAATTTTGGTGCAGATTGCATTGAATATGTTGATTGCTTTTTGTAGACTAGTAATTTTACTATATTAATCCCATCAATTCATGAGCGTGGAACATCTTTCTATCTTCTGATATCTTACTATTTCTTTCCCCAATAACTTGAATATTTTATGTCTTAAAGACTCACTTGCTTGGTTAGAATTATACCAATATATTTTCTATTTTTGAAGCTATTTTGAAAGTTTTGCTGATTTCTCTCCCAGACATTTGTTTACAGAAAAGTTACTGGGCTTTCTTGGTTAATTTTGTATCCAGCTACTTTGCTAAAAGTGTTTATCAGTTCTCGGAGTTTCCCAGTGAAACATTTAAGGTCATTAATGCTTGTTATCATATTGTCTGCAAATAATGATACTTTGAATTTTTTTCTCTTCTTATTTGTAGCCACTTGATAGTCATCCTATTATCCTAGCTAAGACTTCAAGCACTGTATTAAATAGGTATAGGAAAGGTGAACAACTTTTTTTTTTCATTCCTGATTTTAGAAGAAATATTTTGAGTTTCTCTCCATTTAAGTTGTTGTTGGTTATCACTTTAGCTAATTTGCCTTTATTGTGTTGGGGAATGTCTCTTGCATCCCTAATCTCTCTGTCACTTTTATGCAGAAGATGTGTTGAATATTTTTCAAAGTCCTTTTCTGATTCCAGTGAGATGATCATGCATTTTCTGTTTTTTACTTTGTTTATATGGTGGATTACTTTTATTGATTTGCATATGCTGAAATATTCCTGAATCTCTGAAATAAAGCCTACTTGATCATGGTGGATGATCTTGTTAATGGGTACTTGGATTCAGCTTGCAAGTATTTTATTGAAATTTTTTGCACTGATAGTCATTGACAGGGAAATTGATTTATAAATTTCTTTCTTTGTTGTGTATTTAGTGGATCAAATATAAGCATAATGTGGCCTCATACAAAGGATTAAGAAATGACCCTTTTGTTTGTGTCTTATGGAATTAATTGAGCCATTAAGTCTTTGACTGTTAAGTAGAATTCTGGCCTAAAACCATCTGGTCCTGGGACTCATTTGCTTGCTAGACTTTTAGTTACTTTTTCTATTTCACTAGAGTTTACATGTTTATTCGAATCACTTGTCTATTGTTGATTTAATTTTGGTAAATGTTATATATCAATAAAATTATATATTTATTTTAGAATTTACAATTGGGTGGGTTACAGGTTTTTAAAGTATGTGCTTGTGATTCCCTGGATTTCCCAGTGTCTGTTGTTATGCCCCATTTTTTATCTCCAGTTTTGCTAACTTGGATCTTTTTCCTTCAGCCTTTCGTTAAACTGATGTTTTTCAATTTTACTGATTTTCTCAAAGAACAAATTCATTTATTATATCGTGTTTTTCTCATTTCTTTGTTGCTGATTTATTGAGTTCATCTCTGAGTTTGATTATCTCTTGCCATTTACCTCTTTGGGGTTTTATTTCTTCTTTTTTTGTTCTATAACTATGAAGTGTTTTAGTATGAAATCATTCTTTTAGGGTGGGTAGGTTTTTTTATTTTTGATTTTTTGTTGTTGTTTTGTTGTTGTTGTTGTGTAAGTTGTATAAGTAAGTATTGTGAATTTTCCTTAGAACTTGTTTCATTGGTTGTATAAGTCTGGGTCTTTTCTGTGTTTATTTTTATTTAATTTTAGAATTTTTTTTTAATTTCTTCATTAATTTTTGGCTTGATTTATTTTTTATTCAGTGATTAGTTGTTCAGTGCCCTTGAGTTTGTAAGCTTTCTGTTGTTCCTCTTTTTGGTATTTGTTTCTTTTGATATGTAGTTACAATATGTAGTAATCAGATATCAATATTCTAAACTGTTGAGACTTGATTTGTGTCTAAATATATGATCAAAATCGGAGAAGATTTCACGACCTACTAAGAAGGTGTGTCTTTTATGTTTGGGTGAAATGTTCTGTAAATATCTCTTAGGTCCATTTGGTTTATGATGACAGTTCGTTTCAGATTTCTCTGTTTAAGTGTTTATCTGGACAACCTGTCTATAGACACAAGAGGGATTCCTATTTTGTTGTCTTTTTTGTTATTTTGATATGCTTCCCCTTTTTATTTGCTTGTGTGGGATGATTTATTTCTTGTGTTTTCTTGGGCAGATAATTTCTTCAGGTTGATGGTTTCTTCTAGCACCTCCTGCAGGATATGTAGATAGATACAGCTTGAATTTGTTTTTTGTTTCTTTTTTGAAATATGTTTCTTTCTCCATCCATTGTGATAGCAAGTTTTGCAAGTAGTCTAGGTTGGCCTCGGTTGTCTCTTAGAGTTACAGAACATCCATCCATGTCTTTGTGTCTTTTATATACTCCATTGAAAAGTCAGGTGTTATTCTAAAAGGTCTGTTTTAATGTTTGTTGTTTAATATGTTTATTTTTCCCATGCAGCTTTTAAAAAAGTCTTCTTTGTTCCATGCATTTAGTGTTTTGATTATTATGTGGCATGGGGAATTTCTTTACTGATCTTGTCTCTTCAATGTTCTGTATGCTTCTTGTACCTTGATAGGTACCTCCGCTTTAGTCAGGAAATTTGCCTTCTATGATTTTATTAGAAATACTTTCTGTTTATTCTCTTTCTCCTATTCCATTACATGCAGACTTGGTCTTCTCATAGTGTCCCAGATTATTTCCTGGATGTTTTGTGACTGAATTTTGGATAAACATTTTCTTTAACTGAGGCCTCCATTTCTTCCATGTTGTCTTCATTGCCTGAGGATCTTTCTTCTATCTTTTGTATTCTGTTGGCAAGTCTTGTCTCTTAGGTTCCTGGTCTCATTCTTAAAATTTTCTTTTCCAGTTTTTTTCTCAGTTTGTGCTGTCTTTATTGATTCTACTTCCACTTTTATGTCTTGAACTCTTTTATTGGCTTTATTCCACTGTTTATGTTTTCATAAATGTTTAATGGTCTATAACATTCATAAGGCGATTCTGAAGTCCCTATTTTGTGCTTCTGCTATGTTGTGCTTTAAGGCCCTATTGTAGTAGAGTTGCTGGACTCTAGTAGAGACATACTGCTCTGACTGTTATTGATTGTACTTTTACATGACCATCTAGGTTTAAATGTAAATGTAGGTGCTGATATCTGGTTCTGTCTTTGTTAGGTATGTGATTCTTTCCTTTGTTTGCCCCCTCTACTTCTTGATAGACTATGGTGGCTGTCTGCTGAAGATGGAACTCACACTAGCTTAGTATTGCATATAATAAAGTGTTATTTATTTAGGGGTAGACTCACAGATCACAGTCCTCTGCACAAACGGGGAACAAGAACCCATTCCAGAAGCCTGAAGAGAGAGAGAGAGAGAGAGAGAGAGAGAGAGAGAGAGAGAGAGAGAGACTGCACTTTACATCAGCATTTATAGTGTAAGAGGCCATGCCATATATAGCGTAAAGGCTACTTAGTGGCTTTTAGTGTGCTGCTTAGTAAAGAATCTTCTGGGATCCTTCGAAGTGCAGCCACTTGGGTTTCCAGGTAGAAGTGTTTTCAGGTGTTGGGACTTGACACTTAAGAATGGTGATGGGATGGGAGATGGGCAGTGGTGGGTTCACAGGAGGGAGGAAGTCAGGGTTTTTCTACCAGGGTAAGTTTAGTCCCTGAGGGATGGACACAGAGGACAGTGAGACCACTGCAGTAGAGCTGAGTATAAGACTGGAAATCAGAATCCGAATCAATGAAAGAGTGAAAATGTGAAGATCGTTTACTTGTTTCCCTGTTCTGCTGCTTCTCCGGCAGAGGTGGCTGGAGTGTTTCCACAGAATGCTTGCCAGAGTTGAGAGCTCAGAGAAAGGGGTAGGTGTAGAGAAAGGTTGTATGAGAATATGTGCATGTTCCACTGGAGTTCAGGGCAGAGGAAAAGTGGGGGGACCCTTTTTAATACAAGGAAAACATGGAAGAATAAGAAAAAGTTGCCATCCTAACCTCCTTGAAATCTATGAGGGTGACCCTGTCAAAGACTCCCAGTAATGTGGGCTATAAAGCCTGAACCGGCCATCTTCCATAACCAGACAAGGCTTCCAGTGGAGCAACTGGGACATGAAACCAGCGGGAAACCTTCAACCTACATTTTTCCTGCCTGCAAGATGTATTGGGGTAGAGGTGGCACAGAACTTGTGGGAATGGCTTGTCCAACTTAAGAGGGAGCCCACTCCTGGCACTGCCTGAATGGTCAGGAATCAGAAGCAGGACAGCTAGAGACCTAAGATAAAACCAAACAGGACTGTCAAAAAAACAAAACCAAACCAAACAAACAAACAAAAAAAAAACCTTCAATGAAATGATTTACGTTTGTAAAGAGAAAGTAAATAGATATGATAAATTTAGACCACTTGATAAATTGTGTGTGTGTGTGTGGGGGAGGTGTTGTTTGAAACTTCTCAGGACTTAAAGGGACTTTGAAATGATCTAGATTAGCAATGTACCTTATAGTTGGTGGAGTTATTGAACTATGACTAAAAACCTTCCTAAAAGGTATTCTTCTCTCAGAAGTCAATCCAGCTCCTCTAGTCATCCCTGTTTCTTTTCAGAATAAAGAAGCAATGTGTTGGTTGCAGTATGCACACACTTACTCACTGTCAAATAGACAGATATTGAGTGTTTGTTAAATCAGGGTGCACTGCTGGCTCAAGAACAAGTTTTTATAAGAAAAATTCATTTTAATAGGATCTTTTAAATATATGAATATTGAGTCATATTTTCAGAACCTGTTTAGCATGCAAGCACATTTAGTTTTTGATAGAAAATAAAATTTAAGGATTTACTAAAAATTTTAAATTTTTGTTTTCAAACAGCGTGGCACCTCAATGAGACTGATTTTCTTAAATCTGCCATCTCATTTGTTAAATTATTTTTTTTTATTTTCATTATTTAAAAATTACCAGAAAGATACTAGTTTCCAACACTATGATTTAAAAGTTAAATAAAGGCTAATGTGACATTTGTAATCTTAAAATAAAAATATATGAATTAGATATTAGTATTTTAAGGTGAAGGACCCTTGTCATGCTTCAGGAGGGACTCGGATAATTAGCATTCTTGCCTTCTACTAGAGTGCTGATTGGCTGCGCATACTTCTTCATTCTGAATGACCTGCCTCCGCATTTAATTTGAATAATGGTCTGACAGGTTTAATCAACCACAAAATGTTACCAACAGAAAACATACTGAAGCCTTCAGATAGTTCTTGTAAGTGTCCAATCCTGCCATAAACCATAAGCGTTGTCTGACTCGTTCACTCTCGCCCTACCTGGACCCTGCTTGTGCCTTTCAACTAAAGTCAAGCTATGCAGTAAAAAAAACCTTGCTTGAATATGATTAATTAACATCCACTTTCCCCAACAATAGGCTCTTTCTATTCAGAAATGGAAAACAGGAGGGAAATAGCTTTGCAAAATAAATTAAGCTTGAGAATCTCTTCCACTAAATAATAAAAAAGTTCTAAAAGTTTAGCATTCATGAATTCAAATGGAAAGTACATCCTGTTGATATACTGCCTACTCCAATGAAATACTCATACAAAAGCAATAGTAAGAAAATATTTGGTGTGAATCCAATTATCTTTTATTTCCATAAAGCCAATTAATTAAGTGTACTTGACACGGGTGTACCTGTATGGGCTTTATCTATATACCAGGTTGTTAACTGTCACACATGTGACAGTTTTCAAATTCCTATGTTCTAGTGAGAAGTTTTTAAATCTTTCAGTAATTTAACATTGGAGGAACAATTCACTGGTAGAATGCTCACAAAAGAATAAGGTAAACTCTCTCTCTCTGCTATTCTAAGACCAATTCTGAAAATCCATCACTGTTGACAGCTGATCCTTGGCATCAAATATAATAGCAGAGAATTCAGAGGCAGTGAGTTTGGAAGTAAGGGAAAATGGAAGTGAATTTTGTTGTGTAGGGGCAAGTAGCTGGTAACTCATAATTAGCCAGCAGACAACATAGGTCTGATTCAGAGGCAAAAAGGCAGCTATTATTAAGGTTTTTCCAGAAAGACAGAGACTTTGTACCTGTGTGTACCCTAAGGGGTTTCACCTCAGCACAGACTTCTCTGATTCCCAATACTGAACACAATTCTTGGTCCAATACATTTTTAGCTTTAGTGACATTTCCAAATACCACAAATGTTTTATTTAGTAATAAAACATTCATGATAGATGAATTGATTTCTGACTTATATGCAAATAGCTTAATATCCCAGTCTTTTATTTTATATCCTTATTGTAAAATATTTAAGAATTGGTAATACAAATTCTATGATATGAGAAAAGATAAAGGCATAATAATGCACTAGACTCATCACTGAATGACTGTAGGAAAAATGTATACAAAAATGAAAAACTTTTTTCAGTGACAGAGGTTTTCTATTGGATACAGGATGGAGGATGTTTTTTTATCTGCTTTAGTCTTATTTAATCACTAATAATAGTCCAGCTTATACCTTAACATCTAACACCTACTCATTTGCATTAGTAGGAGAGACATATGAATATCAGTAAAAGATAATTTATATTACTTTAGTTTTTCTTTTAAACATTCTCAACTATATTTTAAATCAGTGTGTCTAATGAAAATTACAGTAATACTCTTTCTGATTTAGTTAAGACCAGTCTTGAACTATACACTATAAAGCTGACTCTGAGTTTATACGGGGATTTTTTTTTTAAAAAAAAGGAAATAAGAGATTAAAGGTCATCTGTAATACTACCTCAAAAATAATCATTAAAATTATTAGTAGACTAATAGATACATTTTATAAATCAGTGCCTATAAAAGTGATCAGTACATTGGGTATAATACACATACTCTAAATCGTGGTTAATGTTAACAGACTGCATTTTCAGATTAAAAAACATGATTTTCACATTAAAAATAAATCCTGAATAAAATTTATTCTCATTAAACATCTTGAAATAACATTATTTTTCATAGTAAAATAAGTTCTTTATATCAATATTTGTACTTTGCATAATCAATGAAATATAGAAAATGATACAATGTGTTAAAGAACTTAACAGATAAAAAAATAAAAATAATGTTGATAGGTCACATAGGATTTGAGAGGGAATCTGAATTCAAAATTTGCTTTCTGTTTGGATCAAGATTTGATGATATAGAAATAAAATATTCTGATTGGGTCAGTTTGACCCCCATCATGGCATCAAGTACAATACTCATACCTTGCTTAAAAGTCCTGTATTCCCACTAATTTTCTAAAATGAGGTGAAAAAAGAGACTATTTTTGAACCAGCACAGAAATATTATATAGTATAAAGAAGGTTTGTTATTATCCATCAGATTCTTTATCTTTTTTGATTATGAGAGAAATTAAGAAGAAAAATTCAGCTTTATTTTATTTTATACCTTTGGCTACTTTACCAGTGAAAACATTAAGACAATGAAGAAAGAAACTTAAGAATCTAACAGAAGATGGAAATATCACCGGTGCTCATGGTTTGGTAGAATTAATATTATGATACGACTGTCCTATCAAAAGCAATACACAGGTTGAATCTAATAGCCATAAAATTCCAATTCAAATTTTTACACAATTTGAAAAAATATGCTTAAAATTCATATGGGAACACAGAAGATCAAGAATATCTAAAATAATTTTATACAATAAAATTAATGATAAAGAATTCACTATCATGATTTCAACTAATGCTACAGAATATAAAAATAAAGCTGACATTTATATACTCATCAATAGAAAGGAACGGGTGATACAGACAAAAGTCTGTGCCTCTACAGCCTCCCAAATTTTAGCACAGGCTAAAATGACACACTTGAGAGAAGACAAATAGTAATGGTAGTTACATGTAGAAGAATAAAACTAAAGAGCTTTGAAATAGGAACTGATATGCTGAATCTGATAAGAGGAGAGAGGAGGGGCTGTGCTTGAACTCACTGGCATAGGAGGAGACCTTCTGAGAAGGACCCTTATTGTATAGGTATGGAGACCAACATTGAAAAAAGTGAGACCACATGAAACTAAAAGCATCTGTACAGAAGAAACACCATCAATGAAGTGAAAAGAATGCCTATAGTAAGGGGAAATGTCTTTGCCAGTTGCTATGAGACTTCCTTTTCCAGAACAGTTAGGTAGATTGTTAAATAACAAACTGTTATTTCTACTTGCACAGACTTTCCCATGGATGCTGTTTGTCTATTAACTTTATTAACATACTGTGTTATTTCTCTGAAAGATTATCACAAAACATTATATATTAGACATGTACATATCTATTATAATAATTAAGAATATGTCCTGCTCTTCAATAAAAATATTTGTGAAGTATTTCTGATACTTACTATATACCTAACTCTGGAGTTTTTCTTAAGTCTATCTTCATGTGCAGCCCGACAGTTGCTCATTAATTTTATTCTAATATTCTCAATTATTTCTGTACAATCATGTAAATTGGAAGGAGAATCATGGGGGAAGTATAGTTAGCACAAACCAACCTGGTAGAGTTTGAGTCAGTAAGTTTGTGCAGATACTGATAAAGCAAGTTACAGTACATAAGAGACTAATTTCTAATAATATCATTTTGAGAATAAATGCAAAAGAACAAACTTTCAATTTGAAGTCCAACAAAAATAAATTTAATTTCTGTGTCTCAGCATTTAAACACCCCCCAGTGGGCTTTACAAAGTATCCATCAACATTGTAGAATAGCCTTCAATTTATAAACCAGAAACTTTTGCCATCACAAAAACTCTATATTGTAAGAATAAATTGCATTTGGGGACATAAGAACATTTTTTTGCAATTAAAAAAATTATAACTACATCCCTTTTCTCCATAATCCCCCTTGCTCTCTTTCAACTGTTACAAACATACATGCAAACAGATAAACACACACACAGAGAGAGAGAGAGAGAGAGAGAGAGAGAGAGAGAGAGATTTAATAAAGATAAATATTCTTTAATTGTTTGCCTTCTGGATTTTTCTCTAGATTCAGTTGCATGCATTCAGCCAAAAACCACTTCTGATCACTGTGGATGACTCTTTGTATTCCTTGATTCTAAATTTAGCTGAGTCAGCACCACAGCTTCTATCAGTATAGCACCTACTAAGCCTGGATCTAGATTGAATTTATCATTCATTTTTGATACACCATTTCTTTCTGCTTTGTTTGCCCACAAATACATTGCATAAGCAAAACGTGTGTTTAATTTAAGATTTTAGACTCTCAATAGTGTGTGTGTGTGTGTGTGTATGTGCATGTACGTGTGTGTGTTTGAAAGTACTAAAGTAGTAACTTTCTAAAATAATGAGTACTAGATACAAAAATTCTGTACGTGATAAGAAAAGCTTGAAATCTTGTTTTCTCGAAGGGTTTGTAGAGGAGAGGATGGGAGGTAGATTTGATCAAAGCATACTGTAGATATATATGAAATTCTCAAACAATACAATAAAAACGTTTTTTATAAGAATGACTAGGATTTTAAGCCATAGTATTATAAGCAATTTGAGAAAAATAAGTGTCCTTCATAGATGGCGGTATTTTTCACTGAAGCGTTATTAGGATTAAGATTCAAGAAGTAATACAGTAGCTGAGACAAGCAAACCATCTCCAGATATTGTCATGCACTCCCTGATGATACAGCCATTTCCCAGTTGATAATCTCTGCTGCAATCCTGAAAAGCATGTGAGCTTGGTGGCAATAGTGGCAAGGATTTGAGAATGAACCAAAATCTTGTTGCTTAAGACATTCAAAATATTCTCATGTTTCTCCATGTAGGAAACCCATAAATTCCCGTACTGGAAGCCATAGTACATACACAAAGGATCCGTAAGGTTCCTGTGCACTGACACAACATGAGACAAAATCATCTCTAAAGATAGCATTGTGTTCATTTTGTGCTTAAGAGCAGTTTTGTTTTTTTTTTTTTTTTTTTTTTTTTTTCCCAGTGAGATTCCATTGGGGGAAAATTTTATTTTCTTAAATTTTTTTTTTTTTTTTTTTTTTTTTTGGTTTTTCGAGACAGGGTTTCTCTGTGGTTTTGGAGCCTGTCCTGGAACTAGCTCTTGTAGACCAGGCTGGTCTCGAACTCACAGAGATCCGCCTGCCTCTGCCTCCCGAGTGCTGGGATTAAAGGCATGCGCCACCACCGCCCGGCCGGAAAATTTTATTTTCAAGTATAGAAAGTGTCCGTGTCTCTTTGCAGCTGTGGAATCAAGTCTGTTGCAGACAATGTACAGGACCTGTGACGATTCTTACACTCTTTCAGCCTCCTCTCTTCCAAAGAGTTTTCTGAAAAGGATTTGGTGAAGATATCTCATTTGGACTTGAACATTGCAAGGTCCTCTACTCTCTGCACACTGGTTGTGGGATTGTGTATTTGCCCTCACCTACTGCAGGAGGAAGCTTCTCTGACAAGGGTTGTGAACGGCACTCATCTACGTGTTAGCAAACTTTTTCAGAGTGACTGGGATTTTTCTTTGGACCACCAGCTCACAAAAAAATGACCTAGAGACTTATTATTAATTATGATATCTCATTCAATAGCTTAGGGTTTTTTAAAACAGTTCTTATAACTTAAATTAACCCCTATCTTTTAATCTATGCTTTTTTATATGACTTGGTAATCTTTATTCTGTACTGCTCATGCTTCTTCCTCAATATCTAGCTGGTGACTCCTTTCTTCTTCCCAGAACTCTCTCTGTCTGGAATAGGTAGGCATACCTTATGCCTAGCTATTGACCACGTAGCTTTTTATTAAACCAGTCACAGTAACACATCTTCACAGACTGTAAAAAATATTCCACAACATCTTTGAATATAACAGAATTTCATTAGGAATCATTTTATGGCTACATACCTTTAGTTTATCAGTAGTATGTGGTTTTCTCCTAGGTCCATGGCCTGTATTATCTTTGGTTCTTGGAAAGTAAAACAGTATCAAATATGGGTTGCATTTCATAAAGTAGGGCTTAAGTCAAATCATATATGGGTTGGTTACTACCACAAACTTTGTGCCACCATTGCAACAGCATATTTTGAAGTTTAGGACACTCTTTTAGATTTAAAGGTTTAGAGCCTGGCAGTGGTGGTTCACACCTTTAGTCCCAGCACTTGGGAAGTAGAGGCAGGTGGATCTCTTTGAGTTTGGGGCTAGCCTGGTCTACAAGAACTAGTTTCAGGAAAGGCTGCAAAGCTACAGAGAAACCCTGTCTCTGTAAAAAGGAAAGGTTTGCATTTGAGTTGGTTGATTACGTTTCTCATTTGGAAGCACGCAGAGTTAAGTATCTTACAGAACCATCACCATTAGTCCATAGAATGAAATCTCTATGTAGGAAACAGTTCACATCTCCATCTTCAATAAGTTACGCCTTGCTTCCAGTTTATGGAGAAAACAAAATGATAGCCTTGGCAACAGCACGGTTTGTTTGGGGAATCCCGTGAAACCCATTTAGCCAAAAGTTCAACTAGATGTAACCCATTCCCAGTATTTGAGGCTTCATTTGGTGATCAGAGATGTCCATCTAGGGCTCTATCACCCCTGATATTTGCAAATTTCATTGAGATCAATTCATGTCTGCATATATTTCATGAATTTTCTATTGTATTGTTTCCATAAGATACCCTCAAGTATCTCTTATTGTAAGCTATTGATCACTAAATTCCATCCCTCATGCCCCTCTTCACTCCCCTCCTTATATGGCCCTCCCATTCCAGCTTGACCCCATTCATCCATAACTATCTACTCTATTTCCCCTTACTAGAAACCTATCACTGTCTCATCCAATTCTTTACTCTGTATTTAACCTCTGTGGTTATATAGGTTGTAGCTTGATTAACAATTATAAAACAGCTAACGTTCATATGTAAGCGAATATGTATTATATCTGATTGGAGGCCAGCTGGGTTACCTCAGTCTGAATACTCTTCTAGCTCCATACATTTGTATGTGAATTCCACGATTTCACATTTTTAATGGCCGAGTAATATTCTATTATGCAAATTTACTATATATTCTTTACATTTTCATTCACTGATGAACATCTAGGATGTTTCTATTTCCAGGTACTAAGAATAAAGCAGCAATTAACATGGTTGACTAAGTGTCCTGCAGTAGGATGAATCATCCTTTACTTCTATGCCCAACATTGGTATCACTGGATCTTGAGGTAGATTGATTCCCAGCTTCTTGAGGAACTGCCACACTGCCTTCCATAGTGGCTGTGTGCACTTCTACCAGTAATAGATGAGTGTTCCCCTTACACTACATCTCAACCACATGAACTGTCATTTGTTTTATTGCTATTGGCCATCCAATAAACATAAAATGAAACCTCAAAGTAATGTAGATTTTTATTTCCCTGATGAGCAAAGATTTTGTTTGACATTTCTTTAAGTGTTTCTCAGTCATTTGAATTTCTTCTATTCTCAATAAATAGAATTCTCTGTTTATAACTGTACATCATTTTATTTTTTGAAAATAGATTATTCTCCCATTCAATATATCCCAACAACAGTCCCCCCTCCCTCACCTCCCTCTAGCTCCCTCTCATTTCTGTTTCCTCTACAGAAATGGTCAGGTCTCTAAGAGATTATAGCAGGACAGAAGAAAACAAGCTACAACAAGACAAGGTGAGGGTCCTCATATAGATGCTGGGCAATGCAACCCAATAGGAGTGAGTCTCAAGACTAGGTAAAGAATCTGAAATATACCTGTTTCCACTATTTGAAATTGCACAAGAACACTTACATCTATAACATATACAGAGAGGATCAGGTCCAGACCCATGCAGGTGCCATGCTTGCAGTTTCAGCCTCTTTGAGTCCATATTTTGCAACCTGGGAGCCAACATACAAGCAGAAAAGGACTCACAGGAAAAGTCACAGAATTAGTGTGAACTAGCCATTTTATCTGAGGAAGCTAGGGGAAATTATGCTCACACTCTCTTGATGGTTCCCTTCTTTTAGTATCCTCTTCTCTTGCATTCTCTATTCCTTCTTTATGTTTGATGTCTTCTTTCTAACTCCATTTTTACTCCTGATGTTTGACTTCTAATTCACTCATTCTCGGTATTTTATTTCTCACTCTCTCATTCATTGGTGCAGTGGCTGCACCTGAATCTACTGCTGTGTCAGCTACTAACTGTGGTTCCACAGTCACCATCCCTCTGCTCAGATCAAGACTTGGGACTTCTGTCAGAACCACCTCTGCTACAGCAGCAAAACATAGTTTTTGTTGTTGTTGTTGTTTTAACCGAGTCTCTATTGTTCTATTTTACCAATAAACACTCTGGAGTCAGATACCGGGATGAAAACCTGCTAGCTCAGAGGCCAAGAGAAATCGGCTGACCTTCCTCCTTAGTGCAACCCAGCCTAAAGGACTCTCTTTGGCCATCCCAAATGAAAATAGATCACCACACTTAAAGTCCCTCCCTACTACTTCCGGTGTGTTTCTCTATCCATTTTCTGAACTCCCTCTAACATTCTATGATGACTTCCTCTCAACAAGTTGCTGGCTCCACCTCTTGACTCCAGGTTTCATTTAATTAATCCGAATTCAGGGTTCACAGAAATAAACATTCTGCAACATGTATGTGTCTATGTGTATGTGTGTGTGTGAGAGAGAGATTTCATAGATTGAAAAGCAACATAATTTAGAAAAGATTGTACTCTTTATTTCATATGCAACTTCACAAATATCTTGGTGCACAAAACACTCATGCCCAGATATGGAGTAATGGCCAATTTCTTGGTAATTAGTTTTGTACTGTGACCTTTAAAATACTCTGTTGTTGATTGAACTTTTGATTATTTCCATAACTGTTAAACCCACTCTTCTTTAGTGCTCTGAAGGTAAGACCGACAGATGCTTAGTGTTTCCAACCTAAGTAATTTGAAAAATGCTTCAAAATTGTTTTAACAGTAAACATCATTATAAAATAAATTTTCTGCAATTAAGTGGAATGTGGATAGAGAAGAGATCGTTCTTTTCTTTATTACTGAAATAATTATGGAGCAATCATAGGTGAACTTGATTAAAACAGCTCAATGGCATCACTTTCAGTGGTTTCTAAAGTTCTTCATAATTGAAAATCAAAATACACCAGCACTTGACTTGGAAGGCTGAAGCAAATAGAATTTAACAACAACACCCTGGGCTACATTTGAAGACCCTGGAGAGGGGATGGGAAAAGAGGAAAAGAAGAAGGAAGAGGAGAGAGAGAGAGAGAAAGAGAGAGGGGGAGGGGGGAAGGGAGGGAGAGAGGGAGGAAGGGAGGGAGGGAGGAAGGGAAAGGAAGGAATGAAGGAAGGGAGGAAAAAGAAAGACATAAATAACCGAGACCCTAAGTTTGGTCCTTAAATCCCATGAGTAAGGAAGGAAGGAAGGAAGGAAGGAAGGAAGGAAAGACGGACTTGTACAACAAGGCAGCTATTAAAACTAAAGTGTTTCTGGAACCACAATTGAGTCCCTCACTGTGCTTCGTAAAGCATTAGAACAGCAACTTTCTGAAGAGCATTTGAAAACAAATGTCAAGAAGCTGCCAAGCTATAGCATATAGACTTTTACTTTAAGGGAGAACGAGGATAAAGGTTTCATGTAAGTGATTCATATATTTTCAATGTAAAGTCAGAACTAACCTACACTCCAGTAATAACAATGTATGCAAATTGATGATTCTGTCTGAATCCATATACTATACATTAAATTGTATAAAGAACAACTCAGCTAATACTTCCCATGCATTGAGAAATAGAACTTGAAGAGTAAAAGTAAAACCTTAACAACTAACGTCAACTGCATTCATCATCCCATACCTGGAAACTGAGCTATAGACAACTGACACCTTTATTCCTTCAAGATGTGTAAGTATCTCAAGGCATTTGTGCGCTCGTACAACCATATTATCTGTATCACTATATTTATTGTGCTTCATAAGTATTGTCCATTTCATTAAACTTATTATATTCTCACTATTTGAAATTATTGAGTTGATGTCTTTCTCATCAATTCTCTATCACATCTACTGAAAATTAAACTTCATGAACAATTAAATTCATATGTAAAACTGCACCACATGTAAAACCTGGACAAAAAGATGTGTGAAAGAACTAAAATAAACATTTCTTAATGAAAACTATAAGTACATTTGCAATTTGATATATAAAAGATATTTAAATATGCTGTAGCTAGTACTCGAGCATGTGTTCTGAACCAAAATATTAATATTTTAAAATATTTGTAAAACAGATATTATTTATTTTACTTTATAGATGAGTAAATTATAAAGTAAAAACTAATATACATTATTTTGGAAAGTATCTTTCTTATTTAATAACAATTATCATTAAGAATCATTTGTACCATTATTCATCTGATATCATTCTAAAACAAAATGTCAATTGATTGAATTTATTTATATGTTTAGTTACAAACTACTCTAAAACAGGGATTCAGATACACTTTACTTCTACAGGGATTTATCCACTTACATACCAATTTTGTAAAATCATATTGTGTATATAATTCTGATAAGCTTTAGATCCTAAACAATCATTGTCTAACATTCACAAGTAGCATCTTTCATTGACCTAAGCTTTTAAGTGTCTTCATCCAGAGTTGATAGCTACTATGCTTACTATTATACTGATCACATAATTATTGGCTTATTAGAAGATTAATTCTAGTGTAACTTTCAGAACAATGTAATCAGTATACTTTATTCAAGCTTTGCAATACAATGACACCATTATTGTACTAAGATTCAAACCATGAGAATGAAAGCGGACTATCATCAATTAACAATGACTTTAAGTTTCTCACTTAATTTCTTTCTTATAAAGTTACTTGACATAGAAAAGAAAGAATTCAGACAGCCTATTAAAACTTATGCATTTAAGTAATATTCATTGTTCAATTTCATGAGAGTCGCTAGGTTATTTTTAAGCTCTTTGACATAAATGAACAAAAGCAGAAAATGTTCATTGAGCAAAAGTACATTAAAATTTAATATCATAAAATGTCAGGTTTCTTGTAACAGAAATCAAATGCTTTTAAGTTTTAAAGAAATGGAAGGACAGGGATGGTTTTGAGCCAGACAATTGTCCTTCAATTAGTTTGCATTCTGATCATGAATACAGCCAGACTTTCATCTTCTGCCCCCTTTCACCTAAGTGACAAGGGACAAGATCCTATGGAACAACATGTGGAATGGGTACTACTTAACAGCAATTTCACGTGGATTTGAGGTCAGAAGGATCTGTAAAACAAGAACAGAGACAAAATTTGCATCATCGTGAGTACAAAGTGATGGAGTTCAGTAGAAATTGAATTGCAGCAAAATCATGAAGAGGGAGAATTTCCTGGCTCTGCTCATCTCTTAAGACTATACTCAAAATCACGAGATCAGAACAATGGAGCAAAATAGAGCATAAGAAGAGAGAACTAGCCGGACGGTGGTGGCGCAAGCTTTTAATCCCAGCACTCAGGAGGCAGAGGCAGGCGGATCTCCATGAGTTTGAGGCCAGCCTGGTCTACAAGAGCTAGTTCCAGGACAGGAACCAAAAGCTACAGAGAAACCCTGTCTCGAAAAATCAAAAAAGAAAAAAGAAAAAGAAACAAGAAGAGAGAACTAAGTGACATCATCTTCAGACTGCTCTCACCATCTGTAAGTTTGCAAAACACTGTCCATGATAAGAAATGTCTGTCAAGACGTTACAAAATGAAGGCCATGTGTTAGTTGTGAGTATTTTATTTTCTTAATCTGATAGTGCTAATTCATTTTTGTTTTCTCTATTGATGAGGTATCAAAACCAGAGCCTTTGTTTGTTCATTCTATGCAAATGAATTACCAATGACCTATAGCTTCAGCCCTTAAAGTGTGTTTTTAACACAAGATTTGAAAAGTTAACCCTAGTATTTTTTCCATAATGTCAATTGTGCTCAAAATAGTCAGATGGAAAGAAAAGCAGCTCAAGGTCAAGAGACAGCCAGTGGGTAAAAGTGTTCGCTGCACAAGCTTGAGGACTCGAGGTCAGATGCCCAGAATTCACATGAAAAGCCAGGTATGACTGCAGACCTGTGATTCCAGCATTATGGGGGAGAAAGACAATGGAATCACTAAGGATTCCTGGTCTCCAGTCTAGCTCCAAGTTCAGTGAGAGAACCCATTTCAAGAGAATAGGCAGAAAATGATATATCCAGACATTTAATATCCTCATTTTTTCTTTGTGCACACACATGGGCAAGTGCACCCGCCGACACACACACACATACATACATACAGCACTACCTACCTTCACAAACATGAAATCAGTTCTATTTCAAATTCTTATATTTTTTTCAACATACAAAAATATTTTGCATGTAAAGTTTAGCTTTTAGATTTGAGTTTTTAGAAGTTGTCTCAGTTTGTTAGTTTAGGAAGCAGATAGCTTTAGAATGTTAACTTAAGTTATGCTTGAAGTAAGAATAACTTCATGCCCAGAGAGAACTATATTGCATCGGCAGCTCTCTGTCTTTAAGTTGTTATTTCAACAAGAGACTATGTGAGGTGGGTGGAAGCCACTCGTGGTGCCCTTGGGTGTGTGTTTACTCTGATGAAGGTTTGTAACCTTGGAGACAGGAGATGAACTACTGGTAAAAGTGCTTGCTGTGCAAGCCAGAGGATCAAAATCTGAATCCCCAACAGCACAAAGGATGCCAGGCTTGGTGAGATGATGCGTGTCTGGGATCCCAGCACTGGGGAGAAGGCAAGCAGATCCCTGGGAACAATTGCCATGTTTGTCCAGCTGAATCGGTGAGATTCAGTTTCAGCAAGAATCTTTGTTTCAAAAATTATGGTTCCAGCATAAAAGAGGAAGATACTCAAGACATACAAAGACTAACATATGCACAAACTTATGTATACAAAAAATATTTAAATCTGGTATGTACAGTTGAATATCAAGATTTTTCATATAGGAAATGCTTTAGAATTTTGGAACATAGTAGCATTATTTTAGAGATGACCCTAAAACTCAAATAACAAAACTAAAACTAGAAAAAATGAAGTATACTTCACTAAAATATTTCTAAAACAAATTTTTTATCATTGTTATCAAATAAACAGACAGCAAACTTCATGAAAATATTAATAAGCCATATCTGACAAGGAGTTATTATATGAACTACAAAAGGAATTTGAGAAATCCATAGCAAAATACAGAAAAGAAAAAAAATTTAAAAATGGTTAGTAAGCTTCAGAAGAATTTTCATAAAAGAAGACACAGAGATGTCAGTAAACATTGAAAAAGTCTCAACATCACTCATCATAGGAGAAATTGAAAACCACATAGAACTTTCACCTCACTCCTTTTAAAAGTTTTTAGAATAGACTAAAGATTATAGGTGATAGCAAGAATATAGAAAAAGTTGATCCTGACATGGTAAATATGCACAGATGCTAGGAAAACAAAACGGATTCTATCAACACAACTAAAACTAGAATTACTGTGTGACTAGAATCCTACCTGGTATGTATACCACTTCTCAAAAAAACACCTTACAACAACAAAAGAAGCCACATATTCAAAGAAACGCAAAATTGGGCCCAATACCTGTGATGCCAACACTCATGCCTGCCTGACATAGCAGTGTTGAGAGTTCTAGGCTAACTTAGGCTATAAAGAATGCGGAGAAAGAATAAAAGCCAATCACATTTGTTTTACATGCAAAATCTCACCTCCCCAAAGAGCACAGAAAATAAGTATATTAGAAGACACCCTGAATTTAGTAACCAACAGGGAAATGTCAACTAAATAGCATGACATGGCTAGGCAACTTTTATAATAACAGTTTTTTTTTTATTTTTTTAGCTTTGTTAGCAATGGTATACATTAACAGAGCCCTTAGCTGGAGGGACTGTAAAACTGTATGGATATTTTTGAGAAAGTTTCTTACCATTTCACAATGCCAGACATCATACCAGATATCCAATTCCTAAACTTAATTGTTAGAAAAATAATATGGTAATTTATAACCCTCTATTATTAGCAGTATTATGTATGATGACCAAAAGTGGTAAGAAGACAAGACACCTTGAGTTTTCAGTAGGTGACGGGAAATGATGAATAAATTAAAATGATAAAATAGAACACATGAGTCATACCTAGAACAACAATGTAGAGGCTTGTTGGTCTAACATCACTGACTCTACCTTCCTGGGGGCTTTAACAGGTGTTTTGGTTGATGACTAAAATAGGATAAACATTTAGCACCTGTGCCTTCACACTGAGACTGTCTTATTTGACCATAAGATAACCAAAGATACTGTTCACCTGAGTATCAACTATTTGAGGAACATTTGTCTAAAACCTTTTTAAAAAATTAATTATTCGGGAGGTAGAGGCAGGCGGATCTCTGTGAGTTCGAGACCAGCCTGGTCTACAAGAGCTAGTTCCAGGACAGGCTCCAAAGCCACAGAGAAACCCTGTCTTGAAAAACCAAAAAAAAAAAAAAAAAAAAAAAAAATTATTTGTTTATTTTTTAAAAAGTATTTTTGATATGGAAAGTCATGTATATGTGTTTCTTTTATCGGTTAATGGATAAATAACTTGAAGAAAAAGATGCTTCTAGTCAGAAAATAATTACAGAAACACAATAAAGACAGATTCAGATTAAAAAAAATTCTAAATTGGTCAAAGTGTTGGATAAATGTATGTATGTTTGGGAGAGAGAAAAAAAGAGTATAGACAGTAATAACAATAAGCATATCATTTTAAAAAATAAAAGTCTTTAAAGAGACAGAGTAAACATGTAGAAAAAGTAATAGAGTAATAAAAATAAAACACGTAAAGATGGAATATGCACAGAGAGTCTGGATTATTGTATTTTCTTTAATTTTTTTGACTGTGAAGGAACTAAGTACAGAAAGACATTTCACTGTATGGGCTACTAAGTTAAACCAACATATATATTTTAAAGGTATTTTCTGTCTAAGGATTTGTTGCTTTGGAAAGAAGTTCTTTTGTTTCCACAGAGGATGAGGACCTGTGGATTGCTTCCAGACTAATATGGTTTGATGGAGCAAGAACCCCTGAAAGGTCATCATGAACACTCCCACAATTACATCACCCAACAAAAAGCACACACACAGAAAGGTTGGAAATAACTATGCCCAAATTCTCTAAATGATTGCTTATAAATGTTTGTTTACATTTAAAGGTGAATATGCTATAGATATGAGTACTTTGCATTAGTATGAACCTTGGTGTATTGATGTAAGTCTAAGATCAATTTTGTTGTATATATTTTTGATCTTGATTGAAGTACTGTATTTGTGCACCTCACTTAAAAATGTAATGTATAATTATAAAATATAGGTTAATAAATAATCATCTATAATAGTCAACCTTGTAGTCATGTTAGTTAGGTTTTCTAGATGTACTTCAGATGAATAGATATTCTTCAGATCTTTCAAGACTATATAGCATTTAAAATGGTTAAGAACTTAGGACTTTCGATGACAATGAGACTCATCTGTTCCTGGCAGCACCAATCTACTTCAAGAGTATGATGGGCATCGAAGAGATTCCTTATGGAGTTTGCTAGTTATTTGGGTAAGAAACTGCTCTTGCTTAGACTGCTTGATGTTATGTTGTATGAACTGGACATGCAGGACCCACAGAAATATGACTGCTGAACTTGCCTAAAGTTGAGACTGTCCTTCCCGCTTCATGAAAGAGTTGCCAGGCATTCTGTAGGACATGGATGAAAGCAACTGATGGATTTTGCCATCACAAGATGAAAAAATCTTTGGTTTCTTGCTTCATGGAAAAGTCTGCTGGAAACTATGGGCCTGTAGGCTGAAGATTGGATGCTCCAATGTTACAGAAGAACTTTGGGTGACTCTCCAGGCAACGAGATGTCTCTATAAATTCTAGAGTTTTGGAAGTTGCTTACAATGCATTTCCTGTTTGCTTAGGTAATATTATATCCTTTCAGAGTTTTTGATGGAGTTGAAGTATAGATAGTATAGTTTTCCTTAGTGATGCTAAAAGATAAGGTAGATACAAATATATAAATATAGTAACTTTAATTCTTGCTTGATATCTATTTTGTTACATGTAATTTTACCATGTTAATGTTAAAACCTTTTATTTAGACAGAAAGGGGGAGATAATGTGGGAAGTCTTTCTGTATAGGCGTTGCTTTTATTGGTTAATGAATAAAGACACTGTTTTGGTTTGTGATAAGGCAGAGTAGAGCTAGGCAGGAAAACTAAACTGAAAGCTGGAAGAAAAAAGGTGAAGTCAGGAGAAGCCATGGAGTCGGAGGAAAAAGTTGTGAGCTGCTAGCTGCAAGCTTGCCAATAGGTAATAGTAAAATATTAAATAATAGAAATGGGTTAATTTAAGATATAATATCTTACTAGGCATCCATTAAGTCATTGACCAAGCAGTGTTGAAAATAACATAGTTTCTGAGTATTTATTTCAGGTCTGGGTGGTCAGGAAACGAAGGACAGCCTCCACTACATATCTTTTCTCATTTTAGATACTAATCCCAGTCCCTACTTCCTTCCCTCCTCTTGCTCCTTTCACCTTCCCCACCATCCTACCCCCATTCAATCCTCAGAGAAGGTAAGGCTTCCTTCTCATGCGGAGCCAACAATGTCTAGCACATTGCTTTGAAGCGGGACCAAGCCCCTCCCCCCATATCTGGGCTGAAGAAGGTATCCCTTGAAAGAAAATGGGTTCCAAAAAGCCAGTACAAGCAGTAGGGATAAATCCTGGTACCACTGCTAATGGCCCCACAGTCTTCTTCAGCTATGCAACTGTCACCCACATTCAGAGTCCTATGCTGGTTCCTTCCCTGTCCAGCTGGAGTCAGTGAGCTCCCATTAGCTAAGGTAAGCTGTTTCAGTGGGTGTACCCATCAAGGTCTTGACCTCTTTGCTCATATTCTCACTCCTCCCATTTTCAAGTGGATTGTGGGAGCTTAGCCCAGTGCTCTGCTGTGGGTCTCTGCCTCTGTTTCCATCAGTGGCTGGATGAAGGTTTTGATGAAATTTAAGATAGTCATCAATCTGACTACAGGGCAAGGCCAGTTCAGGCACACTCTCCACTATTACTTAGCCATCTTATCAGGGGTCATCCTTGTGGATTCCTGGAAATTTCTCTAATGCTATGTTTCTTTCTAGCCCCGTAATGGCTCCCTTAACCAAGATATCTCTTTCCTTGCTTTCTGTTTCTGTCCTTTCCCCATCTCGACCATTCTTTCCCCTCAAGTTCTCTTCCCTCTCCCTTTCTCCCCTTCTCCTTCCCTTACAACCTCTCTTCTCCTCCACCCCCACACTATCAATTTTCTCAAGAGATCTTGTATATTTTCCCTTCCCTGGGTATCTATATATGTTTCTCATAGTGTTTACTTTGCTACTTAGCTTTTCAGGGATCATAAGCTATAGATTCAATATCCTTTGCTTTACAGCTAGTATCATCTTATGAGTGAGTACATACCAGGTTCATCTGTTGGGTCTGGGTTACTTTCTCAGGATGTTTTTTCTTTCTAGTTCCATCCATTTGCATGCAAATTTCAAGATGTCATTATTCTTTACCACTGAATAGTACTCTGTTTTTTATATGTACTACATTTTTTTTTATCCGTTCTTCCTTTTAGGGGCATCTTGGTCATTTCCAGGTTCTGTGTATTACAAATAATGCTGCTAATCATAATGAAAACAGCTTGGTATTGGCATAAAAACAGAGTTGATTAATGGAATAGAATCAGACCCAGATATTAATCCACACACCTTTGAACACCCAATTTTTGGTAAAGAAGCTAAAATTATACAGTTGAAAAAAAAAGCATCTTCAACAAATTGTGCTGACATAACTGGATATCAGCATGTAGAAGAAAGCAAACAGATCCATATCTATCCTGATGCACAAAACACAATTCCAAGTGGATTAATGATCTCAATATAAATCTGACCACACTGAATCTGATAGAAGAGAAAGTAGGAAGTAGCCTTCAATGTATGAGCACAGGAGACCACTTACTAAATATAACACCAGTAGCACAGACACACTTAGAGTAATGATAAATAAATGGCACCCCCTAAAACTGAGAAGCTTCAGTAAAACAGAGGACACAGTCAATAACACAAAAAGGTAACCTATTAAGTGAGAAAAGTTCTTCCCCACCAGATAGAGGACTGTTCTCCAAAACATATAAAGAACTCAAGAATTTAGGCATCAAAATACCAAATAATCCAACTTTAAAAATGGGGTACAGATCTAAATAGAGAATCCGCATTAAAGAATCTCAAAAGGCTGAAAGACATGCAAGGAAATGTTCAACATCCTTAGCCATCAGGCAAATAAAAACAATTCTGAGATACCATCTTATACCAGTCAGGATGGCTAAGAACAATGCCAATGGCACCTTATGCAGGAGAGGATGCAGAGTAAGGGGACACTCCTCCATTGCTGGTGGAAATGCAAACTTGTACAAGCACTTTGGAAATCAGCATGATGATTTCCCAGAAAATTGGGAATCAACCTACCTCAGGACCTAGCAATACCTCACTTTGGCATATACCTAAAGGATGCTCAATCATACTACAAGAACATTTGTTCAACTAAAACCCTTTCTCTAACATAGCTTATTTATAAACACCCAGATATTCAAACTCCTGATACAGATCAACAACAAGGAGTCTTCTAGACATCATCTTCCTAAAGTAGAAACCAGTCCTTGCCCTAACTAACTGATCTGGTCTATATGACCCATCTGTTCTCTAGCACATTCTTTCTGGAAGTCTCCTTGATTTCTGGGGAAATCAGATATGATAGTCAAACTTCCCGTGACAGGAATCTGAACTGTAAATATTGTCATCATCTTTCTTAGGAAGATACAGACAACGTATAGCAGTGAAAGAGGCTGGACAGGTTAAGAAAAGACATAAGGGCTCCAGTCCATAGCATTGCTGCTTGAGAATAAAAAATTCTCCTATGACAGCTACCTCTCTAAGAAAAGAATTTCTTAAAATAAATGTATATAAATATATACATATTATCTCAATTAAATTAAAATATTAATATTAAAAGAAATATGTTCATATTCTGGGAGCTACAAAACACCAAACTATTCCCCCGAAGAAGGAACAGCAAGTTTCATCTCATTAACACGCCTTAACATGAGAAAAGATGAGGTATTTTCCTGGTAGTCCATACCTTGCCAAGGTTGCTACCATGCAATCTTCTCATCCTTGCCCTGTACTTTCTCTGTCATGACATCAAGACCTTATCTTTTCTCATTTTAAGAAAGATAAACTTAATTGGAAACATAGACTTGGCCCGGACATTGAACATTTTTCTTCTTGCTGTGTCCACACTGAGAAATAAATAAATAAAATTTAATAATGTATTTTATTTGAATAAATGTATCCAATTTAACACTTTAACACGTAGTCACTACAAAAACTATTTAAGGTATTATTCTATGTTATTTTCTTCACATTTGCAAAGAAAAGAAAATCTGTTGAGGTATACCACTGTCATAAAAATAGTCACAAAATGATTTATACATGGAATTCTGACATTTATTTAAGAGAGAAAAGAGGACAGAGTAAATATAAGAGCAGAGATGCCAGGCTTGTATCTCCAGCCATCAGGTGCCTTGTTGGCCCAAGAAAAGGACAATTGTTGTTTCTAATCAAGGCAGACTCGATTATTACAATGGTTGGGACTAGAGGCCAAGTTGAAGGGTTCAGCTCCTAGTCAGAGAGCAGCAGAGGATGGGAGAAGAGACTACTGACAGAGGCAGTGATGGGCACCCACTGTGGCCTTCTCTGCCAAGACAGGGAAAAGCGAGCCCCAAGAGCAATGAGAGTTGTGACTACAGCTGTCAAGACAACAGAAGAATCTACAAAGGGAATAGGAGACAAGAATTTCATAAAAGTGCTTTGTTTTCAACTAAGATGGGAAAGCCAAAACTGCGGGAAGACACCTCTGAAGATTATTACACCTGTGGACAGCCAGAAACTTCTTACCAGTTTGACAATTCTTCCCTAACAAGTTCTAAACCTCACCTCATTTGTGTGCTTACTGACAGCCAATCAAGGCCCAATTGGTCTCTCATAAAATGCAAGAGAGCCTGAGGCATCAATCCCTTTTTCACTGTGGAAATTCAGATCCGGACTCCTGGCTCTGGCTGGGAATTTTACCCTCAATGGTACTCTGCCTGAGGCTATTTTCCCTGCTGCAAAGAGTTCACAGGAGATGGCCACTAACGCTCCCTGAGCCAGGGGCTTGTGATCCAGGCAGGGAATCCTCTAGAGCCAGCCTCTGGGAAACATCTCTCAGCCACAGGCAGAGGGATTAATTCCAGGGACTTGTAACTTCAGCCTTCATGACCTGCTGGTATCAAGAGACCTGGCCTTGCAACTCCCATCAGTGAATGCAGATTATACAGCTGTCACTCCAAACTCTTTCTCTTCAACCTCTGAGTTAGGCATTGAGCTGGGCAAGGATGTAGATACACATAGTTATCTATGTGTATAATATACACACATAGTTATAGTATATACACATAGTTTATAGTTAGTATAAAATACAACTATGTTTTATTATGCTGAGGATCATCACACAAAGTTTACACTCTGAATTCCTAACTATGGTCCTAAGCCCTTCTCCCCAAGGCTGCTCACCTGGACAATGTGTCTTAGCTGAAGATCATGTCCACTCTCTAACAGAAGTCTCTGATTCAAGGGTCAGGATCTTGGGGGAGACTCTCCAGTCACAGGGCAGATCAAGGTGATGTCTGTCCTGATGTGCAGAGCAGAGCATTGCTCTTGGTCTCTGCTTATATACTGTCAATTGGGCATAGTGGGGTCCAGGTTTGTATCTGGTTATATTGAGCGAGTGATGTCGCCCAGTTATGGTTATCAAGTCAGCCTTGGCTGTAGTGGGGCTGCCTAAGTTATTTTTACATATATAAAGGGCATTTTTACTATGTACATTACAATTATTATCGTGTGTATGCCTGTGTGTGTACATGTGGGTACGAGGGTATTCTTAAGCATATGTCTGCAGAATGCTACCATCTTCTTCTATTGTTCTCCATTTTATTTTTTGAGGTAATATCTTCCACTGGACTTAGAGCTCACTGTTTTGGCTACACTGGCATGGAAGACTCTGGAATCAACCCATCTCCACCTTCCAAGCAGTGAGGTTATGACTGAATATTACTTGACCCAGCAGCTTACATGAGTGTTATAGATGCTGTGTACTCATATGTGGGGTAAGCACTTTGCCCACTGAGCCAAGCCCAAGCCCCCAGTTTTGCTTTATTAAAGTGGTTAATTTAATTTAGTACTTTTGCAGTCATCACCATCCTCGTGATTATTAGAACGTGCTTTTAAATACTTGCCTCCATCATTTTTCTACAAGAGTATGCCTTTTATAGTTTATTTGAATAAAGATTATGCATTCTCTGTGTTTATCCTTTTGAAATATATTTCAATTTGATTTCCAATGCTTTTTTTTAACATACTTGCTTGGGAACTTTGAATTCTGTTTGAAGTGCTGATTTGCGATTTCTTTTGTTCCTTTCTTTTTTGTATGTTTGCTTTGATATTTAAGTTGTTGCAACATATTTAAGTTGCATACAATATTTTATACAATGTTTGGCAGCAAAAGTCTCTGTTTTAAAGATTTTACTTTTTTCATGTTCAATTTTAAGAATATCTGAGTATCATACATGATCCTTTAATGACCCCATTTTCTGTCCATCTAGTGAAGAATTCTTAGCATAGATTTCTTTTTTCTTTCTTTCTTTCTTGACTGATTAACTGATTAGCTTAGATAATAGATGAGGGATTGTTATTTCTTAAATTTTACATCTCTTTGAATGTTGTGTGTCACTAATCTGTCCCCCCTTGAATTGTTAAAATTCTTGTTTTCTTTTGACCATTTTCCTTCCCAGATGATAAGTGTTTAGGCCTTTGGTTGTTGTTGCTTGAATTTTTGTTTGTGTCTTAAGTCAGATTCACCTATTAAAGAGTTTGCCTCTTTCAGATAAATCCTTAAAATGGATCTGTCTCTCAAAACTAACCTGGCGCTTGTCCTTTAAGAGCCCATACTCTGAAGTCCCTTCTGGCAGGGCAGTGTGTTAACTGCTTTCTTTTTCTTTTGCTCAGCATCATCAAATTTATTGTGACTTTAGTCTTTCCAGTAGTTATTTCACCACACCCTCGGGCTCCTTACTGTCTCTCTCAATTTCTTTTGTGTGTGTGTGTGTGTGCGTGTGTGTGTGTGTGTGTGTGTGTGTGTGTGTGTGTTTACCATTTTTTTTTATTGAGAAAAAAAAATTTCCGCCTCCTCCCAGCCTCCCACTCCTCCCCCCTCCCCCCACTCCTCTCCCCCTCCCCCCACTCCTCTCCCCCTCCCCCCCACTCCTCTCCCCCTCCCTCTCCAGTCTGAAGAGCAGTCAGGGTTCCCTGCCCTGTGGAAAGTCCAAAGTCCTCCCCCCTCCATCCTGGTCTAGGAAGGAGAACATCCAAACTGGCTAGGCTCCCACAAAGCCAGAACATGTAGTAGGATCAAAACCCAGTGCCATTGTCTTTGGCTTCTCAGCAGCCCTCATTGTCCGACATGTTCAGAGAGTCCGGTTTTATCCCATGCTTTTTCAGTCACAGTCCAGCTGGCCTTGGTGAGCTCCCAGTAGATCAGCTCCACTGTCTCTGTGGGTGGGTGCACCCCTTGTGGTCCTGACTTCTTTGCTCATGTTCTCCCTCCTTCTGTTCCTCATTGGGACTTTGGGAGCTCAGTCCAGTGCTCCAGTGTGGGTCTCTGTCTCTATCTCCATCCACTCTCTGAATTTCTTGAAACTTTTCCTTGTGCCTGCTTGGCACAGTCTCTGAGATGAACAAAGAAGCTGGGCTGTGTAATACTGCAGCAGTGATGTGCACTGTCTTTCCTATGTAGCAATTTAAATGTGTTAGGTAATGTTGAGGCTGTGGCTACGCCTGAGCAGTTCATGACGTGTCCACTACAGGTTTCTATGAAGATATTTGGGGACATGTTGGGGGAGTTGTTGTGGCTTTTTTTCCCTTCTTCATTGTCTCTGTTCCCTATCAGAATCTTTTTTTTTTTTTAATAAAAAGCTGTATTGTGAGATATGACAATTTGGAATCTTTATTAAGAATATAGATCTCTCACTGGTGAAGAGGACTCTCAAACAACTGTGGTTTTCCCATTATCCTGGACCACCAGTGGCATCTTTCCCCCTTCCCTCACACAAAGCAACAAGGGAACAAAACACCTAACACTCCCAGAAAGTGAGATGATCCAGTTATGATTGGTTTGTAACAATGATTTTATTCTTTTTCAATTGTTCTTATTAAGCTATATATTTTTCTCTGCTCATCTCCCTTCCAATCTGCTCCCATTTTATTCTCTCCTATGATCCCCACCATTCCAATTTATTCAAGAAAACTTGTCTTTTTCTACTTCCCTTGCAGTATAGGGTCCTCTTTGCTGTCTAGGTTCTCTCGAATTGTGAATTGTAGGCTGGTTTCCCTTTGCTTTATTTCTAAAAGTCCTTTGTGAGTTTGTATGTCTTACACGCTAACCACTGGACAGGTCTGCCAGACAGAAAAATTAACCCTTTCAGAATCTTGATATTCCTTATTAATGCATTCCTTTCTCTTTCTTTGGCAATAGGATAGCAGTACTAAAATTGATCAGGTGTCCATACATACATCTCCTTTCAGCCAGCTGAATTTTGATTTCTTAGGCTTTTCTAAAGAGCTGGTCTTGTTAAAGGAATACATGCTGGCTCTGTCCTTTCTTTGGTTTTGTGATACCTGATTCACTTCATACAAGTGAGAAACTTTCTACCTCTTTGTTGACCAATTCTAATTAAAATATTGTGACTTTTGCTGGGATCAGAACCTCCCCAGCCTCTCCAGTTCCTTAATGTATGTCTCTTGCTCTTTCCCCTGTGCTGGGTGAGTGACCCAGCTTCTTCTTGTTTTGCTCCTTTTTTCCCATGCATTATTAGATTTATGCAGCCTTGCTCAGTGACAGTAATGCTCTGATTTTTAAAAAATCATTTCTGTTAATTTTGAACTCCCAGCTGTATGGTTGGTGACAGTTTTGTCATGTGTTTTTCCACCACAAACAATAGATAGCTACTTTTGTATACTTCATTGTTAGCCCTGTGACACTGTGAACAGTTCTGCAAATTATAGCGTATAGGAAAAATTAGGGTATTGTCCTGTCTTTATGAATAAAGTATGATTGGATAACAGCCATTTAGTACTTTATGCATTGTCTACAGCTGAGCAATATATAGTCATTAAAGCACAAAATACTTTTAAGGCAGACCTTAAATTAAACTAAGCAAACCTTTAATTAAAAAAAAAATCTTGAAATATTTGACTGGGCATTTTCCAATTATATTTTCAGCTATTTAACATTCGTTGCCACTAGATTTCTGAAAAATTCTCTGAATAAAGAACTATGGAATCTCAACTTTCCCTTCATGTGATTTGAAGCTTTGAAATTACTCAGTGCCCACGTATAGGAGAGAAAGAAGGGGGGGGGGACATAAGAGACAGATGGGTGATCCTCTTAAAATATTTTATTTATGTGTGTGTGTGTGTGTGTGTGTGTGTGTGTGTGTGTGTGTACTTGTCTCTATGTGCACTATTGGGATGATGTACCCACTGTGGCCTGTAGGTGGTGAGAGATTCACCCGAGAAGGGGGGTGTGGGTAGCATGATGTCTGAACTAAACCCTGGTCCTTTCCGAAAGTAGTAAGTGTTCTTACCCACTGGGCTATCCTCTCTCCAGCCTCAATAGCTAATCATTTTAGGATTGCAAATATGCCCATTATTTTTATTCATATTCTACTGACGAGCAACATCACAGTACTGTCATTCTTGCAAATGAAAACTGAATGTACGCTGTGATCCATCATGATTTTCCTTGTTTCCTTGAAAGGCAATATGCTCTGGAAAATCTCCTCTCTTTCTCTGCCTTAATATTGTCCTTGATTACAGCCTGAGAAAAGTTGGCAGACCCTGTGATATGATCAGCTATGCATTTCAGGGTCTGCTTGTTCGGTGATTTTAAAACAACGCTATATAATTTTGACATTTTAAAAACTTAAGAGGTGGATCTTAGCTTCATCCTTTCTCTTTCTGGTTGCCAACACTATTCCAGGTGTCCTCAAATGTTGAATAGTGTCTCATGTATAGCAGGTGTTTCCTGATATTGAAGGGGGAAAGAGAATAATTTCACATAATGTATTTTTGGAAAACTATACTACATTGGTATCTCAGAGTAAGCCTCAAATTTTTACAGATGTAAGCTAAGAAAATGCTGAGATTACGGAAGACTAAAAGCAAAGTAAACACAGAATTTTACGATGATAGGAAGAAAAGCATCATGAAAATGAGACAAAAATGTCCGGGGGGAAAACATTTAAAGCAACAGAGAAAGAGAGTATTTCCTTAAGGCTGAATGAAAAATAATATTCTCACATAACCACGAAAAAGAAGTATTGGTATAGGATACAGTTATAGTTTTATACCTATCACTGTTAATTAGGCTCAACTTAAGTCCCTTTTATATGACACTTGAGTTGAACCCACAATACTTTTATATTAGTTTGTTGTCAGTATAGAGCAAAATTTAATATTTTAAGAAAGATATTGTGTACAATAGATCAAAACTATTTTTTATTATTTGAAAATTACATACAAATCAACTACCTTTGCCTTGTCTCCAATTCGTCCATATTTTTCATCCACTTTCCCCTCTCCCCTTCATGTATTCTCTTTTGAAAAACAAGCAAGCAACAAACAAAAACTACTGAGTTCACTTAATGCTGTCTGTGCATGGGTGTAAGGCGGAGGCTGCTCATTCGTTCCTGGCAACCCAGATCTGAAATAATCACAGAGAAACTATATTAATTAGAATTAGTTAAATTTAATTAAAATAAAAAGAAAATTAATTAAAACACTGCTTCGCCAATCACTTAGACATATTGCTATCTATCTCTTATATCTTAAATTAATCCTTTTCTATTATTTTATATTTTACCATGAGGCTCATGGTTTACCAGTACTGGTGTGCGGGCATCTTTCTCCTCTGGTGGCTACAGGGCATCTCCCCAATTCTGACAACTCTCTCTGTATGTCTTTTCGAGACTGGCTATGTTCTGTTAAGCCATTGACTGAAAGCAGCTTCTTTACCAATGGCAATAAAACATATTCGTAGCATACAGAGGGGAATCCCACATCATACGGTCAGCTATATTGAGCATGGACAGTCTCTCAGTGGCTGCATTCATGAAGAAAACTAATGCTTGACTCTGGAAAACAATCACCAATAGCTCCTCAGCTACGGGTGGAAATTTGTGACTCCCTCCAACATCCATGCTGGGATTTTTCTTGGCTTGCTTTTGTGCACATCAAAGATATTTGTCAGAAACTGACCAGATAAAGAGTCTCTTCAAAGCTACTATAAATAGATTACATCAGGAAACAAAGGGCTAAGACTGGTAAAGACCTGTAAAACAAAACAGTGTTCTCAACAAAGTAGGGTGGTGTCCAAAGTGTTTGCAATAAGAGCATATTTGACACTCAAGGGTAAATGAAGGTGCCAAATGGATGGAAACAGAAATTGATAGAGAGTAAAGTCAGTAAGAAGAAAAATTTGCAAAAAGAAAAAAATATTTGGAGTAAAGAAGGAAAAATATTTGGTTTGATTTTAAATGGTATTTTATTGTCCCATGAATACTGCAAGAGGGCATCAGAGTACATTAAAACTATCCATTTAATAGCAGACAATAGCTTCTGCCAAGGAGAGAGTGGCAAGTCAAGAAAGAATCAGAGTACTATGGCCTGTGTCATTGTATAGGATGCTACTTCATCTTATTCTAAACTTCACCATTCATAGGGAAAATGCAGCATCAATAGACTGAAGGCACTCCTGCACCATGAATATTTATTATAATCTTTGATGTCTTCAATGACACGTGTAAAATAAATGAATGGCTGAAAGAATGAATAAGTGAATATCACAAATTAACCTTGTCATAATTAGTGATAAAGTTAACATATTCTTGTCTAACGCCACTAAAAATTATTGACGTGCATTTATCTATGCTTTGCATTCTGCATTTTTATTTTCTCACTGGCTTCAGAGTAAAAGGCTATAATGTATTTTGGTAATGAACACCCATTTTTTTTATTATCTCCTGGGAAACTCCCCTGCAAGGATATCCTAATATGAATTGTATGTAAGGCTTCCTTTTCTTTTTATGCCCTTGTGTATCATCATGCTGGATTCCCTGAACCCATTCAATAAACAAAGCCAAGTGTAAGTCAGGTCACAGTAAAGTAATGACACCTGCTTAGTTAATGGGTTCACTCAGAAGTGGATCCTATGTAAACACTACGGAGTCTGTATCTTGAAACATTTGGCGATTTATAATTAGTCATACTTTGTTTGTAATTCACTTAAATTTCAGCCCTGCTGATCATCCTGCTTGTTTGACATAGTATGCTTTGCGTTGATGCTATATTCTTTTGAAAGATCCTGAAGATGTTCTTAAAAATTAATATCAAGTCACAACATGGAAATCTGTAGATACAAAATGATAGAATAGTTAGTTTTTTATTGAAATTGATGCTTCCCCTTGGTCTAGTAATAAAATCACGCCTTTGAGTTCAGCGCCTGTGAAAAGCTGAAGCTTGTTTCAAGGAGAGAGTAGTTTCTTTTATGACCTAGATTTGCTGTTACCACTTTTTAAAGACATCAGATCACTAGAGATCTGTTAGAGTGAAAGTGATCTTGAAACTTAAGTTAATATAGAGTCAGCTATAGAAAATTGAGGAATTATCATTACTTTAATTATACCAATCCCCCTTATGACTTACATGCTAGGACCCTGGGCAGTGGAGGAAAGAGTGCCTGAACAGACCTTGTCTCATAGTCAGACTGATGATTATCTCGAATATCACAATAGAATCTTCATCCGACAATGGATGTAGATAGAGAGAGAGAGACCCACATCAAAGCACTGAACTGAGCCCCCAAGGTCAAGTTGAAGAGCAGAAGGAGGGAGAATATGAGCAAGAAAGTCAGGAGCATGAGAGATTGGTCCACCCACTGAGACAGTGTGCCTGAGCTAATGGGAGCTCACCAAATCCAGCTGAACTGGGACTGAATGAGCATGGGATCAAACTGGACCCTCTGAATGTGGCTGACAACTGGGGCAGACTGAGAAGCCAATGATAATGACACTGGGATTTGTCTCTACTGCATGTACTGGCTTTTGGGGATCCTATTCTATTTGGATGCTTACCTTCCTAAGCCTGGATGGAGGGAGAAGGGCCTTGGACTTCCCACAGGGCAGGGTAACTTGCCCTCTCTCAGGACTGGAGGGAGATGAGAGAGGGTTTGTAGGGGAGCAGGAGGGAAGTGCGAGGAGGAGAGGAAGTGGAAATGTTGATTGGTATTATTTATAAAGTAATAAAAATGATATATTTCCAAACTAAAAATAATAATAAATTTCTATGGCGCTTATCTGACCAAGATTTGATTTAAGAGAGAGAAATTATCTTTTCCAAAGAAAATTTTAGATAGGAGTACCCATAGCTTACAATTATATTTAAAATATTCTCTGCAATAATAGAAAAACACTATCTCATAAAAGTTTATTCTTTTTTCTGGGCCTACTTTGCTGTAGAGCTTTGGAAGTTTGCTCATATAGGGCCGGGTGAGCACTTCCCAGTAACTAGAAGCTGAAGAGCTTTGTAGGGAAGCAGACTTCTATTTGGTGAACAGAGTCCAGAATTCAAAAAGCAAAAAAACAATCCAAAGAACCAGTGGGACAAATTGTAAAATGAATTTGCTATCGTAACCCATGTTAGACAGCATGGGGTTATGTTCTAGCCGTTACATCATACATGGACTGGTCCCTGCCGCGCAGAAGCAAATGGCAACCACGTACTTATTTGATAGGAAAGTGAGAGAGATTATAAAACCTCATATTTTGATTTTTAAATTTTTAAATAAGAAATATCACATATTTAATTAAACTAAAATGCAAATAATTTTGGACAGTTTTTCTCAGTTCTGGATACTAAATAAAACTAGAGTCATAAAAGAAAGTATAAGAAAATTATCATAGAATCAAAATATATTGATGCAAACTCTACAAGTGCAAAATATTTTTTAAGATTCAAAGTTATGTCCCATAAAGTTAGTTAACTGATATTGTCTTTCTATGTGGCAAGTCAATTAAAATTCAATACAGGAGAATCTATTTGTGGTATATGATCAGATGTTTCAAAAAAAGTTAGTCTATAACAAAGCATTATATATTAAAGACTTTGTCATAATTTATCTGAGAGTTATGATTTCTGATGTGCTAAATAAGCATAGGGACAATTTAGTTTAACAACACCCTCTGAAGGACTTTTAAGAATAACATTCGGTACGGCTCCTGTCACTCTTACAGTGCCCGTGCACAGTAATAAAATCGGGCTTATCTGTTCATCCCTCTCCTGTCCCCTGGCAGGAGCCCTGTGGACAGGGAATGGACCTGACTAATCTGAAGATGTTCACTGTTCTTTTCAACCTCCTGGAAAATTACAGTATCAAGGCATATAGATTAGTGTCATGAGTACTGAAAACCGAATTTAATTTAAGTAACTGGTATGTTTCTCAGAGTTGATGTCAAATTTTAGGTCAGCAAAATTCTTCTTATAAAGTTTTCTTTCTTTCCTTGTTTAAGTGAGATATTCCCTGTCTCTATTCCTTTTATGAATAGTAAGAGAGTTCGAAAGTCTTTATTATGCTTCCATTGTGTCGTGATCTTATGACAACTGTCTGTCTAGTAAATGACCACAGCTCTCTTGAAACAAAAGCCACGGGAGACTGCCCTGCTCAGTGGCATACTTTCAACCTTCTGAGGGGTCCCTGCAAGTACAGGCCTCTGCTCAGAGGAAAAAAAAAACAAAACTACGGGAATTTGATGGCAGTGGAATTTAAACTGCAAAGGCAGTATGATTGATTTCCACTGCCCAGAGCAAGGAAGGGCATGATCCAAGGCTGTAGATATTCAGTTAGTATGGAAAAGGTCCCTCTACCCCACCAGACTGATGTAGCTATTCAATCAGTACAGAAAAGTCACCCCTACCCCACCAGAGTGCCTCACTTCCAACACCAGATATGGTCACCTTGTTTGTGATAACTCAAGCCTTGCCTGATTAAAAGATGTTGTATTTAATTGATCCTTTATGAGAATATCCTAGAAATCCATAAGTAAAGTCTACGTATTGGTAAAATTTGTTCAGGGGAGTTTAAGCTGATCAGACAATGGAGAATAGTTGTCATACTAAATACCTTTTATATACAAATGATACTTTGATGGCCAAGTATCTGACTCCCTTGCTGGATGGCTTATCATCCCTCAGTGGTCATTTTGACTTCTCTGTGCATTTGATAAGCATGTGATTTTTTAACACTCAAATTCCTCAATAAAACTAATAAACTTTGCTCAGAAAGTCACCACATATGTTTGTAATAAATGCCCACAAATCTGTTTCCCAACTTAGATGTCCAGCTGTATGCAGTCAGCATAGAATTCTGTCCAATTATGAACAGGCAGAAGCATACATGCTTAAGGAAATTTGTTAGTAACTTGGCAGGCCAGGGTGTCAGCCAGACTTCCCAATCTTCATTTACATTGGTTCACACTTCCTCATGCACGCATAAACCAATGAACTTCATTATAGGAGAATTATGTTGAGCCCAGCATCACTCCTCTCAGAATTCAAGCTGGAAAAGACACTAGAGGCAGTTATAAATATATAACTCTGTGCTTCCCAGGCATATAAAATATGGCCTAATATTTTGTGGCATGTATATGTATATATATATATATACATATACATGCCACAAAAATTCATATATATATGTATAAATATATGAAATGAGATGCTAAGAGATTTTGAGGATTAGTGAAGTATTCTTTAAATAACCTGAACTAAAAAATAATGTAAAAATCTAAGCAGCTTTATTATGGTTTCATGATTGAATTGGTTTTCAGTAAAAATGATCTAGGAGTAGCATTACTCTGATGTCTAAGAAACAAGTTGAATATAGGGGTGGGCAGTGGAGTGACAGAAAAGGAGACAATTCAAAGGAGAAAAGAAACAAAGCCCTCAGACATCCATCGTAACATCCCTAAATTTGGATGTATGAGGGTTAGAAGATGGGCAGTGAAAACAATCAAAAGTTCAGCAAGGGTAGAATGGAGTCAATTGCTCAAGAAGAAAATATGCAAGGATTGTAGCAGCAGGTGCATCAAAGCAAAAGTCACATCACAGCAAACAATGCAATATGCAGTAGGGGTGGGAGGTAAAGTCAGTCCCAGGAGAGCAGAGAGCCCACTACTAAGAAAAGCTGCAGCTCAACACTTAGGTGGTTGCTCATGAATTGTAAAATAATAAGTACAGACAAAAGAAAAGAGTGCTTAAATTTTTATCATCAATTTCCTTGGAAAAGGACATCTATGTATACATATGAAAGAAATTTGTAGGAAGAAGTATTTACTGAGAAGGTTGAAATAAGGAATATCTAGAAACATCTACGTAAGTACAGACATACCCAGCTACGTTTGTCTATATATAGACAGTACAGAACCATGGTATAAAACCTATCCATTTTCTGAAATCAGTTTTAAGGACTAAATGGAAAAGCTTGGAGAGATATTTTGTTCCCACAAATGCCCGAGGCTAAGTATCTGGACTGCTGGTAAACCATCAGGACACATGGCATGTGTGGTGTCTGGAGCCACAGAGGTTACTAAACCCTAGGACTGTTTACATGGCACACCAGCCACTTGCTGTGACAGTAAGCATAGACTATTTGTCCTCACTTTACCTAGTGGAGCTGCTACGAACCGCCAGCACATGCCCTTGCCAGTGTGGACACTTCCAGTTAGGAGTAGCAAGACTATGGTAAGGGCACAAATTCTACTTCAGGTATGTAGTAGATACACTTCCCCCTTACCTCCAGATAATCCAGTTAAGACTTTTCATATTAGATGTAAAAAGAACTATGAGAAACTGAAATGTTTAAATTGTTCAAGTTAGAAGTTTCAAGTGTCTAAGGGATACTACAGTATAAAGGTGTCTTTGGTGAAGACCCAGTGAAGAGCTGAAATCACTTTTCCATCAGTAGTAGTAAAGCCCTCGAATCCTTCGATGTCAGCAAAAACCACATGGGACTTAAGTTTATTGCAGAAAGAAGGTGATGCCCTCCCTTATCTTTCTGAGATGGGAAGGGAACTAAAATAAGTCCTCAAAAGTCCGTGGGCCCATCCCACCATATGTGAGATGACCTGGGCTGTCTGAATGCCACTCATTGTACCAAGAACCAAGAGGATTGAAATGAAAAGCAACTAAGCAATCTATAGATATTAATTTGAAAATTATAGGAAAGTTAAGAAAAAGATTTAAAAACAACTGAAGATAATCCACCAATTTTGTACTCCCATAATGAAAGATAAAATCAACAATGCACAAAACAATTGATGAACAATTAGAGAAACTGGATTTTTAATAGACTGATAAGCATCTAAAACTACACAGTCATTGTGGGAATGGGTCTGCAGCCTGGTACAAATTAAACAATTAACAGCATATGGCCTGGCAGTCATACTTCCGGGAAACTCTCCTTTGGGAAATGAAAACTTATGACTACAGAAATGCATACCTATGTATATAGCAGCTCAAAATTAGAATAAACAAAATCTTTTACAAAAATGTGAATAGTTAGCAAACATTTAGTACATATAGAATTTGAACTACTTCATAGCAGTAACGAGGAGCGATGATATGTGTGTTATTTTGTTCTGGTCTTTTGAGCACAATGGCAAAAACAATCTCTAGTGGACCAGCACTGTATGGCTGCATGCAATACCATTCTTCTAATGACAAAATGACACAAGGATAACCAGACTTTGGCATGGTAGGTGGAAGCAGCTGGGCATTCCTGTCAGTGAGAGAAGGAGACTGGGCGTGCTAGAGTATGTCTGTATTTCCACCGCAGCAACAGTTAAAAAGATTCGCGAAAATGTGAAAAAGTTGCCCAAGACGCTACGTACATTGATTGTGTCTTAGTAGGATTGTACCAATGGTACAATCGTCTTGGTACACAATGTGTGTGGGGTATTGTGTAATTTTTCATGACTGTTTTCACTTGACATTATAATGTACCATGAGTACCAAAGACACAGCCCATGAGGGTTGCTTGGTGACACAGTAACACAGTTCTCTGTACTGTAATAACATCTTTGTAAGACTCTAAATTATTTCAAAATAAATATGTATTTTATTTTAGTGTTCTATTGCTGTAAAGAGACAACTCATAGACAGGAAAACCTTTAATTGGGGCTGGCTTACAATTTCATAGCTTTAGTCCATTATTGTCATTGCAGGAAACTTGGAGCAAGGTTATTGTACTTTTACCTCAAAAAGTTCCCACCTAGTTGTAAATCAGAGAGTTCTACTCTCTAGAGGCTATTGTCAACAGGTGTGGCTAGTTGCCAGACCTCCTGCTCCTGAAATAGGGAAGTAGTTGGTTCCTACCTAAAACAAAAGTCTAAGGATCCAACTAAGTTGCCATTCCCTTTATAGAAATAACTTGGCAAGGTTCCAGTGCATCTATCTCCAGTAATAGCTACGTCTATTCTCAGTGACTTTGCCTTCTTTCTCCCAGCATTCAGTTTAGTTTTCCTGTCAAGCTCTACTCTGCCCGATCACAAATCAAGGCAGCATCTTTATTCATTAATCAATAAAAACAATACATATACAGAAGGACTTCCCATGTTATCTCCCCCTTTCTATCTAAATAAGAAGGAAGGTTTTAACTTTAACATAGTAAAATTACATACAACAAAAGAGTTATCAAGCAAAAATTATAGTTACAATATTAATATCTACTTTATCTTTTATCATAACTTAGGAAAACTATAACTATTATTCAACTCCATCAAAGACTCCAGAGGATATAATATTACTCAAGTAAACAGGAAATGCATTGTAATTAACTTCCAAAACTCTAGAATTGACAGAGGCATCTTTCTGCTTAGACAGTCATCCAAAGTTCTTCTGTATTGTTGTAGGAACCCATTTCCATCCTACTGAACCTTAGTATCTGGCAGACTTTTCCATGAAGCAGGAAATTTCAAAGACAGTTCAGTCACTCTCTCCTATGCCATGCAGATGTCTCGCAGACTCTTTCATGAATCAGGAACCCCAAAGGTCTGTCTCACCTTCTTTAGGCAAGTTCAGAATCATTTTTCTGTGGGTCCTGAAAGTCCAGTTATGCAGTTTAGGCAAGAGCAGTTTCTTGCCGAAATGGTTAACAAACTCCACGGGAAGCCTTTTTGACGCCCATCATCCTCTTGAAGTAAATTGGTGCTGCCAGGAGCAGATGTGTTTCACTGTCATGAAAAGTCCTAAGTTCTTAAAACATTTTAAATGCCATATTCTGTAGTTTTTTGAAAGATTTAAAGAATATCTATACATCTGAAATACATCTCTGTACATCTAGAGAACCTAACGAATATGACTACAAGCTTGACTATTAAAAATGACTATTAGCCTGTCTTTCTTAATTATCCATTACACAAACACAATACCTTAACCAAGAACATATATATATATATATATATATATATATATGAATTGATCTTAAATTTGTATCAATAAACCAAGATTCATACCAATGCAAATCTCTATAGCATATCTTCTTTTCAATGTAAACAAATTTTTATAAACAATATTTGGGAATTTGGGCATAGTTCCTGCCAAACTGCTTCCTCATTTTTGATTGGCAAAGTAATTTTTTGGGGGTGTTCACAGCAACCTCTTTGGAGGTCTTGGTCCATCAAATAGTCTGGAAGCAATCCACAAGAACTCATCCTCTGTTGAAACAAAAGAACCTCTTTCAAAGCAACAAATCCTTAGACAGAAATTTTGAAGTCAAAACGCCTTTAAAGCATATATGTTGGTTTAGTTTAGCAGTTCATAGAATGAAATGTCTCTCTGTACTTAGCTCTTTCACAGTCAAAAAGTTCAAAGAAAACACAATAATATACATAACCCAGACTCTTTCTGCATATTCCATGTTTATGTGGCTTGTTTTTCTTACTCTATTACTTTTTCTACAAGCTCACTCTTTAAAGACTTTGTTTTATTTTTTAAAAACCACTTACTTCTTTTTATAATGATCTATATTCTTTTTCTTCTCTCTCCTAAGCCTACATGCATTATCCAACACTGTGACCCATTTAGATGTCTTTGTTCTTAATCTCAATCTGTCATTATTGCATATCTGTAATCCTTTTCTGACCAGGATCGCTTTTTAAAATGCAAAGCAGCATGGCTAGGACTAACATTGCTTTGCCTTCTGGCTCTGCGCAGTCCACCATGGCAGAAGTCCATTCACTGCCTCTGAGGCTGCCAGGTGGGAGCCATGCTCATCACTTCAACTCTGGTAATCAGTTGGACCATGCTGCCACCAAGTAATTTGCAGCACACTGCCCACAAACCGCATTCAAGTGCTTGGTCTCCTGAAAGAGCCAGAGTTCGTGCTGGTAGCATGAACCAGGAAACTGCTGTTTCTTAAAGAAATTGCACAGTTTTTACTGCTCCTCTCTCAAAGGAGCCACAGTGTCCCTACTTGCTGGGAGCAAATTGAGAAAAAATTGTAGCTAACAAGAAAGTGTGCTAAACTCTGTTTATTTTGTGTCTAGAAATTTAACCAAGCTCTCTCAGGTTTTACATGGATATAGTTGGCCACATTGATGCCAATCTGTTTATTCTTTCCTGGCCTCCCAGACCAGAAATAATCACACAGAAACATATAGTATATAGAATTAAATCATTGCTTAGCCAGTCACTGAAGCACATTGACAGCTAGCTCTTATTCTTAAATTAACCCATTTCAATTATTCTATACTTTACCATGGAGCTTATGGTTTACTGGCAAGGTTCCATTTTTTCTGTCTACAGTGGTGGCTACGTGGCTTCTCACTGACTCGACCTTCTTTCTCCAATCATTCAGTTTCGTTTTCCTGTCTAACTCCACTCTGCCCTATCACAGACTAAAATGCTTCTATATTTATTAACCAATAAAAGCAAAACATATATAGAAGGAAGCATCTCAAAAAAAAAGAAAAAGCCCAGAGCCGGATGGTTTTAGTGCAGAATTCTACCAGAACTTCAAAGGAGAGTTAATACCTGTATTCCTCAATTTCATCCACATAAAAGAAACAGAAGGAACATTGCCAAACTCTTTTTATGAGGCTACAGTTTCATGAAACCAAAACCACACAAAGATTTAAACAAGGAAGAGAATTACAGACCATTCTCATTCATAACAGAGATGAGAACAAACTCAATAAAATACTGGCAAACCAAGCCGGGCGATGGTGGCGCATGCCTTTAATCCCAGCACTCGGGAGACAGAGGCAGGCGGATTTATCTGAGTTCGAGACCAGCCTGGACTACAGAGCGAGTTCCAGGAAAGGCTCCAAAGCCACAGAGAAACCCTGTCTCGAAAAACCAAAAAAAAAAAAAAAAAAAAAAGAAAGAAATATTGCAAACCAAATCCAAGAACACATCAAAAATTATTTACCATGATCAAGTCAGTTTCATCTCAGAGATGCAGGGATGGTTCAATACGCAAAGATCTATTAATGTATTCAATATATAAATAAACTGAAAGTAAAAAACGTATTATTATCTCATTAGAAACTGAAAAGGCATTGAACAAAATCCAACATCTCTTAATGATAAAAGATGATAAAAGTCTTGAAGAGTTCAGGGATACAAGAAACATATCTAAACATAATAAAAACAATATACAGCAAGCTGATAACCAACATCAATTAAATGGAGAGAAACTCAAAGCAATTCCACTGAAATCAGGAACAAGACAGGCTGTACATTCTCTCCATCTGTTCAACATAGTTCTTGAAGTCTTAACTAGAGCAGTAAGACAACATAAGGAGATCAAGGGGATACAAATTGTAATGGAAGAATTCAAACTTCTGCTATTTGCAGATATGTTAGTATATATAAGTGACCCCCAAAACTCTAGCAAAGAATTCCTACAGCTGGTAAATACCTTCAGTAATGTGTCAGGATATAAGATCAACTCAAAAAAATCAGTAGCTTTCCTATATACTAATGACAAAGAAACTGAGAAAGAAAGAAGAGAAACATCACCCTTCACAATAACCACAAATAACATAAAATATCTTGTGGTAACACTAACCAAAGAAGTCAAAGACCTGTTTGACAAGAACTTTAAGTCTTTGAAGAAAAAATTGGAGATCCAGAAAATGAAAAGGTTTCCTATGGTCTTGTCTAGGTAGGATCAACATAATAAAATTGGCAATCCTACCAAAAGCAATCTATAGATTCCATTCAATCCCCATCAAAAGCCCAACACAATTCTTCGCAGACCTTGAAAGGACAAAATTCAAATTAATATGGAAAAAAACCAGGATAGCCAGAATAATTCTTCACAATAAAGGAACTTCTGCAGGCATCACCATCCCTGACATCAAATGCTCTTATAGAGCTACAGTAATGAAAACAGCCTGGTATTGGCATAAAAACAGATAGGTTGAGCAATGGAATCAAGTCAAAGACCTGGATATTAAGCCATACACCTATGAACACCTCACTTTTGGCAAAGAAGCTAAAATTATACAATGGAAAAAATAAAGTATCTTCAACAAATGTTACTGTAATAACTGTATGTCAACCTGCAGAAGAATGCAAATAGATCCATATCTATCACCACGCATAAAACTCAAGTCGAAATGGATTAAAGACCTCAATATAAATCTGAACACACTGAACCTGATAGAAGAGAAAGTAGGAAGTAGCCTTCAATGCATGGGCACAGGAGACCACTTCCTGAATATAACCCCAGTAGCACAGACAATAGGAGTAAGAATAAATAAATGAGACCTCCTGAAAATGAGAAGCTTCTGTAAAGCAAAGGACACCGTCATTAAGACAAAAAGGCAGCCTACTGAATGGGAAAATATCTTCACCAACCCCACATCACATAGAGGACTAATCTCCAAAATATATAAAAAACTCAAGAAATTAGACATCAAATTTCCAAATAATCCAATTATAAAAGTAGGGCACAGATCTAAGCAGAGAATTCTTGACAGAAAAATCTCAAATGCCTGAAAGACACTTAAGGAAATGTTCAATATCCTTAACCATCAGGGGAATGCAAATCAAAATGACTCTGAGACACCATCTTACACCTCTCAGAATGGCTAAGATGAAAAACACCATGGAGAGCTTTTGCTAGAATGGATGCAGAGTAAGGGGAACACTCCTCCGTTGCTGGTGGGAATGCAAAGCTGTACAACCACTTTGGAAAACACTATGACGGTTTCTCAGAAAATTGGGAATCAACCTACCTCGGGAGCCAGCAATATCACTCTTGGTCATATACCCAAATAGTGCTCCATCGCAAGGTAATTTGTTCAACTATGTTTATAGCAGCATTATTTGTAATAACCAGAACATGGAAACAGCCTAGATATCCCTCAATTGAAGAATGGATAACAAAAATATGGTTCATTTATACAATGGTAAAAAAAAACAATGACATCTTGAAAGTGGCATGCAAATGGATGAAACTAGAAAAAAAACCATCCTGAGGGAGGTAACCCAAACCCAGAAAGATGAACTTGGTATGTATTTACTCATAGGTGGACATTAGCTGTAAAGCAAAGGTCCTTGACCCCAAAGAAGCTAAGTAACAAGGAAAACCCTAAGAGAAATATACATAGATTCCCCTGGGAAAGGGAAATAGACCATATCTTTTGAGAAAATTGGTAATGGGGGAGAAGAAGGGAGGGTGGAAGTGGAGGAGAAGGGTAGAAGGGGAGGGGGGAGAACTTGAGGGAACAGGATGGTCGAGATGGGCAAAAGACAGAGACAGAGAGAAAGGAAGGAGATATCTTAATTGAGGGAGCCATGATGGGGCTAGAAAGAAATCTGACACTAGAGGAATTCCCAGGAATCCACAAGGATGACCTCAGTTAAGACCCTAAGCAATAGTGGTGAGGATACCTGAACTGGCCTTACCCTGTAGTAAGATTGATGACTATCTGACTACATAGAACCTTCATCCAACAACTTATAGAAACAGAGGCAGAGACCCTGACAGCATATCAATGGGCTGAGATACCAAAGGTCAGTTGAAGAGTGGGAAGAATGAGAATATGAGCAAAAAGTTCAAGACCATGATGGGTTCACGCACTGAAAGAGTTTACTTTAGTTAGTGGGAGCTCACCAACTCCATGCTGGAAGGAGCCAGCATACAACCAGGTTAAACCCTCTGAATGTGGGTGACAGTTATATGGCTGGGGAAGACTGTGGGGCCACTGGCAGTGGTACCAGGATTTATCCCTACTGCTTGTACTGGTTTTTTGGAACCCTTTCTCTTTGGTTTCTTACTCAGCCTAGATATGGTAAGGAGGGCCTTGGACCTGGCTCAGAGCAATGTGCCTTCCTCTCTCTTAGCAGTTGGTGGGGTGGAATGGGGAGAAAGTAGAGGGAATTGAAGAAGGGGAAGGAGTATGAACTGGGATTCGAAAGTAAAATGAAAACAAAGTTTTTCTTTTTTAAAAAAATTAAAAATAGGCATGATAATGAAAGCCTATAATTATAAACATAGACAAGATTTATACTTTTGTCTTTAATACAGTGGATAATTTTTATTATTTGTGAGCTATTTATTAGCTTGGTTTTCTTTGATGTGTGTGTGTGTGTGTGTGTGTGTGTGTGTGTGTGTGTGTGTGATTTGCCTTTGGCTCTTGAATTAGTCACCATTCCTCTTTATTTAGATAACCAAGAAGTAAAAGTAAAATACAACGTGAATGCTCACATTTATAATTTTGAAATAAAAACTTCAAAATAAAGTTAAATAACTCAACCTCACCCAATAACTATTAACTGCCAATAGCTTTTACAAATTAGCTGAACCCCATGAGCCCCTCCCCAGTCCATGCAGAACACTGACTGGCCTTGTCTATACCGAACATGTACAGGCGTATGCATGTGTTTTGAGCTCATGAATGCTGTTGTCCTATTATGCTTAGAAAACAGCACTTCACAATGCTCCTTCCCATTCTTTGGCTCTTAGATTCTTTCAGTCCCCTTTTCTACAATGGTCCTGGAGTTTTGGAAGGGATGATATGAATATTTTATTGAGGTCTAAATGTGCAACAGTCATTTATTCTTAGGTCTTTGGCTGTAAACAAGTCTTTGCACTAATGTAAGCTGCAGATGAGATAGATTCCCTGCTGAAGTAGATAGCTCCATTACAATAGAATATTTGTACACTGTGGAAAGGTGCGTTGCTGTGATTGGTTTAATAAAGAGAGGAATGGTCCATAGCTAGGCATATGATATTGAATAGGCAGAATTTCTGAGGAGAGAGAGAAAGAGGAAGTAGAATCTAGAGCTTCAGAGAGCAGAATATATAGTATGGAGATGAGGTAATGAGTGTCACATGACAGAATATAAATTTGAAGATATGGGCTAGTTAAGTTATAAGAAGCAGTTGAAAACAAGTCTAAACAAAGGTCAAATTTTCATAATTAATAATAAGTCTCTGGAATGTTTACTTTGGTGGGATGAGCCAAACATAGTCTAACAAGAAAGCTAGCTACATTTTACAACATGGCTATCTTGGTTATACTCAGTGGATCACAAAATATAAATAAATACAAACTAAAAGAAATAATAGGAGGAAGGGGAAATGTTGGGAAGAAAGAGGTGAATAGAATGAGGTGATGTGGAGGTGTAGAAATGACCATAATATATTATATACGTGTGAAGGCGTAAGTCACAAACAATGCCACACCAATTTGGGGTTATGATTATTAGGGTGGTATTTATTTAAAGGGGAAAAAACTTACAGATCACTGTCCCAGGCAACAGCCCTCTACGCAACCAGGAAAGGAGTCTAGTCGCCAGCGGAGCAGGAAGTGAAGAGAGAGAGGAGAGGGAAGTGGCTGCTTTTTTAAAGGGAGAGAAACCATGCCCCAATAGGCTGGTACCTCAGCGGTGATAGCTGGAGGAGTGGGAGGACCTCCCGCAACATACGTGTTTTGAAATTGTCAAAGAATATTAATAACCTTTTAAAATGTGAAAGCTGGGAAGTATTCTTGAATCCTTGGTTGAGGGGGACTTTCCTCCACCAATGCAATAAGCCACATTCAGATGAATTAATAAGGCAATGTTGCAATAAAATGAGCAAAGCAACTCCCTGGTGACGCTCAGAAAGGCAGGAGGGAAATCATGTGTCAGGTCTAGGGTTCAGGTGTTAAAGACCCTGTAGGCATGGTCTTGAGCATCTCAGGGAGTGGGAAGACCCATTTTTAGTCTTCCTGAGGGGTGGGATATGGAGAGGGAGGAGGAGGGCAAGGAAGAAATTTTGTTCACCTAAACAAAAAATTCACAGATGTTTGATAGAGCTTCACATTCTATTTCACTTGTTATCTGATAGAATAAGGAAACAAAAAGTCTGGATAATGAGATTGATAACATTAGATTCATATTCAAACATCATTTACTGAGAAATAATAATGAGATTGCTTTTGTATTGAACTCATCATATAAAAATAAACAAATAATTCTCACACAATACATGTGAAGCTCTTCTACTAGAACCTCAATTTTAAAGAAAAAGAAACAAATGTAGAAAGGAGAAACAAAGGCTAAATATTTTCCATGTATAAAAATGTGATATTTCTGGAATTGTATGAATTAAATTTCCCAGAATAAAATCACATCTTACTCAAGTGAGCCTTCTGCAAAGCTTACTAAGTGATTATAATTTCAGTGATTCTGGACAGCATGGAATGTTACAAAACCAGAAATTAATCACGATTCATCTCTTGGGCTATCTTAGCATCTATTTCTCAATGTGACCATTCCACAATTCTTTGAAATATTCAAGCGTATGCCTAGTCTTCACAAGCCGAGAAGCTAAACAATGTTCTCAGATAACATCTGAGGCCTACAACTGAGATTTTTCTCGCTTTGTTGCAATTCATCTACCCAATGATTTTTTCATCAATGTTTCTGAAAACTGTGTTGATTTATGATTCTCTTTGTTATAAATCTTCATGAAACAATTACAAAATTGGAACGTGGCATTTGAGGAAACCTGAATCTGTATTCTGGTCAAAGTCACTCATATTTGGCTCCAGAAGAAATTGTCTCTTATCCTCAGTAGAATGAGTGATGTGGAATTCCCCTCTGTATGCTGTGAATTTCATTGGTTAATAAAGAAACTGCTTTGGGCCTATAGCAGAGCTATAGGGAAAAGAGCTAGGCAGGGAAAACTAAACAAAATGCTCAGAGAAAGGAGGTAGAGTCGGAGAGAAGCCATGTAGCCCTGCCAGAGCCAGAGGGAACTTTAACCGGTAAGCCACAGCCACGTGGTAATACACAGATTAATAAAAATGGGTTAAATAAATATGTAAGAGTTAGACAATAAGAAGCTAGAGCTAATAAGCCAAGCAGTGATTTAATTGGTACAGTTTCTGTGTGATTATTTTGGGGCTGAGCAGCCAGGAACAACCAAGCTGCCCTTCCTCCAACAAATGAGAATTTTAACTTTCTCAGGGACGGTAGTGATTCTTGGAATATGTTTGGTTGCATGCTCATGTAAATGTCAAATGTTTATATTATTCACAATACAGTTGTTATAATTCATAGAGACTGATTTGGTCTGCTGGACATGGAAATCTGCTATTTCATATTTAAACCGGAAAATGATAAAAGTATATGCTTCCTTAGATTTGATAAATGATTTAGTCATAAAAAGGAGTTCCATAAATACCATGTTGTCTGTCTCTGTGCACAATGACCTGGCTTTAATACCTCTCTGCAAATTTATGTGGATTTCTTTGTAGTTGGAGATGGCTTGTTTCAATTTTCAGGTTAACTGTGGATTGCTTTTTCATTTTGGATTGGTCTGTTAAAATCACCCCTAGACATTCCTCTAAACTTTAGAGTGTGCAATACGTCCATTACATCTGAAGCCTCCTTTCAGGCCATTTCTATTTCCTTTACCTCTGCACACTCCCTAGGCTTTCTTTAAGTTCTGAATTAAGACCATCCTACAAGCTTTAATTTAAAGTCAAACTTGTATTTGATTAAGTTTAACAATGAATTTTCTTTAGCAAAAAAGATAACCTGTGAAAGTAGTTTAAAAAGCTAGACGGAATTTAGTATAATGTATCATTGCTGACATTTGATAGAAATAGAAGTTCAATAGAAAAAGTACTTGAAGTTCTTTTGATAAAGATTGATGAAAAATGTAAAATGAAGAGTTTGGAAGGTTATTTATAAAGAATGAATTGTACAAAATGACTCTCAAAATATGCAACTATTCATTCATATCAACTGAGTGGTTAGTTTTCTTAAGAAATATAAAACAATACAATTTGTAGCTTTAAAATATAATAAGTTTAATTCTTATGACTTTTAAAGTACAGATACAAATATTTTTGTCAGGTAATGTATTGAATGTCTATAATCCCCATACATGTGGAGGTAGGAAGAGCAGGAGTTCATGGAAAACCTGGGATACAAGAGCTATATAAGACACCCTCAAAAACAAACAAAAATACATCATCCTTGTTGGGCATATAGCTCACTGATAACAGTATTTTCCCAGGTACAAACTTTACAAAAAGAAACATGCGCACATACATACACACAACATTATCTAATCATCAGGTAAATGAAATACACAGGGTATCAAGTAAATTTTAAGGAATCTCTAGTTTCCAAAAAAATTAATTAGAGTATCAGGAACTGAGCTCATCTTATGAAAAAAATATTGAAATTGTTGAAAAAAATAATGATGTATCATTTCAGTAAGCATCAGCTCTCAAAAGATGTAGGGGATCACAAGCATTCACTACCTTAGCTGACACAAATACTTAAGTGTGTGATTTCTAAAATAACTATACATGGAAAATAATGATTAACTAAGATATCTTGGTTCTAAATCATAATTTTAAAGCATCTGAAAATTATATTTGTAAAAGTGGTTTGCAACAAGACATGAAAAACAGATTTGTTTGTGAGAATCTAACTTCATCCTAGTCTCATTTGGATGTTTTAAATATACAAAAGGAAGCTAATTTAAAATAATCAGATATATGAAGAATAAATATTCATATAGGCATATAATTCATATTCATATAACAGGGTCTGAAATAGCTATCAAAAAATCCAACATGAAGTAGTAGTAGAGTATTGGTATGTCAAAGCAACAGCAAATAAAACAACTCAAGCATGCATGTTTTCAAGTATAGAAAGCTTAGAATGGCCAAACAAACAACTTTAAAAAAAAATAGTTGAAATACTCTACTCTAAAAAAAACATAGAAAATATACTTTTCAATTTCTTTCTGCTATCCTAGATAAATTCAATTTTTATTTTGATTAAGTTAAAGTAGTGTGATCTAATTTCTATAGTGCCCCTAGCAGATTGGTTTAAATGTTAACAGAGAGGAAGAGATTATTAGTGATATTGCAAAGAAACTATCAAAGTACTCCATGGTAGAAAGAAAGGTTTATTGGGGATCAAACTGCCAAGGCCATCTCTGAGGTAGTGGGGCAAAGAGAAGAGTAAAATGGGAGAAAGGTGAACAGTGTGTGTGTGTGTGTGTGTGTGTGTGTGTGTGTGTGTGTGACAGTCAGCAGGATGGGGATCTTTGTTTATACTAGCTGTTACACTGGGCGCCTTTTTCTTTAACCTTTGTGGGAAGATTAACGGGAGTTCCCAGAGGATTAAGGATGTTTCTTGGCAAACAGGAACCTGCCTCAAGAGGTCTGCTTTTCTGGTAAACAGAAACCTCCCTTTAGACTTGTTGACCTGATAACAGTTTTATTTTCTGGTAAACAGAAACCTCCCTTTAGACTTGTTGACCTGATAGCAATTCTATCTATCTGGCCAAAGTCCTGCTGTTTAGGACATTGTCACCATCCACTGCCACTTTCTTTTCCTTGAGGGCAGGCAAGGATTAGGGGCCTTTGACCTAACAGAAATGACATTAAAATAGTAAGAGAGCAACTTGGAATGATTTTTTCCTAGTTCCATCCATTTGTCTTCAAATTTCATGATGCCATTGTTTTTTAACAGCTGAGTAATACTCCACTGTAAATGTACCACATTTTCTTTATCCATTCTTCAGTTTGCTATGCCCAAGTTAATTATTCCCCAAACAAACTCCATGGGATTGGATTCTAATGTAAAAGCACAAGAGATTTTTTTTTTTTAATATTCAAACTATAGTCTGAACTTCACCTCCACCATGACAACACAGTGGGTAAGGGAAGAGCAGCCCCAAGTCGGGGAAAGGAAGAACTTTTAAAAGCGGAAACACCATAAACAGGGAAGTTCATGTCTTGTCATCTTGGGATTGGGTAAGTTATTTTCTGAAATCATGGGTCAGTTTGGGGGTACAAAAGTTCTTAAAATGTACCATTAATAACTGACAATGTATCTTCAAAGACAGTATGTCTTCTAGGAAATTCTGGATCTACCTAGCCTCTTACTTGACTATGTTTATTCAAATTCAGCCTCCATTCATTATATGGTTTAAGATGAAACCCCTTCTTTAAAATGGAGTTTGCAAAGTTAGGTCCTCACAAGTCAAGAAGAATCTAGGTTGCTTCCAGTTTCTGGCTAATAAAATAACATTGCTAGAAATATAGTTGAGCAAGTGTTGCAGTATGATTGACTATCTTTTGGATATATGTCCAAGAGTGATATAGCTTGATTTTGAGGTTTATTGATTCCCAGTATTCTGAGAAACCTCCATATTGATTTCCAAAGTGACCAAACAGTTTATACTCTGATCAGAAATGGAGGAAGATTGTCCTTCTCTACATCCTCTCCAGCATAAGTCATTGTTTGTGTTTATGATCTTAGCCATTCTGACAGGTGTAAAACAGAATCTCAGAGTCAAGGACATTTGAAGGCATATAGATAGAATGAGGAAAAAACATTCTGAGTGAGGTAACCAAGACCCAGAAAGAGAACTATAATATGTACTCACTCATAAGATGATACGAGCTGTAAGTAAAACATAGCCATGCTACAAGCTACAGGCCCAGAGAGGCTGGGTAACAAGGAAGGATGCATGAATCTCTCTGTAAATGGGAAATAGAAGAGATCTTCTGGGTGGACTGGGGGCAGGTAGGGGTAAGAACTTGAGCGATTGAATTAGGGGTTGGATGAAGGGGGTAGTATTGTTTGGTTGTCATGTATTGACTGTGATAATTATTGTATCTTTATCAATTTTAATAGATACCTGTACTATTTATAAAAATCTTGGCTGTCAATTTTATACTTTCAGGTGCTGAAATCTATCATTCTATTCTTTCCTGTGCTTTAGGATTGCTGACATGATATTAGATGACAATCTAATACTTTGCCTTTGATTGACTTTTATCTGTTCTAGTTTTTAATGTTTTTTGACATCTTCATAATAATACATTGTGGAGATATTCTTCTCTGGTCTGGTTTACTTGAACTTCTAAATGCCTCTTGTGTTTGAATATTAATTTCATTCTCTACATTTGAGAACATTTCTGCTAGAATTTCTTTGTACAAATTATCTAATTTTTAGTCTTTATTTCCAGTTCTCTTTCACCTTGAGGCTGTTTAGGTTTGTTTTCAAGTGTATCCCAGAATTCTTAGATATTTACTGGTCATGTTCACTAAATGTCACTTTGATGCGTCTATACCAGTGGTTCACAGCCTTCCTAATCAGAAGGCTAAAAACCTTAATACAGTTCTTCATGTTGTTGTAACCTCTCAACCATAAAACTATTTTGTTTCTACTTTATAAGTATAATTTCTCTACAGTTGTAAATCACAACATAAATATTTTTGAAGGTAGATGTTTGCCAAAAGGGTCATGATGCACAGGTTGAGAACCTCTAGACTCTATACTTTTGCCTTACATCCTTGATATTCAACATTATGCCATATCCTGTATCTCAATGTGCCTTTTCTTTGCATGTTTTAAAATCTTGTTTGATTCCTCTATTTGCAGAATACTTGTTCACAGTCTTAGTTACTAAATTTTTCTTCCTTGTTTTTGACTGTCTTCTAATGACTCTTTAAGCATCTTAGTAACATTCTTGTCAAGATCTTAATTCATTCACCTGCACATTTGAGTATTTTAGATGGTAATTGATCTTTTTTTGAAAGATTTGAATATTTCTGTCTTCTCAGTCATCTCATTATTTTGGGTTTCTAACAATGAGAAGTAGTAAGATTATGGATTGGTACTTTCTAAAAGTTGAAAAGAGAAGGAAAAGGCTGTGAAAGGGCTCATCATAGATGCAAAATGACAACAAGCACAAGCTATAGTGTGCTCTTGCACAGGAGAATGACCACATATAAGAACTGCCTTCAGTGTCATATGCAGAATGGGGCCAGCAATATAGATCAGCGGGAAAGGCACCCGTCACCAAATCTGAAAACTTGAGTTCAATCCTCCCCCCTTCACTGGATTGTTTTCTAACTCTGTAATTTATGCAAGTGCTCCATGGCATAAGGCCTCCACTATAAGCATACAAATTAAACGAATAAAAAATGTATTTTTACATTACATTGATAATATGAAGAAAGTTACAAAAAAAGATCTTAAATATTTGTAAATCAAAAAGATAATGCTTTAAAGGAGATGAATATGTTTCACCTGATTAAATACTATATAATACATGTATTGAACTAGCACATATTACATCATTAATGTTTTAAATAGTACAATTTAGTTAAAACTTCAGTGATAAAGTATGCAAATTGACAGTTACAGAGAATTAAAACATGCTTTGCTACCACTATATTTAAGCTTCATCATTATTTTTGTTTAGTTAAACAACAAAACTTGCCAAAAAACTGTTGAAAAAATTAAAACATGTAATCATTATATATGTTGCTGAAAATATATAAAATAGCTCAGATTCTGATGTTTCTGGTCATAATAATAGCAACATCTTGAGAAACATTTACAAATATTGAAGAACAAATAAGTAGTTCATAACATAATTATGCAGATTCTATGAAGCAATTAACCAAGATTATAAGACAATTATATTCAACAACAGCAGTAATTCTCACTAACACAATATTGAAAAACATAATCCAGATGTGAAGGGATATGTGATGTAGTATTCTTTTAAAAGTTTAAAAACTGTCAAAACAATTTCTTTTTATACATTATTAATTTTTGAATTCAGGGTAGTAAACAATCCTAGAGGAAAGAGAAATGGAGTTTGTAACAGCAGAGGAAGAGGCAAGGGCTCAAACGATGTGGCAGTGTAGTTCTATTAGGTAATGGGAAACTGGTTGTAGGTATTTTATAGAGAGATATTTCTAAATATAATGTTATGTGTAAATATGAATAAATCGAAATGTAATTTAATTTCTCTCTGCCTGTTGGATCAGGATGTAAAGCTCTCAGCTATGGCCTTATCACCATGGCTACCTGCTTTCTGCCATGATGATCATGAACTACCCTCTGAAACTATATACAAGCTCCAGTTATTGTTTCCTCTTGTAAGAGTTCTCTTGGTCGAGGTATCTCTCCATAGTAACAAAACAATAGCTAAGACATAGTTAAATACACATATATAATAACTCACATAAGCCTATGTAGGAAGTATGACATAGGGAAGAACATTTTTCAAATTAAAAGCAACAATTCTTGAAAGTTCCAAAGAAATCCATAGCCTTGACTTCCTTTTAAGTTGAAGAATCTGGTTATGAAAAGACTCATAAATTTTGTCACTCTTATTCTAAAACATTTGGTTGTTTCTTTAGCTTTATTATCAATTATGCTATTTTAAAATTAAGTTTATAGTACTCTATTAATACCAACGATATGCATAGTTTTTGGATATTGCTGTGTGACAATCCTTCTGTACACTGTGAATATGTTTTACTCTCATTTGTTAAACACAAAGCTGATTTGGTCTTTAACGTGGCAGGACAAGGCTAGGTGGGAAAGCCAAACTGAAAATATAGAAAGGGAAAAGGTGGAGTCAGGGAGTTGCAAGCCAGCTGCCAGAGGAGTGAAACATGCTTAAGGACAAGTAAAGTCTCAAACCATGTGGCAAAACACAGACTAATAGAAATGGGTTAGTTTAAGTTGTAAGAGTTAGTTGACAATAATCCTGAGCTATAGGTTGATGATTTTATAATTTATATAAGCTTATGTGTGTTTATTTGAGAATGATGGTCAGGAAAAAAGAAAAACTCCACCTTCATCTACAGAATAGTTTGAAAATGTTTGTGAGAAATTATGTATTTTTAACTTTAGCATTATTTTAGAATTCTTGATTTATATTCATGAAGATTTCAATAAAAATAAAGACTAAATGTATATCATAAATATTTGAATGGCTATGCTAAAAACCATATACATATCACACACACATATATGTGTGTATGTGTGTGTGTATATATATATATATATATATAGTGTTGATGACCCTTATATCTTACTATATAAGATATAGTATCTTAATGTTTTCCAGATTGTACTAGCCAGCCTTTTGTCAATTTGACACAGACTAGAGCTATCTGAAAAGATAGAATCTCAATTGAGACAATCTCTTCATAAGATACAAAAATATTATATTCTCCTAACTAGTGATTGATGGGGAGTTCCCAGTCTGTTGTGGGTGGTGCCATCCCTGGGTTTGTACTGAGTTCTGTAAGAAATCAAGTTAAACAAGCCAAGGGAAGAAGCCAGTAAGAAGGCCCCATCCATGGCCTCTGCACTAACTCCTGCCTCTAGGTTCCTGCTCTGTTTGAGTTCCTGTCCTGATTTTATTCAATGGTAGACTACAATGTAGAAACATAAGTCAAATAAACTCTTTCTCCATAACTTGCTTTTTAGTCATGGCTTTTCAATACAACAATGGAAACTCATATTTTTAACTCACGGATTATCTAATGGTAAATTGTAACTATGTTAAAAAGCAAAGTATTTCATTATTAGTACAAAAGCCAAAGAAAAAAAACTATACTTGCTACATTTCAGGGTTTTTTTTTTTTCCTCACAATTTAAACCTGTAGAGAAGATATGTAGCATTAACTACATGAATCAGGTGGTTAGATAAAAAGACAAACGAGTCAAGTTTGACTCAGCTTTAAACTATGACCTTCATTTTTGCCAAGTAGGCCAAGCACATTCTAGATGCTGGATTCACAAGGACGGTGTTTTCCATCTTTGCATATTTAGATTTCGATTTGGTTTAAAACTACTTCATGTTCTGGCTTTGTGGGAGCCTAGCCAGTTTGGATGCTCACCTTCCTAGACCTGGATGGAGGGGGGAGGACCTTGGACTTTCCACAGGGCAGGGAACCCTGACTGCTCTTCAGACTGGAGAGGGAGGGGGAGAGAAGTGGGTGGAAGGGGAGAGGAGTGGGAGGAGAGGGAGGGAAATGGGAGGCTGGGAGGAGGGGGAAATTTTTTTTTTCAATAAAAAATAAATTAATTAATTAAAAAAATTACACATTGGGTATTTGGTGGGTGAAGTTATTATTGCTACTATATTGGCATTTTTAGTGATATGGTTAAGAAAGATGCAGAGAAATTTAGACATGCAATAAAACGCATCCCCAAGTAGTAAGACTTTGGCATATGATCCCAATGACTTCTGGGAATCAGGAAAATACTTTTCATTTCTGCTTTAGTGTTAAACTCGCACAGTCTCTCATGCTCTCTCTCTCTCTCTCTCTCTCTCTCTCTCTCTCTCTCTCTCACACACACACACACACACACACACACACACACATCATAAAAGCTTGAGGGGAAAGCTTCCACTTGGGTTCAGGGCTGTCACTCTTCTTTTCAAGCTTCAGAAGTGTCAGAGATTTCTTTGTCCCACAAGAGGCTTACTGGAACCACTGCACACTGTGTCAACTCCGGGCACAGCCTTTATCAGCACATCCTTTTGAAACTGTCATTGAACCGCAAGGACCTAAGGAGTGATAAGCATTAATAAAACTCTGTCCCTTTTATCCCTCTGCTGCTCAGATTTATTGCTGGATTCTTTATCTAAACTTGGGTTTTAAAGTCTAGACAAATGAAATTCTCGCCTTGAAAAGTACTGCTAAACCCAGCTTGTAGTGAGATGTGTCGGTTTCTTTAATCATTTATTATTTGAATTAATCAATATTTTCTTGTAAGTGACTCTGGGCTGAAATTGGAAAAAGTCAGCACCCAAGCATCCAATAGCAAGTGTTAGAAAATATCCTTTATGAAACACATAATAAAAAAGGTATTGATACATGCCTAAGTTGTATATTTTAAATTATTTTTAAAATTGTTTTATATGTGAATAATACATGTATATATACATATTTATAAGTTCACTAATATTAAGCAAAAATAAATGATAATGCTTAAATGGGTAGAAAAGTCTTTTAACTTATTTTGTTAAATGAGAAGTTCAATATAACTTTTTATTCTTTTCAATATCTCTGTTTAAACACCTTAAATATAATATATATATTTATAAGTGTGTATGTCCTTGGCTGTAGACCAAGCCTGGGTGTCTCTAGGCCACCCTGATTGGGATAGTTCCTTCTGTGGTACAGTCTTCAGGTACCAGTGGCCACATGTGGTGACTTAGACTCTTGACCTTACGGCCATGGCAATTGTTGGTAATAGGAGCCATGGACATCAACAAAGACAAGGCTGCAGCAGAACCATGGACCCAGACACGGCCCTTGACTACAGTCCAGGCCTAGATGACACCATGATCCCAGGTAGTAAGCAGACCTCCCACATCATCCTGTTCCTCACACGACCTTCACCTCTTCAGATCTGCCTCTCTCCACAGGACAAGAACCATTCTCTCTCTCTCTCTCTCTCTCTCTCTCTCTCTCTCTCTCTCTCTCTCTCCTCTTCTCTCTCCCCACCACATATTTCCTCATCATAATGGTACCTAACCACTAACAACCCCAGACAGGTATGTGTGTGTGTGTTCTGTGTGTGTTCTGTTTGTTTGTTTCTGTCTGTCTGTCTCCACTCACCTGGTCCTAATGGCACCCAGCTTTCCTTGGATTCTTCTCCCCTACCTAGGGCAAATGGTCCCAGGTAGGTATATGTGTGTTCATCTCTATCTGCCCATTCCTAATAACATCTTTATTTTTCAAACAATTTCTTCTTTAGTCCCATTCTTGTTCATTTTTGCGTGTGATTCAATATTTCTCTTCTCAATGCCTATTATGAATTTTTTTCAGTTTTCCTACTTACTACAAATGCCGAACTCCTTGAAGTCTTCTCTCTAAATCTACCAACTTCAAACTGCTTTGATAACATTATCAATGCCCTCCTTTTATATCACTTATATCTTCTGACCTCTGGGTTGGCCTTCAACTAAGTTAATCACACACAAAGAGACAATTTTATGTTTTTCTTGAGTTTAGTATAAAGTAAAACATATATTTATAGATTTGAATTGTAAAATAAATTTTATTCATTTTAGGGTATATATTAATTGCTGGATGGCTTTTATCTTTTTTTATAATTTTTTCCTCTTGTTTTTATTGAGAAAAGGAAAAAAAACAAGTTTCCGCCTCCTCCCAGCCTCCCATTTCCCTCCCCCTTCTCCCACCCTTCTCTCCCTCCTCCCACTGTTCTCCCCCTCCCCCCACTCCTCTCCCCTTCCCTCTCCAGTCCAAAGAGCAGTCAGGGTTCCCTGCCCTGTGGTAAGTCCTAGGTCCTGCCCCCTCCGTCCATATCTAGGAAAGTGAACATCCAAACTGGCTAGGCTGCCACAAAGCCAGCACATTAAGTAGGATCAAAACCCCGTGTCATTGTCTTTGGCTTCTCATCAGCCCTCATTGTTCGCCATGTTCAGAGAGTCCGGTTTTATCCCATGCTTTTTCAGTCACAGCCCAGCTGGCCTTGGTGAGCTCCCAATAGATCAGCTCCACTGTCTCAGTGGGTGGGTGCACCCCTCGTGGTCCCGACTTCTTTGCTCATGTTCTCCCTCCTTCTGTTCCTCATTGGGACCTTGGGTGCTCAGTCGAGTGCTTCAATGTGGGTCTCTGTCTCTATCTCCATCCATCACCAGATGAAGGCTCTATGGTGATATGCAAGATATTCGTCAGTATTGCTATAGGTTAGGGTCATTTCAGGTTCCCCATCCTCAGCTGCCCAAGGAACTAACTAGGGACATCGCCTTAATAACAAAATAAATTTATATTTTAATATAAACATATTAATTTTATATAAATATATACTTATATGAATATAAACATATTAATATAAATAATAAAAAATCTATTAAACTATCAGTAATATTAATATACAGCACTGATCCACTACCTCTAGGTATTACAATCTTTTCATCTCTTTTCCAAGACAATCCCTGATCATTTGTAGGAGGTATGACATATATGTCCCATTTAGGGCTGAGCACTCAGTGGTTTTTGATTTTATGCCTATTGATCAGTTGTGGTTTTTTGTGCTAATTGTCATCTACTGCAAAAAGAAGCTTTTCTAACGAGGGTTGATGCATACGATAACCTATGAGAATAATGATAAGTCATTAGCAGTAGGTTTAGCCCTATCTATATTTAGCAGAATCAGCTTGGTAAGCTCTGATACCAGATGTGGTAATGCATGCTTTTACACCTGGCACTTGGGAGGCAGACACATGTGGCATTCTATAAGTTCAAGATTTCAAAGAGAATTCCATTCCAGTCAGTGCTTCCTAGTGAGATCCTGTCCAACAACAAATAAGTAAAAATGATTAAATTATTCTCTAGTATCTTTGTCCTATGCAGTCATGGGCTCTTGGTCCAATTTAAGGTGTTAAATATGACTTCTGTTTTGTGCACACTGCCTTAAATCTCATTAGAAAGCAGTTACTGACTCCCACAACATCCACGCCACAACTGTACATAGGTGGCCATGTTTTGCCAGGTTACTCATTATTGTAGCTAGCAGGGTTCACAGATGGGCAAGACTACTGAATCCTTCACCCATCCAGTAGCAATGGATGACAGCTACACACACAAACATGTAACTGGATGTACAAGATTGTACAAGATCAAGTCATACAAGAGCCAAGCATGGATTGGGGAGAGACGCACGAAGTCCTGCTCTTGACTGAATGTCTATGACAGTTTATGGCTGATGTAGAAGTGGAGAGCCACTTGGCTTCATGGCTGTGCCTTCTGAGAGCCTACCCACATTCCAGTGTATGCCTCAACAGTGAGGTATAGATAGGAAAACCTAGGTGAACTCAGTGAATCTAATTAAATATCATGGGGAATTGGGACAAAACACTAATTGGGGAGCAAGAGCAGAACTGAAGGGAAGAGAATTGGTTATAGATCAAAAGATACTATATGCATGTATAAAATTCTGAAACAAAAAGAAAAAATAAAGATAGAGAAGAGTTCTGTCACCCCTAAAGTTCCTGTCCTTGCATTCAATGTACTTCCCTGACTCCGTTCCAGAAATCCACTGGGCTGCTGCTGTCCCTATAGTTCTGCTTTTTCTAGAACTTCCTGTTCAGTATGACTGAACAAAACACAAAACATCTTGGGTCTGTCTCCTGAACGTTTTTTCCTTCAACATGTTGAGATGTTATGTTTCGTTTCATTTTACTGAATTGTAAACTTGCATCTTATGCGTGTCAAAACTCGTTACCTATTTGTCCTCATTTCTGGTTTATTGCAATTATAAATAATACTGCTGTGATCATTCCTGTTCAAGTCTTTATGTCTAGATGTCTTTTCACATCTCTTGATTTTGATGTAGAATTTCTGGGACATAAAGTTACAAATTTAACTTTATAAGACATCTTCACAGTGTTTTGTCATGGGCATGTATCATTTGCCTTCTCAGGATTGTTGATTGCACTTGCACTACACCAGGATTCTCAGACACAGCACTCTTGACATACTGAGCTGAAAAGCTCTTGCTTGTGGAAACTCCCTTGTGTAGTTTATGTGAGTCGCAGCGCCTCTGTGTCAACACACTGTAGACATAAAAAGAGAAGTGCAGTGGTGTCACACGCCTTTAATCCCAGCACTCGGGAAGCAGAGGCAGGCAGACCTCTGTGAGTTCAAGGCCAGCCTGGAGTACAGAGATAAGTTTCAGGACAGACAGAGCTATAGAGTAAAAACCTGTCTTGAAAATAAACAAAAAAAATGAAAGAAAAAAATGAGAGAAAGAGAGAATTGATGAATTTTCTCCACTTATAGAAAATCTACTTCAAGAGGATGTCACACACTCCCCAGAGGCAATAGTTTTCCCAATCAGAAGATGACCCTTCTTCATCTCCACCAATACTTAGACTTCATAGCCATTTAATCTTTCCAACTAAGTGTGGAAATGGTGATATATTATTGTGGTGTTTGTCACAGTTTGGGTATGGTGTTTTCCGTAAAAGTCTATGTACAAACACTTGCCTTCCAGAATGGTACTACTGGGAGACTATGGGAAATGTAAGGAGTACGGCCTAGTAAGAGGTATTTAGGTCATAAAGGCTATACCTTTGAATGACAGGCCGGGACCACAGTGAACAGTTGATAGGTGGACATCATTTCACGTCTGTAAGCAGGTTCCTGTCACTCCCTTCATTCAGAGTGCAGAGGAAAAGCAGAGCTAATTTCACTGACCGTGACCATGCAGGAATAACTATTTGAATGAGAAAGATCTCTGCAGCCCTTTGTGCTGAGGGGGGATACTAAGGGGGTGCCTGGTAAGTATCCCAGCTTTAAGTACTCAAAATGTTTGCTGGTGCATGTAATGATCCTAGTAAAAACTGCCTATTAGACAGTTAAAACAGCCTAGTCAGGATCCCTACTAAACTCAAGGTTGCACCTGAAAACCAGAACTTTGTGACATCACTCATTCAAGATAATTAGACATAGTCCTAGACCCTATGACGACCACTGGACAGTACATAAGCAGAGACCAAGAGCAATGCTCTGCTCTGCATATCTGGAGAGACACCACCTTGATCTACCCTGTGGCTGGACAGTCTCCTCTAGGATCTGACCCTCAAACCAGAAACTTCTGTTAGAGATCGTACCTGACCTATCAGCTAAGATAGATCACAAGAGGAGCAACCTTAGGGAGATGTGCTTAGGACCATAATTAGGAATTTAGAGTGTGAGCCTAGTTTGATGACTCTAGCATAATAAAATATAACATTTGTTATACTAACAACATGTATCTACCTCTTTGCTTGCAACAATAATGATGATAAATAATAATAATAATAGTAGTAATAAACACAAATACCGGAAGAAGGGAGAGAAAAGCACAAGAACTTAACTGCTGTAAAGTATGTGTAACAAAACATCCAAAGCCATTAAACTTTCAGTCTTAAAATAAATGTAAATGGACTTAATCCCAGTCCATTAAAAGAAAATGTAATTTCAGTTCTGCATACATATGTAAAGACATGGTCACAGGTTAATCATGCAGTAGAATGTTCATGGGAGTTTATTTATGCAGTGTTTCCAAGCTAATAAAGTAGTTATCACTTTCAACTGGTCATCACATCTTTTGGGTGACTGACACTTTGGCTGTATTGAAATGTGTTTGCCTGTCTCTGTGAGGTTCAGTTTTCATATCCATTTTGTCTCTCCCATGAGTACCATAGCAATCAAAAATTCTCTGTATTAACTATTTCTCCATAATCAAAGCATATGTAAATTTTCCTCTGTCATTAAAACAGTCAAGCAAACTTCAGTAGTGTCTGGAACCCACAATAGTATGTAATCATTCTGATTTTCTTTCGCTAAACTATCAGAAAATAAGATTACAGTATCCCCAGTGTTACATAAGGAAGCTAGCACCGTTTCTCTAAAAAAAGACAGTAGTCACTCCACAGGCAAAATCAAAGAACATCAGCCACCCTTGGCATTTGCATCTACAGAAGCTGCTTCCTTAACATGACAGTATTTAATATTGGTTATTGTTACAGTGAACTTTGAACCATAGCTGCTACAATAATCATATGTATGTAATGGCAACCCATGATTGCGATCTCAAAGGGTTGATAACACAAAAGCTGTCTATTTACCACTCAGAGGAGAGTAAGAAGCTTCTAAAGAGGAATAAATTAAGAAGAAAAAAAAATCATGCAAAGACCCAAACAACAAATTTCCCAGGGATTAGGCTTTACTTCCTATTGAAAGTAAGTCTGCAAGAAAGCAAATGGGAAATGCCCTTTCAAATACTACCCTGGGATCTTTAGGTGAGCTCAGCAGCCAAGTGCTTTCTAGAAGGGACAACGGGACTGCCTATCCATGGTGGTAGGTGGCTTAGCCTCCATGGGGCCCATGCAAAGCTACAGCTACTCGCAGAGAGCTTATCATACTCTAACCTCCCAAACCTCCACTGTGACATTTCTTTTCATTTTCAGAGACTCGTGAAATAAAAGTGCCAGCATTTTTTTTCTCCTTGTCTGGATATAAATAAGCAACCCTTCTTGGCAAAATGTTTCTTCAAGTTGACTCAAATTCGAAAATACATTTCAGGACACAGGGCAGAGGCATCATGGGAAGATCTGGGCAGGGCATCAAGTTCTGTCTGATGAGAACCTGATGGCTTCCCGGAATCTCAGAGGAAGTCAGTGGTTTGGAATGAGATGTCTGATGAACCTGTCAGAGCAGCTGCCAGACGAATATGCAGGTTTTCATGGAGCTGACTTCTTTCTGACACACATGTATATGTATTCTCTCATTCCAGACCAAAGGGACATAGTTTACGAGTTAATCACAGTGTATTTGGCGTCCATAAGGTTACTGGCGTATGCAAAGTAATCGAATCAGAAAACCTTGGGTGCCACAGCTGACTTACAAAAAGTGCCCATTTATTTCTTTGTTTACTCCTGTGCTCTCTGTTTCCAGAGTAGAGGGTATTCTTTCTATCACCTGTCCCTTTTTTAGTGGAAACAAACAAACAAACCAAACAAAAGCCACAATTTCCTCGTATTGATGAAATAGTCTTGTCCCTGATTGATATGCTAATCCTCCTAACTGTGGAGTTAATCTATAATTTTATAAACCCTCTGCAGGTGTTGAATCCTTTCCCCCAGCAGTTGCAGTTAACCTGAGGCCTCAGCCACATAGTATTTTTTTAAAAAAAAAAAACTAATTTTCATATTGAGTGAAAATATTTCTCACCAAAGACATTTCTCCTTTTGGGAAGAGTGAAAGATCCACAGAAAATACAAAAAAAAAAGGAAGAAGAAGGAAGGAAAGACTGATGAAGATAAATGTGTCAGGACGGAACCAGCACTGCTGCACAGACCGCAGGAACCTTTGTCAGAGGGCACCTGTAATCTGAACTTATCTATGTTTTCCTGCAAAGAGGGCCTACAACAGAACTCTAAAGCAAAAGCGTCCTTTGAGCATGTTTAGCAAAATTGCTACCGATCTGCCAGAAGGGAAGCTTCATTTCTGAGTGGGTACAAAGCGATAGTGCTCTCCGGTACTGGTTATCTTTCCCCTCTGCTGACAGCAAACAGAAGCAGATCTGCTGAATGCCTGTTAGCAAAACGCAACTCATTCCACTCTGCTTGTTAATGATACATGCATTTAGCTCTCTTTGTCTCATTTCTCCTGGATTTAATTTTATTATTTTTATTTTTGTTTTTATTGAACTACATATTTTTCTCAGCTCTCCTCCCTTCCTGCCCCCTCCTCTTCTATTCTCTCCCATGATCCCCACACTCCCTATTTACTCGGGAGATCTTGTCTTTTTCTACTTTCCATGTAGATTAGATCCTTGTATGTTTCTCTTAGGGTCCTCTTTGCTGTCTAGGTTCTCTGGGGTTGTGAATTGTAGGCTGGTTTTTCTTTATATTTAAAAGCCACTCATGAGTGAGTACATATTGTGTTTGTCTTTCTGGGTCTGGGTTACCTCACTCAATATAATGTTTTCTAGATTCATCTATTTGCTTGCAAATTTCAAGATGTTGTTTTTGTTTTTGTGTTTACTTTTTACCACTGTGGAGTACTCCATTGTGTAAACATACCACATTTTCTTTATCTGTTCTTTGGTTGAGGGGCATTTAGGTTGTTACCAGGTTCTGACAATGACAATGCTGGTATGAACATAGTTAACACATGTTCTTATGGTGTAATTGAGCATCCTTTGGATATATACTCAAAAGTGGTATTGCTGGGTCTTGAGATATGTTGTTTCCTAATTTTCTGAGAAATTCCCATACTGATTTCCAAAGCACCTATACCAGTTTGCACTTCCACCAGCAATGCAGAAGTGTTCCCTTTACCTCACACCCTCACCAGCATAGGCTGTCATCAGTGTTTTTGATTTTGCTCATCCTGACAGATGTAAGATGGAATCTCAGAGTTGTTTTGGTTTGCATTTCTCTCATGGTTGAGGATGTTGTTCATTTCCTTAAGTATCTTTCAGCCTCTTTAGATTCTTCTGTTGAGAGCTCTCTGTTTAGGTTTTACCCCATTTTTTTTATTGGATTATTTCTTGTTTTGATGGCCAGTTTCTTGAGTTCTTTGTATATTTTGGAGATCAGCCCTCTGTCCAATGTGGGGAAAATCTTTTCTCATTCTCTAGGCTGCCATTTTGTCTTGTTGACTGTGTCCTTTGCTTTACAGAAACATCTCAGTTTCATGAGGTCCCATTTATTAATTGTTGCCCTCAGTGATTGTGCTACTGGGATTATATTTAGGAAGTCATCTTCTGTTCCAATGCATTCAAGTGTACTTCCCACTTTCTCTTCTACGAGGTTCAATGTGCTTGGTTTTATGTTGAGATCTTTGATTCATCTGGAGAATGATTTGTGAGTTAAAAACACTGGCTCTTCTTCCAGAGGACCTGAGTTCAACTTACAGCACCCACATGGCAGCTTACAAGTGTCTATAGCTTCACTTCTAGGGGATCTAATGATTTCACACCAATTCTCCTGGGTTTGAAAAGGTGAGTCGTGGTGCTGTCCACATGAGATGGTTTTTGACATGAGTAATACACCCAGATTATCTAACTTGTTACCTCACAGAAAATGAATGTCATTGAAGATTTTCTCTGCCCTGCTGTTCCCCCTGGGCTGGTTTCTTTCCCACTCTGCTTATGAAATAATGACTCAGAGGTTCATTATCAATTACAGTTGTCTAGCCAATGGCTCAGGCTTCTTACTGGCTAGTTCTACCTATAAATCAACCCATTTCTATTAATCTGTGTATCATTACGTGGCTCTGGTTTACTGATAATGCCCTGCTATGTTACTCCTTAGGTGGCTACATGGTGTCTCCTTTACTCCACCTTCCATCTCTCTACATCTTTGTTTGGATGTCCTGCCTATCTATACTCTGACCATTGACTGAAATAACTTTATTCATCAATCAATAAAAGCAACACATTCGCAGCAAACAGAAGGACAGACACATCCCACATCATGTCTTAAAGCATTAGTTTTTTTTTTCTGTGTGTGTGTTTTTATTGAGACAGAATTTCTTTGTGTAATAGCTTTAGCTGTCCTGGAACTTGTTTTGTAGACCAGGGTGGCCTTGAACACTTAGAGATCCTCCTTCCTCTGCCTCCTGAGTGCTGGAGTTAATGGTGTATGTCATCAGGACCCAATAGAAGTAAAGAATAAATAAAGTACAATGGGATGTTGAATACTATCCCAAAATCTAAGAAGGAGAACCAATGTTTCCAATTGAAACTTTCTTGCGTGTTACATGTAAACAATCTTTGCACGATTAATAATAAATAAAATCAAATATATATTAACAAAGACATGAATATCTAGTTTTCTATGTAATAGAAATACATCATAAATAAACATGCATTTGTTTTGTTTTGTTTTACTTCACTCTGGGTCACAGTTTTCCCCAGTTCCTTTTGCTTGAAATTAATGATATTATTGTTGATATTCCAATAATTTCCCAGCTAGGATCCACCCGTGGTGTCATGGATAGAATAGATGTTTTTTCCTCTGCAAAGCAGCAGTTAGAATAGAACAATGTGAGCCCTGTCAATATTGCACAGAGATGGCCCACTTACCTTGGGCGATATAGAAGTGATGGAAGTGGGAGAACACCAAATATAAACTATAAAAGTACTTTTAAAAACCTACAGAGACTTTTTCCTCGTTAAATCTTGCTTGACTTGAACATTATATTACAATCCAAAGTGAACATAGTTTCATGATGACTTACATTCCACAATGTATTCTGAGTATTTTATATTACACTGGACCCTAGAGATCAAAATTTGTGTTGTTCTACTTACTAAAATACACTTAGGAATGCAATAATTGAGGTCAAAATTAACCAAATTTTGACTAGAATACTTTTATGCCTTTCTCTTTCATCAAGATTCTCTCCTTTCTAGATGCCTTAAAGTCTATCTTAACAAATTATTTTTAAGCTAGAAAATTTTCAGATCTTTGATATTCAGGTAGTTGAAATATAAGTATCACTGTAAATGTAAGAAGCCATTCTCAAGTTAGATTTGCATTGGAAATAAGCTATTAGCTTACATTTTATAAACCTTTCATTGAGCATGTGGTCGATATAGAGACATTTCATAAAGGAGCTGCAGAAGAGTTCAAGCAAATGGAAGCTATTGTACATCTCAGTTGGCTGGATTCCATAGTACACATCCTAAATATGTTATTTCTTTCTGGATCTTGAATTTGCTTTCTCAATATTCTACAATTGACAATAAATGTATAATTAAATAATTATGGATGGTTCATTACAATAAAGTATGTGTATAACAGGAATTCAAATATTGATTAAAAAGCTGAATGCAAATAGATCTTTCACTTCCTTGGTTAGAGTTACCCCAAGATATTTTATGCTGTTTGTGGTTTTGATCCTACTTCATGTTCTGGCTTTATGGGAGCCTAGCCAGTTTGGATGTTCACCTTCCTAGACATGGACGGAGGGGAGAGGACTTTGGACTTTCCACAAGGCAGGGAACCCTGACTGCTCCTTGGACTGGAGAGGGAGGGGGAGAGGAGTGGGGGGAGGGGAAGAAGGATGGGAGAAGGGGGAGGGAAATGGGAGGCTGAAACTTTTTTTCTTTTCTCAATAAAATAAAAATAAAAAATAAAAAAAAGCTGAATGCATTTGATTTTTTATATTTTTATTTATTTATTAAGGATTTCTGCCTCCTCTCCGCAACCGCTTTCCATTTCCCTCCCCCTCCCTCATCTGCTCGAAGAGCAATCAGGATTCCCTGAACTGTGGGAAGCCCAAGGACCGCCCACCTCTATCCAGGTCTCCTAAGGTGAGCATCCAAACTGCCTAGGCTCCCCCAAAGCCAGTACGTGCAGTAGGATCAAAAACCCACTGCGATTGTTCTTGAGTTCTCAGTATTCCTCATTGTCCACTATGTTCAGCTATGGTGGGAATGCAATCTTGTGCAACCACTCTGGAAAGCAGTGTTTCGGTTTCTCAGGAAATTCGGGATCAACCTACCCCTGGATCCAGCAATACCACTCTTGGGAATATACCCAAGAGAGGCCCTATCATACAACAAAAGTATATGCTCAACTATGTTCATGGCAGCATTGTTTGTAATAGCCAGAACCTGGAAACAACCTAGATGCCCTTCAACGGAAGAATGGATGAAGAAAGTATGGAATATATACATATTAGAGTATTACTCAGCAGTAAAAAAACAAGGACTTCTTGAACTTTGCATACAAATGGATGGAAATAGAAAACACTATCCTGAGTGAAGTAAGCCAGACCCATAAAGAAGAACATGGGATGTACTCACTCATATTTGGTTTCTAGCCATAAATAAAGGACATTGAGCTTATAATTCATGTTCCTAGAGAAGCTAAATAAGAAGGTGTATCCAAAGACAAACACATACACATAAGCTGAATGCATTTGTAAAGAATGAATAAAACCACAACTTCCCCATTTCCCTGAAAAGAGATTTAAAACTCTATTGCTTCCTCAGAATCACTAACAGATTCCCTTACTAAATAACAAGTATTTTAAGTTTTGTTTTGTGAAAAAAATTGATTTTTTAAAGAAGTACAAACTAACAAAATTAGAACAGCAACTGTATGGCACGAACAACCACAACATCCTACTGTATACATTCCCACCACTAAAAACATGCTGAAATGTTCCATGCTCATAGATAAGTATCATCACGGTGCCATTTTATTTTACAACAGGATCCATAAAATAAATTTCATCTTAAAAACTATCCCAAACATTTATTCTGTAGATATTAACAAAGTCATCATAAAATATTTATGGAGAGGCCAAACACATTGAATAGTCAAAACAACACAAGAGGACAACAGTCAATAACTGACACGTCTCAACCTCAAGATTTAGCATGAAGCTAGTCCTATCATTGCACGTCTGGTGAAAGAAAGACAGAGCAATGATACAGCAATAAGAACTGATTTGTAAACCAACACAGCTAGGGCCAGCAAGGCAATCCAGGGAAGAAAGTAGGGCCTTTCAATGAATGGTGCTTTAACACTTAAACATGCCCATTCAAAAAAAATAAATTAATGGGATAGATGTATAGATGGATAGATGGATGGGTGGATGGATGGATGGATGAATGGATGTATGGATGGATAAACGGATGGATGGATGGATGGATGGATGGATAGGGTTGGGTGGATGGATAGATGGATGGCTAGATAGATGGACGAATAGATGGATATTTGGATGGACAGACGGACAGACATACAGATGGACAGATGGGAAAATGGATAGATGGATAACTGAGTGAAAACATACGTAAGGAAGGCTTGTAGCTTTTACTAAAATGGGTTTTAAATAAAGAATAGACATAACAATGAAATTTCAAATCTTCAAGACATAGAAAGACTATCTAAACAACCATAAGCATGGCAATCAGTTTGTGTGTGTGTGTGTGTGTGTGTGTGTGTGTGTGTGTGTGTGTGTGTGAAACTGCAATGTGTTTCATCCTGGAAAATTCTACCACTGAACTTCAGTAAAATCAGAAGCATATGGTGGTGAAAGCCCATAATTACTCATGAGGTTGATGCAGAAGGACTGTCCATAAAAGCTCCATCTTGGCAAATTATATCCTGCCTTAAAATAAAAACTGAAAAAAAGAGATGGGGATTAAAAACCGATTATATGGTTTGATGAAAGTTCTAAGTGCATGCAGAAATTTGTCCAAGCTCATAAAAGGAAGACATGTATCACCAGTATGACAGTTGGAAGAAGAAAAGACTAGATTATTTTTATTTTTATTTATTTATTTATTTTTTTTTTTGAGACAGGGTTTCTCCGTAACTTTTAGTTCCTGTCCTGGAACTAGCTCTTGTAGACCAGGCTGGCCTTGAACTCACAGAGATCTGACTGCCTCTGCCTCCCAAGTGCTGGGATTAAAGGCGTGCGCCACCACTGCCCGGCCCAAGATTAGATTATCAACAAGAGTAAACACTTACAAAACATAGATCAGATATGTCCCAGTTGTGTAAAGAACTTTTAAAAACAAGGATGACCCCAGCAAAGACTCCTAGCAATAGTGGAGGGGGTGCCTTAACTGGCCTTTTCCTGTAATCAGATTGGTGACCACCCTAATTGCCATCAGAGAACCTTCATCCAGTAACTGATGAAACCAGATGCAGAGATCCACAGGCAAGCACTGTGCCCAGCTCCTAGAGTCCTGTTGAAGAGAGAGAGAGAGAGAGAGAGAGAGAGAGAGAGAGAGAGAGAGAAGAACTGTTTGAGCTAGGGGAGGTCAAGGCCATGACAGTGGAATGCACCAAGACAGCTGTCCTTAGCTTATGAGAGCTCCCCAACTCTAGATCAACAGTTAGGTAGCCTGTATGGAACAAACCTAGGCCATGTGAATGTTGTGTGTGACAGTTGTGTAGCTTGGTCTGTTTGTGGGGTTCCAAACAGTGGATCAGGACCTGTCCCTGGCAATTGAGCTGGGTTTTAGGAACCCACTGCCATGCTGGATCACCTTGCCCAACCTTGATGCAGGAGGAGGAGCTTGGTCTTGCCTCAACTTGATATGTCATGTCTTGTTCAAGCCCATGGGAGGCTTTCTGAATGGGGAAGGAGAAGTGAATGGGGAAAGGGATAGATGGGAGGCAGAGGGAAGGAAGAGGTGGAGAGGAGGAAGAGAAACTGTGGTCGGTATGTAAATAAATGGAAAAAATCAATAAAAATTAATGTACTACAAAATAAAAAGATGAAAAGTTAAAATATTTTAATTGAATTGAAATTTTTATTATTTTCCCCATTCCCTTTCCTCCCTGCAAACTACTCACCTGTAAACCTCTCCTATGTACCCCCCCACTCTCAATTTGATGACGTATTTTGCTTTGGTTATGATTATTATGTTAACATGTGTATGTACATGTGTACGTTCAAGCACAAATAAAAACTTTGCTGTGCCTGATTTGCTGTTTGTATGTCATGGGACAGCCAATAAGGGACTATTTTTCGGAGAAGCTAATGCCTTTCCCCCAAATCATTAGTTGCCTGGAGTTTGTTTTCAAGGGTAGAATCACATGAGATTTATTTTCAACAGACACATTTACATGACAGGCCCTGCATATAGGGCTCAGGGAACTTGAACAAGAGGGGAGAAATATCATAAGAGTCAGACAGTTATGAAGTCTGTTGTGAAACCATCTATTCTAGAAATGGCTATATAAACAATACTGAAACAGTTGTTTTGTTTATTAAGTTTTAAAATGCAACAGTAAGGACTAGAAAGATGACTAGGGAATTAAGATTATTTGCTGCTCTTGAAGAGAACCCCAGCTCTGTTCATAGCACCCATATCAAGTAACTCACAACGTTCCATAGCTTCAACTCTGTGTGATTTGAAATCTTCTGGTCTCTATGGTTTTCTGCACTACATACACACACACGCCCGCGCGTGATAAAAAATGAATACTTTTCTTTTTTTTTTAAATTTGGTTTTTGGAGACAGGGTGACAGCCTGTGTAACAGCCCAGCTGTCCTGGAACTCACTTTGTAGACCAGACTGGCTTCAGACTCACAGAAATCTATCTGCCTCTGCCTCCCAAGTGCTGTTCCACCATACCTGGCTTAAAAATGAATATTTTAAAAATTCCACAATAATGTATGGACAAAATATGGGAACAGAAATGTAACTAAAGAGATACAAGGATGGTACTCCAATGATAAGAGAAATCGTGAACATAAAAACTATTAGGGAATTGCCAAAGAAATAATGAGTTTGCAAGGGCAAAAATATAAAATACTGACAATGCCACATGCTGACTGGTACATGAAACATGTGACCTCTCATTCACTGCTAAATGCAGCTTATCTTAGGAGAGAGTGTGACAATCTCTTAACACAGTCAAACCATTTAGTCCAACAGGCATTGCCCTGCAACTGCCCAGAGAAGTATTGTCCACATAAACATCAGTAGACAGATGTTTAGAACAATTGTCATTTCCACATCTGTGAAAAGCTGTGTTGGGATATTGATGGAGATAGCAAAGAATCTGAAGATTACTTTTGGTAGGAAGGCCAATTTTTACTGTTAAATCTACTGGCCCCATGCACATGGGAGATCTTTCCATCTTCTGATATCTTCTTCAATTTCTTTCTTCAAAGAATCAAAGTTTTTATCCTACAATTATTTCCCTTGCTTGGTCACAGTTAGCACCCAAGACATATCATATGATTTGAAGGTCTTGTTAAAGGTGTTGTTTTCCTCATTCCTTTCATTGTCCATTTGTCATTTTTATATGGGGGGGATTATTGCTTTTTGTGGGTTGAATTTGTATTCAGCTATTTGTTGAAATTGTTTATCACTTGTAGGAGTTTCCTCGTGAATCTTTTTGGATCCGTTATGGATACTATCATATCATCTGCAAATAAGGATATTTTGATTTATTTTTTTTCAATTTGCATACCCTTGATCTCCCTCATTTGTCTTATTCCTCTAGCCAATTCTTAAAGAGCTAAATGGAATAGTTATGGAGAGAATGGACAGCTTTGTCTTGCTCCTGCTTTTAGTGCAATTGCTTTGAATTTATGTCTATTTAATTTGATGTTACTGCTGGTTTGCTGTAAATTACCTTCATTATGTTTACGTATGTTGTGTGTATCCCTAATCTCTCCAGCACTTTTATCATGGAAGGGTGATGGATTTTGTCGAAAGATTTTCTTGCATCTAATAAGATGATTTTGTGTCATTTCAGTTTATTTGGCAGATGACATTTATTGATTTTTTTTATATTGAAACATTCCTGCATCTCTGGGACAATTTTGAGGTATTCTTGAATTCAGTGTGCAAGTATTCTATAGAGTATTTTTGCATCTATGTTTATAAGGGAAATTAGTCTGTACTTCTCTTTCTTTGTTTAGTCTTTATGAAGTTTAGGTATCAGGGTAAATGGGGCCTCATAAAATGAATGGGCAATGTTCCTTCTGCTTCTCTTTTGTTGAATAAGTTGAAAAGTACTGGTGTTAACTCGTCTATGAATGTCTGATAGAATTCTGTGCTAAAACCATATGGCCCTGAAAAAAACAATTTTTTTTTGGTTGGGAGATTTTTAAAATCTGTTTCTATTTCACTAAGGGTTTAAGTCTGGTTAAATTGCCTATCTGATCTTCATGTACCATTGACTGAAAACTGCTGAGAAAAATATTTATTTCCTGTAGATTTTTATAATAATGTGGAGTAAAGGTTTTCAAAGGATGCCCTTAAGATTCTCCAAATTCTTTCACTTTCTGGTGTTATGATAACCTTTTTTAAAAACATATTTCTTTATTGATTCTTTGGGAATTTTGCATCATGCACACCAATCCAACTCACCCCCAGTCCCTTCACACCCCTCCTCATCCCTACAGCCAAGACCCCAAAAGAAAAGTCCCACAAATTAATTAAAAACAAAACAAAAAAACAAAATTCACCTTTCTCCTCCATCTTTCCACCATCTCTTCATTCATCTTAGTGGCATTGGGAGAATGTCATGCAGTGCAGTGTACCCTTTTGTACAATCAAGCCTCCCACAAACTGTTTGTTGCAATGAGTCATTAGTCTAGTTCAAGGCCTCCAGGAAGTCATCATCACCGAACCCTCAGGACTCCTCTCAGAAATCCTGCTGTTGTTCTGAGTCATGGGACTCCTCCAGCTTTTGTTCTGTGGAACTAGTCTCTTCAAGTGCTCCACCAGGTTGTAGATAGGGTCGACGTGAAGGTGTGGAAACTCAAGGCCTAGGATGTGGGTCTGGGTAGTAGTTGAGCTGGTTGTTCCAGTTCACTAAAGCTACCCCTCAAACCAGCTCTCCTAGGCCCATACCATGAGGGCCAACTCTCCAACTCCCCTGGTGAGGGGTAGGGCCATCTCTCCTGAATGCTTGGGGTCAGGTTAGGGGACAGCTCTCCCATGACAGGTAGGTCCAACTCTAATGCTGCAGTTTTCAGCTAGGGGCAGTGCCAGCTATCCTAGGGCCAGTGAGTAGTGTGGCCAGCTCAGCAAGGCCCTTGGATTTTGATAGGCATGATTCCTATGACCTTCTGTGGTAACACAGGACATGGAGACCAACATAGATCCCAGATACAGCAGTAACACCGACTCAGACACGGTCCTGGATAGCAGTTTCTGCGTGTATGATACTAAGGCCCTGGAGGCAGCAAACCTATTGTGCTCTAACAGTGACTGAACATACCACAGGCATCTGCACATTCCTCCATGGTAACAGTAGCCATGGACATCAACCTACACCCTGGCCACTGCAAGGCCAGAGACCCAGATAAGGCCCCTGGCAGCAGCCCAGACCCAGACAACACCATGTGGCAGCACAGGCCTCCCAAATTGGCATGGCCCTGGTGGCGGTATGACCCTCAGATACCAACATGGCCTCAGTCAGTGGCCTAGACCCAGGGCATCCATGTGGCCTTTGGTGGTACCATGGGTTAGGATATCCTGCTCATCAAAGATCCTGGCTGTGGTAGGACCATAGACCCAGACATGGTCCTAGGCAGCAGACTAGGCTGTTGTCACCAGGGCCCCAGGAGGCAGCACAGGCCACTGACATCAGCATGGCCCCAGTGGCAGTGTGGCTCACAGACACCAACATGGCCCCAGGAGGCGACCCAGACCTCTGGCATTGGCATGGCCTTCGAATGTATCAGGAGCCGTGGACATCAGAACAGACCCTGGCTGCAGTAGATCCACAGACCCAAACACAGCTTTCAGCTGCAGCACAAGCCTGTAGATTACTATGACACCTTGTGGCAGTGCAGGCTACTTTGATCAGTAGGACCCCAGATATAGAATTACCAGCGGACTTCCACCAGGCCAGGTGACAGTCCAGACTCCAGGTATTTGCATTGCCTTCAATGGTAACAGGCACTACAGACATCAATAAACCCCGGCTGTGGTAGGGTCAAGGACCCAGACATGATTCATGCTATAGCATAGGTTGATACATCAACATGGTCCTAGGTGACAGCACAGGTCACTCCGATTGGCATCTGAGAGCATCATAAATTTTGGACACCAACATGGACTCAGGTGTCCTACCAAACCCTAGTCATCTGCACAGCCTTCAATAGTGATTGAAGCCATGACATCAACAAACTTTGGTTGCTATAGGGTCATGGATGTAGACATGGCTCTTGGAAACAGCTCAGCCACAGATGTTCCCTAGTGTCAGCATAAGTCACTCAGATCAGCATGGCCCCAGCAGTGGCAAGACCCTCGGACATCAAAGTTGCCATGGAGTGGGCCTGTAGATCCCAACGAGACTGGTCCACATTTTTGTTTCTGATTTTGTTAATTTGGATATTTTCTCTCAGCCTTTTAGTAAGTTTAGATAAATGTTTGTCTATCCTATTGATCTTCTCAGTAATTCTTAGTTTCCTTGAAAACTTATTTTTGTTCTAGAGCTTTAAAGTGTGCTGCTAAGTTGGATTTTTTTTACTTGTGTGTTTGTTTTATGTAGGAACTTAATGCTACATATTTCCTCTAAGAACTATTTTCTTTGTGTCCCATAAGTTTGGGTATGTTGTGTGTCCATTTGTATTGAATTCTGGAAAGTCTTTAATTAATTAATTAATTAATGTCTTGACCCATTTTTGTTCAGTAGAGAGATAATAATTTTCCATATGTTTACAAGCTATATACAGCTTCTGGTGCTTATATCCAGCTCTAATCCATGGATGTCTGCTAGGATAAAGGAGCCATTTCATTTTCTTGTATCTGTTAAGACTTGCTTTGTACCCCACTATGTGATCAATTTTAGAGTGAGTTCTCTGAGGTGCAGAGGAGCACATAGTGTGAAGAAATTAATAAATCCCTTAAAGAAAATGCAAACAAAGAGTGGCAAGACTTAATAAAATGGTTCAAGCCCTGAAAATGGAGATAGAAGCAAGAAAGACACTGAAACTGAGATAATTTTAAAAATGAAAAATTTAGGAATTTGAACAGGAACTACAGATACAGGCTTCATCAACAATAAACAAGAGATGGAAGAGTGAGTCTCAGGTGTTGAAGATACAATAGGAGAAATGGATCTATGAGTCAGAGAAAATGCTAAATCTAAAATATTTCTGATACAAAACATCCAGGAATCTGGCTCACTATTTAAAAAAAAACTGCAGAACAATAGAAGTAGAAGAAGAATAATCCCAGTTCAAAGACACAGAAAGTACTTTCAATAAAATCATATAAGAAAAATTTTCTAAAGAAGCACATGTCTGTAAAGGTACAAGAAGCTTTTAAAACACCAAATAGATTGGACCAGGAAAGAATGTCCCCCAACACACAATAACCAAAACACTAAACATACAAAACAAAGAAAGACTATTCAAAGCTGTAATGGGAAATACCATGTACCATATAAAAGCAGACTTAATCAGGATTCCACTGACTCCTCAATGGAAACTTTAAAAGCCAAAAAGGGCCAGGACAGATGTGCTGCAGATGCTAGGAGATCACAGATGCCAGCACAGACTAGGCATACACTCAGCAAGATTCTCAGGTACCATATATGGAGAAAGTAAGGCATTCCATGGTAAATCTAAACTCAAACAATATCCTATTTACAAATCTAGTACTCGAGAAGGCTTTAGAGGAAAACTCACACCTAAGGAGGTTAACTATATCCACAAAAACAAAGGAAATAAATAATCTTACACCAACAAAGTAAAAAAAAAATGGGAGACATACTCACACTGCCACCACCACTAACAACAACAACAGCAAATTAAGAGCAATCAACAGTCATTGGTCATTGATAAGTCTCAATATTAATGATCAATTCCCAAGTAAAAAGACATTTAACAGAATGTATGTGAAAACAGGATCCATCCTTCTGCTGCATCCAAGAAACACACCTTCAATAACAAGGATAGACATTACCTCAAGGGTAATAAAAAAGTTATTATAAGCAAATGGACCATAGAAGCAAGCTGGTGTACCCATTTCAATAGATAAAAAATAATCTTCAATGGAAAACCAACCAAAAGAATTTAGATAAAAGCCTACATACTCATCAAAGAAAAAAAAATCCACCAAGAGGACATTTCAGTTCTTAACATTATGCTCCAAACAAGGACATCCACGTTTGTAAAAGAAATATCACTGCAGCTTAAATATCATAGTGCCCCTCACACAGTGATAATGAGAGACTTCAGTACTCTTACCAATAGACAGGTTATCCAGACAAAGGCTAGGCAGAGAAATACTGCAGCTAACAGTATTATAAACCAACTGGACCTTATAGATATTTACATACTATTTTCCCCAAACACAAAAGACTGGGGATAAATGAGCATGAAGGAGTCACAAAGTGGATCAAACAAACTTATCGCATGAAGAAAAACTTCCTCTTTGAAAGTGGCCTAGTCTCATAGATGTCCACTTACATTAAAACTTATCAAATGATTCCATGTAGTTATGTTCAGTTTGTGGTATGTCAGTTATAACTAATTATGTCTTAAAAAAATTAGTAAAATAAAATAATAAATAGTTTTAAAACAAAACTGAAGAAAAGTTCTTTATCCTTAGTATAAGCACTTGTCTTTCTTTTATTTTGATTATTTTAAGACAAGGTCTTACTCTATAGCCCAAGATGGTATAAAATATACAGCCTCCTGCCTCAACCTCCCAAGTGCTGGAATATCTAAGCAATTACTCTTACACATTTTTCCATAATCATTCTTTATAACTGCAACTTCATTTAATTCTGCAAACCTTTTTGTAGCATTAATCTTAGCACACCCAAATGCCAAATTTTCTTCTCTGAGTAAGACTTTAGGTGTCAGTGTGTCTGGGGAGAGTATTTTAGCACAACAGCTAAGAGCATTAAATTTACAGACCACCTGCTGGTTCTCTCCCTGCACTATCTCCATCATCAGTTGAATAATCATGTATTCATTATCAAATTATCTGAGACTCAGGTTGCTCTAGTATCTAATAAGCACAAACAAGATAATATATTCAAAGCAATGTTTGAGCATGGTATGTGTTCAATAGTTTTTATTACTGTTATATTACTAATAATGAAATAGTGTTCCCCACTGTATCACTAGGGCTATGGAAAATAATAGAAAAAAATTACTTAGACTGTATTGAAGCATTTTATACTCATAATTCTATCGCACTTGCTACAATCATTTATCAGTCTAAAAATACTCTGTCTGGAAACCTTTTGGCTTTAAAATTCCATTTTTCAGTGGTTGAAGAAGCCCAAGATTCCTTTAAAATATCAAAAAAGTACACTTGAAACCAACTAATGTCGTCTCAGCAAACCGCGATTCAATTATCCACATGCAGGCAAAGGAAAATAAAAGTCTATGACCCGTTTTAAAGGGCCTTGTGAGCAGCTGCAGAGAGCCTGTGCTGTTTGAAAGCTATGACTCAGCCAAAACTTCAGATGCCTTTCAGACGCCTTGCTCCGCAGTGGACAGACTCCACTGGCAGAGCTTTGTCAAGAGTGTCTACACTTGAGGCCATGCTTGATTCATTTCTCATCCTTACCTTTAGGGACGGATGTAAGGCAAGGCGGAAAGGACAGACGGGTGAAATACATCTTCCTTTGAGGTCTGTTTGTCTTTCAGAACTTGGGGAAGCAAGATCTGTGAAACATCCAAACTCCCCAGCTCGTGCCAGCTTCCCTGTGTTTGGGATGCCTGAGCTGATCACCCGTGTAAGCGGTTAAGACAAGACTACAATCAGGTAAACTCGCCGAGTAAAGATAAATGATTCCTATGAAAACCTACGTTATTCACCACCGAGTCTAGGGACTGTAGAAAAAGAAACCAATAAATTGGTATTTCACAGCTGAATCCCTTCTGGATGCTCCATCATTATGCCACCATCTTGTATCACAGCTGGAGCATGAACAGTACCTGGCATTCTAATTTCTGACTCTTCTTCTTTGTATCTTACTAGAACACTCATAAAGTCAACACATTAGCTGGCAGGTATATCATTCATTTGAAATTTACCAAGAAAAATGGCAGGTGCTGTGGACTTAACTTATTTTTGCTAAACTACATTGATGCCATTGATAAAGATGATGAAATGTACAAAGTAGCAATAAAGTATTTTAAAACTATGAAGCCAGAGAGTCCCTTTGATCATCTATAAAAGTCTTGCAATCTATATTAGGGATACAGAACATAAATGATTCAATCTCGAGGAAAGATTAGCCTGGGGGAAGAGTTGAATACTGAGCTTCAGAAGGTTGATATCAGCATCTTCTTGGAGAGCCCGAGAGTTTGACACACATGGTTTAGATACATGGAGGAAAAGTACTTTAATATATTAGGCATTCTGGATTCTTCTATAATGTCTGGGCCAGAAGAGATGGTTAACTTTTTCCATTAAGAACTAGAATCACCCCACACTGAAGGTATATGTCTCTCACCCTCATTGCCTCTGAGTTTCGCCTCCAGACCTCCCATCCCCACTCCTGATCTCCAGGATTGTCACTGTGGTCAAGTGTCATCAAAGACCAAGGGGTCACGTGGGACTCAGTAGAGGTAATTAATTAATCTATATAAAAAATTGTGAGGCTCTTTGCCATATGCCTGTTTCAGTGCTTGTTCAATTTATCTAAAATGTATATCAGTAAATACCAAAAAACAAATAAAAGGCCTATGGAGGGAGTAATGAAAAGGTCTCAGGTACTTAACATTCTCAAATGATAATGCTATATATGTTCAGATCACTCACTAGATGTCTTGGGTCTGCAGAAGGACACTGAACCCCAAGAAATGCTGCCAGAAAGAAACATGCTAACTTGAAGAGTTGTCTAGTGGATTTTGTCAATAGATCAGAGCTGAAGACAAGAGAGACCTTTGGAGAACATGGATTTCTTTTAGCAATGGGTACCTGAGGATTTTGTAACAGTAAAGGTCAGCTGCAGACTCCAGCCAGTACCTGAAATATAAAAAAGTTATTACACTGATAGACCATAGTAACACTACGAAATAAAATTTAAACATGCAATAAGAACATTCCTCATACTTGATAAGAATGGACATCTGTGGGTCTAAGATTGCTCACTCCAATAAAATACCTTCAGGTTTTTTCTGGCTATCAGACCCAACTCACCTTCTAAAATGGAAATTATTTACTTAACTAAAAACCTGTTGTTACCTAGAACCCATTGGCTCTGCCCTCCAAAGAACACTTTAAAGCCATAGCAAATATACCTGCCGGCAATACCTTAGTCTTTCCCAGAAATATTATTTCCTATTTAATCAAGTACCTCTCCATACACCTAGGAAGATAAGATGCTCATACATTTCCAGGAATACAAGAAAGAAGGTGTAAATCCCCAGAAAACCTGTGTCACTGTGGCCCTGCTTCCATTATGGATGTGTGGGATGGTGTGAAAATGGACCTCTAACTTTTCTCCTGGTTCCAAAATCGTTAGGTGTTATTGACACACTTGACAGCTGTTGCATCTTCTACAGTGTGACTTGGGATGGAAATGTCAATAAAGGAAAATACAAGTGTAAATCTCTGAGCTGCATTCAACAAAAATAAGAAAAATAAGACCATATTCTGGTAGGGATGAGGGGCAGTCCCATACGTCGAGACATCGACGGTCCTGATAGCATGTTAACCCACCCTCATCACTTCATTTCACCGCTAGGTTTGTACTTTCTTTAATTTATATTTATAACTACCAACCTCTGATTTCTTTCCATTTTCCTGATTTTGAAAACCAGACAGACATTTTCTAGGTTCCATGATTTTAAAAATGCTGTCAGCTTCATCTCTGAAGTTCTATTGCACACGTTTGCATTTTGACATGCGTATCTCTTAATTCTCCATGAGTTTTGATCACTTCTTGTATTTTTTTCTTGCTGGTGATATGCCCTAAATGAATGTGCAAATAATATGATTCTGTTTATGATTTTCCTGTCTCATGTCCAGTCTAGAACTTCTCTTGCCTCCTGATATTTGTTTCTATGAGTCTGCTGGCTTATTCTCAGTTATTTTCTTCTCTCATATGCTCACCTTTTCTTATTTCATTGCTTCCCATTTAATTTCCAGTTTTCAAATATGATTTCTTCATAACATTTCTCCTGTTCACTTAAGAGGCTAAACATCTCATTCTAAATTGAATTATACCGTTTTGCAGACTGATCCTACTTAGATTGAAATGTTTTCCTTTTGGATATTGCTTTAAAATTTCTTGTGACATTGTTTCTTCATAGTTCTTCCTATATTAATTTAGTAATTTAACATTACTATATTTTGACTTCATGAAGTTAGAATCATTTCCTTCTTTCTAATGTTCTCACTTTATTCCAAATATTCTCCCATAATATGGAGTCTTAGCTTCTCAAATTCCAAGTAAAAAGAGGGTCTTCAGATAGATTGAAGGTACCTGTGTAGACTTGAGTGCACAGATCTACCTGATCTGGCTTCATGAAATGAGTTACACACCTGGGCTGCCACTCACGATCAAGAGATGAATTCTGAGACCACAATGGGCATTTGTAGACCTGGAGCTAAGCAAGTCCATGACGGCACAGTATCACCACATCCTTCATTGCATTGATTTTGATTCCACCATGAGCTTGTGAACTGTTTGGGGGTGGGGAGTGTCCTTTGGCTTCTATATTTTAAGTCACACGCAATTGAAGGAAGCCAAGACAGAGCTGAAGCAGAAGCCATAGAGGAACACTGATTATTGGTTTGCTCTTCCTGGCTTACTCAGCTTGTTTGGTTTCTTTTCTTTTCTTTTATTGAAATAGATTTTACTCTCATATAATGTATCCCAATTATGACTTCCCCTCCCTCTATTCCTCATGGTTCCCCTTCACTTCCAGACCCACGCCCTTTCTGTCTTGCATGAGAAAACAAACAGACTTTTAAGGGAGAATGATAAAACAAAACTAACACATAAGAATAGAACTGAACAAACAGAGGGAAAAGGACCCAAGAAAAGGCACAAGAAAAAGAGATTCTCTTGTTTACAAACCCAGGAATCCCATAAGAACACTAGCCTGGAAGTCATAAACCCTATACGGAGAGCAACTGTATGGTAAATAAGAGAGAATAAAAAATATTAAAAAGATAAAAATAGTGAGATAAAAGAAAAATTAAGAAATGGAAGAGCCCTAACATTAATTGTGAGACAAGGAAACTCAAAGGAAATCACTGAGTTAAATTTTTTTTCCTGCTGGTCATCTACTACCGGGTACACAGACTACCCTTAAGAATAGTTTGTTTCACCAGTAAGATTCACTTGGAGAAAACCAAATTTTCATTAGCAAGTGATTGTCACTTAGAGACAGCTTCTGGGTTTAGGGATGGTGGCATCTGTCCACTTCTTTCAGCTCTGGACTCCAGCTGGTATAGCCCTGTGCAGGCCTTGTGCATGCTGCCTTAGTCTTGAAGTCTTATATGCATAGATCTTGGTGATTCAGAGGGGCTTGCTTTCTTAGTGTCCTCCATCCCCTCTAGAACTTATATTCTTTCTGCCTCCTCTTCCACAGGTTTGCCTAAGCCCTGAGGGGAGGGATTTGATGGAGCTCTCCCATTTAGGACTGAATATTTCAAGATCTCTCATTCCCTACATAGTACCTAAGTGTTCCAACATTCCTCACTCTTACAATGTCTGACCTCCTTATTTATTTTTTCCCATCTACTGCAGGAGGAAGCTTCTATTGTAATGACTAAGTAATTATACGAATTCTACGAATATAGCAGAATGTTATTAAGACTCATTTTATTGCTACATGTGTTTGTGTTTAAGAACAATCATGTTTGCTTTTCCCACAGTTCCATGGGCCAGCTTGTCTCAGGTTCTTAGTCACCAGAACAGTGCTGGGTAGGGGTTCCATCTCATCAAGTGTACGCTAAGTCAATTCAGATATTGGTTGATTACTCCGACAAGCTTTGTGCCACCAACACCCAAGCATATCTTACAAGCAAAACACCACAGTAAAGTGTTAAGGTTGGGTGGTGTTTGTGTTTCTCCTGTGGTAGCATGCAGAGTTCCTCTATAAAAGACACTAATGTGTAGGTGTAAAGGCTCTATGTAGGTACCAGCTCAACTTCTTCGTGTTTGTTGAGCTATATAAGTGATGTCTTCAGCAATGGGCCCTGCCTTCATGTTGTGCAAAGCAACTTATAGTCTTGAAAACAGTCTGGGTTGTTTGCGGTTCCCATGGGACCCCTCACTTTGGCCAACTACTAAATTAGATGTAACTCAATCCAAGTACTGGAAGCTTCATTTACCAAAAAGAGATAGGCGGTTGGGGGTGCTCTCTTCCCTATTATTTGGTGATTTTATTTGGATTGAACATATTTTAGGAAGTTTTTATTTTTTCATACTACCCCTCAAATGACCCTTAATTTTAGCAGTCTCTCTCTATATCCCCTCCCTCATTTCTTCTTCCCTTCCCACCTCTACTTTAATCTTCCAATCTAGCCTCACCCACCAGTTCATCCATAACTATCTAATGTATTTCCCTTTTTTAGGGAGATTGATCTGCCTCTCTAATACTCTCTAATACCCAGTGTTTGTGGATCTACAGATTATAGCTTGGTTACCATTGACTTAAGAGCTAATACACTCATGTAAGCAAATGCATACTGTACTTGTCTTTCTAGGTCTAGGTACTTTTACTAAAGATGATTTTTTTTTCTAGCTCCATCGATTTACCTGCAAATTTCATGGTTTCATTTTTTTTAATGACAGAGTAGTACTCTGTAAATAAATTACATTTTTTTTTTAAATCCAGCTTTCTGTTGAGGGCCTTCTAGGTGGTTTCCAACTTCTGGCTACTATGAATAGAATAGCAAAAGAATTTATGATTTCTTTAAAAATACTCAAGTCTTATTTTCTACAGCATAAATTTAAATTATAGAAATATCTATTCATAGCCAATAATATTAATTTTATGAAAAATAAATTTCCGTGTATTAAAGTAATATTTCATAAATTTAAAATATAAATTTTAACACAATTTCTAAGAGGGTGGTAGGTTTATAAAAGAGCGACGTCATATATAATATGTAGTAAATAACCACGTGAAAATGTGTAATATGAGCTGTGTCTCACACATTATAAGATGGGGAAACCTGGGTGACATTCATCCAAGCATTCAGAAGATAGGAAAAGTGACCACAAGACAAAGGTAGGGGAGGGGAGGGAAAAAAAGGTGGAAGGAAAGTGGATATGAATGATAACAGGCAACTTCATGCACATTGAAGACTGTAAGACATTAATAAAAGACTTCATTCCCGGAGGATGACTCAGAAAAAGCATAAGCAACTTTCATCCTCATCCAGTTTAAACATAAGTAAACAGCAAGCTTAGCTGAGGAGCTAAGTTATTGAAGTTCCATCTAGCTCAGTCATTTTGTACCATGCCTTGGAGCAAGCCATCATGCCTCATAAGAGTTCTTTCAACTTCTGCATATTCTAGGCATGAAAGTTGGGACAAGTTTTGCTGAGATTAACACTTCAATATTACTGATCTAAGAGGTTTGTGAGCGCACATAAACTTTTGGGTACTGATTTAAACTGCACTCTAGGGCTTCTGGGATCGCCTGCTACTTAATTAGACCTTCCACACAGGAAAAGAACAATAACTTAGTGTCCCATCTCCAACAGATGCCCATACCAGCTGCTCAGAAAAATACACACTTCATTTCCTCTAATGTCATCTACTGCTCAATTTTATATTGTCAAAAAAGACTTTTTAAGAATACTTTCAGAAGGCAAAAAAAAAAACCCAAATAGAATATAAAAAGAAAAAGAATCACTATTTTACTATTTTCGCATATGCCTTCTTATGAATATTTTTCTCTTTTGTCGATCTGTTCTGGAACTTCAAATTCTATTTAATTCTTTTTGGTTATTCTAATTCTAATTTGTCTTAATATGTAACAAACAGGACCCTGATTATTCACACTATCCCAGAGCAGTGGCTGATACTTGAAATTCTGGGGTCAGAAATAAATTTTTCTACCTCAAGGAAAGCTTTGCTAAAAGCCTAGTGTTACCAGCCTTGGCACTTGTAAAGGAAGAGAAAATGAGAAGAATTATATTCATAATAGATTTGAGGATTTTGAAGGAAACCTGAGGCCACTCATAAATTGTATCCATCATGTTAGTATGTTCAATAAGTCTTTTCCAATGTCTCAGGACATGGCAGAGAGTTCATGAGGTGTCCATCTAAACAACAAGCCTACCTTCAGGATTACCAGACTTAAGAATTCAGAATTCAGAATATCACTAACATCACCACTGGTTTTCTGATATTCCATTTGATAGAAGAGCATTTCTGAGAAAATCTAGAATTTAGTGAGTTCCTAGTCTGGTTGACCTACCTATACTTTCTGCCTGGTTATTGGCCAACCAGCATTTTATAAGCCAATATGAATAAAAAATATTTACAGTATATAAGAGCATTATCCCACAGCATCTTATATTCACAATTTAGTACAATAGAAAAAAATGAAATCTCTAAAGAGTAGAAATCCAATTTTTATTACTAGCTACTTACTTAGTACCCCTTCAATTCCTTTAAGTATTGGACATGTGGATATTTTAACAGATAATTGACAGAGGCCATCCAAGTTCAAATAGTATGGTGTATTTAGCATATAACAGGTACTTACCAACAAATGTTTCATTAATAGATGTTAGTTCCCTGCCGTTGTCCCCACAGCCATCACAAGTTTCCCTACTCCCCAGTGGTTATTTTTTCACAAGGTCTATGCTCTGTGTTTATCTCTTTGTACTATGCCACGGATACAAACTAAGGACCTCTTGCCTTAGGGTACTCTGATATTACCTTAATCATCAGTCCCATGTTTTATGTGAAACAAAATGTTTCCTCCAAAATTCTGACGAAGTTACAAAAACTATCTGTGATAGATTTGTTCAGCTTAAACTTGACACCACAAACTATTATCATAGCCCCTTTCATCTCACCATCTGCTGCCCTTCCTTAATGTCTCCTCTATACTTACACACTGGTAGGGGATAATTATATTCTGTCAATCATGTTTTAAATAAATGCTGACTGGCCAGGCAGGAAGTTTATGCAAGAAAACCAGACAGGAAGTAGAAATGATACAATGAGAACAGGAGAATTCTGGGAAGGAGGAAGTTGATTCCTCCCACTCCTGCCCAGACCACCGAAGTAGCAGGATGTCATCTACCCCACTAAAAAAGATACCGAGCCACATGGCTAACAGATCAGAATAATGGGTTGATATAAGCTACAAGAGCTAATAAGTAACCTGACCTAATGAGCTAATCAGCTTTATAACTTATAGAGATCTCTGTGTGATTTTCTTTAGCGCTCAACAGCTGTGGGGAACCTGGCAGGACAGAAAACACAAACAGGCCCCTCGTATTACAAGCAGCCCAGCTCGCTCATGTTACAACCCACATGCCAAGCAAATTCATCCTTTCCTTTTTACCAATAGGCAAATATATAAGCCAAAGAAATGCAAATTTCAGACCTGGCAGGACTTAAGAAACACACAAACTCACACACATGTGGACACACACACATATATCTATATCTATATAGAGTTAATATTGTATGCCAGCTTGATTGACTCTTGACGTATTCAAATAGTGACTTAAACCTATTTTGGGGTATGCCCATGTTGTTTCCAGACTGTATTAGTATTTGAATTTAGACTCAATAATGTAGACACCCTTTCCCGGTGTGGATGGGAATTTACCAGGTCATTTAGTGGGTGAGAAAGGCAAAAACAAAGGGTGAATAGAATGAATTTGCCTTCTTGCCTGTCTTATTGTATATGCTTGAACATTTCATCATTTTCTGCACCAGGATTAGAGTGCGTCATTGATTTCCCTTGATTCTTTCTGGACACAGATCAGTTAACAGCACTGTCTTTCCAAGATTTTCAGTTGGCCAGTTTCACATAGCAAATTTCTGCTCTTCCATTGTCATAAAACCACGACTTCATTTTTAAAACAATCTACCTTTAATACTATTACATATCTATCAACTATCCTTCTGCCTGTCTGTCATTTATCTATCTAGTATCTTATTTATCTATTCATCTGGCACCCATCTATCTACTAATGTACACATAACTCTGCAACCTATCATCTGTTTAGTATCTATCTATCTATCTATCTATCTATCTATCTATCTATCTATCTATCATTGCATCTAATTATCTGTTTCTGTTACCATGAAGAACCCTAGTTCTCCATCTCCCTTAGCCTCTCAAAAGCCCGAAATTTCTAACTGAATAGTTTCTTCTCAATATTGATCTTCTAATACTCTTGTTTTTGTTTCATTCTCCTACCAATCTCCCTCTAGTATCATCTTTAGTTTTTCTATCACCACTGAACTTATGCCCATTCTTTGCTATTAATTTATTTTTCTGGATTCTAAGCATAAGAGAGAATGCTCCTCCAGAAACTCACCTCCTACCCCTATTAACTCAGTAAAATATATGCAATTTATTCATTGAGAGAGACTTGGACTCCAAATATTGAAGTTGTGTTTTATGTCACTATATGAAAACTGGATATATTTATTAACATTGGGGTGTATTAAAAATAATTCTGTTGCAAAAATCTGATTGATTGAAAATGTGAAGAGAAAACTCATATTATTTTTAAGCCTGGGTGTGTGCATGTGTGTGTGTGTGTGTGTGTGTGTGTGTGTGTGTGTGTGTTACATGAGCATGTGAAGTTATGAGTGCTCATGAGTCTGGAAGAACAGGTGCTGTGGCATATATATAGAAGTCAGAGGGTAACCCCAGTCTTTATCCTTATATTCCACATTGTTTTAGATAGGGTACTGTATTGTTTGCTGCTGAAAATGCCAGTTCAGTTGTAAACTTTCAGAGATTCTCTGTCACTACCTCCCACCTCACTGTATGACTGCAGGGATTTTAGAAGCACGTGACCAGTTTTATGTGATAGCCAAAATTCCAAACTCAGGTCCTCACACTTGAATGGAAAGTGCTTTACCAACCGAGTCGTTTCCTCAGCCCCTGAAATGACTTCTCTGTAAGTGAATGACTCCCCCCATTGTTTTCTTCTTATGGCTGCAGCACACTGGTAGATTTTTATGGTTGGCTTTCAGACTTTGACTATTTTGCTTTCCACCCTATATCTTTGATTGAGAATGAATAAACTCAACTATATTGTCAAAGTCAGTATTTATTTAAAGATGCTAAATTCAATTCTGAATATCTGGTGTTGCTATGTCTTCATCTACAAACTTTTAAACCTACTGATGCTCAAAACAGTAAGTCAGAGGAACAGGATAAATCCTTTCCACAAGTTCCTGGTCATGATGTCATCAATTACCTTTTTGGGTACTTCTAAATTCCTGGAACACAGCCAGTGAGCTTATGTGGTGGTGGTTTGTGTGTGTGGTGTATGATGCATATGTGGCCTATGTATGATGTATATATAGTCTTTGAATCATCTTTCTCTCTGCCCATAAATACTAATACAGTGTTCTGGTTATGAATTGTAACATCACAAACAGGATCTTAATAAGCATGATTTAATTTATAAAAATGTTTCCTATACTACCATATGCACTATAGATTAAGTGAGCTCAGTTCAACCTTTCCTACCTTCAAGGAAAATAATATCAATATAATACCACTGTAAAATGGAGACTGGATTTAGAATTATCTGGACTCACCTGAAATGTATGCGCAATACAGTCTCTTCCTTCACACGTCTGGTTCTTCAATTCTCCCCCATGTGACCTGTAAATCTATAAGGAATATTTAACATTCTTATTATCCATTACTATTTGACAAACAGCCTTTTGCTAATTATGATTTAGCAGAAAGACTATTTCTTATGGGATTAAGTGGGCTCAGTTCACTATTTCTTGCTTGATAAGAAAGCTGGGTCAATATGCTTGGGTCACACGATGACTGAGGCTATTGTCTAAAGATCAGACTTCTTTTTTGTGATGTGGCTCAATATTATGAAGGAATAAGGAATGAAGACACGGTGCCCTGAAAATCCAGAAACAAGCAGTATAAATCAACTTCTACCCTGAAAAATTGCTCATAAAAGTCACAGGTTTGTTGCCCAGATACAAAGAAAAGGAATTATGCCTCACTTTTCAATGGACTAAGTATTTAAGAACTTGTGTTCATCTTTGTTCACCACACACATGCACACACACACACACACACACACACACACACACACAGCCTTTAGTAAACAAATATTAGGGTCTATGCAACACCAAACATATCCATCATCACATTCGGTGCCCATAAATCCTCACTGAGGTGGGAACTATGATGACCATGTTTGCCCATGCAGCAACTGTGAAGTAGGCTATTGATCAGAGGTTCTGACTGACGCTGATACTCTTGTTCTTTATCCCTTTGACACCTAAGCCCAGATTTAGCTCAGGAAAAGATTCTACCTGGAAGATTTATCACCATTCATGTTCCAGTGCATAGCCAGCTCAGGAGATGCATTATGTATTGCTCAAATTCTCATGCCTTTGTGTTTGCAAAGATAACATGAAATTACAGTTCAGCTTCCAATGAGGCAATTTTTCTTTCAGTCCATTGCCAAAAGATTTCATAAACCCACTGATAAGGCTCAAAATTATTGTTGAGCCACAGTTGCTTTTAAAGAAATGAGGACTGTCTTTGTTTGTGTTGGTGGATTTTGAATTTTGCAGTCTACTGATTTGAGGTCATGAGGCAGAGACAAAGCTCAGTGCTTTCTGATAAACTAGGAAGGCATGTTAGATTATTAACTGAAAAACTTATTATGCTTTTCAATGACCCATGAGAGAAAAATAATACTCCTGACTTTAACCCGGCCCTAAATCATGAGAATTTATGATTAATGCATGCATAAACAATAATTAAAGAAATACCATAGTAAACTTGTTTTTGATGTTTGTTTTGTTGTGGCTATCATTTTTCTTGTTGCGATTTATTTTAATAAAAAAATCTTTATAATCATTAATAGTAGCCCATATGCTAAGAAAGCACCATTATTTCTTTGCATGGAGCTTTGCTACTAAGTATAGCTTTTTTATTGAAAGCATCATTTTATAGACATTTAAGTTTTTTCTGTTCTCATTTTTATCAAAAAAACTACTTTTGAAAACAAATAATTTTCCAATCTGTGAAGTTTGACATTCTGAATTTCATATATCCAATGATTTATTTTCTTTTCATCCTTAAGGTTTTTTTTTTTATAATGCTGGGAACTCAGTGTGATTTAAACATTATCACAGATTGGTCTTAACTTTAACTCCCAAGTGAATTTGCTTAAAAGAAAAAAATATATTCCCCTGCCATCATCTAAACCACACCACATGTCTCTATATTTGTTTCAGAATATTGTGTCTTAGAAAAGCAGGTCTGCATTTCATATTTCCCAAGGGACTCTGGTGGAGGAAACTCAAATGAGGATGGGAACTTTCAGTTTAAAGTTTAAAACAAAATGATAACCCATAATCATTATTACTTCTGATTTCTTTCCCCCACTTTCTAATTAATCCTCTCTAGGGACTAAAGGAAGGGAATGGGACTTGGAATTATAATAACTTGTAGCATAATCATATAAATAGGACAGTCAATCTAAAAGCTTAAGTTCATTTCCTGGCTTGTTTCTCCTCACTGATTTAAAGTTTAAGTGTGTGTGTGTGTGTGTGTGTGTGCGTGTGCGTGTGCGTGTGCGTGTGCGTGTGTGTGTGTGTGTGTAGGGGAATGTTAGGTGCATAAAAAATCTATAATGTACTTTCCAAGCAAAAAGAAATTTATTCTGGAGATTAAAGTTGGCACCAACATTAATCACAAACATTGCAATGAATTTTACTCAGAAGGAAGATATACTTTTCTAACCACAGTTAGGAACCAAAACAGTCTGTGAATAATAATGAATACTTTCTAAAGATAATTTTTGAAATATGGTTAAAACATAAGAATCAGGGATCAGTTTTAATTCTGCTAACAATTAGCTTGATATCTAAGCTATCAAAGTTCTCAGCAAACCATTTTCTATGAGTTCATGTGAATGGCAATGAGCAATGTTGATGAACATGGTGTTAAACAGAAGCAAATTCCTGCTGTGAGAAAGCAAGCAAAGAGGGGACATTTCTCCTTCATTGAATAATTTATTAAAATACCCGAAAGGGATGACAAGTAATGTATGATGAAGCACTGCCACTTTCGTGGCTAGAAAATAGACTTCTCTGCTCCTGCAAGCCTATGAAACTCTAATTTAGTGGAGAAGAATATGTAGTGCTCTATTGATCTGTAAGAAGTAAAAGACAATCAATTCATAATGGCCCACTTAGGAATAATGAATGTCTTTCTTTCTCAATTCAATGTAGAGGAGAAAATGAGGGTATAGACAGGATAACAATAAAGAAAATGAGACTTAAAAAAAAAGTCATCCTTCAATTACTTTCCATGACAAAGCTCCCCCAGAACATTTTCATGAGCAAAGACCAAGGTAGTCAGGGTGGCATACTTGCTTCTGACTGGGACTGACTAATATATTATGAAAGGAATATTCCACAGTCACTACTAGGAATTTAATCTTGCTTAAAACGTATTCTCATTTTTGAACACATTTAGCACATTACAATAATGATACAGTTCTTCAGAGAGAACAATTCCGTCTGTTCTCATCAACCACGATGCAGTTAGGTTTAGTGTCAATCACAACAACAGCGCATTGTTTACTAAATAGACTCAAGCACATTGTGAGGAAGCTCCTGTTTAATAAACCTTTAATTTGATGATAATTGTCCTAATTGCACAATGAGAATTTCACACACATTAATATTTATGTCAAAAAGGATTTGTTTTATATCTAAAAACAGAGACCAATGTTATAATAGGAGCGGTGAGGCTGCATCCCCAGCACCCTGGCCGCCTGACTAGCTTATGCTCCGAAATAACAACACACAGACTGTATTCTTTTAAACACTGTTTGGCTCATTTCTATCTAGCCTCTTCTAGGCTAATTCTCACATATTAATTTAGCCCATTTCTAATCATCTGTGTAGCACAGCTAGGTGCGCTTACCAGGAAGGTTCTAGCCTACGTCCATCCTGGGTCGGAGCTTCATAGCGTGTGTCTCAGAGAGCAGAGCTATCGCATCTGGAGAGGGGAGCATGGCGTCTCTGAGCTCACTTCCTCTTCCTCCCAGCATTCTGTTCTGTTTACTCCTCCCACCTATGTTTTAACCTATCAGGGCCAAACAGTTTCTTTATTGCTTAACCAATGAAATCAACAGATTGATATATGACACTCCCACATCAGACCAAAACTATCTCCTAAAATTTGAGTGTGAAAGATGAGCAAGAGAACTGAAGAATCACTAAAATCTCAGGCATTCCAATCCTGAAAAGTATAGCTCACCCACTAGTCAATCTTACATCATGATGATTCCTCAGATCTCCGTACAGCTTTGTTATACAATGAAATGTTTAATATTCTAATGTGCTCATGTACAATGATAATCGTAAATGCCCTCAATGAAGTAATAGCAAAGTTAAAATATAGGTAGCTAAGTAGTTCAAACCATAGCTCAAAATTCAGAAGTGATAAATATTTACCATAGCAAAAAAAAAAACTGTGTTCACAAAAGTTGCTAGCAAACTCATGACCCACAAAACCATGTTATTACCCAAAATAATGTTATGACTAAAATGGGACTGGAAGCAAATAGTCCAGTAGACTGAAGTTCTAGGAAGCATGCAGCAATATTTGTTCCCATTCAAATCCTCAGTTGGTGATTACTTCTAAAATATACTCTCCAGATATGCAAGAAATATTACAGTCGTGCTATCTCCCCAAGCATATTTTATTGCTTCCTTTTCATTTTCTACATTTTTGTTCTTTTAAATACTGCTACATTTTACCTCCTTAAGGTTATTTCCTTTTGCACATATATTTTATTTTGTAACGGTTTGATAGTTATATAACGTTTTCATGACTATGTAAAGTCCTGCTCATCCAACGGAGTTCAGATTATATTTTTCTAGCTAGGAGAATGAGAAAGAAAGAGAGGATGGAAGAAGGAAACTGAGATGTGCAAATCAAAAAAGAAAGAAAGAAAAAACTATTATTTAATCCAAGAGAAAAAATGATCGTTAGTAATATTTTGGGTACAAGTAGGAATGTATATTATTCAAAATTTTTGAAGAAAAATATAGGTAATTCTAAATCTTTAATTTATTTTCTGACATAACGTGAAACTTTTTTGTATTTATTTTTTAGAATCAAATCTGCAGTTTCCCCTTCCTCCTCTCCTCCCAATCCCTGCCCTACACCTCTCCTCTCCCCACCCCACAGCCAATCTGCCTTCACTTCTTTTCAGACAAGAGGAGAACTCTTAAGGATATCAACCAGCCATAGAAAATCAAGTTGTAGTGAGACTAGGCAAGTCCTGTCCTATTAAGACTAAACAAATCAATGTGGTAGGAGGAAAGGGTCCCAGAAGTATTATTCCAAATATTATTGAACAAGAAAGAAAAGCACTCAGGGAAAACTGAGACTCTCACATGGATTTTAGAGAATCTATTGGAATCTTGTAATCCAACTTCTGCTCAAAGAAATATTTTTTTCATGTATAGAATAGATTATTCAATCTTTCAGTTAAAAAGCAATTGCATAGTTTGGATTCACTAAAGCTAATTAATGAATTCAAGAATCATTAGTCAAGTGTGCTGAACAGACTAAACTTCTTAATACAAAAATAAAGTTAGATATTAGGAGCAAATCATTTAAAACATAAGCATTGAATCATGTTAGTCTCTTCTAAAACATGTTCAGAGTTTCATAGCTGTTCTTTAAAGTCAGGTTACCCTGAAAATCAATTAGTACTATAACCACATCTTTTATCTCCGGTATGTAAATATACTTAGAAAGTTTTACTTACTGTTGAGTTAAAAAGTAGAATAAGAACTAGTTTACCTAAAATTGTAAAGAATTGAACATAATTTTTTATCCTTTTCTACCTACAAAATGCTCTCTCATGCTCAGACATAAATGTGTCTTCCAGTTATCCCACAGATCGTTATAACAAATGCCATTTGCACTGAGGTCAACTCATGTCAGCTACAATTTCCATTAAATGTGAACCCAAACAGTTTGAAGACCGTAAGTGGAATTGAAGATAGCATATCAGCTTTTTATTTAGAATAAGAAACTCAAATTCAAACTTGACTTTCCCTTAAAGACATAGAACAGGTAAAATATATATCCCCATTACCTACAAAGTCTTCTTACCTGGAAAATGAAAGACCTGCATTTATTGGTAGATTTTAGTTCTCTGGAACCTAAGATGGCACAAAAGGAAATCCAAGCAGGAATAACCCCCTGGAGGTAGGAAATTGAAAAACTGCAAAGCCAAGTTAGCCTTACCAGAACACAAATTTCAAAAAATGTAGATATAGGTCACATATCCACAAAGAAGGAAAAATGCAGTGACAATATTCCAGCAAAATTTATTTCAATCAGAGCATGCCTACTTCATGAGGTCATACCTCTGAATAGTGCCATTCTCTTTGGGGTTGACATTTTCTCTCAAGCCACCACAATTTCTGTTTTGATTTTTCAGATCTTGAACAATTTTATATGTTTCCTTCAACTGTTTGTTTTTTCTTGGCTTTATTTATGGAATTAGACATTTCCTTCGATTGTTTGTTATCCCAGTTTTCTTTATGAGATTTATTCACTTCCTCCATTTTTTGTTTGTGTTTCCCTGGATTTCTTTAAGGAGACTTCCAATATCTCCTTTGATTTCTTTCTTTGATATGTTAAAGATTTTGTTATATAAGTCTTCTTTGTTAGAGTTATCCAAAATATTTCCTTATCGGGGTGCTATTTTGAAATGCATTGTTTCCCTGATTTTTTCTCAATTTATCTATCATTTCTGTATATGAAGTCTACTGATTTTTGTGTATCACTTTGTGCATCCTGCTACTTTGCTGAAAGTGTGTATAAACTGTCTAGGAGAGTTAAGGGTCATTTATATATGCAATCATACTCCCTGCAGATAAAGACACAGTGTGGCATTATACATTATGAGGAAACACAATTTCAAAGTTAAGTCCCTGATCTTCTGGCTTTTACAATCTTTCCACGCCCTCTTTCACAATGTTTTCTCAACTTCCAGTACATGACTGTTTTTATAGATGTCCCATTAGATTTCAGTTCCAAACTCTGCATTTTGAGCCATTGTAGTTTTCTGTAGTGTTCTCTGTAGAACACTACAGAATATGGCTAGGACCAACTCCACAGTCCTGCCTGTTGGCTCTGCCCAGTATATCATGGCAGAAGCATGTAAGTTGCCTCTGAGAGCAGTGTTCAAGGCTTATTATTAAAAAAAATTCCTGGTCATAAATAATTACAGGTATGCATGCAATAAAGACAAATTAAGATGGAAAAGACTCCTAAGGGTACCAGTGTTAGATAAATGTATGTAGACTTGAGAGAGAGGAAAAAGAGTATAGGCATTTATGCTATGAAAGAGTACAGACAGTCATAGATTAAAGGAGCAAAGATAATAAATATTAAAATTGTAGAAAAAGTAATAAAGTAAGAAAAACAAGTTATGTAATGATGGAATATACACAGAGAGTCTGGATTATCATTCCCATCAAGAGTGAAACACAACTCAAAATATTTCTAATATTTTATTTCACTCCTGTCTGAATGCCAAAGATCAACAAAACAATGAAAAATAAATACTGGAGGTGATGTCAGGAAATGGAATTCTTATCCACTGTTAGTGGAATTGTTAAGCTGGTACAGTCACTTCGGAATAAGTGTGGAGAAACCTCAAACAGTAAGAATAAATCTACTGTATGACTTAGCTATCTTGCCTTTTAAGAAATAAAGAGTCAAACAATTAGGTGTCTCCATTTCTGAATTGACAGGATGTTGACTACTATAACTAGAACAATAGGTGTTTTAATAATACAGCAGTCATATGTTCAAATAGTTGGCAAGTTGCTTGCAGATATCCTCATCACTTCTCACCACAAAGCAGTATACTTTTATAGATCTAGTAAGATGCTTTTTAAGGAAATGACCAAATTAACACTAATAAATTGAAATTATTACATACACATATTGGGGTACATACAACAGTGTAATAATGTATCACTCACTTACTTTTAAGATATGTAAATATATACATGGCAAAGTATATACATACTTTATCCCACATGTCCTTCAAATTGTGATAAAAACAGGAAAGTCAAATATAATTTAATAATAAATACCTTAATATTAGCATTTAAATTAAAATTTCTCTCCCACATTTATATATCTGGTTTTTTTTTCTGCAAACTTACTTTAGTGACTGAATTTGACCCTCACAATCTGTAACTCATTTTGATTTAAAAATAACTAATGGGCACAAGAGCTGTAACCTTCTAAGGTCGCCTGGATAACAACCATGAGAAGAGAAAGAGCACAAATGTCCTGAGCTTGAAATAAGAAGTGTGCCTCTAAATTTAGGACAGGAATTAAAACGTTAGATTTTGTTTCCCGTTATTTCCAATAAATATGTTTGATATTGGGGTATTCAAAATAAAGTAAAATTTTATTATCTCTGCCAAAGATAAAATTGCAGCAAAAAAAATTCCACTTGAATTATTTTGTGTTTCTAGGCAGCATACAGAGACATGGGAGAAATCTCCGAGGTTGGCAGCAGTTTTATGTTTGGGTTTCATTTGCATTGACACCAACCGTATGATCACTGCAGATTATTTTGCCAAATTGTTCTTGGTACCCATGGCACAAAGGCTCTTCACCGAGAAGTTAATAAATGCTCATTTCATTTCTGGTCTAAAATTTTATCCTTCTGTTAACTCTGTCTTGGTGATACTATTTAACTTCATTATTTTATACCCCTTGTAAACATTGACAGAGATGCCTGTCCTTTGTGGCATAGACAATTGAACACATCCAACATGAACTCATAATCTCCTTCAGTATCTGCTCCTCCTGTATTCTTCCTATTTTAGTGAATTAGAGTGAGTTCTGAGCTAGAATTGGCTTTCTAAAATCCTGTTTTCCATGCTGTCCTTCCCATAGCATTTATCTGGGTCTTAAGTTTTAGCTTCCACAGCTAGACACACTTCCTGTGTGCTCACACTGCAAACTATTAGGCATCAACAGTTCTGAATTAGCATGTGATGACTACCATAACTAGGTGAATAGCTGTTTCATTAGATAGCACCATGTGTTTAAATGGCTGTTGAGTTCTAGCTGTAGTTTCCATGAACACAGGGAATTTGAAATTGCTTTATCTCTCTTCATAATTTTTTATCCATTTCCATCCTTTCCAAAAAATTAATGATTTTTCCTAAGACACAGATTGAGTGCAATCTCTTTTAGGAATAAAACTACAGAAAATCTCTACTTCATTTCCTTAGTATCCTCCCATTTATATGTAATAAATAAAATCTCAGTAATTCTATCACTGCACTTTTAGTTTATCTTTAAATATTGTCTTTTAATGTTCCTGCACTCTCTTGCTTTCTGTGGATCTTCTAACATGGCTCATAAGTACACTATAAATGAAACGGAGAAATGAAGGAAGAATGAATCAATACATAATGTCAGAACTAGACAAACAGCAGCTTTTAAATGGGGGAAAGGCTGTATCTGGTCAGAGGCCTAAAGAAGGAACCAAAATATAGAAAGCAAATAAATGAAAAAACTATAATCAAAATTAGGGTGATTGAGAGAGCATAGTTGAAATGCTGCTACTGGCCTGGTTTCCCTTCCTGGGTACTTGCAATTTTAATGGTTTGTGTTCAGATGAAGTAATTTTTCTTTAGCGAAGTGCTTTGTTAATACCATGAATTTGCTGGAAAATAATAAAATTCATACCACATAACAAGTACTACATAAAGTTTTCCAAAGCATAATTTCACTCCTTACACAAATTATAGAATAGTTCTATAAATTTCTAGTTTCCAATGCCTAAGTATTTAGAAAAATCAAAGAGAAGAGTCTCTGTGTGGAGCTGTGACTCCCTCTTGAAGGTCCACACACCTCTGTGCTGTCCCAAGATTGCTTCCTAATCTCTCTTCATTCTCTGCGTCAAGGTCAATTTAAGCAAATTTCCTTTCAAAGTGACTGTTAGAGCACTTTTCTTCTCTGGTATGCACTCCAGAACATCTGGCTTGTATTCCTGAGGATAGGGACTGATTTCTTTCCATTTGGGAGAACTTGAATTACCCTGACTGTTAGGGCATCATATTCTCTTACAATCTCCAACTGAGTGGTGTGATCTCCTTCTTGTGTTGGGAAGCAGTAACTGAGTATGACTGTTAACTATAGGATATCATCAACAGAAATGTGAAATTCATAGTGTTTTGGGTATAACACCATTGATAATAAACTCAAGAACACAGTTTATAAATGATACCAGGTTTTCTATTTAACATCAGAAAACCTTGAAGGATATATTTTCTGTCAGGGAGATACAATTTTTAAAGCCCCGACATTTGAAAAATCAAATCATTGAGCATCTTCAATGAAGGCTACATACTACAAAAACATAAAATCACGGAACTAATGAAGGAGCTTTTATAAGAAAAACATGGATAGTAATATTTCACACAATAGAAAGTGAAGTAAATTTTACTTCTTGTGCTTATACTGAGACTCATGAATGACTGGAAGCACTCTTTACATACTTTGTTTTGTGTTTAAACTTTAAAATAGACCTGTTTAAAATTTATTGTCAATTTCCATTAAGAATTTTGTGACCTTTTACTTTGCAAAACCAATAACAAACTTCAGGTTGTCTTAATACAAAAATAAATTGTCCCTGACCATGGATGCACTTACACAAGCATACTGTCCACCTTAGTCAATGCCAAAAGATGTCCATACTTGCTGATGGCTTAAAAATAGGTGTCTATTTACCCTTGACAACTGAACTCTTAGCAGCATGTGCTACATTTGATAACAAATGTCTTTTTGCAGAACAAAGCAGTGACTTTCAACCAACATCACAATGTTTTTTTTTTAATACATCAGAGAGAAGAGTATTTTGATGAAGAAAAACTGTTATGTAACACACACACACACTAGACCTACTTAAGCTTGCTTAATTTTGCTCAAAGTTGGGACACTTTAGACAAAGTTTACATCAACAATTTCAATGTAGAATATTTCACATATATTCATGAAGTTATTTTGGCAATCATAAATTTATTTATTTTTCTATGACCAGATTTCCCTATGGAATAATACACCGTATCTCAAAGATGAAGGAAGATGACAATTAGTTTTTGAAACTATAGCAGGGCAGTGGTGGTGTATATCTTTAATTCTAGCTCTCAGGAGACAGAGGAAAGTAGATTTCTGTGAGTTTGAGGACAGCCTGGTTGTCAAAGGTGTTCCAGTACAGCTAGGGCTAATGCTCAGATAAACTGTGTAGATAAATAAATAAATGAATAAATGAAAATATATAGCTTATTAAATAAATCACATGTATAATTTGACTAACCTGATGTTATATTTATATTTTTCACTGTGATTTTTATGTTTATTCATATTTAAGCAATATTGATAAATAATATATATCACAAAGCTTTATATTATAACATACATATGACTTAGTATATAATGTTAGCTATAACCTGTTTGAGTAAACAAAATTTTGTCTTTTTATTTCAATGTTGTAGCTATTTTAAATTTCAGAGGTTAAATATCTTTCGAATAATTATTTCTATGACTTTGAAAAACAGCATTCTAAAACCATATACGCATTTTCAAACGTTGAAAATAAATCTACCCCATGATGTAGCTATCACTCGGGCATATACCTAAAGGATTTTGCATTTTACTAAGAGATACTTGTTCATACACTGCTGTTCTATCTCCAATAGTCAGAAAATTAAAACACCCCATATTTCTATCAACTCACGAATGGATAATGAAAATGTTATACATTGGAATATTAATCATCTATAAAGAAAACTGAAATGTTTAAAACTCACAGGTAAAAGTATGGAGCTAGGGAAATCATACTGGATGCAACCCAGACTCAGAAAACAAAAATCGCATGTTTTTTCTCATATGTGAATGCTAGCTTTGAGAGAGAGAGAGAGAGAGAGAGAGAGAGAGAGAGATTAAATATGTGTATCTCGTTTGAAACAACCATAGAAACTAGCAAACTAGAAAGGCACTATGGGCGAGGAAGAGCTCTTGCAAGAGAGAGGACATAGAATGCAGTAATACAAAGGAAGAAAAGGAAGCACAGAAAAGGAAGGATTGAAAGATTGGAGCTAAAGTGGCAGGGTAGAGATGGGATTATAACTGCGAGATAACTAACGCCAAAGAACTTTTAAAATCTCCATATGGGAACCTGATACTGTAGAGCTTCTGAGAGACAGAACTTAAATGGAGTTTTCCTACAATGGAGAAACTATACCTCACCAGATACCCCATGTTAGCAAGTGAAAATCTCAGTATCAAGAAAGGATTACATCTTTTGAGTGATTATCTAATACGGTGTCACAGACCCCAAACAATATAGGCCATTCACAATGCTTTGGAACATGAGGGGCCCTGTTTGTTTGTTGGGTTTCTGTCGGCCCGGTTTCCCAGCTGTTTAGTCCCAAAGAAAAATCACACATAGATCTCTATAAATTATAAGTTGATTGGCCCATTAGCTCTAGCCTCTCATTGGCTAACTCTCACATCTTGATTAACCCATTTTTCTGATCTATGTTAGCCATATGGCTCAGTACCTTTTCTAGTGGGGCAGCTCACATCCTGCTGCTTTGGTGGTCTGGGCAGGAGTGGAAGGAATCAACTTCCTCCTTCCCAGAATTCTCCTGTTCTCATTACATCATTTTTACTTCCTGCCTGGTTTTTCCACCTATATTTTCTGCCTGGCCCATCAGCGTTTATTTAAAACATGATCAACAGAATACAGACAATTCTCCTGCAATGCTTCTTTATTAATTCCCAAAACCAGAAAGTAAGATTCTATTGCTAGAGACACCATACCTGAATCATAGAAAAGAGAGAAATCAAGCCAATATTCATTTGAAAGCTTCATTTGTATTATCAAGAATTCATAGTTATACACACTGTTAGGAGAGAAAAAGTCCTCACCTTATTGTAAACCTTTAAATTACAACAGTGACTATCCTGACAAAATATGCTCAAATGGTAGAGCAGTTGCACCAATGTTACGGGAGTAACAAACCACTTTCTGGTTGCATGAGACAGAATCCATGCCTGTCATTAACAAACAGATCAAGAACCTATGGCTAGATAGATCATACATTTTGTGGGGGAACCTACTGCTAACTCTGGTTTAAAGTCATAGTACTAAACTGATTCCTCCTGGTTTATCTCAATAGCCACAGGTTGTTGCATCTCTCAACCTTCATCACTTCATCAGAGATGCAGAGACACAGAACTGGTCCACAGAGAATAAATGACTGTGGAATGTTCAGACTTAAAGGGTGTGTATATACCCCTTGAGAGAGAGAGAGAGAGAGAGAGAGAGAGAGAGAGAGAGAGAAAGGTATATATCACAACCCTTCCCACAAGACTATCAGTCTTCATGGAAGAGGGTATGGAAAGATTGTAAGAGATAAAGTTAGTGGAAAAATTCAAAGAAACAGTTATTTACCAAGCACAAGAGTGCAGTTGCATATATGAATTCACAGCTATTGTGACGGTATTCTCAAGAGTAGTACAAGCTCAAACCAGACAAGATCCTAGCATGGAGAGAAGAAAGTTGACATTAAATTCTACCACTAGATAAGGTCATATATGCATTTGACAGCTGATGAGAGTGGAAGAATTCAGTTTCTTTAATGATTTTACCCCTGATAAATTGTTTATACTCCAGGACAGGCCCCACCTCCAAGAGTAGTTAGGCAACCGGAATTGGGCTGCATAGGCTAACAGACAGACAAAGAGGTAAAAAGAGAGACAGAGTCAGAAAGGAAGAGAGAGAGACAGAAAGAGAGTATTCAAAGTTGGGTGATGAGGGTTATTTGGGAGGAGGAAGAACAGAAGGTAAATAAAGATGACTAGAATATATTTTATAATTTCTTCATTAATAAAAATAGTTTTAGAAAATAATAAACCTTGAAAACATGGAACAAACAATGAATAAAATAAAAATTATAACAAGGCATGAATCATGGTAGAAAAACAGTTCAGAGAGCTGAGAATAGTGGATTTACTGGAATAAACATGTTACATTGAGCCAGAAAACTCACCAGAAGACTTTACTTTATATAACAGGCATAGAGAGTACAAAAATTACAAGAAAGATAAGTAATGTGTTCGTGAGCACAGCAGCAGCATTATTAAGACTCTCAGTGGTGGCCGTCCTCTATAAAGACAGCAGTAGGAGATGCTCTTGTACAAATGCTTTCCCTGAAAGCCACAGAAATGACACAATTCCAAAGTCGCAAAGGCCATATGGTGTTACTTAACTATCAGAAATAAACTGAAAGCAATTATCCTAAAGAAAGCAAGGTCAGACTGGTAAGTAAGGTGCCCGACCAACAATAGTTCAGAGAACTCAGTGTCCTCCAGTCATGAAGTGCATTGATCAATTAGTCAAAAGATAAAGGTTGCATGAGCAAAAGGCTCAGGGTCCCAGTCAGAGTCATCATCTTTCTGAGTACACAAGCGTGAGCTGATTCTCAGATGCAGAGCTCTGAAGACAAGCAGACATCCAGAAAGAAAATACTAAGCACAGCAAGAATAGATTCTAAAATTTCTCCCAATATTTTTTCAAAGTGATCCGTAGATATTCAGGAAAATAAGTTTACAATAAAAATAGGTAAGATTTTATTGCTTTTAATATGATATCTGACTTCATATTGAAGTGCCAACTCTTCCAGCTCCTACTACACATCTCTTAAGTAAACAATATTCTGTTTTGTCCCAAGGACACCCAGTAAGGGCATATAGCCTATATACTAGACTATAGTATCTGTAGGTCTCAACTGAGCTCATTGAATTTACACACACACCTGTGCTAATTCCCTGGTGCATGAGAACACAGCAGGAGTGAATATATAATACAGATATAAGAATTTCAGGCTGAATCTATGGCATTTGAGGAATATGTGTTTATACTGGGGAAAGTCACTTAGAGACCTCTAAAACAAACTCACTCTCAGCCAAGATGTAAAATAAAAAGTGTTGTATTTCCATTTTAGACAGAAAGAGCCAAATATTTAAACTTAAGAGCTGACAATACCCACCCTCAGCAATCATTTTCCAATTTGGTTATTATATATATAGCAACAATTATGACTAGCAATTTCAGATTCAACCAACTTGTAATTTAACTGCTGTTGTCAAGATGTTTGTGCATATGTATGTATATATACATATATGTATATATAATTTTGATTAATAAATATTAGTAGGCTTTATGCTACTGCTGCTGTACAACTTTTTATGGGAAATGAAAATATGTTTTTGTATCTAGATAGAAATCTATTGACATACCAAATAAATGACTTAACCTGCCTAGTTTAGTGAGTTTATTATAGCTATGGGAGTATGGGTAAGGTGTCATATATATGAAGCATGGACTATTTTAAAGCATCTATGTCATTGAGAAGTGTATCCCAGAATGAGCAGCTGCACACCCAAGTTGCATCCTTGGTTCTCCCTGCATGAGTTGGAGGCAGGCCATCCAACTGGAGGGAGGCAGTTGGGCTGACCTGAGAGTCTCGTTTCTCCAGGTATTGGTATTGCTGATAAATTCTTGTAGGGTTCAACAGATTCCTAATGCCTGCGATTTTTTTCTTTATCACTGTAAGTCCAGTTTCTTTCCTGTGTCTTTAGGAGCCCTCAATCTGAGCACAGGGTTTCAACTTAAGGAAACTGCATGCAACCACTACTATTTGCTATAATGTTTATACTGATCAGAAAGTGTTTTACATTTACGTGAAAACGACAACAAATCTAGTTTACCATCTGTCAATCAGACAGGAGATTGCCTCAAGTAGTTACCACAATTATATAAATTCAAAATTTTCATGAAACTGTGTATTTGTGATTGCATGTCAATGAACCAAAAATCCATCGGTTTTATCAGTCAAACCAATTACTTACATGCCAAGTCAACTAAAGTCAATTATGCAACAAATGTGTTAGAACCTTTACAGATAGATATAGCAGCAACCGAAAAGAGATTATATCAGTGAAGTTTGTATATGATGTATTGTCTGCGTCATGAAAGGCCTTATACTCTCTAAAGAATAAACCAACTATCCCACAATTAAGGAGAATCCCTGGCTGGAGTCCTCCAGATTGGAAGGAGTCAACTGAATATTTTGTTCCAGTGTGTTTACTGTATTATACAAAATGCTGCTAGCCCAAAGGAGAAAAATCATCGGTCCGGGATTCAGTATGAGAAGCACTGCCTCTGTAGCCATGTAACTCAATAGGCTCTATGATTAAAGGTATAGTCAATGTGAAACATGGAAATGTGAAGAAAGCATCCCATTGACACCTTAGATTCTTTATTTTATTACCAAATAATTGTACATATTAACAGAGTGTAAAATGATGTTTTAATGCATGAATATATTGGATAATCATCCAACTACGATAAATATAGTAGCCATCTCTTTAAACACATATTTTATTTTTGTGGCAAGAACATTCAGAATACTCTCTTGTGGCTGGTTTTGTTTTTGATTTTAGATTTTGGTTTTTGGTTTTTCAAGCCGAGTTTCTCTATGTAGTCATGACTATCCTGGAACTCACTCTGTAGACCAGGCTGGCCTCAAACTCCAAAAATGGCCTGCCTCTTCTCCTGAGTGCTGGAATTTAAGATGAGTGCCACCACTGCCATTCACCATTCTTGTGACTGGTTTAAAACATGCATTGTTGTAACTGTAGTCACCCTACAGTGCACTACAGCACCATATCATGTCCCTCCTATCTAACTATAATTTTGATCTATTGATCAACTTCTCTGCTTCCCTTTATTCTCCACTCCTATACTCTCTGTTATCATCTTTATCCTCTTCATGTACCAGAAGAACTTCAATGAAAACACATGAGTGAAATTACATATATTTGTCCTTCACTCAATAGAAGGTTCCCCAATTATATGCTTGTTGTCACAAATGCCATGATTTCTTCTTCATTTAAGCTCCTGATTATTATTAGTTTTATATGCCTCATTTTTTAACTTCAACTGACACAAAACCATGAGTGTTGTGCATAAAGGCAGCAGTAGACACATGGTTGCATAAATGTCTTTGACAAACTAATCTCATTCCTTTGGCTATAACACTCAAGGGGAAGATTATGTGGTCTACTTATTACTTTTTTTTTTTTTTTGCTTTTTGGGGATATTTCTACGATACTTTCCATAATGGTTGCATTCATTTACATTCCAATTTGTATTGTGTAAAAGGTCTTTTCTCTCCACATCCTTGTCATGCCTTATCTAACTGTAGTAAACATGTTACCTCATTTGGGTTTTAATATGCAGTTCTATGATCACTAATTGTGCTGGGATTTTTGGTTTCACCAGCCTTTGGTCATTGGCCATTTCTTTTCTTTTCTTTCTTTCTTTTTTTTTTTGAAGAATAGTCACTCAAATCCCAAAACTAATTTTAATCAGGTTATGTATTTTGTCTGATATTAAAATATTAACCCCATATCTAATATATGGTTTGCAAATATTTCTCTCATTCCACAGGTAGCCTTTTCATGGTGTTGAATTTCTTTGCTATGTAGATAGATCTTAATTTGATATAGTCATGTATATGTAATTTGGCGTTGTTGTCTAAGCTTTTGGTATAATGTCTATGGAATCATTGTCAAAGTAAATGTTTGTCAATTTTGTTGCTATGCTTTCTTCTAGAAATTACAAATTTTCCAATTTTGTGTATAAAATGCAATAATTTGTGTTGTTTGGTGTGTGATATAAAGGTAAAGTTATAAACATGAGTTTTCAGTTTTTCAAAACTCTTTTTTAAATAGATTGTCTTTTCCACAATGTATATACTTTTTGGATTATTAATCAAATCCGTACTGTCAGAAGTATCAATTTAATAGTATCTGAAAAGCAGCTTTAAATGTTCTCTAAGGCCAGAAAGCAATATAGGCTTGGAAGAAGAGGGCAGATTTTATGTTAATTAACCATACATCCAGTGTATCCCATCATAACTTGATTTACCTAAAATGAGTAATCCTTTGTGTCGTTGAATGGACAATGTGTGATATGGGATAATTATAGAAATATACAAGTCTATTTGCAAACAGGTGAAGTCACTTTAGATTACTCTTCTCCAGCACAATTTTGGTTGTACGTTGAGATGGCTGCCTTATAACTAGACAGCAGTGGGAGCAAAATGCCAAACACACTCATGGGTCTGCATCTTAATGTACAAGCTTGAGAGAAAAGGAGGTTAATAACCACAGACCAAGTTTCCCCAAGAGCTGTCTACGAAAGTCACTCAAAGGGGAAATATCTTTATACTGTGTGAGGCACCTATAGTCTACACAAATCATAGAAGCCTGCAATACAAATATTTATACTATTATAAATGATAATGAGTTGGCTGGATATTGAGTCATAGTCATAGAAAAGAAAATATTTGAAGACGAGGCAATGTAGGACAAAGGTATGTTCATTTATCTATGAACTATGGACACTTTTGTAAGCTTTTGAAAGTTAATATGCAACTGAGAGTATATAGAACAAAGGCAGCAATAATAACATAAACAAAATAACTCTGCTACGTGACATCAGTCAGACTGTGTCATTAACTATCTGTCTCATTATGGGGATCATGATCAGTAACTGTTTTTTGAGTAGACTATGTATAACACAAGCAGCATAGGGTCTTACCCATTCAGGTAATGTCTAAAGTTTCTTTCCATCACAGAGAACTCAGCTCCCCCAAACACAGTGAAATATTGGCAAATGTTGAGTACTTGTTTATCCAGGAAATATCCATGATTTCTTTGGTTTTAATAGCTCCAGCATGATAAGCTTCAATTTAGCAGCCTAACATTGCTGACCACAGAGTTGCCACAAGATGGACACAATCAGCACTTGGAAGGCAAGCAAGATCCATCTATTGAACAACTGCCTGTATAGCACCATCGCTTCAAAAGAGCGGGTAAAATAGCAGGAGCTTTACATTGGATGCTTTGTGTCTCAGTTGGAATCCATATATAATGAAAACATAGCGGCTTCTCCTGCCATAGAGCTTCAGCAACTACTATACTCTTAAGGTGAATAGGAATAAGATATAGAATATGTTACTCTCTCCAAAACAGAAAGGTGGTTTTGGCAGCATGATCATGAGCTGACTACCATACCACACAGAAGCTGCTAAATGGAGGACCAATTAAGTACACATTTTGGGGAAAGGCAGAAAGGTTTCATTCACTTTCTAGCCCTGGTATAATCCGAAACTGGCTGTGTAAACCAAACTGCTTTTGAACTCACAGGTATCCACCAGTGTCTGCATTCTGTGTGCTAAAATTAAAGCTACACACAAACCATAACAGGCCACACATACATTCATGACGGCATCAGCTTAGAAAGGATGAAGTGAGCACCTTCTGGCTCAGAGTATTGTCCAGATAAATAATAGTTGTGTTTTCGTAATAAGCTGAATATATGGCACCAAACTTTTTGATGAAAAAAATAATGCTTTCAAATAATTGATATTCTTTTTTGGGAACTTAGGGCTGCTGATTCTTGCAATTTTAGACTCTGTGTTTTAGATGATTTTATTTTCATATAAAATGAACATTTTTAAATGGGATGCTCAGAGAAACTCCACTGAAATGCAAGATTTCATTCCCTATTTGCAAAAACTATAGCCCACTGAGAAGTTGTAGCCAGATTAACCTCTGAAGATTGATGTCTTATCCCCATGAATTTCCTGTGTGAATATCTTGAACACCCTACTTCAGTGCAACATTTAAGACCCATCCTACTTCTGGAGACCCACTCATGTTGGACAACCCACTTGAGTCAGACAAGGCCTTTTGCAATTGTGTCCCAGTTCAGGTAATCCCTTTCTCTAAACATGGTCCCTCATAAATCTTCACCCCAGGAGCTCTTCTTCCTAAACTTGTTTATTAATGTCCATTTTGGCATCAGCTTCTGAGTAAACACAGAGATTACTAGCCACCATCTCAAATTCATCTTCAGAAATTGTTTCAAAAAAAATCTTTGACCCTGCATTTGTTTTCTTGCTTCAAACCAAAGCTTAAGATTTTATTTTCTGTCCTTACTTGCTCTTACATTTATTAATGCTGGAAGCAATGTTCATGCAATCTGACTTTCAATTTTTAGAACGCACTTGTTATACGTGCAGAAAAATGACCAATTCACAAAGGGCAAATATCCTATCCTGAATTAAATTACCCCATTCCCCTGCCATCTTGTTATCTACAGACTTGGTCTGCCTTTTCCATAAACCAGTTACAAAAAGTGAAGCTTTTAGAAGCAAAATAACCATGAAACTACCATTCAATTTTAAACAAAAGTCATGTTTCCTAGCTAAGTTTTTGATGCCTTTTCTTGGTAGTTAATTGCATCACTATAAAAAGTAGTTTGCTTTTTTTTTTTTTCTACAACTACATTCAAGACTGATGCATAGGTTTTCTTAGAATCTTAGCGATGGAGAGGTGGTGAGAATTTCTTTCCTTCCCAGCTTCAAAGACCCCCTGGTGATTACTTGGATTCCTAACATCTAGATATGGCCAATATTATGTTAAATCTTTACATACTTTTGGGACTTTCTGAAAAACTCTACTGAGTTTTTTAATCCATTCAGGATAAGTGGTGCTAAGATAAATAGGGTGTTAAGATAAGAGTTCTAACTAAAACATTGCATAGGTGATATAAACATTTCTGCCAGGAAAAGTCTGTCTTTTAAATTGTCTTTTATTTTTCAAGCCTCTTGCTTTTTGTTATTAGAGGTGTCTAGTAATGTGGAATTTTACAGATTGCAGGTGCCTGGTTAGATTTCCCTTCCATTTCCTTACCCCTTAAAAAATGCTTCCATGAAGGAGAGGAAATAGAACCTAGTAGCACAGACACTGAGAGAAACAATTAATAAATGGGACCTCCTGAAACTAAGAAGCTTTATAGTCAACAAGACAAAATGGCAGTCTACAGAATTTGAAAAGATCTTCACCAACCTCACATTGGACAGAGAGCTAATCCCCAAAATATACAAAGAACTCAAGAAACTGGTCATCAAAAAAACAAATAACCCAATAAAAAATGGGGTACATACCTAAACAGAGAACTCTCAACAGAAAATTCTAAAATGTCTGAAAGACACTTAATGACATGCTCAACATCCTTAGTCATCAGAGAAATGCAAATCAAAACAACTCTGAGATTCCATCTTACACCTGTCAGAATGACCCAAATCAAAAACACTGATGACAGCTTATGCTGGAGAGGGTGTGAGGTAAAGAAAACACTCCTCCATTGCTGGTGGAAGTGCAAACTGGTATAGGTGCTTTGGAAATCAGTATGGGTATTTCTCAGAAAATTAGGAAACAACCTTCCTCAAGACCCAGCAATACCACTTTTGGGTATATACTCAAAGGATGCTCAATTGTACCACAAGGGCATTTGCTCAACTATGTTCATAGCATCTCTATTTGTCATAGGCAGAACCTGAAAACAACATAAGTGCCCCTTGATAAAAGAAAAGATAAAGAAAATGTGGTCCACTTACACAATGGAGCACATACAGTGAAAAAATTTAATGATATATTGAAATTTGCAGGCAAATGGATGGATCTAGAAAAAAATCAGACCCAGAAAGGAAAATATAATATACACGCACTCATATAGGATTTTTAGACACACATCAAAGAAAAAATTCCACAATTCACAATCCCAGAGAATCTAGACAGCAAAGAGTATCCTAAGAGAGACATACATGGATCTAAAGTACATGAGAAGTAGAAAAAGAGAAGATCACCTGAGTAAATTGGAAACACGGCAATTATTGAAGAGGGTAGAAGGGGAGGGGGGAGGAAAGAAGGGGAATGGAGAAAAATACATAGCTCAATAAAAAATCCTTCCAGAGCAAAGGAGTAATATATTGTATGACTTCAAAATAGTGTGTTGCAAAGCAATTTGGAAAGCTGTAAGTGATTAATAAGTCTATTACTGTGTATGTTGAATCCTGGAAAATAAAAGGATATTTTCTTTGACAAACTAATCTCTAATGCACAAACAAAGAATATAACATAACAGTATCAATTTCATTCCAAATCGTGCATTTCAATATCAATGTCTTGAATCAGCATCTATCCATTTTTAACCTTATCATTTTAAAGACTTACTTTGTTGTTTTAAATGTTGTAATTTTGTGTCCATCTGTGTGTGGGTATGTGCACATGAGTACACGTGAGCACATATGCCCTTAGGATGCAGAAGAGGATATTGGATCCATTGGAACTGGAGTTACAGGTAGTTGTGGCACACACAGCATAGGTGGTAGGAGTCTAACTTGGGTCCTCTGGAATGGTGGCAGTCACTATTTAACTACTAATCCATCTCTCCAGCCCCTCAGCTTATTTTTAAGTACTTCAACACTAAGACTAAACAAACCCCTTTTTCAAAAGAATCACAGAATTCATCTTCTATTACTTCTCCCAACAATTCAAATAGTATTCCTACCACCTTTGTGATTGGTATGTCACTTTAAAAATATGAAAATTACCTTAGCATATAAAGCCTATATCATATTCTCATTTCCCTTGGTATAAAATAAGTATTCAAAACATACTTGATTAAATATAGGGAATACTTATTTTAAATTATTGAGAGAACCTGGGAACCTGGGCCTGAAGAGATGGTCCAGTGGTTAGAGCATGTGTGTATTATTCTTGCAAAAGGCCTGAGCTGGGTTCCTAGAACCTATGTCTGAAGGCATTCATCTACCTGTTCATCTCTGAGTGATCTGACATTCTCTTCTGGCCTTTACATGCATTACATTAATACATACAACCTACCTCCATACATATTAGAAATAAAATTAAAATCTGAAAACATTAAAAAATCTATAGTAGATTAGAATTTACAATTTATGATTCAAAATTGATTTTTACAGTATCTGTTCCTCTCTCTCTGCAGATTTGGTATTTCCTTTAGGATATCAAAATATTGCACTTCAAAATTCTTGTAGAAGTCTTTCAACAAGAAATCAATGATTGATTGAATTTAAAATAGGTTATAGAAATATGTCTGCATCAGCACAAAAAAGGCCTATTTCACAAACAAAATCAAATAAGTCCATCTACTGTATTGTGTGACTGTCACACAAATGGAATATTTCAGGGCTCACAGAGCAAAACATGCTATACATCAAAATTTTCAAACATTCTTTAGAAACGAAAGCGTATACATCACTAACTTAAGATGAGTTTTGGGAGAAGTTTTGACATTTTGTTCTTGTGATTAGAACCTTATAAAATAATAGTCTCATCCAAGTTAGATAAATAATGTATATTTCTTATATAATGAAGACTCAAACTGGCACTCCCAAATATATTATTCAAAAATATACAACCCTTGACTTTGAAACTGGTGATAACAAGAAATTCGGGGTATCTATTGCTCAGAAATCACTGTGGCACAGACCCTGAATCCCAGTGTGGATTGAGTAGAACTGGTAAAGTGGTAGGAAAACAACTCTAGCATTGAAAAGCAAAAGCTTCAAGTCACAGCACGCTGAGCTCTGTAATAGCTTTCTCACAGTGCATGACCATGGGAGAGGATCCTGTGCTCAAGAACCAGGATGGTTGCTGTTGACAAGGCATTTAAAGGTTGCATCTTGTGTTACAAGGCCAAAGAATTCAGTGTTCTATTCTGTTCACTAAATGAGAAAACCATATTTATGCTGCTTGAGTCGTATTATTTATAATCTAGTGATAGCTTCAACTTGCTAATCATAAGAGGGATACATTTGGTAAACGTTGGAGACTATCTAGAGTAGCTATAAGATGCTGTCATTCTTTACAATGTCAAGGATACCAGTAGTCCCTGCAATAACCTTGCAGCATATTCTATAACCAGGAATGCTGTTATAATATTTCCTTTTCTGCCTTTTCATCCCTAACATAAATTCTGAGAGTTAAGTCCTAAATTAGCTTATTTTCAAGGACTCACAGATGTTGATGGTGAAAAAACTCTTGAATGGTTTCTAAGCCTCTCTTCCTCTTTGAATTGTACTTAGACTAACCTCAAGTTGAGGACCATCAGTAGTATGCCTTTTGCATATAAACTATTGAATCAAAAGATTATCTAAGAAATCTGGTCCACCATCTGCATTTGTCCTCCGTAAATTAACCCACATATTTATCTTAGCCAGTTCTAATCTTAAACGTCCTCAATTATCTACCATTCAGACATCATTTTCTACACATTTCTCAAGCAGAGAGTTATGTAAATTCTGGCTTAGAGATAACTCCTGTCACAGCTACTTCTGGTTTCTCTGATCCATCCTCTTTGAGAGCAGTTAAATCATCTACTAAAGCACAAGTGCAAACATGTTTAATTTGTCTGTTATAGAAAGATTTTTCTCAGCTTTTGGAGTGAAATTCAATCAGTAAGATGAAATGCAAGTAGACCTGCGGACCGGCGCTGACAGACCCCATCTCTAGACACTACATCTGCCTCAGATGCTTTTACAAGCTGTCCTTTCCCCATGTCTATCAGATCAATTGTCTATTCCTAATCAATTTCTCATAGGAATATGAACACACTATAGAGCCCTTGAGAAGCTATACTTTTGCTTCCTGCCTCTCAACACTAGCAAATTTCAACTACTAATGGTCCAGTTCATTGTTTAATGTCTGCTTCTCCAAGGGTTTTGGATATATTATGCACAGTTAATTCCCATAGAGTCTCAAGTTTTACCTTCGTTTTGGATTATATTTGGGACAAGGTCTCATTATGCGGCCCAGGCTAGCTTTGAACTCAGAATCCCACCTCAGTTTCTCAGGTGCTAAAAATACAGATGGCTGAAAAGGCTTGCTATGTTTAAATCCACATGTGATCTACTAAGATTCAACATTATAAGCAAAATCATATGTTTAAAGAACAATACTACATGATCTCACTATTATGTGCACTCAAAAAGAATTAAATACATAGATATTAACTGGAGGTGGGAAAGGGGAGCAAATTCAGAAATGTAGGTCCAAGGGCACACTTACCATTATATAGGGTGAGTAAGTTTGCAGCTTAGATTCATAGTAGAACAGCAATAGTTAATATTATACTCATTATTAGAATTTGCTAAGAAGGTAAAATTTTGAAACCCTTACCACAAATAAAAGGAAGAAGTAACTCTATGAAACAATGCATTGTTACTCTTCTTAACATAAAACATTTGTTCCATTAATTATGAGCAAAACATTTAAAACCTTAGGTATGTACAGTAAAAAAAAATAGGTTGTTTTCAAAAGCTTGGTAGAGTTACCAAAGGCCAAATACAAGTAAAGAGACAACCCATTTTTCTAGCACCTAAAACCCTGATTCTCGATTCCACAGTCTACTTCTGAATCAGGCAGAACTATTTCCACTCTAATACTTAAGTGGTCCTTTTTAGTGGCAAAGCTGAGACTTCAGGTTTCTGTTCTGGGAGAGTTTCCATGTTTTTAACAATGGGAAATGATCAGTAATTTAATGCATGTGTCTGAAAGTTCACATTATATTGTGTGCAGAAGAGAAGGTCCTAAGAGTTTGCTCATCTGTGGGAGCTGCTGGATTATTTCACATCAAGAGAAGAGGTAAGTAATGATAACTATTTGCTATATCTTCACCAACAGAATATAATGTATTTACAACTACCCTTAAATTTATTGGAAACATGTGTTTTAATTTTGAAACTGAGAACAAATTTGGGAAGTGTTTCTTTCTTTCTATCGGGTGTATCTAGAGCTTACATCAAAGAATTCTTTATAATGTTCTTGACATTTGCCCAATTATGCACGTCCTCTGGCAGTAAGCATGTAATGCCATAACCAATTTTACCTTGTATTGCTGATAAGATTTAGCAAAAGCAAATATATGATCGATTCATAAATTTCAAATATCATCAACAAATTAGGCAATAATTCTCCTTGAACTCACAAAATTACCTCACCTGGATTTTCGTCAAAAAATTTGTTCACTTCTTTTCAAGTTCTTTCAAAGATACTGCTATTTTAAGAACAACTTTAATAATATTTATTTATTTATTTATTTGGGATTTTGTGTAGGTACTTTTAGAGTTTATTATTGTTTAGCGAATATTTTTGCTCTTTCCTTCCTTCATTAGTTGAGGGGTCATGACTTGCTGTAACCATAGAAATGTAAGCAAAAGTTATGCTACTCCTAGACAGAAGGTGACAGGGACAATTCATGTGTCACCGTCTTCTCATTACCATAATGACTCTGATTCATATTAAAGTTCCTTTGCGATGCTGTGCTGACATAAGTGTAATGTCAATAAAAACGGGAGAAGCAAGTCGTCGTTATTATGAAATGCTGATGGGAGAACCACATCTTCATTATTATGAAATGCTGCTGTTGGAGAGGTTGTCAAATTTCTATCCTGAATGATCTTATATTTTCACTCTATTTTGGTCTCTCTAATCTTGCCTTTTGACTGCTACCCATGTACTCTCTTTTATTTTATTTTTCTAATATTTATTTATTTATTTATTTTACATACCAATTGCAGTTTCCCCTCCCTCCTGTCTTCACAGTCCTCCTACCTCCCTCTGCCCCCCCCCCCACACACACAACCACTTCTCCTCCTTTTCTGTTCAGAAAATGGCAGGTTCCCCATGGACATCAAGTAACATGACAGTCAAGTTGCAGTAAGACCAAGTACCCAATATTATAAATAGAATTCGAAAAGCAAGCAGGAGTCAGAGACAGCCCATGCTCCCTCTGTTAGGAGTCTCACAGCAAGACCAAGCTACACAATTGTATATATGCAGAGATCCTAAGTCAGTCTCTTACCAGCTCCTTAGTTGCTGATTCAGTCTCTGTGAACTCCTATGAGCCAGGTTAGTTGATTCTGTTGATTCTCTTGTAATGTCCTTGACCCCTCTGGCTCCTACAGTCCTTCCTCTCTCTCTTCGGCAGGATTCCCCAAGCTCAGCCTAATGTTTGACTCTGGGACTCTGCGTGAGTTTCTGTCAGTTGTTGGATGAAGCCTCTCTGGTGACAACTGGACGAAGTGCAGGCAAATAGACAGAACCAAAAAAAAAAAAAAAAAAACCATCCTGAGTGAGATAACCCAGAGTTAGAAGACAAGCATGATATGTACTCACTTACAAGTGAATATTAGCTACAAAGAAAAGGATACCCATACTACAATCCATAGACACAGAGAGACTAGGTAATAAGGGGGGCTCAATGGGACACTTGGATCTCTTGTGAAGGGGATTTGTATAAGAGATTTTTCAGGTGTGCTTAGGGCAAACGGGGAGGGGAACATGATGGATCTGATGTGGGGGATGAAGAAGGAGATAACTGAAAGAGATTACTGAAAACGGTGAGCGGGCATTTCAGGGACAGGTAGAAACCTGGTGCACGGTCATCTCCCAGGAATCTACAAAGATGTCCCCAGATAAGACGAATAACAATAGGGGATGTGTAGCCTAAATTGGCCATTTCCTGTGACCAGGAAAGATTTCTGGTAAACAACTAGGACACCAACCCAGGCACATAATCCTCGACCTACAGTCTGTCCTGTCTATGGGATGTGCTGGGGTAAGAGTGGTGCAGAGATTGTGGAAGAGGCCAACCAATGACTGGTCCAACTTCAGACCCGTGCCAGGAGAGTGAGCCCACCTTGACATTACCTGGAGCTCCAGGATCCAGAGGGTGGATGAACCAGAGACCTAGAATAGACCCAAACACAAATGAAGAAAAAATATGTTAATGTAATATGCCTAAAGATATTCTGCTATATTCGTAGATGGATGCCTATGTATGATCCTTTAATCTAGAACTGTTTATTTTATTTTATGTGTATGAGTGTTTTACCACCATAAATGTTGTGTCTGGGTCCTTTGAGGTTAGAGCAAGGCATTGGATTGTCTAGAATTGAAGTTACAGTTTATCATGGGTCACCATTTAAGTGCTGAAATTGAACCTGGGTATTATGCAAGAACAAAAGTACTCATAGTCACTGAGACATCTCTTCAACCCCCTTTAAAATATTTTAATGAACTGTAAAATTTTCAATAAGAAATATTAATCATGACTATTTCAGTGACAATATGACTGCGCAAACAAAACCTAAGCCAGTACACCACTATTAGATTTGGTAACATAAAAGGGGAAAATCTCATGTGAACCCACCCTACATAAAGAAGTTCAGGCAGCTAAGGAATGCTAAAATAAAGAGAGGTATGATTTTTCCAGAAATATTGGTTACCTACTACCAATTGATCAATTTTGATTGGTATTTGAAATCATATACATAAACATATCACTAAACAGTACTTGTTTATTTAAGAATATATTTTATATATAAACATTTGAAGAAAAATAAACTACGAAATTGAGACAGATCAAAGAGGGAGGCAAGGGGGGATAAGAGGGAAGTGGGAAACAATGAAATTATATTTTAATTTCAAACCCAAAATAAATAATGTATTCCTCTAAATACTTGTATATCTAATAAAATTGCCTTAAGGTATGTTTTAGAAATAAAAACTTCAATGAGTGTCATTATTTTTTTCAAGGGTTATCTTAGAGAGAATATGGTGATGTCTCATCTCCACAAACATTGTAACTGCTGGTTTGGGAATATAGCATTGCATCTGGACTCCTTGCCATGCAGGACTTAGACCTGAGTTGAGATCTCCAGGATGTGGGAAAGGTATAGCAGACCTGTTTTCCACCTTGGAAGTCAAAAGCAGAGAAATGGGATCCACAGCGCAAGCAGGTCAGTGAGGCTAGAGATTTCAGTAAACTATGGATTCTATGAGAGATCTGCCACTGATGTGGGAGTGTCATATATCAATCTGTTGATCTCTTGGCCCTCATAGGTTAAAACATAGGTGGGAGGAGTAAACAGAAAAGAATGCTGGGAGGAAGAGGAAGTGAGCTCAGACTTGACAGCTCTGCTTTCTGGAGCAGAGACACCATGCTCCCCTCTCCCGGTGGACATGAGAGCTCTGCTCTCTGAGGCACATGCGATGAAGCTCCAACCCAGGATGGACATAGGCTAGAATCTTCCCGGTAAGTGCACCTCGGGGTGCTACACACAGATGATTAGAAATGGGCTAAATTAATATGTGAGAATTAGCCTAGAAGAGGCTAGATAGAAATGGGCCAAGCAATGTTTAAATGAATACAATTTGTGTGTTGTTATTTCGGGGCATAAGCTAGCCAGGCAGCTGGGGTGCTGGGGATGCAGCCCCGCCACCCCTATTACAACATTCCACCAGTAAAAAAGTTAGAAGAGCAGTCATGAAATATTTCTTGTTAGGAGTGTTTGTCATGAGCTGTGATGACTCATTACACAATTGCAGATTATAGCAATGATAATTCAGGTGTCAATCTATGATAGGAAGTATTCTCTGATGGGTACCCCATCAGCAAGGTTTGAGGACCACTGACTCTGTAAACTGTTGCTTTCATCTGTAATTTCACTTCTGCAATAACACCTATGATATTTCTCCATAGTCTTGCATTTTCATGTAATGTGTCTATGTAATCTAATGATTACATGTATCTGTTGGTGGTCAGAATGATAACTCTTCACTTGGTTGTATTAATTTTGATCTATAGAATATATATTAGGATATGCTTTGTAACTAGATCTACTTGTCCCACGAGAACTGCAGACACTTAAAAATCTGCCTTCTTCGTTTTGTTAAGACACATAATTAGCTCACTTTTACCTCAGAGCAAGTTCAAACTACACTAAAGGCTTTTTGTAGACAAATTATAACTTTAAAACTTTATAGCTATCCACAAGGTCAGAGCCACAGAAGTCCAATCAAGGTTATTACACAAAGCACCCCAACAAGCTGGGCAGTGGTGGTGCAGGCCTTTAATACCAGCATTCAGGAGGCAGAGGCAGGCAGATCTCTGTGAGTTCAAGGTCAGCATGGTCTACTAGAGCTAGTTCCAAGCTACAGGCTTGTAGTTACAGGCTCCAAAGCCACAGAGAAACCTTGTCTCAAAACAACAACAACAAAACAACAAAAAAGCAAAACAAACAAACTAACAAAAACACTCTAAGAAAAGCATGCTAATTCTTCACTTGCCAGTTTGCTGACAATAGACCTATGTCTTAAAGTTGGTCACTGGCTGCTGTCCCCCCCCCCCCCCCCCCTCGCCCCAGGTCTAGTCACAGTCTTAGTCTTAAAATGTTGAAAGCCTTGTGTTGCTATGGTAAATGGCCCAGATGCCTACCGCTTACCCGGGGAACATGCTTTTAACAATGAGAGGTGACTCCTGGGAGTTTTTCTCTGCTTCAAGGCTCTGGGAGGAGGGCATGCAAACTAGAATAAGAGAGAGGAGGAAGTAGAAGACTTCCAATTGAGAGAGCACAGCCAGGAGACTGATTCGGGAAAGCACATGTGACAGAGTCCGTTCACGTTCAGACACCCAAAGAAAAACTCCTTTTCACTTCTTGTAGCTTCCAATCTGAACCCAGAAGACAGTCTTGGAGCTGGGCAGCGAAGACTCTTGTTATTTCCAGACATAAACCTACACATGCGTAAACACAAATATTCATACACAATGACACACATGTCTTCCCACACATATGCCTAACACACACCCACACACACACACACACAAAGGAAAAGAATGGTAGCTGGTTGAGGGAATATCTCTCTTAATAAGCTAGATTTCAACATTCCATATTGCTTCAAAACATCATGTTTGCTTAATAAATATCTATACCTTGTCTGAACACCTAAGTAAACAAATTTGAAGAAAAATACTTTTGCTTCGTCATAGAAATGGTTACAAAGCAAAATTTTAGTTGCATCAAGAGGACGATTTACATATTGGATGTAGGTATTAGATGGGATATTAGAAACAGAAGCCAGTGTGTAGGCAGTTTATGAATCGGTAGAAGGCAGAGCTTGGAGATGTACCTTAGAAATTCCTCTGACCAACGTGGCTCAGACACACTGAAGAGAAGGGGATGAAGGCTGATGGAGACTGTAAAGGACAGAAGGTTTTCTCTGCACAAGAGTCCGAAGAATTAGAGATAGTGTTTAAGGTTGCTGCAGAGAAACTATTAATAAAAGCAGTTGTACTGAAAGAGATGGTCATCCGGGACACTGAAGTGTCAGAAGGAAATAAAATAACATGCACGCCTGTCCCTTTTCTAGGTAATGACATGGAGAAATACTGGAGAAAAGTTTGAGTTTGGTTATGAGGAGTTAGAGGTGAAAGATGGACTGAGAAGTGGAAAATTCCTAGAGATGTTAAAATATTGGTATGAAATGGACAGAAGGCCACAGCTGACCTTTTACAAATCACATATATTGATTTCTGAAGCAAACCGACCGACCAAAAGCTATAAAATTGTTCCCAGGAGCACAAGGCAGAGAACTGCACACAAAATCTTCCAACCTGCTTTCCAAATAGCATTTTAATATGATTTTAGCAAATATCCTTGACAAAAACACCAGACCAAATAAAATTAATTTCACGTCTTTGAAAAGAGTGAATGTCATATAGCAGCACCCCTGATAATGAGCTGGATAACCTACAAGCCATGCAAATGTGCAAGTCCTGCAAAGGAGTCACAGTGAATCTCTGAGGGGAAGAAGCGGAGATGGAGAGACAAGCTAACGAGGAGCAGGGAGATACGGGGAGGGGAGGAGGGAAAGAGCATGAAGGAGCCTTTTAAAACTGGAAGGTAAAGGATATTCTTTTGTTCTGATCACCCATTCCTTTGAAATTAATTTTCCTTTTGCTATGTTTCCTTGAAGATTTCCTAAGAAAGTATCTTCTCTTTTTGTGACTATTTTAGTATTAAATATACGTGGATTACAATACAAATGGGAATCTCAGCAAAAGTCCTTGTTTATATATAAACGTTGAATCTGTAGAAAGACAAAAGCAGGGAAAAAAAAAGCTGCAGTAAATTGCTTTGATGGGATGTTGCTTCAAAGAGCTGAGCATCATTTGTAATTAAACTACCTCTTCTAACAACAAGTTTTAAAGGTAGCTTAATTAGAATGATGCTGAGTTCTATATCTGGAATCCGTAAGGCAGTAGGAGCAAAGCGATTCCAGCAAGTTGTTCTCTGACCTTCATGTGCACAGCATGGAGAGTTCCTTTGCCTAAGAAAAGTGCAGCGCTGATAGAGACGGTGGGAGTGATCACACACTCGTTACAGGTATTTCAGGTTGGCGGAACATAGCATCTTTAAAATACTTCATTTTATTGAATGCTCCTAAGCCATTTTGACTTTATTCTACCAGGAACATAATAAAAATAAATGTAAATGGCCACACAGGCTATCCATTTTCCTGAAATGGTATCATTTGCAATACCAAAAGCCATTGATAGATCAATGTACAAAGGATTTCCACAATAAGGCACTTGGCATTCTGAGAACATTTTGTTTTCCTTTTAAACTCACCCATTTTAATAAGAAAAGCACAGCGTGTCACTGACATAAGGAGAACTACACTAAACAAAAACAACTTTCTGTGCATCTTCAACACTTCAAACGTTGCCAAAAGATATTGCCTCGGATGCCTTGACTTCAAAGTTTCATGGCCATTTGAAGGCTTCCTGTTACCTTTGTAATCCAAACACATCACTTGAATTTATCCTAGGTATTCAGATTAGAAATGGACCCATTTGGGACTTGTCGAAATTATCTATGCAATTAACAGCTGGCAGCCAGGGGCAACACTTGCACATAGCTCTCAGCGGGGCTGTATGAGTCACATCAATGGCCTAGATCTAGGATGGGGAGTAACAGGCACATGAGGAAAATACACCCTTGTAATAGAAACTAACCAGTCACAGAGATTTAACCTGAACAGAAACTTCTGTGCATCATCTTCTCTTGCCTTGGCTTGAATTTTCTTTGTATCTCTAGTTATACCTCCAGAACTATGAACTTTTATCCCTTTTAAAAAAATGCTAATTAACATGGACAGAAAAGAATGGGCTATTTAAAAAGCACCATGTTGACAAGGACACAGTTTCTGGAGACTTAATTGACTGGGAGAAATACATACTTGAGGAAGAGTTATCTTCTAGTATAAGGAAATAAACAGACTGGCTCGGACAGTCACGCCAGGTGCACAACATGCTGACAAAATAATGTGGAAACTGAGTTCTGAAACCTCAGCTTCATTTTATACTTTCATGCTCAATTAAGAGGTAACCATGGTACATGGCAGAGGCACCCTAAAAGGCAAATATTATGTAACCTATAGTGATGTTTCTTAGCCACTTATAGTTGGGGATGAGGAAAAACCTGAGTCTGGACAGTGGATGACAGAAAAACACATTATGACCTGGGAGACTAGAAAACAGGATCTGAGCAAGTCATTCAAAATGGGGAAAACATATATGCAATTAACATTACATAGACTGAGCAGATTGTATTTATATATTTATGAATATATAGCTATACATATGAGATAACAATCAAAGAAAAAAGACTATGAAATTGCAAAAGAGCAAACAGGGATATATGGGAGGGTTTGGAGCTTAGGGAAGAAAAAATGACATAATTTAATTATAATCTCAAAAGATGGAAGAAATATTTTAAATGTTTAAAAATGATTTTCTTCACAGATGACTATCAAGTCTAAATTGATGCTTAAATTATTTATTTAAGCAAGTATAATATTTCAATATATTTTGCATTGTTAAAGGTAAATGTTTGTACATGCATGCATGTGTGATATGTTGTGTATATATTGTGTTCATGTGTGTGAGAGTGGGCATGAACTTCCACAGCTGGCATGTAGAATCCAGAGACCAACCTTGGCTGCTGGTCCACATGTTCTCCTAGTTTAAGATAGTGTTTCATCTTGTTCACTGATGCACAGGATACAGGATCTGACCAGCAAGGTTCCAAGGATTATTCTGTCCCTATCTCCAATCTCCTAGTAGGAGCGCAGAGGTTAGACAAGCATGCAGCTGTGACGAACTCAGTCTGGGTTCTTGGGATCCAAACTCAGTTTGTCAAACCTGAACAGCAAGTGCTTAATCCACTGAGCCATCTCCCCAGCTCGTAAGTAATATTGGTTATAATGCTTTCTTTTCCCGTAGCCTCTTAATTTTCACCTTCTTAGAGGGATTTTCTATTTTAAATAATATCTCTTTCCAGTGAGACCTCACTAATCTTTTGGTTTGTTTTCCTCATCATTGTTGCTTTGTTGAATTGGATTTTGTGCCTTCAGTGATGTAAACTTGATGCAGACAGACACCACCTGCTCATCTTATCCATCCAAACAACACAATTCATAAAAGAAGATCTGACACATAGGTGATACCCGAGTCTTTGTGTAGTATCAAAAGGCTACTTTTGAGTAAGTTTAACAAAATTCAGACAAAATTGTCAAATGTATATTTTCATTTTCATTGAAAAAAACTTATTTTAACTTCTCTCAAAATATAAGTCATAATAATAATAATAATCAAAAGAAAAATTAAAAGTACATTATTTCAACACCAGAGTTAAGTATTCCTTTATGCCCAGTCCTAAACATAGGTTAGTGACAAAGATCAAACCCAGACCTTCAGTCATGGTGGAAATCACTCTACTTCTGATCTACCTGGCAGCCCTATGCCCAATACCTCACTTGATTGAATCGACCATTTGCTTGAGGTACAGGGCACAAAGATCTACTTTTCATGTATTTGCAGAATAAGGCAATACTGTCGTATGTTACTAGAAACAATGGAAATTGATATTCTCTAATAGTTAATAGTACCTAAATCTATAGAAGGGATATTCATCATAATTATTTTCACTAGAACACTGACATGGAACTCATTAATAGGATGGAAATGAAATAGTAAAATAAGTAAAACTTCGATCTGATATTTTCATAAACTCGTGATATCATAAGTTTCAAGATTTCTGCTAACGATTCCACCTAGAATTTCTCATAAATATTTTTATAAGCTTACATAATTAACTCAGCAAAAGAAATCATTTCAATGATTTGTATTTTGGGTTTATATATGTATTATACATAACTATAAACTTAAAACATATGTGATGCAGTGCACACATGAAGGTCATATATATTGTATATGCACACACATGTTCAAAGATTCATGCTGCAGTACACATATAAAGATCAGAGAAAAGCTTACAGGGTCAATACCTTCCTTTTACTATATGGGCTCCCTACCTGCAAAGCCAACTTGAAAGTCAAAAAATAGTTTAAATTTTGTCAAATTTACATCTGATTTGTAAGTGCATTAATGTTTAGTGATTATGATGACTTTATGTCAATATAATGATGAAATTCTCAAATACTAGAGCAGGAAAGATGGCTCAGTGAGTGTGTAAAGGACTTGCCGTGTGAGTATAAAGATCTGGATATAATGCCATGTCAGAACAAGACACAGCCACCTGTGTCCATAACTCCAGAGAAAGGTAGATTTGGCAAGCTTCCTGGCCAGACAGCCTAACCAAAACTATGTTTTATATTCACTGCAGATATACTACCTCTAATAATATTTGTTATTAATAATTATTTTCATTATTGTTAATATTATTATTAGGAGTGCCATTGGTGACGTCACTTGATAATGACTATTGGCCTCCACATGTACCCACGAGTGCATGCACCTGCTCACGCACACATACACAAACGTAAATACATGTGTTTACACACAACCCCACACCCTACAAACACATATACAAATTTCCCAATACAATCAGAATTTATCTGCAAAGACTTCCTTTTTTCTACTCAACTGCTCACTTTTGTCATAGAAAGAAATAAAAAATTATAATGGAGAAAGGAAGGTAGAAAAAATAGCAGATTTACTAAGCTGTTATAGAACCAGTCACAAAGCACATAGGAGTAGAAGTGACCATGGGCTGAGTGAGGCTGAGTTCATGGAAGGTTCTGATATATAAAATCCCCATATAATGTCTTATCTATATTTTGATACTAGCATTTCCATTCTTATCAAATTGTTCTGTATTATATTAATAAATACACATGTGGAATTTATAAATTGACATATAAACTTATTTGAGGAAGAAGAAAGAATGAATGAGAGAAACTTAGAAGAATAAAGTGTGGGCTGAGGAGATGGCTCAGGAGGTACTGTGTTAGGCATGCAAACATAAGGACCAGATTTTGTATTCCCAGCACCCAAGTGAAGACAACACAGTAAGTAAACCCAATGTTCGACAGTAAGACTCCAGATGTGCCCACCAAGTTGACTGATATATAGAGCGGCACAAGATGTCCTGTCTCAAAGTTCTCAGAGTGGATTGTGAGTACCAATATTCGAGGTTGATCTTTGACCTCTATATGTGTGCTGTGATATTGAATAGTTGTAGTATGCTCAACAATATGCAACATAAACATCATACATACACACAGTGTGTGGGGGGAAAGAGAAAGAGATGGAGGGAGAAGGAAAGGGAGAGAAAGAGGGAGGGAGGGGAGAGAGAGAGAGAGAGAGAGAGAGAGAAAGAGAGAGAAAAGATTATATTTCTGGGCTTTGGTGGTGGCCTTCAAAGGTTTCTAATGTTTGTCCTATTTCTTTTCCTTTGTCCTCAAGCTAATCCTCTAGAGCAGAAGCAACCCAATAGATCATTTAATTTCATAACTCATCTTCTAAGGAAGCATTCGAAGACCATAGAAAATATTTGGTAGATATTATCAAGGGGGTTTTATACATGTCGCTTTATGTAATTTCCACAGTGAACTTTCAAGGCAAGTGTCCATGTTCATATCACAGAGGACGAAGCTCTAAGTGTCACTTCTGAGAACCCTGCTTCTAAGTAATAGCTATGCGCTCAGAAACTGTTTTATTATTGCTATTGATCTGTTCTGTTTTGGTTTTCAGCTTTAAAACCTGTGTCTTTTTGACAAATAAGAAGAGGAGGAATTATTTGAAAGCTGAGAGAGGGGAACTGGACAAAACTAAAAGAAGTAACAGAAGCCATGTATACAGACTGAGTGCAGGATTACATACTTGTATGGAAATGCCATAATGATCCCCTTTATTCTGATAACCAGTATACACTAATGAAAGAAGAATGAGAAAAAAATAAAATCCGTGCCTTTTCAGCACATTTCTCCCCCCTCTCCTGAAAGTTGTACAGCAATTGTAGTGAATTAACTGGCTCCCCCTTGGCCCGGATAATACGAATTTAGTATAGTCTCCCTTGGGGGAGTGCACAAGTATACACAGGGGACAGTCCTAACCAACGAAGGATTTCTGAAGTAAGTATCTAGGATAAGCACTTTTCTGGCAGAGTACTTTGAGGCTGAATGCCCTGTTGCCTTGATTTTGTGGTTCATGGTTCTCAAATAGTCAAACTTATTTCATCCAGGCAAACAACTAAGAGTGTGCAACCCAGTATTTTCCGTAATTCCTACTGGGAGATGTTGAGACAGTTGTGACCACATGGTAGAACTCTGCTTCCTGGAAGAATTTGGATTAGCTCTTAACAGGTTCATTTATGATGCTCTCTTCCTGTGTGTGCACTCTTTAAATGTTGTTGCTTGTAAGGTCTAAACCAAGACAAAGTAAGTTTGAAATTATTGTCTTTCTTGTTTCCTATGGGACTTCTCTATGAAGAAACCAACATTGGTTTCTAGCATAATAGACATTCACAATTGAAATAATTTAGTTACATGACATAAAATAATACAGTAACCTAGCACTATGAGTTAACGTTCTCATCCACAAATGATTTCAATCCCAGCTTCACATAAACTCTACGGTGTACAAATGTTGTAGCTAACTTTCTTGAGCCTGGATAGCCTTCTGTTAACTAGGAGTTTTCTGAACCAGACTAACTCATCAACTTCTCTCTTTTGGATTTTATTTGTATACGTGAGGTGCAAATACAGAATCCATCTCATTTCCTTTAAGATTAAATGAGGAATACATAGGAAATATATAAAGCAGTACCTGCTGATACATTGGCTTAACTGTATGTGACATCTTTGTAATTCACTCAACAGTTTGAAATGTGATGTTATTGTGTTGTATCACATTTAACATTAAAGGATTCATTGTCCTGTTTTTCAATATATGAGAAATTAGAATCCATGCTAGGTCAATAAAATTGACATGTCTTTGACACTGCATTCTATTCCTGAATGACAGCGGAAAGAGTGTTCACCATCTGCTAATTCCTGAGAAAAGAAAAGCTTGAGCCACAGCCATGGAGGCAGCATGACTTTTGGCAAGCTTACTCAGAATAAAAGAATATTAAATCCATGAAAGCTAGGGAAGAAAATAAACTTTTAAAAATGCTCAAAGGCAATTTCAATTGGCAGGTCATAACGGCAAGTAAGAAAATCGAGAAAATCTAAAAAACAAAAGTAACAAAGGCAAAATCTGGAAATTATTACAGATAAAGTGGAGCATATGACCACATATGCATTGCTGCTTCATGTCAGATTAACCATGCATTATAATGATGGCTGTAAATTTTTAAGTCCCAAAATAACCTTTAAAGGTGATTGTCAGTTCTTTAGGTGTGTTGAGACATGATCAACTAAATCAGTAATAACCCTTTTTTTCCATTGAGGATAAATTCATATGCAGGAGCTAGAGAAGAAAGTCTAAATACTAAAGAAAACCAGTGGGAGAACATATGGGGCAGGTTCAGATACAAGTTCATTTATACACATGAAAGTATCTCTGTTTGTTCTATCCAAAATCCACCTGCCACAAATCCCTTGAGCCGCTGTGTGGCTGAAACTTCAAAACACTCCAATATGAATGTTAATGACATGATGCTTTTAACTCATAGCTACATTTTAATGTGAAATTAAACAGGGAAAATTAAAAATCAGGAACACCAGGCCAGGTGGCTATGGAGAGAGGTCCCCATTCCAAGACAAACTACATGTTTACCCTCAGCCCTATAAGCATTTTCCCAGATGAATTTCACAGACTAATATAGTCTGTTATATCATCTGAATATTTGCACTTACAAATTAATTTGAAATATTAAACATCTCCTCCTAAAACTGGAAATGCCTCAGGGACTATAAGGAAACTTGCCTCCTAAACGTTTAGCAAAGATGAACTGTGTTTTTTCAGATTGGGGTTTTATTAAAGCACAGTACTGGAAAATAACTGTGAAGTAAGAAAAATTCCAAGAAGCAGGTCAAAGTGGGTGGCCACAGGGACAAATAACATCATGAGGAGAGGCCTGGGGACCTAAAAGAACAGAAGCAGAAGGGAAATAGGTAAGTTTCATGTCTTAATTTTGACTTAAATGTAATTTTTAGCTTCTTCATTACTGTCCTAAGACAGTATTCCTGAAAGACCTGCAGACTATCAAAAAAAAAAAAAATCCCAGTACCAAGCATGGATCCTTTACAGTTGTTTGTCAGAAGATTCCAGATGACTCTAAAACAATATAGGTTATTATCAATCCCTTAGCTGCCTCCCAGATACTGAAGGTTAAGACTTTATTGCTGAAGATATCACAAATTTTGGACACAGGACTTGTAGAGTCTGATTTAAAATTGGCCTGGGAGGCTCTTTCTGAGAGATAGTTCTCACAATAACAGAAGGAGCTATATAAGCTGCCAAGGGAGGAAAACCACCAATAGTTAACCCAGTTGTGGTATGAAAACAATGACCAGAGTGGCAGGGTGTCCCGAAAGATGCAACGATGGCACAAATATCCTGGGCGCAACCAACAACTATCGAATTGGACTTAATACCTGGGCAGTAGGTAAAAATTCATGCTTAGTACTTTAAACCTGGTCTACTGCTCATGAGGCTACTGATGGGGATACAGCACCGTAGAAGATAATCCGCTACTGCACTTCACTTAACCAGGATAACTCCTAACTGTATCCCCAGCACCTTCCCTTCGACCCACAGGTAAGTGTAGCCATCACTCATCATCATGTATGTGTATGTATGTCTTTTTATGTTTTATTCTAATTTTTATTTTAGTTACATATTTTTCTTTTCACTTTTTAATTCCACAACAATTGCTCACAACCTGTAGGTTGTAACCCGTTTGGAGGGATGGGAAGATTCCTTCACATGTGTCATGTGTCAGATATTTACATTACACTTCATAACAGTAGCAACATTACAGTTATGAAGTAGCAGTGGTTTTATGGTTGAGGGTCTCCACAATATGAAGAACTGTATTAAAGGCTTACAGCACTAGGAAGGTTGAGAACCCTTCTTCTTTGCGTCTGATTTATGGCCTCCAGTTAAATGTTTTCGTGGGATTCCTGCGTGTGTGAGCATGTGTGTCTCTGTTTCTTGTGTTCTTTTCCTTCTGTTTCTTTGTTTGGTACATTCTGATGGGCTAGTCTTTGTTTGTTTTATTATACCTTGTTTTGCTTTTATACCTGTTCTTTTCTAATGAGAAAGAGAAAAGGGGTGAATGGGAAGGGAAGTGGGGAGGTGGAAAGGAACTGGGAGAAATGGAGGGAGGAGAAACCGTAATCAGAATGCATTACCTGAGAAAAATCTATTTTCAACTTAGAAAGCATAAAGGATAATATATTTGAGCTCATAACTACTCATAACTAGTTAAGTTACAACTTAATTCAAATATTTTATCCTTTATGCTTGCTTATCATTATTACAATTTAACTAGTGATGACTCTCATTCAGACGACCAACATAAACGTTTTTACCTCCTTTAGTGGATGCAAAATAAACTTTTTCTATGTTAAGGAAACACATAAATAGGAATATTTGTACAAAGTCCCAAGGATTTTCAAATGGATGCAATACAATGCAAAGTCCCTTCACTTAGCTCTGCACCTGATTTCCCCATTTGCTTTAGGGAACAAAACGGAATGCTGGAAGCTACATGATCCAGGAGCATAAAGCCTGACTTAACTGGTGTGCACGTCAATTGCTTGTGATGGTAGGCTCTGGGAAGAGACCTGTAAACTGGTGCTCTTCAGTCATAAAATAATTCTTTGCACTGCGTTCGCTGCACACACATGCCAGGTTCACAGAGTATCACGTGTAAACAAGGGCATATCTAATGCACCTAACTGGCAAGTGTTCATCCTGCGTTCACGTGCTCTCTGTAAATGTCAGCCTTCTGTGGGCACTCTAGCCCATTAACATGCACCAGTACTCCAGCCTCCTTTCTTTGCATCTGTTATCTTAGATATTTGAACCTACAGGGCATAATGAGAATGGGGAGACATAGGGAAAGGCTCCCAAATGTCACTGCACTGAAAAGCTTGCAAAGCTAAACTTGTTCCCTCTGCATAAACATACTTGTTTGGGAGGAAAATCATATTCAAGTGAAAAGAGACTCAATTATTATTAAAATCATCAACTGTTTTATTCAAAAGGTTAAAATCCTAGCCTGTAAAGGCACCCAATCCTGGTTATAGTCTTTTTGTTTTTTTTCTTTTTTTTTTTTTGTCCTGCACAACAAAAAAAATAAAAGCATTCTGCATTCTTTCTGTGAACTAGTGCTTGTTCAAACTGTCCATCCTTCATCAGTAATGATGACACTTAACTTTCCTTAGTGGAATGTGTAGTGATGCTTTATCTAGTGAATAATAAGTGTACATGGCAAAGACTTGAAAATTTGGGTAAAAACATAAATAAGGAAGTTTTGTCAAAAACATGGAATGTTAGGGATTTAGATTTTTCATTCCATTTAATATTATTTACAAAAGAATGAGTACTTTATAAAGCATTTCATTTATAGTTAGGATTTTAAAGGCCTGATAAGAGGACCTTCCACCATGCTTGCCTGCAATCCAGCGAACCTCAACTTTTACAAAGAAATCACTACAAATGAATTATATTAGCAACCTGTTTCATGTATATGTATTACTTTCTACATTTATGCATAAAAACTGAAGACATAAAAATATCACAGAAAAATTTTATAGTGATAATAATTTTAGTTTTAAATTAATATTTTATTCATGACTTGACTTTGAGAATTATAATCATTTTTCTTCATCTGTTGATTTCTAACATCTCCCCTGGACTACTTAAACTAAAACCTCATAACCTACTACCACCGTACTGTTAAATGGGCATAGTATTAATCTGACTCCTTATGACTTATTGTCATACCGATAGACAACCGCACCTCTCATCCCACAGCTGAGGACCTTCTGTTTGTAATAGATAGTGATTAACACAGAGATCCACAATTTGCCAAGGCATGGAACGCTCATCCCTGAAGGGACGATAAATCACAACACCACCGCCAAGGGGCAGTGATTACTACAGAGTAGTGGTGGGAGGAGAGGGTGAGAGCCAGAGGTTGGCAATGGCTATAAGGAAGCATTATCTTCTGAACACAGCTGGGCAGCTGCACATATAAATCCACAGCAAAAGTGAAAACATAAACAAAACCCATGCAAGCACAGGCCAGACCAATTCTCATGAAGAAGAGGAGAATTTGGCACACAGTCTCACCCCAAACCATGTGGATATTGGCAATCAATAGTTGCAAAGGAAGGAGACACTGCTTTCTCTAGGAGTCTGGCCTATGGTAAGGTAAAAAATATTTGACCTCAAGGTCAAATATATTTTCCATGCATTACTTCTACTAAGGGAAATAGTAAAATATATGAAATAGATATTCCCATGCATTATTTCTACTAATGTGAAGAAATAAAATATATGAAATAGATATTCCCATGCATTACTTCTTCTAAAGTGAAATAGTAAAATATATGCCAATTGCTGATAAGGCAACAACTGACAAAACTGTGCACATCTGTATCATTTAATGCAGTAATTGCACTCCTAATATTGACAAAAAGCGTATATCAGTAAAGCATTTAAAAAGATATACATAAGAATTTTCATATAGCAAATACCAAACAACAGATTGATTAAATAAATTACAGCTTGTTGTCATATAAGAAATATCTACCTGACAGTGGTGACACGTGCCTTTAATCCCAGCACTTGGGAGGCAGGTGGAACTCCGTGAGTTCAAGGCCAGCCTGGTTTACCAGAGCTAGTTCCAGGACAGGCACCAAAGCTACGCAGAGAAAGCCTGTCTCGAAAAAGGCAAACAAAAACAAAACAAAACTTATATAGTTTGTTGTTTTATAAGAAATATCTTGTAAGGAAATACCTTTACTGTAACTAAGTGATTTACAAAACTACGGTATATAAAATGGGGTATTTATTAAGATTGGTATCTAAAAGGGGATAAAATGTATACAAATTTGACTGTAATTAAATATTTAACTGCATTTGTAAGAGAATTCCAGGGGGAGATTTTGTAAATACAATGCTCATATTTAAAATTGTCAAAAAGTAAAAAATTAATAAAGGAAATATATAAAATACAAAACAGAAACAAATTTATATATTTGTCAATACATAGTGTTTTTATTTAAATTTAGAATTTTTGTATCCTTGTACCTTAAGTTAATGCCACAATCATAAAAAACAAATTATCACATGCTACTTCAAAACAGAAATTCCATATGTTCCAAATGAGCTATGTGATGAGCCAAAAAATAAAGTAGATGGTCACAGTATTTTTCTTATCTTTGTGTGCTGTTGAATATTTAGGGGAATAGTTAAAAAAAATCCAGATTCTTTGACGTCTTAGATTGTATGCATTAAATATGGAGCTATGAGTTGGTGAGGTAAGTAACACTGTAGACTTAGAGTGTATTGAATTATTGGTGTATCAGTATAGGAGAATATCATTAGGAGTCAATATCACTTTTTTTTATAGACCAGTTCATCCGAGTCACGGCACCAATCTTATTCTTAAAAAATATCCCTGGGGTCCCCCCCCCCCCCCCCACAAACTCCAGCGGGTCCCAGCAGTGCCGGGCGCCGGCTCTAGGGTCCGGCACCTGAGCAAGCAGCTACAGCTTCTCACCACGCACACGGCGGGTCAGACATATAAACACAGAAAATAGCCATAAATGTTTATTAAAAAGGGGGAGGGAGAGAGAAAGAGAGAGAGGAGAAAGAGAAGAAGGGAGAGAGGGGAGGAGAGAGGCAGAGCCCCGTGTGTACACCGGGGGAGGAAACAGGAAGAGAGAGAGAGAGGAGAAAGAGAAGAAGGGAGAGAGAGGAGGAGAGAGTCAGAGACCCGTGTGTACACGGGGAGAGAGAGCAATGGCCGGTGGAGGGCAGAGGTTAAAAAGGAGTGGACGTGGCTAGGGCAGGGACCAAAAGAGTAACACCAGTCATATTTAGTTTTACCATAGGTCTTGAGCTATCTTGTCTCTGGTTCTTGGCCCTCAAACACTGTCATTATGGGCTCCATCTCGTGAAGTGGGCCTTAAGTCAAATCAGACTTTGCTTGGCTACTCCTACAAGCTTTGTGGCTCCATTTCCCTAGCATATTTTTCAGTCAGGACAGCATTGTAGATCAAAGGTTTTGTTCCTGGATTGGTACTTACAGTTCACTTTTGGTAGCCTTACCGATTACCTTCCCATACCAAAGACACTAGGATATGCCTTATTTAGCCATCATCAAAGAAGCGTCCATCTACAGCAGATGGGAACAAATGTCGTGGCCTGTGAGGGTCCAACATAAATTCCCTAATTCCTTGAACCGGCTGGAATGGAGTCTCGAGGAAAAGAACTGACACAGCTTACACCGTCATCATGGAAAAGGCCAGCCCCCCTGCTTATTGTCCAAACATTTTATATACCCACACCAAATTGAGCGGGGGAGGGGGAAAACCAATTACGCCATCACCTAGGCAACCAGGTGCCTGGGCTCAAGTCACATCCGCATCTAGCAGTCAGGTAGGCCCTGAATTAGCATCTCTATAAGACATCCTTCCAAATTACAAAAGGAAGGAAGCACCAAATATCTGAACTCTTAAGTCATCAGCTTCAGTCAAACATCTCTTCTCAGGTAATCCACATTTTAACAAAGGAAGCTAGGAGCAGGCATCCTGGCCTTTGTTAAGGGCACAGACAGCTTGTCTCCAGAGCTAGGTGATCAGCTCAGACAGGGGAAATGGCTTTTGTGCCATATCGAAATATAGGCCCACAAACAAATACCGAGACCCACAGCCAAGAGAGAGGGGGAGAGAGAGAGAGAGAGAGAGAGAGAGAGAGAGAGGACTCTTGGAACACACAGCTCTAAATGGGATGTCTCCATCAAATCCTTCCCTTGAGAGATAGGGGAGCACTAAGGAAGAGGAGGCAGAAAGATTCTAAGAGCCAGAAAGTATGGAGGACACCAGGAGAACTCGAGGCCCACTGAATCAGCTGAGCAAGGTGCATGTGAGCTCACAGAGACTGAAGCAGCAAGCACAGTGCCAGCATGGGACCAGTACCAGGTCCTCCCCATATATATTATAGTTTTCTGTTTGTTATTTCTATGGGACTCCTGAGTGTGTTAATGAGGAGTCACTGAATCTTGTGCCTTCTCTTAGGCTGTTTTCCTCCTGTTGGTTTGCCTTGTCCAACTCTGATGTGATGGTTTTTGTTTTATATTACTATATTTTATTTTGCTATGTTTTGTTATCATTTTAGAAGCCTGTTCTTTTCTAATGAGAGACAGAAAGGGAGTGGATTGGGATGAAAGGGAAGGTGGGGAAAACTTGGAGGAGTAGAGGAAGAGGAAACTGTAATCATAATATTGTATGAGAAAAGAATCTATACTCAGTAAAAAAAAAATTTCAAAGTATTATCATAATTTATAATGCTGGTCTTTACAAACAACGTTTCTCAGATTGGAAAGGCCTAGAAACAATGGCCACCAGCAGGGAAGCCGGTCTTCAGCACCTGGCTGAAAACAATTTCCTGCTAAAAACAACTGCTCTTCTAGAAAACAAGACTGATTCACAATCTAAGATAGGAAATGGGCAGAATTTCCCTGGAGGCACTTACCGTGGTAGACAGCAAAAGCTAGCAGTGACTACAAGAACTTGACAACAGGACCAACCAGCAGGCAGCAGAAAGGACTCCCATCACAGAACAAACTGAGCATCAGTAAGATTGAAAACTAGAGCAGATTGAAATCTAAGTGTATTTAAATATGGAACCCCTGAGGACTACTGGAGGGTTGGCCATGATTGACAGGTGCTACTTTTAAAACTAGTCAATAATGAAAAACGTATAAAGCCTTTATCTGTTCCTTGGGGGTAACCACATATTGATGAAAGTGAATGAATTTCCTCTTTATCGAAATATTCTAACCATTAAAGTAAAAAATGGGATTAAAATACCTTCATTCTGCAACCACAAAGGAAATAATGGATCTATGTGATGATCTTAATGACTACTAAAGTTATATAAAATGGTCAAAAAGCATAGTGTGCCTGTATAATAATTCTATTATACACATGTATGAAATACGCTTGCTGAAATATGCAAACCCAAATTGCATTGTGTTCTAGCATACATGCACACACACACACAGATGTTTCCAAATGTATACATGCGGGTAATATATACAGTTCTTAGAGGGCTGTCCAGTGTAAGGATATTCAGAAAACTTATTCTTTGCACATCACACTATGGCTTTCATTTTTAAACCAGAGTCTTTGTATACAAACAGTGACAAAGAGAAATGGCCACGAATAATGGTACATGCTGTTGGTCATGTAGAGAAGAACAGAATATTTTTTTACCTGAAACTTTTAAAGAAAAGAATCAGTTCTCATCAAACAAAGGTTAAGGTTTACATTTTGAGTGTCTTTAAAAATGTATTTGTTAATGAGTCAGTCACTGGCCCATGCTGTTATCAGAGAGTGGAAAACTTTAAAGGGTGTAGCATCAGGAGAAAACTTTAGGTCACTGAGGCATGCCCTTGAAGGTGTTAGTGTGCCCTTGTCCCTTTCCTCTCTCTTTGTTCTCTGGCTTCCGTAAATTGAGCTTTGCTCTAAAGCCTGTTCCCACTATGAAGTTCTATCTCACAGAGGCCCCAGTTAGTTGAACCCCGAGACCAAGAACAATAACGTCTAAAGCAAGGAGCCAAAGAAATCAGCTGGTCAGTTTTTCAGGTGTCTCTTCATAACAAAACATGATGACTGGGTCAACATGACCTGTGACCTTATCTATGAGTCAGTAGACTGTGATTCTGGAATGTGCTCAATGATGCTGCTAGGCAGGTAATACTTTGTAGACTTTTAGTGTACAAAGCACTGAGATTTCTATGGAGAATCACATCAAGTGCATACACTCTAATAAGGGCTTTCATGTAGCTGCCCCTCACTAATGTAGAATGAGAAATTAGAAGAGCCAATACGAAAAACTTCCATGTCATTGCATTGTACTTTGAAGTCAGGTAGTCATGTGTACAATTACATTTCTGTATTCCTTATACTGAAAGGTTCGTTTATTTATTATTTAGTAACAGGAAAGAAGAACTTTATACACAGTGAGAAACACATTTCAGCAGTCCAGAAAGATGGCTCAGAGGTTAAGAGTTCTTTCTGCCTCCAAAAGACCCAAGTTTGGTTCCCAACACCCATACCAGATGGCTCACCCTAGCCTGTAACAACAGTTTCTAGAAATCTGACTTCCTCTTCTGGCCTCTTTAGGAACCTACATGCTTGACATACACTCACACAGACAAACATGCATATTCACAGAGAAAAATAAAGCCTACTATCCCAAAACCCTACTTAAAAAAAAAAAACTAATAGTGAGATGGTAGAGCATTTGTGAACTGCAAGGCAGATGGGAATACAGCGAGGTTCTAAATCTGATGCAAATGCTGGGATGAAAATGGGCACAGAGAGAGAAAACAGGTCTTGGGAGGGTTGAGTCAAACGAAAAATTTATGAAAATGTATTATGGAAACCCACTAGTTAGTAGGTTAACATAAAAATACATCTTGAGCTATTTCACCCAGCGTTCATCCAGAACCCTCCCTCCTTCTGCATCCCTGCCATCTTTGGGCACATAACAGCACCCAGCTCAGCCTGTCTGGGCGCTGGGATAGAATCCGGAGGGCAGCCGGGTGGACGGGAATTCCTTTGTTTCAATAGCCTGCCTGCAGCAAGCAAGATAGGCGCTTTGTTTATGAGCTACCCAACCAGCACGGAGATCTGATCTTGGCACCAGGAGAGCCATCACTGGGGACCTAAAGAGCCATCATGGGAGAGTGCCATCACTGGGCAAGGAGACCTGATCCTGTAAAGGAAGATCCTTAGGGGAGCATTCGGAGGAAAAGATGTGCAGGCGCCAATGCAAGAATTCACCCAACAATCTGAAAAACAACATGAAACCACCAGAACCCAGCGACCTCACAACAGGACATGAACACCTTAATCAAGATGAAGTAGAAAAAATGGACTTTATAAAAGTGATTGATGTCCTTAAACAGCATGTAAAATATGCCCTTATAGAAATGGATGAGAAGTATAACAGAAAGTTTGAAGAATTGAATAAAGCAGTGAATGATACCCTAGGAAACCAAACAAAACAATCAAACAGATAATGAAAACAGTTCAAGACTTGAAAACTGAATTGGAGACAAGGAAGAAAACACAAACAGAGGGCCGGCTGGACATGGAAAATCTAGGTAAACACATAGAGACTACAGAAACAATCATAACCAGCAGAATACAAGAGATAGAAGAAAGAATCTCAGATTCTGAAGATAACATAGAGAAAATAAACGCACTGAACAACGATAACAGCAAGTCCAAAAAACTCTCATCACAAAACATTCAGGAAATATGGAACACAATAAAAAGACCAAACCTAAGAATAATAGGAGTAGAAGAAGGAGAAGTGCAGCTCAACGGTCCAGAAAATATATTTAATAAAATTATAGAAGAAAGCTTTCCCAACCTAAAGAAAGATGTACCTATGAAGGTTCAAGAAGCATACAGAACACCGAATAGACTGGATAAAAAAAAAATCCCCTCGCCATATAATAATCAAACACAAAGCATTCAGAATAAAGAAAGAATATTAAGAGCTGCAAAGGAAAAGGGCCAAGTTACTTATAAGGGTAAACCTATCAGACTTACACCTGACTTCTCTATGGAAACCGTGAAAGCCAGAAGGTCCTGGATAGATGTTCTGCAGAAACTAAGAGACCATGGATGCAAGCCCAGCCAAGCTTTCATTCACTATAAATGGAGAAAAAAATTTTCCAGGATAAAAACAAATTTAAACAATACATAGCCACAAATCCAGCCTTACAGAAAGTAATAGAAAGAAAATCACTAACCATGGAGTCCAACAATGACCACAATAACTCAGACATCTAGAGATCCTTCACCAGCGCAACTCAAAGAAGGGAAACACACAAACTCTACTACTAAAAAAGTGACCGGAGTTAACAACCACTGGTCATTAATATCACTTAATGTCAATGGACTCAACTCACCTATAAAAAGGCACAGGCTAAGAGATTGAATACAAAAACAGGATCCAACATTCTGCTGTTTACAAGAAACACACCTCAACCAGAAAGACAGGCACCTACTCAGAGTAAAGGGCTGGGAAAAGGTTTATCAAGCAAATAGACCTAAGAAACAAGCAGGTGTGGCCATACTAATTTCTAACAATGTTGACTTCAAACTTAAATCAATCAGAAGAGATGGAGAGGGACATTTTATACTCATAACAGAAACATCAGGATGAAGTCTCAATCCTGAATATCTATGCCCCTAATATGAAAGCACCCACATACGTAAAAGAAACATTACTAAAAATTAAGGCAGCCATCACACCGCACACACTAATAGTAGGAGACTTCAACACTCCTCTCTCACCAATGGACAGGTCAATCAGACAGAAACCTAACAGAGAAATAAGAGAATTAATGGAGGTAATGAATCAAATGGACTTAACAGACATCTATAGAACATTCCACCCAAATAGGAAAGAATATACCTTCTTCTCTGCAGCTCATGGAACCTTCTCGAAAATTGACCACATACTCGGTAACAAAGCAAACATCCACAGTTACAAAAAAATATTAGTAACCACCTGTGTCTTATCATATTACCATGGATTAAAGTTAGAATTCAACAAGAATACTACCCCCAGAAAGCCTACAAACTATGGAAACTGAACAGTCAACTACTGAACCACACCTGGATCAAAGAAGAAATAAAGAAAGAAATTAAAGTCTTCCTTGAATTAAATGAAATTAAAGAAACAACATACTCAAACCTATGGGACACTATGAAAGCAGTCCTAAGAGGAAAGCTCATAGCACTAATTGCCACTTAAAGAAAACGAAGAAAGCACACATTGGAGACTTAACAGCCCACCTGAAAGCTCTAGAAAAAAAAGAAGCAGACTCACCTAGGAGGAGGGGAAGACTGGAAATAATCAAACTGAGGGCTGAAATCAATAAAATAGAAATACAGAAAACAATCCAAAGAATCAATGAAACAAAAAGCTGGTTCCTGGAGAAAATCAACAAGATTGATAAACCCCTATCCAAACTAATCAAATGGCAGAGAGAGAATATGCAAATTAATAAGATCAGAAATGAAAATAACCACAGACACAGAGGAAATTCAGAGAATCACTAGATCTTACTACAAAAGCCTGTATGCCACAAAACTGGAAAATGTAAAAGAAATGGACAGTTTTTAAGATAAATACCATATACTAAAGTTAAACCAGAAACAGGTGAACAATCTAAATAGACCTGTTAGTCGCAAAGAATTAGAAACTGTTATCAAAAACCTCCCTGCCAAAAGAAGCCCAGAACCAGATGGTTTCAATGCAGAATTCTACCAGAACTTCCAAGAAGACCTAATACCTATACTCCTTAATGTATTCCACAATATAGAATCAGAAGAGTCATTGCCAAATTCCTTTTATGAAGCTACAGTTACTCTCATACCAAAACCACACAAAGACTCAACCAAGAAAGAGAATTACAGGCCAATCTCGCTCATGAACATCAATGCAAAAATCCTCAACAAAATACTGGCAAACCGAATCCAAGGACAAATTAGAAAAATTATCCATTATGATCAAGTAGGCTTCATCCCAGAGATGCAGGGCTGGTTCAACATACGAAAATCTATCAATGTAATCCATCATATAAATAAACTGAAAGAAAAAAACCATAGGATCATTTCATTACATGCTGAAAAAGCATTTGACAAAATTCAACATCCCTTTATGATAAAAGTCTTGGAGAGATTAGGGATACAAGGGTCATACCTAAATATAATAAAAGCTATTTACAGCAAGCAGACAGCTAACATCAAATTAAATGGAGAGAAACTCAAACCCATCCCACTAAAATCAGGAACACGATAAGGCTGTCCACTCTCTCCATACCTCTTCAATATAGTGCTTGAAGTTCTAGCAATAGCAATAAGACAACATAAGGGGATCAAGGGGATTCGAATTGGAAAGGAAGAAGTTAAACTTTCGTTATTTGCAGATGATATGATAGTGTACATAAGTGACCCCAAAAAGTCCACCAAAGAACTCCTATATCTGATAAACACCTTTAGTAATATGGCAGGATACATGATCAACTCTAAAAAATCAGTCGCCCTCCTATACACAAAGGATATGGAAGCAGAGAGGGAAATTAGAGAAGCATCACCCTTCATGATAGCCACAAACAGCATAAAATATCTTGGGGTAACTCTAACCAAGGAAGTGAAAGATCTATTTGACAAGAACTTTAAGGCATAGAAGAAAGAAATTGAAGAGGAGCAGGGAATCACATAACTTAATTAAGGGAGCCATCTTAGGGTTGGCAAGAGACTTGAACCTAGAGGGGCTCCCAGGTGCAAAGAGCGATGTCCCAAGTTCGCTCCTTGGGCAGCTGAGGATAGGGAACCTGAAATGACCCTATCCTATAGCAATACTGATGAATATCTTGCATATCACCATAGAACCTTCATCTGGCGATGGATGGAGATAGAGACAGAGACCCACACTGGAGCATCGGACTGAGCTCCCAAGGTCCCAATGAAGAGCAGAAGGAGGGAGAAAATGAGCAAAGAAGTCAGGACCACGAGGGGTGCACCCACCCACGGAGACAGTGGGGCTGAACTATTGGGAGCTCACCAAGGCCAGCTGGACTGTGACTGAAAAAGCATGGGATAAAACCGGACTCTTTAAACATGGTGGACAATGAGGGCTGATGAGAAGCCAAAGACAATGGCACTGGGTTTAGATCCTACTTCATGTTCTGGCATTGTGGGAGCCTAGCCAGTATGGATGTTCACCTTCCTAGACCTGGATGGAGGGGGGAGGACCTTGGACTTTCCACAGGGCAGGGAACCCTGACTGCTCTTCGGACTGGAGAGGGAGGGGGAGAGGAGTGGGGGGAGGAGGAGAAGAGTTGGAGGAGGTGGAGGGAAATGGGAGGCTGGGAGGAGGCGGGAATTACTTTTTTTTTTCTTTCAATAAAGAAAATACATCTTGAAATAGAGAGAGTGTGGGGGGAGATGAAACAAAATCACCCCACAATAACTCTGCCAGATGACATGGATTATGAGGGATACCTTCCTACAAGTTACTGGTCAGCAAGTTTGTAGGGGTCTTCAAATTAACACAGAAAATGTTTAGCCTACCAAAACTACATATTAATACCCTATCACTCAACTTGTTACATTCTTTGACAACAGGACATAGAGAATTAAATCTAAAACTGATCCAGAATCTTCCTTACTGCTGGACAATTTTCATAGTGCTGGAGGGTGCTATGCAGGCTGCTGAGGGGGAAAAGATCTCAAGGGACTTACCCAGCCCTGGGATGTATGTGTTGCAGCTTGCAGCTGCCAGGAAAGATGGTGCCAACTGGTGGCATGACTCTAATGGAATAATTAACCACCGGATTTGGGGTCTGCTCCACAGGAGGCAATTTCATGCACTGCATGGCTGGGACACCATAGGCCCAGAGTAGAATCGGCTAAAGCATCGTCCTCTTAAAGTCATTCTTAATATTTATGCTTATTTCCATAGACTTCAGCAGCTTTCATCATTGTTCAGAGAAGCTTCTTTGTGCAGTGGACAGCAGTCAAGGAAGAAATGCTGAACCAAGCCAAATGCTAAGAATAAGAGACACGGTGCTCAGACCAAGTGAGTACCTGTATTGTGCCTCCTATCACCAAGGCACAGGGAGCATCAATAGAAGAAGATATAAAAATAATTTAAGAATTTAAGACTGAGCAAAAGTGCTGCAAAACATTCTCACTTGTAGCATGGCTCTACACTCCTGAATTCTCAGGATATCTGGTTATTGGTACCAGATCAAGCCACCCAACATCCTAGCATAGCCTGGGTTGATGCTCTCCAGGTCTCGGGCTTTCCACAGGAGCAATGTTTAGTTGATAGCTGCTTGGAATAGGAATCCTCTTTTCTGGGTGTGTCGCCACTGCTTGTAGGTTTCCCATGCTCCAGTAACTGGCATCACACGTATATTTACATGTGAGCAGTAATAACTAGATTTAGTAAGACATAAAAAAAATAGTAATGAATTTGAACGGGGGCATACTTGAGGTTTATAGGGAATATGAGGGAAGGTATATAACATTTTATTATATACTCTATGAAATCCTCAAAAACAAAAAAAAATATTAAGACTTTCAAAAAAATTGAACTCTGACTGGTGATGGTGGTGCACGCCTTTAAAACTAGCAGTTGGAAGGCAGAAGAAGATGGATCTCTGTGAGTTTGAAACCAGCTTAGTATCAGAGTGGGTTTCAGAACAGGCTCCAAAGCTACACAAGAAAACCCTATCTCAAAAAACAAAACAAACAAACAAAAAAAAAAACCTTTAAAATCAGAGACTAGTTTGTTGTTCAGAAGCCGAGAATTCAAATCTACAAGGACTTCAAAGTTATTACTTACCAAAGAAGAATCTTATAGAATTATATATGTACCAATATATGCTCAATTTGTAGATATTTTATTATGATTTTGAAATAAACAAGTGGAGGGGGAACCCATAGAAGAATATGTTTCTATCAAGTTTTTATACTTTTTGCCTCAGTTTAAGAGAAGTGTCACAGAGTAAGGAAGTAAAAGAGAAAAGGGAGGGAAGGAAGAAGAATGAAGAAAAAGAAACAGAGCCTTAGAGAATTCCCTAGAGAACAATGAACTTTAATTTTGCCTTGAGTAATCTTTTCATAAAAAGGAGACCTATGTCTTAATTATGCACGTCCAACCAGAAGTCCTAAACGACAAGAGGCAACAGGGCAGAGGTAGTAACAAGCTTCTGTGAAGGAGTTTAGGGTTCCCGATGGTTTCCCCTTCTTTTTTATTCATTTGTAACTTGAAAATCACAAATGCTAGTTGCCTGTTGCTTTGGGATTCTATTATTTGAAGTGGTTCATTCGTGTGTATTGTTTATGTGGTGCATGCATTATTCTACCTCGATGAGTCCAAAACTCTCTCTCAATAAAATGTAATTAAAATAGTTTTCATATGACTTATGGTCAGTAGCAAAGCAATCTGTAAGGATTAACCCAAGGTTCTAATAAAGAGATCAGTTCTAGAGCAAGCTTTGCCCTCATCTGGTGCTGCTGGACACTGATTGTGTCTTTGGAGTACTAATTACTTTACCACTGTGCAATGATACAAAGCCAGAATGAGGAAGTGATTGTATCACCAGAAGATCTTGTTTAGGTACAGCTAGTCAATGAACGAAGTTGATCAATGTACTATTCACTAAGAGAGACAAAGTAGACAATCTCCATATTAAACATAGAGGCTGCCTAAATTTAACCCTACATTTGCGTTACATTGAAAAGCAAACATTGCACTATTTACTCTTAGCAGCCTGTTCTCAACACTAGTTCATCCCACAATGGCAAATCTGTACTGTGGCATGCTTGACAAGAATAAGAAAATCCAGCATATCTCCTGTTAGTGTATCTAGTTGGTAGATTAGACAAGAAAATCCATTCTAAGAGTTCGCTGACAAAATATCATTAGAGTCATCATGCTCTGCTATGGACCATATTGTGATGGATTCATTCTATGTTAGCAGCAGAAAAAATATGCAAAAAAGAAATTAGATTGACATGTTAAATTATTTTTTAAACTCTAAGTTAGGAGTTAATTATACGAAAATGTGTCTGTTCATGTGCTTTCACTGCAATGCAATCAGAGAAATAATTTAGGATATATGCTCATGCAATATTCATTTTATAGCATATGTCCATTGGAGTAAGTGGGAAGAAGAATGGAGTCCACTAAAGCTTCTGAGCTTTAATGTCAGACTAAAGTCAAGCTGCTCTGAGTAAGAGTTGACTGAAGATTTCTGGGGTTCAGCTTTTGGATGTTGCCAGTGAATCCAGTGCAGTTCTGCCACCTGGTGGTTGCTTTCTCACGCGTGACTTGGTGGGTTTCTAGTGCCTTCACATCTGCAAAGAAAACGAAGCTGGGATTGGCCAGTAGGTGCTCAGCAAAAAAAAAAAAAGTTGTCTACCTCATGAATAAAGAAATTATGTCTTAATTGTATCAACATACAACATTGAAGAAGTTGGTGACCTTTGTATCCCGGTCCATTTCTGCTTCACTGTCTACCCTGCCATCCATCACAGCATCCATACACAACTTCCTGTTACTCTAACAAACCTACACTGAGAGACTCTTCCCTAGATGCATAATTCCTCATTCACTGGACCACACAAGCTCTCTCGCTTTAGATTCATAATTACATCCCTACAAATACTGCATGGGTTCTGAATCAGTAGTCCTCCCTCAGTAATTCGTCCTAAGTGTCCTTCAGTAACGCAACTCTACCTTGTAAAAAAAAGAGGCCCTTTGATGGCAAGAAATTTGCCACTACATCTTGCATTGCTGCAGCACTTAACACTGTGCCTTTGACCCATAATTATACAATGTGCCTGTAGAGGTATGTGACCCTTTAAAAGGAGTATTTAATTGTCAATTGAGCAAAATAATCATTCTATCAAAATAAGACAAACAATTGTTGAAAGTCACTGTTTTCAAGGCTTGGTCTCAAATGTTTACCAAACCAAAGTTCCCAGTATTTTCACATGATTTATGGATGCTTGTGTCAGATATATGAATCTTTAGTAGCAATAGAAAAATATTAGAGCTTTGCTTTAAAAAAAATAAAATCGTAAGCATTGCTTCACACATCATTCTGTCTGAATAGTCATTAAGAAATTTTAAGCTAAAATATGTGTATTTTATTTGGAAACTTACATGTCTTTGAACGTTTTGCAACTTGTAAAAAAAACATTTAATATAAGGTATACTAGAAAATGTATGCTATCTAGAAAAGAAATTTTGTAAAGACACATTTTACTTAACTTGGCTCATCCTAGCTTATCTTCAGGCTGTACCTGCTTGCTGCACTAACCAAAATAACATGAACTTGATTTGACATTATGTAACTGAAATAGTTACAGAATATCCAGGCTTGATTTTTTTTTCCTTTCATTATCTCTAAGCAAATAGCTAATCCTACTTTAGAATTTATCGTCATGAATCATATTATAAAGGACACTTGTGCTGAATGTGAAATTCACAAAACTACTCACTACAAAGAGAAATCAGCTTTGTATGGAGACAAACATTGAATGCAAGGGAGTGCACACACCAAAGGTTCACATGACCATGTCCATTCCTAGGAATAGCACTGCTCAGCAAGCATTTGATTGTAACCCATCATCAGAAGGTTATGTGATCATCCCCTTCCATTTCTCATATCTTAGATGTCTAGTTTGCAGATAACTTTGATAAATTTAAAATAAAAGAACCACTTTGCTATGATGATTTTGCCAAAGTTTTTTTAAGTAGTAGATAACAAAAGCATAGTAATTTAAAAACACCATGCTATTTCCACTCATATGTGAAATCTTAGCAGTGATTTTCACTAGTTCTTAAGGACACATAAAACCCAAAACACTGCTATCTTTCTTTAGAAGGGAATGGGTAAATATAAGCGCCGTGTTTTTTCAGCCAATCCAAATCAGATGAACCCTTATTTTCCCAAGAGCCAGATTTTTCACTGTGTTCTATTTCATATCACAGAGTTACTTTATTGTCTAATTTATTCTGAGTTCTCAAGCCTAGAAATAAACACTGTATGCCTTATATAAATAGAATAAACATTAACTCTGAGGGAAATGATGTCATATTATCACATGTAAAAAACAGCCACCTTGACCACAACTGAGCCCAGAAGAAGCAGCATCTCCAGTGCAAAAACTGGGATCTGTCTTTGTCAAAAGTTGTTCCCGGAGTTCCTACAGACCTCATTTTGCACCAAGGATGATACTTGTATCTGGTTCTCTAAGTGAAGTCTGCTCTTAGCTTCCCTCAGAGCAGTGATGTGAGCATTGCCTGTGATCCATTAACAATGAAGACTTCACAGTCTACTCCAGGTGATGTAAGAGGGGCCGCCTTCTTAATACTGAGGGAATGTTTTTAAGATACTTTACATAAGTGAGTACATCCCATGTTCATCTTTTTGGGTCTGGGTTACCTCACTCAGGATAGTGTTTTCTATTACCATCCATTTGCATGCAAAATTCGAGAAGTCATTGTTTTTTACCGCAGCATAGTACTCTAATGTGTATATATTCCACAATTTCTTCGTCCATTCTTCCATTGAAGGGCATCTAGGTTGTTTCCAGGTTCTGGCTAAAAAAGATGAACAAGGGATGTACTCACTCATAATTGGTTTCTAGCCATAAATAAGGGTCACGGAGTCTATAATTGCTGAACCTAAAGAAGCTAAATAAGAAAGTGAACCCAAGGAAAAACATATAGTTATCCTCTTGGCTATGGGAAGCAGACAAAATTGCCGGGGAGAAAATTGGGATCTTGGGGGTGGGGTGGGATGGGGGTTATGGGAGATGGGGAGAGAAAAGTGAGAAGGGGAGGATGGGGGAACTTAGGGAAACAGGATGATTGGGATAAAGGAAGGTTGGATAGGAGAGCAGGGAAGCACAATTCTTAAGGGAATCACCTTAGGGTTGGCAAGAGACTTGAACCTAGAGGGGCTCCCAGGAGCCCAAGGTGATGTCCCCAGTTAGTTCCTTGGGCAGCTGAGGATAGGGAACCTGAAATGACCCTATTCTATAGCCATACTGATGAATATTTTGCATATCACCATAGAACCTTCATCTGGTGATGGATGGAGATAGAGCTAGAGACCCACACTGGAGCACTGGACTGAGCTCCCAAGGTCCCAATGAGGAGTGGAAGGAGGGAGAAGATGAGCAAGGAAGTCAAGACCACGAGGGGTGCACCCACCCACTGAGACAGTGGAGCTGATCTACTGGGAGCTCACCAAGGCCAGCAGGACTGTGACTGAAAAAGCATGGGATAAAACTGGACTCTCTGAGCATGGCGCAAAAAGAGGGCTGATGAGAAGCCAAGAACAATGGCTTGGGGTTTTGATCCTACTTCATGTTCTGGCTTTGTGGGAGCCTAGCCAGTTTGGATGTTCACCTTCCTAGACATGGACGGAGGTGGGAGGACCTTGGACTTTCCACAGGGCAGGGAACCCTGACTGCTCTTTGGACTGGAAAGGGAGGGAGAGAGGAGTGTGGGGAGGGGGAGAAGGGTGGGAGGAGGGGGAGGGAAATGGGAGGCTGGGGGGAGGCGGACACTTTTTTTCTTTTTTCTTTTCCTTTTCTCAATAAAAAAAAATTTTAAAAAAGATACTTTACATAATAATGACACAGGATAGTCATGAAACTTAATCTTTTATTTCTTGTATTTTTCATTTCTGCTGACTTTGTGTGACAGGAATCTTTGGGTGATCCAGCATTCTGCGCTTCACAAGCCAGGAGGAGATGCTGAGTCATTTGGAAAGCACAGGGAGGAAACATCAGCTGACAGGTCAGATTCTGTCAAATGCTCACTGCTTTTGAGAAAATATAAGCAAGACCCGAGTCTTTTTGCACAGGACAATATACTAATTCCTTGATGTCTTTCCTGGGATTTGCCTAGAGAAGTAGACAAGCTGTAACTTGTTCTTTACACTTACAACAATTATTGCCTTCAGGTAATCATTGCAAACTTTCTATGACTACTGAGAAAGCATTTTCTCTCTGATAAATAGGCCTGGGGAAGTCTTTCATGAAATTTAGAGCTCTGAACTTAGGTAAAAATTTTAGAGCCACAGTTCCTACCATGGGTAATATTTTTTTCTAAGGCAAATAAATTATGTCTGTAAAATCAAACAGAATATCTTCACGTGATAAAACAAAAGAATTTTTTTATTCACAAAGTTTTCCTGATTAGTAACATTCTATAACATAAATATAAGAAAGGGCTTTATGGTACAATCTTATATAAAACTACTCAGTAAGTGTCAATCTTCTCATTTTTATGTTAGACTAATTCTTTCTATCCTCTATCTATCTATCTATCTATCTATCTATCTATCTATCTATCTGCCTGTCTGTCGATCTATCTTATAGTTATAATATCCTACCTAAAACTATTTATAGATAGATATCCTACCATGACTATTATAAATGTATATGGGTATGTATAAACTATAATAGTTCATTGCATATGCACACACTACATACACTATCCACATAGAATATGTAGTGTGTTTGTGTGTGTGTGTGTGTGTCTTCCATATAGAGATAGACATTTCTTAGGTAAGGAAAAAATATTGATTGACTTCTCTATTGTGTTAAATTTCACTGCAAGAAGAGATCTTAAAAAATAGCACATGGAATTTCCAATCATGATCATAAAATTGGAAAACCAATTGATCTGTTCTGAGAACATTGATTTATGGGGGTATACAAATTAAGTAGAATTGAAATGGATTCAGTATAGTACATGGACAACATCCAGGGTTAATTGTTTTCTGGCACCAGAAAACTTGAATTCACTATTCCTTGAACCATAAAATAAATTACTGCAACCAGAATCTCAAGGGCTCATGTTTTTAAATACCCTATCAACATTTAAAATGAGCCATTTATTTTTCTAGACATCTGATTTCGGCTAAACTATTGATTGCTATGAATATTTTCTGGGTAATAAGTACAAATTGCTCCACAACATTCTGAATGCCAGATATCTCATGTTTCTTTATTATTTTCAATCAAATTAAAAATCAGGTTTCTGGCTGCCAATAATTATAGTTGACAAAGCCAATATCAATTCAGTTTAAATCCACATTCTTATGTTTATACATGTCATAGAAAGGAGGGTCCTATTTACTCTACGGTTCGGGTTGACTATTGGTGCCAGTAGCCTTAGTTAGCCCAGGTCTAAAGAACACGGGTTCCAGGTAAAGACATGGGAACAAGCCTCTAACTACAGTTTTCCAGAGACCTGCCAGTTCATAACACAGGGGCTAACTCACTCCAGGTATCTCACCTGGGTTGTGCAAGGGGAAGTGCACACACAGAACACACGCACATACACGGTCTTATCGTCTGCCACCACCCTTGTCACAAGGTCCCAGATTCCGGGACTAGCATCGTTACCGCTTGGGACACAAGTACCTGTGAATCTTCCTCTTCCTCTTGCTTAACACACAACGAAGATGAGTAATGCATACAGCCTTTTAAATAAGGAAACAATCATGGAAATAAGGGACCCAGGATTTTCTGGGTCTCCCTCTTCTATCACATTGAAAGCCTTTCTCTCTCCTTTCAATTTCAAAAGCACGGGCTGACAAGAGAGTGCCATGGTTCAGAGCACTGTCCATCAGTGGGACCAAGTTCTGTTCTCATGACACACATCAGTGGCGCCCAACCACCTGGAACTCCAGCTCCAGGGAATGTAACACTCTAGCCTCCAATAGCACACACATATCAAAAGAAAAATCTTGAAAACTTTTTCAAAAACCATTTACTTTTCCAGGAGCACACACAGTTTTAATTGTGTGCCTCTGGCCCCTCTGGGGCATCTATAGCAAACAGTAACTGCTCATCCATCAGTTAAACATGAAAAGTCAAATATAACACTTCAATATATTAATATCTCACATATGTCCTTTAATTTCTCAAAAGCAATTTCTAGGTCTTGAAACACAAATTTATCTAAGAAAAGTAATTGAATTATTCCCTCACCAAACTTAAGGCCATCACAACTGCTCACAGAGAAACTCACAGAAAAACAAATTGGAATTAGAAGTGGCATATTTATCCTGAAGAGGGGACAATTTTTTTGAATAAAGTTCAAGAATGTTTGTATGTATCCACCATGCCCAGCCTCGTTCATTAACACGAACACATGAGGTTACCAGTCCTCTAAGTTGGTATTGAGGACAGAAGTCTTTCTGGTCTAGAAAAAAAATCTACCCAAACCGCATGTGTACTAATAAAGAAGATACCTGCACTTCCAAGCTGATTGGACAGAGGACAAATCAGGAACAACTGAAGTGTCTGACTGTCTGGATGTGTAGGAATGGGGGAACCTACTGAATTCAGTTGCACAAATGAAACATCAAGGTTCTTTGGAAACACAGCTCAGAGGGCTTCAAAGGAGTATGTTTAGCTTTAGATCTCAGTGGACACACTGGCCATTAAAACTTCGTCAATAAAAATTTCCAGTTTCCAGCATCTGAAATTTTAAATTATAACTTTATTTCATTATATTAACTAATATAGTGTTTTATTAATTAATAATTAGTTATATTTCTTTCAACTTACAATTAAAACCTTCTCTTTCCTCTCTGCATACTAAGCTCAGAATTTGTAATTTTGAGCCTGCTTTTCTAGGAGAGGGCTTCCTTTGAGTAAAATTTATATTTCAGGAGCAAAGAAAGAGATTGATCATGAACATTAATGTGAAGTGGTGTCTATGTTTTAAGTAAATTTTTAGAGTGGAATCCTTTTATTTGTAATCAAGTTGAAGAGAAAATGCTACTTTATGGTCTTAATTATAATTTCAAGTATCCAAAGGAGACCATATTTGAAACAACTAATAGGTAAATGACTCAAAGGTTCCAAGAGATGTCCACAGGCCATCCTGATCCATCAAAAGCAGCTTGATATCAAGAGATGCTTCCCTCATTTTTTCTTCCAGGAATGAGATGGCCATGTGTGCAGTCTATTCAGGGTACATTAGCTTAATGCCTGTAAATCCTCTCCTCTCCACTTCTACAAATCCATTCATCCATACCAAGTTTGTAAGTCCATTCTGCAAGCTCCAGGTTGGACTTTGTTGCTAATAAGAAACAAACTTTGGTGTGTTCGGTGTCTTCCTGTTTAATGTCCAGAGTCAATCTTCTTTTTGATCTCAGTTTTCTTCAGTGTCCACCTTTCAGTCTCCATGATATTATCTTAAAAAACTTTAGAGGAATTATTTAGCTTTTGTAAAGGATGTTTTCTTCACCTACCTTTTTCACCTGTGTGGAATCCTGCAACACAGCCTACTCCAGTGTTGAGGGGACCCAGGAGCCAGCAGGAAGTATTTCTGCTGTTGAGATTTCTTTCCCCCAACCCACCCTGCCCTCAAGCCTTCTTTTTGCCTGCAAGGTCCTTGGAACCCTGCAACACAGCCTGCTCCAGTGCTGAGGGGACTGGAGAGGTGAGTCCACATTGCCGGATCTATGCAATGGATTGTGAGTCTGGTGGATATAAATAAGTTTCCTCACTTGATGGGAAGCATGCATTGAAAATTCAAACATGGTTTCCCATTGATTATTTTGCAGTTGTTTGTGTTATTTTGGCTATAGTTTAGAAACAAAGAGTTAAAGGAACAAGGAAAAGTGTTGAGGTTGTTACATAGCCACTAGGGACCAGGGACAAGTTCACTGTGGCTTACAAGAGCCTTTATCCATAGCTTTGCTAATGTTCTGTGTTCCAGTTTGACACTTTTACATAAGACTTCTTTCACTTTGAATAGTCATCGCTACCTGATATACATATAGAAATCAGTTGTGTTTCTTTGACAGCTCAAATGTACTCCCTTTAGTGGCGTTTATCCTGATTGATTAGCTTTATCTGTCAATTTGACACAGCCTTCATTGGCTGTGGTGGGTAAGGCGGGGAGTGCAGGGTGTGTAGCAGAGGAATCTTCAACATAGATTACCCTGGGCATAGCTGTGGAGATGTTCTTGATTTGTAATTGATATAGGAAGATCCACTATAACCCTGTGAGTGTTGCCATCCTAGTAGATGATCCTGAACTGTATAAGGAAGCTGCCCGAGTATAAGCTAGCCTGTGGGCCAGACACAGCAACATTCCCCATGGATCTTGCTATCTCTCTTCAGCTGTGGAGTGAGCTCCTTGGTCAGAGGCCTGCCTTCAAGTTCATGCTTTGACATTCATCAGTGGTGAAATGTGATCCAGAATTTCAAGCTCAAATAAATCCTTTCTGTATGAAAATTATTTTGATCATGATGTTTTATCACAATAATAAAAATAAAAATAGAAAATACCATACCAAGAACTAAACCAAAGTCCACACAGTGCCCTAATAGATCCAGTATAATCCACACAACCAGTGTTCACTCTTCTCTATACACATTCCCCTTGAATCTTCATGTAGTTTTTCATTGATGCAAATTTCTTCCTTGACAATGTTTATATACTTACTTTCTGTGTCTTTCAGATTTTTCTTTCTACTCATATAAATTACTATAACTATTAGTAATATTGATATAAACGCATCATTCTTTTTTTGTAGGTCACCAGTTAAGGACTGTCTTGTCTGTAAGAGAATCACGAGCAGTTACCCTTTTAGTGTCCAGCATTTCTTTCTGTACTTACTACCAGTTGGCATAATGCAAGTCAGGTTAATTATTTATTCATCTATTTCAAGACTGAGTGTGAGATGCCTGAGAACTGGAGAAGCATATATTTCCTTTATTGTTCTTATTAACAAAGAATAAAACAAACCACACTCAGCAATGCTAACAACTTTTTCAAGTGAGTAGAAGGTAATTATTTTACCTTATTGACTACAACTAAGGAGTCCTTGGCTAAAATAATGCCTACACTTTCCCACTTTCATTTTCTGCTAGTGATGATTCTTGTTTTCCTCATACTGGAGCTTCAAGGGCAGTGAGCCATCAAAAGGAAGACATCTGCTTCCTGAGATTCCGCACCTTTGTCACCTCAATGCTGTGGAATACACAGACTGCTGAAAAAAATGGGAATAAGTTCAATTTACTTAGCAAAAATCTTAGATTTGAATGGTGATTATTTCAGAGGATATGAAAAGAAAAAGCACTGAAAAGCCTAATTAGTGGAGATACCTGAGATTCTCCCAGAATAATTAACAAGATGTAGGACCGAAAATGCCCAGAGAAGAGATAGACAATGCACAAGTGAGTTTCCATGAAGCAAGTTCTACACAAGACGGCTCAGAGTTCTGTTGCGCAAAGAAAACTAAAGTAACTTGACACCTGCAAACCTCCTGGGGCACTTGCAGCTGCTTATTAAGCACATAAGCGTTCTTGGGAAATCTTGGGAGTATTTTGCATGAACGTCTCCCATTAGCTTCTGAGATGTATAAATATTTGGTCAAACTTTATAAACAAAAAATATCTCACTAAGGTGTAATTGCTTATTCAGGTTGTACTGGTTTGGTATTTTATAAGGCCCTAAATACTCTTTATGGCCTTGAATTTATGTAAGCAATATATATGGCTATTCAGTTTATTTATACATAAACAGGATACGGCTGAAAATGTATCACCCATACAATAGAAACTGATAAATAAGTTAAAATAAGTAAGAGATTTCTTATTAAAATGTATACTCCAAGGAAACTCTTGCAATATTTAGTTTACTCTAGAGCAATTAAGTCGCTAGAAGCGTGTAGTCACAGAGAAACTATTGGCAAAAGTATGTGCTTGTCATGCATGGGCGCCAGAAAATCCCAGACCTAACCATTGAGGTCAGATTGTTCCATTATTTTCTGCAGGTTCATGCTCTCGATGAATCAATCCATTAGAAGAATAGACCACAAATGTCCTTCAAAAAACAAAATGCTGGCAGGAATCCCTGAAACAGCACTATCCCCGAATTGAAATTATTGACCGAACTACGTCTCCCCTCCCCACTGTGTGTGTCTTAGAAGAAAGGAGATCATAATACATCTAGTCTTAAAGTGTGCATGAAATATCCCTGAGTTCCATCAATTCTACTTAATAGTCACATAGATTGTTAATTGTATATGCTTCATTTCCCTTCACCAATTGGGAGACTATAAATAGATATAAATCCTAACTTCCTTCTTTGAGACACTGAAGAATGGACAGTTCTAGTCTAAAGACTAGAACCAAAAGAAAGGAAGAAAATTGTATGCACATGAAAGTCAAATGCTTCGGAAAGTTAGGCAGTTGCAAGACTTTACCTAATGAGTTAAATTCCCAAAAGGAGACTTTTGTTGACTCATACCCTGAATGTTGTTCTTCATTTAAGTGGAGATTTATAGACAGACAGAAACTTCCTCTCGATGACTCAGAAGGAGCCAAGCCCAGGATTTACTTAGGGATCAAAAGAATGAGAATGACCAGTGTGATGGGCAGATGACAAAATTACCCCATTATCACCCATTCCTAATATATATGCCACCATGCAGAATTTCCCATGTAAACAAGGATAATCCTGGTACCTTTGTGATTATAATTTCTATGATTGGATCATAGAGGATTATGTCTATCTTGCTACACTTTTTCTTTTGCTTTATTAATTACAAAATTTTGAATTAAACAGCTGCTACATTGGGCAGTTCATGTGCCGGGAAACTGTGGACAGACTCTAGTCAGCTGCAAGTGAGGAATTGAGGTCTCTTTAAAGCGGTCCAAGAATAACTATGTTCTGTCAAGAGCAACTGTGATTGAACTTGGAAACAAATCTTTTCCAGACTGAGAAATACAAATGGTAATACCAAGAGCAACCTGTTGGAAGCCTGTGAAATGGATTTCATTAGCCTCGTTCACGCTTTTTGACATAAGAAACTGCAAAATCCTTGTTTTAAGTTTTCAGTACCGGGTCAGGTGGTGCACAGGCATGGGTGACTCTTACAGTCCAGATGGCTAGGTGCAATAATTGTTTACGTGCTGTTTTGCTATTTTAAAGGACTGTCCCACACAGTGTTCTTTGGTTTGTTCTCAAGCTTGAGGGGTCAAACTCTTACCCTGTAGATCAGGCGTTGATGAGATTTTATGGTGTGTGCTGAGTATCAAACCGCTAGCAGCTGCTTTATCTCCAGGTCTATGTTCCCTTCATTCCAACACCCAGGGGAATGGAAACAGAAAGTCTGAAAGGTTTAGCATATACAAGGATTAATAGTCCCTTAAATGTGGACGATCAGAAATGGCAAGTGACTGTACACAAGGGGACAGGTTTCCTATTTATCTTTACTTTTTGAACTCTCTGAATCTAAATGTTTTATAAATAAATCTTCTACTGAATTTTATAGCTTTGTTGGGGTGTCTTTTTACTTCTCCCTAAGTATGTCACCAAAATGTCAAAGCATGTTGACATTTTGGTTGTTTTCGAATAGTCTTTGATTTGAAAAGAGAAGAAGTCATCTGATGTGCAAACAGGTATTTCATATGATATATAACATACACACATACCATACTGTGCCTTGTTCACTGACTCATGGTTCATCTCCCAAGTACTCTGACAATCAGTGCATCTTCCTGTCAGCATGAATGCATATTGATAACACTGTCATAAAACAATGAATATGTATCTTTTCTCATGATTGAAATACATAGAACAAAATCTTTTAAAATGAGTTAATATGATCTGATGGTTTCTACTTAAATATTGTAATACTCTCAATACTACTAAATATTTCAGGAATAAGTAGCATTTTTAATTTCAAAAATGCCTTAGATATTCATGACTCTTAAATATGGAATAGCTTTTTAAATTTTTTATTCTTAGTTCTTAGCATCAACTTGCCAAACATAAGTTCATTGGCATTGATGGTTTATTTAATTGGCTCCTTTCATGTCTAATAATTGCTTTTCCTATGGGGGAAAAACAGGAAAATGATCAGCAAGTTGTAATGGTGGTGTTTAAAATCACACTGAACAGGCCTTACGTGGCAATTTAAATAAATATTGCTGGTTAGAACAATATTTAGAGTGGACAGTATGCATGCATTTGAAGTACTCGGTGGTTAGGAACCATTAGAAAAAGCTGATGCTTAATTCTTAAAACATTGGTACTTCTGATGGTGGCTCCCATCATAACAAGTTATACAGATTACATAATTAACAGCTAGTTTCTTTTTGTTTGATACAGGTGCTCTTGTAGTGTTACCTTAAACTCCAGCTCCTTCTGCTTTCCAGCTGCTGAGTGATGGGATTATGGGAATGCACTATTGTGTCTAACGTGTAAGGTAATGTTTTTAAAGTAAAAATAGGAAATCTTCCAGGCGAGTGTAGATTCCTAAATGATTCACATGCACAGTTAGTCTTCAAAATTCAGTCATCACACAGGTTCCACATTCTAATCAAATCTTAGAAAAGCTGAGGTTTGAGTCTTCATGTTTAAGAAAACTTCCACAGCATATGGGTTTGGTTCTAGTTCCCAAAACCAATTTTCAGTGACTTCCAACTGCCTATAACTCCAAGATCTTTGACACTCTCTTCTGCTCTCTGGGGGTAATTCACATACATATATACACAGACACAGACACACAGACAGGCACACATTAAACAAATAGTAAATCTTAAAACAACCACAAAACAGCTGAGACTTAGCCCCTGTGCTAAGATCCTACTTTCTCCGGTTTCAAATGCTACTGAAAATGACAGTCCACATTATACATGCTCAAGGTCAGAAGTCCAAATCCATCTCAGGTAATTAGTATCAAGTGCCAGGGAGTCTATGTGCTTAGCAAAGATTCTAGAAGGATTCTGCTTCTTGCCGGCTCTGGTGTCCAGCCTCCATCTGCACTCCTTCACTGTTGGCTCTTTCTTGGCTGCTTTCAAAGCCAGGAGAGGTGAGCTCATCAAAGTTAACAAGTTTTAAGAACTTAAAAAGGGATCTTTGGGCATCTATTAAAGTTTTCTGGTTACTCTAAAGGCTCCAAACAATACCTGATTGCTCTTAGAACAGATATGGTTCAAAAAGTGTCTGCTGATTCCTAGCATCTGATCTCATTTGGAGACAACTGATGCCAATATTCTCTTGTTGCACTGAGGATATTTCCCTATGCAATGTTCAATAACAGTCAAATTAGGCACAGCGGGTATTTCATTCAAATCATTAGATATTAAAGAAAGTACTAAGCTCACTAACAAAGAAATAGATTCAATTCTATTTAACTAGGCTTTCAAACTATTAGAGTGATAGGTATTAAAAGCCCAAGGAATTATTTCTCTACATAAAGCCTTAAGATTCTTGAAAGGAAGCATTCTGAGCTCAATGGTTCATATTTTGTTCGTTCATTTAAATACTCAAAAATCTTTTATTATCAAAGTAAGTGTTGAATTGGAGTACTTCGAATTATTCAAATACATAATGAAGACAATTTTGCTATTGCATGCTAATTAGAACAATAATATCAATCTGCTATAAACATTATTAGATGAGGAAGAATTCTGTAATAAAATACTCTGATCTGGAAGAGCAAGCAGGCTGCTTGTAAGAATAGCTTCGATTCTGGTAAACTGAAAGAAATGGCCATTTCTGCTCCTGGGTTATATAAATCCCACAGTGGAACTGTGTCCAAGAGAAGTGGGTTTATAGCACAAGGCAGAGGTGCCAGGAGTGGAAATGAGAGGCTTAAACAATACAACTGTGGAAGTTAAGCTACAGACACTGAGCAAGGAAATGTTCAGCTATTGTCCTACTTCCTGTTGAAAAGAATGCTCTCAACAGACTTTCTCCCTTCCAGGTGGCAGACGGTTCTGAAGCCTAGCCACCTGTGTTCAGAATCCTGCCACCTCTTTTCTTAGATGCCCAGAACTTCACAAGCAAACCTGCAGAAGATTAGCTCTTTCTTCAGTTCATTCCGCTTGTGTTTAGTGTAAAGTAATACAATTAAACAATGGTTAAACAATCTACGTAAAATTCAGTTTTGTATTCGCGTTATTGAAATTACATTTGTAACTTATAAAAGAAGGAAATGAACTAAGAAAGATTTACTGTGAAGTGGTAAGACATAAGTTCCCATTGATTGATGCTGCTGGTTTTTAATTCATTTACATGTTTTTATTGTTCTTTCATACAATACATCCTGACCACAGTTTCCATTCCCACCACTTCTTTCAGCCCCACCCGCCACACACACTTTCTCTCTCCCTCAGATACACTCCTCCTTCATTGACCTTCAGAAGAAAAAAAAAGGCAGACCTTCCAGGGTATCAGCTGAACAAGGCATAACAAGACACAATAAGATAGACACAAACCTGGGCAAGGCAACCCAGTAGAAGAAAAGAGTCCCTGGGCAAGGTAACCCAGTAGAAGAAAAAGAGTTCCAGAAGCAGGCAAAAGAGTCAGAGGCACCCCCACTTTCACAAGAATAACAAGCTAACAACCATAACGTATGCGTAGAGGACCTAGCTCAGACCCATGCAGGCTCTGTACTTACTGCTGTAGTCTCTATGAAACTGCATAGTTGATCCTGTGGGCCATATTCTCCTAGTATCCTCAACCCTCTGCCTCCTACAATTCTTCCTTTTCCTCTTACACAAGGTTTCCTGAGCATCCAGGGTGGGATCCAATGGAGATCTCTAATTTGGGTTCTCTCATTGCCTAATGTTGGCTGTGGGTCTCTGCATCTGCTCCCATCACTCACATCAATGCCTCATGAAGCCTGTCTGATGGCAATTGCACTAGGCCATGATCTATGAGAACAGCAGAATATCATTAGGAATCATTTGATTGAGGTTTTTTCCATCCTGGATCTCAGGACTATTGGGTCTCCAACTCCTGGTCATCCACGCAGTGTTGGGCTTGAGTTCTTTTTCATGACAGAGGCCTCAGATTAGAACAGTCATTGGTTGGCCACTCCCACAAGTTCTGTGTCCCCACTGTCCCATGATATCTGCAGGCAGGATAAATGTTAGGTTGAAGGTTTTGTGGCTGTGTTGGTGCATCTGTCCCACTGCTAGAAGTTGCATGGTTACAACTTCTATGTTCTTTGGTTCAGGCTCCATATCCTCCATTGCTAAGAGTCCTCACTATGGTCACACTCTTAGAATATTGGGAGCTTCTACTACACTAGGTTTCCACATCATCCCCCAAATGCCCTCCAATTCCAGTTATCTTTCTCTCCCTCCTCTTATCGACCTTCAGTTCATCCAAAAAAAATCAATTCTATTTTCTCCTTCCCAGAGAGATCCATGCTTCTCCTTAACTGTCCTTGTTACTAAGCCTTTCTGGATCTGAGGGTTATAGCATGATTATCATTTACTTTAGGTCTAGTATCTACTTATAAGTGAATATATACCATGTTTGTCTTTCTGGGTCTGTGTTACCTCACTCAGGTTGATTTTTTTCTAGTTCTATCCATTTGCGTAGAAATTTCAAGATGTCATTTTTTAACTGCTGAGTAGTGCTCCATTGTGTAAATGTACCACATTTTCTTTACCCATTCTTCAGTTGAGGGACATTTCCGTTGTTTCCAGTTTCTGACTGTTAGGAATAAAGATACTATGAACACAGATGAGCAGGTGTGTTTGTGGTAGGATGGAGCATCCTTTGAGTATATTCCTGAGAGTGGTACAGCTGAGTGTTGAGGTAAATTGATTCCCAGTTTTCTGAGAAACCACCATATTGATTTCCAAAGTGACTGTACAAGTTTGTACTCCCACCAGCAATTGGATGAGTGTTCCCCTTACCCCACATCCTCTCCAGCATAGCTCTCACTTGTAATTTTGATCTTAGCCATTTCCCTGATGGTTAAGGATGTGGAACATTTCTGCAAGTGCTCCTCAGCCATTTGAGATTCCTCTGATGAGAATTATGTTAAAATCTATACCCCATTTTTAAATTGGATTATTTAGTTTGTTGCTTAATTATTTAGTTTAGTTTCTTGTGTGCTTTATTCATTTCATTAATTTATTTATATTCTGTTGGATGTGGGATTGGTAAAGATCTTTCCTCATTCTGTGATCTATAGATAGTTTTGTCCTTTTGACAGTGTGATTTACCTTACAGAAGTTTTCAATTTCACAGCGTCATCAGTATTCTCTTCAGAAAGTATTTTCCTGTACCAATTTGTCCAAGATCTGTTGTAATAAGAGCGGCGGCACCACTCTGTTGTAATAGGAGTGGCAGCGGCAGGCTGCATTTCTGCCACCGTGGCTCACGGCTGCCTGGCTAGCTCATGCCCCGAAATAATTACACGGAAACTGTATTCTTTTAAACACTGCCTGGCCCATTAGTTCCAGCCTCTTATTGGCTAGCTCTTACATATTGATCTAACCCATTTCTAATAATCTGTGTAGCCCACAGGTGGCTTACCAGGAAACATCTTAACCTGCATCTGTGTCCGGCAGGAGAATCATGGCGATTCTCTGACTCAGCTTCTTTCTTTCAGCATTCTGTTCTGTTTTCTCTGCCTACCTAAGGGTTGGCCTATCAAATGGGCCTAGGCAGTTTTTTTTATTAATAAGAAATCATTCCCACAGCAAAGATCAGTCCACAATTTCTTTTCCATCAATCTCGGTATATCTGGTTTTACTTTGAGGTTCTTGATTCACTTGTATTTGAGTTTTGTGCAGGGTTATAGATATGGATCTATTTGGATTATTTTACATGGTGATATCCAGTTATACCAGCAACATTTGTTGAAAATGGTTCCTTTTTCCATTGTGAATTTCTGGCTTCTGTTGTCCATAGGTGTGTGGATTTATATCTAGGACTTCAATATGATCCTATTGATCGAAGTGTCTATTTTTGCCAATATCATGAAGTTTTATTACCATTTCTCTGTAGTTCCACTTGAAATAAGGCATGTGACACCTCCAGAAGTTTTTTTTATTATTATTAAAGATTGTATTACCTATCCTGGGTTTTTTGTTTTTTTCCATATAAAGTTCAGTAGTATACTTTCAAAGTCTGTAAAGAATCGAGTTGGAGTTTTGATGGGTATAGCATTAAATTTGCAGATTGCTTTTGGTAGAATAAAAGCCACTGGTTTATAAACATGGTGACACTTATAAACTCAATTCTATATTAATATATACAAAGATTGAATCTGAAAGAAACTGACTCTCACATTTCCAAACTATCTAAAATTAAAGTGACAAAAGACAAAGTTACAAACATTTATTTAAGAATTTCTATAGATAAGTTTACTATGTAAGTTATAGAAACTGAAATTCTTGAAAGAAATTTTTGTACTTACGAGTCTCCAAATGATTTATTTAAAAAAACTACACAGACTATTATCATGTGCTAATAATAATCCTGGACCAATCCAAGGGCTAAATAAGAAGAATGAACAGCAAAAAATCTACATAAAATAATCACAGTGCAGATTTTACGAAAGCATTAGAATGGAGAGGGTCCTTTAGTTCCTATGCTGTTTGATGACTGATGAGGTCATCAGCTTTTAGAAAATGGTTAAGTGCTTGCTTCATGACCCCTCAGCCCACAGATGGCACAGCTAAGTCCTTGTCCTCCACTTTGTCCCCTCAGAAAGTATTAACCCTTATCACAAGAGATTTTATTTATTAATTTTTAAGCCAAATATTTATTTGGAAAACAAGGGAAGAAATCTAAGTACATCATTCAGAGATGCTGAATTTGTACCTTGTAGAAGGCAGAGTTAGACACCTTTGTAATGTGATCTTTAAAAATTAAACTTGAGAAGACTGGTGTTTAAAACGCATCATCAATGGAATATGTGTTTAAATACTCTGTGACAAAAGATTTTAAGGCCTGAGGGAAATAAAGTGACCCAGCCTCTGTGATGTGCAAGAAGATAATTATAGCCTTTAAATTTTTTCTAGCATTTATCACAATCAAAATTAAAATAGTCCAAGTCCTACTCTTAATGACAAATCTATTTGCAATTGATTGTTGTTAGGAAAAAAATCAAATCAGCTTTCTGCAAAGGGTGACACTGATCAGTATAGCAGACCTCTCGCTCAGGAGTGGTTGGCCAACACGGAGCAAGTTCCATGTTTTCAGTGTGCTCTATGGTTATTGCTATGGTTTTGTGGTTTATGTCTTTTTGTGTTTTGTTTTGTTTTTTTTAGGTTGCTTGTAGGTTTTGGGTGGCTTTTGATTTTGAGAAAAAAAAATAACAAGAAGTTAGGTGGGAGGGCAGATGGAAAGGATCCGGGAGGATTTAGGAAGGGTAAATATATGACTCAATATATTGTATGAAAAAAATTAAACAATTTTAAGTATAATAAAAGTAATAAGAAAGAATTTCTACCAGGGAATTATATTTTAAAAGTCTTTGTTTCAAAAGCAGACTTTTGTGTTTGAAACATCTACTAGCCATGAGATGTCAGGACAGAGACAATCCTGGCTGCTACAGCTGTAAGAACAGAATCAGTGTCATTCAAATCTTGGATTAAAATGCCCTTGGGTTCTTGATCTGTTTTTTTTTTTTTTTTTTTTTTTTTTTGTGACCTGTGTTGCCTCATCCTGGTGGAGAATGTTTGTTTTTCCAATCGGCTCTAATGGGCTGTCGTAGTTTGAGGATAGTACTATCCTCTGCCTCTATGTGATTCTCACTACTGTTAGTGAGTTCAGGATGGTACTATCCCCTGCATCAATGTGATTCTCACTTCTGTTAGTGAGTTCAGGATGGTACTATCCCCTGCTTCGATGTGATTCTCACTACTGTCAATGAGTTCACATCGTCAGGCAGAAGGAGGGTAACACTGTTGTTCTTACAATACTTAAAAATAAAGCCTGAACATATAAATATTAGGTTGGAGTGTAACTTCCCTGGCATGCAAATCGACCTTGTAATTATTCAACAGCTGCATAGATTAGGGAGGGGCTCCTACCCTCTATTTAGCATATTTAACAGTGGCCTTTCATCTATTCTGTTTTCTCATTATTACTCCTTTGCAGTATCATCAGGAATTTTTATTTACTCTTCTTGAATTCTTTCTTGCCTACATACTACTTTTGTCATAAAATCTTAAATCTCAGCCCAATTTTATAATTCCCATAAAAAAATTAAAAAAAAATCAAACCTCTCTCATCTACCTCATTAAAAGGGCAAGAAACCCCTGGAGATGTATCTCAGTGGTTGAGCATTAGTGTATCCTACACAAAGCAGAGGGGTTGGTCCTCAACCCTGAATAATTTGCCCAATGTTTGCAATGCCAACGATTAAGATAGTGAGGCAGGAAGATGAGCATTTCAAGAGCATCCTCAAATGCACAGGGAGTTGATGGCCAGTCTGGACTACGTGATACATGAGACCTTGTCTCACAAAATAAATAAATAAATAATAAATAAATAAATAAATTTAAAGGTCAAAATTTCAATTGGGCTGGCATTCTGAATAACAGCAATGCTTACCAAAGGAAATTTCCCAGTTTTGAGGCTGTGCAGTGGCTGTATAAGATGTCAGCAGTTGGTGAAGCAAGGTGACAGATATGGGGAAGGCTTTGCACTGGGATTCTGTGAGACTAATGCTACAAGTTCCCCAAAATAACAAAGTGGAAAACAAAGAAAATACAGAAGCAGTAAACCGTGCTCTTCAGATTGACAAACCATAAAGCACTGTTGTGTTTGCATCTTGTCGTAAGTCCTGTGCTGTTTAGGAGGGCAGTTCCCATGCTTAGTAGGGTGCTTCCTGTGTTTACAGGGTGCTTTGACCTTGACATAATGTACCTCAGTCTCTTTTTTGTCTTGTCAAATGCTTCTTCCACACAAAGTTATACCCTGCTGCTCCCTTTAGTAATTATCAGCCCACCTATCAGCTAAATAAAATTTGCTGCTCCCTTAACCTTGTATTATCATCATTGCTGTCAGTAAAAATATTTTTATTCCCTGATCCACAAAGCTTAAGTCTATGGTGTAGAGGTCAAAATTAGTGTCTCATATTTTTAGCCTCCACAGATTCCACTAAGTGTTATTCATAATATTTATTGACATAAATTGAAATATTGTATTTATGCTGTGGAATAATCCTCTATACACCATTAATATGCATTACTTTCATTGGTTATTAAAAAGCTGACCAGCTGGTAGCCAGGCAGGAAGTATTGGTGGGAAAATCAGTAACAGAGGACTCTGGAAAGAAGGTGGAGTCAGAAAGATGCCAAACAGCTGCCAAGAAAGCAGGACATACAGAAAATGAGGAAGAAAGGCATGAGCCACATGGCAAATACATAGTAAAGAAACATGGGTTAATTTACGGAAGCGTTAGCTAGTAACAAGCTTGAGCCAGCAGCCAAGTATTTATAAGTAATATTAAGGCTTAAACTGGTTATTTGAGATCTAGCAGGCAAGAGAGAAATGTATGACTACATATGGCACGCAAACGTTCAGCAAAAATTTCCATATAAAACCTGAAAAAGTTTAAGAAAAAAAAAAAAACGTTCTAAATGCACAGCAACAGAGACAAACGCAGCTTCCTAGTCTTCCAGTCTCATACCAGCTGCAGTGCAGAGATGCTTCTCCAAACAGCTGCCTGCGGGATGGAGATGCTTCCAGCTGCCATGAGCTCAGTGGCCTGAAATGTCCCTGTGTTCTATTCCACAGGTCGCAGTATCAAGAGGCTTCTCTCAACCACTGCTTGTGGGCTTAAGATACACGCGAGTTCCAGGACAGGCTCCAAAGCCACAGAGAAACCCTGTCTCGAAAAACCAAAAAAAAAAAAAAAAAAAAAAAAAAAAAAAAAAAAAAAAGATACACGCTGCGAGCCGGGCGGTGGTGGCGCACGCCTTTAATCCCAGCACTCGGGAGGCAGAGGCTGGCGGATCTCTGTGAGTTCGAGGCCAGCCTGGTCTACAAGAGCTAGTTCTAGGACAGGAACCAAAAGCTACAGAGAAACCCTGTCTCGAAAATCAAAAAAAAAAAAAAAAGATACATGCTGAGTGGCGGGTTTAGGGATTTTACTCAAGCAGACAGAAAAGGTTGCAGATGTGCAGTATAGACAGACTCAGACCAAAAGAAAGCAGATAGAATAGGGCTGTAGTCCAGAGTTGGATGTCCCAACATTACAGAGGAACTTTGGGTAACTATCCAGGCAGCCTGATGTCCCTGTCATTAGGTAACATTTCATTCTTCTGGGGTGTTTGAAGGAGGTAAAGACTAAATAGTTAAACCTGTAGTTTCCCTTAGTTATGACAAACTGCAAACTATGTGTAAATCTTAGACTCACTTAGAAAATAGATTATTTCCTCTAATTCTAATTGTTACTTGATAACTGTTTTTGTTGTACGTAATTTTACTATATTAAAGCTAAAACCTTCCTTTTTAACCAAATAGGAAGGAAGAAGGGCTGTGGCATAATTTTTCAGTACACTGTGAATATGTATTACTCTCATTGGTTAGTAAAAAGCTGACAGACCAGCAGCCAGACAAGAAGTACAGGTGGTACAGCCAGAAACTCTGGGAAGAAGAAGGCAGAGTCAGAGAGATGCCAGACATTCTCCAAGGAAGCAGGATCTATAGAAAAAGAGCTAACAAGCTATGAACCATATGGCAAATACATAGGTAAGAAATATGGGTTAATTTACAGAAGAAAGTTAGCTAGCAGCAAGCTTGCTAACTATCGGCCACGCATTTATAAGTAATATTAGGCCTCAGAGTGTTTATCGGGGAACTGGCAGACAAGAGAGATGTGTCTGACTACATATTTACCCTTCCTACACAAGGCTGATGCCCTCTCAAAAGGAATGTGGAAGTCCATTCTAATAAATCAATCAACCAGACAATTTAAAGACTCTAAGGAGCAAAATAATACTTAACGTTTATTCTGTTGGTACCTTTCATGTCACAAGATCCATTTTTTTCCTAAATGTTTGTTGTTAAAAGCAATGGAAAATGATGGTGGTCAGGTACAGCTGGCACATGCTGTGTTAAACAATAGATTCAGAAAGTTAAAAATGGAAACAAGCACTTTGCTGGGCACTGTTTAGAAACTTTAAACACATATTAGAAGATTACAACCCACCTGTCTAAAACCATTCTTTTATCTTGTTCTTCCATAAGATTTTCTTTCCAGCATGAATAATTTTTAATTTTCTTTATTTCTCCAAGTCTACCTCCCACTGAAAAATAGAGGATCTAACAAATTCTGCTAGGGACAATTTTATCAAGCTTTTTCATTGGCCACCAGTTCTTAACTTAATATTAACACACAGAAACTTGATATTAATTATTATAGCTTGGTGTTTAGCTTAGGCATGCCTCAACTAGCTCTTATAACTTAAATTAACCCATTTACATTAATCTACATCCTGTCATGTGGCATTACCTCTCTCCCACCATGCACCTTCCATTTTATCTCCGTGTTTGACTGGTGACTCAGCCTTTTTTCTTTCCAGAGTTATCTCTATTTGCCCAGAAGTCTCACCTATACTCCCCTCCCCGCCTAGCTATTGGTCATTCAGCATTTTATTACACCAATGACACTGATACATCTTCACACAGTGTACATATATCCTACAATATTTTCCCCTTATTTTCTAAAGAAAAAGGGAAGGTTTTTAGCTCATATACAGTAAAACTACATACAATAAGAACAATTACCAAGTAAAAATCATATTTACAATGTCCAGTCTATTTGTTTCTGGCCATTTTGGAGAAATTCCTTTATTATCTCTTCTATCTTGATCAGTCTAAAGTTTTATATCTAAAACTTATTTTACCATTCCAAAAATATCCCTTTAGACCTTAAAACATTTTCTTAAACAACTTAAGCTTTTATTCTGTCAACCTTTTACATTACATATCTTTCATGAATTTCTTTTCGGAAGTTAGTAATAGGAAAAATTGTAATTATAACTATCCAGTCTTCAACCCCATCAATGACCAAAGAAGGCTATATTATTCCCTGAGTAAAAAGGAAGTGCAGAACAAACAGCTTCTAAAACTATAGAAACAACAGAGACAGCTGGCTGCCTGGACTGTCCCCAAGTTTCCTCTTCAATATGAGGGCATCATCTTCCTCCTACAGGCCTAGAATATCTGACAAACTTTTCTGTGAAGCAGGAGTTTTTGAAGAACTATTTATGTAGTCTTGGTAGAGTTTGACAGTGGCCTTCTTTGGACATCATACTGTTAGCAGTCGCGGCAAGGGCACTTTCTTGCCCAGTGGCTAACTTTGCCACAATAAAAGCTAAGTCAATATGGAGGCTTTTCAATGTCCATCGTCTTTCTTGAAGTAAATTGGTACTGACAGGAGCAGATATGTCTTGCTGTCATGAAAAACCTTATGTTATTTAAAATATCTTAAATGTCATATTCTTTGAAGTGTGTGAAGAGCATTTTGTCTGTCTAAATTATATATCTGTTTGAACCGGAAAGCATACCTAACATGGCCACAAAATTGATTGTTGTAGATGACTAATTACTAACCTACATTTCTTAATTATCTTAAACAGTTTGTAATAATATCCTTTGACTAGAACTTTACATTTTAAAATGAACTGCATAGATACAATAACTTAAACAAGAGTAGAAACATATATACACTATATTAAAACAAAAATAATCTTAAATTTCTATCAATATACTAATATACCTTAAATAAGAGTGAAAACATACCTACTACATAAAAAATCTTAAACTGGTAACAACATACAAAAATCTATACCAATTATAAAATGTTTAAGACTTTCCTTTTTTAGTTTATAAGTACATTCAATCATCTACCCTTTCATCCTATCATTTCTATATCCACCCTTTTTTTAAGAACAAGATATGTTCTTATTTAGCTTTTTTCCTTGACCATGACCAGTAACAACTAGAAAACAACCCCCTAGGTGAAAACAACATCTATAATCTACCAAATGATTAAAAAGAAATTAAAAAACACCACCCCACTGTATTTGGAAATGTGGGCATCTGTATATTCTCTATACTGCTTCCTGTTGTCTGAGGTTTGCAGCATCTTTAGGGGATTCTGAAAAAACTAGGATAATGGTCAAGTCCATGGAGAGCTAGCTAGCTATATTCTTTTATGTTTAGCCTCTGTGTGATGGGAAATGTAGGGCTTACCTGAAATCTGGCTGGAGTAGTCTGTGAACCCGGATTATATTAGCTAGCAGCTTCAAAGTTGCTATGGATATAAAATTTTGAGGATACAAAACAGAGCAGTTAAGATAGAAGAGGCTGGATCACCTGGCTTACTTGTCTTTACAGGTATCTGGTCTTTTTTAACCTATTTTTTCTATGACTATCTATATCCATTTTTCTTTTTTTCCTTTTTATTTTTCTTCGATACCTAAGTACCCTTTTAAGGATATTGCACCTTTTTAGAAATTCTATGTCTGGACCTGGCTTTTTGTACACTCTGACCACAAGAGGCAAATCTTAAACTGCTAGGCTACCTCAACAGAGAGGCACTGGCAGATGCCTCTGCCCACCTCTGTTCAATGACAGCCTAGCCTCATGCTGTGGGTAACCAGTCCCAGAGCTTCATTTCCACCCCAACTCTGGGAAATTTTTGTGTCTGCCTGCAGCAGGAGATTGTACTGTGTCTGCTGCTCAAGTACTTAGCTGTACAGCAGGGCCTCTTAAAAGACCCATGCCTCTATATGCTGAACCTACCTGAAAGTCTGCTTTCAAATTTGGATATTTGAGCCCCATGTTGTGTACCATGTGTATTGAGCTTCTTTATCAGCCACCAGCATACAAATAACCACACAGAAACTTATCAATTGTGAAAGCTTGGCCTTTAGTGTATGTTTATCTCAACTAGCTCTTATAACAATACTCTTACATTAATCTATGTTCTCTTATGTGGTGTTATCTCTCTTCTATTTTGACCATCCTGTTTCCTCTCCATGTCCGGCTGGTGACTCTGCCTTTCTTCTTCCCAGAGTTCTCTTCTCTGACTGGAAGTCCTGTCTGTACCTGCGGCCAAGTTATTGGCCATTTGACTTTTTATTACACCAATCACAGCAATACCTCTTCACACAGTGTACCAATACCCCAAAACAGACAATGGTTTGTAGAACTTATCACATTATTTGAGCCATGAAATCATTCTAAGATGACCCCATGCCCCTTCACTTTTGAGATCCAACCCCAAGGCTCAAGGTATCTGTGTGGCACACAGTGTGACAAAGCTGTGCTCTCTCAACACTCATCTCAATACATCAACTAGCTCAGAGTGAGTGTGCATGTCAACACTCATCTCAATATATCAACTAGCTCAGAGTGAGTGTGCATATCAACACTCATCTCAATATATCAACTAGCTCAGAGTGAGTGTGCATGTCAACACTCATCAATATATCAACTAGCTCAGTGAGTGTGCATGTCAACACTCATCTCAATATATCAACTAGCTCAGAGTGAGTGTGCATGTCAACACTCATCTCAATATATCAACTAGCTCAGAGTGAGTGTGCATGTCAACACTCATCAATATATCAACTAGCTCAGAGTGAGTGTGCATGTCAACACTCATCAATATATTAACTAGCTCAGAGTGAGTGTGCATTTCAACACATCTCAATATGTCAACTAGCTCAGAGTGAGTGTGCATGTCAACACTCATCAATATATCAACTAGCTCAGAGTGAGTGTGCATGTCAACACTCATCAATATATCAACTAGCTCAGAGTGAGTGTGCATGTTAACACATCTCAATATGTCAACTAGCTCAGAGTGAGTGTGCATGTCAACACTCATCTCAATATATCAACTAGCTCAGAGTGAGTGTGCATGTCAACACTCATCAATATATCAACTAGCTCAGAGTGAGTGTGCATGTTAACACATCTCAATATGTCAACTAGCTCAGAGTGAGTGTGCATGTCAACACTCATCTCAATATATCAACTAGCCCAGAGTGAGTGTGCATGTCAACACTCATCAATATATCAACTAGCTCAGAGTGAGTGTGCATGTCAACACTCATCTCAATATATCAACTAATTCAGAGTGAGTGTGCTTGTCAACACTCATCTCAATATATCAACTAGCCCAGAGTGAGTGTGCATGTCAACACTCATCTCAATATATCAACTAGCTCAGAGTGAGTGTGCAAGTCAACACTCATCTCAATATATCAACTAGCTCAGAGTGAGTGTGCATGTTAACACATCTCAATATATCAACTAGCTCAGAGTGAGTGTGCATGTCAACACTCATCTCAATATATCAACTAATTCAGAGTGAGTGTGCAGGTCAACACTGATCTCAATATATCAACTAGTTCAGAGTGAGTGTGCAGGTCAACACTCATCTCAATATATCAACTAGCTCAGAGTGAGTGTGCAGGTCAACACTCATCAATATATCAACTAGCTCAGAGTGAGTGTGCAGGTCAACACTCATCTCAATATACCAACTAGCTCAGAGTGAGTGTGCAGGTCAACACTCATCTCAATATATCAACTAGCTCAGAGTGAGTGTGCATGTCAACACTCATCTCAATATATCAACTAGCTCAGAGTGAGTGTGCATCTCAACACTCATCTCAGTATATCAACTAGCTCAGAGTGAGTGTGCATGTCAACACTCATCTCAGTATATCAACTAGCTCAGAGTGAGTGTTCAGGTCAACACTCATCTCAATATATCAACTAGCTCAGAGAGAGTGCACATGTCTGTTTGTTCCATGTGGGCCTCAGTATCTGACTTCCAACTCTGCTGTAACTACTTGTTCTGACCTATGATTGATAATGGTTTGTTCTCCACCTGTGTTTTAGTTATTAAGGTAAAGAATCCACACTCTACAGTAGAAACCATGGCTTTCTAAAATATTATACTAGATATTAAACATTCACCTTTTGTTTTTTTCAATATTTGTGATAAATTTGAACACAGTAAACATTTCCTCCAACTCCAGATGGGGCCTAAGGTTTGTGCTGCTCACCAACAAACCTGATCATGAAATGGTGCTATGAGTATAACCAACTTATCATAACATCACCAACTTCAGTTTATCATTAAAATTATTTCATTTAAAAACTAATATCTGACTGGGGTTGAAGGAAATCACTTCCACATTCAGTTTTACCATAAGAACTGTAAAAATGAGATTTCATTTTCTTACCTACACTTTTCTCAATGTGCTGAGAGCAGGCTAGGCTCTACTCTGAGTCACCACGTAGCATATAAACACTTTTCTCTCTAGGCTCTGCCTTGCCCTTGGAGACTCCCCTTTACAATCAGTTATCTTACTCCACACTGGTGGAGAATGAGAACTGTGACCCTGAGTGGATCCAGAATCTGAACCATCAGTCATGGCAGTACCAATCCAATACAGACAGATAAAGTTTGTTCCTGAAAGCAGTAAGATGCCTACCCTATAAACTGACCAGGAAAAATTGAAACTATGTAGGGTTAATTGCTGCATTGCAAGAGGCCTACCCCATAAAGTTATCCAAAACTAGATAGGTGTATGGTTGCATTGTGAGAGGGGGGTCTTAATTCAGGTTTCTATTGCTGTGAGAAACACCATGACCATAAAGCAAGTTGGCAAGGAAAGGGTTTATTTGGCTTACACTCAGCATTGTTGCTCATCACTGAAAGCAGTCAGGATAGGAACTCAAACAGGGCAGGATCCTGGATGCAGGACCTGAGGCAGAGGCCATGGGGGGAACTGTATTTTTTTTTGGGGGGGGGGTCTTGTGGCTTGCTTAGCCCATCTTCTTATAGAATCCAGGACCAACACCCTAGGGATGGTGCCACCCACCATGGGCTGGGCCCTCCCCATTGATCACTGAATGAGAAAATGCCTTATAACTGGATCTCAAGGAAGCATTTCCCCAGTTGAGGCTCCTGACATAATGTAATCAGTTGCCTCAAGTTCTTGCCTCTTTGACTCTACTGCCATGATGGACTGTAACCAGGATTGTCCACTAAAATAAATCTTTTTTTTTTTTCAATAAGCTGCCTTTGACAGCACATTTTATCGGGACAACTGACAAGAAGCTAAGAGAGAATGGGTTATAAACCCTTCAAAGGAGATATGTAATGTGACTAAGGAATATCTAAGTAGCTGCTGTCAGTGTGAGCAAACCTTAGGTGAGCTATGGATAGAATAGGTTTATAGAAAATTACTAAAAGGAATGCTTAAACTATTAGTGTTGAAAGTTGAAAATATTCGAAAATAGAGAAAATGTGGAATCAAATATTAGCCTTGGCAATTGTTTCCACTTAGAATGGATAAGCAGAAAAATAAAGTTAGAAAGGCAGAGAAGAGGGAAACGTAAAGGAAACCTAGGTGTCTGAGTTAGGGTTTCTATTGTTGTAAAAGATATCATGACCACACCAACTATTAAAAAGGAAAGCATTTAATTGAGTGCCTTACAGTCTCAGAGGTTTAGTACGTTATCATCATGGTGAGACCTGGTGGCATAAGGTAGATACAGAGCTTGAAAAAAAGCTGAGAGTTCTGCATCTTGATCTGCAGGCAAAAGAAGGAGAGACTGGGTGTTAGGCGTAGTTTGAGCATATATGAGACCTCAAACTCCGCCCCCCCCCCCCCGCAGAGACACACCTTCTCAATAAAGGCACACCTACTCCAACAAGGTCACACCTCCTAATAGTGCCATTCCCTAGGCATCAAACATTCAAACACACGTGTCTATGAGATCATAACTATTCAATCCAACAAACTATGGAAGGAATCACCTATACATACGTCATACTGAATATTCTTGAAATGCATTGTCACTATTTGTAATAAAGTATATTATTTATAAATGAATGGTATTTTTTCTATAAAATTTTTATTTTTAGATATTGTTATAATAAAAGAAAACCATAATTTTCACCAATGACTAAAGACTAAAGGAGGAAAAGAGTAATGAATGACTTACTTCACCACACACTCTCAATAATAATGGCATATTTCAAGATGTTATTATTTTTTCCATTGTGTAGTACTCCACTGTATAAATGTACCATATTTTCTTTATCTTCTTCAGTCAAGGGTCTTTGAATTGTTTCTAGGTTCTCATTATTAAAAATAATGCTGCTATGAACATAGTTGAACACATGTTCTTGTGGTACGATTTAGCATCTTTTGGATATATACCCAAAAGTGGTATTGTTGGGTCTTGAGGTAGGTTGTTTCTTAATTTTCTGAGAAGTTGCCATACTGATTTCCAAAGCAGCTATACCAGTTTGCACTTTTACCAGCAACTGAGGAGTGGTCCCTTGACTTCACATCCTCTCCAGCATGAGATATCATCAGTGTTTTTGATTTTGATCATTCTGACAGGCGTCATATGGAATCTCAGAGTTCTGTTGATTTGCATTTCTCTGATGGCCAAGGATGTTGAGCATTTCCTTAAGTGTCTTTCAGCCATTTTAGATTCATCAGTTGAGAGTTCTCTGTTTAGGTGTGTACCCCATTTTTTATTGAATTATTTGTTCTTTTGATGACAAATTTCTTGAGCTCTTTGTAAATTGTGTTTGTGTGTGTGTGTGGTATTGGTGGAGATCTTTTCCAATTCTGTAGGCTACCATTTTGTTTTGTTGATCGTGTCCTTTGCTTTCTCAGTTTCAGGAGGTCTCATTTATTAATTGTTGCTCTTTGTATCTATGCTATCTAGTAAACATCATACTGAGTGAGGTAACCAAGACATATAAAGAAAAACATAATATGTACTCACTCATAAATGACTTTTAGACATAAAACTAATAAAAACCAGCCTAAAATTCACAACCCCAGGGAATCTAGACAACAAACAGGACCATAAGAGAGACATACATTGATCTAATCTACCTGGGAAGTAGAAAAAGGAAAGATCTCCTGAGTAAATTGGGAGCATGTAAATCATGGGAGAGGGTAGAAGTGGAGGGGGAGGAAGGACAGGGAGCAGAGAAAAATACATATCTCAATAAAAACAATAGAAAAAGGAAAAAACAAAAAAGCAAGAAAGAGAGAGACTGGCTAACCCCCATCATTGACCCGCCCGTATACTCATGTCAATCTTTTTACCATTTTATAGTAGAATATCATTGTTCTTTTGCGTGTCCCCAAAAGACCTGTACCACTGGCAATGTGTGTTTGTGAGCAGACTTTCAGATTCTTTCTTAATTATAATTCCAGGTATTTCATAGCGTCTTGAGATAGCCAGCCTTTACGAGACCATACAAATAATTACGAAACAAGATGAAAATAAAATAAAATAAACAATGATGCTATAATACAAATTCACTCAAGCATTTTACAAGAATGATGTCATGATGATCTGGCAATGGTAAAGACAGAAGAGAAAAATTTCATGACTAGGAAGGAAATCTTTTCATGGACTTTTCATAAAAGGTACCATCTTATACTCGTACTTGATAACTCTTTACTTAAATAAGCAACCTAATATTTATGCTTTATAATATCAGTATAATTGTTTTCAGGAAATCAAAACATACTTTGTTGTTGTGGGTCAGCTTTGCAAATGGTTAGAGCCTGAAATTTTTACCAGGTGTTCTTCCATATTCTGAAGCCTTAGGGTTCATTTATTTGGCCAACAGACTGGACAACAGAATGAAAACCCAAGTCCAAGATGTTTAATTGGCAAAGCCTAGAAATGGGGCCTGTCACTTTTAATATCCTATGCCCTAGAACTCAGTCTCCAGGGCTTACTTACAACCGTAGATAATAAATCATTATGGATTATTATTTTAGGGATATACACTTGTCTATTCTGTGGAACATTTTATTAATGATATAAAGATGAATTGCATTTGTTGATGCTGTATTTGTTAACTCTGTGAAGCTGTGATTATTTGCCTCCCTAAAACACCTGATAGTCCAATAAAGAGCTGAATGGCCTATAGTGAGTTAAGAGAAAGGATAGGCAGGCCTGGTAGGAAGAGAGTATTAAATAGAGGAAGAAACAGAGAAGAAATAAAGAAAGAACAAGGAGAGAAGAATGTCAGGGGCCAGCCATCCAACCAACCAGCCACTCAGTCAGCCATGGAGTCAGAGTGAAAGTAAGATATACAGAAATAGGAAAAAAAGGCCCAGAGTCAAAGGTCATCGGTATAATTTAAGATTAAAAAAAAAAAGCTACAATAAACAAGTCGAGCTGATGCCAGGCATTTATAAGTAAGATTAGCCTTCTTGTGTGAGTTATTTGGGTGCTGAGTGGTGGGCCAACCCATTCCCCAAAAGAAGATCAAAGAGCAAAGAAAAAAAACAAACAACAACATTTTGGTGCTCTACCATGGGGCTACAGCAAAAGAAAAACAACTAACATCAATAAATTTAATCTAGAAGCTAAGGAAGTTGAAGAATCTGGCATAATGGGTAGCTAATGAGCCTTTGCTATACTCCACTTTGTAGATGTATCTACTTAATAATAAAATAATGAATGGATAAGGGGTAGACATATGCCAACACTTAAACTTTATGTTGTTCATGTAGATTTATAATTAAATAATTCTTAGTTGGTTTTTTATCAGTGCACATATTACTACTCTCACAACCTTCTCTATGAATTTCAGCAATTCCTTTTCCTTTTTTATTACTCTCTCTCTCTTTCAAGAAAGTGAATAGTAATAGGCCAGGAAAAAATCTTTAAACCAGCAGAATGCACATGAGTTCCAAGTAAGAAACATTTTAAAATATTTGGCTTATCTAGCTAGAGGCCTGCCTGATGCCGCACAGCTCAGGCAGGCAAAAGACACCCAGGGGGCAGTCTGAGTCCTCATGATCTTACCTGCCTGAAGCCATTTTCAAGGCACCAGGCAGATGGTGCCACTATGATGAGCAAGTATATTGTGGAATAGTGGGAGAGGAAGAGAGGCAGAACGGTCCGTATGCTGTGGTAAGAAGCAGTTCTGACAAAGAAAGAGCTATGAGAAACGGGCTGATGTTGACAGCCTGCTTGCTATCCAGAACCAGAGTGACATCTGGACCTGGGTTGCTGCCTAGCACCACGTCTGAGTCCGTGATCTTACCACAGCAGAGTCTGCATTGATGTTCAAGGTCCATTGTGCCACCAAAAGTCACACAGATGTCTGGGGTCTAGGCTGCATCCCATGGCCATGGTGGTATAGTGCCACTGCCAGAACCATGCCACTGATTACATACATAAGTGCTTGTCATGTATGATACATTGTTCTAAGATCTTAGAAGACACTGTAAACAAAACAATAACTGCAAAGCTTGCATATGTCAAAAGGGAGATGATATTAGTATAGTAATTATATTTATGAAATGTATAAAGAATAAAATGTAATAAAGGAGAGTTTTATAACTTATAGCTTCATCAGGAACACAGACCACTCATTCACCCATGATAATTAAGCATTTCTATGTATTATTTCATTCTCGTTCTCTCTGTAATAATTGAGTATTATTACTGGATTGTATGGATTAATTACAAAAAATAAAATAACTTGCAAAAATGAATAGTATTTCCACCAGGGAGATTATTTCTTCTGCTCTTAGCATTTTTCAGTTGCTTGTAGCTCTTTGTGTAGGGCTGGGCTTCATGGCCTTTCCTTGTCCTTGTTAGTATGTGTATTGTTGTCTTTGTATAGTTTAATAATTGTTTAAAACTTACATAGTAATTATAGGTGGGTAAAAGATTTAAGAATAAAACCCAGTTTGGATTGAGTCCAGACTCATTCTATTGTCTGCTTCACATGATCTCTTCCTACTTTGGGAATTTAATTCTATTTACCATATTAATACACTTTACTGTATTTTATTTATAGATCTATATTACAAAAAACTCCAGAATTTCCTGTTTAAATTCATTTAGAATGTATGTCTAAATTCATACTTCTCGGATATTTGAACTGTAATATAAGTTAACTGGAACCCTAAGAAAATGATACCATGTTGAACATATGCAGCATACTAAAAAATACTGATATTAACAAAATATATATTCTATAAGAAAGTCATTAACAAGTTAACAAATATAAGATGTGTGTGTTTACTTCCCTTTATACTTGTTTGTTTTGGCTTTTTGAGACAGGGTTTCTCTGTATGTAGCACTGGCTGTCCTGAACCGGCTCTATAGTCCAGGCTGACTTCAGACATACAAAGACGCACCTGTCTCTGTCTCCCGAGTGCTGGGATTAAAGGTGTGCACCACCACAGCCCAGCTATATTCTGTATTTGGCTTAGTCAGATATGTGCTGCTTTTTGTTCCTGTCAACAATCCAATGTGTAATTTTGTAGGCCATACATAATGATCTTTTGTATAACAAGCGAGGAACTGTCTTTTGAGAGGGAAAGGGAAGCAAGCTTTCAGGAACATTATGGTCCCAGACTTCACCCTCCTTTCCACTTCTTTTTGTAGTACACTTTGCCCTTCTTTTACCCTGCCAACTGAAAGCAAGAGTAATTAAACTGGTGAAAATTAGCTGTTTGCATATCTGTAACAGCTGCCAGATGGTGAGCTTCACACCTGGTGGCCATAAGACATGAATGTATGTGTTCATTTGTATGGTAAAAAGAAAATGTTTTCTTTGGTTTGATTTGGCCAGGTTTAGTATTTAAGTCCATCATAGTATATGAAACTAAACTTGATATTCATATACTGAAATATCATGTCAATTAAGATATTATTTCCATTTGGTACCATCATTAAGTAATTGTTGTTTTCAAAAAAAGACAATGGTTGAACACTTTGTATTCCAATGGACTGCTTTGGGAATTTAAGATATCAGTACTTGTGCTGATGCTTAAAGAGACCAACAAGAAAAGCTGAGTAATTCAATGTGGCAAGTGTACATGGTCAATGTTCTACTGTCTTTGGTACGACTGTTCCAAGCGCTTCTTGTTCAAGTCTTTCTCCTTCATCATGAGACACTTACATAAGTTCTTTGGCATGCTCATATGTTAGATTAGTAACAGCCAAAAACCCAGAATTGTAGTTGGACCACAGAACTTCAGAATTTGCCTCCTGTAATCTCACCAGCATCTTCTGGTCCTACTCTGCTCACTAAGCCTTTCTCTCTGGTCCATTTTTAACATTTAGGTTTTGATTAAAATGTTTTGTCCTTTAGTATATACAGCATCTGCCTATTCATCTAAAGACATCTCAACCATCATTCTCAACTGTATTATCTTGGCTTCCTCTCTAACATTTTAAAATGTTTAATCTTTTTGTTTATGTTTCTGTGGCTATTGTGCTTTAGATGGTAGAAAATAGGTTTCCCTACTGGATCCACCATCTCCCTATTCATAGATTTTATGAATAGCTGCAACTAGAACTCTGCCTTCAAACACCAGTAAGCTAAACACTGTTTGATAAAAATTTCAATAACATATGACAGATATCAAGACAGGAGACATTTTTGAACAGTGTAGATAAAAATGAAGAGGAAAGGAGAGAGATGTTTCTTTCTGTGTGTGTGGTAGTGTTTGCACTCAGTGAATTGCTTATGTGTGGGAGTGCGCTCAGATCCTTCATAAAAAGCACAGTTACATAATTTTAAACTAAAATTTAATATAGCTGTTTTATCCTTTCATAAAGTTTCGTTCCAATCACTTATGTAATTTTTAGTAAGTAGTCATATATTAACTTTGAGGGAGTAATTAGCAAATACACACATTTGTATAAATTTATTCTGCTACAGTAACCAACAACACAAAGTCACTCATGGTTTCTAACATATGCCAAGAAGCAACAAATATAATTTCAAAGCATTTAAGTTTGCAAAGGAGGAAGGCCAATTAACAGTTCAATCTTATTTGAAATTGAAGAATTCAGATATGACTGTTATAATCAGTGATGCATTAGGAGATATTGTTACAAGCTAGTTGAAAGGAAATATGGGAAACAGACTTTCAAATTCTGTTAAAGTTGGTGTCTGTTGTAAAAATTTTCAATGAGAGAAATTTGACATTTACAGAAACATGAGGAGTCCATGGAGGACATGATATTAAAAAGGTTATGTTTACCTCTTCAGCAATGGCGTGGATTTATCTTGAAAAGCTACATACAAAGGAAAATTAAGAAAGCACATCAGCAGGTTGAATGACAGCTAAGAAAATTGCTCATTTGAAAACACAAAAGCAGCTTTTGATCCTGGACTGTGGAACTCAGAACTGCTTTGATCATTTAGACACATCAGCAACACGGGAAGACACAAACTGGAGCTAGCATGGATGATTTCGTGCATTTATATTTTCCCCTTCTTTAAGCACTTCTTATTTCTGGAGCCCTTTGTCTGCAAGCTGAATGCAATCCTACGGCATGTGGAAATTTCTTTTAAAAATTGTATTATCTTTGCCTTTATAGATTATTTTCTCTCCTACACTCAGTCAAAATACTAATATTATTCAAGTTCTTCGAAGATATATTGCTTGCACTTTTCAGACAATATTGGGTATTGCCTCTGGTTAAGCCATTATGAAAAAGCTGATTTTTTTTTTTTTAGAAGAACTTGTACAGGGGGGCAACAAAAGACTTCCCCATTGCTCTCTTAAGTCTGAATGAAGCTGCTGGATTGATAAGAACAGCAAAGCCAGAATTAGCATATTGCTCATGCTGGGCCTCTCAGGGCGCCCCTGAGCTGCATTCATAATTCACTTTCTTCCATTCATTATTATTCTAAGATAAGAGAAAAAAAAGAGAAACTCTTATGTACATATTAATACTGGGGTTTTGTGGAAGCAAATGCATCTTCTCTAGGAAGATGGATGCTGATGTGACTTCCCGAATGGAAGCCTTTGGGATCCCAAATACAAACCTGGGCAAACTTGACCGAGCTGTCTGAGAAGAAGAAGGAGGGCAAGATCCTGGACCAGCCTTCCATTTTTATTATAAATAATTACTTTGGTTCATATTTTCAGATGTTGAAATCTAACTAGCACAATCAAATGGATAATTAACTAAAAAGGAAAGAGCACTTACCAAAACAATTTTTAAAATACAAGAAAACCATTTTCTAATTATTTTTAATTGTATGGAACGCTTTTGAGTTTCAAAATTATAGTTACAAAGACTATAAAATAATAATTAGTGAGACCATACCCTTTTCTTTTTTTTTTTTTTTTTTTTTTTTTTTGGTTTTTTTGAGACAGGGTTTCTCTGTGGCTTTGGAGCCTGTCCTGGCAAGACCATACCCTTTTCATCTTTTCCAGAAATTCTCTCTTCTGTCTTGAGCCACTCTATAATGAGAGTAGCGCCATTCTTATCATTACAACAAACTCCCCTACATCAAAATACTTCTCACATTTTTTATGTTTTACTTACAGAGATGGTTTTCTTAAAAGCAGGTAAAAGGGGAGGGCCCTTGTCCTGTCTTAGCTTAATGGGCTAGGCTTTGTTTACTCCCCATGGGAGGCCTTACCCTTACCCTTTGGGATGAGTAGATGGTATGAGCTGAGGGGAGGTGATGGGGGACAGGAAGAGGAGTGGGAGGGAGAATTGGGGTTAGAGTGTAAAATGAAAGTTTTAATTCTAAGATCGAATTACTAAATGGTATAATTTTAAATATCTGTGACAGTATAGCTAGTAATTATAGAAAACATCTTCCTGAACAATTAACTCCACAAAATTTACTGCCAATTTTCCTTTGATATAGGCTTATGCCTTTAATGCAATAGAACTAGCTATCATGGTGTCAGAAGGTGCTATGCAAGCTTCCAAGGAAGACAAATTATCAACAGTTCTACTCAAACTTAAATACTGAAAACGGCCATAAGAACAAGATATGTGCAATGGTGTAATAATGGCACTATTATCTTGGGGGTAACCAATAGCTCTTCTATTGGCCTTAAGGTCTGCTCAATAGAAAAAAATTCATGTCTGGACTCTAAACCTAACAAGGAGTCTATGGCTAGAGAGATTATAGACCCTAGAGAACCTACTACTAGCATTTTGCTTAATAAATGTAATATTCAACTGCCCTCTTAACTCTTATCTTTATATCCGTAGGTAAGTAAAGCTCTCAACACTCATGAAAGAAGTTTCTCTTGGCAGAGGCTATTCCACAGAACTACAAGTAGTCTAAGTGTAGAAAGCATGTGGTTATAGAATGTCCAGTTTCAAATGGGACATCTTTAACACAACTCCTGAACCCAAGAATCATAAATATTAGTAAAGAAAGGACAAAAGATTACAAGAGACAGGGGACCAGGAGGATTGCTATGAAATAGTAGCTTCTGGACAGGGATAATGAACCAACTAACTCTGTGTTGCCTGCAAAAAAATAAATAAATAAATAAAATTGCAGAAGGGCACATCAGCCAACATTTCACATAAACGAGGGAAGGTTCACGAGACTCCAACCCTATTTGAACAATGTCAGGCAATCCACAGCTGCTGAGAGATGGAGTCAGTTTTCCTGAGAAACAATCCCAGTCCTAAGTGGTCAGCCCTAAACCCAAGTACTAATGGGATTCAGAAGGCTGTATATGCACACAAATATAATAATGGTAATTAAAAAAGGAAGAAGACATAAATTATGGGGAACAAAGAAGGAGTTGGGTGGCGGAGAGCAAGTGGTTGAAATGCTGGAAATACTTTTTTTTCATTTATGACACTTCAAAATTTGTGCATGAACAAAAACAAAAAATTAATGTGTCAAAAATATAATGAAATAAAATAACAATGATAATGGCCCTGAGATTTTTGCCCAAATCCAGAATCTGAATTACCTAGAAAAATTTTAAGAATAGAAAAAATTAAAGTAGGTTGCTTAGTGTTATCTTCAGAATTTCTGACCTCAAGAGATATGAAATGGGCCCGAATGATTTGCGTCTCTAATTATATCCAGCTATGTTCGGTGGTGGTCACACTTTGAAAAAAATATTCATCATAGTTATTCTCTTGTTTATCAAAGTGAATAAAAGAACTTTAAAAACTATAGATGCTACTCAGAGATTCTTATGTAATATGCTGACATAGCCTGGAAACACCCTGAGGTAGCTCAAATATAGTTGGTCCCCATAATCACAAAAGGCCTGGCACTATTAAGATATGTGCGGCCTTGTTGAAGAAAGAGTGTCACTGTTGGGTGGGCTTTGAGGTCTCCTTTTTTGCTCAAACTTTACTCAATATTGTAGACAGGCGACTTCCGGTTGCCTTCTGATCAAGATATAACCAGCATCATGTCTGCCTACATACTGCATGCTCCCTGCCATGATGATAATGGACTGATCCTCTGAAACTATAAGTGAGCCACCCTAAAATAAATGTTTTTCTTTAAAAGAGTTGCTGTGGCCATGGTGCCTTTTCACAGCAATAGAAACTCTAAAATTTCAACACTTAAACAATATTCAAGACAGCAAGATGGTTTATGGATTAAGGGAAATGAAACCAAGTTGACTTGAGTTCAGTTCCTGGTATTTACATGGCATGGCAGGAGGAAAGAGGCAACTTTTACATGTTGACCTCTGACTACCAGATTTGTACTATGATGGTACATATGTGTGTGTGCACAACTAATCAATCAATCAATAGATTTAAAAGTATAATTTTTAAAGCTTGGTGACTCTAGTGGACAAGAGTGATCAAAGTACTCTAACAACAATAATTTGAATACTACATAAATAATATTATTTATTGAAATTAATCTAACACTATTGAGTGTATATTAAGTAAGTATCAGCTGTTTCTGCTATATGCTGGGAGTTCCGGACTTCTGCATAGCCCCACCATAGGAATCTCTCTGCTTTCCCTCACCTGTTGAAGTTGCTAGCCTTGCTTGCCTATCACCATTCTTCTCAAGCCTCAATCAAGCATGTGCTCCAAGTCTTTGCACTCTCTTCTGCCTCGCACCACGGCCCCTGTCTGCACTCTATGCACTAGAACCCAGTTCACGAGCTTCGGACAAGGGGCTGGAGGTTGAGAAAACACACGCAGAGACAGACTGCCACGCAGACCTTCAAGCACTGGTACCAAAAGCCCATCTTTGATAGCACCATGGAGGCTTAAATACACTGCAGTCAATGGCCAACAGGTAAAACTCCCATCCTCTGATCCTCTAAGCTAGGCACAGCTTCTAGTAACTTCAATTAGAAGGCACTAGACAGGGAAGAGCAGTTGAAAGCCAGGACTCAGTCCCAACATCTTCCTTTTTCAGGATTGCATTGCCTCTCTGCTTTTCCGACCCATTTTCTAGTTATCAGGTCAAATGTTACCACATCAAAAGTCTTCTCAATCTCTTTACCTCCCCAATCTCGCTGTTATCCCCATATCCTTCTTTATTTGTGCTGATATACAGTTATTTGTCTATTGTCTTATCTTTCCAATAAATGTGAACCACATAAGGGTAGACTTCATGATTGTTCACTTCACCTAGCTGTATAGCAACACATAATAGACACTAATAAACACTTGACTGTGTGGGGATAAAATAATAATGAGATGATGAAGCCTTACAGTTGACATGACTTACTTTTGAATAGGCATCATATATATTTTAAGATGGGCAATAACATTAGAGCACAGTCCACATGGTTAGGAGAACACAAAGGAACACACATACAAAAGTATGCAGTCTGACATAATGAGAGAAAAGTGTCCTGAGTAAACAGTTTCTAAAGCAAAATCTAAAAAGAGATATCATCACACTAATATTGTTTGAATATAATGATTATAGTGTACTAATGAGTTAAAAGTGGTCTAAAAGATACTTCATTGTGAGTCTACTATATTTGAACTAGGAATATAGATCCATAATTGAAATATAAAAATGTACATGACTCAAATTAAAATCTAACACCAAGTGATTTTACAAAGCAGGAATAAGATTGGTGGATCTGTGTTGGCATGCATCCTCCCTCAACCCTGTAACAAAGAGATTGTACATGTAGTTGATAGATTAAGGGCATATTATTGAATCTACTTTTAAACCAAAAAAAACCAACTATTAGTTTTCAATATTTTACATTAATATGAATTTTGGTATACTGATACAAATTTAAGATTATTTTTGTTACAACATACTGTACCTACATTTCTAATCTTGTTCAAGGTTTTGCACCTAGACAGCTAATTTTACAATGTAATACAAATTTCTGGTCCTTGAAAGTTATTATTACCAACTATTTAGGATAATAAGGAAATGAAGTTAGTAATTAGTTATCTATTACAGTTACACTTGTAGTTATAGTAGGTATGATTTCAAGGTCAAACGGAGATATAGTTTAGAGAAACAGGTCATCTTCAAACATTTCAGTGATATACAAAATAAGGCATTTAAGATGTTTTGATAATATGGGTTTTGTTTTTTTTTTTATGATGACAATGAGACATGTCTGCTCCTGACTGCAACAATCTACTTTAGAGAAGAAAATGGGAAAAAAAAAAAAAACTCCTCATGGAATTTACTTTCTTTGTAGCAAAAGTTAGCCACTGGGCAAAAGAGTGGTCTTACCTCCACTGCTGACAGTATGCTGTCCAAATTGGACAAGCAGAACACCAAAACAAGTGACTGCTGAACTTCACCGAGACAAGGTAGGACAACCCTTCAGGGTAATCTGTTTCACGAAAAACTCTGTCAAATATACTAGGCCTGTAGGCCAAAGATGATGTACCAATGTTATGGAGGAACCTTAGGTAATTGTACATGTAGCCAGTTGTTTCTGTCATTTTCACATTTTTATAAGTCTCTTGCTTGCACTTCCTCCTTCCTTGTGTAATAGTATTTTCTTCTCGGGTCTCTGATGGAGTTGAAGACTTTGTAGTTATAGTTTTCCTTGTTACCAGATTCAGAAAAAAATCACTAAAATGGTGTATAGTGTATAGGGCTGGGAGATATTAAAAGATGGTTTCGGTAATACAAATTAGAATAGAAGGTGAACTATGTACTATCCTTTAGACTCACCAAGATAATATAGATAATGGAGTGTTTCTCTGAATTTGTCAAATTTAAATGGGCTAGGTAGTGTTGATATACTTATTGCTTGTATATATTGTATATAGTTATTGTACTTATTGTACATAGTTTTTCTTATACTAGTTATAGCCTTCTTTTTTGTTTAGACAAAAGGTGATATTTTGTTTGTGCTTTAACAAATAAAACTTTCCTGAACATAAAAGTGTGGAGATAGCCATGAGTTAGCCATAAAGGCCAGGCAGTGCTGATGCACACCTGTAGTCCCAGTCCTCAGGAGATAAAGGCAGACAGATCTATGTAAAATCAAGGCCATCCTATGCTACACAAGATTGATTCAGTCTAAAAGAGAAACAGAGCCAGGCAATGATGGCTCACACCCTTAATCCCAGTACTTAGAAGTCACATGTTTTTAATCCTGCCACTAAGAACGTGGAAACAGAAAAGGACATGGCTGGGCAAAGAGAGGAATGTAAGCAGGTGGGGGAGACCCGAGCTCAAGGTATTCAGTCTGAGGACTTGTAGAGAAAGGATACCTGATTCAGTCTGAGGATTTCATAGAGGCAAGAATTAGTGGCTGATTGCTCTATTCTCTGATCTTTCACTTTCAGCCCCTAATATCTGACTCTGAGTTTTTATTATTAAGATCAATTAGAATACTTGCTACATGTAGTAGATCCTCTATGATCCCGGTAACCAATGAACTACATAAATGAAGCAGATGAAACTCATAAAAGCTAAAGAATCCCGTTTACAATTCCACAGTAAAGTTACATGCCCTACATGTAATAACACACATAGCAAGGACTCAAAAATTAATTATTGATCAATGAGACCTTGTGATGAACGGTTTTAAACTATATGAGTCACCCTAAATGAATATTAATTAGATACTGTTTTATTAGTCAGCCTGAAACAATAAAGATTGTCCACTGCATTTTCTCTGCCATGAAATGTGACTATTTCCAGAATAGATGTGATGTTATGCTAAATCCTCTCTAAAAAATTATTCAATAAATTACTTGGTGCAAAAGATCTTTGTATTAACCAAAAGAGTCTTAGTTTTATCTTTTTAGCTTTTTGCCCTCACAGAACAAGCACAGTCAGGTTTTTGTAATCTTCTTATTCTATTTTTAATCTTGAGATATCTTGACAAGTTCTTAAAGTCTTTCATTGTGACAAAACTTTAAAATGACACCACAGAGAAAACTAGACAAAATATTTTTTTCTGACCCTCTATGTTTAGAAGTAATTGTCAGACTCTGTAAACACACATTCTCTTAATTCTAAGTCAGCTAAACAAGAGTCCTGAAGACCTCAGAAATACAAATCAGGGAAACTGAACAATATTGATTAAATGTATCATAATTGTGAATCTAAAGAGGAAAACTCTAAAATGTCCTGCAGTGATTTCCAATTTCTGTTACTGTTATTTGTGTGTGTGTGTGTGTGTGTGCGTGTGCGTGTGCGTGTGTGTGTGTGTGTGTGTGTGTAATCTCCAGTCCTTCATCATAGCAGGACTTAATACCTTCTAACAAATAAAATATGTAAGTATGTTGAAGGTCTCCTTCAACAATGATTATAAAGACTGTGATATTTCTGTATGTTTGGCCATCAGTTGCCCTACTATGGTGATATTGCCATGGCCTCAATAAAGGTAAGCAATACCTGTGAAACTGAGCTAGAGAATGGGCATTCCATGGCCCATGGTGGCTCTGGAAATGAACTTAGAAGGAGCTTTGACATCCCCAGCTGAGCATAAGATAACCAATGTCATATTGACTATAACATCATCTGAGACCCCAAACTACAAGTACCAAGCTATACTAAAAAAATTACTAATCCACAGGATCTGTGAATAGTAAATATCTTTGCTTTAAGCTACCAAGCTTTGGAAGATATTAATAGTAATTTGTAACTAATGCAATAATTCAGCCCCAAAGTATAGAATTATTTGCTTTCTGCCTTTGTGTTGTTGCCTGTAAGGCTTTATCTTTTCCTCTGAGACAGGATAGCATAGTAGCTAAGAGAACTAATATTGAAGACAAACATCTGTAAATTTTGTTAACTCGTGTAAAAACATATTAGCAGCCATCCCTCAAGGCTGTGGCATTGACAAAATAAGAGGATAATTTAAAATACACAGAGATACTTAGTGCTCTGTGACTATAAATTCTTTTATGGTTCCTTTTTGCCTCCCTATAAATTTTCCTCTGTTGTTTTCCTTGTTCATATTTTGTTCGTAATTATTTTCTCTTGTCTTTAAGCACCTTCTCAAAACAATTCATAAGATGCTACATTTTAATGGACAATTGAAATGTCTGTATTACATTTTAATAGACAATAAGTATATAAGGTGAATGAACAGGTGGAACTTAATCCTCTCCTGAAGCAATGCTAAATCTTCTATTGTCTTATCTGCTGTTTTTCTTTGCACCATTGAAATCTACAAACTGAAACATATATAACAAATATAAACATGCATATAAGCCCTGAAACACATATAGCCACAAACAAAAAATAGACTTAACAAATTGTATGTGTATGTACATGCAAATACATATATTGTTACATATATATTGAAAAATATAGTCTACAGATTTGAAGGAGGAATAAGAGGGGTCCAAGTAAAATAGGAGGAGATGGAGGGAGGAAAGGGAGTGGAAAGATGTAATTCTAGTTCAACATATTAATAAATAAAGCCATAACTTACTTGAAAGCCTCTTCCTCAGTTAAAATCATTTCATTTACTCAAAAAATCCCACATGATTACATTGTAAAAAGTAAATTCCAGCCTATTAGCAAGATTTAATTTCTTTAAGTATCTGAAGAAATTCACAGGGTGAATTGTTTTACTAATCAGAGATTCTACCACTCAAAATTGGAATAATAAAAACCTAGAACACAATGGAAGTAGCATGGCTTAGTCATAAAAGGACAAACCCTAGTAGTCCAGCTGATTGGAAACAAAATGAATTCTTAGTTGTTAATGACATAACTCTGGTCATATATTGACCTTCTTTACCTGGTTTTTGACATCTCTAAAGCATGGATCACAAGAGGATCCCTGCAGTAAAGTGTTCATAAGAATTAGATACACCAGTGTCTCTAAATTTCTCAGACTCTGATGCATAGCAAATATCATGTGTGTTTGTTAAATAAAAACGAACTTAGAGCTTTCTGAGGTGGATTTTTCCTAAGGAAATGAAATCATAAAAGTCAAAAAGTCCTTGTTAATCATTATGTGTTCTAATTCAGGGCCCTGTTAATAATTTTAATTTATTACCAAAACTTTATTCAAAATTATATGCAACTGCAAAAATTATGAGTACCATCCTCCTGCCCCCCCCCCCAAAAAAAAGAAAGAAAAAAAAGTAGGGGTACCACACTAGAAAGAGAAAAGGCTTAAACAAACAATACATGAATGAACAGCTCATTTGAGTATTTGGAATCAAAACTTCTACACTTAAAGTTTAGTGTGTGTGTGTGAGTGTGTGTGTGTGTGTGTGTGTGTGTGTGTGTGTGTGTGTACGCCAGTAAAATCTTGAGATTGTGAAAGGGCAAGGTTCACTTTAGTTGAAGATTTATAAGCAAATCAGTTCAGCTGAAAAGGGATCTATTAACACACTGATTTGGCCTGCACCAAAGACCTGTTATGGAAAGATTAAGTAGTATTCATTGCCTTAAAAAAAAATTCTTAGGCTAGAGATTGAATTCTGTGTATGATTATGCAAACCAAAGCAGAGAAATGGACAGTGTCATGAAAGGAGAAAGATAATACAAATACAAATATATATCCTACAAATACTTATGGGTGTGAACCAAGAATAATACTCAGGAGACATTCCAAGCAGAGCAGTCTTTGTAAAGGTGATACAGTCTATCTCCAAAACATGGAAAAGTTAGTTCAGAATGGCCATTGTGTAATTTATAGGAGAAAGTAGTCTTTAAAAGGCCATGGAAAATGAGGCACTAGGGAACGGCTTTCACTCAAAGAAATTCAAATTTCCAATTGAATAAACAATGTTTCACAAGCACATTGCATTGAAAGACAAAGAAATTTTATTTCTCAGAGATTTTTGTCAAATTGAAATGAATTTCCACTTTCTGGGAACAAATGTGCCCCAAAACAGTGCAGATAATGCTATCAACAGCAATGGACAGTTACTTTGCCTTTGTCATAGAGGAAAGATCTGAAATACAAAAAGATCCAGGAAAAAAGGCAGAAAATAACTAGACCACGAAGTAAAGAAACAATAGTGGCAAGCAAGTAACTAGTCCTTAGGAGGGTAAAGATGTAGGAATTGGAAGGGACCACGTTAAAAATCCCTTAGGCTTCATCATTTAAAAACCATGAAGCAAATAGCTATTGTTCGCCTTTTATATGTGCAACACAAAAAGATTTGACAAAAATTCAGAAAGACACTGTCCTGAATGATCATATAGACAGCAGAGAATGCAAAGCTGAAAACAGGAAAGAAATGAGCTGAATGTGCATGGTTGCCTCAGCATTTATAGACCTGGTTTTTCTTTCTTGTTATCGTGTTTGTTAAGACTGAGAATATAATGTTATAGAGTTACCATAATCATAATTTAGTCATCATAAGATGATGACTAAATAATTACTATAATGAAATATATTAACACAGTATTTTCTATTTGTGACAGGTCAGCTAAAATCTCATTTCACAAAAATACATAATAAAATTTAATCTCCCTAATGCTGGTTCTCCCGTTGTATACTAGATCTTTAATGTTGTTCATCCTACATATATGCTGATTCATGTCCTGTGATTTTCAAGCTCCTGGTCCTCTGAACCCCAGTGTCACCAGTATTGTTTTCTTCTCTTTATAGCCTTGAGGATTTTACCTCCTGTTGTTGCTTCTATATATATATTTCTATATATACATGATAAAATTGCAGTATATTACTTACTTTGTCTGACTTTTTTCACTTAGCAAAATAACTTCAAGGCCCAATCACATAATGGAAATCTGAATAAACTCTCCCCCTTCAAGAAAGAGTAATATGTGTTTTATATATATATATACAAACATATATCCAATGGGAATTTTATGAGGAATATGCTACATCCATTGTATCAGAATAAAAAAAATCAATACATGAAAATTATTAGAAGTTCTATGCACTGATAATGTTGTAGCTAAAAAAGAATTCTTATAATAACACCAAATAAAACAGAATATGTAAATTACAAAGCAGATGGACCAGCCCTACACCAAGAACAGCAGAACCTTAGTGAAGTAACACAAAAAGAGATTAAAGATATTATGGATTCCTTGATTGTGTCTTAGTTAGGGGTCTATGATAAAACACCATGACCAAGATCTTGCAACATAAGGAAGGAAGGGCTTACTACCCTGGGAAGTCAGAGCAGATAATAAAGGCAGGAGCCCTGATGCAGGAGCTGATGCAGAGGCCATGGAGGAGTGCTGCTTGCTGGCTTGCATCTCATGGTTTGCTCAGTCTACCTTCTTAGAGCACCCAGGACCACCAGGCCAGGGATGGCACCACCCACAGTGATCTGAGCTTCCTCCTCAATCACTGATTCAGCAAATGCGTTATAGACCAACCCACAGGCCAATGTGATGGAAGCAGTTTTCTCAATTGAAAATGACTTTAGCTTGCTTCAGGTTCACATAAAACTAAACAACTCAGATGGAAAGAATTAAAATTGTTAAAACGCCCAGAGTACTTCTGGAAATTTCTCCCGAATTCCTCATTAACATCCTATGTCAATACCCTTACCGCCTTCCTCCTACTCCATTTCTCTTTCCAAAGTATATTCCTTTTACTGCTACTTGAGCATTAATTTCAACAGATTATTTTATCTCAGATATTTCTAATTTAAATTTTAATGTCTCTATATCTTAGATACTATGAACACTGGGAGTGCAGCTATCTCTTCGGTGCCCTGATTTAAATTCTTCTGGCTATGTACCCAGCAGTGGGATCGCTGGATCGCATGGCAATACTCTCTTGAGTTTCCTGAGGAGCCGTCCTACTGCACTGCACCATACTGACTACATCAATCTGTTCCCACTAACCATGCACAAGGATCCTTTTCTCTCCACATCCTTGCCAACATTTAATTGTTCCTCACTTTGGTAATTATTCTAACAGGTGTGAGGTCTCACTGTGATCTTAATTTGCATTTTCCTGACAGTAATGATAGCATTTTTTCTTTTCATATATGTTTTAGCCTTTTCTGTCTTTTCTTGAAAAGGTTTATTTTCCATTTTGAGGGTTGGAGGAATTGGGACATCTGTTTTCTCGACATTGAAAGTACACTTCAAAATTTTTAATATGGTTAGTTTTAAATGCTTTCACCACTTTGCAAATCAGTATTTGAGGTGATGACTTTATGAATTATCCTGATAGAAGCGTCCCACTTTCTGAATATATCAAAACTTAACATGTTATACTTCTACATGATAATTATATCACTTAAAACATAAGAAAAAATTAAAAATTCAATAGAACTGCAAATATGATTTAAGCTTGAAGCCTTTAAATAGAAAAAATATTATAGTAGGGAAGAGATAAAAATTATTAGAGGGAAATTTAAAATGGATATCAGTTTAAACTCCAGGCCATAGGTGCTGCCCTACGTCTAGTGTAAGCTAGCTCAGGGCTCCCAGTTTCCCTTGCAAGGACCTGGGAGTTAGACTACATCAAACCTCTTACCAAAATACACAAAAATAAAGATAACAAATTTCGCACTGTCTCAAGTGTAAGTCGTTATCATACACCACAGAGCATACAAAGAAGCTTCTTTGGAGCATGCAGAGATCTACACGCCACACCTAGAAACTTCTATATTAGCGGTTCTAATTGGTTTCTTTTAAAAGCTCCTAAGGGACACTAATGCTTAAGAAGTATTCACTAAATAAAGCCTACAGAATTGTGTTAGGTGAATGGCTTAATGCAACTTAGACAAATAATGCCACATTAATCAAATATCGGTCCATCTTCACCGGCAGTATTAGGGAAGCCAGAAAAGACATTTCTTTCTGAATTTGGTTTAGATGAGTTAATTATATAGGGCTTTACCCATATTTCTTGGAATGGATTTAAAATCAGTTTAGAACATCATTATAATCATGATTTTAAAAATGATTTAGTTTAAATCAACCCAACAGTATAAAGATTTAATCAAATTTTACCCAAATAAAGGTTATATATCAACTATTCTCTTGTTCACGAATCTGAAATAATAGAAACACTCTGAGCAAGGTAAGAAATGTTATTTCTAAAATGATTATTTGAAATATTTTTTTAAGATCCTCACAAAATGATCAGCTTGTTGGTCATACATAAGTTGTTTGTAAGCTAACATAAGTTAGCTCTATAATAAAAATAAAGGTTTCTTTATAAAAGCATAAACAGTAAATTTTTGAATCTTGTTTTTTTTCCTGTCAATAAAGGACAAATAACTACTAACTAGATATTGTCTCCAAAAAGCTTAGAGGTTAAATTTACATTTTTCTAAAGATAAATATTCTGTTTTAATATAAATGTTGTATACATTTCTGTTCCAAACATACAAGAAAATCTTAAAAATACATTTTACCATTTTGTTTGCCTTCAATTTATTCATTCTGTTTATTCATTGATTAGGAAAAAAATGAGATTTAATTTCCATGAAATCCACTTTGCTATTTATTATTCTTTAAAGAAGTTCTTCATCTCCATGACAAAGTACAAGCATCTCCTGGAATTGTTTTCAGTATGCTCAAACTCAAGTCCAATGATGACTCAACTCAGACATTACTTGGGCACCACTTATGTGGGTCAAGCCTCACACATGTGAAAAGGGACCGTTGAGGATGGAGACATGGCTCGGCAGCTAAGAGCACTTGCTGCTTTTCCAGGGGACGCACATTCTGTTCCCAGCATCTGTGTTGGGCAATTGTATCACAAAAGCCACAATCACCTGTAACTCCAGGTCCAGGAACTCTGACATAGCCATTTATAAAAAGAGACACAGACACACATACAGACAATTGTTCTTTCAAAGCCAAAACACAATTATCATTTTTTTGAGAATTTCATATATGTATACAATGAAGTATGTTCTTATCTATCCCCTTCTCCCTTTCCAGCTGCATTCATATCCCCACACCACAACTCCCAATTTAATGTCTTTTTTTGTTTTATTTTTAAACTAGAATATAGTTATATCTCTTCTCCCTATCTCTTTCTTCCCTCCAACTCCTCCTGTGCCCTGTTGAAAAAAGAAGTTTAATAGAGTTACCATATTTTTAATAGTAATTTTACTAATTCTTTGAGAATTACAAGGTATGTTGAATATACTCACCCAGCTTCTCACATTACCACCTTGCTCATCCCTTCTTCTCCAACTTTCAAATTTCTCTTAGGTTTCTGTTGCTCAGCTAGTCTTGGGAGTGGGGTCTATTCTGGCATGTGACCAGCCTAACAGGAGACACATTGTTAACTAAAACTGACTCTTCCTCTTCCAACAGCTATAAAATGCTAATATCTGTCCAGGTTGTGGTAAGATTTTAGGTTCACCTTGCCCATATATACTGGTATTCTGTCTGGTTGGAGCTACACAGGTCTTATGCATTCTGTTCCAGTCATTGTGAATTTATATGTGCACTTGCCCTTGTCTAGAAAACAGTATTTCTTTTCTCTTTTATGTTATCCATGACCTATGGATTTTATAATTTTCCTACTCCCTCTTATGTAAAGATCTCTGCGCTTTTGTGGGGGGAGGATTCTTCTCTGATGAGTGCTAAGACATGCTCTGATCTACAGGTACAGTAAGTTACTTTGATATCATGTCTATTCATCAGAATAATAACTCAAGCTTTCCTAGGGTCTCTGACTGTTTAGTTACAGGATCTTGCTATCGTTAATAGTGGAAGGTATGATTTCCATACCATAAGTGAATTTTAGACCCAATAAGAAAGTGTTTGGCTACTCCAATACCAGGAATGCTCCTATTGTACCAATGGGAATATCATGTCTAACCAACCATTGTTGTAGCAAAGAGTTCACAGCTTGGTGAGATGGAGGATTACTTTTCTCTACTAGTTACATTATTAGGAACTTCCAGAACTGTGAATGGTACTATTCAAAATGAAGCTAACAGGTGAGTACCAGGTTGATTTCTTCATGACTTATGATTAAAGTTGCTGATGTCTTCACCAGTGAGGTCTTTATCTCAAGTTCTGGAGGCCAAGAGTGTTGTCCTGTAATGCCTGGTGGGACTATGTGACCCCACTGGCAACAACTTAAAAAGAGGCAATCCATTCCTGGTATAAGTATTCTTATAATGGGCATATGTGACACCTAGCTGTATTATATCCCCCTATTTTTCAGTAGTATGGCTCAGAGGCATAGCTATTTTACTTTAAACATTGACCACACATGAAATTTCCAGTTTTTACCTTGTCTTTTATTATTTGGAAATTGAAAAGTTTTTACGGCCCAATAAGCCTCTCCACTGGTGCATAAATCCAAATCAGACCAAATCAAACCAAATTTTAAAAATCACTGGTAATAGATGCCTGTGCTCCCAGGTGGCCTTCCAGGTACACCAGGGATGGAGACAGGAAGGAAGACTGGGAAACCGTGGAGAAAGGAAAGGAAGACAGGAAAGACAACGTGTTTGTTCTCTGGGAGGTGGGCAGTTTAAATAGCCTGTGGGAGTGGGCTTGACCCTCTCTGGGTAGGGGTCACCATTTGGTGGGCTTTTTTGGAGGTGAAGTCTGGGCTGAGGCAACTTCCAAGGGAAGGGCCTGGGATGGAAATTTCCACCCAAACATTCCAGAATGGGTGCCAGGGGTTGGGGTGAAGCCTGGACCCAAACTTCCCAGACTATGCATATAAAGATGCCAGCAGCGGTGGGTGAAGCTTCTAACCAAACAGAAATGATTTGGTAGCTTTCTCTAAACTTCCATCTGCTGTCGTAGCAAAGACTTTCTGAAAAACATATGATCATAATTTGCTCCTCTCATTACATCTCAAACAAAAACACAAAACAAAACAAAAACAAACTAAATCAAACAAACAAAAAAAGATAATGTCCAAATCATTCTCTAAGATCTGCAAAAGCACTTACTCTTCTAGCCTTCATTGTTTTCAAAATGACAACTGCTTATGAAATAAAAACTACTTGCTACATTTTTAGTAAAGTTGAAAATTTATCCCTACAGTTACATAGCAGAGCAATCATTCTATTTGTGAGTCTCCTAATACAGCACAACTCTCAGTTACTTTAGTCAGCTGCCCTTACTTGGAATATTCCTCTGTGATATAACTATATAGTCAATTGGTTTGCTTGTCACCAGTCATGAAGACGTGCCTTTTCTGTGAGTACCAGTCTACACCTTGCGTGTGGAAACCTGCTAGAGCTGTCAAGCCAGGACACTTTTCAGTTTTAATAAAAATGTGGCAGTATAAATCCAACTTCAACACCTTCAAGATTACTGATTTGGGGTACATGACTTAATCTGTATGTCTCAACTGTATCATCTATAGAAAGAGGAAGTAATACTTGCTGAGATTGTCAAAGGACACTATGAGCTGAAATACGAAAAGTGATAAAAATATTGCAAGGCTCACAGTTATTATTTTACTTTGTTGCTTATATTATCTTACCTGTCAGTCTTTCACAAGAAACAAATGTATATGAAAAAAAAAACAACATCAAAAGACATGAAAATAGAGTATCAATCTTGTTGGTTTCCCATAAGGAAAAAAAAAAGAATACAAATAAAGTTAGTACTTGTCAAAGGGGAAAATTCTAAACTTTTGTTCTATTATGGTGTCTGTGCATAGCAATATTAATCAATAATTTAAAAAATATAATGAATATTTGATGGGATACAGCTGTGGTCAATCACTAATAATTCCCAGTTATGTGTAACTCCGATAAATATTTAATATTGTTAGCCAAAGATGATCAAGGTGTGGACAAAAATAGCATGAGCAAGTAGAGTTACAGTTTATTTCATGGTAAAAATTTCCCCATGTCTAACAGCAGAATGAAGCATTAAAAGTTAAAAGGTAACCAGCTATAGATGGCCGCTGAACTATCAGAAACACAGGTACAGAGTTACCAGACACTGGTGATGGTTTGAGCAGGAACAAGCCTCTGTGGCTCACTTCAAACACTCTGTGCTATGACTCGCTGTGCCCCAAGGCTTTGCCTAGTAAATAATGTTTTGCAAATAAAATTCTATTTACATTTTTTCACATACTTTTATTTGTTTTCCAGTGTAACGTTTTCTTTTTTCTAGTCTTTTATTTTAAATTTTTCATACAGTATATTTTGATCATATTCTTTCCTCTCCCCAAATTCTCCCTAGATCTGTAATACAAATTCCTCCTATTGCAGAATATTATTCTCCATACCCAAATTCCTGCTCTTTCTCTCTCTCTTAGGGTTAGGATTTTGAGTCCACTTTCCTTTCTCAGGGCTGTGATTTTATCAGATCTGAACCTTTGAAGCAGGCTGCTGCAGTTTCTGTGTGTTCATGTGTGCAGCAGTCCTGTCGTGTGTGTAAAATATTGGCTCCTTGAGGCCATACGTCACCGATGGCTTTTCTAGTTGTTTGCCTCCTCTTCTTTTAGATAGCTCACTCAGCCTTAAAAGGAGGGTTCTATAAAGGCATCCCATTTAGGGCCAAGTTCCGCAAACTCTCTCAACCTCTACACTTTATCCAGTTTGGGGTTTCTGTGTTTGTTACCATCTACTACAAGAAAAAGCTTCTCTAATGAAACTGTATGATGCACTAATCTATGTGCCCGGTCGGTTTATAACATTATATTTCACTTTACTTGGAAAATACTCTGACCTTTTCCCTTATTAGTTACCTTACTGAAAGATAGAAGTTAGGCATGGCTTCTGATGCTGGAATTACGCTACAATTGTCTTCACTCCAACCTCATTTATTCATTTATGTATGTCCAATTATTTTTTGGTTGTTCATTTTGTTTTTTGGGTTTTGTTGTTGGGTTTGTTTGTTTGTTTGTGTTTTTGTTTTGTAAGACAGGGTTTCTTTGGAGCCTGTCCTAGAACTTGTTCTGTAGATCAGGCTGACCTCGAACTTGCAGATTGACTTGCCTCTGCCTCCCCTATGCTGGGATTAAAGGAGTGCACCAGCACCACTTGATGATTCACATCCAATTTTTAACCTGTTATAAATCAGGGTAATAATTTGGATGAAAGAGTATTACGTCCCATGAACCACATGTCTTATCTTCTAGAAAACCAGAAAAATTTCTTCCTCAACCATGAATGGAAAGAAAGCTCTGAGCCTCACAGACAGGACTAGGTCACATCTTCATATTGATCAGTAGTTATTCCACAAGATGGTCATGCTTTGGCTGAGTGTTTGCTGCTGCCCCACAGCAATGCCAAAAATAGAGTAAATAAAAAGGAGGCAATCAGACACTCATAAGCATTAAAATTATCTATTTCTTATGATCATGTGAACAATGTCATTTGTTTGAATTTATATTTTAATGGAGGCATTATCAACCAAAGACTAAGTGTTATAACTCTGTTGTGAATTCAGATTCAACTGAACTATATAATCTCACAAATTTGGTGTTTTCATCATGGATCAATGGAAATGACAGCCTTCTGTATTGTTAGTTAGTCATTCTATGGAATAAAAACTGAGTTTCACATTCCTTTCAAATCAACCATTCCATTGTTTCTCAGTCAGAGTGCAATCGGAAGGATAAACACAGGGACATGCCTTTCCCAACAGTCATTATGAATACAGCTGAGTTAGCTAACAAGCATGGCTAGAGGGCTTCAGTAGAAATCTTCGAACTCATACTTATTCAAGAAATGTAAAGTGTTGGTCAGAAGGATAAATATTTAAGACATTGTTTTAACATAATGTTTATTTGTCCTATCTGTTATATTCTCTTAGGGGAACATATGCAGTTTCTCTCCATTATTTTATCAGAACTTCACTAGTCAACACACTGTGATTGTATCAGATCTCTGTCATTTTGTAAGGTAAGATGTAAGCAAGTCTTTCTTTTGGATTCAATTATGCACCTTCTTGTGTTAAATAACCCTCTCCAAAAGAAAAAAGAAATTTTACATTATCAGTTACCTCATTTTCCAGGCCATTTGCAACAACCCCTTTTACATGTTGTCTTCAGATAAACCTTTACAATAGTTAATTGGTCCCGAATCTTAAATATTTCTTCACAGTTTACTACAGTATCCCCACTCTCAGATGTCAGAAACTATACCTATAAAGTCCTAAAATCACTCCTTAACATGAGATAAGCAAGGACAAAAACAATAACCAAGGGAAACCTTCAGTATTTCAAACTTACATAGAGAACTATAGGTAACCAAGGAGTGCTGGGAACAAGAGAAATAGTCTTCTCAGAGAAGAACAAACCAAATGGTTATCATATACCAAACGATCATACCAAAAGCCTTGAAAACACCCATTCAAATGACATTATTATGCAGATTAAGAAGTTTTATATATGTATTTAAAAACTAAAGCGCACATGCATGTGTGTGTGTATGCGCATGTGTGCGTGCTCACGTGTGTGTGTGTGTGTGTGTGTGTATTAGAAAAAAAGAGGTCATAAATTTCAAAGAGAGCAATGAACAAGCAGGGGTATATGGAAGGGTTTGAGTAGAAGGAAGGGAAAGGAAAATGAATTTATATAATCCCTTTCAAAATAAAAAAAATTCTTTAAAAGCAGAAAGCAAACAGAAATATTTGTGGAACCAGTATTTTGATCAAGGCATAGAGCTAAGAAAAAATTTAACATTGTTTCTGTTTCTTCAATGCCTTAACGTTCTTGTCAAATAGCTCTTTCACTTCCTTGGTTAGAGTTACCCCAAGATATTTTATGCTGTTTGTGGCTATCGTGAAAGGTGAAGCTTCTCTGATTTCCCTCTCTGCTTCCATATCCTTTGTGTATAAGAGGGTGACTGATTTTTTGGAGTTGATCTTGTATCCTGCCACATTACTAAAGGTGTTTATCAGTTTTAGGAGTTCTTCGGTGGAGTTTTGGGGGTCGCTTATGTACACTATCATATCATCTGCAAATAACGAAAGTTTAACTTCTTCCTTTCCAATTCGAATCCCCTTGATCCCATTATGTTGTCTTATTGCTATTGCTAGAACTTCAAGTACTATATTGAAGAGGTATGGCGAGAGTGGGCAGCCTTGTCATGTTCCTGAGTTTAGTGGGATGGCATTGAGTTTCTCTCCATTTAATTTGATGTTAGCTGTCGGCTAAATGGAAGAACCTCCCTTGCTCCTGGATTGGGAGGATCAACATAGTAAAAATGGCAATTCTACCAAAGGCAATTTATAGATTCAATGCAATCCCCATCAAGGTTCCATCAAAATTCTTCACAGATCTTGAGAGGACAATAATCAACTTTATATGGAAAAACAAAAAACCCAGGAGAGCCAAAACAATCCAATACAATAAAGGATCATCGGGAGGCATTACCATCCCTGACTTCAAACTCTATTACAGAGCTACAGTAATGAAAATAGTGTGGTACTGGCATAAAAACAGAGAAGTCGACCAATGGAATCGTATAGAAGACCCAAATTTTAACCCACAAACCTATCATCACCTCATTTTCATAAAGGAGCTAAAAGTATACAATGGAAGAAAGAAAGCATCTTCAACAAATGGTGCTGGCACAACTGGATGTCAACCTGTAGAAGAATGAAAATAGACCCATATCTATCACCATGCACAAAACTCAAGTCCAAAGACCTCAATATCAGTCCGAACACACTGAACCTGATAGAAGAGAAAGTGGGAAGTACCCTACAACAGATGGGCACAGGAGATCGCTTCCTATGTATAACCCCAGCAGCACAGACATTAAGGGCAACATTGAATAAATGGGACCTACTAAAACTGAGAAGCTTCTGTAATGCAAAGGACACTGTCACTAAGACAAAAAGGCAACATACTGACTGGGAGAAGATCTTCACCAACCCCGCAACAGACAAAGGTCTGATCTCCAAAATATATAAAGAACTCAAGAAACTAGACTTTAAAATGCTAATTAACCCAATTAAAAAAATGGGGAACTGAACTGAACAGAGAATTCTCAACAGAAGAAGTTCAAATGGCCAAAAGACACTTAAGATCATGCTCTACCTCCTTGCAATCAGGGAAATGCAAATCAAAACAACTTTGAGATATCATCTTACACCTGTCAGAATGGCTAAAGTCAAAAACACCAATGATAGCCATTGCTAGAGAGGCTGTGGAGGAAGGGGTACCCTCATCCATTGCTGGTGGGAATGCAATCTTGGGCAACCACTGTGGAAGTCAGTGTTTCGGTTTCTCAGGAAATTCGGAATCAACCTACCCCTGTACCCAGCAATACCACTCTTGGGAATATACCCAAGAGATGCCCTATCATATGACAAAAGCATTTGTTCAACTATGTTCATAGCAGTATTATTTGTAATAGCCAGAACCTGGAAACAATCTAGATGCCCTTCAATGAAAGAATGGATGAAGAAAGTGTGGAATATATACACATTAGAGTACTACGCTGCGGTAAAAAAAAATGACTTCTCGAATTTTGCATGCAAATGGATGGAAATAGAAAACACTATCCTGAGTGAGGTAAAAGATGAACATGGGATGTACTCACTCATAATTGGTTTCCAGCCATAAATAAGGGTCACGGAGTCTACAATTGCTGAACCTAAAGAAACTAAAAAAGAAGGTGAACCCAAGGAAAAACATATAGTTATCCTCTTGGCTATGGGAAGTAGACAAAATTGCCGGGGAGAAAATTGGGATCTTGGGGGTGGAATGGGATGGGGGTAAGGGGAGATGGGAAGAGAAAAGTAAGAAGGGGCGGATGGGGGGAACTTGGGGAAACAGGATGATTGGGATAAAGGAAGGTTGGATAGGAGAGCAGGGAAGCACAATTCTTAGTTAAGGGAATCCCCTTAGGGTTGGCAAGAGACTTGAACCTAGAGTGGCTCCCAGGAGCCCAAGGTGATGTCCCCAGTTAGTTCCTTGGGCAGCTGAGGATAGGGAACCTGAAATGACCCTATCCTAGAGCAATAATGACGAATATCTTGCATATCACCATAGAACCTTCATCTGGTGATGGATGGAGATAGAGACAGAGACCCACACTGGAGCACTGGACTGAGCTCCCAATGTCCCAATGAGGAGTGGAAGGAGGGAGAAGATGAGCAAGGAAGTCAGGACCACGAGGGGTGCACCCACCCACTGAGACAGTGGGGCTGATCTATTGGGAGCTCACCAAGGCCAGCAGGACTCTGACTGAAAAAGCATGGGATAAAACTGGACTCTCTGAACATGGCGAACAATGAGGGCTGATGAGAAGCCAAGGACAATGGCACAGGATTTTGATCCTACTTCATGTTCTGGCTTTGTGGGAGCCTAGTCAGTTTGGATGTTCACCTTCCTAGACCAGGATGGAGGGGGAGGACCTTGGACTTTCCCCAGGGCAGGGAACCCTGACTGCTCTTTGGACTGGAGAGGGAGGGGGATAGGAGTGGGGGGAGGGGTAGAAGGGAGGGAGGATGGAGAGGGAAATGGGAGGCTGGGAGGAGGCGGAAACTTTTTTTTTTCCTTTTCTCAATAGAAAAAAAAACACTGCTTCTGTTGCATATGTCACATTCATAATGAGTTAGGTATAATTTATAGTTTGAATTTGTCTTTCTTTGATGGTAAATTAGATATTCTGAAAAATCAAATATGTAGAATTACAGTGTTTTTAGCATTCAAGCCTACACATTCTTCAAGAATATTTCACTTAGAGAAATTAACTTTTAAAGTCGTTACCCAACATGAAAATTTTATGTCAGCAATCACTTGTATCACTCATATATCACTGGTTTTTATTACTAGTTTATTACTAGTTTAACAAAATGGTAAAACTGCACTTTCAATAACAGTCATAGTTTGTAGTCTTGTGATGTCTTTAATACTACCTGTCTTCTAGAAATCATACCATTAGATAAGTCCATGGTCTTGAATGTGGCCTACCAAATATCCGTCTTCTAATCAATTGACTATGATAAAGGAAATGGGATGTGACTTATGTGTTAGTAGGCATATAAATTTGGCTTTATTCTTGATTTCTGACTCGACTGCCTTGGGATAGCCAATGCTCTTTTATAACTATTTACATTACAGCTGGCAGACTTTCATGAAACAAGCTGCCATATTTAGGAGACCAATTCAGAAGGAAATCAAGTGTAGCCTCCAACCAAGAATCAGATGAAAAACTTCATTTCAATGATACTCAATAAGGCAAATTTCCCTAGAATTACATAAATCTTACAGCCATAATTCCTCTGTTGACCCTTCACAGGAGGTTTAACCCTAATTTTTCAATCTCAGCCTGACAAGAGACTCAGAAAAGTGTGGAGGAAAAGGCTAAGGTGGGCCCAGCCACTTAATGCACTAGCGCAGAGATGCAGCAAAGGTGTGTTGCTTTAAATCTCTAAATTTGTGGTGATGTGCTGCATAACAATGAAATTGTTGACTCCTCTGATTGTTCGACACATTCAATCTGATTATTTGAATTTGGCTGTTAGGTTGCTTACATTCCTTGCATACTCTTGGTATTAATAACTTAATAAAAAAAGTTTTGACAATTCAATCTTGAACTATCCCAAAGATTGTCTGTATTCTGATAGTAATTTATTTTGCCACAAACAAGGTTTGAAAATGTTTTAGTTTATTACAATTGTTTCTATGTATGTTTTTAGGATCCTAATTTCCCTCAAAGAAAACTTAGTCTATATCAATCGTCAAACATATTTCCTTTTAGTAGTTTTCTTTTAGTAGTTTTATGGGTTGAGTCTGACATTTGTTTTAATTCATTATTTACTTGTTATCTGTTAATAATATGGTATAAATAAAAATAAAGTTTTTCATTCTTTTCATATAGATATGTATTTTTCACATTAATATTTGTGAGAGATTATTCTGTTCCCAATGTATTTTCTTTGAAGCTTTGCAGAAAAATCAGTTGTCTGTCAGTACAAATGGCCAACAGGTATGTGATAAATTCTTATCATCATTAATAACCATATAAGTATATATCAAAATAATAATGATATATCATTTCTATCCACTGGTTATTATCTGAGGCCAGAAAAAGTCTGGGCATGTTCAGAGTCCTAGTTCTAGGAAGCAGAAGGAAATAAATGATTAATTCAAGACTATCCTGGGCTTCAGAGAGAAACCTTGTCTCAAACAGCCAATGGCTAAGCTAGTAACTCAATATACAGTACTTGCCTAGAATGTACAGTAAAATGTTCATATTCAATAATGAAATAATAAAAAACAGTCATTATAGAAAACAGTCTAGAAGTTCCAATAAAAATAAAAATAAAACTGCCGTGTGATCCAGAATTTCACAAAGAAAAGAGAACTAGTATGTTGAAGATATGTGTTTATCCCTGCATTTATTGCCAAGATATGCTGTCAACCCAAGTGTTCATCAATAGATTACTTGTAAAAACACACATTAAAATATTCCTAAGTGATAAAAAAAATAAACTCTTACTTTCAGAACAAGCATGACCACAGAGGGAAGTTTATCAAGTGATTCAGCCTATCACAGAAAGACAAATACAATTCCCCATCTTCCCTTTTATGTATAGGCATTAAAAATAATTGGTATGATTTTGGTAGGATATGATAGGATTTTGTTCCCATAGCTAGGAAAAAATAGAGGGTGAAAGAAGGTTAATTAACAATCACAAAATTGTTCCTATTGGGGAAAATAAACTATAATGCTCTATAGAACAGTAAGAACACTTTAAATAACAAAAAGTTAATGCACATTGAAAATAGGCATATGAGAAAATCTATATAGTCCAAGACAAAGAACTACTTTTGGAGGTTGGTGTGGGAGAATTGTCTGTATTTTGTCAATCATGTTTTAAATAAACACTGATTGGCTAGGCAGGAAGTATAAGCAGGTCAACCAGACAAAAAGTAGAGGTGGGACGATGAGAACAAAAGAATGCTAGGAAGGAGGAATCCCATTCCTCCCACTCCTGTACAGACCATGCAGGATGTAACTGCCCGGCTGTGAAAGGCACTGAGTCACATGGCTAACATAGATAAAAATAATGGGTTAATATAAGCTACAAGAGATAATAAGATGACTGAGCTAATTGGCCAATCAGTTTATAATTAATGCAGACTCTCTGTGTGATTTTCTTTGGGACTTGCTGGCTGTGGGATACTGGGTGGGACAGAAACCCCAACAAACTGGCCCTCATGTTACAGGAGGTAATGGATTTGCCACAGACACTGACTAGGTCATCACACACTGAAAACATGCACTGCAATACCACAGTGCACCTCATGAATATGTTCAGTTTCATTACATCACTTAATAATGCCATACTTTTGAATAAAAGGTTTAGAAAAGTACAACTAAATAACCCCAAATAGCTCAACTAATAAGAACAGAGTAACCAGAGAGTTTATGAAATAACTCATTATCATGTTCTATTCAAAGTCTTGTGTGTGTGAATATATATGAATATATATTATGATTCTTTATGTTAGTATCCATATATATGTGAATATATATATATATATATATATATATATATATATATATATATAATTGATTCTTTGGAATTTCATATACCCCCAATTCTACTCAACTTCCAGTTGTTGTATATCCAATATCTGGTCCTCACCCCTGCAGCATCCCCCAAAAGAGATACCCCAAAATTAATTTTAACAAACCCAACTTACTCCTCTGTCTTTCATGTCTCTACAACACCTCTGCATTCATCCTAGTGGCATCTTGAGCTTCAGTGTGTCACACAGTTTTTGCTTTTGTCCAAGCAGTCCCATGCACAAATATACATTGCAAAGGGTCATTGATCTGGTTCAAGGTCTCTGGCATCTGGCACACCATCATCACTGAACCCCCACTGAAATTCCTCTCTGATACCCAGCTATTGTTCTGCAGCACCAGTCACTTTTACATGCTGCAACCGGTCATAGATGGGGTAGATATTAGGGTGGTACAACACGAGCCTGAGGATTTGTACCTGGGTATTAGTTGTGGTGAACTTTCCCAGTCACTTAGGCGAGGGGCAGAGCCTGAACTCCTAGGCCCATGTCAACTAGGCTAGCTCTTCCATGATCATAGTGAGGGGTAAAAGCATTTCTGCTGTTGGGGTGGGGTCAACTCTCTTGTTATAGTGTCCAAAGAGGATCAAGCTAAGCATAGCTCTCAGATTACAACACAACCTGGTTCCTATGGCTCCATGGGCATCAACACAGACCTCAGATGCAACAAAAATACAAGCCCAGATTTGGCTTTTGGCAGCAGCTTTGCCTAGATCTCACCATGCCCCCGAGGAAGTGCAGGTCACCCAAATCAGTTTGGCCATAGTGGCCTCATGTCTCTTGGTAACCAACGTGGTCTCACATAGCTAACTGGACTCTGGACATCTGCACAGCGTTTGGTTGTAAAAGGAGAGAAGGATATTAACTCAGACCCCAGTTGCTATAAGGTAATGGACCCAGACATGGCCCTCAGTATTAGCCTGGGTCCAGACCATACCAAAACCATGTGTGGCAGTGTAGGCCACTCTGATCAGTTTGTCTCCAGTCATGGCCAGGTGCTTGAACACCAACATGGCCACAAGTTGCAGCCTAGACCTGTGTGGCCTTTGGTGGTAGCATGGGCCATGGATCCAAATCCCAGATGTGGTAGAACCACAGACCCAGACATTGTCCTAAGCAGCAACCCAGACCCAGATGTCACCATGAATCCAGATGGCAGCACAGACCACCCAGATTGACAGGGCCTCAGTGTCAATATGAACTTTGAACACCAATATGGTCGTGTTGACGACCTAGCACCCTGTCATTGACATGGCCTTCAATGATATCAGGAGCTACAGACATCAACACAGACCCTGGTGCTGTAGAGCCATAAATCCAGACATAGCCCTCAACTTCAGCCCATGTCTAGACATCACAATAGCATCACAAGCCACTCAGATCTGTATGGTCCTGGCTGTAGCAACATCCTCAGATGCCCACCTGACCTTAGGTGACAGCCAAGACCCTGGGAATTCATGGATTACTGCAGCCATGGACATCAACACAGACTCTGGCTGCAGAGGGCCAAGAACTCAGACAGAGCCATGGCAGTAGCTCAGGCCCAGATGTCATGATGGCCGTGGGTGGCAGCACTGCCCTTAGATACCAACATGATCTGCCATTTACAGCAAGGGTGACAAAATCTCAGCCTGGGATGCTATCAAGGACCATGCCTGGTTCTGTGGTCCTACCTGAGCTGGGGTCTGTGTTGACATCCATGACCCATGTTGCCATCAAAGACCACAAGGATGCTTGGGTTACCTACCACCTATGGCCATGCTCATGTTTGAAGGCTGTGCTAGTATTTTTATAAGGAAAATGATTGATCTGCATTCTGGTTAACTGGTGACAAATGAACAAACAATTGTAAAATTTTGCATAGAATAGGATCACTTGTATGTCTAATATTTTACAGTCTTAGAAGAAACAGACTGTATGTCATAGACAAAGAAAATCAGGGAAAGAATGTAATTTTCATACAGTGTTGACAGGTAAGCACATTATCATAGTCACTGTGGAAAACAGTCTGAAAATCCCTCCCACACTAAGAACTGCTTGCTCTCATATTTTCTTGTTGGAAGATAGTAAAATTGAGTGAATATGAATTCTTTTCTAAAAGTAAATTTATATCTTGTCATTGATACAATCATCTTCAGTCCTGCGACAGTGCCAGACACATTCTGGATACCCAAAAAGTGTTTCCTGAATAAGGACCACTTATTAGTGAAATGAAGAAAAACAAGACAGCCTAACCAAAGAGAGTGACTGATATTGCTACTTCAGATAAGGCCAGCGGATAAGGCCAGCTTCTCTTGGAGAAGCTGATGCCTGCCCTGGGACATGGAGCCAATCTCTTTAAGAAGAAGGGTGAGGAAGAGTGTTGGAGTAAGGAATCAACAACCATAGCTGTGGTTGCGGTGGGTACAGCTCTTGACTTAGTTATAGTTCATGTATAATGAAAGCGAATTGGTCGGACAATCTTTGGATCAATGCTACTCACAGCTGCTATACTTCCTGAGGAGTCCTGCAGGGTAAGCAGAAATTGCCTTTGTAATGCCCAAATACCTCTACTTTGTGACAATAATAGAATATACAGTTATTGCCAATTATGGGCCTGAATAATTTCTAATAAACAAAGTCACTGGCATTATGGTTTTGTAAACTGATCATTCACTAATGATGCACCTTAATGCAAGTGAAATTTTGTTGTGGCTAGTTCATTTCTTTCCAACATAGTAAAGTATCTTTATTTATCACTTCATTGTAATATCTATAGGAATAATTTTGTTTTGTTCTCTTTTTTGAGACAAGATTTTTCTGTATAGCCCTGGAAGTTCTGGAATTCAATCTGTAGACCAGGCTAGCCTTCAACTCATAGAGATCTACCTGCCCCTGCCTGCCCAGGGCTGAGATTAAAGGTATGCACCACTACCACCACCTGGCAATGATTTTTTTTTTAACCTAAGAGGTGAGTAGGAAGTGTAAACTGGCCAAGTTTAGCAGTGGAGATTTAATTGAATAAGAGCCCTTTAAGACACAGAAAAGTCCCTATAGAAATACTTTTGTCTGTAGCATATTCTCCTAGGCAAGTTTAAGGAACCTCTCCAAATAAGCCCTCTAACACTTGTGATACTCACCACTCTTCCTTACAGTCCACCCTTTAAATGTGTGATATATGTGGATATATATATATATATATATATATATATACTTCTTATCCACTTACATATGGTACAATGTATATATAATTTAACTTCTATTCCACTTATTAATTATACTATACAAGGAGGTTAGTTAGAGCTTCTGAAGTCTCGGACGTGATTATTTGAACCTGGGCTACATGGTATATTTAAAATAAAATGAGGGAAATCTGGAGAACAACATAAATGACAGTGAGCACCTAGAGCTCTGGCCAAGGGCTACCAAAATGGTGAATCTCTGTTTGGTATGGGATACCAATGAGGGAAAAGATATAATGAAGTTGCCTTTGACTTCTGCATAAAAACAAGCAATATTTTTACAAAGGAAAACAACAAAGGAAGCTGGGAAACTTAGAAACTAGAAATGACTTATGTGAAATCCTCACTCAGCTTACATTTTCAGCTTTCAATCAGAGGGGAGACCCAAATTTTTTGAGACTATAATATACTTATAATTCTTTCAGTTTTCCAAACACTACCATGTACCCTTCTTGACTCTCCTTTAAATTCATGGCCTCCTTTTTCACTAACTGCTATGACATGCATATATCTATATACATATATATTTTAGTATAATCTTTTAGTCTGTATAATGTATGTTTGTTTTCAGGTCTGACCATTGACACTTGTGAACAAATTGGAGTGCTTTTCCCTTGGAAAGACAACCTCTCCCCTTCCCAGCTTTCCTCTGTTGCCTGTAGTTCCTAGTGTGGGATCAAGGCATCATAGCCTACCCCATCCACTCTGGAACATCCATTTTAACTTAATGGGATACATTGCTTTACCTATGACGGTTTTTCTGCCATTTTCATCCACATATTTATCTTCTTATATTATCAACATAAGTACAAATCATGCCTGCTCCTCTTCTTAGACCCCTATCACCAGGGTCTCTGCCAATAGCTATTTATTAAGCCTTTGGGGGCATGTTTCACATATGCTCCGACAAAAATATCTCAGGACCCCACAATTCTTTCACTTAACCCAGGTTTTCTTGTGAGGTTTAAAATGCCCCTAGATTAACTCTATTTTCTTTAAGTAGCCATCCCTCCCTGCGGTGTTCTGATGTTACCATAAAGATTAGCATCTCATGTAGTGTATGGAAAGTATTAATAATGAATTGACTGGTCAGTTACTGATGCTGATTTCGCTCCTACTATAATTATTTAATAATTCCTAAACTATTTGTTTAGCTTTATGCATGTTTACCTTTTATACCTAACTGTAAAATAATTTTGCAGGAGCTTAAAAGCATAACTATAAGAGATAAATTTGGGGTTGGAGAAAATAGTTTTAAATTTTATTTATACTGTAAAAAGTTTATTGCTTGGCACTGAACATATATTTTAGGCTCAAACTTCATAAGGGGTAACTAATAATCTATTATGTGATTTCTCATTCAGTGATAATATCCTCTTCATAAGATGTGGAAAGAAGAAAATACGAAAATACATATTCAACTATTTGGAAATTAACTTGACATGAAGATCACTCTCCCCTTCAAAGACCAAAGAAAGCTCAAGGAATCAGGGCATTTCTTTTCTCTGGTGATGTAGGTTTACAAGTAGCACAGCAATGATGCACTGTTTGGTTGGAAGGATGGCACTGCTGACCCTTTGAGTCATGTTACTGCAGTGTTTTCCATTGGCAATGAGTATTTTTCTCGATTTTACTTGTTTTATTGGACATTGATTTAATAGATTTATATCACAGAGCCTCAAATGCACTGAGATAATTGACCCTTTCAATAGAAAGCAAACTCTATCCCCAGATGACATTAAAACTGTGATTTAAGTGCACATATTGTATAATCAACCAGAAGTTATAGCATTCATTTATTTAATGTAGTAACTGCATTTTCTCAGTACAACAGTGAAGGGTGCTACTAACTAAAGGTCTATATCAATAAGCAGGAAGCTATTTCTTTTCCTATTTATGGATAATGGGGAATATAGCAGTCATAGATAAAAATGGCAGTGTGCAGTGGTTATAGCAGACTGGCTAGAATTTTATCTCTGAGTCACACCCCTAGTTCCAACATCTTCCAATGCAATCCATCTCACTCTGCAGAGGAAGGCAGTTTACCTTCGGGCAGAGAACTGAAAACACTCTCAATGAGCAGATGTATATAAAGATGACTGTAATAAACACAGGACAACTTCTGCTCCTTCTCTTTACTCACTGCCCAGAAGAGTGCACCCCTTCTCTGTGGGGTGATTCAGAAAAAAAAAAAAAAGGAGCTGCCAGATCCTAGAAATGTTTCCTTATCCAAAAAACAATAATAATAAGTTAAAAGGAATCCTTCTCAATTCCTTTGAAAACATGAGATGGAGAATTTGGTCATGCTTACACACAGTCTCTCAATTTCCCGTTGCTAGAACAATATTAAAGTAGGCAATGTGCAGTGAATATAAGATGGTTTGTCCTAACACTATGAAGACTGGGAGAGCCAAGAAACTGTCACTCCTACAGCTGACTGGCATCAAGTGAAGAAATGTCTTGCTGTATCAGAACATGGCAGATGTGTCTCGTGGGCACAGGACTAGCCGAGGTTCCTTTCCCTCTTCTTAAAGATCCACTAATACAATGATAGGGATTCTAACCACAACTTTCTCATCCTAACTGCTTTCAAATATTGATCTCCAAACTCCAGTAGGAAAAATTTGCAGATAGAGTTTACAATATATTAACATTTCAGAGACATTTCCAGACCACAACAAAGGCTAAACAAAATATTGTATCTTCTTTTTACAGGGTCTGAATTTAAATTACTTGATGACTAATATTTTTTTGAACTTTTTATCTGTTCATTTTAACATCTCTTTCTTTATCTGTGTATCTTTTTACATATGTATGTTTGTGTGTGTAGGTATACTTTTACAGAGCCAGTGCCAGAATTATAGATATAAATTAAGCACTTTGATAAAAGATCAAATATGAACTATAGATTACAAATCCATATGAATGGTATGATTGTGCCTAGGCTTGACTGGCTGTTCAATGAACCCCATGCCTATGCCTATACCTATGCCTACCTCCTGCATGCCAGTACTAAGATACAAACATGTACCACTACGTTCAGTCTTTTCTTTCTTTTTGTTCTTTCTTTATTTCTTTTCTTTTCTTTTTGTTTGAAACAGGGTCTCACTAGGTAATGTTGGGTGGACTGCAGATGACTATGTAGACCAAACAGGGCAGGAACTCATGAGATACTTCTGTATCTGCCTCCCAAATGTGGGGACTAAGAGAGGACATCACCATATGACACTTTCTTTTTTAAATGTCAGATCTGTTTATTGAACTCAGGTAACCATACTTACAAAATTAGCATTTTATCCATTGAGATATCACTCCCACCACCCAACATCTCTTTCAGAGGGACACGTAGAAATCACAGAAAACAGCTACATCATGGCATAACTGTTGACCGTGCTGATAGTTCCATGGTTCCCAACCTGTAAGTCATGACCTTTTGGGTGTTGAATGACCCTTTCACAGGGGTCACCCAAAACCATAGGAAAATACCAATATTTATATTACAATTCATAACGGTAGCAAAATTACAGCCATGAAGTAACAAACAAATAATTTTATGGTCAGGGGGACACAACATCATAAGAAACTATATTAGAGTGTCACGGAATTAGGAAATTTGAGAACCACTGTGCTTGTTGATATAGATTTGTTTTAAAATTCATATGTAAAGAATTAATTTATCTGTTATACTAATATCTAACAGCATATATATTAAATATATGTATAAAATGTCTTATAATTTCAATTCCAGTACTTAGAAAGATAAGCTAGAAGAATCAGCATGAATTAGAAGCCAACAGAAAGGGAACCTTTCTCCATAAGTAAACAAACACACATTATAAACACATGATAAAAATAAAAACACATAGAAGGAATATAAAAGGCAAAGGGATTCATGATAATAACATTTGCTTTAAATGCACTGCAAATAAACCCCTTCAATAACATATTTGCTGATACACCTATATTAAATAGCATCATACATCCAAAGACTTATTAGTATGAATTAGATACCTTAAAGTTTTATTTTATGTCATAATGAAATTTAAAATTAAAAAATTTTTCTATCTTAAACAAAACTTGGTAGACAGAAGTCTATGTGTTTTTTGATTTGTGTTTTTGTTGTGTTTTGTGTTAATTTGTTTCTTATCTTTTTATCTGCTACATTAATTTCCTGTGTTCATCTTTGTTTTGTGGTACTGAATCAAGAGCAAATCCAAGGATATAGACATTTAAAGTTTTCATCCTGCCATTGATCTACACCTGCAGCCTCTAAGTCAATACTTTGAAAGTAAGTGTTAATAATTTTATTTCACTTCTGATCCTGAGAAGAAAATGAGTAAGGATAAGAAATGCTTGTTTTTTTTTTAAATTTCCTCTTATATTATCTGTTATGATATCCATTTGGTTATTTGTCCATAGACCATCCACAGCTGCCAAAAATCCTCAAACAATGATACACACACACACGAGAGAGAGAGAGAGAGAGAGAGAGAGAGAGAGAGAGAGAGAGAGAAACAGGCAGAATGAGATAGAGTAGCTGTCAGAGAAAAAAAAGAGGGAGAGAAAACAAGGAGGGTTACAGCACTGTTTATTAAAAAATGATTTCTTTGTTTCACAGTTACTGAGATACAGAAAAATAAGAAGAGCTACCACACAATTATTAATCTAACTTGACATATGGACATATGCTCCCCCGGAGACACTTAAATTAACCCTAGTTAATCAAGAGGATTAAGAAAGCTAAAGTAATACATGGCTCATTACTCTTTTGCAGACAACAGTTTTTTGTAAAAATAAGTGTAGCTTGTATGAGTCAAATGTTTTTTTCAAAGTTTTGTAGTTTTAAAAATGTCTGATTTAACATTTTGGAAATGTCATTCATATAAGCTAAGAAGCAACATTATTGTTTATTCCCAAGCTAATCAAAAACCTTTTTTATAAAAAGTAAAACTCTTTTATATTTAACATTTAAAATTATCTGAACTTTTCATCTCTTCTGGAGTCAGCTTTAAAAACAGCATCTCCTGATGGATTATAACATAAATATTTAAGTGACAGGTAGATGCATAGTTTTTAACTGAAGTTTGAATGTCAAACATTAGTATTTTAGGCAGACATATTTTCTCTACTTTTTACCACAATAACTAAAGAAGACAAACTGTAATTTCTATATCAGCTCATAAATGTTTATTTTCTCTAGAATCAGGATCTTTTGTTAACCTACCTACAAATGTCCTAAATATGACTAAGGAAGGCTGTAAGTAGGATGGACTTCAATCCTTGTTCCCTCCACCTACAAGTCCTACCAATCACAAGCGCAGAACAGTTAGTCTATGGAAATACCTAAACAAAGCTCAGAACCATTAGTTTGTAGAAATTCCTAAACATGGTATCCCCAGATAGACTTTAAAAATCTTCCCAGTATTCTGTCATCCCTAATATCCTGAATAGTGTCGATATGGCCATAGGGACTTGCCAGGGCATCACTGTAATTAAAGTGAGATATGTCAGACATTGAGGCTGAAGTGAAACATTCCGTCTCAGTCTTCTCATAGTGGTCCTGATTGAAATAACAAAAACAAGAAAACTCAAACCTATGCCTACATTATGTGAAAATCACACGAAGTCAACTATCTGATCCCTCTAAAATGAACTGAAGAGGTTTGAGAAAACCACCTTGCTTTACGAGATTGGCTAGTACCTCAGTAGATCAGGTTTAGTTTCTGTTGAATGGTCAAACATTCATTTACAGGAATAGCTCGGTGAACTTGTGATAAGGAACCAAGGCACCACTTTTTTACGGGGCAACATAATCACTGTATTTGAAGTTCTACAATAGTCACTGGTGCAAACAAAAACAGGTTATACCAGTTTTTGTATCCACTTGTTTTTGTCAGGACCAGCTCTATACTGAATACTGTATAATAGGCTTTGAGAAGTTATAAAGATGTAGACACAGAGACCTAAGTAGGTATTGCTTTCAAGGAGAGCCAGAGAGTGGGGGAGAGGGAAGGATGGTTAGAGAGTCCTGGTATTTCTCAAAGGACTTCAACTGATTATGCTGTTCAGTGCTGGGCAGTTCGTGTGGGTAAGCAAACTAGCCGAGTCGGATACAAAGGGAGTAAACACATAACAACATTACAAAACAGAGTGGCAGGGGAGGGAAACAATCCAGGAATAGACCTCACTTACTAGCCAAACCAAATTATTGACATGGGGGAAAATGCACAGATGCATCTTGTTTCAGTGGAAGTGGTAATTAAGTCTGCAACACACATTACTGTGTGCTTCTCTAAAACTCTGACATACAAGACCCAGACGCATCAAACTGTTTTTAAATAGCATAGTGACATGGCAGACGAGACTCAAGAGTCAGAAGAACATTGAAGACTATTTAAAGGACAGCAACCACATGCAACTAGCAAACTGGGACAATGAACAATGTCTTGCCCGCAATAAAAGATTATGAGGCTTGCAAAAAAAGCAAGGAACTGTACTTCATAATGAGGGGAAAAAAATCAATCAACTGACACCAAGTCAGGATGGGAAAAAAATCAGACAATTCGAAAATCGATAACTTTTCATGCATAAATCAGAAAGCTGAGGTCATAGGACAAACCACCACCTAAATCTAGAGAGAGAGTTGCATCTGCACATATACTATCATAATATATATGGGGGGGGGTTATACAGAATATGAATACAAAACAAGGTAACTAAAACTGTCAGATCAAATTTGAAGTATAAAGATATGAAATAATTAAGTCTTTTGCTTGTACTTTATACATAAAAACACCATCATGCTATTTCTCATTAACTTTTAATAAATTAATGCAAGGTATCACAATACACCAGGTTCTTTGTATTCTGAAGAATATGATAAACCTGTATGACTTGACTTTAATAAATATGTGTATATTTTTGATATTTTGTTAATACCTTTGGGGACTACAAAAATAAGAACAAAGACTGAAAATTTAAAAAGATACAGGAGATATTTTTCTCCAAATATGATTTTTAATAACTGTACTTTTATATTTAATCAAAAAGGAGGTGTGGATAGACAGAATTAATCAGTCTGATAGTTAACATAGATGTTATGCTGTGTTCTTAAGAATTCACATATATGTGTTCTTAGTCAACTGCACATTGAGTAAATTTGGATTAATATATTTTCACATAATTCATAAGTGAAATATGAGAGGTTCCTTAGGTTCAAGACCCCTGATTGGCTGACATTTGTCCAGGGGTGTTCTGGTGAGTGTGTGATGGCAGATGGTCCTATCTAGAGCGGTTGGAACGTTAGGCATTTCCTTTGAATGCTCTGTTCCTGGGTTGTGCTCAGGTAATTTCAGCTTGTGGTTCTTCCTGCAACCAGGTATTGCTTCAAGGTAAATTACAGAGACTCAGGCCTCCATTAAACTTACAAATGGGTGAGTCCTACTCTGGAAGGTGATAATGGTTGGAAGTAATGAACTTCCTTTGGGTGATCTGTTCATATTTTGTTTATCATGTCTGGATCTTGCTTGAAATTGCACGAAATTTACTTGTTAAAAAACTCATTGCAGTCAGAACCCCCCCAACAACTGCCTAGTTCTACCTGAAAGTTGCCATTGCTAGTGAACATCGCACTTACCAATTAGTGCTGCTGTATTCAAATCTGCCCAAGCATCTCCTTTCAGCCCTCACCACCTGCCATCCTTGTTCTCCCTGCAGTAGATAAAAGTCTGAGGAGAGAATGGGAGGGGAAGAATTGCTAATTGAGACTTCCTTTCTTCTCTCATCTCCTTCCACCAATGCTCTGTTGACTAAACCACACTTACTTTATATTTTTAAAATATGTGTAACGGAGAAAACTGTGTTTTTAAGAATATGCCAGGACCTAGGGAGGTAGCTCAAGGAATCCAAACTATAAAAATTTTAACTACCCAAACCTTACAATAGTAGTTTGATCCTCTATCCCTGTGGAAAAGCAACAACTTGGGGTGATGGAGAGCAAGGGAAGGAAAGAGAGAGGGAGAGCTGGATGTGGCAAGATGTATAAGACTCTCAGCACTTCCATGGCAAGATAGGAGGGAGAGATATGGAGAATTACCAGAAAGCTCGCAGGCCAGGAGAAACAAAAGCAACTCTGCCTCAATGAATTAGGAAATGAGAACTGAGCCCCATTAGTTAGTTGTTCTCAGACCTCCACATGGGTGCCTGTATTCACACACATATACTTACATACAATAGATAGATAGATAGATAGATAGATAGATAGATAGATAGAGTAAAAAATATCATGTATGTCTGTCCATATAGGTATATACCTGTAGTAAAAAGGAGCGGCAGGGCTGTGTCCCCAGCACCCCAGCCGCCTGGCTAGCTTATGCCCCGAAATAACAACACACAAATTGTATTCTTTTAAACACTGCCTGGCCCATTAGTTTCAGCCTCTTAACCCATTTCTAATAATCTATGTAGCACCACGAGGTGCGCTTACCAGGAAAGATTCAGCATGTCTGACCTGGTGGCTGGCTGCATCACTGTCTGCCTCAGAGAGCAGAGCTATCGCGTCTGCCCAGGAGAGGGGAGCATGGCGTCTCTCTGAGGCATCTGCCCCAGAGAGGAGAGCTGTCAAATCTGAGCTCACTTCCTCTTCCTCCCAGCATTCTGTTCTGTTTACTCCACCCATCTATGTTCTAACCTATGAGGGCCAGCCAAGCAGTTTCTTTATTTTTTTAATCAATGACCTTCCTCCATCATATACCCATGGTCAGTGTTCATGAGTGTGTACTTGTATGTATGTACTTGTATGTGTGTGTGCATGAGTGTGTGTGCATGGTATACATACATGTGGGCTCATGCATATCAACCTTGTGTATGGAAGACAGATAACATCAAATGTCCCTTTCTATCACTCTGCACATCATTTTCTGTCACTGAAATTCAATCTAGGACCATAATCAGCAACCCTTGCAGCCCTCAGGCCTCAATAGACCACATTACTCAAGTTACAGGTACACGTACAGCCACACCCAGTTTTTACTTGGGTGCGAGGACTCAAACTCAGGTTCTTATTCCTATGCAGTAGGCACAATACTCACTGAGTCATCTCTTCAGCCCTAAATTCGTTGTTTGATTGCTTTTTTTTTTTAATGTGCAGTACACGAGATTGAGCCTACAGTCTCAGACTTGTTGGGTAAGTGCTCTACAAACAAACTATACCTCTAATCTGTTGCCCATTCAAATCCCTGAGGCAATATTTGTAATAGAGATTGAGTGAGGATGAGAAATATGCTCAGACATACTATTAAATAGGGGGGAATTTTAGGACCACAGTTGCTTTCCAGACAATATTAAGATAAAACTTAGAAAGGAATGCATAGATTTAGTAATAAATAAATGATATAGACATTGAATTGTCAATCAATTCAGACATTTTAGAGATATGAAACTATAAAATTGAGCCTTACCGTATCTCAGGTTGTGCTGGGATTGTGGAAGTTTTTCACTCATAACTTCTTTCAAAATTGCAGAAATCAAAGGTTAAATTAAAAGGAAACACTTCAAAAATTAATTTACTTTATAGTATGAAAATCCAATAGTGATAATTTATTTGTGTTTTAACAAATAAAGCTTGCCTGAAGGTCAAAGTGCAGAACTAAATCACTAGAGGCCAGGCAGTGGTGGCACATACCTTTAATTCCAGGGCTCAGGAGAAAGATGGTTTTCTATTAGTTTTAGGTCACCTAGGCCATACTTAATAGACCTTGTCTAAAAGAGAAACAGGGCTCACACAAAGGTGATCCCAACATTTAGGATAAGTCAAATGCTTTTAATCCCAGCACTAGTGAGGTAGAGACAGAAGTGATATGGTTGGGCAAAGATAGGAATATAAGGCAGGAGGAGACAGGAGCTCACTGCAGTCTGAGGGAGTCAGTCTGAGGGTGCAGGCTGAGGACAGGATCTGCCCTTTGATCTGAGAATTAGTAGAGGTAAGAACTCTCTAGTGACTGGCCACTCTGCTTCTCTCTGATCCTTCAACTTTTACCCCTTGATATCTGACTCCAAGTTTTTACTATTAAGACCAATTAGAATTTGTGCTACAAAATCTGAATGACCGTTGTTAAGATTAAGACGCATCTAAATCAGGCTGCCATGTGAAGTCCTAGATCAGCGGTGCTTATGACTTGCTTAGTAGCATAAGGAAGTGGCTGTACAATAGAGATATTTGACACTGAAATATTGCACTCAAGGTATTCTAAAGCAAGTCTATTTTATTATCAAAGATGAGTCATATACTGCCTTATACAAAGTTAAAAATTATTTAAGCTTGCTTATGACACCCAGGTTAAGGTGGTCAGTTTCGGAACAATTACATTGAATATATTTTCACCAAACATTTGAAAAGGAGACATGTTTGAAATGAAAATATGAGCAATATGCAGTCTTCCTTTTCCTAGTTTATTCCATAACTGACAGGTTCGCTTACTTGAGTAGCTGTTGCTCAGGTATTACTCAGAAAGCAATACCATTTGTCTCCAGAAGCACCTCTTCAACATTCTGACCAGAGATGACTCTCTAAAACAGTATCACGTGATACATTTTGCGATAGCAAAGAATGGATGGCTTTGATTTCTATGTGTTTATTCCCAGCAGAGTCTATGGGACTGTCAAGGGACTGTCTAAAACCTTATCACTACAGTAACTAAATTCTCCCTGGATTTCATAAAGAACACCCTTTACTCTCATCCCTTTTTCTTAAGCAGAAAATAAAACAGAATGTGTGGGAAATAAGATGTGTTGTCAGTTACAATCTAAGATAAACATAAGAAGATTTAGGAAATTTTACTTCCGTCCTTTTTCTGTTTAATGAAAGTCAATGCCATAAAGCATTTTGTTGCTTCTATTAGATTCAGTATTTAGCTGACCATTTGCAAAAGAAGATATTTATTCATTCCATTGTCATTTTGTGAACTAGAAAGGTCCTATACTTTTTAACATTGACTGGAGAGATGAAGGCTCAGTGGGTAAGAGCATTTGTTCTATAGAAGTGAAGAAATGAGAATTTAAATTCACATCCCCAGCACCCACCGACAAAAATAGGGATAGATGCATGTGCCTAAATACTCTACAGAAGCAGAGACAGGAAAACCCTCTCAGCTCACTGGACAGCCAGCATCGCCAAAATAAGGATCTTCAATTTGGTCAAATAACCTGTCTCAAACCAAAAAGGCAAAGAGGAGGACGCCCCCCCCCCATGCCTAATCATAGATGGGCATTCATGTGCATGCATGTGGGTGCATGTATGCTCCCATGTTAGTAAAATAATTTTTTAAAAGTTGTACAGGGCATGATGCACATATCTTTAATTTCAGAATTCAGGAGACAGAGGCAAAGAGATCCCTGTGGGTTTGAGGCCAGCCTGGCCTACAGGGTGAGTTCTAAGACAGGCAAGGCTGTTACACAGAGAAGGCGTGTCTCAAAACCTCATCCCGCCAAAAAGAAAAATAAAAGAGAAAAAAAAAGGAAAATGATGTAGATAGAAAATAAATAAAACAATGAAAATAAACTACATAGTATATCTTAAAAGGCAATATGTATTATGGAAAGAATTTTAAAAACATGATATGAAAATTTTGGATTCTAATTTTATATAATGTGATCAAGGAGGATCCAATAAGAAGCAACGTTAAGACCAGCAGTATTTGGCTTTATCCTAGGTCTCCAGCTATCCAGTTTTTGGTTCTTGGTTACCCAAGCAGTGTGAGGCATGGGTTCCTTCTCATGAAGCAGGTCTGAAGTCAAATGAGACATTGGTTATCTAGTCCCATAGATATGTACCACCATTGTCCTAGCATATTTTGTAGGCAGAACAGATTGTAGGTCAAAGGTTTTGTGGCTGGGTTGGTTTCCATATTTCTCTCTCAGTAGCCTGCAGAGTAACTTCCCATGCCAAAAAGACTAGAATATATGGGTAAGGGCTCTCTAAAAGCAACAGCTAAACTTGTCCAGGTTCAACCACTTGTGTGGGTGTGATCATCAGCAATGGGGCCCTGTTGTCAACTTTCAGAGAGCATCCCACTGTCTTGGCAACTGCCTGGGTTGTTTGTAGATTTCCATGGGAACCCTTGAAAAAAATTCAACTAATGCAACCCAGTCTTGGGACTGAAAGCCTCATTTGGTGATAAGAGATGGCCAGGTGAGATGTAATATCCCCCAGTACTAGGAATACTCATTAGGATCTGCTTCATACATTCCAGGAAGTTTCCACTGCACTACACTTCTATACTACCCCCAAATGCCACCCAATGCCAACCATTTCTCCCCTTATTCTCTCCTTCCATCCCATCACCTTATCTTCCTTCCTAACCCCATTGACCCCATAAAAAATATTTAATTTTCCCCTCCCAAGGAGATCCATCTAGACCCCTTCTCTTTGCCTAACCTCTCTGTTTTTAAAGAATGTAGCTTGACTATCATTTATTTAATGGATTATCTACTTATAAGAAAATACAGAGCTTATTTCTCTTTCTGGGTCTGGGTTACCTCATTTTTTTCTAGTTCCTCCTATTTGCGTGTAGGTTTCATGGTGCCCCTTTTTAAAAAGCTGAATAATACTCCATTGTGTAAATGTATATTACCTGTTCCTTATCCATTCTTCAGTTGAGGAACATTGAGTTTGCTTCCAGTTTCTGGGTATTATGAATAAAGCTGCAATGAATATGTTTGAGAAAGTGTCCTTGTGGTAGGATAGAGTGTCCTTTGGGTATATGCCCCAAAGTGGTATAGCTGGATCTGGTGATAGACCAATTCCCAACTTTCTGAGGAACTGCTACATTAATTTCCATTGTGAATTACAAGTTTACACTCCCACCTGCAGTGGGGGAATGTTCCCCCTTTCCCACACCTTCTCTATCATGAGTTGTATGGGAAGTCCTTCTGTATATGTATTGCTTTTATTGGTTAATTAATAAAAAACCTGTTTGGCCTTTGGCTTAGCAGAATAAAGCTAGGTGGGGAAAAATTAAACTGAATTTTGGGAGAAAGAAGGCAGAGTCAGTGAGACACCATGTAGCTGACGCTGGGGAACAGACATGCTGGAACCTTGCTGGTAAGCCAAAGCCATGTGGTGTTATACAGATTAATAAAAATGTGTGAAATTAATATATAAGAGCTATCCAATAAAAAGCTAGAGCTAATAGGCCGAACAATAATTTAACTAATATAGTTTCTATGTGATTATTTCAGGAGTCTGGGAGGCCAGGAAAAAACAGCCTCATACAAGAGCGGCCATTAATGTTTTTGATCTTAATCATTCTGACATACCTAAAATGGAATCTCATTTTCCTGGTAACTAAAGATGTTAAACATTTATTTAAGTGTTTGTTAAGAATTGAATCTATTGGGAGCTCACCAAGGCTAGCTGGACTGTGACTGAAAAAGCATGGGATAAAACCGGACTCTCTGAACATGGCGAACAATGAGGGCTGATGAGAACCCAAGGACAATGGCACAGGGTTTTGATCCTACTTCATGTTTTGGCTTTGTGGGAGCTTAGCCAGTTTGGATGTTTACCTTCCTAGACATGGACGGAGTGGGGAGGACCTTGGACTTTCCACAGGGCAGGGAATCCTGACTGCTCTTTGGACTGGAGAGGGAGGGGGAGAGGAGTAGGGGAAGGAGGAGAAGGGTGGGAGGAGAGGGAGGGAAATGGGAGGCTGGGAGGAGGCAGAAACTTTTTTTTTCCTTTTCTCAATAAAAAAAAAAAAAAACATCTTTGCCAGGCCAATGTGAAGGAGTCTTGCCTTACATTATTTTCTATAAGGTTATAGTCTCTGATTTTTCATTTAGACATCTTTTTAATTTTGAGTTTATTTTGTGTACAGAGAAAAATAAAGGTCCAATTTTGGTTTTTGTCAGTGGAAAAAAAAAGAATTGAATTTCACTCCATTGAATTTGCTGTTTGGATCTATACTCCATTTTAATTAGATTATTTGATTTAAGAATATCTAATTTCTCAAGTTCTTTGATGTTTTGGATATTAGTTCTCTGGAGGATGTGGAGTCAGTTAAAATAAGCGCTGCCTATTCTGTATGCTGCCACTTTGTCCAATTGATGGTGTCCTTTGCTTTTACAGAAATTTTTCAGTTTCATTAGTTCCTTTCTACCTATCGTTGAGCTTATTGCCCCGGCTATCAATGTTCTATTCAGAAAGCCATCTCCTGTGTCAATGTGTCTAAAAACAGTATCAACGAAACAACTCCTAGACTCCTGATGATATTCTGCTATACTCATACATCAGTACCTTATCCAGTCATCAGAGAGGCTTTCTCCAGAAGTAGATGGGGAAAGATGCCGAGATCCACAGCCAGACATTAGAAGGAGAGAATCTAAATGGAGGTGTCTATCATATCCCTCCTCTCAGAGCTCAGGGAACCATACAGAAGAGGAGACAAAGACTGTAAGAGCCAGAGGGGTGGGGGACACTAGGAGAAAAAGGCTCTGAAATCAATTATGTAAACTGCATATGAGCTCACCGAGACTGAAGCAGTAAGCACAGGACCTACAGGGGTCTGCACCAGGTACTCTGCATATATATTATAATTATCAGCTTAGTATTTTTTAGGAGATTTCTAAATGTGAGAATAAGTGGGTCTCCTACTCTGGTACCTGCTCTTGAAACTCCTTTCCTCCTTTTGGGTTGCCATGTCCACCTTTTCTAAGGTAGGTTTTGTGTAATCTTATATTTTAGTTTGTTATGCTTGGTTGTTATCTCTTAGAAGTCTGTTCTTTTCTAATGAGAGACAGAAAGGAAGTGGGTCTGGAATGTAAGGGAGATGGGGAGTAACTGGGAGGACTAAAGGAAACACTATAATCAGGATATATTGTATGAGAAAAGAATCTATTTTCAGTTAAAGGGAAAGAAAGAAAAAAAGGAAGCAATATTAAGTAAATCTTAAAAAGAGTTTGGATAATAATTCACAAAGATGCCTGAAGAAAGCTGGTCCAGAAGTCCAGATTTAGGTATGAAAGAATTATGTCAGAGGAAGATGAAAAATACCCATAACCCAGGAATAATGAACAAGAACACAAACAAGAAAAATGGATGGTGCTAGAGATGTGAATATAGCCTGGGGCCCAATGAAATGGCAATAGGGAATAGACTGGCCCTCGGAAACAGGGAGCCAGGGATGGAGACTGATGAGAGCTACCTTAAATGCAAGTTGCTTTGTTTATAATTAGATGCGGAAGCAGTAACTAACAGAAGGTGACTGCTATAGCCAAGGAATTAAGAAAATGGTAGCTCAACCAAGAAAGTAATATTGCTCTGTTAGAGGTGATGAGATGAGTTATAAGTGAAGATTTGGTGGTGTAGGGCAAATAGAACTCCCTGCCATACAGTTGGGGGACAATTGAGGCATAAAATGAAGGGGAAAATCTAAGAATATAAATCTGATAAGTCTCTCTTCCTCTGTCCATCAACCATAATTTCAAGTAAGGCAAAAAAGGAGAACAATGAGCAAAGAGAAAGAGATGGAGAGAAAGAAAAATTAAATTTGTTTTATTTTTTTAATTGTTTGTTTGTTCATCCGTCCATGTGTTTGCTTACTTTATTTATTTATTTATTTACAGTGGAAGACTTAATTCAGTACAGAATGATCAAAATTGTGGGGTATCCTTGGGAAAAGAGTAAGATATCACAATGACTTTCCCTTCTGAGAGGGAGCTTTCTGGTAAGACCTGAAACCGCAGTTTCAAGTGCCCGCTTACCAGGAGTCATTTTCCCAAGGTCAGGCATTTTTTAGGTAAGCAAGGGTCTCCATCCATTCCCTCTGAGGAACTCTCAGGTCCTGACATTAACATCTGACTGGCACCTATTGTCAAGGCCAATGGTACACTCCTCAGCCCCTCCCTGACCTGACCTGAGAAGCCACACCCCACCTCAGTTCACAGGCCCCTCTTTATCTATCTATCAATCTATCTATCTATCTATCTATCTATCTATCTATCTATACAGCATAAAATATGGATTCTCTTCTCAATGAAATGCTGTTGGCAGCCATTCGATGAATTTATTCTCATCTCAGATCAGATCCTGTCCAGCAGGGATGTCTTCTTTCCATGTTTCTTCTTCTTTTGTTTGTTGCAGTCAGTCCAGATGTGCCAAAGTGAAATTTTGTTAAATATATTTCTTACTAGAATGTGGTTGGTATAAGAAAAAAGTTAATAAAAATGCAAATTCTTCCATGCTATATAAGCCAATTTTTCTTACAAACTTTGTATTTGTAAGATTAAATTTCCCCTATTTATTAAAATGTTAATAAAGAGTAAGGAGATTACATCAAAATCCTGACATAGTGTTTATCTCACTCTATATTATACAAATAAACTGAGTTTGTTTAAGAAATAAAACGGAAAAGTATATAGAGTATCCCCATCAATAATCCAAACCAGCTCAGAAATTCTTAGACATAGTTCATGTTTTCATAAACCACTATCTGCCATCATTGATTTATACTATTTACATATTTTCTTCCTATAAAATACAGCTGCCTCTGGTTCATCTGAAAGATATGTTTTGCTCCCTGAGACCAAGGCAATGCAAAGCAATCTTATATCAATATATTTCTATTGTGAACTGAGCCTCTGTTATGATTTTTTCTAAGTCAACGTCAAAGGGACACATAATTCACCAATCGGGAAGAGACAAAGGAACACAGACACCATCAATGAGGAAGAGACAGAATAAGCACAACAATAAAACTCCCTCAAACTCATTCACAATTGAGTCTTCCAGGTAACTCGGATCTACACTTGAAATACTATTACAGTTCTACCAACAATCTGACATGGGAGCAATACTTCCCTTTACTGTGTCAGAGGATTTTTCATTATTTACAAGTTATCAAACAAGGTAATGTGTCATAAGGCATTTTCATACACACTTCCATGTGCTTTGTTGTGAAGTATTCTCCATACTTTTCCTAGCTGTAACTCCCTTCTTCCTCCTTCTCCTCCTGACCTGTCTTTTTATCTGCTCTCAACCACATGTGCTCCATTGTCTTCCATTTCTGCTTCATTTCCTAGTTTCAGTACATACACACATGTAACATACACTACTATTTATATAAATGTTATTTATAGATTTTTAAAATATTATTGTCTTTCTGGATCTGGCTTATTCCATTTAACATAATGATTTCCAGATCCATCTATTTTCATGCAATTATTATGAGGCCACCTTTCTTTTTGGGTGAATATAATCCATTCTATTCATCATGTTTTCTCTATTGATTCATCTTCCAATGGACTACTTAACTGAATTCATTGCCTAAATATTGAGAATGGTACAGTAATAAAAGAGTTGGATACACGAAACATTCCTCACAATACATCATTAGGAGAACTAAACTAATTCTCATGAAATTTGTGTTAACAAATATTTTAAATTGTACATTCATATACATATATACACCATATAAACATAAGATTTCCAGAAGCAATGTCATAAGTTTTTAAACAATATTACTAAGTCTTAAAATTTTAAAGAAAATTAACAAGAGGTCCAAGAATTTATCACTGAAGTTAACTGATGACAGACATGTACTAGGAATACTAAAGGACTTTGATCCTTTCTGGATCTTGTGATTGATGAGTGTGTGAAGATGGCAACTAGCGACCATCAGAATATTGTCAGAATGGTGGTCACACAAGGAAATGGAGTCATCATTTACGAAGCCTTGCAAAGAGTCTAAACAATGGCTCTTTAGCACAGGAGTCTGCATCACTCCCCAAAGGCCTGTTTGGCTCTGGGGCCGAATTGGGTCATGTGCATTTTCCTATGAAACATTTTGCTAAATAAACCTTAGTGGTACAAAAATAAAACAACTTCGACCTAACAAAAGGTAGCTATAAAACTTATAGTGCAATTATGTATATAAACATATAAATATCTATATTTGTGTGTACTTTTAATTTTCTATTCAACATTACAATAAAAATAATTTTCAGTATAATGACAAATAAGAGTTTTAAAACAAAAAAATCAAAAGGACAGAAAGGAATGTCTTCATTTATTTCTCACATAATATATTTAGGAAGCCAAAAAATTTACAAAAGGTTATTGGAGCCAGTAAGATATTTGTCTAGCATACTGATATACAATGAAAATATCTAGGCAGGGCTGTCTTTCTTTCGCACGACCCAGCCCCCCCAGCACCCCTCCCCAACCCTGCCCTGCTGTATGCTAGGACCAGTGCTCAAGTACAGTTTCAAGCTCCTAAACTAAGGCGACCCACCCAGAGCGGTGAGTGCCTGCCTACCGGGCAGGCCTCAGGGTCCCCTGTAAGGGAGCCAGGCACCTTCAGCACCGGCGCCAGGCTTCCTGCGCATTCCTGGATACCAACCCCCCCCCCTTGCTCCATTCATCCTGTTGGCCCTGGATCATTGGGCTACCTGCTGCCCTGTTTAGTTGCTGAGGAATCCCATTGGGACGGGAACGGTTCATGCTTCTACACTGAAGAGATATACCCAGAGAGTCAATCACAGCAAAGACTGGAACAAGAGACCAGGCCTCTCCTGGCTCCATTTGAAGGAAGAGATGGGAAGGCGCCAATACAAGAATTCCTCCAACAACCTCAAAGGCAACATGACACCACCAGAAACCAGGGATCCCGTAATAAGAAGAATTGTACACCCTACTCCTGAAGAAATAGAAGAAATCGACTCAAAAGTGAACTATATGAAAATAATAGAGGACCTTAAACAGGAGGTGAAAAACTGCCATAAACAATTAGAGATTACAAACAAAAAAGGTAGAGGAAATGAATAAATCGCTCAAAGACACGCAAGAAAACCAAGAGAAACAAGAAAAAGCAATCAAACAGGTTAGGGAAGCGGTTCAAGACAAGAAGAATGAAATGGAAGCAATGAAGAAAGCACAAACCGAGGGAAGAATGGAGATGGAAAATCTGGGTAAACGAACAGGAACGACAGAGACAAGTACTAACAACAGTTTACAAGAGATAGAAGAGAGAATATCAGACACTGAAGATACCATAGAGAAAATAAACACACTGATCAAAGAAAACAGCAAAACCAACAAAATCTCATCACAAAACATTCAGGAAATTTGGGACACAATAAAAAGACCAAACCTAAGAATAATTGGAGTAGAAGAAGGAGAAGAAGTGCAGCTCAACGGTACAGAAAATATACTTAATAAAATTATAGAAGAAAACTTTCCCAACCTGAAGAAAGAGGTACCTATGAAGGTTCAAGAAGCGTACAGAACACCAAATAGGCTGGTTCAAAAAAAAACATCCCCTCGCCATATAATAATCAAAACACAAAATATACAGAATAAAGAAAGAATATTAAGAGCCGCAAAGGAAAAAGGCCAAGTTACTTATAAAGGTAAACCTATCAGACTTACACCTGACTTCTCTATGGAAACCATGAAAGCCAGAAGGTCCTGGATAGATGTACTGCAAAAACTAAGAGATCATGGATGCAAGCCCAGACTACTATATCCAGCCAAGCTTTCGTTCACTATAAATGGAGAAAACAAAATTTTCCAGGATAAAAACAAATTTAAACAATACGTAGCCACAAATTCAGCCTTACAGAAAATTATAGAAGGAAAATCACTAACCAAGGAGTCCAACAATGCCCACAATAACTCAGTCATCTAGAGACCTTTCACCAGCGCAACTCAAAGAAGGGAAACACACAAACCCTACTACTAAAAAAGTGACCGGAGTTAACAACCACTGGTCTTTAATATCACTTAATGTCAATGGGCTCAACTCACCTATAAAAAGGCACAGGCTAAGGGATTGGATACGAAAACAGGATCCAACATTCTGCTGTCTACAAGAAACACACCTCAACCAGAAAGACAGGCACCTACTCAGAGTAAAGGTCTGGGAAAAGGCTTATCAAGCAAATGGACCTAAGAAACAAGCAGGTGTGGCCATACTAATTTCTAACAAAGTTGACTTCAAACTTAAATCAATCAGAAGAGATGGAAAGGGACATTTTATACTCATAACAGGAACAATTCATCAGGATGAAGTCTCAATCCTGAATATCTACGCCCCTAATATAAAAGCGCCCACGTATGTAAAAGAAACATTACTAAAACTCAAGGCAGCCATCAAACCACACACACTAATAGTAGGAGACTTCAACACTCCTCTCTCACCAATGGACAGGTCAATCAGACAGAAACCTAACAGAGAAATTGGAGAATTAATGGAGGTAATGAAGCAAATGGACTTAACAGACATCTATAGATTATTCCACCCGAAGAGGAATGAATATACCTTCTTCTCTGCAGCTCATGGAACCTTCTTGAAAATTGACCACATACTCAGTAACAAAGCAAACTTCCAGAGTTACAAAAAAATATTAGTAACCACCTGTGTCTTATCAGATCACCATGGATTAAAGTTAGAATTCAACAACAATGCTACCCCCAGAAAGCCTACAAACTCATGGAAACTGAACAGTCAACTACTGAACCATACCTGGATTAAGGAAGAAATAAAGAAAGAAATTAAAGTCTTCCTTGAATTCAATGAAAATAAAGAAACAACATACTCGAACTTATGGGACACTATGAAAGCAGTCCTAAGAGGAAAGTTCATAGCACTAAGTGCCCACTTAAAGAAAACAGAAAAAGCTCATATTGAAGACTTAACAGCCCACCTGAAAGCTCTAGAAAAAAAAAGAAGCAGACTCACCTAGGAGGAGTAGAAGATTGGAAATAATCAAACTGAGGGCTGAAATCAACAAAATAGAAACACAGAAAACAATCCAAAGAATCGATGAAACAAAAAGCTGGTCCTGGAGAAAATCAACAAGATTGATAAACCCCTATCCAAACTAATCAAACGGCAGAGAGAGAATACGCAAATTAATAAGATCAGAAATGAAAAGGGGGACATAACCACAGACACAGAGGAAATTCAGAGAATCATCAGATCTTAATACAAAAGCCTGTATAACACGAAACTGGAAAATGTAAAAGAAATGGACACTTTTTTAGATAAATACCATATACCAAAGTTACACCAGGACCAGGTGAACAATCTAAACAGACCTGTCAGTCGCGAAGAATTAGAAGCTGTTATCAAAAACCTCCCTACCAAAAAAAGCCCAGGACCAGATGGTTTCAATGCGGAATTCTACCAGAACTTCCAAGAAGAGCTAATACCTATACTCCATAATGTATTCCACAATATAGAAACAGAAGGGTCATTACCTAATTCCTTTTATGAAGCTACCGTTACTCTGATACCAAAACCACACAAAGACTCAACCAGGAAAGAGAATTACAGGCCAATCTCACTCATGAACATCGACGCAAAAATCCTCAACAAAATACTGGCAAACCGAATCCAAGAACACATCCGAAATATTATCCATTATGATCAAGTAGGCTTCATTCCTGAGATGCAGGGCTGGTTCAACATACGAAAATCTATCAATGTAATCCAGCATATAAATAAACTGAAAGAAAATAACCATATGATCATCTCATTAGATGCTGAAAAGGCATTCGACAAAATTCAACATCCATTTATGTTAAAAGTCTTGGAGAGATAAGGGATACAAGGGTTATACCTAAATATAATAAAAGCTATATACAGCAAGCCGACAGCTAACATCAAATTAAACGGAGAGAAACTCAAAGCCATCCCGCTTAACTCAGGAACACGACAAGGCTGTCCACTCTCGCCATACCTTTTCAATATAGTACTTGAAGTTCTAGCAATAGCAATAAGAAAACATAATGGGATCAAGGGGATTCGAATTGGAAAGGAAGAAGTTAAACTTTCGTTATTCACAGATGATATGATAGTGTACTTAAGCGACCCCCAAAACACCACCAAAGAACTTTTACAGCTGATAAACAGCTTTAGTAATGTGGCAGGATACAAGATCAACTCCAAAAAATCAGTCGCCCTCTTATACACAAAGGATAGGGACGCAGAGAGGGAAATCAGAGAAGCTTCACCATTCACGATAGCCACAAACAGCATAAAATATCTTGGGGTAAATCTAACCAAGGAAGTGAAAGATCTATTTGACAAGAACTTTAAGGCATTGAAGAAAGAAATTGAAGAGGATACCAAAAAATGGATGGATCTACCTTGCTCTTGGATTGGGAGGATCAACATAGTAAAAATGGCAATTCTACCTAAGGCAATTTATAGATTCAATGCAATCCCCATCAAGATCCCATCAAAATTCTTCACAGATCTGGAGAGGACAATAATCAACTTTATATGGAAAAACAAAAAACCCAGGATAGCCAAAACAATCCTATACAATAAAGGATCTTCTGGAGGCATTACCATCCCTGACTTCAAACTCTATTACAGAGCTACAGTAATGAAAATAGTGTGGTACTGGCATAAAAACAGAGAAGTTGACCAATGGAATCGTATAGAAGACCCGGATTTTAACCCACAAACCTATGAACACCTCATTTTTGATAAAGGAGCTAAAAGTATACAATGGAAGAAAGAAAGCATCTTCAACAAATAGTGCTGGCACAACTGGATGTCAACCTGTAGAAGAATGAAAATAGACCCACATCTTTCACCGTGCACAAAACTCAAGTCCAAATGGATTAAAGACCTCACTATCAGTCAGAACACACTGAACCTGATAGAAGAGAAAGTGGGAAATATCCTACAACAGATGGGCACAGGAGATCGCTTCCTATGTATAACCCCAGAAGCACAGACATTAAGGGCAACATTGAATAAATGGGACATACTAAAACTGAGAAGCTTCTGCAAAGCAAAGGACACTGTCACTAAGACAAAAAGGCAACCTACTGACTGGGAGAAGATCTTCACCAACCCCGCAACAGACAAAGGTCTGATCTCCAAAATATATAGAGAACTCAAGAAACTAGACTTTAAAATGCTAATTAACCCAATTAAAAAATGGGGCACTGATCTGAACAGAGAATTCTCAACAGAAGAAGTTCAAATGGCCAAAAGACACTTAAGGTCATGCTCAACTTCCTTAGCAATCAGGGAAATGCAAATCAAAACAACTTTGAGATATCATCTTACACCTGTCAGAACGGCTAAAGTCAAAAACACCAACGATAACCTTTGCTGGAGAGGCTGTGGAGGAAGGGGTACCCTCATCCATTGCTGGTGGGAATGCAATCTTGTGCAACCACTATGGAAGTCAGTGTTTCGGTTTCTCAGGAAATTCAGGATCAACCTACCCCTGGACCCAGCAATACCACTCTTGGGAATATACCCAAGAGATGCCCTATCATATGACAAAAGCATTTGTTCAACTATGTTCATAGCAGTATTATTTGTAATAGCCAGAACCTGGAAACAACCTAGATGCCCGTCAATGGAAGAATGGATGAAGAAAGTATGGAATATCTACACATTAGAGTAGTACGCTGTGGTAAAAAACAATGACTTCTCGAATTTTGCATGCAAATGGATGGAAATAGAAAACACTATCCTGAGTGAGGTATCCCAGACCCAAAAAGATGAACATGGGATGTACTCACTCATAATTGGTTTCTAGCCATAAATAAGGGTCACGGAGTCTACAATAGGTGAATCTAAAGAAGCTAAGTAAGAAGGGGAACCCAAGGAAAAACATATAGTTATCCTCTTGGCTAAGGGAAGTAGACAAAATTGCCAGGGAGAAAATTGGGATCTTGGGGGTGGGGTGGGATGGGGGTAGGGGGAGATGGGGAGAGAAAAGTTAGACGGGAAGGAGGTCGGGCTTGGGAAAACAGGAGGATTGGGATAAAGGAAGGTTGGACAGGGGAGCACGGAACCACAATTCTTAGTTAAGGGAGCCACTTTAGGGTTGGCAATAGACCTGACCCTAGAGGGGCTCCCAGGTGCCCAAGCTGAGGTGCCCAGTTAGTTCCTTGGGCAGTTGAGGATAGGGAACCTGAAATGACCCTATCCTAGAGCAATACTGACGAATACCTTGCATATCATCATAGAACCTTCAACTGGTGATGGATGGAGATAGAGACAGAGACCCACACTGGAGCACTGGATTGAGCTCCCAAGGTCCCAATGAGGAGCAGAAGGAGGGAGAACATGAGCAAAGAAGTCTGGACCACGAGGGATGCACCCACCCACTGAGACAGTGGAGCTGATCTATTGAGAGCTCACCAAGACCAGCTGGACTGTGACTGAAAAAGCATGGGATAAAACTGGACCCTCTGAACATGGCGAACAATGAGGGCTGATGAGACGCAAAGGACAACGGCACGGGGGTTTGATCCTAAGTAATGTGATGGCTTTGTGGGAGCCTAGTCAGTTTCGATGTTCACCTTCCTAGATATGGACGGAGGTGGGAGGTCCTAGGTCTTACCACAGGGCAGAAAACCCTGACTGCTCTTTGGACTGGAGAGGGAGGGGGAAAGGGGTGGGGGGAGGGGGATAAAAGTGGGAGGAGGGGGCATAGGGTGGGAGGAGGAGGAGGGAAATGGGAGGCTGGGAGGAGGTGGAAACTTGTTTTTTTTTTCTCCTTTTCTCAATAAAAAAACAAAAGAAAATATCTAAAAGTTAAAAATGCTTCAACAGTCTAGAAAACAAAATTTTACTTTAATAAGCATTTACAAGTCTAAAAATTATAACAGAAAACATAATAATTTTTAGCTGTTAAATCTCCTGAAACTGACATACTCAAGACAATCTCAATTGCCAAGCAAGCCTTTCTGCAAATGGGACTACATTAAACTGTAAATTTTAAATTCATAGAAATATGATATGAATAATTTTGTGGTGAAATTTAATGAAAATAGAATATATTTAGTCACATAATAAATAATAAATAGAAATGGCTCAGACACAATAGACTGTGGAGCTGATATGTAGATAATTAAGTGAACCATAAGAATGAAGTACAAATTCAAACTATGAACATTGTGAATGCAATAAATTGATTTTTAGCAAAGATTTTAAGTTAAATTAATTGAGAAAATAGATAAATTTAAATGTCATCAAAATATAACCTAGAGCTTACAGCAATGCAAAATTTATCTGAAATAAATCAGAGTCCAGATTTTAAAGTAAGCAGAGACATCAGAAAACAGCAAAGTCATTCAAAAGAAAAATGGAATTCACTCAATAAAATGTAAGAATAAGTCAATACAAACCCTGAAAGAAAATTCTCAATATTCTCAATACATAAGTTTAGTAAATGATTGTACCAGGACTATGTTATGAATTCTTCCAAATATTCACTCAGGATGAGAAGATGTATAGTATAAGTTATCAAAAATTAAAATTTTCACAAAATTGGACATAAATGTATGGTAATTACATCAAAAGGTTTTCTGTATTGTATCAGGGAATAAAAATTAAAGAAAAATAAAGTGAGATTTAATTGATTGGTCATATTTAAAATGACTCATTCAAGGTTTGGTGGGGCTCTGAAGCAACTAGAACTGTCGTTCTTTACTTCGGGGAATGAAAATATGGTAAACAGATGAACAGAAACAAAAAGACAACAACAGCAAACCACCTTTGAAATCCACTTGACAGTTTTCCCAAACAAATACTTCCATTCCCACCACATTCCCTTTACAGATATTTAATCAAGAGAAAAGAAAACATTTGTCTACAAAAGTGATATTCAGCAAATGATCACAGATGGTTTACTCATTATAGCCCAAACTGTGAAACCCTAATGTCTCTTAATAGGTGAACACATGAACAAGTTGTGGTATAATCATTCAACGCAACATTACTAGCTTTATGGAGGTGGATGGTCCTTGGACTTCCCACAGGGCAGGGAACCCTGATTGCTCTTTGGGCTGACGAGAGATGGGAATTGATTGGGGGTGGGGGGGTGGGATGTAAAGCGGTGGTGGGGAAGAGACAGAAATCTTTAATAAATAAATTTAAAAAAATTAAAGAACTAACGATAATATACAAATGAATCTCAACGTGCCTACAGATAAACCAGACTTTAAGAATACAAATTACACACACACACACACTCTTGTGGCTTACATCATTTAGAAAATTTGAAAGTTTTCAGTGGCTGTCTCTGGATATGAAAGAGGATTTCCTGGATCATAGATGAGGTAACTTTTGAGATAATGGAATTTTGGTGTCTTGATTTTGATTGAGTTTGCATGGATGTACAGGTAATATAGATAAGAGGAAAATAAGAAAACTAAGTGCTAATTATCTACAGTACATTAGCCTTTGTTTTCTAAATTAAATGACTTTTAATATTTCCTTAACTAATAAAATAGTAACATTGAAAGTTAATAAAATAGCAAAGTTCTTGAATATATACATTAGGTACACACACACACACACACACAAACACACACATAGGATTGCCAGGTATATATTGTAAAATGTGAAGGGTCATTATACTACACTTGAACTTTTCTTGTTTATATTTTAATGATTCAAGTAAATTTTCTGGAGTTTTAATTTCTAATATAAGTAGACAATCGAGTATGTATATCACAGTTGTAGGTCTTTTAAAAAACAGTAAAATCCACGATAATTACAAAACTGGGGAATACTGGGTTTCAACTCTGAGGAGAAAGGTATCCTGGCAGTTGGAAATCAAGAAATACCACAAAGTCACACCATACAAAAACCTCACATGAGAGACTTATTGGGAGAGACACAAGAGGGTAGATGCCTCTGCTCAAAAAAGAATCAGCAAAGAACTGCATAGGAGGAAGGCTTTATATGAGGTTTCTTGGAAACTTTCCAGGGTGGCCTGGGATTGATGGGATTTTGTGGCCTGATCTTGGGTCAGATTCAGGAATTGATGGGATTTCAAGATCAGGGATTAGAGGGATTCTGTGACCTGATCTTAGATTTCTTTTTGTCTCTGTGGGACGGAACCTGGCCTCCTGTGTCTTCAGGGGCTGTTAGAGTAGTTTGTGAGAGGGGCCTGGCCACTTGCATGTCTCAAGGGGCTCACAGTTACCTTAATTTTTCATTTAAGATGTACAGTTTTTACCTGCAAACAGATGTTTGCAAAAATTAAAGTATACTCAAAAATTGAATTTACAACAGAAAAGGGGGGATCTTCATCTCTAACTAGATATAATCCACTACTACATTAGATTTAATTCAGTCTTTGAATTTCGTTTTTATGAGTATGTATTTTCCCTTCGAAAAACAACAAGCATCCCAAGGATAGCAAGAAAACATAACATAACAAGTTACAGTAAGACGAGGCAAACCGTTATACCATGGTTGGTTGAGGCAAGCCAGTAGGAAGACAGTTGGTCCTTCTCTGGAGTAAGTAAACATTTGTCCATATCTCCCAGGATGCCTTCGCAAACTGCTTTGTTTGTCCATCCTCTATTAGAGGATTAATGAATGTATTCAATTTCTGGAACTTCCCGGAGGTGTTTTTAGTTGTTTACTTTCTGTTTTAAGAGACTTCCCTGAAATATTTCACCTCCTCTTAAATATTCTTCTGTTTCACTTCCCTGAAGACATCCTGTCTCAGGAAGTTTCCCTCAAAGATGGAAAGTATCAATCTTGAAAGAAGTTAGAATAAAACAGAAACATGCCTTAACCAATGCTTCCCTGTCTTTTACCTCAAGACAAGGTGAGTTTTGTCACTCTCATGTTTTTTTTCATTTCATATACAGAGCACTAGGGCCCGTTTAGAGGGGTTGAGATGAGCAACCTGCCGCCCCTGTTAACAAGGAACTCAACATACTGAAGAGAGACATCTGGGCATAGAAGAGGTCATTGCATCTTTCTCTGTGTTGAAGGATAGAACACAGGAGTAACTGAGAGAAGCTTAATGAGCTTTATTTCTTTTAGTTTTATTGGTCCTTAATTGAAGGTATTCTTTCTTCCATAGCCTTCCCGGGTGTTTAGATACAGAAAGATATCTGAAAGTTTCTCATATTAATCATATCCTTCCCGGGTGATTTTGATGCCTCTGCTCTGGACTATGTTATTACATAGTTTCTTATAATAGCAAAAGAAATTTTAAAAGGCAAATGACTCCTCTCCAACTATAGTGAAACAATCCTTGTTTCCCCAAAAATTATATTCTACAGGTGTATATTGGGATCCTGTTGTCTGAGCTATCTGTCCTAACTGGTTCCTGCATGTGTTAAGTCCCAAAGAAATCACACAGAGGTCTACATTAGTTATAAACTGATTAGCCCATTAGCTCAGGTTTCTTATTAACTCTTATAACTTATATTAGCACATTATTCTTGTCTACGATAGTCACATGCCTCAGTACCTTATTGAGCAAGGCAGTCACATCTTGCTTCTTCTGTGGTCAGGTCAGGACTCCAGAGGAATGGACTTCCTTCTTCCCAGAATTCTCCTGTTCTTATTGACCTGCCTCTACTTCCTATCTGGTTGTTCTGCCTATACTTCCTGCCTAACTACTAGCCTATTAGCATTTATTTAAAGTATAATTGAAAGAATACAGACCATTGTCCAACACCAGGATCCCACTGAAAATGCTGTCTAATTCATCAACATACTGAAAACTCCTAAATCAAGAAACTGACTTAAAGGGCTGGGGATATGGTTCAGTGGTTAAGAGTACTAGGTACTCTTCCAGAAAACCTGAGTTCCATTTCCAGGGTATGTTCATAGTGGCTCAAAATTATTGTCACTCTGGTTCCATAGGAATCTTACACTCTTTTGTGACCTCAGTGGGCACCAAGCATGAATATGGTGTGCATATATACATGCAGGAAAAAAGCCAATACATATAAAATAAAAGTAAGTATATCTTTTTTAAAGAAAAAACTTACTTAAATACATTGCAAACTCCTTATATTTAAAAAAAGAAAAAATTCTGTTCTGAGTATATTCATGTCTCCCAGTAAATATTAAATATGTAGGTGGGTAACAAATATTTTTTATTTTACAAATACTGAATATTATTCCTTGTAACATATGTTAACTGTTCACAGTACAAAAATTGCTTTAATCTCCAGTTGTTGTTTTGAAATATAGTACTTTTAGTGCAAATACATTAATTACAAAGAAAAACATGTGCTTTGTTTTGTTTACCCCAAAATAGCATTGCTAGCACATAAGCCTAACTACATGAGCATTCGGGTTTGGCTTGGCCTATCAGATGACAGAAGAACAATTGGTTCTATTTGGGTATAAAAATAAATAAATGTAGATTCTAGGTTCAATAAAAAGAGTGTTAAGGTACTTCTTCCAGCTAATTCACAGAGCAACGTAGGACTGCACAGCAATGTTTTCTTGTGGCGTAGGTGTTCTGGGAAAGGTGCCATGTGGACAGTACTGGTGTACTTTGCCACCTCTGAATTTTTGCATAGAAAATGACTCATGGGTCATATTTTATGGCATGATTGTTGACAGGCAATATACCCCCAAATACTCTGCTAATAGATGGGAGAAGCACAACATAAAGAGCACACGCCTCTAATATTACACCAAGAATTCTTGTTCCTGGTCTTGCCAATGTCACTCAAGATCAAATTTAAAGGGGCAGAGGCCATTCCTGTTACTATGCTTCCGATGACAATGTTTTGTTACTCTAACCTAATGTAAGGAAATAAAGTGTAGTAGTAGATCTTTTTAAAAGGTTTTCCAAATTTGCTGCACATCCTAATCAAATGAGGACCCTTAAAGACGCTGATGTTTCTCAGGCTTTCATAATCCACTCACTTAATATGTAAAGAAAGAGCTGGATGTTTGCATTTTCAAGAGACTCTGAGTATAGGACAGAGCCAACATTTAACACCAGTCTTCTAGGGGTCAGATGCCTCATGCTACTTCAGCCTTTCTTCTCAGTTATCAGTTACCAATGCAGATTTCTCAATGGGATTGCTGGACTCTTCATCAAGACTTTAAATTTATTAATTTTCTTTTAGAATTTGAAAATTATCTGCTTTACACATAAACTTTCTAACTATGATATGCTCAAGTTTTGATATTTGTGTTTTTTGTCCTCAGAATCCATTAATTTTGGGTAAGTCTTATAATTTTCTCTGTTCAATCCTAGAAATAGAAAGTGCTCATTCATTTCCCAGCTACCCAGACCCAAATAATCACACAGAAACTATATTAATTACAACACTGCTTGGCCTGTTAACTAACTCTAATACCTTAAATTAATCCATTTCTATTAAACTGTGTATCAGCATGAGGCTGTGGCTTACCGGTAAGTGTCCAGTCCTTTGGCTCTACATGGCATCTTCTTGACTCTCCTACTCTCTTTTTCTATCTCTGCTATGCTTTCCCATCTGCTCTGCTAAGTCTTTGGGTGGAACAACCTTTTCATTAAACAATAACATAATGAAAATACATATAACAAAACAGGTATCAAGCAAGAATTATGGTTACAATATTGGGCAATTTACATATTTGACAAATTAAGGAAAATACTCTATCATCTATCCTATATTTATGACTCTAAAGTTTTATATCTAATTTATCTTTTATCATAACTAAGGAAAACTATAACTGTCTTCAACTTTTTAAAGACCTGTTTTCAAAGTAAACAGAAAGTGCATTGTAATCAACTTCCAGAGTTCTAGATTGATAGAGACTTCTCACTGCCTGGATAGTCACCCAAACTTCCTCTGTAATGTTGGGGCTTCCATCTTCAACCTACCGGCCTATAGTATTCAGAAGACTTTTCCAGGAAGCAGGAAATTTGTAGCTCTGCTCTGCATTGTAATAGAAAAGTTGCTTTTTTCTGTGGACTGCAGAATATCTGGCAGTTTCTTCTGTGAAGCAGGAGCCCTAAAAGACCATCCTGTCTTTTGCAAAGTTCAACATTTACTTTTCCTGCATGTTCCGTTCATACAGCATACCATTAAACAATCTAGGCAAGAGCAGTTTATTTCCAAAATGGCTAGCCTTGTCACATTGAAAATAAATTCCATAATAATAATGCCCATCAACCTCTCTGAAGTAATTGGTGCCTCCAGAAGCAGACATGTCTCACTGTTTAGAAAAGTCTAAGTTCTTAAAGTATTTTAAATGTAATGTTTTAAAGGTCTTGAAGTGTTAATATCTAATTGAAATATATCTCTGTATATCTAGAAAACCTAACATGACTATAAGTTTGACCATTATAAATGATTATTAATCTGTAACTTTAAATTATATATAACATTTTTAAATGAACTGCACAAACATAATACCTTAAATAAGAATGGAAACATATATATATATATACATATATATATATATTGTAACGAAATAAACCTTAAATTTCTATCAATAGACCAAGATCCATCCCAATGCAAAGTATTCATTTTATATCATATGTGCTTTATTTCTTGTTAGAAATTGACTGTGACCATTAATCACTTGTAATCAACCATTTTAAAATTAAAATAAACACTTATAAACAATCATTTTGTGAATTTGGGTGTAGTTTTCTCCAAACAGTTTTCTGCTATTTGTTGGGTGATGTATTTTTTTCGGGTTCTTGGAGACCATACAGGGGTCTTGCTTCATCAAAGCACATTAGCCTGGAAGTAATCCATAGGTTCTCATCTCTGTGGAAAGAAAAGCAAAACCTTTTTTCCAAATTAACATATCCTCAGACTCAAATTTTGAAGTAAAGATAGCTTTAAAATATATATGTTAGTTTAGCTTAGCAGCTCCTAGAATTAAATATCTCTCTACAGTCAAAAAGTCAAAGAAAACACAATAGTGTACATAATCCAGACCTTCTGTGTATATTCCATCTTTATGTGGATTTTTTATCTCTTTACTCTATGTACTCTTTTATATGACTTTTGCTGTCTCTTTAAAAACTGTGTTTTATTTTTTAAGACTATTTGCTTCTTCTATAACAATCTATACCCTTTCCCCCTCTTTCCCAAGCCTACATACATTTTTTTATATACATCGTATCTCATTTAGAGGTATTTTATGTCTGAATCTGTCTTATTGTGTATCTGAAATCCTTTTCTGACAAGGAGCATTTTAAAATGGTAAGCAGTGTGGTCGGGGCAACCCTGGATGCTGGCTCCATCTCTCTTGGTTTTTTAACATAGCAGATGTACTTTTACCACCATCCTAGGATTGCTGGATGAGAAACGTATTCACACCTCAACTCTGGAAAGCGCTGTGCAGCACATAAAACCTTTTTTGTCTGAGTAAAAGCTAAATCTCCCATGCAGTGTGCTGCGTAGCGTGGAAAGGGTCTCTGTGTACGGCAATGGGAATCTGCCATGCTTTCCTGTGCTGCGTGTGCATGGGTAGCAGACCCAATCCAGCTGCTTTCCAGTGTGGGAGTGCTGAGTGGCAGTTATGCTCTCGCTCACTTTCCTCCTAACCCCGAGCAAACACACAAGGATCTGAACCTGGACCCAATATGTGTGGCGGCCACACAGGTCAGCCCCAAACACGCAGATTGGTTTCTAAAAAAGATACGTTGGACAATCTTATTCAGTTATCGTACACTTTTCTACCCTCTCCATTAGATCGTAAAAGTGGACACATTTCTGTAGACTCCTAGAGAGAATATTTAAATTAGGAAGCTTGTGCTGACTAGTTTGAACTGTCATCTTGACACAATGTAGAAGCACTTGGGAATCTAAATTGAAGAATTATGTAGAATAGGTTGGTTTACAGCCTGTCTGTGGAAGGTTGTTTTAATTGTTAATTGACATAGGAAGACCAAGTCCAGTGTAGGAAGCGCCATTCCCTGAGCTGGAGCCTGAACTAAATGAGTGGAAAAAAAGAGCAAGCAAACAAGAATATGTCTATTTTTTTGAGCTTTCTATGGATGTGAAATGACTAACTCTTAACTTCTCCAAAATGATGATTTATCCAATGGGATTATATGCCTTTCTTCCCCTCCCCATGTAGCTTTTGGTCTGGTTGTTTAGTCATAGCAAAAAGATTGAGCTAGAACAAGGCTTAGTATTATAAATGACAAGCAAGTAGCACATTACAGCCCATTTCCAAGACTCAGAATACAAGCATCTCAGAAAACTTTTCAGAGAGGTAGGTGAATGAAAGCATCAACCTAAGTTGACTACTGGAACCATACAAGAGACTTGTGCTTTCACAAGGGAGGATTAAGAAGAACTTGCTGGCCCTGAGACAGTGGCGGCCTGGTACCACGACTGAAGTATAGCTAAAAGAGAGAGAAAGACAGAAGGATATAGCAGAAAAGTGGGCAAAAAACAGATATAGAGCAGAAATACAGCTAACAATTCTCCAACTGGATTCAGAGTCCAATCAAGAGAAAAATACCTGGTCCTGGAAATCAGATAAAGTATTTAGGGCTAGTAGAACACCTACACCTGCTACTTACTAAAGACATACAATCCCTAACTACGTTCTAAATATTTTTTTTCCTTATAGTCAAAGATAGGTATAGTTCAAACTTTCCCCATGCCTTATTATATCTAAAATTCCAAGAATATATAACAGAACAAAAGTATTGAAAGCTATAAAACAGAAATGCCACCTTACATATTAAGGCAAGACCATGAGAGGAACAGCAAGATTTCTCAACCGAAGCTCTAAAAGCAATGAAAGTGTGAGATAAGTTATTCCAGTCCTGAAAGAAAATGTCTGCCAACTGAGAGTGCTATTTCAGTAAAGTTAGGCTTCAGCATCAAAGGAAAATAATGTGTTCTAAGAAAAGCATCATAACTACACAACTAACTTAAAATTTTAGAAACTCTAAGTTTTGTTTTGTTTTTGTTTTTGTTTTTTGAGACAGGGTTTCTCTGTAGCTATGGAGCCTGTCCTGGAACTAGCTCTTGTAGACAAGGCTGGCCTCAAACTCACAGAGCTCCGCCTGCCTCTGCCTCCCGAGTGCTGGGATTAAAGGCGTGCGCCACCACCGCCCAGCTGAACCTCCTTAAACTAATCTAATACAAAGAAGAAGATGATACACTTCCTCTCACCTGGGAAGAGGGAGCTGCAATGGGGAATGGCATGATGATGTTGGACTGGGATGTGTCTGTAAGAGACTGGCTTGATTGGTGGTTGATTTAAAAGGACCCAGCCTACAGTGGATGGTACCATCCCTAGGAGGTTAGACATAGGCTGGAAGCTGACTGTCTGTCAGAGAGTAATCCAGTAAGCAGTGCTCTTCCATGTTTTCAGCTTGATTTCTCACCACACCCTCCCTTTTGGTCACAATGTGTTATCTCAGCAACAGAAGATCACACAACTCCAAGAGTAGAGGAGTAAATAGAGGCTGTGAAGAGAGGAGCAAATGAAAGCCAAGAAAGCACTAAACATTACAAACAGCAAAATGACGAATTATTTTCAATAATAACTGTGAATGTAAATGACCTTAATTCCCCAAGTAAAAAATACAGGCTGGCTAATTTGATTAAAAGTGAGATGCAATTAATTACTGAGTGTAAGAAACACACCTGGGTAGCTAAGACATGAAGTCTGAACATGGAAATCTAAAAAATGATGATCTAAGCAACTGGAAACCAGAAATAAGCAAGAGCAGCTATATTTATAAGCAGTGAGTAAATCTGATACAGAAAAGGCAGAAAAGCCAGTGTGTGCTGATGAGTCAGTAGCACATACAGAAGATAATACTGCTCTACTGCATAAAACAAACACTGCCTGAAATAGACAGATAAATAGGTCACACTACAAAAGCAGGGGTGACCTACATACTCTCTTTTGTCACAGATACGCCATATACTCACAAGATAAAAATCAACAAAGAACTTCAGTTTACTATACCATAGGCTGAATAGAGATAATAAACAGAATGTACTACCCCAAACCGGAATATGCATGTGTCACAAAGCAAGTTTTAGAGAGTACCCCGAAACGAAACAATTGGTATCATGTCAGATCACAAAGAACAAAACTAGAAATAAATCGCATTCTGAAATTATAAATACTTTCTGAAATTATAAAAATATGGAAAATAAACTGTGTACTTTGTACTGATTATTGGAGCACTTATAAATTAAGGCATACATTTTATAACATGAAAATGAATAAAGCTCAGCATATCATAATACAATATACCAAGTTCAAGTCTTATAGGAGAATTTACAGCTATGATTGCCACGAGTCAAAACAAATCACAGACTGGGGATGTCACTCGCTGCTGCACTGCTTGCTACAAGACCCTGGAATTCAACACGGCAGGTAAAAAATTCAAGAGCTCTGAAATACATAGCCCAATGATAACTTTTGAAGTCTACTTAAAGCATGAATAAACCAAATCCAGAGTCATTGAAAGGTAAGATATAATAAACATTAGAGATGAAATCATTGCAATAAAAATCTAAAATAATGTGACAAATAAAGACATAATCCTTTGAAAATATTTATAAGGATGGCAGGCCTTTTGACAGACTCACCAAGAGAAACCGAGAGAAGATGTGCAAGAACAGATTTGCAGATTCAAAGGCAGATATCACAGCAAGCTTTTTAATTTGATGAATATGTTTGACAAAAGAGCTGGAGATGAGATCAGCATGTAAAATCATCGTCATGTCTGTATACTAATAACGAACCTACCAAGAAAACATCAGTAAAAGTGTCCCATTTACAACATAATCATATTGAAAACAAAATATGTAGATATGATTATAGACACTTGTAACCCAGCATATGAGGCTGAGACAAGAGGTTTTAGTAACTCAGATTAAACCTAGGTTGAGAAGAATATTAAAATGATAAAATAAATGAATCTTGATGCAGAATCTATATTTGAGAAACAAATTTAAATGTAATATACATTGCAAATTAAAAGCAATAATAATTACATAGTGAAATTTTAATCTAGAGAACAGCAATGTTTTTAATGATGACACAAAAGTAACAGTTTATTTAAGATAGACAACTCTGGGATACACTAACATTAAAATATGCCTGAGAGAAATATGTGAAAAACAAGTAGATGGCGCCAGGCAGTGGTGGCTCACGCCTTTAATCTCAGTACTCGGGTGGCAGAGGCAGGTGGATCTCTATGAGATCAAGGCCAGCCTAGTCTACAAGAGCTAGTTTCAGGACAGGCTCCAAAGCTACAGAGAAACCCTGTCTTGAAAAACAAAAAACAAACAAACAAGAAAACCACCAAGTAGACAGCAAAGATAGATTGGAAGAAAAGATCTCTTATATATGAGACATATAAAGCCTTACATCTGAGTGTGTGTGTGTGTGTGTGTGTGTGTGTATCAAAAAGAGTCCAGTGAGAATGCTAGTTTCACTAAACATGAGACACAGACAATATATAATTACATGACAAGTATGACATTATTAGAATAAAAAAAGAAAATTAAACTACAATGACTATTTACTATAAAACAAAACTTACAAAAATTAAAAATAGTGATGAAAATTTATGACAAGAATGTGGATTTATCATAATCTATAATGCATTCCAAATTGGAATTAAATTAGAAATAATTTTTTATAAATTTTGAGATAATTTGACATAAAATTCCAAAATTAACTTGTAAGTATTTGGCAAGAAAAATAAAAACTTCATACATATATACATATACACACAAATACACACTATGTACACGTACATACACACCACACACACTAAAACACACACAGACTACACACACACTACATAAACATGCACACTATATTTAAACAGTACCTACACATCTTCACATTCACACACATATATACTGCCCACACAAATACACACATATACTCTACACATACTATATACACACCTACACACACACGTACATATGACACACACAAAGTACACATATATGAAAACATATACATAAACAATATGATCTACACGCATTATATTCATACACTATACTCATACATTACACATATGCACTCTATATACACACTACATATACACACTTTAAACACACAAAATATGTATGCACACATACACACTACATATAACACAACACACACTACAAACACATTTACACACTGCATTCATATACTACACACATACCACATGCGTTCTACGTGTGCTTACTACACACATATACCTACCATACATACACAACACATACTACATATATACATATACACATACATATTACACACACATACAAACTACATACATACTTACCACACTACATAGACACTTGACACACATTACACAAACACCATACACATACACAAACCCATTATAATATATATATATTATACACACTACATACACATATACACACTATACACACATACATACCTTACACACTGAAACACATTACATGTACACTACACTCTCATACTACACACCATGTACACACTACACATACACTCTATATACACATGCATACTACATTCATGTACTACACAAAAATACACACACATAACCACTACACGTACACACTGCATACACATCTACACATTACACAAACACACATATATAAACTACATATTACACACACTACATACATGTACACATTACACAAAAATATACATACACATAAACACACATTACATACACATGCTACACACATACATACACCTTACACTATTCTCAAGCACTACATACACATGCCCACTACATTCATGTAGGCACACAAACATGAACATGCATACTACACACATGTGCACACTAAACATATACATACATACATACACACTGCACATACATATGCACTACACACAAACTACACACATATACATGCACTACACAATATTACATATATACACAGATACTACATATATTATAATATACTACATTAATACCAACACATATATACACATTACACACACATATACAGTATACACACAGGTACATGCTACACCTACACTACACATACATACACATTTCCCACTCACTTGACACAAATACACATTTTATACACACATATAAACTAGATACATGCTATACACATATTTCACACACACTACACATGTACACACTATACACACTGTGCATACATACACCAATACAAACACACATACACACATTACACACATGCAATATACACACTACCCAGACATGTACATGCAACATACACAGACTATACTCAGATACTACACACATTGATTCCTCCCCCAGAAACCAGCAATGTCAGCACCTTCTTCTGCTGAGCCATCTCTCCACCTCACAACTGAACTTTCAACTCATGTAGTAGCATGGATTAATGGCAAGTACATTATAGCATGTGAATGAAGCCTGACTCCCAAAGCTACACCGTGTGTGCTACACCATGTATGTTTGGTTAGGAGATGCAGCACATGTGAGGCCCTGAGTTCAGTGTCTGACACTACAAAACAAAGGGAGGAAAAGCAGGAGGTGGAGGAGGAGAACTCGATCCAGGTCCAGTGCCGACTGTAGGGAGGAGGGAAGTGGGTCAAGATGCTGATGGGGGGGGGGGAATATTCTGTATCTTGACTGTAGGGACAACATGACTATAGGTTTATCAAATTCAGCCAGTAGACTTAGAAGAGTGAGTTATACAATATGCAAATTATGTTTTAATATGTCTAATTTTGAAATAATACATTGGATATTAAAGATGTGCTAATGGTCTGGCTAAATCTTTTCTCTTCTATACATGGGGAAAATATGTAAGTGTCCCATTGGAAACACAATCGAGAAATTGTTTCACAAAGCCAGAGCATCTATAGCTCTTCATTTTCTCTGTTTCAGCTCTCAGGACCTCAGAAGGCACTGAAGAAATAGTCATTGCTGACTTGATTATTCTCTACAGTTCTAGCCTCGTGGAGTTTAGAAAACACTGACTGGAAAGGGGAAGTCACAGACTATAATTTCTTAGAGGGCAGAAACAAGCCCCCAGCTGTATCTCACAGAGTAACCTACAAATTTAAGCTCTGTCAAGAGGAAACAGAAAAAGAATCGGAGAACTGCAATTTCTATCTCTTTGTTCTGCCGCTGTTGCCATTGATAATTCATGTTCTCTCTCTGTGTTTAGTCCATGAATGTGTGTGTGCACACACACACACATGCACACACATTCATGGACTACATACACTAAAATTCTAGGTTTGACATATTCCCGAGAAAGCATAAATATCAGGAAAATGCATTTAATGCCTTAAACTTCAGCTGCTATATTTAAATCATATTGAAATTACATGATCTGAAATGCTGAATTACACTTATGCTCCCTTAATAGCAAAACTGACAGTGTTTTCTCATCTATATATTGTTATCAAATGTGCAATGGATTCACATATTTGATGTTATAGGGATATTGAGGAGCTCACAGTGCTAATTTACTGAGATACAGATTTTCTTTCAAAAGACCTTACTCAGGAATGCTTATGACTCAAAGCCCATTGACTGATGCTACTCTGCTCTTAGAATTGTATTTGTAAACTCACAAAGCTTTCAGTTGCCAAATGTATAATATTCAGATACAGGTAGCTCAAACTCAAGCTCAGAGGAGAGTAACTCACCTGTGCTAATTATAAAATAAATTTTCTAGCAGATTACAGTTAAAAGGGTAACAATTATAAAAATAAATAACCCACTAAATCTCAAGAAGGATAAAGGCACAGTTATATCACAGACAGAGTCATATCAAGGCTGTTATACCACCGATGGTGGCCCTCCCTTAATTTTGTATACTCCTCTGGGTGAGAGAAGACGAGTCTATGTCTTCCACACAGTCTCTACATAGAAACTTTACATGGGTACATGTTATGGAATATTATTTTAAGGTGTGATGCTTTTCTTTATGCAGTGCTTGTTTAACTCTGTGAAGCTGATTATTTGTCTGTCTAAAACAACTGATAGTCTAATAAAGAGCTAAACAGCCAATATTGAGGCAAGAGACAGGATAGATAGGACTGGCAGGCAGAGTATAGATAGGAAAATATGGGGAAAAGGAAGGAGCAAGAAAAGGAGGAGAGAGGATGGTCGGTGCCATCACCAAGCCACCCAACCAGACACAGGATAAGAAGTAAACATATACAAAAATAGAGAAAGATCAAAGCCCAGAAGCAAAAGGTAGATGGGATAATTTAAGTTAAGAAAAACTGGCAAGAAACAAGCCAAGCTAAGGCCGGGTGCTCATAAGTAACAATAAGCCTCAGTATTTGGTTGCAGGGGGGCGGGATCCCAAGAGTCAAAAAGAGCAAAGAGCAAACAGCAGCAGCAGCAACAACAACAGGTCCATATTAAAATACAAATTTCCAGCAAAGTGGATGAAAATACGCTTCATTTCGACTTGAAATTTTATTCAAGGCTTCCTTCACAAGACTAAGACGTATCAACTTAGATGGCTCTTCATGTTTTTTATCTTTTCTGAGAAGTCAAGGCCAAAGAATCAGAAACAGACTGGTAGCATTAAGGACACAATGTGATATTCCACACACGTTTGAAAGCATCTCCACTGTGTTTCATGGGGGTCAATATGTATTATTTACATTATCTGGATCTGTGCCTTGACTTTCTATGTTGAGAGGAAAAGCATAGCTTACATGGACGTTTGAGAGGTATGTGCTTTACATAAAGGAACTAACTTAATTATTAGCAAGTTTTATCCTTACAAACATTCCCATTATTTAGGTTCCTAACTTGATTTTCCTTTAGTATAAAGTCATCTTGTTGGGGCTAGTATAAAGAGCAGTTATGTGCTGTACACTCAGAAAAGCTGCAACAAAAGATTGTGAATTTTTTTCAGCACAAAGAAATATGAAATACATTTGTGAAACATAAATTTGTATAAATCTTTACTCTAATATAAACATACACAATGTGTAAACATATCAAATTATCATGGTACTCCATCAAATGAACAGTTTTTACACAAGTTTTTTAAAGGAAACTATCTTCCCCTCTAAGCTTTCCAAAACTGTATCTGAACTGAGATATAAGGAAGGTACCCAAAGATTTGCTCATGGAAGGCTTAGACTCAGTTCTACTTACTAACATCCTACCAAATCTACTCCACCACACATCCATCATCATCCTCATTTATTCAAAGCCATTTTATTTCTCTTGGATGGTCCCTGTATTGTTTGGACATTATATAGTAATTGTAAGATATCCTGTCGTTTTTATGAAAATAGAAACAGTGAAAATAACACTAATCTAAATGAAAGCAATGCAAAATTAGGCCAGTTCAAATAAGGTCTTTCAAATGTCTTTCTTTAAACACCTTTTTAATAATGCATCATCTTGTTTACAAGTAGCTCAAAACTACTGAAAAATTAGAAATGAAAAAAATTCCTTTTAATTGCACTATCCAAAGTATCCACTGTTGACACATTGGTACATAGCCCTTGATCTTTCTCTAAACAAGGTAATTACATTAGAAATGAAATCATACTGTCTGTATTATTTTTATCTCTTTCATCTTCTAATAAATTGTGCACATCTTTCTCCATCTACAATTATAAATAGAGATGGGGAGAGAGAGGGAGAGAGATCTTAAAGAAGACAGCCATAGCCCAGCTGCTCCCTCCTAAAGCAACAAATGATGTCCAGCTACCCTTTTTTTTCTTTTTCCTTTTTTCCAGAACATTAAAGAGTTTGTTTTGGCTTATGGTTACAAAGAGATAGAGTCCTCCATGTCAGGGAAGCATGGCACCAGCAGTACCAGGCCAGTCTGGCATTCAGAAAGCAGAGGAATCACATTTCACTCGCACACAGGAAACAGAAAGAGAAATCAGAAAATAAGACCAAGACATAAAACCTCAAAGCTCACCCAAATAACATACTTCCCCCAGCAAGACTATCTCCTAAGGGCCCTATAACCTTTCTTACACAGTGCCACCAACTCGGAACCAAGTGTTAATACCTTAGTCTATAGGGGACATATATAATTCAAACTATCATTGTATGAGGAGAAGAAGCTGCCCTCCCAGTCTCTCAGGTTAGGAGTATTTAATCTCATTGGAAACTTCCTTCTTGTCTGTCCTGCCTCCTCATCCATGCTCCATGGGCATTGTTGTGTCTGATGGAAGATACAGGCCCACTCTATCATCTGGACGGTGCAAACGTCAGCCCGCTGAGGTGAATACACATTGCCCAGCACTTTTTGATATTTTTAAATTTTTATTCTTCTTTCATATATTACATCCCAACCACATTCTGTGGGATGTGTTCTTGTGGTGTCCCTGACCTCTCTGGTTCCTCCATTCCTTCTTCTCCTCCTCTGCAAGACTTCCCGACCTCCATTATAGTTTGGTTGTGGGACTCTTCATCTGCTCCCATCAGTTGCTGGATGAAATCTCTCTGGTCTCTTCAATCACAATTCTGCTAGGCTCTGGTCCCAGAACACTTTCCAGGCAGGACAATCTGTTGGCCAAAGGTTCTCTAGCTGGGTTGATAACCCAATCCCTCCACTTGGGGCCTTGCCTGGCTATAGAAGATAGCTGGTTCAGGCTCTGTATCCATCAATACTAGGAGTCTTCACTAGGGTTACTTTTATAGATTTCATGGTGTTTTCATGGTACTCAGTTTCTATATCACCCCTAAACTGCCCCCAATTTCAGCCATTCATTTCTCCCAGTACTTTCTCACCCATCCACTCAATCTTGTTCTCAAACCCCACCTATATACATTCAGTTCACCCTGAGTGTAGAAAATAGAAATCTATTCTATTTCCCGTTCTCAGGGAAATTCTTTCCAACTCTGGGTCATGGATCGTAGTATGCCTATCCTCTACTTGACAGCTAACACATAAGCGAGTGCATAACATCTTTCTCTTTCTGGGTTTGTGTTATCTCACTCAGGATGATTTTTTTTCCAAGTTCCATACATTTGCCAATGAATTTCATGAGGTCATTGTTTTTGTACAATAATCCATTGGGTAAATAAATGTACCACATTTTCTTTATCCATTCATCAAATTATGATATCTAGGTTATTTTCTGTTTCTGGCTATTATGAGTAAAGTTGTTATAAACATAGTTGAACAAATGCCTTTTGATAAGATGAAACATCCCTTGGGTGTATGCCCAGGAGTAGAATAGTTGAGTCTTGAGGCAGACCAATTCCCAGTGCACAGCTACTTTTTGAAGATGATAACAACAAAACACTGGAAACCAACACAAGGAAAAAAGTGAGGCAACGACATAGAAAATATTACATTCTGCTGCTTTTCCCAGCTGGGAAGCTAGGGCAAGGAGTCTCTTTTCTATAGGGTTAAACATGAAGTGAGAGTGGCGATATATTCTACCACTGTGGATACTGCGAATGCTACCTAGTAGAACATTTCAAAACCCTGACGGCGTTCGGCCTACCTTTATGATTAACTTAAAATCTAGAGCATGGTTACACTGGAAAGGATGCTGCATATTACCTCCAAGCAATTTTGCTTGGCATTGCACTCTCCTAAGATCTGAATTTAGAGTTTGCTAGAAACCTTTATTGCACTGACTCAACGGGAAGCTACCTTGTTAACAAAACTTGGTTAAGTAGAGCTACTCTGCAACTCCAATTCACTGAGTACCCTGTGTTATAGGGAAGCTGTTATCTCATGGGCAGTGTGGGTGACATTGTTGGACAGAATCCAAAAATCGGGGTGCCAGTCCTCTGAGATTAGCATAATTATCTGTGGATTTCTGCCGATGCCAGAACCGGAAGCACTCACCCTGCGGGTCACAGTATCCCTCCCTCAAGCACAACACAATCTGTTGCAGTCCAGAAAAAGACCTCCATGGTCCAATTCTGGCCTGCTTACAGGAGCGCTTTGAGGCAGCACTGTTTAATGTCATAGTTCCAACAATTGCCTTTCTTTTTGTGTGTACTTTAAATCTGTCCAAAGAAAACTATGCCTATTGTCAGGAACTTCCACTGGCCCACTCTCTGGTACCTAGCAGGACACAGCAGCAGCAGCAGCCAAGACATGACACTCTATGTAGGGCACCCACCAAGTAGAGCACTCTCCCAGTGTACATGCACTACATCTCCTTCTAAAAGGCAAACCTTTGCTGCCCCTCTCTCTTTCCTTCTGCTCTTCCTCAGATGCCACCCATGCATCTCCCCCCAGTAACTCCCTCACATGAGTTCTGTTTTATGGTGTGACTTCGTGTGCCCCTTGGCTCCACTCTGACAAGGTTGCCTTCCACACCTAGTGCTGACAATATATGTTCTCTTGCTCCATTTGCATTTTAACAGAAAGTCTTTGTGGGGAAGAAATTACTAGTTTTCCCAACACCGACAGGCACATTTGGCCTCCAAGGGCTGAAGGTTCCACTCCTAAATAAATATACCCACACTGGGAACATAAAGGGACATTATGACTTGTGACCTCACCGACCCTATGCAATTCCATCACCGGACACATCCACACCTCATCTGGTCATATATTCTAGAAGAATTGTGTCTGATTTCCATGATGCACTGCTTCCGTTTCTGCCTCTATTTGTGTAACATCTAAACCAACACCACAGCCCTTTGAAGAAAAGTACTTCAGTCTGTCCACTCACCACTACAGATGCAGCCAGTACTTCAAATATTAGACCAGCATTACCAATGCCCAAGGGAACCACGATCAGCTGATTGGGGCTCTCACTTCTGCTGCAAAATTAGCCACACTACCGCACCACATTCTCTCTTCTGTTTATAATGCAAGCGTTTGAACTGCTTGTTTCTTAACTCTTGCTAAAACTGCAAAGATTGTGGATCTCACCAATTCTGACATGATATGTATTATGCTTAACATCACTAATCATAGACAAAGAGGATACATTTCACTGCAACACTGCAGATAAATTAAACATTCCAGTAGAAAATAAAAGCAACAGCTATCTTTGGGAGAAAACTATTTACTATGAAGACAATCTTATAAAAGTGACAGAGGTGCCCAATGCGTGCATCTTTCACTGGGAGACTATAAAAGCAAAGAAGGCAATGATACCGTCAAAGACAACAACTCTCTAGCAGCCAGTGAAAAAGAAGTCAGAATGAATGGGATACCTGCTAATGAATTCCAAAGAATTATTTTAATAATCTCAATGAGATAAAAATGAACATAAATAAATGATTAAATGAAATTAGAAGCACAGTAGGATACAAATAAAAATTCATTAAATACTCAGTTTATTTTGGAAAACAAAAATCCAGGAAATAAAATGTTCAGCATACTAATCAAACTTTCATCATTGTAATTAAATAGCTGATGGAAACAAGAAAAGGGAGGAAGGATTTCTTTGGGCCTATGATTTCAAAAAATTCAGCCTATAGTAGCAAGGAGGGCATGCTGATCAAAGCAATCCATACCAAGTTGGGTAGGAAACAGAGCAGTAGGCGTTCCTTTCCATTTCACTCAGTTTGGCATCTTTAGCTAAAGAAGTGATGCCACTCACATTCACCCATTACTAAACACTTTTGGAAATGTGCTTATTAAATACACTTAAAGGTATGTCTGAATTTTCCAGATAATTCTGAATCAAGTTAAACTAACAGTGGAGATTATCCATGGCATTCCATAAGATAAATTGAAAATCAATTTGAAGTTTGAACAGACTGTGGGATATTTTTCTGTACACTGTGAGTATGTTTTGCTCTCCTTTGTTAATAAATAATGCTGCTTTGGCTATGGCAAGGCAGAATAGAGCAAGGCAGGAAATCTAAGCAGAGATAGAGAAGAAGGGTGGAATCTGAGAAACATCATCCAGTCACCCAAAGAATAACATACCAGCAAACCAGTAACACCATGGCCTCATGACAATACTTAAGTCAATAGAAATGGATTAATTTAAATGTAAGAACTAGCTAGTAATAAGCTTGAGCTATCAGTCAAAGATTTATAATTAATATTAAGACTCTGAGTGGTTATTCAGGAATGGCGGTGTAGGAAAGAGACCTCCAGGAAAACATTAGATTAACAACAGATTTCTTAGCCAGAACTTTACATTACAATATTTAATGTATTCATACTCTGAAGTAAAATAATTGCCAATCATTATTGCTATACCTATCCAAGTTATTCTCCAGAGATAAAGAATAATATCTCTCAGAGATAGCCAAAGTTTGGGATGACTCATGATCACAAAAAGATTCATACAAAAGATAATTAAGAAAGTTCTACAACCATAACTGAAAGTAAATAGTAATTTTGATATAATATAAAAATTAAAATTCTAAAACAGTACATGCAAAAAAGATATTTCAATAGAATCAGATTTGACAATTCAGTGAAACTGTAAACATGAACACAAATGACCCTATCCTTGAGCAATACTGACGAATATCTTGCATACCATCATAGAACCTTCATCTGGTGATGGATGGAGATAGAGACAGTGACCCACACTGGAGCACTGGACTGAGCTCCCAAAGTCCCAATGAGGAGCAGAAGGAGGGAGAACATGAGCAAAGAAGTCGGGACCACGAGGGATGCACCCACCCACTGAGACAGTGGAGCTGATCTATTGAGAGCTCACCAAGACCAGCTGGACTGTGACTGAAAAAGCATGGGATAAAACTGGACTCTCTGAACATGGCGAACAATGAGGGCTGATGAGACGCAAAGGACAATGGCACGGGGGTTTGATCCTACGTAATGTGATGGCTTTGTGGGAGCCCAGCCAGTTTGGATGTTCACCTTCCTAGATATGGACGGAGGTGGGAGGTCCTAGGTCTTACCACAGGGCAGAAAACCCTGACTGCTCTTTGGACTGGAGAGGGAGGGGGAAAGGAGTGGGGGGGAGGGGGAGAAGGGGGGAGGAGGGGGCGTAGGGGGGAAGGAGGGGGAGGGAAATGGGAGGCTGGGAGGAGGTGGAAACTTGTTTTTTTTTCTCTTTTTCTCAATAAAAAAAAAGAAAAAAGAAAAAAAAAGAAAATAACATTCAAACAATCACAAGAATAACAAAAATAAATCAAAATTCTATGCCCTTTAATAATGACACTGAATATAGATAGACCAAATTGTCCAATTAAAATACAAAGATTGGCTAAGTGGATAAGCAAAACATCTGATATTCTATCTGTAAGAAACTCACTTTAGCATTAAGATACACAGAGATAGAAATGAAATATGGAATAAAAAAGTTTATATTCTATTTATTTATAGCCTAGCTAAATGTACATACGAAAACACTGAACTCTGAAGTAAAACTGAAAATTGACAATAATGCTACTGTGTAATAATAAAGAAATTAATAAGCAAGATCAAAATGATTATTACGAATATGGGTGAATCTAATATTAAACACCCTGTTCATTAGACCTAAGGTGGGACAGTACACACCAGTATACTACTAATGTGCAATTTCTGTACCTTACTCTTATCATGAATATATTACCCAGAATAGAAAAACAACTACAGAGCAACATCAGAGTGTGTTCATATCTTGTTTGTACAAATAAAGCCTGCCTGAAGATCAGAGGGCAGAGCTAGCCATTAGTAAATCATATAGGTTTGGAGGTCTGTACAGACACACAGGAAGTAATGTATTTGGGCAAAGAAAGGAAGTGATAAGGCAGGAGGAGACAGGAACTCACTTTCTTTTCAGCTAGGAAATTGAGAAGTAAGGTGTCTGTGATTTTGTTCCTTTGCTTCTCTCATCTCTCACCATTTCCTCCCAATATTTGACTCCAGGCTGTGTTATTAAGATTTATTAGAACTTGGACTACATATTGGCACCCAATATGGGGCAGAGTTAACCATGTTAATGCTCAATTAACTTAAACAATTACTGAGTCTTTGATTCAATAGTTGTAGAATATACATTCTTTTCTTAGGATACAAATGGTTTTTCCTTTTATAAAGGCACATAGGACTTTATAACAGACCACATATTACACAAAAAGCATATTTCAAGTATTTCAAAATTTTAGTGGGTAGTGCATGCCTTTAATACCATCTTTTGGGAAGCAAATGAAATTTCGGTGAGTTTGAGTCTATTTAGTGATTTCCTAGACAGCTAGGGATCAATACTGAGGTCCTGTCTCAAAATGAAATGGAGAAAAAATTATTTTAAGTATGAGAATATATATGCTTTAAAAATCCTAAATTATTGAAATAAATTCTTGCCTCCTAATAGATCATAGTAAAATGAAACTTGATGTCAGCTGCAGTTGAGCTTTTTGAACTATACTAACATGTAGAAACCAAAGAGCAAAAATTTGAACAAATACTAGGTTGTTGAAATAAAAAAGAAATTGAAATATTATTTGAAAAAAATTAAAACACAAAAAAATAAAACTTTTAGCAGCACTAAAAAATCATGTGAACTGCTTGTCACCATCAAACAGTTGAAATATTTCCATTGAAAAACCTAATGACACTTCTACAATATGCTATAAATTAGAAAACTCTAAAACTATTGGTGCTATTTAAGGAAATATATCCCATCAAATTTGGACCAAGAAAGCAAGGAGAAGTATGTGGGAGAATTTGGAGAGAAAAAAGTAAAGAGAGAAATATTTAACTACATTATAACCTCAAAACTAAAAAAAAATCTGACAGAATAATAATAAACAAAGAAATTAAATCAGTGACACAGACTTTTCTAACAAGAAATATTCTTGGTTAGAGGGCATCACTGGTACTTTTATCAGATTTTTAGTGAAGAATTAACACCCATAATTCTCAAGCTATTTAGCAATATTAAAAGATAGGAATTTAACAGAATTTATCTACGATGCTAATATTATCCTATTAGGAAAACATGACAAAACACCTTCACAATCAGCAAACTAAAGTCCATAATACAGAAAAGATACAAACAATGTTATCTTCTCAATGGACACAGCAAAAAGAATCTTCAAAAATGTCAATATTCTTTTGTGATAAATGTCTTGAGCAAAACAAATATAGAATAATCACACCGCAACATCATGAAGGCTGGCTCTAATAAAGCCACACTGAACACAATACTGAATGCAAAAAGACTGGAAGCATTTCTACTAAAACCAACAAGAATAGAAAGCTGTGTATTGTCACTATTCTTATTAAATACAGCTTTAATAATTATAGTCAAAGTAAGAATGAGAAAGAAATAAAAGACATGACTATGAAAGGAAGTATGCAAATTGTCCTTGTTTGACTATAAGATGATTTGATAAGCAAATAATCTACAGATTCAGCCAAAAGATGAATAGAATTCATAAATAAATCTGGTAAAGTGGCATGATAATAAAATCAATATTCTTAATCCCATAGCTTCTGACTCCTCTAGTTAAGACTCCAAGCACTGTGATGACCGGAAGTGATGAGAACAGTCATGGTGGTCTGCTTCCTCATATTACCGGAAGTGGAACTGCTTTGAGTTTTCTCTCTAGCATGTTTGCAGGCTTTGGCTTGTTGCATGTTGCCTTTATTATGCTGAGGTTTCTCTCCTGTATTCCAAGGGAAAGAGATAAACTGGACAACCAAAAAAGGAAGAAGTTAAGGTACCATTATTTACAGATGATATATAAGTCTCTATATGAAAGACCCAAAGACTCTACCAAAAACTTCTGCAGATGATGAATACAATCTGCAAAATAACAGGATACAAAATTAATACTCAGTAGCCCTCATATATCTGTAGCCTTATGTACAATCAATAAACAAACAGAAAAAAGTCAAGGAATCAGTACATTCACAATAGCTTCAAAAGCATTAAGATATCCTCGAGTAAATTTAACCAATGGAATGAAAGATTTGTGCAATGGAAACATAAGAAAGACACTGAAGGAGAAAACTGAAAATAATACCACAAAATGAAAAAGATGCCCCCCCATTTATGCTCATGGACTAGTAGGACAAATGTTGAGAAAATGTCCACTTACCATGAATAACCCATGTATTAAATGCATGAATTTGAGGGAGAGGGATACACAAACACACACACACACACACACACACACACAAACTGTATCTCTCATTTTGTGCCAAACACTTCTCAAAGTTCATCAAGTACATTAATGTCAAACCTGGTATTTTAAAAACTATCACAGGAAAATCTAAAGGAAACACATAATCTAATTAAATGTCTTTTTTCTTAAATTTTTCATTACTTCATTAAATGTGTGTGGGTGTGTGTGTGTGTGTGTTTATATATCTGCATTCTCCACAGCACACCTGGGAAGTCAGACAACATGTAGGAGTCTTGTACCTTGTGCATCAAACAGATCAAACTCAAGTGGTCAGGTACGGCAGGAGGTACCTTTATCTGTTATGACATTTGCCAGCTACGAATATGCTCATCTTAGAGAAAACATAAAACACACACACACACACATGAAATAATCAATATCTTTAGCAATCAGGGAAATGTTAAAAAAAAAAAAAACTAAATCGAGACCCCATCTCATATAAGTTAGAATACCCTTTAGAAAAATATGTCGCCAAATATCTTTATTCATCACAGGTGGGAATGTAATTTCATCTACCCAGTATTGAAATTATTGTCAAAATTCCTCAAAAAGCAAAAACTATAGCTATCATGTAATCAAGGTATTAAACTCCTGGGAAGATATCCAAAAAAATAAATTAAAATAAAGATATATAAAAAAGAGCTGCACAGCCAAGTTTATTGTGACACTTTTCACAAAAGCCAAGATATGAAACCAACCAGGTGTTCATCAATTTATGGATGGAACTGATAAGTGTGCTGGAGTTGGAAGGTCAGGGGTGAAGAGATGTGGTGAAGTATAATTAATGCAGGTATTAAAAGATCACAATGAACTCCATTACTGCATAGCAATAAATAACCAATATATGAAACAGACTGTCTCTTTGTAGGTCACTGCGCAATATACTATTTGTTTTTAATTATCAATGCTGCATTTTTGGATATTTTAATTGTTCAAAGGTTTCTTCTATTTTACATATGGAAAACAGAGTACTCTGAGGTCGTGGGTAATAATATGCCAGTGCTTTTTCTGTCTGAAAGCTAAGTTAGCACATATATTTTCAAATACCCATGTAAAAGTTTTCTAAATATACTTTGACTATGAATGAAATCTTAAATTGTTTTTTTCCCAAAGCCATATAACTTTATTCAATGGACAATTAGAACTAGTTATTTTATCCTTCAATAATAAGAAAAGCGCAGGAAAAATTAGAGCAAAACTATAATTAGAATTAATTGCACTAAAAACAAGAGCTATTTGAGTATTTACTTCAGATGTTAAGAAAAACTTTGAATAAAAACAATGATTAATGTAATTTTAAAATACGTAAAATTCTGCTCTCGGAGCTCAGAGAATCATGCAGAAGAGAAAAAAGAAATATTGTAAGAGCCAGGGATAATGGAGGATATCAGGAGAACAAAACTCTCTGAATCAACTAATTCAGGCACAGATGAGCTCTTAAGAGACTGAAGAACCAAGCACAGGGCCCACAGGGGTCTGCACAAGTCCCTCTGCTGAAATGTGATGGCCATTAGCTTTGTATTTTTTTTTAAATTTATTTATTTATTAAGGATTTCTGCCTAGTCCCCGCAACCGCTTCCCATTTCCCTCCCCCTCCCCCGATCAAGTCCCCCTCCCTCATCTGCTCGAAGAGCAATCAGGGTTCCCTGACCTGTGGAAGACCAAAGACTGCCCACCTCTATCCAGGTCTCGTAAGGTGAGCATCCAAACTGCCTAGGCTCCCACAAAGCCAGTACGTGAAGTAGTATCAAAAACCCACTGCGATTGTTCTTGAATTCTCAGTATTCCTCATTGTCCGCTATGTTCAGCTAGTCCGGATTTATCCCATGCTTTTTCAGACCTAGGCCAGCTAGCCTTGGTGAGTTCCCAATAGAACATCCCCATTGTCTTAGTGTGTGGGTGCACACCTCGTGGTCCTGAGTTCCTTGCTCGTGCTCCGTCTCCTTCTGCTCCTGATTTGGACCTTGAGATTTCTGTCCAGTGCTCCCATGTGGGTCTCTGTCTCTGTCTCCTTTCATCGCCTGATGAAGGTTAATATTCATGAGGATGCCTATGTGTTTGTCTTTGGATTCACCTTCTTATTTAGCTTCTCTAGGAACATGAATTATAAGCTCAATGTCCTTTATTTACGGCTAGAAACCAAATATGAGTGAGTACATCCCATGTTCCTCTTTTTGGGTCTGGCTTACCTCACTCAGAATAGTGTTTTCTATTTCCATCCATTTGTATGCAAAATTCAAGATACCATCTTACACCTGTCAGAATGGCTAAAATAAAAAACACCAAGGATAGCCTTTGCTGGAGAGGTTGTGGAGAAAGGGGTACACTCACCCATTGCTGGTGGGAATGCAAACTTGTGCAACCACTCTGGAAAGCAGTGTTTCGGTTTCTCAGGAAATTCGGGATCAACCTACCCCTGGATCCAGCAATACAACTCTTGGGAATATACCCAAGAGAGGCCCTATCATACAACAAAATTATATGCTCAACTATGTTCATGGCAGCATTGTTTGTAATAGCCAGAACCTGGAAACAACCTAGATGCCCTTCAACGAAAGAATGGATGAAGAAAGTATGGAATATATACATATTAGAGTATTACTCAGCAGTAAAAAACAAGGACTTTTGAATTTTGCATAGCTTTGTATTTTTATGGGACTTCTGACTCTTCACCTGCTCTTGGGACTCTTTCTCCTGTTGGGTTGCCATGTCCAACTTTAATATGACGGTTTTTCCTATCTTATATTTTATTTTATTATGTTTGGTTGTTACCTCTTAGAATTCTATTTATTTGTAATGAGAGACAAAGAAGGAATGTTCTGGCAGGAAAGGGAAGTGGGAAGGAACTTGGAGAATTAGAGGGCAGGAAAAATATAATCAGGACGTACTGTATGAGAGGCGAATCTATTTTTTTATAAAAGAAAAACAAAAAGAGCTAAGATACATCAAATAAATCACCGAATGGTGCACTCCGAGGCTCTTCATAACATTAAGCAGCCAATCCTAAATCTAGTGTACAGCTAGAACTAATTAAGGTTGGGGTAAGCTAATAAATAGAAAATGAAAGAACAACACATCAAGTCAACCAACCAAATGAGATAGATAAACGCGTCGACAATCTGAGAAAAATAAAGAGATAAAGAACAAAAATTAACAGAATTAAAGGTCAAAGGGGTATCATTTTAACAGTCTCAAAGGAAGTAAATGTTCACAGAAATATGATCAAGAGGATTTCTGTGCTTTGCTTATGAGGATGTAAAATAAGCCAATATGCAAGACAAGTTGGCAGTTTCTTACCACACTACATATATTCTTACAAATAATACAAAAATGACACTGCAAGATTTTATCCAATGGGGTTTGAAATCCTATGTCTACACAAAAACTTTCATACAAATGCTTATGCTATTATCATTCATAATTAACAAAACGTGAAGGCAGCAACATGCTTTAGTGGATGATCTGATAAACTGTGGCTGCTATTCCACATTGGAAAAATAGCTTATAATCCAATGAAATGTTAGTGCACATTATCATGAAGGAGCCACCATGAAAAAGATATACACTGTATGATTACAAATTGTTGTTAGTCTAGAAAGAACAAAACTATGGAGGCTTTAAAGAAAAGTAATAGTTTTTAAGAACCAGGAAAATAAACAGAATGAATAGGCAACACAGAAGAATTTGAAGGCTGTAAAATTATTGTCTACAGTATTATGAGTGACTATATCATATTTGTACAAACAATATACAATACCAATAATGAACCATAAGACAAACTTTAGGAATACAGACTAAAAGATAAACTATGGACTTTAAGAGTAATGTATTTTATCAATTATAATAATTGTTCCAAACTTATAAGGGATGTTAATAACACTGCGCAATGATATAATAGCAAGCCCAGTGTGGTGGCAGGGACTGTATGAGTAACCATTGTAACTTTCATGCCAGTTTTAATGAGTTTAAAATTGCTATAATAATAAATCCTCCCTGTGTATGAATGCACATATACACAATGTAGTTAAATTCATTAATATTATTATTATAATTCAGGAGCTGCTGATACTAGCTGGTAAGAAACAGAAAAGTTTCCCCACTCATTTTTTTTTGTTTTGTTGTTCAAATATGATTACTTTCATGCATTTTACTAGCTTGTTCCCTGTCAGAGGTTAGTAATTTTATGTTATACTGAATTAAAACTTCATGGCATTTTCTCTCCATTTATTGCTTGGTTTGTATCGATAAGCCATGATACAATTAAATTGGTTTTATGAAAATGAACTGAGCAGTGTTATTACCTTTTACTAGTTCTAATGCCGAAAGCACATTGAGTAGAAAAACCTACCAAGTGAATCATTTCACTTACAGCATGCTAATAGGAAGAAGTTCGTATTTATAGAACACTATTCACTCTCTGAAACGGAAAATTAATTGTCCTGTCCTGGTTTGTTTGTTTTCTCCATGCTCTATGGAGCTATTACATTGTTTCTGCATAATTCTCGAACTTGTTATTTCCCGCCAGCAGCAGTAACAGCAATTCATTTCTTAGATGAAAAACGTTATGATAACTTACATGTAATCAAGTAATGGAAAAGATAGCATTGAAACGAAGAGACTACAAGCCTTTTAATTTAATGACAATACTATCCTTTAAATGTGGAAGCGACAAAAAGAAGATCTTCTGTTTGACTTCCCGAGGATGTTACACTGCAGACACGGAAGGAAGGGTGTACCAGCGGTGAATTTGGAAAGTTTGTTCATGGCCTGTAATATTTTCTTTTCCTTTTGTATTTAATTTATACATTTCTTCTTATTTAATAATGGAAATATGTTACAAGATAGGGGACACCATAACCACATGGTTTTGGAAAGGGAGTTAATGCATCTTGCAATGCTGACATATGGTTACCAACAGCAGGTAAAATGTTGATTAAGGAATGGAGAAACGTAGTGTCTGGGGGTGAGAACATATGGATATACAAGTTACACCATGCATTTGCCCACTCTGTGACATTAAGCAAATTACTTAGCTGTAGATAATCTCTTTTAAAAAAAATTCCAATCCATTAGTTTTTTTTCTGTTTTTATTCATTTTATTGAGCCATACATTTTTCTCTGCTCCCCTCCCCTTCAAGCCTCTCCTATGGTCCTCATGCTCATAGTTTACTCAAGAGATCTTGTCTTTTACTACTTCCCATGTAGATTACATCTATGTATCTCTTTCTTAGGGTCCTGGTTGTCTAGGTTCTCTGGGATTGTGAATTTGTAGGCTGGGTTTCTTTGCTTTATGTTTAAAAACCACTTACAAGTGAGTACATGTGATAATTGTCTTTCTGGATCTGCGTTACCTCACTCAATATGTTTTCTATCTCCATTCATTTGCCTACAACTTTTAATAAAGAAAAGCAAGAATAACACATAAAAAAAAAAACCTTAACACACAACCTGGTTAATAGCATACCTTAAAAAGCAGATTTCATTACTGTTGCTATTTTCTCTTCATCCTTGTTTTAAAAATAGGCTTTCTGTTGATACTAGGTTTATTATCATCCGTAGTGTTGTTATTCTAAATGTTACTATTTCAGCTTTCTCCAAAACTGTATAAGGATACTATATCTTACCCCATTAATTTCTATCATAATTACAAAATTGGATGATGTTTTCACTCTGCAGATAGATGGCGTATGGCATATATATATATATATATATATATATATAGAGAGAGAGAGAGAGAGAGAGAGAGAGAGAGAGATTATAGGCATAGAGATAGAGAGATACATGACATAGATATAAATACGCAGATACATATGGGTGTGGAGAAAGATGCAGATATTATCTTTGACTTACAAATTCTGTTTCTGGCATATGGGATAAGCAGGGAAGAACACAGAAGCTTAAGGACATATCCTAGTAAGGACTCTGGGGTCCATGTAAGAAAGATAAATGGAAACAACACATAGTTGTGGAATTTCTGCTCCACTCTGCCACATATATAGAAGTAGTTTGAAAACTTCCAAATTGGTGAAGGACAGTCACTCCTCTTCCACATATCTTCAAAATAAAATGTTAATAAGAATAAAACGTCTCTCATTCTCATTGTAGCTACTTACTCCTGAATAATACTGAAAATATAAAATCTCAGCACACCATTGCTACAATCAAATTTAATGAGTGGGTAATATTTAAGATTTTTCTTAGTATAAATTGTATCACCAAAGATAACATTACATGATGAGAAAAGCAGAAAAAAATGAAGAAAACCATTTCAAAAGTAAATATTTTCTTCAAAGCATCCATGGAAATATAGAGAAAAGGGGGGAAGTATATTTGTCATGTTTCTGTAAGTTACACACATGTGATTTGACTAAATTTTCTAGATGATTTATTGTCACATTTGAGTTTCATTTTCGAAGCTTAGTTATCAAAAATATTAAACAATATTATTACAAACATAATGGAAGAAGGAAGGCAAGAGAAACAACTTCTTTTAAAAACATAAAAAAGAGAACAAAAATGACATAGTAAATAAAGAGGTGCAAAGAGAAAAACCGGAACCTAGACAGGTGAGAGGAGGGCTCTAAAGGAAGAAGTAGCATGTTACCAGGCTATAGATCACAGGAAAAGTACATATCTAGTATCTGTCAGGCTCTGGGTGCACTCACCTGGGCTAGGGAGGCAACAAGAAGAGAAATACCAGAAAATAAAATAAAATAAAATAAAAATGGAAAGTAAAATAAATGATGCGCAGCAAACAAGAAAATAGATGAAATTTTCATCAATCTGAATCATATGTTCACATTCATGTGCAGATCTAAAATCTATCTTATAGAAAGTAGTTTAGACATGGTTATTAGAGCGGGAGGTGGTCAGAAGGAAATTGGATATGAATTATAAAATAAAACTAGATATAAAAATTAAAAATCAGTGTTCTGCAGTTTATGGTTCACAAACCCTTATCTTATGAATTAAAATAAACTGGAAGAGGAAGACTCAGTAGTGGGTTTCCACATGACAATTTTTTAAATAAGATTTATTTATTTATTATTTATTATTTAACATTTCTTCCATGTTTGCTCACTTGCCAGAAGAGGGCACCAGATCTCATTACAGATGGTTGTGAGCTACCATGTGGTTGTTGGGAATTGAACTCAGGACCTTTGGAAGAGCAGTCAGTGTACTTAACCTTTGAGCCATCTCTCCAGGCCCTCCACATGACTTTTACAAAAGGTCTTCAGTATTCTTCATCCTTCATTGTATTTCCACCTCCGCCTTGAGCCCTCAACCCTAATTTCACCTTTGTTGTTCCATATCCCCTTTTAACTCTTTATACGAGTTTATGTTGTCACCCTTGTCATAATAACTTCTCTGATTTCCTCTTATTAATTTTCTGATCTTTATGAGCATTTCCAAATGAAACACATATATATGAATATTTAAAGCTAACGTTCACAAATTAGAGAGTACATTTGATATTGATATTTAACTTTCTAGGTCTGGGTTACCTAACGCAGAATGATTGTTTCCGGTTCCTCCCAATTGCCAACAAATTTTGTAATTTCGTTTTTTAAATATCTGAATAATATTCTATTGTATAGTTGTACCGCATTTTCATTATCCATTATTAGTTTGTGAACATCTAGATTGTTTCCAATTTCTGAGTATTTTAAATAGAGCAACAATAAATATGGATAAATAAATAATAAGACATGGAAACTTTGAGTATGTGTGTAGTAAGGAGGCCACTTGTTCATTTCCCTGCTGCCCAGACTCCCAAAATAACCACATAGAAACTGTATTAATTAAATCACAGCTTGGCCAATTGCTCAAGCATATTTCTAGCTAGCTCTTACATCTTGAATTAACCCATCTCCATTATTTTATATTTTACCATGAGTCTCATGGCCTGCCAGCAAGGTTTCAGCATGTCTGTCTCTGGTGGCAGTTCCATGGCTTCTCTTCACTCTGCCTCTTTTTCTCCCAGCATTCAGTTTAGTTTTCCCTGCCTACCTAAGTTCTACCCTATCAACAGGCCAAGGCAGTTTCTTTATTTACCAATGATATTCACAGTATAAAGAAGGGAATCCCACATCAATAATGTCTAAGCATAGAATAGCTGAATCATATGGCAGCTATATTTCTAGGATTTTAAGGAATTGATTTTAGAAGTAGATGTATTAATGTTCACTCCCAAGAGAAGTGAATAAGTATACCCCTTCCCTCACATATATGCCATCATTTATCATCTTTTTTTTTTAACTTACTCATTCTAACAAGGGTCAGATGAAATCTCAAACTAGTTTTAGTTTATATTTTCCTGATGGCCAAGACTACTGAATGCTAAGGATATTTTTAAATGTTTCTCAGCTATTTGTATTTCATTTTTTGAGAATTGTCTGTTCTAAAAAATTTTCCAAACATGCAATACACACACACACACACACACACACACACACACACACACACACACTAAGAGAGAGAGAGACAGAGAGAGAGAGAGGAGAGAGAGCAGCAATGTCTTTATTGTGCACAATAGACAAACAAAAGCTCTGTGCCAGAAATGAGCTACTTCTTTTGGAACTGTTTGTCTATGAGCAACTCCCAATCTCCCAAACTACCAAATGTCACAGGCGATTGCCCATGCTCTTGAGTCATAAAACAGGAAATCAAGCTGGTACTGACCTGGGAGTTTCTTCCCTTTTGGTTAGTTTTTATGATGTTTTCCAGTGCTATACTCACTACAAGTGGAGAAAATCTATGAACCCTATGAACTACAAAACAACTGGCCTGCCAAGACACAGCCACTAATGTGATGGTAACAAAAACTCTGATTGGATTTAAGTACTGCTTCCCAAGATGAAACCCAGACCTGGCACCATTATAGGTCAAGAGACCTGTGGCTCCACAGGGGACAGACAACCTGCTAAGGTTATGCTCCTGAATGAACATAGTATTAATCTCACTCCTATTAATGTGTTGTTATAAGCATAGATTATGCATCGCTCAGTCGTCATCAGAGAAGCTTATAATTTTGGTAGGTAGTGAATTACAAAGAGACACAAAACTGGCCGAAGTGCAAAGAATAAAAGAATAAGAGATCACAGGATGTTTGATACTAAATGAAAATTGTGTAATGACTTTCTGCCACCAAGGCTTGGAGATCATTGTAGAAGCATTGCAGAAAGAGTGTAAAAGCCAGGGGCAGTAACAACTATGAGGAAACAGTGTCCTTTGGACACAGCAGTGGGGACAGCATACACAAGACTTATGCAAGCCCAAACCACACAAAATCCCAGAATGGAGAGGGGAGTGAGGCACACAGTCTCATCTTTAGTTGTACATGTATTGGCAATTATTAGCTGCTTAAAGAGAAATAGTCAGTTTTCTGCTAAGACTCTAGCCTTTTATAAGTCAATCATGTTCTAACATGATACCACATATTCAAGAATATTGGGCAGCACAAATTGCTTTTGGTGATTTAAAAAAAATAATATAACATAGGGAATGGGGAGGTAGGAACATTTGGTAGAGGCAGTGAACAAATAAAACTATTGTAGAAAATTGTCAAAGGGCTAATAAAGATATTTTTTGAAAAATGAATTGGAAGATTTTTGCAGATGCCAAGCATAAGCTGTCAATGTTTGAAAAGTTGGAAATTCTCATCTAATATTTGGCCCTTGCAGACTTTAAGTGCATATCAAATTATCAGCGTTTACCTAATAACTATGCAGAAGTATTATATGTCATGTAAAGATGCACTTGAAAATTTTTTGTTTGTAGTAATTGAGAAATAAAGCCAAAGTGAAGAAAAAGAATCCCAGGAGGAAAGATAAAGAACATTAAAAGAAGGTTTGCAGAGATCAACAAGTTAGAATAGGTTTTTCTTAAAAATGTACAGAAAACGAGGATACACACCACATCACAAACAGAAAAGAAATTCTTCAGGGGACAGTAGGACTCAGGGGAGGCAGAGCTCTAAGTACAGATGGTTGTCACTCCTAAGACAGGTTTGTTTTGTTTTGCTTCCACTTTCCCCAGTACACGCTGCTAAGTAATTAGCAGACAGGCACTGCTGAAAATTTTCAAGTGGCTTTTGACACAACAGAAGACGAGAGGCACTTCAGCTTCCCCAAAAGAAAAGAACAGAAAAGCTTCCTCTGCAGACCTAAGAAAGACAACACTGACAATTATCCGACAGATAAAACGGTGAAAATGATATGACAAAAATGAAGACTAAAGAATTCAAAATGCGTATGTTTGAGAAAGATGCAGAATTTGGGGAAATCCTGTTTTTCCTCAGATGAGACTAAATAAAGAGGTGGTTTTAACATAATGGCTAGCTGGGAGTGGTAGATCCCAGGATCTGCCGCTTCACAGCAATACTCAACGAGGATGGTGCTTCCCGATCCATTGAGGCCCATGTTGATGAAACAGAAGTTGCAAAGCTAGTCTAAAGATTAAATAATGTATAGAATACAAATAATGGCAGCTTGGTATAGAAAATATACCGGTTCTTACTGAAGTTGTTATAGATGAAATTATTGTTCAAAGAAACTTTATTTTTTGATTTGCTTACCATTATCAAGGATCCTTTTGGTTTTTCAATACATTCCTAGCCTTGATTTCCCCAACCACCCAGCTGTCTCCCCCACCTCCTTGATAAATCCCCAATTATCCTCTGACTCCCATGTGCCCCACTTGTATTTTCATTTTGCATACTTTCCACTAGCCCTTGGAAATAATTTTTAAATTAATAACTCTCATTCAGAATTCAAAAATGTCACATACTCTTTATTGTATAGTCATATTAATTTAATTACAATTAAATTATCTTCTTTAGGAAATTGAGTAGTATTTCATTTACAACTTTAAAACAATATTCCTAAGAGACCTCTGCAGGAGTAGTTTTGAGCCAGGATCTCTGTGGGTCCAGGCACGAGTCTGGGACCTCTGAGGGAGTAGGCAGAAACCAGAGACCTCTGCGGGTCTGGGAGTGAGTCTGGGACCTCCAAGGAACTAGACCTGAACCAGGTCTTCTAAGGAAGTAGGCCTGAGCTAGGAACTCTGCGGGTCTGGGTGTGAGTCTGGGACCACCGAGGAAGTAGGCTGGAACTAGAGATCTGCGGGTCCAAGGTGAGAATCTGAAACCTTTGAGGGAGTAGGCTTGAGCCAGGACCTCTACCAGAGCATGCCCAAGGCAGCAACCTCAGCGAAAGAGCCCCAAGCAAGCAATTTCTGTAGGAGAAGGCCCATATGATCCCTGGTATTGCAGAGCAAACCTTGTGAGCACCGAACTACATCCAGGAAAATGAAGTGACCAACAGGGTGACTGGAACCTTGGACTTGACTGTACCACAAGGAGCAACCATCTGAGCCTTGGATTCAACAGGAACCTGGAAGATTGCTCACCAGGATCACAGACAGCCTTAACTAGACCAATTAGAGGAGGAGATGGGTAGACAAGTTAAGAACACACACAACACCACAAAGAGAAACACAACACCAGTAAAAACTAATGGCCTTACAACAGCAAGACTTGAACAAACAAATATAAATGAACCAGAAGAAAATAACATAAAAATTAACTTTAGGAGAATGTTTGAGACCCTTAAAGAGAAAATGAAAAACTCCCTCAGATAAATGGAGGAAAAGACAAACAAAAAAATGGACGACTTCGACATCAAATCCCTTAAAGAAAATCAAGAAAAAGCAAACAAACATATTAAAGAAACTATTCAATACTTGAAAACTAAAATGGAGACAATAAAAAAAACACAAGCCAAGGGAATTATAGAAACAGAAATCATGAGAAAACTATCGGGAACCACAAATTCAAGTATAAACAGCAGAAGCAGATTACAAGAAATGGAAGAGAAAAATCTCAAGTGTTAAAGATACAATAGAGGAAATAGACTCATCAGTCAAGGAAAACATTAAATCTGACAAAAGCCTAACACAAAATATCCATGAAATATGGAACACCATGAAAATATCAAATCTAATAATAATAGGTAGAGAAGAAGTCAAACTCAAAAGCGCAGAAAATATACTTAAAATCATAGAAGAAAACTTTCCCAACCTAAAGAAAGATATTTTTATGAAGATAGAAAAAGCTTACAGAACACCAAATAGACTGGATCCAAAAAAAATTTCCCTTGTCAAATAATAATCAAAACACTAAACATACAGAATAAAGAAAGGATATTAAGAGCTTCAAAGGAAAATGCCAAGTAACATATAAAGGCAAACCTATCAGAATTACACCTGACTTCTCAATGGAAACAATGAAAATCAGAAGATACAGGTCAAGCAGTATGCAGATATTAAGAAATTACAGTTGCCAGCCCAGACTACTATACCCAGCAAAACTTTCAATTACCATAGAAGGACAAAACAAAATATTCCATGACAGAACCAGATTTAACCAATACATAGTCACAAACCCAGTACTACACAAAGTACTAGAAGAAAAACTCCAACCCAAGGAAGTTGGATAAATCAACAAAAACACAGACAACAGATAATCTCACAGCAGCTAATCCCAACTAAGAGGAAAAGGCACAAAATAACATCACCAACAACGAAAACTAAAATAATAGGAGATAGTAATCACTGGTCATTAATATCCCTTAATATAAATGGGCTAAGCTCACCTATAAAGAGACACAGGCTAACAGACTGGATATGAAAACAGAATGGATTCTTCTGCTGCATACAAGAAACACATCTCAACCTCAAAGACAGACGTTACCTCAGAGGAAAGGGTTGGGGAAAAAAAATTGTCCAATCTAATGGACCTAAGAAACTAGCTGGTGTAGCTATCCTAATATCTAACAAAATAGACTTTAAGCTAAAATCAATCAGAAAAGACCTAGAAGGACATTTCATATTAATCACAGAAAAACTCATTAAGAGGAAATCTCAATTCTGAACATCTATGCCCTGAATACAAGGGCACCCTCATATGTAAAGGAAACACTTCTAAAGCTTAAATCACACATTAAACCCCACACTCTAATAATGGGAGACTTCAACACTCCATTCTCACCCTTGGATATGTCTGTCAGGCAAAAAATTTAACAGAGAAATAAGAGAACTAAAAGATATTGTGACTCAAATGGACTTAACGGACATTCATAGAACATTCTATATAAACATAAAATATTATTACTTCTTCTCAGTACCTCATGGAACCTTCTCAAAAACTGACTACATACTAGGTAGCAAAACAAACCTCAACAGATACAAAAAATTGGATAACCACCTGTATTTTATCGGATCCTCATGGATTAAAATTAGACTTCAACAGCAACACTAATTCCAGAATGCTCACAAACATATGGAAATTAAACAATGCTCACCTGAATCATCAATAGGTCAAGGAAGAAATGAAGGAAGAAATTAAAGACTTCCTAAAATCCAATGAGGCTACAATTATCCTGACACCAAACCACATGAAGATATTACTAAGAAAGAGAATTACAGACCAATCTCACTCATGAACTTTGATGAAAAATACTCAATAAAATATTGGCAAATCAAATCCAAGAACACATCAGAAAAATTATCAACCATAATCGAGTTGGCTTCATCCCAGAGATGCAGGGATGGTTCAACATATGAGTATCTGTCCATATAATCCACCATATAAAAAATTAAAAAATAAAAAGCACAAGATCATCTCATTAGATGCTGAAAAAGCTTTAGACAAAATACAACATTCCTTCATGATAAAGGGCTTAGAGAGAGCAGGGATACAAGGAACATACCTAAACATAATAAAGGCAATATACAGCAAGCCAACAACCCACATCAATTTAAATGGAAGAGAAACTCACAGTGATCTTACTGAAATCAGGAACAAGGCAAGGTTGTCCACTCTCTCCATATCTATTCAATGTAGTTCTTGAGGTCTTAGCTAGAGCAATAAGACAACACATGGAGATCAATGTGATACAAATCGAAAAAGAAGAAGTCAAACTCCCACTATTTGCTGATGATATGATAGTTTATATAAACGACCCCAAAAATTCTACCAAGGAACTTCTATAACTCATAAACACTTTCAGTAATATAGCAGGATACAAGATTAAATAAAAAAAAAATCAGTAGCCCTCCTTTACACAGATGATAAATGGGCTGAGAAAGAAGTCAGAGAAAAATCACCCTGCACAATAGCCACAAATAGAATAATATATCTCGGAGTAACTCTAACTAAACAAGTGGAAGACCTGTAGGACAAGAATTTTAAATGTTTGAAAAAAGAAATTGAAGAAGACACCAGAAAGTGGAAGGATCTCCCATTTTACATAAGTAAAAATGTCAATCTTACCAAAAGCAATCTACATATTCAATGCAATGACCATCAAAATCCCAACAAAATTCTTCACAGACCTCAAAAGAACCATACTCGACATCATATGGAAAATAAGAAAACCCAGGATAGCCAAAACATTCCTGTACAACAATCCCTGACTTCAAATTCTACTACATAGCTACAGTATTGAAAACAGCCTGGTATTGGCATAAAAGTAGACAGGAAAACCAATAAAACCTAATTAAAGATGTAGATATTAATCCAGACATCTACAAACACCTGATTCTTGACAAAGAAGAAAATCTATAAAATGAAAAAAAAGCAAACTTAACAAATGGTGCTGGCATAACTGAATATAAACATGTAGAAGAATGAAAATAGATCCATGTCTATCACCATGCACAAAGCTAAAGTCTAAATTTACTCAAAGACCTCAACATAAACCCAACCACTTTGAACCTCATAGAAGAGAAAGTGGAAACTACACTTGAACAAATTGGCACAAGAGGCCGCTTCCTCCCAGCAGCACAGACACTGAGAGAAACAATTAATAAATGAGACTTCCTGAAACTGAAAAGCTTCTGTGAAGCAAAGGACACAGACAACAAGAGGAAACGGCAGCCTACAGAATGGGAAAAGATCTTCACCAACCCCGCATCAGGCAGAGGGCCGATCTCCAAAATAAACAGCAAATTCAAGAAATAAGTCATCAAAGGAACAAAAAAAAAAATCCAATTAAAAATAGAGTTCAGACCTAAACAGAGAATTCTAACAGAGGAATCTAAAATGACTGAAAGACATTTAAGGAAATATTCAACATCATTAGCCAGCAGAGAAATGCAAAGTATAACAACTCTGAGATTCCATCTTATACATGCAAGAGTGGCCAAGATCAAATTACTGATGAAAACTTATGCTGGAGAGGTTGTGGGGTAGAGGGAACACTCCTGCATTGCTGGTGGGAATGCAACCTGGTACAGCCTCTTTGGATATCAGTATGGTGATTTCTCGGAAAATTAGGAAACAACCTTCCTGAAGACCCAGCAATACCACTTTTGGGTAAATACCCAAAGAATGTTCAATTGTGCCACAAGGACATGTGTTCAGCTCTGTTCATACAAGCATTGTTTGTCATAACCTGAACCTGGAAACAACCTAAATGCCCCTCAACAAAAGAATGGATAAGGAAAATGTGGTACATTTACATAATGGAGTACTACACAGCAGAAATAAATAATGACATCTTGAAATCCTCAGGCAAAATAATCAATATAGAAAACATCATATTGAGTAAGGTAACCCAGACTCAGAAAGACAAATATCATGTGTACTCATTCATAAGTGGCTTTTAGACATAAACCAAAGAAAACCAGCCTACAATTCACAGAGAATCTAGACAACAATGAGGACCCTAAAAGAGACATACTTGGATCTAATCTACATGGAAAATAGAAAAAAGACAAGATATCCTGAGTAAATTGGAAGCATGGAGACAATGGGAGAGGAAGGAAGGGGAGCAGAGAAAAATGTATAGCTCAATAAAATCAATAAAAAATGAAAAAATATTCCCTATGCATTTAATCAGTGAGCTCAAAGAAGAGCAATGACAGCTCAAAAATCAGCGACAAGGGGTTAAATGCTATCTCAGATTTTTCAGTGCTAAAATATGAGGACATTGACAGCTCTGCACTGCGTTTTCATTAGAAATGCCATTTTAATGCTGCCTCTGAATGACTAAAATTGTCAAGAGTGGGCTGTTTGACAGGTTTTTCTCTTATGCGTGGCTGTTTTGAGTAAGGGAACTATTAGCCAAGCCACCCCTTACCAGCAGCCAGCTAGACTATCCAGATCACAGGCCAGGAGTTTGGCACACTTGGCAATCACCCACCTGTACTGGGCACTCAAGAACCTCAGCTGAAAACACACTGCACTTGCTACCATTCTGGACTCCGGCTTAAAAATCAGGACTCTAAGAAGACAAGCCAAGGAGAAACTTAACTGACTGGAGCTATTTTCATCCGAGCCCGAGGAAGAGTTATCCTCTCACACCTGACTCCTTTGATGCGGCAGAAGGTCTATGGTTAGTACAAACAAGTCCATTCATTTATAGAAAGGATTGTGTGGTGGTTTGTGCCAGTACTTGCAATGCTTCGCTGGGTGTGTCAGCAAGCTCCTCAGCTCACCTTCAAGTAAGTCAAACACACCCTCCTGTGTCGCCTACTTGTGCTACTATATTCTGCCTAAAGGAAGGGTTGTCTTGTGGTCTTTTCTTTGCTTACCTTTGAAGTTTTATCATAAATATATTAGGGTTACAACAAAAAGAAAACTGTGGAATGGAAACTACCACCTTGTGATTATGACAATAGCAATGATAGCACTCAGCTTGGCAAGAGGCTTACTGAGGGGTTCTAGCTTATAGCCATGGCAAAAGAGCAAACAGTAAGACTATGAGCTTTGGTCATTAAAAGAGCAGCTAGACTATCCAGAGCCTTCAGGGCCAAGGGTCCTAAAACACACGACAAGAGCAATGATGTTACCCCAGGAGTTCTTTTTCACCTGAGATGTCCAATGAGCTTTGGTCATTAAAAGAGCAGCTAGACTATCCAAGCCTTCAGGGCCACAGGTCCTAAAACACACGACAAGAGCAATGATGTTACTCCAGGGGTTCTTTTTCACCTGAGATGTCAGAGCTCTCACAGCAGCTGCTGTTACACAGCTGGGTCCTTCAACCCAAGGCTTTCATGCCATCACTACGGGGTGACGACTGCTGATGACACTGGCTGCTGAAAGGGAAGGATTATACTGTCTACCGAGGGCTTGGCCGATAGCAACCGAAGCTAGAGCTGCCAAACACAACACCTAGAGTCCCACGTCTCTGTCCATTTCGGCCTAGAGTCAAATGTTTCTACTTCTCCGGATGTGGAACCTTAAGGCCTTGAACCCATACACATACCCATAAGCTTTCGGTTCAGAATTCAGTTCTAACATTATACCAGCAATTCCTTGATAATTACTATCAAAACAAGTAAAAGATACTTGTTTACAAAGCATCGTTGGGTACAGATCACATTTTAATACTTATATAATCATTTTGAAGAAAAACAATTTGACTCTTAGCTCATATATTCAATGACAGATAGAAGTATATCTTTCTGCTATAAGGATTCCTGGGTTTCAGTTTAAAAAACTTATTTCAGAAATATTAATAATTATATAAATAAGATTGTTTTATTTCAAATAAAAGTTCTAAATAATGAATACATATTATAAGAAATTATGTGATGACAAAAATATATATGATTCCATGGGTAGGAAACCTCTATATGCCATTCTTTCATCATCACAAATATTCAAAGTGTAAGAGGAAAAAATGTGTTTATCTACACCATAACAAATAATAGATACTACTAATTTAGTAAGACATAGTATGCATTTTGTAATAAACAAATATATTTACTTCTGCTATTTCTTCATATTCATATTTGTCACTATCTTCTCTGTTGAAATCTGTATAACATTTGTCCTAGTTGAGATTACTGTTGGTGACAGGAACCAAAAACTACGGAGAAACCCTGTCTCGAAAAATCAAAAAAAAAAGATTACTGTTGGTTTGATGAAACGTCATGACCAAGCTTATTTAGCTTACACTTCCATATTACCGTTCATCATAAAAAAAAAAAAGTCAGGGACAAGAGCTCAAACAGGGCAGGGAGCTAGAGAATGGACCTGATGCAGAGGCCATCAAAGAATGCTGCTTACTGACCTGTTCCCCCTGGCTTGCTCAGCCAGCTTTTTTATAAAACCTAGGACCAAGAGCCCGTGTGTGGCCCCAACCACAGTGGGATGGATCCTCTCCCATCAATTCCTAATGAAGAAAAGATCCTCGTGGAATCTCAACAATTTAGTCACAAAAGCAGTATCTACATAATGATTTCATTTGCATTTTTTCCATCTGCAATTGATTATATCAATAGCAAACCCTCATATATCGCTGGTTGGTTTTATTTTGTTTATTTATTTTTTGTCTCTTTGATGCTCTTTTGCCTCAAAGTAGCAAAACACCATGTCTGTTTCTGGCAGAAAAAAAAAAAAAGTGTTCTCTGACTCATACCACTTTCCATTCTATTTTCAGTGAGCTGCATTGCGGGATCCAGAATCCCTGGTTGTTGGTTCAATCTACAAGCTCCATTGAGACCGATTCAGTTGATTTGTGGGTTTTCTTGTTGTGTTCATGAACTCTTTGCCTCCTACAGTCCTTCCTCCCTCCTTCGGCAAGATTCTCTCTGTCCTACATAATATCTGACTGTAGGTCTCTGCATCTGTTCCATTAGTTGGAGGATGCCTCTCTGATGATAATTGGGCTAGGCACTAATCTATCTAAGAGTATAGCAGAATATCGTTAGGCATCATTACTTTGACTTTTTCCTCCAGTCATGTTTGATTCTAAGCTAGGTGTGTGGGTCATCCAGCCTGTGAGTCCTGGTGTTATAGGTAGTATCTGGGTGGCCTTACTCTTACTCTCCTGCCATGGGTTTAGGGCAGAACAGTCATTGATTGGCCACTCCATCAACCTCTAGGTAAGCCTTTCCCCAGTACATCATACATGCAAGACAGACTATAGCTCAAAGGTTATGGGGGTTTTTTTGTTTTTGGTTTTGTTTTGTTTTGTTTTTGATTTTTGAGACAGGGTTTCTCCGTAGCTTTTGGTTCCTGTCCTGGAACTAGCTCTTGTAGGCCAGGCTGGCCTCGAACTCACAGAGATCCACCTGCCTCTGCCTCCCGAGTGCTGGGATTAAAGGCATGCGCCACCACCGCCCGGCTAGCTCAAAGGATATGTGTGTTGGTTGGTTACCTATTCCCTCTGCTTGATATTTTGCCTGGTCACAAGGGATGGCCAGTTCAGTCCATGTATCCATTTTCCTAGGAGTCTTAGCTAAGGTCATCCTTGTAGATCCCTTGTAGATTCCCTTGCACCAGAATTTTACCTGACACTGAGATGAAGACCCTTTCCATTACTCTCTTTTTCAACTGCCCCCAACCTGATCTCTCCTGTTCCCATCCCCATCTGCTCACAGTCAACTCATGAACTCTCATCTATTTCCCCTTCCAGGGAGATCTAGGTGTCACTCCTTGAATGTTCCTTGTTACCTAGTCTCTCTGGGTTTGTGGATTATAACATAGTTATCCTTTATTTTACAGCTAATATTCAATTATGAGTGAGTACATACCCTGTATGTCTTCTGGATGGATTACCACAATAAGGATTATTTTTTTCTAGGTCTATCAATTTTCCTTTATTTTCTGGTGCCCTTGTTTTTAACAGCTGAATAATACTCCAATATATAAATATACCACTTTTTCTTTATTCTTTGGATGAGAGGCATCTAGGCTGCTTCCAATTTCTGGATATTATGAATAACATTGCTTTGAACATAGTTGAGCAAGTGTCCTTGTGATTTGATTGAGCATCCTTTGGGTACACCCAAGAGTGGTATAGCTTGGTCTTGAGATAGATTGATTGCAAGTTTTCTAAGAAAATGCCATACTGATTTCCAAACTGGTTGTACAAGTTTGCACTCCCACCAGCAGTAGAGGAGTGTAGCAGGAGGGGTGTTCCCCTTAATCCACATCCTCTCCAGCATGAGTAGTCACTCATGCTTTTGATTTTAGCCATTCTGACAGGTGCAGAATTTCAGATAGAATCTCAGAGTCATTTTCATTTTCATTTCCCTGATGACTAAGGATACTGAATATTCCTTTAAGTGTTTCTTAGCCATTTGAGAATTCTCTGTTTAGATTTGTTGTTAGACCCCATTTTTAGTTGGATTGTTCGGTTTGTTGATGTCTAATTTCTTGAGTTCTTTATATATTTTGAAAATCAGCCCTCCCATCTGTAGTCTGCCATTTTGTTATATTGAGGGTTTCCTTTGCCTTACAGAAACTTTTCAATTTCATGAGGTCCCATTTATTAATTGTTGATCTTAGTCTCTGTGCTATTAGTGTCCTGTTAAAGAAGTTGTCTCCTGTGCCAATACATTCAAAGCTAGTTCCCATTTTTATAGGGTTCAGTGTATCTAGATTTATGTTGAGGTCTTTGATCCACTTGGACTTAGGTTTTGTGCAGGGTGATAAATATGGATCTATTTGCATTCTTCTACATGTGAACATTGAGTTAGACCAACATAATTTGCTAAAGATGCTTTTTTTTCATTGTATAATTTTGATATCTTTGCTGAAAATCAGGTATATAAAGGTGTCTCTGGGTGTGGATTTTCATTTAAGTCTTTGATTTGATTCTATTGATCCACTTGTCTGATTTTATGGCAATACCATGTGGTTTTTGTAACTATAGCCCTATAGTAGAGCTTGAAATCAGGGACAGTGGTACCTCCATAAGTTCTTTAATTGTACAGAATTGTTCTAGATGTCCTGGGGTTTTCCAAATGAAATTGAGTATTGTTCTTTCAGGGTTTGTAAAGAATTGTGCTGGAATTTTAATGGGGATTGCATTTAATCTGTAGATAAATTTTGGTAAATTGGCTATTTTTACTATAGTAATCTTACTAATCCATGAGCATGAGAGATTTTTCCATCGTCTAATACTTTCTCCAATTTCTTTCTACAAAGATTTGAAGTTATTATTATACAGGTCTTTTATTTGCTTTATTAAATGCATTTTATATTACTTGAGGCTATTGTAAAGAGCGCTGAGTCCATGATTTCTTTCTCAACCCATTTATCATTTGTATAAATGATGGCTATTTATTTTTTGAGTTAAACTTGTACCTATCCATTTGACTAAAGAAGTTTATCAGTTATAGGAGTTCCCTGGTAGAAATTTTAGGGGTTGGTATATTATCATATCATCTAGAAATAATGATACTTTGACTTCTTTTTTCCTATTTATATTCCCTGTTTTCTTTTAGTTGTCTTATTGCTCTAGCTACAATTTCACATACTATTACTGAAGAGGTATGGAGAGAGTGGACAACCTTGTCTTGTTCCTGATTTTAGTGGAATTACTTTGAGTTACTATTCATTTAATTTGATGTTGGCAATTGACTTGCAGTATAATGATTTTGTTATGTTTAAGTATGCTACTTGTGTCTCTGATATCTCCAAAACTTTTATCATGAAGGGGTGTTGGATTTTGTCAAAGACCTTTCAAGTATTTAATGAGATGGTCATGTGGGTTTTTTCAGTTTATGTGGTTTATTGCTAATTATATTGACAGATTTTCATATTTGAACCATTCCTACCTCTCTAGGATAAAGCCACTTGAACATGGTGGATGACCTTTTTGATGTGTTCTTGAATTTAATTTGCCAGAATTTTGTTGAGCATTTTTGCATCAATGCTCATGAGTACAATTGGTATGTATGTCTCCTTATTGAGCCTTGTGTGGCTTGGGTATTAGAGTGAATGTGGTCTAATAAAATGAATTGGCAATGTTTCTTCTGTTTTGTGAAATAAGTGGAAGAGTATTGATATCAATATTAGCCTTCTCTGAAAGTTTGATAGAATTCTGTGCTAAAACTGTCTGGTCCTAGACTTTTTTGGCTAGGAAAATTTTAACCTTGAGGGTTGTAGGTCTATCAAAATTGCTTATATGACCTTGATTTAGCTTTGGTAATTGGTATCTATCAAGAAACTTGTCCATTTCAATACAAGTTATTGAAGCATGACCCTAGTGATTTGCTGGATTTCCTTGGAGTTTGTTGCTATATGCCACTTTTCTTTTCTGAATTTGTTAATTTGGATATTTTCTTTCTGCCTTTTAGTTAGTTTACATTAGGGTTTATCTATTTTGCTGATTTTCTTGAAGAATAAGCTTTTTTTCATTAAATCTTTGTATGATTTTCTTTATTTCTATTTTATTGATTTTAATTCTCAGTTCAAATAGTTCTTGCCATCAATTCTTTTTGGGTGTGTTTTCTTATTGTTCTTGAGCTTTAGGTCTGCTGTTGAGTAGTATGAGATTTATCCAAATTCTTCATGAAGGCACTTAGTGCTATATATATTCCTCTTAGCACTTCGTTCATTGTGTCCCATAAGTTTGGATATGTTGTACATTCATTTTCATTGGAATATAGGAAGTCTTCATTTCTTTATTTCTTCCTTGTCCCAGTGGTAACTCAATAGAAATTTGCTTAGTTTCCATGAGTTTGTAGGCTTTCTGAATTGTTGAAATTCAGCTTTAATCCACAGTGATCAGATAAAATACTGGAGGTTATTTCAATTTTCTTGTATCTCTTGACACTTGCTTTGTGACCAAGTATATGGTCAGTTTTGGAGAAGATTCCATGAGGTGCTGAAAAAGAATGTTCTTTTGTATTTGGAAGAAACATTCTGTAGTATCTATTAGGTCCATTTCTGTCATAACTTCTGTTAGTTGCATTTTTTTTTTTGTCTGTTTAGCTTCTGTCTGGAATATCTGTTCATTTGGTGAGAGTGGGATGTTTAAATCTCCCACTATTATTGCTTGGAGTTTAGTGTGTGATTTAAGCTTTAGAAATGCTTATTTACTGACAGGGACCAGCCCTGACATAAATCATTCTCATACCAGAGTAGAGACCAATTTACAAATGTGTTTCTTTTACATTTTGGGAATAGATGTTCAAAACTGAGATAACACTTTGGTGGATATTTCCTTTGATGTACCTGAAATGCCTTTATCTCTTTTGATCAATTTTGGTTGAAAGTTTATTTTGTTAGATATCAGAACAGCTACACCAGCTTGCTTCTAAGGTATGCTTGGTTGGAAAATCTTTTTTCCAATATTTTACTCTGAGACAACGTCTATATTTGATGTTGAAGTGTTTTTCTTGTAGGTAGCAGAGTGATGGCTTCTATATTTGTATCCATTCTGTTAGTCTTTATCTTTTTAATGGGGAATTGAGACAATGGATATTGAAGAGAATTAAAAACCAATTATTGTTAATTACTGTTATTTTGTTGTTGTTGCTGAGGGTGGTAGTAATAGTGGGTGGGTGGGAGTGGGGGGTGTTTCCCTTCTTTGGAGTTTGCTGGTGTGAGATTATCCGTTGTCTGTGTTTTGGTGGGTGTAGTTAACTTCCTGGGGTTGGAGTCTTCCTTCTAGTACCTTCTATAGAGCTATATTTTTTATATATTGTTTAAATTTGACTTTGTCATGAAATATCTTGTTTTCCCCATCTATGGTGATTGACAGTTTTTGCTGGGTATAGCAGTCTGGGATAGCATTCAGAGTCTCTTAGAGTGTGTAGGACATCAGTATAGGCTCAATTTGATTTCAGGATCTCAGATAAAATGTCAGGCATGATTCTAATAGGTCTGCCTTTATATGTTACTTGGTCCTTTTCCTTGCTACTTTTAATATTCTTTCTTTGTTCCATATGTTTAGTGTTTTGATTATTATAAGGTGAGGTGATTTTCTTTTCTGATCCAATCTATTTGGTGTTCTGTAAGTTTCTTGTATTTTTATAGACATGTCATACTTTAAGTTGATAAAGTTTTCTTCTATAATTTGGTTAAATATATTCTCTTGGTTTTTGACCTGGGTTTCTTCTCCTTCTTCTATTCCTATTATTCTTCTGTTTGGTCATTTCATAGTGTCCCAGATATCCTGGATATTTTGTGTTAGGGTTTTTTAGATTTACAATTTTCTTTGGCTGATGAATTTATTTCCTCTATTGTGACTTCAATGCCCAAGATGCCCCTTTGTTTCTCTTGCATTCTTCTGGTGATGCTTGCATCTGTGGTTCTTATTCACTTAGCTAGATTTTCCACTTTCATGATTCCCTCAATTTATGTTTTCTTTATTGCTTCTATTTACATTTTCAGGTCTTGAACTATTTTTTTCACCTGTTTGTTCTTTCTTGGCTTTCTTGGCATTTGTTTGGGGAGTTATTGGCTTTATCCAAGTTTTTGTTTTGTCTTTTCCTCAATTCCTTTAAGGGATTTTATTCATTTCATCATGGTGGTGGTATTGAGGTCTCATATATGCCCAAGCCATGCCCAGTACCTCATTCTATTGCCTGCTGTCTTTTGATTGTCATGTAGCCAGCACCATTTCTACCTACATGGTGCCATGCTACCCACCTTGAAGATAATGGGCTAAACCTTTGAAAGTGCAGGTGAGCCACCCCGATTAAATATTTCCCTTATAAGAGTTGCTATATCATAGTGTCCCTTCAGAGCAATAGAAATTCTAAATTGTGTAGGTCACTAGGACCAGCTTGAGCTCCAATAAAGCTCCCAGGACTTGGGCACTAGCATGGAGTTCGTGGAATGGGGTCTCCAGCTTTAATTTTAGGTATCATTTTATTTTTCAGAGTGGTAAACCTGATAGTCTGGATGCCTGGGAATTTATTCCTCACTATTGAAAATGAAAGATTGAATTTGTTTGTGTGTGTGTATAATTTTTTAAATTTATTTAAAATAAAACAAACTATCTCTTTGCATTATACATACCAATCCAAGTTCCTACTCCCTCCCCTCATCCCATTCCCTCCACATACTCTCGCACTCCACCTTCATCAGAGAGAGTAAGGCACAATGCTTTGGGGAAGGTCCAAAGCCCTCTCTACTATATCTAGGCTGAACAAGTTATACATCCAAAGAGAATAGGTTCCCAAAAAGCCAGTACAAGCAGTAGGGATAAATCCTGGTGCCACTGCCAGTGGCCCCTCAGTCTGCCCCAGCCATGCAACTATCAACCACATTCAGAGGGACTAGTTTGATCCTATGTTTGTTCCTTCCAAGTCCATCTGGAGTCGGTAAGCTCCCATTAGCTCAGGTAGACTGTTTCAGTGGGTGAACCCATCATGGTCTTGACCTCTTTGCTCATATTCTCAATCTTCCCACTCTTCAACTGGACTTTGGGAGCTCAGTCTAGTGCTCCGATGTGGGTCTCTGCCTCTGTTTCCATCAGTTGTTGGATGAAGGATCTATGGTAATATTTAAAATAACCATCAGTCTGACTACAGGGCAAGTCAAGATCAGGCCCCCTCTCCTCTCTTCCTTAGGGTCTTAGCTGGGGTCGTCCTTGTAATTTCTCTTGAGCCAGGTTTCTGCTAACCCTATAATGGCTCCCTCAATCAAGATATCTTTTTCCTCCTCTCTTCTCTGTCCTTCCTCCATCTCGACTATCTCATTCCCTCAATTGAGTTTTAGGAACAAAATTTTTATTTACTAGACATAGACGTTCTCACATGTGATGTCTTATGGATGTGCTGAATGCTAATATTTCAATATCATATTTGAGAAAACTTACTACTTTAAGTTCATAGAAATAAAATTGTATTTCACAATGTAGAGTTGCAATGTTTTTAGATGATGAAAGAGTTGTCTAGTACTGGTTAAATCAGTCAGGGTGTCACAAAGCAAAAACTAATTCAGAGCACTGGAGATAGTGGCACTTTGCCCTTCTATACCAGTTTATTATCTCTATTTATTCCCCATGCAATTTTCACCTTATAGATGTTGCATTATCAATTTTCTGTCCCATTTCCAGGAGAAGATGATAAGGAGTCATTTCTGAACACTCACAGATTACAGGCGATAAACTACAGCAAAAAGCAGCCAATATTTCAGTAAAACATTAGAGCAAATACTGTGCAGATCATATGATCTCTATTACAACTGCTCAGTTTCACATTTTACAGCATAAGAGCATCAAATAAAGAACCCTTGTGGGTGGAATGCTGTGTTTGTGTGCTTGATGAAATTTAAATTTGACATGTTATTGCTTTAATTTTTAACCATTTGAACATGTGAAAACTATTTCTTAGTTCATCTCATAAAATATACAAAAATAAGTTGCAGGAGATATTTGATTAGTCCCTGGCTGGTAACCTTTAAGATTAGAGCACATCAGTCTCAGAATAAAAACATCTGGAATACTAAATTAACTATAAACTTTTCATCATTTAAAATTTATAATGCCATATTAATTATGAAGCTTAGAGAGTCAAAACAGAGAGGAATAGATAATTTGATGGAACATTTTATCTGAGATCAGGTGGACCTTTGCCAATTAATTACCTTCTACAAATAAACATAGCCGATAGGAACTTCTAGTTAAATAGCTTTTGGGCCAATTGTGAAATTCTCAGAGTTTATAGTTTCACAGTGAAGCCAAGAACTTAACAATGTCTGAAGTCCTGAGCTCAAGGCCCAGCATTGCACACAGCCATCACTTTGGGATGAGGATGTTGAAGTATTAAAAGCTCAAGGTCACCCTTGGCTACACTAAAGATGGAGACAAGCCTAGGCAACATGGGAACCTGTCTCAAAGATGCATTCCAGTATTCCCTAGGAGTTTTCCTGTTCTAACAATGGTTCCACTAATTCTAACTTTGTTCACTTGTCACTGAAGATGACAGTTTCTGACCACTCTGCCATAGCTACATGACAAAGGCAGATAAAAGTCTTGAAAGACAGGACTCTACTCTTTGGCAATACTAGAGGTGGATGCATTAGGAGTGACATTTTTCATGGTCTTGCTTTTCAAATATATTACAAGAAAATTCGTAGAAATTTTGGCTTAACTTATATGACAGCGGGTTTCTTTTGTAATTTCAGGAAGAAACAATATTTACAACCCAATTCCTCATAGAAATTAAAACCACACACTATGAATTATATGCCTACTTATCACACATTTTTCTTGTATCTACCAATACAAGATATCATCATACATATATCAGTGTTCTATAAAAACCAAACTTCCAAAATGAGCAAAGCCCTGAGAGAGAGCAGGACAGGGTTGAGGTAATCCAAGAGGAAGATTAATGGGCCCAATCATTTCTGAAAGCTTTCACTCACAGATTACAGACATTACTTTGGAACTGAAAATGTGTGTGTCTAAGAGTTCTAAATCAGAAGGCCTTTTGCCAGTGTCCCCAGGTTTGGATTCGGCAGTTTGTGCTTGGAGCTATTTAAGGTTTTCAGGAATCTGCAAGCTCAGACTAAAGCCCACCACAGAGAAACAGATGCATCTCTCTTTTGCTTCAGAGAAAGCAATGATCCCACAAACCTCACAAATGTGTGCTAAAAGATAAACAGGGCTTACTTTAAATAAAGTTTTTAAGCATAAAATATTTTAAAGAATATTTAGCTTTCTGTTAAGTGTTCATGAGATTGCAAACTCTTTCATTAATAACCAAGAACAGCTCACTCTTTGGAGAATAGAATTTACTAATTTTATAATACACTTAAACCTAGGTGTCTTTTCAAATTCTTAATCATGAAAAATGCCACAGTTCATATCTATAAAGAAAGGCCTTTGAAGAAATTATGATTACACTTAATGTTGTATTTGTGGAGATATGTAAGAGTATTTGTGTGTATAGTTTGTTTGTGGTAACCTGCAGAAAAAGAGACCTGACTGAAGAGAAGTGTTATTATATATTTCATTCATACCACATCACAGAACTAACTGAAACGATCCGAAGCAACACTTGAGAACTTATATGCTATATTTCCTCATGCAGCTACCTCGTTTGTCTGCATATCCATTAGTTAGAGTCTTCCTTAACCAGAGTTAGTCATTCCTCATGTACCACCATTCCTAGTAGGAAGAAAACACGCAGAGATACAGTAGCGCATTAGCAAGGAACTCGCATCAGGATGATTGCCAAGCATATAGGTGAAATTATAAGGACTTACATAATACTTGTGTATTCACTACTGGTGGCTTCATTTCTTTTTTAGTCTGTGTTATGAGTAAAAGACTAAACTTTAATGTGTGACTACCTCAAAGATTGAAAACTAATACTTGACATGAACTTTATAATTTAAAATGGCATTGCTACATTGCACCTAGTAGATGCTATTGTTTAATTATAATACTCACTTGTTCTCAAAAAATGCCTAACATCTAGTAAAATATTCTGTTGAGCAGTCTCTTCACATTGAAGTATATGTAAAAGCTCTTATTCCAAATTAAGGTCCTTAAATGATCCCTAAAACCCTTTCCAAAAGTGACCAATGGTGGACACTATTCATGAGTAATCAGTGAGGTTTAATTAATTATAGGTTTTCTTAAATAAAGTCCTTTTTCTGGTCTGCCATTTGTGTCTGTTAGTATCAGGTTTTGATGAGGTAAACATTCACCGGTGTACAGCCTTATCAAACTTCAGAAAGAATAGCCTTTGGATAATTTACTCCCATAACCTGAAATTCCTGAGAAAATTGGTACAGAAGGAATTTCTTCTGCCCAATCCCAGGAGCACATCACCAGCACGTCATGGATTTACAGCCGAAAGTGAAATAAGCATGTGATGTATTTGAGCAATTTTGCTTTATTCCTTACTATCATCATACTTTACCCTTCACAGATTGTATTCTTTGTGGTTTCGTTTTCATTTGTAACTTTCACATAGCCCCCCAGGTTCACTCAGTTTGCGTGGCCGAATAGCTGAGAGAGAAACGATCCATCTGTCATGTCTAAAAGCTGAGAATACTCAAAACAGTTCCACAGTAAATGCATTGCAAGGAAACCACCTTATTAGATGTGCAGTCCTGTCACAGGCAGCTGAGCTAGTCAGCTTACAAAAAAGAAAAAAAAAGATTCCTTCTTGCTCACAATTTTAGTGATTTCATTCTGTGGCGGTTACTCCACTGTTTCATACCTGGAGAAGGACAAGCTCTTGGAAGAGCAAAATTATGCATATCATAGCCCAAAAGCAAAAACAGAAAAGGCAAAAGGGATCAGGGTCCCATTATACATTCCCAAGTGTGCCCCAATAACATGAAGACATCCTACTAGGCCGAATCTCCCCTAATCTTTAATACCTGAACCTTGGGAGGAAATTCCTGATCTAAGCCAAAACACCATTAAACATGTATTACTGTCCCTTTAATATAAATATCTTAATAGTAAAATTCATATTTGTGTATGTGTGTCCAAGCCTACCATTTCCTAAATGCAACATAATTTTGAACTAAATATTTTCTGATTCCTTGCTGACTGTTATATATTTTACAAACATCCAGACTCAACAGAAAATGTCAATACAGGTGAAACACTGGTTTCAGAATGTCCTTCCTTAAAATAAACGTGTTATCTAAAGAAAAATGGAATTTATGTGTACCTACTGGATTTATCTTCAAAGAAAAACACCTTACATCCCCGGCCTCTTCATGGCAACTGTAATAGAAAAATTAGCTAATTTAAATCTGATTATGGCCCTATCCCAAAACATGGGAAAAATTATCCAAACTTTAGAGATAAAGCAGCCAGGGAATTTCCCTCCTGGTTGATAATTTTATAGTTGTGATTCTCATGTTTTATTTATATAGTAACTTTCCCCACAAACATATCTCCAAAGAAACATAAGTAAGGAAAGCTCAATTAGCTTTACAAACATCAGAGCTACCTGTAGGAAAATTAATAGAACTTTGAGAGGCAGGTTACAATGATATTTTAACCTTCTAGCAAATAAGAATTAAAATGCTGTTATTTAAATGGCACAATATTCAGTTAAAAAGAAAATAGAATTTGCATAGAAATTTATTTCTGCTGTAACTTGATGGTGTAATCACTTAAATTGGAGCCTATAAACCTATTTTTGAAGTTTATTACCTTAATGATATTAGGCCATTCTGGGACAAAGAATGTATTGGCAACACATTTGCTGTTGGGGGAGCGAGAGTATTCTCCTTCAGAGGAATATTGTGTTTCCATTTAAAATGTGTTTTTAAAATATTCATTAATGTTGATAAGGGTATAACGCAATGCCAAATTGTGTGTGTGGAAGGGGCTATGTGCATATTTAAGTTCTCCTATAAATTCTTTTTCTGTTTTAATATAAGTGTTTCTAATTTACTCCTAATATGAAAAGAAGCTGTACCACTACTTAAGTAGAAATTGAATCATATCTCATCCTGTAATGGCTATCAAGTACTAAGTAACATTCTGGAAATGCAAAATATCAGAGTATATTAAGATAAGTATCTTAGCATATCTCATTCAAATGAGAATCATTTTCTGGATTTTTTTGATATATTTTATCCAAAAGAATACAGCTAACTTACTGTCATCAATACTAAATTCCAATTTCTCATGATAATGGTTGACTATAAAGTGCACAATAGAACATTACTTCTTAAGGAACTGTACATGTGTACAGATAAAAATAGAAAATGAAGTATGGTGTGGAACACACCCTCTGTTTGTTTCCATTCCTCTGGCAAGTCAACTTGCCTCAAGCCAAAATAATTTATTTCTGCTCATCAATTCAACAATTCTAGTTCCTGGTTCTTCAGCACAAAGTATCCTATTGTGTCTGGGAAACAGAAAATACCACCTGCAAAACATAAACCATCCTTTTCATCACCATTGTAAAATTTAATGACACTTCCAATTATAATTGGCTTTTTCTATTTTGATTTACTTATGATTACATTGTGTGACATCTGTGTATTTCACAGCTTAACTCTTCTCTAGTTACCATGCCTCATTAAGTAGGGAAGAAGGAGGATAGGAAGCCCCAATTAAATGGCAACATAGACATGGAGTTTCCCAAGAGACTTGCCAAGCCTCCAAGGACAGAGGACTTCTTAGTGTTCCATTCTGTGCTATATGCAACATTTCTTGTTGTCCTTGACAATTCCTTCTTAACAGAACATTATAGGATTTTCACGTAATTAAAAATTCAAAGCAGAGTACTTGGAAAATCAAAAAGACACAAAGAAAAAAATACCACCATAAAAATGTGATGTTTGTTTCCTTTTCCTATCCAGGTAAAAACATGTAGAGTTAATGTGCTTATATTATATAAAGACTCTTTTTCTGTAGGAATTCCTACCACCAGTAGCCTTTAAGTGATTTGCCCACTTGGGTGTGGCCTCTTATACTATATATGCTAATGTAAACTGTATGTCAAGCCTCTTTTTCTCGGCTGCGGGATTCAGTTTTTGTTCCCCAATTCAGTATAGGATTGGGATCTGTGAGTCTACCCCTAAGTAAATAACCTTTTATTATACTTGATTCTGAGCTACTGTGGGATTTCCTTTAGTGTCCTTCTTCATCTGGCACCCAATGTGGGGTCGAACTCCATACCTACCAGGTGGATCAGCTTAAAGGTGTAAAAGGTCCACAGCCCAGAAAGTTTCCCATACCCACCAACCTAAATTCTTTTGCTGTATTTTCAGCTCTAGAAATTTTTTTCTAAAACAGAAATGTTAATAGCTAAGTTTTGAGTTACTGTTGCAAATATTATTCTAAGGCTATTTACATTTTTCTTGCTAAAAGTAAAATTTCTAGGATCTAGAGAGCAGTCTGTCTGATCTAGACACCGCTGTCAAATGTGGCATTATATTCTTTGCCAGTTAAAGAGGAGCTGAAAAGGCAAAGATGGCTGAAAAATAGAGAAATATTGTTCACATCTGTGGGATTATGGGCATAGAAAGCATACATGCAAATGAATCTTAAAGAAGTGGAGAGTGGTTGACTATCAGAACCATGCAGGATGTAGATTGCAGTAGACAAATACAAACTGTAACTTATATACTATATATTCTATATTTATATAGAAATGAACTGAAATTTTAAGATAGAATCAAAACCATTCATGGATAAACTTAACAAAATTCACTATAAAGCTTGTATATAGTTATTATGATAAAGTACTGCTGACAGCTTTTAATGACACTTCAAGTAAGTGGAAATACTCCTTTTATAAACAAATCATGTGTTTTAAATTTTGTATTATACTTTCTTTCCCCCCTTCCAGCAAACTGAACAAAATTGGTGTTACTCACCTGAAATACAAAACTGTTAGGCAGACTTAGCTTCAGAATTCTTCTCTATTGTTTCTATGTTGAGAAGCATGGGGCTGGGAACCATTTCCATGATAAAGTGTGGCTCATGGCAGCAGCATTTCTCCTGGGCTCGCACCTTCTTGCCAAGTTTCTCTAGAGAAAGGGCACATCTTTAACCAAACAAACCTCCTTACTGCTTAATTCTGATATTGCCTTAAATTATCAATAAGAATTCCAAGTGGAAGTTATTATTACATACTATCAGTACATGTGAGAAGATCTCTTATGTATAATGTGTCCTTGTGCAAAAAGGAAAGAACTTCACAAACACAATGTTTACCTACACCATGAAATTTCCTGACAATTGGAAAAACAATAATTTTAAGTAAATGACACCTACTTCCATAGATATACTAAATTGGGTTTATTATTTCCAGTAAGTACATGTCAACCTCTGGTGTTGAAGGGGTTTTTTACTATTATTATTATTATACCCACAAATAAATGTAGGATTGGAACAGTTATGGAGGTCATTGTGATTTTGTCTCATATAAAATGTATCTTCTGTTTGTTTTAATTTAAATTTTAAAAGAGAACTCATTAAAGATACAGAATTTAACATAAAACATAAAATGACTACTCAACGTAATTTTCATATTATATATCATTTTCAACAAATACTGAGTGTGTTATTGCCACCCAATAACTAGAGCTCAAGCATTTTAAGCGAATGAATTTTAAAGCAATTCAATAAATAACAACATTTATACCTGGTTATAGTTTCTTCTGACTTCAGAATTGTGAGAAAGGCATTAAAACATTACCTTAATAATTTCTTAATTGTCACTTTAAGGTTTTATAGTTCTTACATGAAGTTAATATAGTTAAAATTTGCTGTCTTGACAGTATCATTTAGAAGTGTGTGTATACTTGTGTATTCATGTGTGTGTGAGTGTGTATGTGTGTGTGTGTGTGTGATTGTGTGTACAACAACAATGAAAGGAGAAAGGGCACGAATTTGAAAGAGGTCCAGAGGATAAAGTACATAGGTACATGGGAGAATTTGGAGAGAGGAAAGGAAAGGAGGAAATGATGTAATTATAATCTCAAAAAAAGAGAAAATTTTAAAAATGAATTTCATATTGTCATTTTTAAAATATAGCCATCCAATTTTTATTCACCAATTAATAATCGGATTAAAAGTTTGTCATTCAATATTTAGTAAAATTTTTCATAAGTACTACAGCTACATTTTTAAAATATTAAAGGAGGGAAAAATTTTGCTTTTAGTCAACAAAAAAATGACCAAATCACAGCATTAAAAAAGAATCTAAAAAAAAAGAATCTAAAAAAATATATAAAGAAAAAATTTTCAAAACATTAGACACTAAGAAGGAAGCAAAGCACTGAGAGTTGGGGGTGGGGGGTCCAACCTGCCCACAGTAACTTTCCGTTGTATGATTCTTGGAAGGAAAGCCCAGTATCATCTGACAGTGTGCCAAAGACAGAGCTTAGAGTCCTGTACCATCAGTGAGGGTAGAGTTTGCAGATCAGAATGATAATAATAAGGAGGAAAGGGCTTCAGGGAGTGAGCCCTGAAGATGTGCTGATGAGTTGGGTAGACTGCGGGGAGGAAACCAGAGTCACCTGAAAGGGATTCAGCAAATGGCTGCTTGGCAAACCCCTGGACCTGAAAATAATGTCTATTCTCAACAGAGTAGAGCATTTCATGGAACAACACACATAGCATTATCAGAGATTTTATTTCTGTAGTAAAGGAAAAATAACCTTAGATTGATGCTTAGAGTTTTACCTAAGAATATTTAGGGCAGGGTTTTAATAGTCAGTAGTAGGTCAGCTGATAAAATTTGAAATTTGTGAAATTTGCAGGTAAATGGATAATGATACAAAAAAATCATCCCGAATGAAATAATCCCTACCCCAAACAACAAATATCAAAAGATTTCTCTTATGTATGAATGGTAACTTTTCAGCTTTTGATAAGCATATTAAAGTCCACATGTATCAGTTTAGGTATAAGTAAGTACTAGGGGTGGTATATGAGGATTCCCTAAGCAATGGGAAGTAGAAGATATAGTTATGGAGAGACAGGAAAGACTGAAATGGGAGGCTTAAATGGGGAGAGGGGATGAATAAGACAGGTAAATTATGAAATATGGTGAAGGTCAAGTAACACTAAGGACTATTTGAGGGTCCATAATGAAACCTATTACTAAAGAAGCTCACTAAAATGTGTACGTGTAGGGAAGAAACCTAAATGGATTCACCAAACAACCGGGTAGCCAGTGACCCAAGTAAACGTCTTTTGACACCAATTCAAGCATCCAGTGCCAGGAATGACTTACATCTATTCATTGACCAAAGGTGCCCCATAGAAACCCCTAAACATATCAGGATATTGCTAAGGTTGTATTCACAAACTGATACCAAGTTCCTTTTGTTGAAGACAACACTTCAATATCTCACTGAACACAGAGAAGCTGAGTTGGTGCTTATTTAGCTAGAGCCCCCACCCTACTGGCTGGTGCGGTACTAGAATGTACTCTGTGTGCTACCAGAGGAGAAAGATAAACATCAATCTATCAGAACTTGGTCAAAGGAAAGATGCATGGTGAACAATACCTTGGGAAACTGTGAGAGAGTCTCCAGGAAACAAAGGCAGAGGGCCTTATACCTCAAGTGCGTATCTTTTATTCCCTGGATTGTTCTTAGACATGATTTCATGCTTCCTGGGACAAACATGTACATTCAGTTTGTATGACTTGTTTATTGTTGTTAGATGTCAGGACATAGCTATAGAACCCAATCTGATCAGTGTATCCTGAATCTGGAGATGGTCTTCTGCCTTGCTCTCAACTTCCCAGATATAATCTCTAGTGTGAGTCAGGCAATTGTATTTAAATTGGTCTGAACTGAGTTCTTAGAAAGGGCTGCTGTGTTAATATGTAGTATGTGCTTGCTGGTGTTTATTTACATGGTTTTCTGATGCTATCTTCCTGGCCATGCTTTTCTGAACTCAAACAACCTTCCGTGGATCATTGCTTCCTTTGTTTCATTCATGTGTAAAAGTCCACTGAGACTGAAAGAAGGTTCTCTGCAGCACTAGACTGTAGTCTGCCCCATTCTTTCAGGTCCTCAGATCCCAGGTCTAGCGGACAAGATCTGCACAGGTCAATAAAATGTCAACACCAACCCAGCTTCAAACCCTGTGATCTACAGTTGTAATCTGCTTGCAAGACATACTGGTGCAATAGTAACATAAATATTGTGGAAGTGACCAACCACTCTGAATGTATTTAAGGCCACGCCACAAGGTGAAATCCATGCCTAACATTATCTGTTGTTCATGAATCTTAGACTGGATAGGCTATGGGCCTAGGGCAGTGGTTCTCAACTCTCCCCATGCTGCGACTCTCCAACAGAATATCTCACGATGTAGTGACCCCTGCTGGAGTCCAGCTCCGGATGAGAGAAGAGTCTGAAGATGAGAAGATGCAAGAGCAGCGATGGGAGGAATAAAATACAGGGCACTTATTAGTTTTGTTTTAGGACAGATGGACAGAGAGGAAGCACATCCCTGGTGGTAATACAGGTCTCATCAGGGGATATAAGGAGTAGGCACAGGAAAGAAATGACCCAGGCCATGATGGTCAGGAGAATCTTGCAGCCTGCCTGATTAATAGCCAGAGTGCTTCTTTACTTATACAGAATTTAGTAAGCAGGTATGCATTAATGTTGTTCCAAAACATAGATCATGTTATTTTTGTTTTTGAATATGTGTTTCAATTCTTTTTGGTCATCTTTTAGTCATCCTTAATAAACAGTGACAGAACAGAGTTATTGTTTCCAATCATCATTTTCCCTCATGTTTTGACAACATTGATAAACAGAGTCATCTTTTAATAATCATTCTTACTCATTAACCCCATAACCCAATTTTTAAACTTCTAGAGGCATATGACAGCCTGTTCTCAGGCTGGTAACTCTGGTTTCTTCAAGGACACAAGAGTGAAACAAAATCTTCAAGCCAGTTCGGGCATAGTGCCATGTCCCCAAGCAGTGTATTATTAACTCTTAATGGTCAGAGTGCCAGGGAAAAAAAATCCTCAGACCAAAGCTGCTGCAGTTACTACTGAAATTCTGGAGTAATACAATGTTTATATTTTATATTTTTATAGAATGTGTCTATGTCTAATCCTGGCATTCTGTTGTTCCTTGGTCATATGACACCACAGTGGGTCTGCATGTGCTGACTTTTCTAAGAAAGGGAGGTCCAGGGGCTGGAGAGATGGCTCAGAGGTTAAGAGCATTGTCTGCTCTTCCAAAGGTCCTGAGTTCAATTCCCAGCAACCACATGGTGGCTCACAACCATCTGTAATGAGGTCTGGTGCCCTCTTCTGGCCTTCAGGCATAATGCAGAAAGAATATTGTATACATAATAAACAAATAAGTAAATAAATAAATAAATAAATAGAAAGGGAGGTCCCAACATCTCATTCTTTTATCATCTTTCTAGTCCTTACTTTGCTCATAAATATATGTTCCTCTGTAGGACAGAGGTAATGTCAGCTCATCTAACTTTGCTGATGTATATGCCACATAATTGCCTGAGTGCATAGTGGAGAGAGGCTTACAGTCAACTCCTCTAGCCCACCGAATCTTGCTGACCTTCTTAGGTTTGCTTTATTTTGATTATCTTGATCCTGTATAAGTACAGAGATAAATGTATCAAGAATGTCCCATAGCCTCATAAAGAAACCTCTGGCTTCTCTATGTGTGTCACAACCTCCAAGGCATAAGGAAGACCTTCAAGTTGATAAGGATATCTCCCTAAAGTAGGGGGGAATAATATGTTCAGGACTGTCCTGGGGAAGCTTAGAAGCACCATTCCTGGGAGAAGGCATAAATGTTTCATAAGAATTTTTTAGCAATCCATTATCTCCAAATCATACAAATACTAAAAGCCCCCCGAATATGCGACAGGTAGAGATGAAAACCGAAGGTAGCACAATGGATACCTTGCGGCTCAGCTTTGTGGATCTTTGCCAAGCAGCTGTGCTGGCTTTATGGCTTTTGCCATCCCCATCAGTTATGGCTCTGTCAGTCTCCCAACCATAAAATTACTTTAATTACTACTTCATAACTGTAATTTTGCTACTGTTATGAATCATCATGTAACTATTTTTTGGAGATAGAGGTTTTCCAAAGGAGTTATGACCCACTACTTGAGAACTACTGGCCTAGGGAAAACCCAAGTACTATTGTTCTGCTATTGTACAGACTATAGCAATGAAATGACTCTTCCAACAACATTCTGCTCTAGCCATACATCAGTGCCTCGCTCAGATGCTGCAAAACCTTCCTTTCACAGTAAATGGGAACTAACACAGAGAACCCAACTGGACAATGTGCAGGCAATAATGGACTTTGGAAAACGTAGGCTTAAATGGAATAGTTCCATCAAACCCATGTCCCCCTCAGAATTCAGGGAGCTATGCAGGAGAGGAGGCAGAGAGATTGTAAGACCTAGAGGTGGGGTGGGATTTATAACTCCAAGGAAACTGTGTCTTCCAACACAACAGGACTGATACACATAGAAACTCAAAGAGACTCTGTTGCACAGAGCCTTCAGAGGTTCAAGCCACATGGAGTCTCAGCACTGAGAGGTGGACAAGGACACCAGCTCCCACATCTAAGAGTCTATCTGAACTTGACATCCTCTGGAAAAGAAAGAATTAGCTTTCTACAATAGAACCTCACTTGGGAATATTAACTTCATTTAAGAATAGGTCTCATGCCCAGCTCTAGTTGGCCAATACAAAATGAAAACACCGGTATTTTTATACACTTTTTTCATTCATATCACTTTTGGGGGGCTTATTTTAAAGGTCTTATTGGTCTTTTGCTTGAACACTGTGGCTTCTGATTTGTGTTTTAATAGTGAGTGTGTGTGTGTGTTATGTTTTTCTTTTAAAAAATATTCTGGTCTGGTTTTTGTTTGTTTCCTTGTCTGTTTGCTTTCTGGAGAGAGAGAGAGAAAGAAAGAGCATGGAGTTAGGTGTATAGGGAGGTGGGAAATATCTGGGAGAAGTTGAGTGAGAGGAAACCATGATCAGAAAATATTATATGGAAATTATGTCAATCAAAAAAATAGATTTCGATAGATCAACCTGTGTACAAAGAATTCTACTCCAAAATAAAGATCCAAAGTGCTTCTGAATATTAAAAATGCCCCTTTATTTGTGACTTCATGAGCTGCTGTCACAAAATATCTGACAAAATCAGATTAGGGAAGTAGAGTTTATTTTGGCTTAGAGTTCAAACACACAGTCCATTGTAGCAAGAAATAATAGCTGTAGAACCTTTGAGTGGCTAATCACACCCTCAATCGACCTGAAAATGGCAGAGAGAAATGAAAGTAAAGTGCTTAAATCGCCTTTTCTTCTATATTCAGCACAAAACCAGAGCACATGCAATGTTACCCACATTTACTGCAAACCTGGTCTTCCCATCCCGGTTAACATAACCTCGCTCATTAACATCAATAATGTTAACGAACATACCCTCTAAAAAGTGAACTCTATAAATCCCTGCCGTTCAGTGAAAAAAAAAAAACAAACAAAAAACAAAAACAAAATATTTGACCCTTTATGAGGAAAATAGTGAGTCACTGGAAACTAACCCCAAAACTAACACCAATTATTTTCATATGGTTTCGTTTGGATCTTGATATGATTTACACGTGAAGTGACCAGAAAATAGCTTATACGCTGGAGGTTGGCTCCACCTTAGTGTGGCTCTTTTCCGAGGAGATCAGCAGAGGATGGTGCAGAGAATCTTTGGAGTCATCTTGTTCCAGATCCAGTCCTCCCTGGAACTCTGCTTTCTGCCCACTGAGGAGACCCTTTTCTGTCACAAGCAACTGTCTCCATGATGTTCTGGTCGAGTATGTTAAGGCCAAGCAACCATGGGCTGAGCCCTCCTAAAAAATGAGCAAAAATAAATCTTTCTCCTTTATGGTGTTGCATTAGGTATTTTGGCCACAGTAATACATAGTACAATACAGACTTTAAATATTCCTCAAGGTCTTTATTGGAAAAGCTTGCTTCCCAGGAAGGAGTAATCTACCCTTTCTAAGCAAACATATTTCTTTTTCAAATTTTGGGATATATCCATGTGTTTCCCCAGAAATAACAGAAACATAAATAGCTAGGGCCTAGTTGAAGACTTCAAGTCATTGATAGCATACTTTAAAAAGGCCTGTGGGAGATCAGTCGCCACTTCAAACTCATATACAAATTGTTCATGAAGTCAGTCGGCTCTGCTACATATTTGGGACATACTGCCTTGTCACAAGTCCAACCATGAGCTAAAACCTCCAGACCTGGGAGCCAGAATAAGCTGTTCCCTTCAGTTATTATCTGAAGCAGTTGACATAGAAATACGGAAACTAATGGGAAAACTGAGTCTTAAATTGGCATGCAGAATTTTGAGGAAGAAGGAGAAAGTGAAGTATATACAGCGTACATATGTGGAATTCTAAAACCTACATTACAAAACAATTTACCATAACGAATGAAGGAATGAAAAGTTGGTCTCATTTAGAAATTAATCAATATGTGGTTCACCATATCAACAAATTTAAAGAAAAAAATTCATGTCATAATCTCAAAAATTACAGACAAAGTTTTAGGCAAAAACTTAGAAGCTGTCTTGAAAAAAGTCCTGTGCACTAGAAGTAAAAGAAAATTTCCTCCATCGGGAAATATATTTTTAAAAATATTGCTTACGTCATACACTTACATCATACCAACCATCAGGAATAAGCCTTCCTCTTTAAGATTATGAACAAAAAGATAAAGCTTGCTTTGTATAAAATTAAGAAAATATAATCCAGATTAGAAATGCTGCTACAAAGTACAGCTGTCAATACTAACAAAGGGTTGATTATCTATATTGAAAATCCTGTGGTCTGTGGGTAAGAGCTAGTCAAACAAAGCAGGGTGAGTAGCTAGATAAAAATGAAGTACATTTATATATAACTACCACTCACCTTTCCCCAATACTGAGCTAAGATGCTGCACCCCTCAGTCAATATCCTACCAAACATTTTGGTTAAAAATAACAGCTACTCCTAAAATGCTTGCTTACTTTTAGAGGAAGGATATTTGAGCATCGTGTAAGTACATGAAAATTTGCTTAACTTTATAAGTGAGTAGGGACGTTCAAATAAGACCAAAATGATATACCACCACACATATTTCCGCCAAATGAGCATATTAAGTGCTATCAAAGGTACAAACACAGTGGCTTTTGCCTTTCTTACTGAATCTTGTTTTGCAGGAAACCTGGTTTTCTCTGAAGGGAAACAGAAGGGAAATGAATGTGGGAAAGAAGGAAGTTGGGGATTGACGGAGCTGGGAGGAATGAAGGAGGGGGAAATTGTGATCAGGTTGTATTGTATGAGAAAAGAATCTATTTTCAATAAAAAATAAAAGACATTAGTATATTCATCCACAGTAAGGCCCAGACATCACATTTATAACTAGTGTTGATTCAAAGAATCTAGACACATGTTTATTCAATTACCTGCAGCAAATGTTTCTATCTATTGCATCTGTAAGGATCAAAACTGAAAGTAACTCAAATGTATGAAATTATGAAATTGTGTGAGTGGATTTCAAAACAAACAAACAAATAAGCAAAACATGTTATATCAATAAATGAACTTTTGTTTTCAAAAAAGAAACATATCATCAACATGTAATTAGCGATTAATTTTTCATTTCCAAGTAGCACTTTATAATAGATAAAATTATATTTGAAGAATGTTTGATGTTTTAGTTGATCATTATATATTGTTTAAAATTGTCATACTATATATCCCATAAATTAATAAAATATTAGGACAATAAAAAATAAAAATTATCTTAAATTGGTTATCCAGGTAAAAGAAGAAATTAGAATGGATCAAATACTGACTAATGGCATTTATTAAACTTCTATAAAATGTAAAACAATCTATAATGACCAAAGAAGTTCAATTGCTACCTGAGGATGTTGTTAGCAACAAAATGTGGGAGACAAAAGCTAAAGCTAAGATGGCAGAACTGTCTAGTAAACAGAATTCTATATTTTAATTGTAATCACGATGGCACAGGAGTAACATAAGTCATAATATATTATATTGTCCACTTTAAAATTTTCAGGTTAATTACAAGGATTATATCCTGACAAAAGTTTGAAAAGCAAAAGAAGATAAATATGCAAAAATATGAATTTGTTTAAGTTATAGCAAATAAAAAACCATAAAAATAGTATTATCAAGCTAATTTTATAGTGAAAAGATAGCTATTTTGCATAAGATAAGCCTTAAAAATATCAGAAAGTTGGGCATGGAGAGATGGCTCAGTGGGAAAGAGCACTTGCTGTTCTTTCAGAAGACCCAGGTTTGATTCCAGGACCAGCACTGAAGTTTACAACTGCCTCTAATTCTAGTTCCAGGGGATCTAATGCCCTCTTCTGGTTTCCATGGGCCCTGTGTGAACATGACACACAGCCAGAGATGCAGGTAAAATACTCATATACATAAAAAGTTAAAAAATAAAAAAGTACCCATAAAAACTCAAGAAGTATAAAATTATATTTACTTGTTTTTAAAGACTGACCTGAATACTATAAATAACAAAGAACTTCTGGCCATGTATACGGGTGTGCCCATGAATCCTGTGGAGTATCCCTACGAAGGTGGTACCCACCAGTACATTGGCAATCTCTTTTTCCTCAAAAGAGATGCCTCTGTTGGATACGAAGTTCCTATTAGTGCACACCGGACTAGGTGACTATAAGAAACCAAAACTGTCAAGGTGACAGAATTAGAGTCAGGAGCTCTGTGAAGATTTTCCTTTAAGGGGGCTGGAAAGATGGCTCAGAGGTTAAGAACATTGCCTGTTCTTCCAAAGGTCCTGAGTTCAATTCCCAGCAACCACATGGTGGCTCACAACCAAAGGTCCTAAGTTCAATTCCCAGCAACCACATGGTGGCTCACAACCATCTGTAATGAGATCTGGTGACCTCCTCTTCTGGCCTGCAGGCATACACACAGTCAGAATATTGTATACATAGTAAATAAATAAATATTTTTTAAAAAAGATTTTCCTTTAAGAAATGGAACTGATTTTTGTCTACACTATCATAAGCAAACTAATTACTCTGCATCTAATTTATATCCAGAGGAACTTGAACTGGCTTAAATATATTTTCACTCTTCTTACTATTACTACATAGTTTGTCAAGAATGCAAGTTTTAAGGTTTATTTTTTTAATTTATGTATTTAAGCTATGTATGTTTGTGTGACACATGAGAACAGTGCCTTCAGAGACCAGAATAGTTTGATCCCCCAGAGTTATTGATAATTCTGAGCCACAGGACTTGAATGCTGGGAACTGACCTGGTGCCTATGAAAGAGCTGCAAAGTGCTCTTAACCCCCAAAATATCTCTCCATCACCAAGCATAACAACTTGTGTTTGTTGCAAGATCTATACAAAGAGGAGTGTCCCTATATTTTATTGTTATAGTCTTGGATGCTGTGATGGACAGGTATAGATATAGATCTATCTTTGGAGAGATAGATTCCCTATGAATTCCACCAACCTTCAGATTTGAAGTCGCCTATCTCTACCTGCTAGGATGACAAGTGTGAGCCATTATTCCCAACGCCAGATATTTCTTTCCAAAAACACTTTCTGAATTTCAGGTAATTAAAAAAGACTAAAGCAATCATGAGCTAAATCTGTACAGAAATACAGCTTTTCATTTTAAGTAGTACATTGAAACCTTTGTTAAATATTTAGAGCCTGGTATGGAATACAGATGGTCTCTCTGTGTGAATGCAATCTAAAATGAGCAGAACAAAGTAGCTAAAACAGCTTAAGTGGCAAACTTAAGTCTTAAAAACTGGTCACCTCTAGAGTATAACTGTGTTTTTTCCAGGACACCTCATATCTTGCATTAATGAAAACAATAAAATAGTATTTTTTCACTAAGGTCTATTTAATATACAATCAAGCAAAAGAGTAAAACCTTTAAAAAGTAAAATCTCAGTGAATCCTTAACAATTGTAAACTTTATTGAACTCTTAAAATATGTAGGTCAGTTTAAGGACATATAGATTGTTTCATCTGAAGAACCACTAATTCAAATACATTGGCAGTGCTATGATTCTTATGAATTAATAATGAGTTTCAAATGTCAGGATGCTCCATAGTAAATAAAATAAATGTGATTTCTGCTTAGGCAGCCTATTGCAGCAATCATTTTTCATTTAGAATAATTTTGCAATTCGGTTAATTATCAATTTACTCAATGAACTGTAACAGCAAGTTTTTACTCTAAATGCTTGTTTTTGTAAATCTCATGTTTTTGGAAATTGAATTACACCCTTTTTTGAATTAAAATAATGATATATTCAACTAAAGGCTAGCCTGACTAGATTCTTGATCTCTGCCTAAAATAATACATATAACATATCCTAAGATTGCAAAGAAATAGAAATGACACTTTAAAACACGGAACTTACTGAACCGCTAAAAGAATTTTAACGTTTAGTTTTAAAAATTCATCATCAGCCCAGGACGTGATGGTCCACCCCTTTAATACCAGCACTCAGTAGGCAGAGGCAGATGGATCTCAGTGAGCTTGGGCCAGGCTCATCTACAGAGCAAGTTCCTGAACAGCCAGGGTTATACAAAGAAACTCTGTCTCAAAAATAAAAAGGAAGGAAGGAAGGAAGGAAGGAAGGAAGGAAGGAAGGAAGGAATTCAGCATCGCCTTCTAAAGCAGATTTCACTTTTTTCTATATAATTCTCTCTATTACTAAATAAAACCAACATACAAAATTATAAAATGCCTTTATGAAAAAAGACCAATTTCCTATTCTAAATATAGATGAAAAGAATTATTCACAATTTTTTCTAACTTCATAGGTCTATTTAAAATATAATAGATGAATTAATAACCATTGGTTTACCAATATTCAGATGTTTCAACAGAAGTCTGAAAAACTACGATGAAGAAAAAGTAACAACCAAGGCAAAAAAAAAAAACATATCAAAAAGCAAAAAATAAAAACAATTGTTAAGGTGAGATGCCATGTTCAGGGAGTTCTTTGCTATGCAGATAGATCAATTTGCAGGTACATAAACATAACCCTATTAGAATCTCCGTAATGCTTACCAGTGGGGTATAAATACTCAAATGCATTTACCATGTTTCCCAAGGTAGCTTGCACTTTAACTAGAAACTCTTAGTGTGAGAGCAAGTATATTCTTTGTGTAAAGACAAGATACTGATGGGTTATGCCTAAAACCTCAGAATTGTAGATAATGGCCTCTAATTTTTTATGTTGCATAAATGTCCTATACACACTTTGTTTTGTTAAAGTCGTAACCTTTATGTATTTGTGTCATTTTTGCATCACCTGGATAAATGAAAAAAAAATAGATGGACATTATTAAATCAAAAAGGGGTGATGCATCTGCATCTCATCCCTAAATGACACCCCCTATATTAAGTGCTTAGGAATCCCACAGACAATACATTATAAAGCAAAACTTACCTTTTCACAAAATTTTCCACCTACACAAAGCTCATTATTCACTCACACATTCCTTAACTAGAAAAGAATCTCAAGGTATGGGGGTGAGTATTTGACGTGAAACAGACAACAAGCTAAGTGAGCAAGAAAATTGCTCCAGAAGGAAATGGATATATAATCCACAAAAAGATAAGTCTAAAAAGCATTCAGTACTCCCGTGAGCCTCAACAGAGAAGGCAAATAATAATACTTTGTAATGAAGCCAATGATATCTACAGTATGGTTGAAAAAATATGTTTTGCACATGATCACGATGGTGGAGAGAGCAGCCCAGCATCTTTTATCTCCTTACATGTAAACTAGTTTAGCAGCAATGTTAGAAATCAATTGAAAGGCTCCTACATGCCATATATAAAAACACATTCATCTGTGACAGTGTTAACATCTGTATGAGCCCATGTGTGTGTATGAGTGCGTGTATATGTGCATGTACGTGCAAGAAATATTATCTGCCTCCTCTAAAATAAGTGTAAAGAATCAAGAAGCATAGATGAGCCCAGTTAATAAGGACTCAAAGAGATTCATACTAAGGCACACTATCATCACATTGAGCCAAAGACGAAGAATGGGTAATTTGAATGAATCAAGAGAGGGGGATTTTCATATTCAAGGAAATGTCAATAAGATTAACACTGTTTTATCTCCAGAAATATTGTGTTAGATATGAACAATGTGTTCACGGAAAATCATTGCATACCAAGAATACTACAAACAGGAAAGTATTCCTTCAAAATTAAAAATACAACAGATTTCTACATTCCAAAAAAAACAGAAAATTCATTACTTTTATAATATTTCATGTTAAAATAACAAGAGCAGTTCTACAAGTGAAAATAAGGAATTTTGAGCAGACATATGCATACATATATGAAGTTTATTAGTACAATAAAATGCTTTGATAAATACATTGCAGCAATGGTGTTAAGTAAATCAACTCAGTTTTAAGTCTAGTTAACAAAAGAAATTAAATTCTTGAAAATAATTAAACCTAAAAAAAATTAAAGATGTATAATACAATCCTGTGAAAATTTACAAATTCTAATAATAGTAACATGATGTTTGAAGGGTATAATACTTAAGCTAGAATGTTAGATGCATTTGAGATTAAGCTATGAGACTAGAAGGCTACGTTGACTATCTGAAAGTCCCAAAGTAGCCTCCAAGATACGTTTATGAATCTGACACTAAAGAAGGTTAATGTGCTCAATATATACAAGTATGAACTAGATATAGAGTAAATTACTACAAAGATCTTCTGAGACTGGTTTTATAAATAGGATTTTTAAACTACATTATTTCCTACTGATTTTATTTCCAGGGAGCTTCCTTATTTTAAAAAGAAATTACATGATGTGGGATTTCCCTCTGTATGCTGTGAATAACATTGGTTAATAAAGAAACTTCCTTGGCCTTCTGATAGGGCAAAACTTAGGTAGGCAGGGGAAAACAACGCTGAATGCTGGGAGAAAGGAGGCAGGCCATGGAGCCACCAGACACAGATGCCGGAGCTTTACATTGTGGTGATACACAGTTACTAGAAATGGATTAAATTAAGATGTAAAAGTTAGCCAATAAGAAGCTAGAGCGAATGGGCCAAGCAGTGATATAAGTAATATAGTTTCTCTGTAATTATTTTTGGTCTGAGCTGCTGTGAAGTTGGGAACAAACAAGAAGTCTCTTACAACAAATCAGCATGCCAATGTAGTGGACTAAATCCATGTAAAACCTGAGAGGACATGAAAAAAATTCTAGACACACACACACAAAAAAAAAACAGTTTAGCCACATTTTTTTTTTTGGATGGGCTTTTTTTTTTTTTGCTGACATCATGTTGCATTTAAGATAGGTCTTCCTGATTCAGTAATAGAAGAGAAAAGCTGCACCATTGAAATGCTGGCTTTCTGGGTTATGCTGCCAGTGCAACCTCTAGCTCTTTCAGGAGGCCAAGCATTGAAATGGGTTTTATGGACAGAGGGCTACAACTTGCTTAATGGCAACATAGATTGGCTGTGGGCCTAAAAATTGGGCTGTGAGCATGGCTCTCAGAGGCAACAAACAGCTCCGCCATGCTATATTGGGAGAGGCAAGCAGGCAGTGCCATAATTCCCCTAGCAATTGCGCTGCTTAAATTTATAAGAAGGGCTTAGCATTTTAAGAAGTACTTCTGGTCAGAAAATAATTACAGATACACAATAAAGACAAATTCAGATGAAAAGACCTCTAAATGAGACACAGTGTGTTTTAAAAATGTACTTAGGCTTGAAAGAGAGAAGAAAAGGAGTATAGAGAGTTATAAAAAGAAGTAAACAGTCATAGAATAAAGGAGTAAAGATAATAAATATTAAAAAGTAATAGAGTAAGAAAATCTATGTAAAGTTGGAACATACAAAGAAAGTCTGTATTATGTACATTACTGTGTTTTCTTTGAATTTTTTGACTGAAGAGAGACATTTGATTCTGGGGATTGCTAAACTAATTCAACATATATACGTTAAATATATCTTGATTTCAAAATATGGATCTAAGGATATGTTGCTTTGGAAAAGAGGTTCTTCTTTTGTTTCCAGAGAGGATGAGAACCTGTGGATTCATTCCAGGCTAATGTGGTTTGATGGAACAAAAGCCCCTGAAAGGTTGCCTTGAACACCCCTCAAAAAATTACCTCACCCAAAAAAAAAAGCAGTAAGAAGTTTGAAGAGAACTACAGCCACAATTCCAAATATTGTTTATAAATGTTTGTTAAATCATCTTCTTTACAGACGGAATCTCCTTTGAGCAGTTTTAAGAAACAGTTCTGAAGAATCACTCACCACAGCAGAGGATGCAATGTCGGCATTTGAAAGTTAAATATGTTTTCACGAGGTATCAATAAACTAGCTGGAAAAAAAATGAAGAAAACTATCCAATTTTCAAAAAAATAAAACAAAATACTAGAAACTACTAATATGAAATATAATGGTGAGTATTCTTTGTTTGAAATGCATGAAATGCTTTAAAATTTTCTGAATTTTAGAGTATTTATATGTCAATCATGGATTATCTTAGGGTTGAATGTCAATTACAAGTAAAAAATCTATTATTCACATTTGCTTTTTTACATAGTCTGAAAATATTCAAAAGTTGTACTCTGCTTACATTCAATTTCTCTGTGTGTATATGAGTGTATGAGTTTAAATTTATATTTTCAGATAAGGGATGCCATGCAACTTATAAAAATTACAAAACATTGATGAAAATTATAACAATAATTAAAGTAAAAGAGGCTTTGAATTTGGACAAGAGTGAGGTAGGTGGTTACATGAGAGGATTGAAGTGAAGCAAGGGAAGAGAGAAATTATACATTTATAGTCTTTCTCAAAAAATAAAAAAGAATTTAAAAAGCAAATGGAAAGAAACTTCATACTAATGAATTTAAAAATTTGATATTGCCAAAATGTCCACACTTCTGAAGCAACAGACAGAATCCATGAAATTCCTGTCAAAATCCCTGTTACATTTTATATGAAAGCAAAAAGAGAAAAAGCATTATCAAATGTGCTTTTGTTTGAATGTCTGTGTCCTCCCATAGTTCATGTTAATACTAGTTACCAGTGTAAAGGATTTGGGAAGTGGGGCCTTTGGGGAAATGGCTAGATCAGGAAGTAGACATTTACAAATAAGTCAATATCATAAAAGAGGTGCAAAGCTCTCTTGTCTCTCCCAGCATCTTTAGATGAACATGAACACACCCTTCTAAAGCAACAGACAAGTCCCCACCAAACAATTTCTAGCCTCTATAACTTTGAAAACTCAACTCATGGTTTTCTTAAGGTACCCATGTAGAGGCATTTGCTGTAGCAGCCTGATTAATCTAAGAAAATACAGAACTACAAGAGACCTTAACCCTGAGAACAACAGCAACTGAAAGGATCCAACTTGATAGAAACGTATATCCAAGCTTTGCATAACGGTACATGTCTGTATTCTCAGGCCTCATGAGCTGTCTCAGCAGTCACAGGAGCAAGGCCAGCCATTCCATATGTACAGAGATGAAGAAAGCAAAGGAGAGAGCACCAAAATAAGTTCACATATGGTCAATTGGTCTTTGAAAAGCCTGTCAAGAGCAAATAATGGATAAATAATAATCTCTAACTAATGCGGCATCCAAAAGCAGAACAAAATGAATTCAAAATGGACCAAAGTCTTTAATGTAAGACCTGAAACTATAAGCTTTCAAGAAGAAAACATAAATGAAAAATCTTCCAGGCATTGTCCTTGACAACTGTTTCACATATACAACTCTAACAGCATCAGAAACAAAACCAAAAGCAAAACATGAGCTCATATTACCATGCCTTCTGTGTACTGAAAGAAACAGTCTATATTTTGTAAGGTCAAATGACAATGGGAGAAATATCATCACACCACATATATAGTAGTAGGCTAATCTCAAAATGTATGATGAAAGATTGGAGACATGAGGTTTCTGGGAAAATTGTTGTTGCAAGTGTAAAGACCTGAGTTTGGAGGCCCAACACCCATGTAAAAGCCACTCATGGTGCACATATCTGCAAATCTAGCATGGGGGTGAGGCAAGTGTGGAGAACAACAGATGGATCCCCAAAACTCAGTTGTCAGCTGCTCTAACCAATCCATGAGCTCCAAGTTAAGTGAGAAACCCTTTCTCAAAAACTTGAGGTGGAAAGTAATTGAAACACATGTGACATTGACTTCTAACCTCCACAGGTAGGAACACGTATACATGCCAAGGACAGCAGGAATTATCTGAGCAGTTACAACAACTAACATGGTCCTGAGAAGCGGCCAAGCTAACATTCCTGATTAGCTCAGCTAATAAACCCTCCATGAAACACCCAGTTGAGAAATAAATACAGCTATTTTCACGTATGAAATAATATATATTATATATGAATATGTGAATATAAAGTAATATAATACATTTATATATGTAGATATATATATGAATATTGAGAATATATATTGGAGATCTGGCCAATTGATCTAATAGTTCAGTTGTCCAATTACCAATACTTCCAGAAAGACAAAATGAGAAAAATATCTTAAGAAAATTAAAGAAAGAAAGATAAGACATTATAGAGTAAAAGAAATAAGGACTGTGAAGTTTCAGGATTCTGAGTTTCAACTAGACTCTGTTTTTAAGGTCATCAGAACATATTATTGTAAACTTTTAGACCACCAAGAATAGCACAAAATTTTCAGAAGTCAACCACCACTGATAAAAATGAATGGATCACTTTCAAAGAATAGTGAAATAACCTCCCTGTGAATTTTAGCCAGCAATATTAAATATGAGTCAACAATTAGAACAATCCTTCAAAAGTCTGTGGCAAAACAATGTTTCTGATTGCAGGCAAATATATGAACTATTATGAAGCTACAAGAGAAACACTTTATGAGACAAAGCATCAGATAGGGATCTTGTGTATGTTGCAAATTGGGAGGGTTACCTAAGAGTGTACAATGGTAATGTTAGCTTGGACTTCAGAACGTTGGAAGTCAACCACAATCAATCCAGAGTGGAACAAATGACACAGTGCAGCAAGGAGGCAGTATTTATCCCCAAAATGGAAATAAGGAAGGGATAACTTTTTAGAATAAATATTAAATTTGATAGTTTGAGTGAAAAGTAATGAGAAACAATTAGAAGCTGTTAGCATTAGAAGTTTTACTGAAGTCCGGGTTCAAATGGGTAGTAATGACTTGAAAACAGAGTAAAATGTTCATTGGCTTTCCAAAAATAGAATGCTCTCGAAAACATGGGGAAGGGGATAAAGAACGGTTGTGCTTACAAAGATGCAGGTTTGTTCTTCCCCAGGAACTCCAGAAGATAAAACTGTGTGAGAAATTGCCTGGGAATATGACGTAAACTCAGATGTGGCCGGCAGCTGTCAAAAGCCACAAAGGAACTTATTAAAGCTTGATGGTAACAGTGGGCACTCTTTCTGGAATTGGAGAGTACACGCATGTTACTGAATTCACTTGCTCTTCATGCAGCAAGCGTTTTCTCTATGGGTTGTTAACCACCCACAGAGAACACCCTCTCTAAAAAGGGAGAACAGAACCCTAATGTTTGCAGCTTTGATAATGAAGTAAGTCGAGGACTAGGAGTGAAGAAAGAAGTGGTCAAAGGCAGGAGGATCAGCAGTCTTATTGCAAAATTATAGATTCAGAAACTATTGCTTAAGTAGAAAAAAATATATTAAGATTTGGTTTTGATGAGTTTGTGGGTAGAATTCTGAGACTGGTGCCTGTTAGGCAAACACGTCACCATTGGTTTACATACCCATTCCTTGGATGTTCTTATATCATATAATTAATAATATTGTCAATGAAGAAATTAAAAGGGGATAATATAGATACATTGGCTGCAAAGTCTACAGGTACAGTGCAGTTGAGTCCTCTGCTATCACCGTAGGATTGAAATAAATCATCTCTACAATTCCATAAATCAAGAAGCAGCAGGAAAAAACTTACAAGACACCACAAGGTTCTAAAATAAACAATTATAAAACTATGACTGGTCACAGTGCAGAGATCACATGATTGTGGGAAGCCAGCCCCAACAGAGAGATGTACAGCATAACTCCTGTACCTAAGTCTCAGGGAACATGGTTGAAGAGGGGGCTTAAAGATTGATTCTAAGATCCAGAGAGCCAGGACATCCACTGTGAGACCATGTTTCCAAGAAAGGCTGCCGAAATGATGTGGGATTCCCCTCTGTATGCTGTGAATACCATTGGTTAATAAAGAAACTGCCTTAGGCCTGTGATAGGGTAGAGTAGAGATAGGCGGGGAAAACTAAACTGAATGCTGAAAGAAAGGAACTGCTGCCACAGACAGATGTGCTAAAACATTGAAGTATTCTACAACCTCATGGTAATGCACAATTAATAAAGATGTAAGAGTTAGAAAATAAGAAGCAAGAGCTAATAGGCCAAACAGTGATTTAAATAATATGGTTTCTCTGTGATTTCAGGATTTCAGGAGTCTGGGTGGTCAGGAAACAAACAAGCTGCCTCTTACAACACCTAAACATGATGTGAATAATAGCAATAAACAATAGACCTGTAAACATAGAAGAGGGAAATCCCATAGTGCCCCACTCTAAACAAAGAAGTACAGGCAACTATTGCCTGCTGAGAGGAAGAAAATTCGCCTCTCACAGGGATGAGTTCCATAATTGGTTAAATTGATTATCCAATACAATGTGGTCAGTCTTGAAATCAAATATGCACAAACAGCAAAAACAAAGTCAGCATATTTTGTGTGTGTGTGTGTGACAATAATAATCAAAGAAAAAGAAGCCATCAATATGATAGAGACTGGGGTAGAGATGGAAAGGCTTGGAGGGAGGAAGGGAAAGTGGTGAATTTTTTTTATTGTTTTATTTATTTATTTCTGCTCCATTTCTCTTAGTTTTTGCTATTTCTAGGCACATTATGCTGAAAAGTTTTTTAACTTAATCCCCTTTTCATTAGAAAATATTCTTTATTATTATTATTATTAAAAATTTCCACCTCCTTCCGTCCTCCCATTGCCTTCCCCCCTCCCCTACTTCCTCTCCCCCTCCCTCTCCAAATTAAAAATCTTTGCTCTAGGAAAGACCTATCAAAGGGATGAGAAACAGCAAGAACAAAAGGGGCTCCCTTTTGTGGACCATCAGTGTGAGGCATGAACATGGCTGGGCTTTAACAAAGGGGTTTGTGCCCTACTTAATTTTTAAAACTATTTTATGAAATGTTTTCGCTGTCTTTTCACTAATTCACATGATAAAGAAGATATAAGCAGAGCACAAATGTTTGAGATCACTGATTAAAGTCGCACGAGACACACACAGGCTAGGAGCTCTGCACAGGACTCCCAGAAACTAAAATCACAGGAACACAGAAGCAGGATGGGTAAAAGTCCTTAACCTGTACCCTGTTAAAGCACAGAGCATCTGTTCCCAGTGATGGGAAGAGAACATTTTAGAAAGTGCTCATATGCCAATTATGGGGAAGACGTTGCATCACACTTCAAAGCCACAAGCAGTTAATCATCTAAGAAAATCCTCTTCCAGTCTCTGAAAATACATTCTCTCCATAACCCTCTTCTCCCCAGGGATAATCCGAGAACTTCAGTGGCTGTACTTATCTTCAAAAATCTATCATCTTCAGAGATGAAACTGGTATGCATTGTCAGTGTTTCTGCCTTTGGATTAAAATACCATTTAAAGTCATCATTAGAAGCAAAGGACAAAAATTATCAGGATATGCAATTTCCCGTATTTTTACATAACTCACCTGACTTTTTTTTTTTAAGGCAAAGATCTCTGGTTTAGTTAGAGTTTCTAGTGCTGTGATGAAACGCCATGGCCAAAAGCAACTTGGGGAAGAAAGGGTTTATTTTTCTTATTCTTCCATATCATAGTTTATCATTGAAGGAAGTTGTTGGGTCAGGAAGATGGAGGCAGATGCTGATGCCAAAGCTATGGAGACTGCTCTCTGGCTTGCTCAGCCTGTCTTCTAGTACCCGGGGCCACCAGCTGAGAGATGGCACCACCCAGAATGAGCTGGGCCCTCATAATCACTAATTAAGATAATGCCCTACAGCCTTGACTGTATAAGATATCTTATAGAAGTGGCTTTGCAACTGAGGTTCACTCTTTTCAGATGACTCCATCTTGTGTCAACTTAACATTAATAACTAGCCAGGACAATCCGCATTAAATAAAATGTTTGCAAGGTGCGTGCGTGTGTGTGTGTGTGTACAGAAAATCATACAAAGGAAGGAAATTAATTGTGGTATTACTAACTTGCACATGAGTATTATATGTACTAGGAATCTTTTACCCTCATATTTAAGCAAAAGATGTGAGTTACAAGAAAAACAAAATAATCTAAAAGATCAAAACCACATATAGTGTCCCTAAGGCAAATTCAAGTTGATGCAATGTTTAATACCCTAGTTTATCTTTATAATTATCTATTGTAAGGGAACCACAGTATCATATAATATCATTAAGCCTATAATTTATTTTAATCTGAATTAATCCATCTATAAAAATTAATCCATAGTAATTTTTATCTTTCACATTCTAAAACAGTATTAACAAACTATAATTTAGAGGAAAATATTTTTAACCTGTGTCTTTCCACTTCTTGTCTCCCAATCAAATTCTCAATCTCAATTGCTTTCAAATAACTCTTAATGAAAGTTGCCTTTTGCGTAAGACAGTTTAGAAAAGAGATGTACTCAAAAAAACCCTCAAAATTTTATGCTAAATCATAAAGTATTTATCAAGCAGCTTTTTTTTTCCTTTTATTGAAAATAGATGTTTTACCAGGCAGACCGGAAGAAAGTTTCCCTCAAGTAAAGCTGTTTGGGCAAAAGGTATACTGCAGAACACGGCAGCTCCCAAAGCCACTACAACAAAAGAGGCAGAAAAGAAAGAGGTACAAGATGCTTTTCTTTCTTTTTTTGTTGTTTTCATTTTGGCAGGGAGGCTACAAGGGTGAAGGGCAAACATGGAAAGACTATGCACGGAGTGGGAAATCCTCAAAGAATCAATAAAAATATATGCTAAATTAAGAAAGAGACAATAGATGCTTTATATACAATATATCCTGATCACAGTTTCCCTTCCCCCAACTCTTCCTAGATCTCCACACACACCTTCCCACACCCTTTCCGTTTCTCATTAGAAAACAAATAGATGGGAAGGATAATAATAAAATAAAATAAAATAAAATAAAATAAAATAAAAACAAAAGCAAACAAATGGGAATAGGACAAAACAAACAAACAGAAGAGAAAGAGCCGTAGGAAAAAATACTATATTCAGACAAAAAAAATAGTATGTTCAGAGACACTCATGTTCTTACACACTGGAATTTCCTAAACACACATGAACTGGAAGTCATGATATATACATAAAGGATCTGTAAGGATAAGGAAAACAAAGGGCCCTGTCAAAACCTTATGAGACAACGAACATATAAAAATATCATTGATTTCATTTTGTGTTGCCCATATCAAGTGGCGTTAAGTAGTTATATTCATACACGCCTGAAAGCTGCAGTTGCACTTGTCTCTGTCCTTATAAAGGAACAACAGCAAAAATGCCCAATGGAGCACCATTTACTGAGATAGCAGAAGGTCATTGAAGAGCAGATAAAGGATTCTGACTCAGCTCTTAATAAAATCTAGATCACAATATAAAATGGTACTCAGGCAAAGAGAGCTGAACAACATAGATATTGGGATAAGGATACAAATAAACTCAATTATAAGGATAATTTAGGAATTAAGTTGAGAAAGCCAATCTAGCTAAATCAGTGAGTCCAGGTTTAGTGAAAAAAAAAACCACAAAAAAGAAACAAAAGTACCTCAAAACAAACAACAAGAATACCCCGAAACAAACAACAAGAATATCCCAAAATACACAAATAAGAATATCCCAAAACAAACAACAAGAATACCCCTAAATAAACAAATAAAAATATCCCAAAATAAACACAAACAAGAACAGTAGGTGAAGCATCTGTCTCCCACAGACAGGCTCTCTGAACACGGAAGCCATATAAATGCAGGTGACATGAGTAGTCCACCTGTAATTTCAGAATCCGACAACACAGGATCCCCAGATCAAGCCCATTAGCAAGGCGAGCAATATTGCCAAGCTCTGAATTTGGATGAGAAATATTGTAGAAATATTGTCAAACATCAGCGTTGTGTACACATGTGCTCACACACATGCAAAAATGTACACATACTCATGTACACAAAGACACACCACAAACGGTTGAAAACTTGAAAGATACCAGACATCAGCTTCTGGCCTCCTCAAGTGCAAGCCTGTGTACCTGCACACTCATACAATGACACACACAAGTGCAAGCCTGTGTACCTCCACACTCACACAATGACACACACAAGCACACAAAGGATGTGAATCTACAAACGACAAGCTTGTTTTGAAAGTACCTTGAGCTGATCTATATGGTCTGAGTCTATATTTTTATTGAGCTCTACATTTTTCTCTGCTCCCCTCCCTGCATCTCCCCTCCACCCTTCAGCCCTTTCCCAAGGTCCCCAAGCTTCCAATTTACTCAGGAGATCTTGTCTTTTTCTACTACCCATGTAGATTACATCTATGTATGTCTCTCTTAGGTCCTCACTGTTGTCTAGATTCTCTGGTATTATGATTGGTAGGCTGGTTTTCTTAGCATTATGTTTAAAAACCACTTATGAGTGAATACATGTGATTATTGTCTTTCTGGGTCTGGGTTACCTCACTCAAATTAATGTTTTCTAGCTCCATCCATTTGCCTGCAAAATTCAAGATGTCATTATTTTTTCTGCTGTGTAGTACTCCATTGTGTAAATGTACCACATTTTCCTTATCCACACGTCAGTCAAGGGGCATTTAGGTTGTTTTTAGGTTCTGGCTATGACAAACAATGCTGTTATGAGCATGTTTGATTGAGCATCCTTTGGATATATAACCAAAAATGGTATTACTGGGTCTTGAGGAAGACTGTTTCCTAATTTTCTGAGAAATCGCCACACTGACATCCAAGGGGCTGTTCCAGCTTGCATTCCCACCAGCAATGGAAGAGTATTCCCTTTACCCCACAACCTCTCCAGCATTAAGTTGTCATTAGTGTTTTTGATCTTGGCCATTATTACAGGTGTAAGTTGGAATCTCAGAGTTGTTTTGATTTTTATTTCGCTGATGACTAAGAATGTTGAACATTTTCTTAAGTGCCTTTCAGCCATTTTAGATTCCTCTGTTGAGAGTTCTCTGTCTAGGTCTGTACTCCATTTTTTATTGGATTATGTGTTCTTTTGATGACCAATTTCTTGAGTTCTTTGTATATTTTGGAGATCAGACCTCTGTCTGATGTGGAGTTAGTGAAGATCTTTTCCCATTCTGTAGGCTGTCATTTTGTCTTGTTGACCATGTCCTTTGCTTCATAGAAGCTTTTCACTTTCAGGAGGTCCAATTTATTATTTTTTTCTCTCAGTGTCTGTGCTACTGCGGTTATATTTAGGAAGTGGTCTCTTATGCCAACGCGTTCAAGTGTACTTTCCACTTTCTCTTCTAAAAGGTTCAGTGTGGCTGGCTTTATGTTGAGGTCTTTGATCCATTTGGTTTGAGCCTTTTTAAGTTGGGAAGCAGTGTGGTTTGAATGAGAATGCCTCCCATAGACTCACAGATTTGAATGTTTGGTCACCAGGGAATGTTACTATTTGAAAGGATTCAGGCTGTGGCTTTGTTAGAAAAAGAGTGTCTCTAGGGGTGGGCTTTGTGTTTCAGAAGCTCAGTCCAGACCCAGCAGTTCTCTCCCTGCTGCCTATGGATCCAGACATAGAACTCTCAACTACCCCGCCAGTACCAAGTTTGCTTGCATTTGGCATGGTCCCTGCCATGATGAGATAATACTCTAAAACTCTAAGCCACCCTAATTAAATACTTTAATTTATAAGAGTCACCAAGGTCATGGTGTCTGTCCACAGCAATAGAACACTGTCTAAGAAAGAATAAGTATTTTTTTTCTTAAAACTACGGGTACTTCACAGTAACTCCTCTTTCTGTATATACTGATATAAATATGAAAGATAATAAGGAAGGATAATTAAATCACCAAGGATCTGAAAACTCTACTGGCTGTTTTCCATATGGAAGTCCAGTTTACAGAATTTGTATTTTCACATGCTTCTGAATAGCTTCCAAGTGATTGCTTTTGGATTTTCCTCTTGAGCTGTATCCTTCCTTAGCTGTACAACAAAGTCAGTTCCCTCCACTGAAGGGTTTTCATGTGACCCCTATTGCCATTACTGACCTCGCTCTACTTCACTAAAGGTCTCGGGTGCCATACTGGGAGTTGCACCCTTTCTGAGGCTCCACTCAACAGCAAATGGAAGAGTAGTCTTTCTTCAACAGATTCGCAATCTTTACCATCCTTTTCAACGGTACCTACCGTGAGTTGTTCTGGAATACACACTTCCTCCTGTGTCTTGAGTCAGCCTCACTTTCTTCCTCATAAAGAGTAGAGTTCATTTTTAACTTGACAAATATCTAAGAAACATAACATATATCCAGTACTGTGCTCCTATGACCCCATGTATTTTAAAGCAAACATTATTTTTGCAGCTGAAGAGATGGCTTAGAGGTAAAGAGAGTTTGCTCCTCTCAGGTAGAATCTGGGTTAGGTCCCCATAAACATCATGGTGACTCACAGCCATTGGTAACTCCAACTCAAGGGTATCATCAGACACTCCCTCCTGAATCCATGAGTGTGGGGTTAGGTTCCCATAGCCCACGTGGTGGCTCATAGCCATTGGTAACTCCAGCTCAAGGGTATCAGACACTCTCATTTGAATCCATGGGCAGGATGTATGCACACAGTGCACATACACTCATACATAATATTTTTAAAGGATTTTTTTTTTACTTCTGCTTGTTCTTCTGTTTTGTCATTAGTTGAAAGTACAAACTGATCCCCTTATGAAGGGATCAATTCTACTTTCTCCAAGAAGCATGAGGTAATGACCTTACAATTCTCCACTTGGTGAGTCTGGCATTTCTACCTCTTCAAAATCTACACACATTTTCTAAACCTCATTTACTAATAACAAAAATTTCTGTCTTAAGAAGCATGTGCAGGATTTATTGACTCCTGTGTTCCTAACACTTGCCAGAAGCAGAGCGTTCTCTTATCATTTTAGACTAATATAATACCTCAATTAAGTATTTAATTTATGAGTTAAGTGCTTATGCATTTATATTTGAGTATAGAATCAAAAGTACTTAATAACAAACATATTTACTTATTCAATACGCATCTAATATTCACTACATGTCAATTACTGTTCTGTATACTTGCATATGGCAGTGTACAGTGAACTATCTGCTCTCCTGGGGCACATTTTCTGTGGGAAGTAAAAGCAGTCAACAAGAGAGGCAAATAAATTCTATGTGTATTGCACATCTAGAAACACCATGAGAATAAAATGTACAAAAAAAGAGGTGGTATATACAACATGTACATTGTAGAGCGTATTTCCCGCAACATTATGGTAAAGATATGATTCCAGCCATATAAGAAACTTAAGAAAAACACCCAAGGTAAATGTAATAACCAATGTAAACCTGCTGAGACAGAGGCTGCCTGAGTGGCTGAGACAGATGAGGTGAATTGTGAGATGACAGAGGAGTAGCTACCAAGGGAAAAACAACTGCAGGCACCCAACAATCATGTTGGCCATAGTTAAGATTCTGGGCTTGACTACAACAAAAGAGGAAATATTCAAAGTTCTAAGCAGTAAAATGACATGATGTGATTGATCTAAGGGACAATTTGATTGACATAACCTTAATGTTTGTGGAAGCAGAAGCAGGGAAACCACTGGCGGTGATCAAAGCGGCTAACTTCTGATTTGACACTGGAAGGTAGAAGTGCCCAACTAAAGCATTTTTTGTAGATGAAAGTATTCAGCAAAGCAGGTGGGCGTGAATAAAAATGTCCCCATCTTTTCTTTCTTCTACATGAAAACATGACCAGCTTTCTGAAACTCCAATGGTACTGTTTAGAGTTTTTCCTAAACCTATATCTGGTTTATTCTTTTCTCACCCCCCCCCAAAAAAAAGAAATGTGCTACAGAATCTACCTGTAACACAGTAATTACACGTGCAAAGAGCAGCTCGTTTATTTTTGGTCCTGGGAAAATGCCATTCATCAAATTTATGAATGCAATGAAATCACTTCTTCCATGTTTATTAAAGTCATTATGAAAATGTTATCTCTGGGTTCAGCTGACAGTTTTAAACTTAATGTGACTTTTAATCAATGGCAACAAAATCAATTATGTCACCACCAAGCACTCTAAGGAAGGTAAATTACTACCAGCCCAAAGAACTTTCATTTCAATCTGAGACTTCACATACATCAAAAAATTAGAAAGAAAACTCAAACTGTGGCTCACAAAATGAGAACCATCGTTTCTTATAGTTCTGTGTGGTTAAAGTTTCCCTACTTAAGAGAGAAAAGTTGTCGGTCACCCATAGTGTTCCACATACCTTGCAAATATCACCTGATTTTACTGAGCATTAGACTCTCACAAAGTAAATGTGAAAGGGAGTGATTAATCTTACATATTGTACTTACATATTTTTATAAATACACAGGATGACTGACATTTTATCACAGAGCTCATTTGTTTGCTTAATCATTCAAATACTTATTACTGGCACCCTGTCAATCGGAACCTGAAGTAAGGTTTTAATTTGTTTGAAAGGTGTAGGGCAGATGAGGGGTACATAGTTCAATGAATGGGCAAACAGATGTATCAATCACATGACGGCATGACTAAAGCTTCTATATTAAGCTTAAGTTACAATCCCAACATTGATTTTCACCATATATTGAAAAAGTCCACCTACTCTCACTATTATTTTTCTGTACAATAATGGAAAATAATACATTTTAGACTTCAAATGTATCTTGATAATATATTTCAGAAGAAAATACACTTTTCAAAATGATATCCAGTCACCATGTTCATTAGTCCTTATCAGAATGTCCATATTGTGATTAAATAACAAGACTATAACATAAACTAGAAATATAAATATGTTCTAATCCAAATATAATCCCTGTTGAAACTTCAAAGGAATAAATTATATTAAAAAATAGAAATGTTCTCATAACATATAAATAAGAGAAATAAAATTTGCTCTATTCCTTTATGTAGTTAAAATTTCATCCCCCTCAACATCTTGTTCAATTCAGTACCAAAAGGATAGATTCTCCATGCTAGGGAGAAACTGCCTTCAGCTGCTTGTCTTGGCAATTCTTCTGGTAACTCAATCTAAAAATACTTTATCAGAGAGACTCTCATAAGCTATCTTTTTTAGACTATGAAGAGTTAATGTGACATGAAGCTTTATCACATGCAAAATTATAATTCCAAACTGAGTGCTTAATAATACCACATATCACAGCAGAATCTGAAAAGTACCCAAGAGAAGGAAAATAGGTATAGATAATTCTGATGACATCCTTACAAAATGCAAGTTAATCTTCAAGAGATGCCCAGAATCTACAATATACATTAAGCTCAATTCTGCTACCGATATAATGAGATAATAACAAATAGCTTAATCAGGAAGAAAAGTCATACAATTAAAACATCCCATCCTTGGGTTCATTTTGTGACATACGTGTTTCTATAGTGTTTATAAAATTATAGGAGTGATAGGCTCAATCAACTTTGATGCCTTACTTCTCTATTCAACATATTGAAACCCTGTTGAATTTTGTTCCTTCATTGTATTGGGTGTTTGGTCGGTCTTGAACTCTCAGCACCTTTTGCCTACACAATACACATAATGCCTTGAAGTAACTATTTTCAGTCCCATGAAACAGTAACCATTTCTGTTGAATACATGTAGAATGCTTTAAAAATCTGTCCCTTAAGAAAGGGTTCGCTTTCTTCCTCAGTCACTTCAGATAAATAATCTTGGTTGATAGACTTTCATTACAGCAATGACCATCAATTTTTGGACCCTGTCTTTTATTGCCAATGGTGCCTTCTCTGAGGAGTCGCCCCTAACTTCCCTTTGACAAATCCTCTAAATCTTTTATTCCATGTGAACTTCAGACATAGACTTAAATTGTAAATTGAACACTCTTTTTCCATATGCACATACCGAATTTCTCTTGTTGTCTGCAACATACATCACTGATATAGTTTTCACAGCCAATTAACAAAAAATAATAAATGATCTATAATTAACATTTGTGGTTTCCTCAGCTGTATGTAGCTTTTTGTTTGAGTTCTTTTTTTGTTTTTTTGTCTAATTGAAGATAGTACTTTCACTTGTAATAGCTATGAATCGTAACGCTACTCTTGGATATGAGAACTGCTCAGCTTTATCTTGGTTTGGGCAACCTTGATTGTTTTATGGAATGCTAGCAACCTTTTCATTTTTATTTTATTTACCTTGTCTTCTTTCTACCTGATGACAGGCTCATACTGTTTACTGAGCTTCAGTGATTTATGCTTGTTTTCTCTGTGTTTTTCTAACCGTGAAGCTTGTTATAGTAATACATTCCAGATTTTATCTTTCGGAGCCTTCCACTGTAAAAAAAGAGATGATCACTGAGTCCGGGTCTATCCAAAAATATCTATTTTCATCTTTATTTGTTGTATAATCCCAATCTGTAGGAGGCCTCTCCTCAAACTAATGTACACTCTGCTTTGTTTTATTGTGTCTTCATTAGGAATACAAATGCTATTAAATTCTCAAGCACATTCTTGTAGTATCATCTTTATTGTGTCTTCATTAGGAGTACAAATATTATTAATTTCTCAAGCACATTCTTGTAGTATCATCTTGCATGAGGACCACCCACAAATAATGACAGGGAGACTTATTAAAAGTTAGGAAAGGTTGGCCTTAGCATATTTTCCCACTAGTTCTTATGACTTAAAATAACCCATTTAAATTAATCTATGTTCTATCAAGTGGCATTACCTTTCTTCCATCTTGCACCTCCTGCTTCCTCTCCATTTCTAGCTGATGACTTCACCTTTCTTCTTCCCCAAATTTATTCTCTTCCCAGAAGTTCCCCCTAATTTCTTTTTAGCTATCAATATTCAGCTTTTTATTATATCAATCATAGCAATACATTTTCACACAAGAAATATCCCACAGCATTCCCCCCTTATGTCTAAATAAAAAGAAAAATTTTTAACTCTAACGTAGTAGTAGTATATGCATTAAGAACAATTAGCACGTAAGAATTATATTTATAATATTAAATCCATATGTATTTGGAAAATTGAAAGTATTGTATGTACTATCCATTTTAGTGAGTCCAAAGTTTTATACTTAAGCCATTGCTTATCATAACTTTTATTTCCATTCTAAAACATCTTCTTAGATAAACAACTTAAGCTTTCATGTCTCTCAACATTACAAATTTTATGTTATTTGTGTAAGTTTATTTTCTGAATTTGGTAACAAGAAAAACTTTTACTATAACTATCTGATCCAACCCCATAAAATAGTCAAGAAGAGCCTGAATAAACAGAAAGTGTAGAACCAGAAACTTCCAAAACTATAGAAATGACAGAAACACCTGACTGCCTTGACAGTCACCCAAGGTTCTCCTGCAAAGTTGGGGCATCCATCTTCAACCTGCAGGCCTAAAATATTTGACAGACTTTTTTTCTGAAGCAGGAATTTTGAAGGACTGTCTTACCTTGTCTTAGCAAAGTTTGGCAGTTACTTTCTTTTATGTTCTGCTTGTCCAACATACTTTCACCAGTCAAGGTAAGGACAGCTTCTTGTCTAGTCACTAATTTTATCACAATAAAAGCAAACTCCATATAAAGTTCTTGTTGCCCATCATCTTTTTTTTTAAGTAAATTGGTGCTGCCAGGAGCACACATGTCTTACAGTTATGAAAAATGCTAGGTTATTAAAACATCTTAAGTGCAATATTCTGTAGGTCTCTGAAGTTTCTGAAAACCTTGAAAACATACATAACATGGTCACAAATTTGATTATTAGATAACTATTAACCTATATTTCTTAATTTTTTAAAATAGTTTGTAATGATAACTTTCAAGGACTCAAAATATACATTACATTTTTAAATTAGCTGTGTAGGTACAATACTGTACAATAGAAATATATATGTATGTTTATATAAATATATATGTATTTATAAATATGTGTCTGTGTCTATATATGTGTGTGTGTGTGTGTGTGTGTGTGTGTGTGTGTGTGTGTTATGTTTCACCTGACTTATTTATCTGTGCTTGGGGTGAAGAGTGTTGATTGAGGAAAAAATAGACAAAAGGCAACAGATAGAACCAGGAGGGCATCCGGTAAATCCTGAGATTCACCTCCAGTTTATTCCTCATAGCCTTTAAATACTCCAATCCAAAAAGGAGTGGGAAGGCAAAATTCTTCTTTAGTGTGATACAAGGTACAAACAAAGTAATTACCTTCTTAATACTCCAAACAAGTAACCACACTAGGTAAAAATCATCCTGTTAGTAGCCACACCTTAGTCCAAACCTCCTGTCATACAACTTTGAAGAAGTAAGAAGAGGTCTGAACTCTCTGACCTTTTGTCGTGGTGGAGCAGATCCTCTTCTGTGGGATCCCACAATACAGTATTAAAAAAAATAACCTTAAATTTGTAGCAATATACAAAAATCTATACCAACATAGGATATTTGAGATTAATAGATGCTTTAATAGTTTAAAGTAGATTGAATAATCTACCCTTTCATCCTATCATTCCTATATCTCCCTTTTTTCTTCTCAGAAAGAGATCTATAAATCTAAATTACCTTGCTTAGTTTCTTCTCTTACCATGACCAGTAGCAATTTACAGCCAATGCGCTAAATAAGACAAGCATCCATAGCTCACCAAATGACCCCCTAAATAATGACAAACATCCATAACCCACCAAATGACCAGAAACCACCTACCTTATCCCTTGGGAATGTGAAAATCATGTTGTTTAGACTGTTTTCTATTGTTTAAGGATAGTGGCATCTTTAAGGGACCCTGAAAAAAAAACTGGATAATGGTTAAGTCCTGGGGGCATTGGTTGTTTTTGTTTAGTCTCTGTGTGATGGGAAAGTATAGGACTTACATGAAATCCTCATGGGAGTAATCTGTGAGTCTGGACCATCCCAGCTAGCAGTTGTTAAATTGTTCTGGATGCAGAATTTTGAGAAAACTGCAACAGAGACATTTTTGGCTGCATAACCTGGGCTATTTTTTTCACTGGTGCTTGGTTCTTTTTTCCTGAAAACATACAAACATCTAAAGATAACATATATATCTGTATTAATACAAGTACGGACTGCACAGTGTGCACAAGTCAGTTAAAGATGATTCTATGTTTTAAGTTTGAACAGGCAAAAGGTAACTCTTAACTTTTTAAGTTTGTTTGGGCTGTATAACCAAACTGTAATATAAATCTCTACCCTTGTCCTATGAAAGGATGGAATGTAAAATTAAGTCATGAGGAGTCTGTAGTCCAACACGATTTATCACGTCTCATCCAGTCTCAGAGCTGTTCCCATTTCGAGGGATTACCATATATGTCACCTGTCTTGTAGTCTTTTTTGACTTTTTTTCTCTTGTCTACAGTCAACATGCTCATGAGGTCTCCCTCAATCAAGTATGATATTTATTAATTTTGAATAGAACTATAACATTTTGTTTTCTGTGGAAACAAAGGCATAACCTCTCCCACAATGCAACATATTTTCTGAATTCCACTTTGAAGCTCAGACATTTAATATTTATATTAAATAATATATAAATGTATATATATTTATATGTTGGCTTAATTTGACAGTTTCCACAATCCAATATCTCTCATCAGTTATTGCTTTTTTACATTAGCTTTGAAAATATTCAAAGTCAATAAAGCATCATACAGGACCCAGATGCCCTCTGTATTTTCCATCTTCACATGACCTGTTTTTATGGCTCATTTTTTAAATTTACTTTAGCCTTTCTTTAAAGACTTTATTGTTTTTAAACTATTTTTTCTATGGCTGTCTATACGCATTTTCTTTCTCTTTATTTGGCATCCAAGTACATGTTTCAACATACAACAACCTGTTGAAAGGTTTATCAGCCTGGACCTGTTGTGTGTGTGTGTGTGTGTGTGTGTGTGTGTGTGTGTGTGTGTGTGTGAATCTGTAGCCTCCTCTGACAATGTGAGCCGAATCTTAAACTGCTAAGCTACTGCCATGTGACTCCACTTAGCAAGGGGTGCATTGGTGGATGGCTCCACCCACCTCAGCTCTTATGTCAGCAGGTTCCAACACCAGGGCTGCATCGACCCACTCCAGCTCAGGGAAGCTGTTGTGTCTGCCTGAAGCCGGAGTTTGTACCCACTGTCAGCTGCTCAGGTGCTCATCTACAAGCAGGGCCTCTTCAAAGAGCTGCTTCTCTGTATACAAACCTACCCGAGAGACCACAGTAGCTGGGAAGAACTTTTTTAGCTCTGCCAGGCTGATATGGATATATGTGGCCCCACATTGGGTCCATATGTAATATGTTTTCTTGTTGATAATGCTAACCTAGAAATAACAGCACAGAGACTTATTATTCTGAAAGAAGGACCTTAGATTAGACTTATCCCATTATCTCATGTAACTTAAATTAATCTATTTTTATTAATCTTTGTGTTGCCATGTGGCGTTACCTCTCTTTCATCTTTCACCTCCTGTTTCCTCTTCACATCTGGCTTGCAGACCCACATTTCTTCTTCCCAGAGTCCTCTCTCTCCCCAGAAATTCTGTCTAACCTCTGGGAATTCCTCCCTAACTTCTTCCTAGCTATTGGCATTTAGCTTTTTATTACACCAATCACAACAATACATTTTCACACAGGGTTCAAAAATCCCACAAATTTCCCTTAGGACAAAGAAAATATTAGCATAAAACCCTTTAGTGATTGCCATTAGAACCTCACCTACTCCTAATTTTTTTTTTTGCATTCTTCTTCCTAGTTTTCTCCTGTTAATTGTATTCACATTTTTTTTATAGTCAAATGGAACCCAATGACAAACAGCCTAGTCTTTCCTCTTGGAATGAGGTAGAGAGAAACAGATCGAAATTAAATTGTTGCAAACAACGTAGAAAGAAAATAGAACAGGGTTTACTTTTAAATTCTAGAAATCAAGTTAGCTCATGTAACTTGAAATACATTAGCATGATCAGTTAAAGCAAAAATAAAGATTGCTAAGTGAGACAAATAGAGTTGCTTATTTGGGAAAAATATTTTAAATAGCATCATCTCAGTCTTTCAGGTCTATTTAGTCAACTTTTCTTGCCAGGGATTGTCTTTCTGCAACATTGAAAAGATGTTCTCCATAGTTACATAGATCCTGGATCTTCTCTGCCGTTTCTCCATCTGGCTCATATTCCACTGTTGTGTCTGCTGGAATTTTGGGGTCGAAAACATCCATTCTGATATTCTAGCAGCTGAGCCAGCCCTTCTACTTTGCTGTTAGCAGCAATGTGACTGTGATCTGCATCTCTCTAGCTTGTTCAAAAATGATAACTCAGCCTGTTCATCTGAAGGGCGTCCCCCCATTCTCATTCCTCATCCAGAAAATCCTGTCATACAACTCAAGGACACTCATAATCTGGTTGCCTGGAATAAGAATTAGCAGGCAAAGTGCAGTCACAACAAATTTCAAACCAACTTGGACCCTCAGAGCACTTTGCTTTCATAAATCGCTTCCTTGATCTTAAAGTCAGGTGCTAAAGCATAAAAACTAACAGAATGTGGGGCAGCTGGTCTAGCACTGCCCACGCAGGCCGGTATAGTGAGAATGAAGAGCCCTACCAGTGTTCTGTAGAACATGTGACATCCCATTGCCTTGCCACTTGAAAGCAGCAAATAGTGCTATTTGCTCTATTGCCAAAAGGATGGATCCAAGCAAATTCCCATGAAATAGCAGGCCAGCCTGTGCCAAAGAATTATCAAGGTCTGTCTCTCATTGTCTCATCCAATGGTGACTACAGGAATGAGGATAAGGGGACCTCAGCCGCTAGAGTCTGTCGAAGGCACAGGTGCTTTCAGCCTTGCCTGAATAGACTGTCACTTTCTCAGGACATTGTTAATATGCTCCAGTGCCCCATCAAAGTCAACGTCCCACCTGGCCAATTTACAAAAGCCTGAGGCCCACTGCCACCCACCTAGAATGTGTGAGCCAAAAACCAACATTAAAATTGAGGAAAAAAAAAGTACCCATATGGCATGCTATAAAAAGTTACCACCTACCAAAGGCACAAAAAGAAACACGACTCCCACCCCTGCTCTCGTGTGGGAAAACAAAATCCAAAGGCACCCAGTTGGATGATGTAGGGTCTTTCTTTAACAATAGGTCTTCAGATTCATAGACCCCTTTCTTCCAAATTTCGGCTCCATACTTGCTGTCAAAGAGGTGATCTTCAGATTTAGGAGATTGTCTTTGCCTGTTGCAGTTCCAAACTAACTGAGACTCAGCAATGAGTCAGACAAGGGATGCGGTCATTATTAATGAGGAATCTGGCTGACTTTATAGATTATACTCGTAGGCAGAACGCACCTCTGATCACATAGCCCAAAAGTCAGGCCAACAGTATGTTGTTGGTAGGTGCTTAACAACTCTGTATGTTACGCAAAGAACAGAGTGCCATGCTTCAGCTAATAAAAAGGACACGTTTGAAAGGGGCACTGAGTTATTATTTCTTGTACCACTGGGAAACAAGTGAGGTTCACTCGTCATGTAAGTTAGGGCAATATATAGTCATAAATATTTATTTACTCGGAGATATTCATATGCTTACTGTGGGCAAATATGAAGAAAAGAGTAAAGGAAGCGGCACACAGCCTGTTCATTCTCCTATGTTAAGTTAGTTGTGTGAAGTTTGACTCCACATACTATGTGATAAACAAGGGAAGCCAGGCAGCAGCCTACTCAGTCTTGAGATTTTAGATGCAAAACAAGAAAAGAAATGATTCTCCCAGTCAATCAAAAATCATTGTTGGATTTCAGGGGTTTTTTTTTTTCTTACAAACACAATGTTATCTAAAATTATCTTTAAAATCTTTAATGTGGAAGAAAACACCTATACTTCATAGAAGAAAGTTTCCAATGGAAAAAAAATTAAAGTTTGAAGCAATGCTTAATTACAAATATGAAGCTCTTTTACTAAATGTAAATTTCAATTTTAAGAGAATAAGTAAACCTGGTATCACTTTGAAATTACTAGCAATTTATTTTGAAACACTGAGAAAGTATTTTTATATAATCAGTAGAAACAGAATCTAGAACATGATCTTCTTATACAGACTTTTTATGTAGTTTTATAAGTTTAATCAACTTTGACTATTTGCTGGAATGATCTAACAGCAATTTTGCTTTGGTTTGATCATTTTCATTGAGACTTTATAGCAAAACCAGTTTTTTTTTTCTCTTTTCACTTTGTATTTAAAGCCATACATTCTTAGCATCATAGAGCAAAGGGCATTCAGGGGTGAAGAGAAAATGACCTACAGAGGGAATGATGGATCCTGAAGGACACAGCGTTATGATGTAAATGCAATGTCACTCTTAAGGACATCACCTCCAGAGTCAGACAGACTGAAGCGCTGATCTTAGCCCCATCATTTACTATGTGGGCAAGCCACTTAACCTCACTTATTCAGTCCCATACAAAAATAACAATGCCTCACTCCCAGGGTCTTATCTTATGGGTTAATAAGACAATGTACATAAATCACTAACACAGTGGTCACAAACAGAAACCCTTTTTTTGTTTAATCACAGGAGAAAGCACAATACAGAAACATCTCCCACACAAGACGAGTAGTCGGCTGCCGCTGTGGTTGTCATTGGTGCTGTTGAAGTTATTTCTGGATCTCTCTGCCTTCTAGGCATAGGATAGAATTGCATCTCTAGCCCCCTTGTGGGTGCTGGGATTCATTCCACCAGCAAGCTGTTAATAGAGTCTATGCATGGCTCTTGCACACAGCAGTAAGTGGTGACATGAGGCTTCGTTGTTCCCTTTGCAAAATGAGAGACATTCCAGATAGTAGCGCTCCATTAGCTGGGGTCACAGAATAACACAGCTGTTTATGACTGATCTTCAGTCAACGTGTAATGTGGTTGTGATTTCTAGCAAGGGAATTTGGAAATTGTTTATCTACCCAGAAGAATTTGATCAACTCTGGCAGATGTATATAGTAAATCTCATCTTTGTCAAATACATAAATTGTCACATTGCTGAAACATAACACTTTGAATGTCATATGTCCTACTTCACCCTACTGTGATTATAATCAAGCAGCTGGTGGCCACTCTCTTTCCATTCACTCATTCAGTGGAAGTTTTCTAACATTGTTTTAGGACTCATTACTCCAATGTTGATTGAAGCTTGGGACAAACAGAAAATGGTGAATATTAACCAAATATTTAATGCTTTGTAATAGAGAAATGCAATGTGATTATGCCTCCCAGTCACTATTTTCATGGATTAATAATTCTATTGCTTTGCAAAACTGCTGGAGGACATGCTAAACTTGGCCTTGGAAAAGCATCTCATGGATGGAATTATTTGTTAACTCATTTACAAGCCAAAGCTACTAAATATGAAGGTTTGTAGACAAGATAGACTCAACAGTGTGAGGGGAATGAGGGAATAACTAAGGAATTGAATATAAAGCATACGTTATAGCAGAGTAATCTGTAATGAGGTTGAACACACCCCAAAATCACCATCCAGTGACCACGCAACAATGAATGGCAGGCTAGGATACTGGGATGCATGCTGGGTAAAAATCAGGTCACATGAGTGAAGTTCTGATTTCACTATTCATTCCTATGTAATCTGTAAAAAGCCACTTTTATTTGTAATTTCAAATTTGGAATTTTTTAAAATTCAACGTATTGATGTAAAATCTAGAGGAGAAATCGTTTCTAAATCTAAAGAGTGCCAATCAGAGGAATATATTTCTAATGTACACAAAGGGGACACTGAGAAAGACTACATATTTGTGACAGCTATTTCTGCAGCTGAAGAAATGATGGAAGAAATAACCAGTTATCCCAGCTATCTAATAAGGTCATGAGAAAACGGTAAAGCTATTGAGTGTTTCCCCTTGTCTCATGTTTTACTGTCTGAGCAAGCCACAATGATAGCTGGGTGTTCCTAGAATGAAGTCCCTCTTAGCTTTATCCCAGGATCCACTTTTGGAGTGACAACCGATGGCAGGTTTGCCAAGGATCACGGCTGGAATACAGTGTGTTCCCGGATGTGAGAAGAAAATACTGTGAGGAGCACTGGGCTTGCAGGCTCCTCTGTGAGCCGCTGAGCGACCTTACTCAGCATTCTCAGATCTCCCTGTGGTCATTGAACATCAGTGGAGGGAATTCGGGGGCCAATTAAGTTGCTGCCTCTGCTCTTCTCGCTGCTCTGGCAAACAAAAGGAAGAAAGTCACTGGTGCATGGCCTTCTAGTGATTCTAACCAAACACAGCACATGCAGCGACAACTTTTACAGTAAGAACGATTATGATTTAGGACGACTAATGCATCAACAAAGGAAAGATCTGTGTCCACTACACAATTTTAATAAACATTTCCCCAGAGCTTTGGTGCGAGTCTGCTTTTACAGAGTGAGACGATTGGGTTTGAGCAGCAAGGATGTTAATTCTGGGGAGGTAACAGAGTTGTCACAGGGCGCCGCGAATTTGGCCGTGCGTCTAACTGTAGTGTCATTGCCCTGGGTCACCGACTCCACCACCAAGCTGAACCAGAGAAGAGAAGCAATTACCTAATTAATGTGATTTTTTTCCCCAATTGCTAACATAATTCAAACCAAATATGTTTTGCCTGAGAAAAACTCTTCTCTGAAATGTTGAACTCATTTTATTAAATTCTGGCTCAGAAATGATAGCTTAATGCCCTTCATTTGCAATAATGTGCCACCTTCACCCACAGTCCTGACTCAAAAGCTCTTGCACTGGACCAGGAATAAATACTCTTTATTATTAAGGATTTTGGATTTTTTTTCCTGGTAGTAAAATAAAGATGAGTATGCAGCCTCACATGATAAAAAAGCATACATTAATTAACAAGAAGAAATAATCAAATAACTATTTTTTAAAATAGACAGGTTCAGCAAGGTTAGGAGGTGGGAAATGGGGAATTTTGTTTATTAATAAAAAGTATATCTCCAAGATGCCAAAAATAAAAAAATCATAATATTATGAATAATATAGTAAGATAACCTGGAATGCAATTAATACTTTTATCTGGAGCTGTCTCCCATAGCTTAAGGACTACGGTTAAATAATTCCTAAAAGTTAGGTCTTATATTGATAGAGCATTCTCTAACTGCACACTGCACAATGCCAAGGGCTATTGTAGCCTAATCAGTCCTGTTTACCCAGGATAGAGCACATTGACAGCCACAGACTCAGCGCTCAGTTCATATTGCTAAGTAAATCCCCAAGCACGAGACTTCTAGGGGTGGCTCATGCTTCAGATATCAAAACTTGAATTATAGCCCAGGAAACTCTGTCCAATATATTGAAGATATAAGAAGAAGGAAGTGTTGGGATTATTTCCCCAGTCAGGCATTACTGGCTAGCCAGCCCCAAACCAATCTCATTTACCTTCTATTTTAAGGCTTTCCACTAAGGAAGCTAGAAAGCTAATTATACTCTTTCCAACCTAATTTGCATTTGGAAACAATGGGCCAGTGAGACAAACATCCTTGCCACATTGTGTGGTTGTAAGAAAAATTACGTGTTCTTAATAGAAGGGCAAATATAACACATCCTATTAGTTGCTGCTTCCTGATGTGAAAGCTGGGGCCGGAGTAGCAGTATTGCAACGTGAAGGAAAAGACAGGGATGCTGACCATGACAACCCAAGCCACTGAAGCAACCCCAAATTCTGCCTATTTCTATAATCGTCACATTTGAAAACAAACTGGAAGAGGAGCAGTATTTGATTCAGTTGTCATCAGTGAGGTTATGTGTGACTAGCAACCAGAAAGCATGCCTAGCTGGCAGGATTCCCTTCTTGCACATGTGTTTTTAAGACATGGTCTTGATCTTGTGTGTCACGGAGCAGTAGTCTCTTCATTAAGGTCACTTGTGCCCATGTATTTCATCTTGAGCAAAGCATTGTGGCCACTACATAACAATGCCTCTTAGAAAACTTCATGCATTTTCCATCATGTTATAGTTTAACACATTGTTTACACTTCTGCTTATTCTTATCATAAGAAATCCCTTCAGAGTTTAAATCTCCCAGCCTATTTTATTGGGATTACAGATAGTGAACACTGTATCAATTGGTCCACCATCATTTCCAAGGAGTGGGGCTTGATTAAATGGATGAGAACATACCTATAAAATGTTGTTTTGAAATGAAAAACCAATTAGGAATGACAAACAGGATACCATCACTTTCAGGTGTGAAAAACAGATCTGGATTATCAAGAAAGAAAAGATCAGTATACCTGATATAATATAACATCAACATTTTGGATCTAAAATACACAGTGAAAACCCATGCCAAAAGTCTGAGAATAAATTTTAGGTGGGTAAACAAACCTAGCTGGCATTATTTTCTACCATATATTTTCCTGAAGTGCTTGTAGTATTCTTTTATTTAGACTGAAGTCATAGGCTTTTATTAATACCAGTGATCCTATGTACACTATCTGTAGGGATATGGGGAAAAGCAAGGACTGACCCTCATAGTTGCTGTTGGACACACACACACACACACACACACACACCACATCCAAACTGCTGATCAGCTGTGCCTGACAAGGGAGTCTCATAAAGCACTACAAAACTGCCTTTTTTTCCCCGTCATTGATTTTCTATATCTTGCCAATGAAGCCTGTTCATACCTCCTTGAATATACAGTGAGCACAGCACTTTGACCTTCATGAGGTCCAGATAAAATTTCCTTCCTTCATTTTATTATGCGTGAGATGGACTGGGACTTAGATGGGATAACATCTAAGGCAAAGCAAGATCCATCACTAACACCTGTGGGAGCCAAAGGCTTTCTGCTCAATCAGTTCCAGAGGACAGCACAAGGAAGCCTGCAGCAGGGCCCAACAGGCCCTTCTTGATGTCCAGCCAGGTTTAGGATGCTCTCTCTTCCTCAGTCATTAGTTCACAGCTTTTGATGCCTATGAGATGAAGAAGTCAAAGGTACAAAGTGTGCAATGCCAAGTAAAGTCGGCTTTGTCCAGAACTGATCTAGCATTGCTGCTAGATTGGAGGTGTTCGGGGCTGAGTTTCCTGACACCAATTGATCAGTCCTTTGAAGACTCTCCAGCTCTGGAAATCCCTCACTACTGGATTGGACCTGATTCTGGTGAACCATTCACTCTGGGCACTTATACCCTACCCACTTCACTGGCAGGCGTCTCCTGAAGTCCCTTAAACGAATGTTTAAAGGAGACCCCCCCCCCTCCAGATTAGTAGAGAACAAACAGGAGGCCTCCCAGCAGGCTGAAGTAGACTAACAAAAGAAGGTGAGCCTTAGAAAACAACTTTCTCAGTCCTCAGTCTGGCACCTTTGTGCACAGCACAGCCTAGAAGGTTCTATACGACCTGGAAGGCTCTATACAGACTGAGATAATCTGTACAGCCTAGAACACTCTGTACAGTCCGGGACACACTGTACAGCCCAGGACAGTCTATACAGCCTGGGACACTCTGTACAGCCCGGAACACTCTGTACAGCCTAGGACACTCTGTACAGCCTCGAATACTCTGTACAGCCTGGGACACTCTGTACAGCCTGGGACACTCTGTACAGCCTGGGACACTCTGTACAGCTGGGATACTCTGTATAGCCTGGGACACTCTGTACAGCCTGGGGCACTCTGTACAGCTGGGATACTCTGTATAGCCTGGGACACCCTGTACAGCCTGGGACACTCTGTACAGCTGGGATACTCTGTATAGCCTGGGACACTCTGTACAGCCTGGGACACTCTGTACAGCTGGGATACTCTGTATAGCCTGGGACACCCTGTACAGCCTGGGACAATCTGTACAGCTGGGATACTCTGTATAGCCTGGGACACTCTGTACAGCTGGGATACTCTGTACAGCCTGGGACACTCTGTACAGCTGGGACACTCTGTACAGCCTGGGACACTCTGTACAGCTGGGATACTCTGTATAGCCTGGGACACTCTGTACAGCCTGGGACACTCTGTACAGCCTGGGACACTCTGTACAGCCTGGGATACTCTGTATAGCCTGGGACACTCTGTACAGCCTGGGATACTCTGTACAGCCTGGGACACTCTGTACAGCTGGGACACTCTGTACAGCTGGGATACTCTGTATAGCCTGGGACACTCTGTACAGCCTGGGACACTCTGTACAGCCTGGGACACTCTGTACAGCTGGGACACTCTGTACAGCCTGGGACACTCTGTACAGCTGGGACACTCTGTACAGCTGGGATACTCTGTATTGCCTGGGATACTCTGTACAGCCTGGGAGGCTCGACACCTACAGCCCTGTACCCTGCACAGACTATGGGATCCAGACTTCCCAACATGCTCTTCTGGAAGGAATAGGAGAATGCATCGCCAACATACAGAGCTCTGGAAATCCATCTCATAGCCTCCACATTTTCCTCCCTCAGCCTGCTGAGAGCATTTTACATTCCTCTGTAATGAAACACAAAGCAGTCTACTGAACCCCTAAATCTAGGAATATATACCCAATGATTTCCTATAGAGTAGAACCCTATTATTGGCATTTTCAAACTCTGTTTAGAATACCCCTAAATCTATCAACTACCATTCCCTACCTCTTTCCATTTCCTAGATTTTTATTCTTTCCCAGAGCATTCAGGTTGCTCCATTCTAATCCAGCACAGGACACCTGACAACTCTCACTTAGGAATACAGGAATCTTGGCATTCCTTTACCTCTTAATCATAGTCAAAACAAGGACTAGAGTATTTTCACCTTCATATTATGTAATAATAATCAGAATTAAAATTCAGGGATGAGGTAAGGAGTTGGAACATTTTGGAAAAGGGTGGGAAAAAAATGAGGAATGCCTATAAGTAAATCCAGAAGCCTATAAGTAAATTTATTATATATACGTGTGCACATATGTATATGTATGTGTGCATGTATATATATGTAGACATATATGTAAACATATATATACACACATAGGCATATGGTGTGTGAGAGAATTATTTTTTTCACTGAATTGATTAGCCAATATTATAATAGGTTTAAAAAGTTCTGCAGAGAAAGGTAATATTCACTGTGCAGATGGAGTAAATGAATGAGGGCTGAGATAATCAATATGGCAAGTGGTCATAAAGATCAGGCAGCCATTTGACAAACCCAAACCTGATCTTTTTGGGAAATGATGTGAGAAGGATAAATACAACCAGATGGCAGTCATAAGCTCGCATTGCGCTGTATGAGCTGAATAACTTCTCACCACACACGCTCAAACAAGCTACGCATTCCTGACTGGCATAGAAATCACAACGAAACGGTTGAGTCCCTAGAGATTTGGCATGTCGGAATGCTAGTAATGGTAGATAAGAGATAAGAGGGCACAGGAAAGTTTTTCATTAAAAATGGTAAGCTGACCACTTGGGTATTACTTGAAAAGATGGTATACTTTATGTACCATATTTAAATCAACACTATACAAGAAAACAGCATGATAACTGTGAAGATATCAGGGAGAAATATCATGATTAAACATGGATAATCATCCAAACAAATGAGCATAAATTAGTAAAGTTTAAACAAATTAGTAAATATATATATATATATATATATCCTGGAAATATATATATATATCCTGGAAATATATTTATATATATATATTATATATATATATTTCAAGGATATATATATATATATTCTGGAAAGAGCGAATGGAATGCTAAACTTATGTGTTTGACTTGGAAAAGACTTGATAAATATAAAAAATGTCAAACCAGAGATATTTAAGGATGGATGATAATTGATTAAAACTGGAGCCCAGTAGAACACATGAGAATGGGAGAAGATAAGGATTCTTTATTTTTTATCACTATGTCATCTAATCAGGAGTTGCTGGTTAGCTCTATCCTTTGAGGGTTTTAATTCTTAAAATTCATACATCAATACATAAACCTTGAAAGCTAAGTCATATTCAAGTAAATCATCTTTTGAAGTCATGAAGGAAGCATTAAAGTTCAAGACTAATTTGTTTTCAATTAAGTATTCTATATGCTCACCAATGCAAATGTCATCAGTTAACTATAAACCAAAGACTAATAGTCATAATTAATATTTATAGGCTACTTGAAAGGAATAAATTTTGACATAATTTAAGATATGAGCAATTTCTCCTAGCTTAAAGATTGCAAAGCTGAGATATTCTTTGTTTAAGTCCAATGTTAGAAGCTTGTCAGTTAGGAAAGGTGAAAAATAAGAAATCAAATTCAAATAATGTGTATCAAATAATTTCAGCATCCTCTTCCTTCATCATTTCTTTGTAGGTTACCAGGATGGGGAAGGAAATGACTGTCCCATAAAACCAAATTGATACCAGATTGGTAGTGTGCTTCACTGTGTCAACCACAGCTCATAGTAGACCTTAGTGTGGTGTGCAGCCTCCACACAGGCTACAGAGATGCCATCAGTCCAGACACCAGCTCTTCCCTTTTGCAGGCACAACTTTTCCTTTTTAATGAGATAAAAACATTGGATCTCTGTTGTGCCATGATACATTCTGGAACGTTCCGAAAGGGACCAAAATCTGACATGATAGCTTCCTCACAGTGTGCAGATTTTACTTTCACCACTGTTCACGTGTTTGTTCCTTGATGTTCATGAGTCTATTAAGCAGAAATCATTCAAAGTTGTCTCACCCAGTTCTGATAGGTTTGTGCTGAATGTCACATGTTAAGTAGCTGTAATGAAACGCAAAGGAAAAGCCATTTTCTTTTCTTTTGGCCTGCATTTCAGAGATAAAAGGCCACTTAGAACAGGCATTTCAAACATTTCACTGTATAATAGCATTTTATATATATTTTAATATCTCTAAGTTTTTAGACTTTGTGACATGCACAATGAATTATAATAAGCTTGTGTGTCTTTTAAATATCAGCATTCTTCTCAGAGAACCAGTGCTGAAGTATTTCTGTAGTTTAAATGTTCTTGCTGGATTTTAAAAGAAAGCAGTTGCTTAACAACTTCGCATTAAATATCAAAGGATAATGTAGCATTTAAAGCATTTTGTTTAATTATGTCTGGCTTCATATAACTCAGTCCTTGGTTAATACAAAGTTAGTACATCGGGATGGAAAAAATTAATGAAATTGCAGTTTTGATATTAAAGGTAATACATTTCTAATCAAAGAATGGAAACCTGGGGTTTTTTCCTTTACGATACTATCTGTAGTTTGCAGCCTATTAAAGCTTTTTCCGTGTGCTTTTTTCTCCTTTGTGCCTACGTCACCGATTTAAGGTGCTTATTTATTCAATTTTAAAAGAAAAGAAAAGGTTATGTGAAGATCCTGCTAAGCACGAAGTAGGGTTAGAGAAATATTCATAGGGGAGTGACGAGGGGTGGCTCCAGAGAAGGCAGTGTGGTGGCACCGGAGGATCAGAAAGAAGAGATTATCTCAGCACTTCCCTAGAATCTTTTTCTGCCTAAGAAATTTGGGAGAATGCGAAAAAGCAGCAGCCCAGCATTCTTGAAGGGGCGTGGCTTCTCTCAAGAGGCTGTCCAATCGAATTCCTTCAGAGGGAGCCATCCCGAGAAGATTGATGAGCGTTGCTAGGAAACAGGAGCGTCTCCCTCCCTGCTGACCCAGAGATTGTGCTGCACAAGCCTCCCCAGGGGCTCGCAATGTGCTGTTGAACCGCGTGTGGGGCAGAGCTGCGTACCGGCCTCCCCGGTTGACTCGCTCACACTGCTCCCTCTTTCGCGGTCTCCTCCAAGTGTGGTCAGCGCCTCACACAGGGACCACAGGAGAGTTCTTACTAGGAATGACTGTGGGTCCCTGCCCACCCGCGTGCCATCAGCATTAGCAGAGCTTCAAACTTGGAGCCACCTCCCTCTCTACCTCCCCACGCCCCTTCACGCCACTGCTCCGAAATTCGCCGACCTTTGCATGCATTGCCTAAGGGCTGCAAACCTTGAGGCAGGAGAAGCCAGAAACCCAGCCAGGCTTTCCGTATTGTAACCCTCAGGTCTAGGTACAGTAGCTCACGGAAGACTCTGCAGATACACCCCTATAAACGGAGGGAAGAAGGGGGGAGGAAAAGGAGAAAGAGAATGAGGAGAGGATGTCAGAAGGTCCGTGCCTCTCTGCCTGAGTCCCAGTTAGACTGTTTCAGCCTGGCCAAGGTGAAGGAAAGTTGCTTCTCAGCCTAGGAAGTGGGTTTGGCTGCAAAGGGGAGGAAGGCGACTGGGCTCTGAAGCTCCCCTCCCTTCTGCAGAAGACCACTGGGTACCCTTCTTGCCAACCTCCTCCCGCTCTTCTCCTCCAGCCCTCCCTTTTCCCACTCCTCCTTGACTCGGAGGCCTGGATGCTGGGCCACCGGGCAGTGGTCCAGCGCGCAGCCGGGCGGGGGCGGGGGCAGGGGGCACTGTGACAGGAAGCTTCGCGTACAAGTTGGCCATTTCAGGGGCAAAATAAGTTCTCCCTTGGATTTAGAAAGGACAAAGGCAGCAAGCTCCCTCTTTTGTGTCGGATGAAGAGGACCAACCATGAGCCGGAGCTTGGGTGCAGGCTCACCGCCTCTACCACCGCGGTCAGCTCCAGTTCCTGCCAGGAGTTGACGGTGAGAGGTAAGAAGCCCAGAGGGGGATGTGTCCCTCTGGAGGGCGCCCAGCGAGGGCGCAGGAGCTCGGGTACGGCGTGGGGCAGGCAAAGCGGGGAAAGTTGAGGCAGAGCATGGACCGGTCTCTACATACCTGCCAGGGGTGGGAAAACGTGGGTCACCGGCGCAATGTGGGTGTGCGTGAGAGTTTGTGTGTGCGCGCGCGCTACTGTCCCTCCAGGAAGAGGCCAATTTCGGATCATAGATCTGCTACTAAGGAGCGAGAGGTACAGGGACTAATTGGAGGGATAGGTCTCATTCGCCAACCGCCTCCATCCAGCTCTGCGCTGGGCTCAAGATTCCTTCGCTTGGGGGTTTAAAAGGCTTTGTGCACAGGAACTGTGTGTTAAGCGGCTGACACCCTGCTAGCTCCATGTGGGTGTGGAGGTTGCCAGGCGAGGTGGGTAGCGGTCAGCAGGACCCCAATGCTGCCAGGATGAGCTCCGCAGACAGGGGCAGACAGGGGTTCACCCCCAGGCAAGAATGCTTGGAAATCACCCCTAACTCGCTACCCTTTGCTCCTTTTGACTTGAAGGGGGGGGGGGCAGACTCAAAGCCTATCTTCCCATTGATCCCGTTCTATTTTCTTATCTGACAGTGAGATAACTCGGAGAGGGCGGGAGATCCGCGGTCCAAAAATAGACTAGGTGATATATCCAATAAGCTGGTTTCTTAGGAATTTCCCTTAGATCTCCTTCTAGTTCCTCCAAGAGGTAACGAACACGCAAGTGTCTCTTTAAGATGAGATGGACTGAAGGGGTGAACACCTTCTTTCAAAATATCTTAGAGTACTGTAAATTTTGAAGATAAATAAAACCCCACCTTTTTCAAGATGTGTGGTCACCGATTCAACTAATGAACTTGTATACTATCTCTACTCTTGTTCAAACAGTAATAGATGTATGTTTATAGATACCCTGAATGTATACATACCCAATGTATTCATTCATTGGTACATTGCACGTTAAGATTTTTGTGAGTTGAGATTAGCTGGTTACTTGGAGTTTCTTTGCTTGAATTTCTTTGTGCTCCTGGTCTCCAGAAGCGCTCATTTGACTACTTTGTTTAGGAGTGGGTGTGGGTTATACCATTCTTTTGAACATATTCATTTACCTGTCTTAGTTTCTAGATTGACTTTGGTTTATCCTATCACAGTCTGAGGTTGTTGCTTGATGCTATTGTGTATATAAGTGTAATAGATGTCAGCATTACCCGAAACACCCAGATTTCCAGTACACTAGATGCCTGTGGATAGCAATCCCTACCAAAGGGAGTGAGGAAACTGATGAGGGTTCTGTACTGTTATTTGCCTTGTCTTCTTCTAAAACCAGCTGAATATAATTTGACAATCTTGAAGGTAACGTACAGCAGACCTTAGTAAGGTGGCATTTTCCTCTTTGTTATAGCAATGTCTTACGTTTGTGAAGGTTCCCCACACCTGTAGGTTTGAGGTGTCCACACCATTAGATTCTGATTCCCCAAACAGGAGTACAAGGATATTTTGAATAGGCATGCCCTGGGCTCTCTTGATTTATTTATATGCTAAGTGATACGTGAAGTGCTCATGATGCCAAAGGACTCAAGAAGAAATTTTGAGACGTATTCCCGCACACATACAACAAAGAAAACTGTATCTACACTCATAGGGGCCTAAAACAATATGACAAGACAACTTTGTCTTAAGTCCAACCTACTCACACACACCCAAAAAAAAAAATGGTGCGAACATCTACCTCTGTAAGTTGTATCCTTACCAATAAATTGTGAAACTTAATGCATAAAAAAATAACATTTGTCAGTCAGTGCACAAAGGAAAGACCTGCTCCTCTATTCAGTATTTTTCAGTTATATGCCATCAGTACATTAAGAAAATGTGTGAATAGGCTGCAGATTTTATAAATAATAAAAATATATACTATGGCATACTATGTGACTCACTCATTGTGTACAATGGCTACCTTTAAAAAGTTACAGTGTACATATGGGGGAAAGTATAAACCTTGTTACTTATTTCAACATTGCCTAACATCAACAACACTTCTGATTTAATGTCATTGCCATTAAAATTGGTAAGCTAAACAAATGCAAAGATAACAAAAAAACAAGTGATTTTTTTTAATGTTAGAATTAATACCTATGTTGAAGGAAAGAGCCAGGGCATTAAAAGGTCACCTGTCTCTCATCTCTACTGCAAGGCAGGTGATCAATCAGAAACACACATTTAGTCGAGGATTCTCTAGTTCTGCAAGATTCACAGCAATAATAACTTACAGCTTCAGTGGAAATAGTCTCCTCTTCTTTCAGCTCTAACTTTATTTCAAGTTAAATGATCCCTTCTTTGTGTTCATTCTTGTAATCGTAGGTTCTGAAATGAGCCATGATCTTTTGAGGGCTCTAGCTAGTAGCTATCAAGATATATCCTAGTGGCTTATGCATGAAATGTTTCAGTTCGTTTTCTGCTCTCAATATCATCCCAAGAAGACATTCAAAAAAAGAAAAAAATATCTAATTTCTGTGGCTAAAAGAGGAGGACAGGTTACATTTCCCCGGGGTGGAATAGGGCCAGAGCTATAGAGTCAAAACGTGTCTTCTCTGGAGTCAGTTCCTAAAAGGGGGTTCATGTTTACACACAGTTGTCTCCCTTTTGTTTCCCACTTCTTTTGAGAGTCTGCTGAATGTATCCAATTCTACATTAGATGAATTTGGTGAAATTGCTCTCAAGAAGCAGTGTAAAATGATAGAAGATTATTTACTGAGGAGCACACAAAATGAATACAGTCATAGTAACTGAGACCACACAAACCATCAGATCATCTTCCTCCTGCCACCTCTAATGTAGGCTAGGAGCCTACAGCATTGCTATATTTTGGAGGGCTTTAGTCCAGTGTGATTTTTAAATAGCTCATGTAATGATTTCTTCCAGATTTTTATGGAAACACCATTTCATATTGTAATGGTTCTCTCTGTTAAGAATTTTGTGGCATTCGGCCTAATTCTTCCATGAATTTGATTTACCTTATTACTAGGTCCTTATCATTTACTTCTCTGGGCTACTCGACCCTCTTGTATAATTTAAGGCCATAATGCAACATTTATACAGGACTTGTAAAATGCATGCTTATAAAAGAGAGCACATGGTACCAATTCTATATCCAAATATTTGCTCAATTATATATATGTGTATGTATATATACATATATATACATATATATGTGACCATTTACAGGTATTTGTGTGGCTATATGTCCTCACAATCTATCTGATTGCCCTAAGAGAGGAACTTGTCTTTGCTGACACTAGTGACCTATGTGACTATGCAGATGATCTTGTATAAGTAAGCTCTGAGTGGTTGCACGTTTGTGAGATATTTTCATTGCAGATTTGTTGTCAACAGAGCCCTGTCACCACCCACACTGCAAGAGCGTTTTGTGACATGCTGGTCAGATGCTCCAATGAGCCCAAGAAGCTGTTGTCATGCAAACTCAACTACTGAGATGAAAGTGATTTCCATAATTAATAGAATGTGCTAAGAATGTAATGGTGTATGGGAGTTAGTTGAGTGTGAACACAGCATAGTAATTCTGTTAGAATTTTCAGTGATCCCTTCATATTGATACAAACTAAAAAGGCCAGAATTAGGAATACATTATTCAGAGCTCTGTATCTTGAAAAGTAAGCTCACATCATGCATATACTAACATAAAATATATGTAGGCTTAAATGGAGGAACCATATGTGAAGGTTACTTTAAAAATAAAAAGCCTGAAATAACCACAAGGCGGGGGGGGGGGCAAGATTTTATTTTGTTCACTTAAAATCTGGTTCCCAGACATCCTTGTGTAGGCTTCTTTAAGATTCTCCAGCAAATATCTCTGTAGCCTCGCCCTCCCACTCAATTGTTTCTCCCAGTCCCAGGCAGTGAAACACAAGCTTTGCTAGACAGCAGAGGAGCAAATGGCTAGGAAGTCCCTTCCAGGGTACACTTGGTGAATCCAGCAGTGGCTGACTCTAAATGAGGTGAATCAGCAGCCAAAAGCACAAAGTGCTGCTGTCTTTCTACCTTGTGGGGCATCAGACTACACAGAGACATCCGTGCAGACAAAGGGAGCCATGGGGACAAGGACCTCTAGAAAGCTAACTATAATATTAAGGAAATTGAGTTGGATTACATGGAGCAAACTATTTTAAGTCAGTGTTGTCCCTTCTGAAGTTGTAAAATGTGTTTATAGTGCCATTTATCACATTGTGGCAAGTATCCTCAAAATGATTTTCCCTAGACACAAAAGGAAAATCAATTTTCTTGGTATAGGAAATGTAGACCATTAATATACTTGTGATTTCACCCTGGAACCAGAGAGGGACTCTAAGAGGTGATGTTCCACATAGACTTTGTTTTCTTATCAAATCAGTAGCCCTATTACAAAACCGGAAAATCCCCCACTGTACTTTACACAAACACACCTAGAAACTGTTCATATGTAATCCATACAAAGTCTACACCAAGACAGCATGTTTCCAAACAAAGCCACCTGTGAAGATGGTAACTCTTCAGAATGGATAAGCAGTTTTCATGCTTAGTTCCTTGTCAGAATATATTTTTATTATCATTGCTTTGTTTTAGCAGAGAAAGCCATTTGGACAAGCATAGATATTCACTGAATTTCGGAAATCTTGAAACACAGTTTTTAAGAACTTACAAGTTCTTACATCACAGGATTACTAAGATAACTATTTCTAGACCAGGGATGAGTTTTACAGTTTGTGGAATATTTTTGAAGAAATTCACTTAATACAAAGACTACAACCAGAAAAATCAGCTATTAGGGAACAAAGAAAAAAGCAAAACCAAAAACTGATAAAAAGTATTTATTAGCATCTGTTAAGAACAAAGTAAGATTTAGAGTATGTAGTGAGGGCACAAAAGTGTTCAAATAAATACAAAAACGTACAAGCATATATAAAGTTGAAACAACTCAAAAATTAAATGTTAAATCCTTGGTTAGAATATCATAAGGGGCAAAGAAGATGTTTGGTCTATAAAAGCACTTGCCACTCAAGGGGAGGTCCTGACTCCCCAGTACTCACATATCCCAGAGCAGGGAAGGCAGAGATGGGGATCCTGTGCCCCTGCTGCCCAGTCAGTTCAGTCAAATGGGTAAGTTCTGTGTTGAATGATAGACCGTTGCAAAAAGTGAGGCTGAAAATTTTTAAGGAAGACATCAGACATAGATCTCTCACCCTCCACACATGTATGCATGCGTGTACACATATACACACATACAAATAAATTCATACCAGCACATACATGGGCACACATACTCACAAAGACACATGCACACAAACACACAGGAAAAAGCAAAAAGTAAAATGGTCAAAATTTTTAATCAAATGAAAAATAGTTATATGCTCAAGCTAAACACATACTGCTCAAGTAAGTATTTAAATATGTGTAGAGCCACAACACCAATCTGTCCCTTTGTTAGTAGTTCATTCTCTCTCTATCTCTCTCTCTCTCTCTCTCTCTCTCTCTCTCTCACACACACACACACACACACACACACACCTGTGTTTTCTAGAAATAGTGTGCTAGATTCTGCAGGTAGACAAAACCAGTGACCTGTCCTAATAATAGATCATTATTGGCCAATGGTCCTGTGGTAAGGACCTTCTATAGCATAATAAGGACTGTCTGGTTTATTATTACAGCAGTTTGTTGATTCAAGAAAATATTGTGGGCGTCTTTTGCCGAAAGAAATCACGGTCCAATAGATACAGTCTCTTGCCCAAGTGCAGTTACTAAACAAGAACCCAAACTTATTTCTAACTCCAAGATAGACTTCGTGGACTATATTGTTAAATATACTGCCACCAAGTTTGCTTCCTTGCCAAGCTTTCTTTCATTCAACAAGTCGTTTTTGAGATTCAAATGAAGGGGCATGATTCCACAGGAAGGGAAACAATGAGCAGTGAATGGGACCCCGGAAATGTCCTACAGGCCAAAGACATCATCTACCCCTAAACAGAACGCTTCCCCAAGACAAGGAAGTACAGTGGAAGAAATAAACTGAAACATTATTTATAATTAAATATGCCTAAGGAAAAATCAGAGAACTGCAACTATCGAGGAAGATGATAGATTTGTTAACAAGCTGAGAAATAAACACCAGCTCTGAAAACGTGAAAGAAATAAATTTCCCGGGGCCTGATTTCAATGAACATCACAGTCTGCAAAAATAAACACAGTGACGAGAATGCACTCCTTGAAAGAGCTAGGGGGTAAACAGTCTTTCTGCCCTCCAAGACGAAAATCTTCCTGTGTCTCTCCTCTTACAACCTAATCATTTCCCCCCAGAAAGAGCTGGAAAAGGTTCTATAGATTAGTACAACTTGGATCAGGTTAATCTTTCCAGCTGGAATAATAACAGTTCATCTTTATGTAAGTCTCGGTATTTTTATGCACTGGGATGTTAATCTGTAATATATCCAGCAGCCTGCATTTGGAAGGGCAAAGAGATTCTCACTTTATAATGCACCAGGAATAAGAGAAGTAAAGTGGCCTGCTCAATCGATAGGGCTGCCTTGTAAAAGATCCCATCTCAGACTCTTTGACCTGGGCATAGATTTACACATATTGCCGTAACACTGAAGACCTGAGACCTGAGTCTTCACTCAAAGATCCTTCTCAGATTGTGATTTACACTAAGATTTTTTTTTCTGAAATTAGGGAAAGAAAGGAAGGAAGGAAGGAAGGAAGGAAGGAGGGAGGGAGGGAGGGAAGGAAGGAAGGAAGGAAGGAAGGAAGATACTCCAGCTATCTTGGATATCCCAGATCTGTCCCTCCATCTGGTGGAAGTTGCTTCCTCCGATTATTAATAATACATAGCAGATAGATCACTGGTAATATTTTGTATTTTACTTAGCAGTTCCAATACACCATATGTTAGTGAATACAGCATAATGGAAAATATCTTTCAAAAATATGTCAAAAGACATGCCAATTTGAGAGATGGCAATACAAGGTCAGAAACAGTTGGAATTTGTATCTGCCTCAAGGAGAAAACAAGATCTGAAGGAAATAATTAACTGTTTCTATTTTGAAACATCTCATTTTTTTCCTGAACAAGCAGAGACCCCCTATTTGCTGATTCCTTAATCCCAGTAATTTCTGTCAAGCTTGGGGATAGTGATGGCCAGCCCACTGATGATAAGCCACAGTGTGAGGCTTAGACCCAGTTGTCCAGTGACCAGTGCCTGCATTTTGAAAAAATATTTGAGTAATTTTTAAAGTTCTGCTTTCTAAAACTAAGTCTTCTAACACCTGCCTTGGTTTATGCAACTCTCAAAATCTTAAACTGAAGTATCTCATTCAAGAAGCACAAAAAACACACATCTCTACATCCTCCTGTGTGCACAGTCTCAGAAACAAAACTGAGGCATCAGGGTTAATTTTCAGAAAACTAACTTCACCCAGCCTGGTAGGGATGTTTAAAGAATATGGAGTTTTGTCTTCATCACTGTTCTGTAGAAGATAAGTCACCCTGTGGATCTGGCTTCATCAATGCTCAGAATTCAATAATTTGGAATGAGGTAGACCATCACTTGAACAAATGAAGATTTTTCCAAGAAAAAGATTAAGTGATATTCTGCACTCATCCTTCCCATGGTTCTTCTAAGATCTTAATCTATGACCGCACTGTGTGTTGTGGAACAGAAACTGGTGCCACCTCACATGGAAGAAGTTGGAATGTTTCAGGAAAAGGAGAGAGGATATCAGTTCCACTCTCTGTCCTGTTCCACAAGGCAGCCACTTGCTACCTCTTCCATAAACAGGACTTAGCAAACAATCGCCCAGAAAAGCTGACCTCAGAATCACTTTAAAATGAAGACTATTGGGTAGACACAGCCCAGACTAGCAGAAACTAATACAGTTAAACCTTGGGTTAAAAATCTATAGACTGCCTGGGCTTCAGGTTATTTGTGAGAAAAGTTCAAGTTCAAGAAGCATTTCTCAGTTAGTATTGTCAGGACACTATAAGAAAATACCATAAGCGGCAAACATTTCTGGACACTAAGGACTCCAAGGTCAAGCAACAAGAAGATTTGGGGTGCAACTTCTCCCTAGTATGATGCTATTAGGGTGTCCACACATGAGAAGGAGGAAGAGAAAACTGTTGCCTGTGCTTACCAGTCCTGTCATGAGAACCCTGGCATAATACAGACATTCAAATCTGTCTCTTCAAGGATCTCACCTGCAGATACTATCTTATTGAAAGTTAAAGATTTAGCGTGGGAGTTTTGGAGTACTTGGATTTCAAATATTCAGTACATATTGATTTAGCATGGAATAATGGTCCTACATTCTGCAAGTTGCTTGTACCAAATGATTTGACACATCATTCTAGAATAATTAGATTAACCAGTTGTCTAAATTCCACAAGTCAATTATTTATTAATTAAGTTCAACTAATAGAGCAGCTTCTGTGAGTTATATGAGCAGGATGACTATCTAGAAATCTCCTATTTTCATCGCAAAGGCAATTCTGTTACCCGCAGCAAATTCTTATAAAATACATAAATACTGGCGAGCCATCATCTTTTCTGTAGGCTTCACATTAGAAAACCTCTTGCTTTCTTTCTTTATTCTTCATTTTTTGCTATGATACTGAGAAGCAAAACTACTGACATTTTAAATAATGCATTAGTGAAAACATTTCTTTTTCGAAGATCAGAAACCTGATTTGTCTCTGTCCTCTTCAAACTGATGTGATCTTTATGGCTATATTTTTGCAATCTAAAGGACAGAGGAAAGCATTGCTATGTCCTAATTCTCCACCCCCTCCAAATTTGCAGGGCAGCAGGGGTGAGGAGAACCTCATTTGGCAACTTACTTTCTCCACTCAGCTCCTACTGATTTCAAGTGAATGGTTGCTTAGCTGAGGTTGGCAGACCTCACAAAAATAGTTTCCCAAGCAGCGCTCAGAACCACATGGGAAAAATGCTGAAGAGAGAATGTTGGATGGGCAGCAGAGGGTGCAGGGGCCTCAGACTGGGGTACCAGGTTTTGCTCCCAGGGAGTCCTCACAACTTCACTCAATTTCATAAAGAAAGCAGCAGTAACACCTAGCCCTGCACGCTTTCAAACATTCTTAGAGCCTGAGAATCTCTGACATCACAGTGTTTGAAAGTCACATTGCCTGGCTTTCTTGACCTTTTGTTGATTACAGGGCCACCAGTTGAAGGTACTACTACAGGAGGTTCCCTACACATCAGGCTTATAAAGGCAAAAACCATCATCATCCAAACCATTTCTTTTTATCATAGTTACAGATTCCAGGTCTCAAGGATGTAGTTGACAATCTTGGAATTGCCAATATAGCTCACTTCTGGTTGCTCTCCGTTGGTTACTTTTTCATGACAATGTGTGTCTTCATTTGTACCACCGTCCAAACAAAGCACAACAAGCATCCTTCTTCTCTCAGTCTTCATCAGCATTTTTAGCATCTCCAAAGCTTTACTTACTTGTCAGACTTTTAGTTACCACCCAGAGATAACTGTATACAGGAGATACTGAAATGCAGATACTAAACATGATGTGACATTAAAATAAAACAACAACCAAAAAAGATTTGTGCCCAGTGATACCAGCCTGTAATCCTGACTACTCAAGAAGCTGAGAAGGAAGAAATGAAAGTTCAGCATCAGTGGAACTACTAAGCAAGTTCAAGGCCAGCTAAACAACTAAGCAAAACTTTGTCTCAAAATATAAAGGGAAAAATGTGCTAGAGGAGGAACTTAGTCTCTTAGTTAGATTTCTATTGCTGTGAAGACACACCATGACCATGGCAACTCTTATAAAGAAAAAAAATTAATTGGGATTTACAGTTTCAGAGGTTTAGTCTATTGTCATGACACCACGAAGCATGGTGACATGCAGGCAGACGTGGTGCTGGAGAGGTAGCTGAGAGTTCTACCTCTGGATCTGCAGGCAATGGGAAGAGAAAGTGACACTAGGCCTGGCTTGAGCTTCTGAAACCTCAAAGCCAAGTGATGCACTTCCTCCAAAAAGGCCACACCTACACCAACAAGGCCACAGCTCCTAAAAGGGAGCCTATGGGGGACATTTTCATTCAACCCAGCACACATAATAATACAGAACTTTTCTTAGCATGTGTGAGCCCCCAGGATGGATCCACAGAGGCATCCTCTCAAAAGAGAATCCTAATAAATACCTGACTTATCTCTTCCATTCCTAGGTTTTCAGAGAATTAAATGAAAACTCATTTAAAAATAACTTCCTGCTGTCTTCCTCAATGCCAACATCTGCTTTCTGTTTTCTCCCAACATAGGCCTTGTACATCAGCACAGTCAGAACTTCACTTTGAATACATTTTCTTCCTCTGTTCTACAAGCCTATATTTAAATCTAATTTCACAATCATCAAAGTCTATGCTGTTTTAATCTGTCTTATCAAAGTTTTATCCAAAACATCTACACAGTCTTACACAGGCCTGAATGGTCACATTTTGACAGACATAGAATATAGGTAGAATAATAAACTAAGTTTATTTTCATTTCTTCTTATTTAAAATTCATTCAGTAATAAATGATCATGTCATAAAATAGTGAGAAACCTTAACTCCTAAACATTCTTCATTAAAAAATGTGTATGCCTAGATCTACATGATGACTGAAACTTTGAGCACTATAGGTAAATATTTGTCCATGATAGCACGCGCATATTTTGGGTTAACACCTGGAAAAGCAAGCAGCACCCTCCCAGGGGTTATCACCCTTGCTTCTTTGTTTCTCTTGCTGATGCTTGTTCTGACATCTGCAAAGTTAGGGGTATAAGGCAGAGTGGGTAGGAGAGTGTGAGGACAAAGTTCATACCTGGCCATCATAAAACATTCTGTGAGCCTAGATTTTTAGGGTTAAGTCTCTGAGGTACCGGGGATGAGCACTCATGCTGGTGGGAATTCCTTTCCATTTCTGAGGCTTCAGCTCCTATGTTGCCCAGCACAGTTTTCTTTTGTTGAACCATACCTCCTCAGCCCTTGCTCCTTCATCCCACTTTACACGGTTCTCATTCTTGGTGTTCTAGTGTCCATCCAGGCCTTAACTTGTGTGCTGAGTTCTTTTCACTTATGACTGATCCACAGGATCTGTCCAATCAATCCACAGGAAATACTCACATTCTGTTTCAGGAAAACTCTTAAGCTTGGGGACCTAGGCGATATATCAGTATCTCTCCATTCCCAGTCTTCTGCTATAGCAGCTGTATGGCTGGTGCTTCTTGTCCCTCTGTATTTCCCAGATTGGAGCAACACTAACAACTCGGACAGCTCCTATGTTCTTTGATTCCCATAAACATTGCACAACGTTGCCTTCCTTAGGGCACAGTTAGATACATTACATTTACTTCCTTGGATATTTTATTTGAAATTTCCTACTTGGTCTGTGTGAACCAGGACAAGCACTAATTTTGCAACAAATGCTTGCTAACCATATATGCTTAGTACCACGTATTAGAGTGAAAAGATTGCAAGCTTTTTATAAAAATGTATCATTATAATTTTTATTATTATCATGTTTATTATACAAATTAGAGGGTTCCGTGTGATATTTTCACACAGCCATACTTTACACATTAATGGAATCCATCCATACTTCCTCCTTTCAAGGCTCACAACCCCCTACCCTACACTCAAAGTTCTTTTTAATTTCTATAAGAAAATAATAAATAGGGGCTAGATATAAGACTTGGTGGCTGAGCACTTACTCCTTTTATAGAGGACTAGAGTTTGATTTCTGATACACACATGGTGACTTACAACCATCCATAATGTCAGTTCCAGGGGATCTAATGCCCTCTTCTGAACTCTAAGGCAGTAGCCACACGTGTACATAAAACCAAGAAAAACACTTACCCACATAAAACAAATAAACATTAAATATGTTAACATAAAATTATAACTTTATAAATGTTAAAGAGGTTTTATATAGAGATTTCTCTATCAAAGCTTATACAATGTAGAGAGGAGAAACTTAAGATGGGTTTATCTTAATGATCAGAAGACATCTCGTAGCCTCTTTATAAGTAAATTTATAATAATAAATGGAACATATAGCAATATTTAATAACTATTTCATGAATGGATAAATTCTATTTTAATTTTTAAATTTAATCAGGAGGCACATTCCATGCTAAAATATTGATGCAATTTCTGCCCTCCATATGTTACACTTTAAAAATAAGAATTGTTACATTTTTAATTTCAATCCACAAATTATGCTATTTTCCTAAAGGCATTTTGCATCTCTAACAAAATAACCTCATATGAATATTTTAAAATGTCATGAAAAAGTGACATCAATCCAATGATGATCTTTAAGTGTCTGCTACTTTCAAGGCATTAGATGATATACTGAAGTCAGAGAGAATAGTACATATGCATGTACAAGGACCATAAAATCTCACAGGAGACCAGCAACATATCCCAATGTAACGAGGTAATAGGAAAGTTTCAGGTCTAGGCTCTGAGGCCAAGAGAGTCATGATACTTCTTCTTAACGTGACTGTGGAAGTCGTCGTGCAAATTTTGCTTGCATATCCTGGACCCTGAAAACTTGTTCAGATCTCGAGAAGGGGAAATCACACTGTGAGCTTGTGTAAAGGTGTGGAAAGCCTGGGATTTCCTTGCATGAGCTGGCTTAGTTAAAGGATAGGACACGTGAAGGGACCGTGTAGAAGGTAAAACTCTCACCGAAGATGGAGCAATGGGTAAGATTTCTTTTGTACGCAGAGAGGAACTTATAACGGCACTCATACAATGATATCTGAAAGCACACTATGAAGATAGATATGAGGAAATAAAGGTTTGGGAGGCAGGGAGATGAGCTGGCAGGTTCTGGCCACACTCCAAGTGAGAGGTAATGATGGCCCAAACTAGGGCAGTGGCAATGGGAATAGGAAACAAGAAATGAATCTAATAGACATAAAGATGAATCGTGCCTCATAGGTAGGAATTAGCTGTTGGGTAAGAAACAACAGCCAAAACAATTAAGCTAATCATTTCCCTTTGCAACCACAGAAAAGAGCATGCTAGATCAAGTCCCTTGTTTAATAAAAAGAAAGGGAGAAAAATTTCTAAAAGATCCTTTTCCAGGAACCGTGTCAAAGAAGACCAAAGGTAGCAGCACAGAGGTGCATGGCCGGCACTTGAACTCAGATGTGGGATCGTGAATGAGAAGCCAACCCGAGCTGCACAGGAGACCCTGTCTTACAAGGCAAAACGAACACGACAATTTAAAGCCTCCAAAGATGAGACAGAAGTATAAATCCAGCATGCCTGTAAAACCATGACTGGATAACACTTATGTTGAGAGAGTCGCCATTGTCTTTCCTGAGGGCTCTGAAAAGAGCCACTTACAGGTTTATGAGGCTCTTGTCATCAAGTGCCTGGCTGTAGCAAAACAACAAAGAGTAAATCAAATAAATCACAGCTTCTCTAAAAATACAAGTCTGGATGTCATTTCCTGCTTAGAAGCCTCCAAAGATTTTTTTTTTGCAAGGTTCTTGCATATTCACAACATTACTGACGTGTCTGTCTTGATGTCTAACGCTTTCGCCTCACCCATCTTGTTGGATCCCTGTCGTGCATCTCCCTTGGCAGCCCAGCAGCCTTGTAAACAGCCCCTGTACTGACTGACTCTCTCTCTCTCCTCTCCCTCCTTTAGTTTCTGTTAGACTTCTTACCACTCTGACCTCCTATAGCAGCTAGTTCACTTGCACACTTCAGCTTGCCTTCCCTTCACACTCATGTGTGATTGTTGATCTCACCACAGGAGTGGAACAGCTTTTTCACAGCTGCTTCTCTGTTACCCAGAAGGGCAAATACTACATAGCAGAAGATCAATACGTATTCATTGAATAAACAGAGTTATGGTTAATTAAATCATTCTGGGGCTCATTTTACTCATCTTTAAAATTGTGCTATTGAACTTTGATATTTCTTTTAGCCATGCAACTCCTATAAGTAAATTTTGTCAATAAAAAAGATAGAATTCAGCATCACAAATCTGAATCAGGAGTTGTTATACAGAAAAGTGATTGCTATATATAAATTTAAATTTTAATTGCTGTCCACTTATTCAGGTTACTAATAATAGTCAGAGATGTTTTATTAGTCTTCAGTTGCCACTCTGAAAACATCCTATCTGCTCAGTTCCCCTCAAACACTGAGATGTGACTAATGAGACACAGAGAAAAATGACCATAAAAACCGAGAAGTTGAGTAAATTTTCCAAAATTTGTCTGCTTCTTGTCGCATTGGTCTTCCTAAGTCCAATTAAGAAGTCCTATTAGACTTCTTAAGGACAAAAGTACGAGAGAATCTAAGCAATTTTTAAAAATTTATTTCCATATTAAGTAAGGGGGAAAGTTTCTGATTCCTTTTTGTAAAAGAAAAAAAACAATCGATGTATGGCTAGGAAATGTATCTGCCCTGCTTCAGTCACTCATCTGTCCGTCTATCCCAACAGGTGCACTTACCTGTCACTAAGCCTTGAACCAATCTGTTAAACTGAGTTTACAAGTCAAAACGGAAGAGGTTCTGAAGAGGTCATTACAAGAATACAAATCAGGGGAGGCAACTTTGAAAGAATAGTAATTTCCCTTCTTGAAACTGACCTTAAGTCCCTAAGAAGAGAACAGAACAACTTAAAGCAAGCTTTGCGCTCTGTTCAGAAGTGATCATGCATTAATTGTACAGTTTAACTGAACTTTGCTTTTCTGTATATCCTAGGAGAAGATTTCTCACAGGCTGAGGAACTTTGCATGTGTGTAATACACAGTCAGTATCTAGAGATAGTGCTTGGCACCACATGTGCTCACAGAAAAGCCTCAGTTCCCAAAACTAACAGAGAGGGAACGTGAACTCAATCACGGTCCAGCAAAAGGAAGAGAGAGGAAAATAGAGAGAGAATGTTATAGAAACTTTGTGGCCATCATTTGGTTTTAAACAGTCTCAAAGATTCTTACTGGTGTGAGAATTCTGACAATAAGCTCAAACTTGCTCATCGATGAAAACATTCAAAACTGTGGCATGTATACTTCCATTGACATGACTATAAAAGCATTTAATATAAATTTTATCTATCTCTGAGCATTAACTGGGCTATGCAGCTATAGTGAAGAGCAAATATGAGCACTTTCTGATATATTTCAACACTGCTATCTATTAATTTTTGTGTAAAAGTAAAAGCCTACAATTCTATTCAAATAGGGCATTGCCATGAGTGGCCATATCACGACAGTTAATATTGCATACATTTTAATTAATTTTGTTAATAATAGTCAGTGCTGGCCTTACCTTGCTAATTCCCTAATTTTGGGATTCCCTGAAATCATGAATGGAGGGAGGCCTAAGAGTTTCCCACTATGGACAGATGACGGACACAAAGGAACCCCAGAGAATGGTGTCATTAAGGGCTTATCACATACAAAGTCCTTCTGATTAATTTAGTATACTTTGCCACATCTACCTGTTCTTCTATAAAGTATAATAGCCATTAGAGATGAGCCAGTAAAGAACTATATCCAATATAATCAATAAATGTGGGTATAATTGCTAATTATCAATAACCTTTAACTGGCAATTTTAAATTTAATGGTAGACCATTCATTTTCTAGTAGCAGACCATTTTATGAACAAGGTAGTTTGGGATATAAAAATATAAATAAGGAAATATAGAGGACCTGTGACCAAGGCTTCATATAATTTTTAAGAGACAGTATAGATAATTAAAGTTTTAATCTTAATAAACCATGTTTCACATGATCTGAGTATATATATATATATTAATGTACTCATTAAACATTAATAAGTAGTAGTCAGTGAGGTAATTGACAAGCCTAAATAACATGGTATCATGAAAACAAAGAAAAGGACATTTCCAGCAAAAGATAATAAACTATACAGGGGTTGATGAAAGAACATTAGGTGAGAAATTTGATAGGGTCAAAGCAATGTCTTTAATATCTTCATGCCAAAATTTGATGGGATCAATGTGTTCATTATCATAAAAGTCAATGGAAGCTACATAGAGTAGTGAACACGGATGCTAAAATGAAATACCACACAAGCTCAGAATTGAGTATAATAAGGGGTTGTTTATTTAGGGGTACACTCATAGATCACAGTCCTTTCACAAACAGGGAACAGAAAGCAAGTCCAGCAGCTAGAAGGAGAGCGAGCGTGTGCATTACATCGACATTTATAGTATAAGAGGCCATGCCCAACTGGGCAGGTAACTTAAAGGCTACTGGCTGAAGGATTTCCTACAGCAGAGCAGGGTGATCGAAAACTGAAAGACTGAGAAGAAAGTCAGATTTGAAGAAGTAGGCACAACTCTTTCTCCTTAAGTTGGTTTTCAACAGTTGCAAATAAATGGGACATCTACAGAAAAATACAAGTCAAAGGAAAGTCAATAAATACTTCTTAAATTTGACTGAATTATATGTGGTATGTTTTCCTGAAGATGAGATTGAACCACATGAAAAGTCAAGGTAAGAGCAAAAGAGTTTTCTAAGACGTTGTGTACAGTGTTTTGGCTTTAGAATAATGGTAAGTATATAACACTCAAAGCATGTAAAACTTTTTGCCTCGAGGAAAGGATAGTGAATCATCAAATATCTCAAAGAATATACAGTTATAACTGTAACACAAGTCAGGAAAAAAAGATATGCAATACTGGGAGAGTTTAATGGCAAAGAAATTGGGCTTCCATGAAAAAATAAGAACTGGAGACTTGGGAGGTGTCTTAGTCAGTAAACTGCTTGCTTGTCAACTATGAACACCTGTGTTCAAATTCATAGCACCTCCATAAAAAACTAGACACGGAAGCATACATTTGAAATCCCAAAACTCAAAAGGAAAATCAAAGGCTTTTCCCTGATGCTCTTGGGGGGTTCATCTAGTTGAATCCATGGGCTCCTGCTTCCGTGAGAGACCCTGCCTCACGACAAAGTGGAGAGCAAGTGAAAGAGGTATGAGATGTTGACTTCTAGCCTCTACATACACACATGAACATGCATGTGTATTACACAGATACACACCAGACACACCCACCCACTAATTACAACTCCATATGTAAGAGTTGACTCCATAAAAGGGGGAAGAAATCAAGTTGTATGCAAAAGAGCACATAGGCAGAATTATACATCTTGTGTAAGAAGAAAAATTTAAAAGCTGGAACACAGAATAGTGGGCAGCAATGCATGTGTTTTATTCTAAAAGCAATCAGAAATCATTTAAGTGCTTAGGAAAGGAAGATGACCATTTATTCATTTATTTAAAATAATATAACATTCATAGGTATGTGAAAAATAAAGTGAGTTTAAGAATCAGAATAAATACAAATGGATTAAGTGATAGCACAGAGTCTAGAAAATCTTATATTAGGAAAAGTTGGCCATGTTTGAAATGATGATGAGTGGATGATTTAAAGAAAAAAATTAGTAAACAAAAGTAGAAAGGATTTGATGTGTAGAGTATAGGCAATACACATCACCTTGACTTTTGTACAGTTCCTTGTGACTTATACAATGAATCAGTCAAGCAATCTAACACGGATGCCTCTTTTAAAAAGAGAGCTCAGAATCACTTATGTGTTTGAAGTGCAGATCAGATTCTAAGCATTGCTTATCTCAATTGTTTTTGACACTCCAAAAAGAAACAAGTCATTGTTGATGAATCTCCATTGTGTCCTCGGGATTTGGGAACAAAGAGTGCATTCAAAAGCTCTGTTAGGCTCATCCAAAAGAAATGAGAAAATCGTCTCTGCCCAGTACAGCCTGCACAGCTCTGGTGCAAACAGAAGAAGGTTGCATTTGGCAGAGAAGCCCATGGGTGGTGATTCACCAATACAACTCCAAGATGCAAATGCACACTCACCTTCTCTTAACATGGCTGGTACAGCCTGCACAGCTCTGGTGCAAACAGAAGAAGGTTGCATTTGGCAGAGAAGCCCATGGATGGTGATTCACCAATACAACTCCAAGATGCAAATGCACACTCACCTTCTCTTAACATGTTGTACCAGCCAAACCACAGCTGTGCAGAAGCATCAACTTCACTCTGACTTGAGTTTGTGAGAGTTGAGAGGGCAGTAACAGCATGGGCTTGGGAAAGACTAGGTACCTTCATGTATAAAACAGGCAGCAATTTCTCTACAAATGTGAGGAGCTCTCTTACTTCTTTTCTTCAGCTTTCTGGGAAGAATGGCTAAAGCTAATTTAAGTCTTAGAACATGGAAGTTCTATTTCAGGCAGCACTATTGATCGTGGTAACTGTGACACTCGGCTTAGAAATATTTATTTTTCATTAGTCAAACTTTAATATATGAGGAAATATATTGCACCAGGGTTCTGTTTTCTCCTACTCTTGCCAAACAATGCATTCGAGAAAGAAACTTGATGAAGTAGGGAGCACCACCCTTGGTGCCAGGAGAACAGGATAAGAATCCTCTGACTATCTCTTGTAAGGTATGTACATAGTCTAAGATGTATCAGATTTCCGCAGGCTATCTCACAGTTGTGCTCACAACAAAGACAATAACAACTATGAAACTGCCCAGTAGGGCTGGGCACTTGGTAGTTCTTCACTAAATTTTAACTGAACCCGAATAAGGTTGAAGAGAATCGCCCAACAGCATCAGTCTCTACCGCTATACATTACCTTTCCTCTGATCATAACAATATCTTCCAATCAGTCATATTAATTCAACCCTTTCTGTATAATCCATATGGATGTTAATTAAAATACCCCACTAGTCAATGCTTTCAACTTATCCTTATAGGATTTTAGATTTTACTGTGAATTACATTCTTCTCTATCAATCATTTCATGTATTTCTTTTTGCTTCTGAAGCCTACATGTGTGATCTAAAAGTTATGGAAATGAAACTTTCATATTAATTATTTCTTGTTATAGGAAAGCCAAACAATGCCGAGATTTTCCTGGCTGTCTGCAGGCTGGAGCTTTAATAACTTCTGCACTGCGGGGATTACAAAACTGAGGCGAATTTTTAAATGTTAACTCAACGTGTCAGACGTTTGCTTATATTCGGGAAAATCTTGGGAACAAGTTGGAGGACTGCACAGCAACGGGGGCTGTGAGACACAGTCTTCTGTCATTCACACTTTATGAATACTCTTACCCTCTAATTGTTTTTATCTATATCATATTGTAATCTTAGCTTTCTTGGAGCCTTGAAGTTAGAAATAAGAACTTGATGTTAGTGTTAATTACAGGAACGAGTTGAAATGTGTTTTAACAAAAGCATGAGATATTGAAAGGCAAATAATCCCTGAGAGGTTCTTCAGCTTCACTTAAGATGTAAAAGAATCGCTGGGCGGTGGTGGTGCACGCCTTTAATCCCAGCACTCGGGAGGCAGAGGCAGTGGATCTCTGTGAGTTCGAGGCCAGCCTGGTCTACAAGAGCTAGTTCCAGGACAGGAACAAAAAAGCTACAGAGAAACCCTGTCTCGAAAAATAAAAAAAAATAAAAAAAAAAGATGTAGAAGAATCTAGGACGAAATGTGGAACATTAGTAACCAACTTGATAGAGAAAGAATCTTGTGTCTCAAACCAAACCAAAAAAGACTGATTAGGTTCCCTTTTCTCTAGAAGATGCCTTGGTCCTTGAGGTCCAAGGAAAGCATTTTAAGAGATCATGTTGCCTTTTATAACCCAAAATATGACTCTGCAAAACATATCTCTGTCAGACTTACTTTGCTTCACCCTACAAATACTAAAAGTCTTTATAGAACTATTAGGTTCCACTATTAAAGTTCTGTGGATTATCTTCAACATCATCTAAAACCTTACGTAGGTTAAATGAGAGGTTTATATTTAGAAATGAACACTCCTGTCTAGAAGTCACTTTAACCAGACCTGGATCTTTTGCAGTTTCTTTTTTCTTTCTGATTCACATGCTGTGATTAGCTCTTCAAGCTTCTAAATCTTTTTTCTCTCCAAATCAATTGTAGTATTCAAACCAGCTGTTGGCCTTTTTGTGAATAAGAAAAAAAATGACTTGTTTAGAAAGTCTGGCTTACTGAAAAGGTAGATTGAGAAACTGATGAGCTTAATATTGATTTTGTCAGGTAAATTAGGGGATTCAGAGACACAGGTCCTGCTGGGCACCCTTACCTGCTCTCAACTCCTCCATTTATTCCACACGAGTACCTGCTCCTGGCAAGTTCTCCAGTTGGTGAATTTTTTGCCAAACTCCACATCAGATATTTTGTTGTATAACTAAACTACCCAGAATAAATCTTTGACGCTGAGGTTGTCATAGGAGACTACGAAATAATATGAGTGGGAACATTTATATAAAGCAGATTTCTTTCCGGAAGTTTGATCTTATTTTCAAGCTCAGTACCTCTGACAGGAAGAAGGCAGCAGGAAGCAAGTTATCAAATCAAAGACTTGTAGATCATCTCTATTGCAAATGTCAAAATCCCTCAAAATTATTTTGTAAAATAAGCGACGTTCCACCTATGCCGTGGGACTAACGAGCCATGCTTGCATGTCTGACCTAAATAGTGGAACAGCCTGACTGTGCCAGATTGTTATAGAATCAATAGCAAAAAAAATAAAAATAAAAAAATAGTGGATGATTCAACTAGATCCCTACAGCACAGTCAGGGGAAATACCTGTGGCTTTCCCAAGCAACATTTTGCATGTTGATTGTTTTGCCTTTGTAGTACCAGTGTATGTTACAATAGCTCCCGTTTATCCTCTAGAATTTTCATTAGGCTGCTATCTGCCTTAGGTTTGTTTTGTCAAATTCGAGACAGACTATTTCAATAAACACTAAGCAAACCTTCAGCTTTAAGTTATTTCTCTATGTGACCAAGCTCTGCTAGAGCATACAGCATTTCAGGAACTCTTGATGAGAGCCAACATTCCCTTCTTTCTGCTCTGCCTAGCTCTTTCATGAGGTAGAGATGCACACTGGAGGTAAGGGCAGGCGCTTGCTCAAGCCAGGGGCCACCAATGGCTCACGTACTCTGAACACAGCTTTCACGGTACTCACTCCTGTCAAACTTCCCAACAACATTTGAGGATTTTTACTGGTTTATCAAATGCTCTCCTCTTCAGAGTACCAGTTGGAGCACAAGACCTGCAGTCTGTAAATACCAAGCAGTGTTTCTTTCAGGTTGTGACCTCTTTACAAAGGCTCCACTCTCAAAACCCACCCTACTTGGCCCAACTCCTCTAGTTACTTTTATCCAATCAATGAACAACAGGCTCTTTAAGCAGACACTGGAGGGAACCACACTGTTGGCTTGAAGGGAAATTTGGGTAGCTAATAGGTGTCCCCCCTCCCCATCCTCTACTACTTTGTCCTTGTTTTTTTTTAATCCTTATTTTTGTGATTATGTTTGATTCATATATCCTCTCCCACCCCAAACCAACCTCATATTCAACAGATTTGACCCTGTTTTATGGGAAACTTTTAAAAAGTTTATGAACATAATTTAAAAGCTAGAGATTTCTTTAGGCTCCCAGCTCAGATCTTCCCATAGCATTACTCATCTTGTGTCTTCGGGTTTTCAACTCTCAGCATCCAGCAGTAACCTGTTAAAATCGTTCTGCGTTAGCCATTCTCCTGAGTTTTTCTGCTTTCTCAGGATTCTGTTAATCACCACCAAGGAAAACAGGATAATTGAAATATCAAAATATTTTGTATTTTGCTTTTAGTATATAGGCGACCATGTCTGAGCAAATTTAGGCCATCAGGTTTGTATTGACATGAAAATGTGCACTCCACTCACAGGCAGGCTAAATAAGTGTTAGGGGGATAATTCTTTCATTCATGTTGGCTTTAAAGTGATTTAAATTAATTCTAAGCACCACCTCCATGGCCCATTGGATTGGTTTAACACCCTTTGATGGTGTTGTTCAGGCTTTTCTCTCACATGCTAATGAGGCATTCACTTTGGTTGCCACAACTTCATATAATCCTTGAGCGATTCTCACACTTTCTAATGGCCCTTTCTTTAAAAAGAACAGGAAAGCTTAGAGAAGAGGAGGAGGAAGAAGAAAAGAAGAAAGAGGAGAGTCTATGGGTAAGAGAAATACTACTAGATGAGTATAGATTTCCCCTAAAAGTATGGTCAGAAAACAGAAATGTGTGGTTGACTGCCCTTACCCTGGAAGAGCAATTGTTACTGAGAAATAAACTCATTAATGCCCAGTCTGTCTGTCCACTCAACCAAGAGCAAACCACGTGGCTTCCTGCAGCATGGCTAATCATCAGGAAGAGATGTGAGAGGAAGTCTGTTTCTTGTCCTTAGATATCCCTTCAACATGCATTTTACAAATGACTAAAAATTAATGAAGTAGACTTTATCCCCTCAAATTCCTCATGCTTCCTCATAAGTACCTTCTTATGACTGACTTCCTTGCTTTTTAATGGGCTTCTCATTGTTGGATAAAACAGAACAGTAGCAGTTGATCTAGAAAGGAAGCCAACACAACTCCCTTCAATGAGGATTTTTTTGAAAAGGAGGAACTCAAGGCTGTGACTGGGCCTCTAGATGATAGAGAGAGCACTAGAGATAATATACTAGATGGGGAGCCCTAATATGTCAGAAACTTAAAGAAAAGGAGAAGTTTCCCTTTTAAGCCTAGAAAGAAAATTCATAAAAAAGCAATATGATACAGATAAGAAAAGAGAGGGAGAGAGAGAGAGAGAGAGAGAGAGAGAATATTACTCTCCAAAAGAGAGATAAGAGTAGAGCAGAGAAAACTCTTCAGAGGACTCTGACTTCTAGTAGGTGCACAGAGCATTCTTCGGCATCTTGTACCAATTCCCAGAACAAAGAAAAGGTGTGATCTTTTTTTAAACCTTTCCGTGGTGTCCGGATGTTTCACATCATATGGTTTAGCTACACCTAGTATACATGCCAGGGTGTATGGAGGAACCATGTATTATAAATTGAGAGCTATCAAGTCATAAAACAAACTGGTTCTTTGCTCTCTGTCCCAAAGAGATCTAAATGATGTCATGTATTATTCCCAATGATTTGAGGAGAGAGACCACTGACCAAATTCATCATGACCCAATTAATTAATACAAGCAACTAATTAAGTGAGCTGCTTTATTCATGTACATGGACTGCCTCCTCCTTAAGCTGGGTTTCAAGAGCATTGAATTTGAGGAAGACAAGGTTGTTATAGCTCAAGGTTGTTTGCAAATGGGGGAAAATAGGCAGGGTTACAGAAACAAAACATAAGCTTAACTAGCTAATTACAATGAACTCTTGAAACAAAGACATGGTTGCAAGGTGGGCATAACAAGGTTGTCATAACAACAGGTGGTCATAACAATAGATGGTTGTAACAACCTTTTGAAATGCAGGTAGAATTGTTAGATGGTTATAAAACACTTTTAAAACAAAGACTGGTTACCATTTCCTGGAACAGGCAATACAGGATCTTTTGTTGCTAAGGATTGTTGCATAGCCCAGAAGTATAATGATAAACAAGAATGAGCCTAGTTTGTCTTTATAAAAATGGCTTTTAAGCATAAGCTGGAAGCAGAGGGGTTCATTGCATGACCTGATTAAGGCTGTAGGATCAGGTCGAACTATGCAGGATCATGATCATTATCTCATATGTCTGGTAATATGTTCTATAAAGCCTGAGAAGAATCCTCCACCACAAATACTCCATTAATTCAATACATTGAGTTGATTCCATTTCCAAATGACACTTTGAATGAACTCCTCTGTTTCATTCATGCTTTTATCATTAAACTTATGGTGTGTTGTATCAGAGTCCCTGTTTGACAAATTCCCTCAGACTTTTCCATCTTACCATCCTGAATGCAACTACCAATTTACCCTTTCTAAACATTCACTCTATTTATTCCCTGCTTGAAAGACCCCTGGCCTCATATAGGCTGAGGATATTACTCAATGGTATTGTATTTGCCTAACATTCATGAGGCCCAAGATTTGTTTCCCAGAAAATAATAATAATATAATAATGATAATAATAAAGATTGACATCTCTTTTCTGGAATAGATATCTCAAAGAGATTTTAACTATGCCTAGGACTGAGTTCATTCTCTAAAAATATGTTCCTTCTCTGTGTCTCAGCACATATCCTGCTGGGAGCTCAAGCAAGAAATATGATTATAATCAACATTGACTCTTCTCCTCTTCTATATCTGAGCATTTTCTAAATCCAAAGATTTTTGACTCTTACTATGCATTCATATTTTTCTCCTACCTTACCTTTATCAGCCATAAATTATACTTTTATTTCTCACTGGAAAAGCTTCAAGTCTTCTAACTTCCCTACTTCTAGTAAATCATGTTCTCTCAAAAGTCAGTGTGTTCATTATCTAGTGTTTAAAAATTGGAATTATTTGATGCAATAAAGGTTTATTATTTGACACAGTATCTGGAGATCAGAAATTCAGAGGTTTAACTGGACAGTTTTGGCCCCAGTTCTCTCCAGAGATTGAATTCGAGTTGTAGGTTGGGTAATAAGGAATCAGAGAACCTGAGCAGCATAGATTAATTTACATGTAGTTGTGGGCAAAACAACTCTGTGATCTCCAAAGAAAACCTTTACTACCTAAATTTGTCCTTATCATGTCTATTTTATTCTCTTGGTTAGAAGTGCATCACTAAGTTTAGGCTGTATTCAAAGAAAGATAAAATAGATTCTACTTTATGAGAGAAGCAACATCATAAAGTTTGAAAATGCATTTCTTAAATTACCACATCCAGTAGTCTTCCAAATTGAAGAAAATCCCAGTAAAGGCATAAATTAGTAATTGTCTTCCTTCTTATTGAAAACCTAAAATGCTTCCCATCATTCACAGTGTCAGTCAGCTCTTCTTTACTTGGCTTTTCAGTTTCTCAATTATCTGATTCCTAAGTCAGTCTCTAGCTCCAGTTTTATTACTCTTCCATGTATTATCTCTGAGAACACTGACTTACATGTTATTCACTATACATGATGTCATAACCCCAGGACTTGCTCAGACTAGACTTATAACTGACTGAACTGTATTCATTTGTTAAGTGTCAGGCATGTACCCCTGGCTGAGAAATGTCCCCTACCACTTTGATCAGGACTCATCTCTTCTTTGCTTCTTAGCATGCCTTATCACTTGTATTTCTCACTGTTTTATTGCTATGAAGAAGTTGCTATAACCAAGGCAACTCTTCTAAAGGAAAGCATTTATTGGGGGCTTCCTTAAGGTTTCAGAGAATTCATCCGTTATCATCGTGGTAGAGAGCATGGAGGCAGGAAACTTGACAGTAGCTAGATGTGCTGGAGAAGTATCTAAGAGCTACATCTTGATCCAAAGGCTAAGATAAAGACTTGGCCTTACATGGGCTTTTGAAATACTTGCTCCAACAAGGTCACACCTACTCCAACAAGAACACATCTCTTAATCCTTCTCAAATAGTTCCATCCCAAGGGGACTAAGCTTTCAAATATATGAGCCTATGGGGGACACTTTTATTCAAACCACCATATCATTATACTATTTTTAACATAATACTTTGTTCCTAATTTATACAAATAACTATAGGTTCATTGGGGGAAATGTATTACTTGATTAATTATGTAACTAGGGTAACAGTAATTATTTTAGTACACTATGCCTAAAGTCTCAAAGTATAACTTTGAATCCATGGTATCCTTCATATTCAGGTCTTATTATGGAAGCAAGAGGGTCTGACTGTTGTTAGATAAAGGATCTATAGCCCTATCTTGAAAGATACCATTGCATTCAAGTAGGATTTGGATCTAGAACACCCTTCATAGCATACCACGAAAAGACACTGATGCTCAATTATAAGTGGTTAAGGAATATACTATATTCCTGCATTCAGGGTGCTGTATCTGCCCACGCTGAAAACCTCAAGACAGCCCAGAGTTAACAACTTAAGCAACCACATACTGAGAAACAGTCCATCAAAACCATGTGCAAAGAAAGTTAATAGTCTACGAGTAGTTCTAGCAAAGTACCCCAACACAGTCCCCCCAGTTCTACAGCTGAAGTCACGCTTGACATTACTCAATGGCTGGTAGGCAAAGCTAGAAATCAAAACGAATATTATAAGCCATCATGCTAAGTTACTACACATAAATAGAATGCCATTTATATTGAATCCCAGTGTTGGTTTCTCCAATTTCTGGATATAGACAAATTGAAAGAAAATAAGCCAATATCTTTCTTGTTCAAAGAAGCATGATATATGTTTAATTTTTCCAAAGACCAACTTTTCTCATATTTTTCTCACTAAAATATGATTGAGAAATAAAAATACCAAAAAATTCATTTACTTTTTAATAAAATAAAAATTAATTTCTTTTAATTAAAAATATGCTTTTATCCCATTAATTCCTTCCAGATTGGGAAAGATATTAGAGACAAGAAAAAAAGACAAAATCAATAAATAATATCTGGAATATGAAAAGAAGACCATGACTGTATTCCATATTTATCATTCCATTAGTGGAAAGTATAAACAAAAACAAAAAAACAGCTCTTTAGTCTTGGGCACTTTTTCTCCAAGCTAAAGCGCTCAGTAGAAGCTACATGAATTTCATCAATATGTTTATATGATCCCACGCCAAGAAATTCTGTAAAGATTACCAAAGGATCTGATGCAGCTTCTGGCAAGAGATAAAGTGTATCTCAGAAGAACCTGGAAAAAATGTCTCTTAAAAGACTTGCTTATCTGATAAAAAAGATTTTAGATTAAAACTTGGAAAATAGAAAAGCATGCCCCAAATAAAACATAGAATTAAATACTTTGGAAAACAGAATATTGAACACTAACAGTAAGAAAAATTAGGGACAATAAAAGAAGCACATAATCCCATCAGCCTACAAAGGCAGAAAAAAAAGTAACAAATATATGTTAAAGCAAATTTAATCTCATAGGTATGTTCTAACTTTAATTGTGTAACTAATAATAAAACATGTAAGTTAAAAATATACCTTGTAAAAATTAAATGGATAAGATTATCTTCTCTTTAAAAATATGAAGAAAGTCATAGACATGATGATAGCAAGTTTATTTGGGTAAACATAAAAAGACAGACCTAGAAATGCCACTGGGAGGTAGATAATAATGTGGGCATATGTTTTTAGATGAAGCATATAAATAAAACTTTTCAACTAGATTCTTATATAGGAAACTCATTACATAATAACAAAGCTTCTCGTCTGTAGATATGAGTCTCTAAAACAGATGCCAATGGATGCTAATATTGGTGTTAAACACAATCATGACTTCTTTGGGGATATTCTTGCATTTAGCACTTTGTAGCAGTATTCACCAAGACTTTCGGAATGACTCTTAAACTTATATGATCTTTAAGCCAGTCTTGTACCAGACCATGTACAGCAACTGCAAAACCACCAGGATCCCAGAGCCCAGTGTGCTGGCTAGTTTTAGATCAACTTGATTCAAGCTACAGTCATTTGAGAGGATGGAGAATCAATTGAGCAAATGCTTCCATAAGATCGGGCTGTACCAAGTCTATAGGACATTTTCTATTGATCGGGGTGTGCTCAGCCCATGGTGCTTGTTGCCATCCCTAGGCTATGGATTCTATAAGAAGACAGGCTGAGCAAGCCATGTGGATCAATCCAGTAAGCAGCAGCCCTCTATGATTTCTGCATCAGCCGCTGCCTCTAGGATCCTGCCCTGTTTGAGTTCCTGTCCTGACTCTTTTCAGTGATGAAAAATGATGTGGAAGTGTAAGCTGAATAAACCTGTTCCTTCCCAAGTTACTTTGTTAATGGTGTTTTATCACAGCAATAGTACATTCAGTGTAGATGTTACTAGTCAGAACTTCAAGCATCTTCCCACTTACTATCCCTGAGCTTTTACCATCCCACGCTATCATTCCCCACATAGAGGAATTCCACTCACTCTTCACTTACCATTAAAGGCCATAATTTAAAGAAGATTCCTGTCTTATGCACAATTACTTTAGCACCATGACAACTGTCTTTTTGAAGAAAGAAATGGAGCTGTCATCTAAAGCTGCTTAAACTGGTAAACCAACCAATGTGGTACTGTCTGTACCATCCTTGAGAGTCTATTCTCAACCCCTAAGCAAAACACTCTTTCTCATCACAGATAACTCTTTGCCTTGTTGGCTTTCTGGTAGTTTCGAGCACCTTCTCCTATCAGACCTGTGTAAGACATATCACCCTCCTATTAATTTGCTCTGTTAGAACACTTTGAAAATTAACATACTTAAATGACAGATGGATATGATAAGGGGCAATTGTTAATGTCTTTATGAATTCTGAATATTCTGCTTTCCAATATGTTTGAGAAGGAAGAACTGGCTGAAAGTTGATGAATGGACTCACAAAAAGTAAACATCTCATTTAGCCAGATAAATATACTCTAATTTGGGAACGATTTCTAAAATTTCTGAGAAGTAGAACAGTAACTTTTACAAGGAACAACAGTAGCAAAATGACTCCCAAAGGACAGGAAACTCTCAAAGTAAACTGTGATCACATATACTATTCAATGATCCCACGAGAAAGAGCAAAATTATCCAAATAAACTAGATACATTATATTACCATAGGAGATTTTCAAAGAATAAAACCCAAAAATGGTATATATACAAAATTTATTTAAATAAACTGTTGTATTGGGAAGGGAGACTCTTTATAAAGTGAGCTTTTAAGCCTAAGAATATTCAATATAATTATATTCATAAAAATATTATAAATGCCCAAACTGTCCCCAAAAGAGACTATTTTCTAATATATATCAAAATGTATTTTCAGATGAAGAAAGGGCTTAGTGGTAAAGACTTACCTAGTATGCTTGAAAGAAGCCTGAGGTTTATCTCCCAGCACTGAAAACACTTACATACACACACACGAACATGCACAAGCACACATGCGTCCCCGTGCTTGCTCATACACACACACATACACATATTCTCAATATGTTGAAATTTTATTGCATGACATGTTTTCTAAGCAGACAAGATCCATGATATGGATATTATATGATATGAATATAAGTTCCAGATTTAAAATACCTAGCCACAGCAGTTGAAATATATTAAAATCTGAATATTTAGTACTTCAAATGGTGGGATTATAGCTGATTTTTGCTTTGGTGTTTAAGCTGTCCTCTAGCTTTTAAGTTTTCTTCACTAAATATTCTGTTTATAAGTGATAAGATGCATCTTAAATGCTATGTACAAAGGGTATGAAAAAGAATACATAATATGAATGAATACAAAACTGGCACAAACTTTTCTAGAAATGTAGGAACAATAATTCCAGGCTTATAAATGATACTAAGTAGATAGATGAAAATAAGTGTTTATGCTTTGTTTAAAATAAGAATAAAAGCATGTGCTAAACCCATTTTTTTAAAAAAACAGGGACAGTCATGCTGATACTGCTTAAGAAGGATGGCACATGGCCAAGGGTAACTCCAAGGTGTCTAATAGTATGACCAGAGAGTTTTTGTTTTAGTATTCCATCTCCAAGTGCAAGCAGCTAGAGTCCAGTGTCCAGTGGGAGCTTTCTGGTTTACTCACAACATTTTAGACATCATCTCTGAGAAATCACAGCAATTAGGAACCAGACATGGTGATACTGCAGCCCTGCAATATCAGCATGGGACACGGGGCAGAGTTGGAAAGATCAGGAATGCAAAGCCAAGCTTGGCAATATAGCAAATTGGAGGTCTACACAAGAGCTTGTCTCAAAAACAGGAATAAAAAATCTGGACCCAAACAAGTACTTATCTATTTTTACAACAAGGGCATAAAATGTTTTCTGAAAAGTGTTATGCACTGATCTAAACTGTTTCTAGAATGATCCTCTAAGGAGATTGTGACCCTTAGAAGGTGATATGGCTCTTGTGTCAGCATCTCAGTGTAAGGCACTCCTACCTTCTTGATACGGTTATCAGATAGTAGATCAATATGAGGGAAGACATATGTGGCCCGTGGTTTCTGAGCTCTTTCCAATTCTAAACTTCTGTGGTGAGAAATAGTTTTCTTGATTTCATGAGGTTTTAAACATCTTATCACTGTGAACAAGCTGGAACTGTGCATAGAAGCTGTATTAATGGTTGCATGAACAGTTCGTATTATATTGATTATTGATTAATATGTCATGAGACTCTTGATTCATCTAATTCTTTGTAATTATTTGGCATGAGGCTTTGATCTCTTGTTTGCCCTCTTTATCAACACAGTGATGGATATGGAAGTGGCAGGCATGTCATATCTACAGATGTTATCAATTGGTGAAAGAAAAGATACTTCATGAATGAGTATAGGTGCTGAAACATTCCAGGTAGAATAATTATACTATAAAGCATATACAAGTGTCTTCATTATACATAAATAACTGAACCACCTTAGAAATGTTTAACAAATATAACAGTACTATCTTCATAGTGTTTCCCATGATAGACTAGGGTTTTTGGTTATCTTTAAGTTGAACATAATCCAAGTTGGTTTTGGGTGATCACACCAAGTTGTCTAGAGGGTCTAAACATGAAGGAGAGATGCTCCAGTTTATCTAAATTTACCTCACTCATATGAATAAATAAAATTGAAATAGAAAACAACACACATTTTAAAAATGGTAAGCAATCTCCTCAATCTCACTAAGCTTGACAGCAATAGCTGAGATAACACGCCAGGTGTCCACTGACGTTCCTGCTCCCGCCCTCCTCAACCCACCACTTCCTCCTAACCTTACCCAGCAGAAACTGAGACAATTTCTCCTGGGTCCTTTCTCCCCTAATGTCTACTTTATTTTCCTGAAGCAAACCTGGAGAATCTCAGCTTTAATTAGTTAATTGACTTATTTCACAAAGGGAGACAAACATATCTAAAGAGAGGAAGCATTATTTTCATGGCTGGATCGAGCTAACCAACACGAAAAAATTTATCTCCAGTTTATTTACTCTAAGCACGTATTTAAAACAAAATGTGTTCAATGTGAAATTTCTTTTCTTTAATTTTCACTCAGATGAATAAATCACCCTGTTCCTTAGGAAATTATATTCCCACTGAAGAGAAAGAAAATCAAAATGTGGTCTTGAGATTCACTAATAGAAATCTAGTGTATAAAAGAAGGGAAGCAGTTTTATGAGCAATTTTCTATGCCACATTTTGAAATGCAGAGACAATTCAGGATATTGCCAACTATGATCATACAGAATATGGGAGCCACAAACCATGCAGACTACCATGCAGATAGCTCTATTAGTTACTCTTCTATGTTGTGAGAAAATATCCCCCAAAACACGGTAGGGAAGCAAAAGCATCTTTTATCTTACCTTTATAGAGTGAGAGAATCCATTGTAGGCAGGGAAACATGGCAATGGTCACAGAAAGCGTGACTGAAGAGCCGGAAACTGGCTGATCACATTATAATCCACACAGAGCAAAGAGGGAGAGAACTGGACCAGACTATAACACCTCAGTGCTCACTCCCCACCGCCACCAGTTATATACGTATACTTCCTCCTAAAGATTCTGTGATCTTCCCAAACAGTGCCGCCAATCGGGAACCTAGTGATCAAACATACCAGACTACAGGGGACTTTTCTTATTCAAAACATCACTTGGTCGTTTTGAAAGAAAATATTTCAAAGAGTTATCTTAACTGCAACAACATATTTTGTCTCATTGGCTACATTGGCTACTGATTTTATGCACAATACCTTTAAAAGGATGGAACAATTCTTGTGTTCAGGTGCCTGCATTGGTCCATTGGGCAGTCTCTTTTCAAGGAGGTGTATTCCACCATAAATAATATTTGAATGGAATAATTCTTATTCCCATGTCTCTGCCTTGGTCCATTGTATATTTGGCAATGTACTTTTTCCATAGAACTTTGTAATATAGTTTGGATGGAAGAAGGACTTTAATGAATAAATAACTACAAAATAATTCTGGAAGAATGATCACAATGAGTACTAGGACTATATAAATGAAAAACCCAAGGTACTCAGTTCATATAACTGGCCTGAGTCCTGCCCTTGGCCTTTTCATGTTCATGTATTCTGAGGAACTAGCTAAACTTCATATATTATTACATTTTATTTACTTATTTTGTATGTGTGCATTTGCGTGCATGTATTAGGCTCACTCATTCCTTGGCCCACTTGTAGAGGTCAGAGGACAACGTTTGGTAATCAGTTCTCTCATTCCACCATGAAGGTATTGGAGATTAAACTGAGAGCATCAGAAATTGGCAGCAAATGCCTTCACATTCTGAGGCCTCTAGCTAGCCATGAGCTAAACTTAAAAAACAAAATGCAGACACCATTTATGGATCCTTTCCTTTGACCCTTCACAGTTCCCGTATGTAATGACTCATTCGTTCACCAAGTCAAGAGACAATGAGGATTCCCCATCCTCTGCTTAGGGTCTCTTCCAAACCAGTTTTCTTCCTCTTCTCCTCCTCCTTCTTTGATAAGATTTATGTAAGCATTGTGTTTACCACTTTCCCATCCCAACCTTGCCACTCAAACCTCTCCTGTGCCTCCCCACTCCCTCTCAACTTCACGACCTTTTCTTTAATAGCTATAGTTTCAAACATGCAAATCTAACCCACTAACGCCATTCAGTGCTGTCCTATGTATGCATGCTTAGAGCTAACCCATTGGAATCACATGACTTGTCAGAGGGCTCACTTTGAAAACCAACCTCTCTCTTGCACCTGTAGTCCTTCGTTAATGGATGTGGCCTGGTGAAATTTTTCTTACCCATGTTGGCATCCTTTGTGGTCATTATGCAGGTTTTGTTTAGGCAAGCATATTGTTGCCAACTCACAGTCTTAATAGACAATATGGCTCAATGATCAACTAAACCTTAAAGCATCAAGTTCACATAATCTTCTTGTAGGGTTCACTTTCGCAGGCACACACACACACACACACACACACACACACGGAGAGAGAGAAACAGAGAGAGAGAGAGAGAGAGAGAGAGAGAGAGAGAGAGAGATTTCTCCTCCCAGTATTTTCAAAAAAAGTGTATGTGTAAAGCTAACAGAGAAGCTCCAAGAGTATGTAAAGTTTTTCTGCAAAATTTAGGGAATGATGCCAGAATATCGGTGGTCTCTACACCCTGGTCAAGAAAACTGATCTAGCTACATTAATTTAATATCTCATCATTTCCTAAGATCAAAAGATATTAAACTTTGTTTACATTTTTTCTCTAAACCTTTCCTATACTATGTCACACGAACAGAAATAAACAGAAAGAATTAGACATTAATGCATCCTGCCATGAATAAAGAATGAATATACTCTTTTTTTCTATGTATCTACATTATTTATCAATGGCTTCATTTTTAATTTAGCAGAGTTTTTGGTAGCCAGGAGTGATGTGGGTTAGGGAATAATGGCAACAGCAGGTGGTGAGCCAGAGCAAATGGAGTAATGGCCCCACGTCTAAGACATGCCCGAGGAAATGCAGTGTTCCTGGTGCATTCTTTATTCTAGAGTAACATTTTACCTGCACATTCTCTCTGGCTTAAGTCTGCCCTTTTGTCTCACCTTATATTTAGTCCGGCACAGAAACACTGAATCAGACGAAGTGAGTGTTAAAGTAGCCCTGCATTTCAAAGAAATAACAACCTACATAAAAGTAGAAATACAGGTTACTTCTCTGAGGAAAAAAAGTCCTGTGATACGTAGGCGATGTGTAACCTAGAACCCTGCATCAGAAGTGAAGACTCACAGGCACTAAGACAGGAAATAATGTAGATCAGAGATGCTGTGTGAAGCTCTCATCCAGCCTGATGGAGTTCACGGTTTCAACTGTCAGCTTCTTAATGCTAGCTAGAGTCCCTTGTTTATTTTAAAAATGCAGAATTTCAGAATAATCAAGCATGATTAAACAACTCTAACTTCCAAGTCATGCATTTTCCAAACAGAATATCATGCTATCAGATAGACATATTGTATACAAATTATATACAATACAATCTAGTTATTTTTCATTTGTCTATCACAGATAATAAAAAATAAAATTTAAAAAATGAAAATTTGGTATCTGATGTCACAAAACACTACAGAAATAAAGCATCGTGCCTGTCATAATCAGGTAAACATATGAACACATCCTTTTTTGTGACTGTCATTACAGAACTCAATCTGCAATTTGTGGCTCTCCAAGTTGAGGTAGCCAATAAAAGAAAAGGGGCTATGAAGAAAGTAATGAGCACCAGACTCGGGTTAGTACATACTGCTTGTCGCCTGCAGTTTAGGTTATGTTTTGGTGTATATTAGTGGTGTTTTGTTATGGGAAAACTCTGGAGAAGTAGTACTTAGGATTAGGTAAGAAAAGTCATATTGCCATAGAAAAATCTAGAAAAGCATTATCTCCTAACTGTGCCAAATTCAAGTTTCTTGAAGTGAGTTCTTCATTCTGAGACTCTTTAGCTGCTTGTCAAGTGTTCTTCATCCATTCATTCAGTAGTCATTGAGCCCCTGCAAGCTGTCAGGGAATGAGCTAGCCATTGTAGCCGACTGAAAAAGCAAGAGTTTTGTTTTTCAAAATCCTCACAGAGAAGTGAGCATTAGAAATGAAAGATAAGCAAAAAAACAACAACAACAACAACAACAACATTAGACTCAAGTGTTGTAAGAGCGGTGATAAGGAGGTAAATTCAGAGGGTTGTCACAGCATATGAGAAAGAACACATCTAGTCACAAGTGGGAGAAATGTCATGACAGTTTTTTGAAAAGGGATGATTTAAAAGCTTTCTATTGAAGGCTGCCTTGACCAAATAAAGGAAGAAAAACAACTGATATTCCAAGTGGGATGAGGAGCTGGGATGTCCAGAAATAGAGAACCACAACTCAATATGGCTACAGTATTGGTCTGAAACAAAGACAAACAGTAGCTTGTAGGAGAAAAGAACTTGTCTTTATTTTCCAAACAGGAAGGTTCAGTTCTTATCCTATAACACTAAAGAGCCAAGATATTAACTGAGATGGGTTTTTTCAGATTTGTACTTAAAAAGAAAAATTACACTGGGCAAGAGACTGTAAGCAAATAAATCTCAAGCAATTGTCTTAGCTTGCTATCTTTAGCTATGATAAAAACCATGTCCAAAAACAAGGAGAAAATGGTCTATGTATTTGAGGAGGAAAGGGTTTGCAGTACATCACCAAGGAAAGTCAGGATAGGAACTAGAGACAAGAACCTGGAGTCTGAAACAGAAACAGAGACCATGAAGGAATGCTGTCCACTAACTTGATCCCATAGCTTCTTCAGTTCACTTCGTTATATACGCCACAACCACCTGCCCAAGGGTGGGAATACCTACAGTGGGTTGGGACTTCCCACATCAATCATTAATCTAAAAAATACTTCTATAGCTTCCCACACGTCAGTGTGATGTAGGCTGAGGATGCCATTGTCTAACCTGAAGAGATTGATGAGAGTACAAAAAAAAAAAAAAAAACAGAAAAATAGTCGAAGAGATATCAAAGGAAAAGGGACCTTTAAACACAACTATTATGTTGTAGGCACCATGCCTACATAGGAATCCCCTGACAAGTATAAGTCTGTGTTTGCTAAGTGGCCACTGAGAAAGCATGGCATATATAATCATAGCATGAGATGGAAAGTGACAGACACCCTTCATAGGAGAGTACAGATAGATGCTCAGGAGCTTGGAGAGAATGACCATTTCCATCGCAAGCAGAAAAGTGAGACTGTAGCGGTTGTTGTGTGAAAACATGAGCGTGGTTTATAGCTTCTATTGCATCTATTGGTTCTTTTCTGCTTCTCCCTCAGAACTTTAATTATCATGGCTAGACATAATCTCTCCCTTTGAAGATCTAAATACTTCATCTCAATTTCGATATGTTCGGCATCCTTTCTCACTATAGGATTTATACTTGTTTTCTTATCTCGCCTGCCAGATTGCAATGCTCAGTGTAGTCCCACACTTCAAGCTAAGCTTACAGAGACTGGCACCCTTCCTCCAGTTTCTGGACCAACACCCCATGACAATGTCATGCCCCGGGACCTACAAAGTCCTGGGCAAGAAAACCATCTTAGCCATTTGCACAGCCTTTATCTATCTGAAAATACACAGATTATTAATGCCCACTAAATCACAGTTTCTTCAGCTAAATAGGAATAATAGCATACTGTTCAGAGGGCATTGTGAATATTAAACATGGTCATGCTTATAAATTGCTGAATACATTATTTGGGCAATTGCAAATAGTCAATAATGGTGACTTTTCTTCCCAACAGCACTGTGTAACACTTATTCCCTGGGTAAAATGAACTAATGAATAAATAAATGGTCAGAAGACAATGTGCTTTCATAATCGTTTTCAGATTACTTTGTGATTCTTAACTTTTTAGTTTTTATACAGCTAATATTATCCCACATTCATAGTTTCTCATTTTTCCTTCAAACTTTACCTCAAGTTCCTAGCTATAACCTCATTTTCATACTTCTTTTTGAGGAGTTTCTGAGGAATATTTTATGAAATGGATTGCTGGTTTAGAACAAAGGGGTAACTAGTAATAAAGTCGAAAATATGATGATGGTGATAGCTTAGTGAATGAATGAATGATGCCCAATCCTCAAGAATTCAGGTTAAACAAGTTTTCACAGATTATTAGTATTCCTATAGCATGAAAGCCTACATGTTCTATTTATAAATCCTACCTCTGGTATTTTCTGGTCTCGTGACCTCTTTGTAATTTATTAAACTTCTCTGTGCCTCTGCTTTCTCATCCTTTAAATAATGCTACCAACTGCTCTGAGAAGTAATGTGAGGTTCAGAGTGGAGGAAGTGGTCTTCTTGTGGTGGAAAGCTTTCCTAGCTTGGGCTTCTCAATATTTAAATCATCTCAGATTGCTTATAGTTCTAGCCTAAATTGGGGAAATCCATAAAATAAAATAAAAATGCCTTAAGATATTGAATGATCTGAAAATTTAAGTACCAGTTAGAGCAAATGAAAAAGTATGACATATATTATTTCCTCAAAACTGTTCCCATGTAAATCTAGGGAAAGTAATAAATGCACTTTGTTTTGTTACTGATGTTCTATGTCAGTAGAGAGTAGGACTTACTAGGATCAATTTCTATTTGTAGAAAGAAGGAGAAATCCAAAAGAAGGCTTGATGTCCTGGTAAAACAAGACCAGGTCTCCCTTACTTTCCCCACCCACATTGCCTGTGTCATTTGTTTAGAATACAGCATTTTGTCATCTCAATGTCAAGCAGCCAAATAAACAGCATTATTAGCTTCTTGTTACCCCTTCTAGCCTCAGTTTTCACATCTACAAAAGTGACTGCTTCAAAAACAGCTGTGGAATTAAATGCAGAAATGCAAATGAAACAACAGAGCAGCAACTGGACAGGAAAGGGCACCGCTGTCAGCTTCAACAATAGGCAGGCCAGGCATACCAGGCAAGCCTTCAAACCCTGAACAAAATAGAGAAAACAACTATTTGAACTCTCTGAGAAAAAGTTGGTATTTGAAGAACAACCAAGGCAAGTAGCAAAGTGAGAGTCTTTTCTTCTTTCCAGACAGGGAATGTCTCTGTTTTGAAGTCTCCCCCAGTTTGCCTTGGGTAGGTATGGAATGCCGCTGGAACAGAACGAAGGGCCACTGTATCCCCAGACACACAAGACAGAATTCATGGCTTCTAGAGAAGCTACAAATTAAGAAGCAAAACTGAAGAAGGAAGGAAACCAGGCCAAGAATCCTAAAAACGGGGTTCCAATTTGCCTGATAAGTGGTTCATGTGTTAAATTGAAAGCAGATGGGGCAGGGGCCGAGCTAAGATTTCCTAGAGAGGTTTAGTACTGGAAAATGAACACTTATGTCTGAGTCCCTCAAAATTGCAGCAGTTTGGTAAATGCCACCAGCTTTGGTGTAAAAACCCATAAAACTTCCCTTGAGGGCAGAGCAACTCAGATAAAGTGGAACTCAACTGTAGGCTAAGAACAACCAGCCAAAAGATCAAGAGAGCCAAGTGTCCCCATGTCTGAGCAGCAAAAGAAAATCTACACCTGAGTGTGTTCACTATTTTTCCTCTTTCCAAGCGCAAGTCCTGCTAAAATTGAACCAACTCACTGGGGGAAAAAATTCAACAGAGGAAACATAAAATTTAGAAACTGGAAACAAAGTGTCTCATACACCAAAAATTTAATGTAAGGATTTTAAATGGGCATGATTAATCTATTCAAGTAAGTAGAATAATGGACATTTCTGATAGAATCTATAAAAGCACCAAACTGAATTTCTTCAACTGAAGAAAATATATATTAACTTGATTGCTAATCTTATCACATAATAAGCCTGGAAATCATAACATTTTACAAACTCAGTAGGTCATATTTATAGTTTTGGTTGTGAGCCTAGCCTTTAATGGCTGAGCCATCTTTCCAGTCCGGTAAGTCAAATTTATAAACTTAGGAACAATTAAAGAAGTAGAGACCATGAATTCAAGAGCAAAAGTGAAGGTGGCATGGGAAAGGTTAGAAGGACGAAAGGGAAGGGAAACATAAGTATAGCATTTTAATTTCAAAAAATTTCAAGTAATTTAGTAAAATGGTTTAATCACATATTAGACATCAGAATAGAAGACCTGACGAGTTAAAATATGTCAATAAATGTACCTAGGTTGATGTCATAACTAAAAAGAAAGAAACATAAGGGAACACATGTGATTTGATAAAAAGGTTTAAATACATGTACCCAGAGTACTGAAAGTAAAGGAAATCAGCCTACTTGAAGAGTGGGAGGAGTGAGAATATGAGCAAAGAGGTCAAGATCTTGATGGGTTCACCCACTGAAACAGTTTATCTGAGCTAATGGAAGCTCACCAACTCCAGCCGGACAGGGAAGGAACCATCATAGGACCAAACTAGACCCTCCAAATGTGGTTGACAGTTGCATGGCTGGAGCAGACTGAGGGGCCACTGGTAGTAGGACCAGGATTTATCCCTACTGTTTGTACTGGCTTTTTGGGAACCCATTCTCTTTAGATGGATATATTGCTCAGCCTAGATATAGTAGGGAGGGACTTGGACCACCCCCAAAGAAATGTGCCTAACCCTCTCTGAGGAGTGATTGGGGGCAGGAAAGTGGAGGGAATAAAAGGAAGGGAGGGAGTTGGGGGGGAAGTAAAGGAGAAAAAGTGATACAATATAAGTATTTTTAAAGTACTAGCCAGGGCATCTCTAACAATGATAAAAAATATTTAATGATATGTATTTAAGATTTTAAACTAACTACAAATACCACACACACTATATATGGCCAACACTACACTTAGACACTTTACCACACACACTACTTATGGTCAACACCACACTTAGACACTATACCACACACACCACATATGAACAATACCACACTTAGACACTATACCAAACACACCTCATATGGCCAACACCACACTTAGACACTATACCAACAACACTACATGTGACCAACACCACACTTAGACACTATACCAACAACACTACATATGAACAATACCACACTTAGATACTATACTACACATACTACATATGGCCAACACCACACTTAGACACTATATCAACAACACCACATATTGCCAGCACCGCACTTAGACACTATACCAACAACACTAAAAACGAAGAAGACTATTTGAAAAGTCTCTGGCTCAATGGCAAGGTTCCCCATTCACAGAGCCCTTAGCTGGGTGTGAGCAAATGTACCCAGGGTTCTCATTATCTTCAGAGAAAGAGAAGCTAAGCTGACGACTCTTCCAACATAAATACGGGGACAAGAGAACAATGAACTGACATGCAGGTCCTCACAGAAGAAGAACAGCTTACCTGGGATTCTGTAGGAAGTAAAAATACTTCTCAGGCCAAAGAAAGCGAAATAGATATTTTCAGTAAAACAAGAACTGCGAATTATTTTTTGCAGCAGACCTCTGTATAAAAACTTTCAAATACTTTCAGATACTTTCAAAGCACTCCTGAAGGCTAAAGTAAAACAGCTTAGCAGGAACACCAACCTTGGGGGCTGGAAAGGTCAGGAGAAGTGTAACTTTTAGGATAAGTGGATGCAGACTGACTATTAAAACAAAAATAAATAATCTCTCGTGGGATTTACAAAATATTTGTGCAACTGAACCACAATGGTTTAAGATCAATGAATGTTTAATGAGCAATGAATTTAATGATCATTGACCGCTTTGCATGCTCAGGAAGCAGCAAGAGTTATCACAGCCAATAACGGGAGCAAGAGGAAATGAAATCAAAATTTCAAGGGAACTTTAAAATGGAATAAAATTTGTTTCTCTAGAAGAGGGGAAATAAAATTTAAACAATAGAAACATTACTAATAATAGCAAGAAGATACACTTATATGAGATGAATCAGTAATATTTATTGCCAATGGATTCAACTTTTCAACTAAAATTTAATACATTTCAATACAGGTAAATATATTTTTAAAATCACACTTATATCTTGAATACGAACAGCTTTTACCTGCTAATTATATCCCATTAGAACTGGAAAACTTCCATGGATAAAATAAACATATTTACTGAAAATATAGAATTTTCAAGTCAGATATAAAAAACAAATGCAGCCACATTCTATTTATAAAAGAAACCTTTGGAGTACATGCAGTCATAATTAGATTAAAGGAGAGCCATAGATCTAGCTGTTAATACTAACAAAAGTAAAATGATATGGCTGGGTGAATACTGAACAAACTATACTTTAAAGGAAAATTACAGCATTCAAAAATGTGTTTTAAAATAATAAAATGTTTAAATCTGTGTATATAAAATCATATATATAATAAAGTCATAATTTTAAACATTTAATAGCATAAGTCTTAGTTATAAGACAAAATGTAATAGAATTAATGGCATAACATATAAATCTAATCCATAACCATGAGAGAAATCTACAACCGGTGTCCCTCAGTAACTAGCAGAAAAGCGGGAGGATAACTCACTCACCATGAGCCAGGTTTGAGAAGGCCTGAATGTGACGGAACTACAGCATTATAGAGTGGGAATCCAAGTCTCACATTTTGGACATATCACAATAAATTTTAGTAAGGAATGCTAAAGAATAAAATGTTTAGAGAAACTTCGAGGTACTAATACGCACACATCAGATAATAGTGGGATTTCAGATCAGGTGGTTCCTTTTTTCCAGAAGTACATGATCAGCTTGGATGTAAAACATGGGAAGCTTTGGTTGAAATAGTGGAAGTGCGTTAGCCTGTCCTGAGAGGAGAGGCCACTCTACCACCTGCAGAGAGGATTAAACGCTGAGAAAAAGCAATGGAGGCAAGCACTGATTTACATCAAGAAACAAACCCTCTTTATCACCTATCAGCATATTTCTAACTAGGGGTTTCTTAATTCCTTAAGAACAAAAGGGGAAATTATTTCCTATAAACTTCAGATGACTCTTAAATCGTTGGAGGTCGTTGCTGCCAATAATATATGCCTGTAAACTTAAACCTCAAGTATACAATTTGCATATCTGTATACCTATAAAGACAGAGCATACAAAAATAACAATTTGTCCACTTAAGATTTTTAGAGTTGTTTCAAAGGCATAGATAACATTATTATAAGAAAGCTTGCCAAAGAAGTATAGAACATGCCTAAAATTAACAGATCCAAAGGAAATCTCTCAATTTTCTCAAATTTCTAGTTTGCAACTAGTCGTTTCTCTCCCACCTACCAGTTTCTGAATAACCACTCAGAATCTTAATATTAATTATAAGTGTTTGGCTGATGTCTCAGCCTTATTACTAGCTAGCTGTTATATTTAAATCAACCCATTTATATTAATATAAGTATTGCCACGCGGCTGTAGCATTACTGGTCTGCTGACATGTTGTTTCTTGGGTGGTTGTATGTCATCTCACAGACTTCACAGTTCTCCTCTATCTCTACTTGGATTTCCCACCTGGCTCCATCCTGCCTTACCATGGGCCAAAGCAGCTTTATTTATCAACCAATGAGAGCAACTCATAGCCTACTGAAAGACAGCCCATAGCACCTGTTCTCCTGTGACTTCCCAGTTAGAGCTGATGGGCACAGAGGAAGATAGTAACAGCAGGGAGCACTCCTGTATGGAGCGTTATGCTCACCATATTTCCTGTATCTTCTCATTTAATTATTCTCGAGACCCTTAGAAGTGAGTAATGAAAACAACCTATTTTCAAGGAAGGAGACCAAGACTGCAAAAGGAGGTGAATTTTGCGTACAACTGCTAAGTAGCAGAGCCTTCCTTGGGGCATGTAGCAGTTTGAAACCCTTGAACTTTGTACAGAGCCTCTGTGCTCCCCACCATCTCCTCTCATGTAGTAACAGAGAAAATAGGAAGATGGTAAAACTTAAAATAAAACAGTGCATTTTATTTTTTTTAAGTAAAAACAGGAGCATTTATTTTATGATAATATACACAACATCATTGTATTGGGTGTCAAAAAGTAACATTGCTCAGTATTACTTGAGTGAGTAAAACAGTGCATTTTAAAATTAGAGATATGCAGGTGTATTAATTGACTAAGGTTAAGTAGAACTTGGTGAAAGCAGGTGACTGGAAAAAGAAACACCGGGTGCTAGACATCAGTCAACAGTGCCATCAAACTGGCATCTCATAAAAGTGAGGCTAGACCTAAGGTATATGTGACACACGTGTGTTTTCAAGATGAACTCCGTCAGGTTCATTATCAGAAGTAGAATGTGATGTTAGAACAAAGAGTTCTTTCAGGATAATATCAATCACATTTGAATTCCCCCAAATACCTCATAACCACAGTTAGTAATAACCCAAAAAGAATTTTAGGGCAGATCCCATAGATAGTCAAGAATCATTAGGAAAAAAAAAAAAAAGGGTCTGGAAGAAAGTTAAATACTGTAAGAGAAATACACTCTGACATCATTGCAACAAGTATTTAATTTTTAAATTAACATTTCTGTCTTTTTAGAGGAGTGTGTGTGTGTGTGTGTGTGTGTGAGAGAGAGAGAGAGAGAGAGAGAGAGAGAGAACTGGGAGACAATTTATAGGAGTTGATTCTCTTTTCAGCCTGTAGGTCCTAGGAGTTGATCTTAGACCAACAGGCAGAAGTGCCTGTACCTACTCACCATATCACTGGACCTCTAACAAGTACTTATTGAACTTTTAGACTATTATGCTGAACTCAAGAGCAACAAACAGTACAAGATGAACCATGAGTAGGGTTTGAATCTCCAGAACATGTTGCTCCCAGCTCTGCTGCTGTCTTCAAGTCATTATACAGAAATGAGAGATAATTGCCCTTTTACCACAGTTGCTCTGTTTCATTTAAGTGATTCTAGATGAAGTTCATAAATCACTTCTATAATATGGGATTTTTAGACAACTGAGCGATTGCAGCAGTGATTAAGCCAATATGGATTGTGCGAGAGCAATGTTAATTCAACTTGGATTCATACCAGAGATCTGTCCTTCACCTAGATGCTTAGAATAAGAATGGAAATTATCTCTAATATGAACTAACTAAATAACTCATTCAAAAGTAAAGTGCAAAGTCATCCTCAGAGGGTCACAAGGACAGTAGGATGGTGGTGCCATATGCCTTTAATCCCAGCAACTCATGAGGCTGAGGCAGGTGGATCTCTGTGAATTCGTGGTCAGTCTGCTCTACAGAGTAAGTTCCAGGGCAGCCAAGGCTACACAGAGAAACTGTGTTTCTCAAAAAGCCTGAAGGATAAATAAACTAAACCAACCAACCAAACAAACAAACAAAACTTTTAAGTTTTCTTGGCAGTATAAAAACTAAACCAACCAACCAAACAAACAAACAAAACTCCTTTTAAGTTTTCTTGGCAGTATAAAAAAGATAATAAAAGCAGAAGCAGGCGGATCTCTGTGAGTTCGAGACCAGCCTGGTCTACAGAGCTAGTTCCGGGACAGGCTCCAAAGCCACAGAGAAACCCTGTCTCGAAAATAAAAAAAAAAAAAAGATAATAAAAAATTAAAAAGCCATAAAAAGGAATAAATACTGATCTATGGTATTTCTTTTAAACTTAATAAAAGGACATTTTTCAGATTCTGTTGCTTTCCTGGGGAAAATTGCTAATCCCAAGACCCTGCTTGCAGTTTGATGAGCTGCACGATGGTTGATCTTCCATGGATTGAAGGAGAAATAGCCGGACTTTTCCCTCTTGCCAATGCAAGGTTTGTTCCTGGGTTCTCTTTCATGACAACAAAGTTAATTACTGCAATCAGAGAGCATCTGTAATTGTGGTTTGTATCAGTGTTTATCAAGTCCTTAAAAGTATTCATTGGCTTGATTCCTGGACGAGTCACCTAAAATAAAGAAGACCATAATGTCCTTCAGTTACTGCCCTTACTTCCTTACTTACTACTTTTTCCTTGAACTGTTAAAAAAAAAAAAACAAAACACTGAACTTGTGGTGAATAAGAATAAAGAAGCAGCCATAGAAAATGATCTATTTCTATTTTTTATAAATAAGTGCAAGATTTCCAAACAGTGTTGATTATAAATGGGGTATCCGATATGATAGATACATATGAAGAGTCATTTCATTTCTGAAAATCAAACCTCCTTTAAAGACTAAATCAGAAATCTTTTCCCTCTGGTTTTGAATAGGTTTACAATGTGTACATGATACCATGTTAAACTGGACAGGATACAAAAGGGAAATCCAGACACTACTCATGTCTAGGTAAATTGCTTTTACAATTAAGAGAATATAACAGAGTAGTATCAAACTGTAGAACTACTGCAAATAGGACAAGGTTTTTAATTTATAATGAACAGTATAATCCCTGAAACTTGTGAGTGATTTGAGGCCAAAGAAACCACAGCTGTAATTTCAACATTAACAAACCTTACAAAGGATTATGGAGATGGGCTCAATGCAACACCCATCTCTTAGAAAGGGACCACAAAAAGGTCAGAGGCAGGAGAAAAAAATGCCACAAGATACCAAAGCTGAGTGAGGGGGCCATCCACTACTGATTGCCAGAAGCTTCCTCCATCGGGAAAAGGCCTTTTCCCCAGAGTCTTCAGAACAAAAACAGCCCTGCTGAGCCTTTGACTGTAGCCCTGGCCCCGTTTCAGATGTCTGACCTCCAGAACTGCAGGAGAAAATACTTTCTGTTTGTACTGGTTTGTTCATTTCTTTGTCCATTTGTTTGTTTGTTCACCGAATTTGTGCCAAGTCCTTACAATGACAATGACAATAGAAAACTAATACCTTGTGGAGACATTGTTATGCCATTAATAGTCCACATGCTGTATAAAACTGAAGAGCATCTTTTGTGTGTGGCTTGCCTGCACTAATAATAACATGAACACAATTGGCATATACAGCCCTCTTGGAAGGCACCAAGCACTGAGTTTGCAGTGGCTCACTACACTGTCACCCACCTGAGTCTGTGAGGAGTCTAGCTGAGCACATCTTCCAGGTGATACAACTATGAAGAGCCCAGTGTAGAATTATCTGAAACCAATGTCCATTATCTTCGCTGCTGGTCTTCTATCTCTAGCCACTTCTTCTCCCGTGGTGGCAGATACCAATGCTGTAATGAGTGTTCTATGCCTGGTCCTTACAGGCATCTTAAAGGAAAAGACTTTGACGGGACTGGATTGGGCAGAATATTTTGAATCTAATTTGAATTTGAAAATCCAAATTAATCTGTCCCTTCTTATAAAAAGAAAGAAGGGAGGATAGGAAGGAAAAAAGACAGAGGAAAATTAAGGACATCTTAAAAGTGGCACAATATTAGTATAAAATTAAGAATAAGCAAGAAATTGATAAAGAGAATTAAATGTTTAAGAAAGTAAAGCAAGATCAGTTTTCGAAAAGCCTTGAATGACAAGAGTTCAGTTCTGATTTGTGAGCTAGAAAATTCTAGGACAAAAAGAGTTATTCCAATGTAAAAGACTTTTCCCCCATATGACCATTCCTCCTAAAATCTTAAGATTAAAATTAAATTTAATTGTCAATAATAAATAATCTATTCCAGACTTTTATGTCTATAATTTAAAAGTCATAAGCATTGTTATATTTTAGATTTAGACTTTTCACATAAAATAAACATTAAAATACTTTTGCAAGCATATTCATCCTAAGAGGGGAAAAGTCCCTCGATGGGGCAGAATAGTACCCTGATGGGGGCAAACCACTTTCTGAGGTTCAGAGATTTGGGGACATGAAGCAAGAGAACCAAGTGTTAGGGCTCATTCTTTGCCTGTGTATATGTTCTCATCTGTCCTGACATCACTGAAGGTAAAGGTATTATCTCTACAGATGAAGATTCTGAGGTTAAAGAGGTTTTGTGAAGTCTGCTACTCTTACAGATATTGAAAGAAATGCTTAGTTTGAGCTAAATTTATATCCATTCAGTAGCTAAAAATAAAGTAGGTGATTTAGCCAAAATGCCATTTTCTATCCACTGTCAACAGTAGTAAACATCGCAATTCCATGGAATAATTCATGAAATGGGCTCCACCAGGGGTTCAGTGGCCACATCTTTTGGAGCCAAGCACTCTTTGATGTTCCTATGACAGGATAAAATCATTCCTGGACCACAATCTACTGCAAACAGTTGAGGACCCTTAAAGTCCCGAGTAGAGAAGCTTGTGAAGTGGGCTCCCACAAAGATAAGTTAGGAGAAATATCTTTGTACTTCTGAAGAAGAGAATCTTTGATCCTTGACTCTTCAAGTAACTGGAAGACATGGTTCAGAAACAAATACTTCACATGTATCAGGAAGCTAGCTTAACAAATCCCTTTTGGTTCAGGGAATGCAATACTTAATCTTACTAGGAAGTTCGATGAAAGATCCATTAGTACAAGACTTTCAATTACCTGTTATTGGTACCTTGTAAATAAACCCAAACCAGACTCTTATCTGTCACTGAGCTGTTTGCTGTCATGGTTTTGTAACTATGTCTTTAACTTTTACTTCTTATTAATATGTAGGTGTATACAAGTGTGCATGTATGTGCGTGCATGCATGTGTGTTTGTGTGTGCTGGAGGCAGGGTGCATTCCATGGCGTGCATGTCAAAGGCAGAGGGCAACTATATGAACTCTCCTTCCACCTTTACATGGATTCCAGAGACCCAAAGCGCACCAGGCTTGTGCAGCAAATGTCATTAACTGTGGAGCTAACTCACCTGGCCGTTTAATGACTATTTCTGAAGCCCCAGCTCTCTCCATAATTTAAGTGTCTATAGTACAAAATAACAAAACATGCTGGCAAGAGATAATAGATACATCACTACTCACAAGAAATAAGAAGGTTTCACAGAGTACAACATACCTACATGTACAAAGAATTTATATTCTTTTAAAGTATTTCTTTGCTTTCCAAATTCCCAACATGCCTTCATTATTCAATAACAACAAGTTATTTCTGCATGACTATTAATTCTACATTTTATAACCAACATAGCTCAGTTCACATCCAGTTCATACAAGAATTAACAAACAGACTAGGCTCCCAAAAAGCCAGTACATGCAATGGACTCAAAAGGGCCTAAGACTTCCCACAGGGCAAGGTATCCTGACTTCTCTTAGGACTGGAGAGGGAGGGGGAGTAGGAGGAATGGGAGGAGGAAAAAAATTTTTAATTAATAAATAAAAAGAATTTAAGAAGATTGAAAAAAAACCAAACCAACAAAATGAGATCCTGACATTTTCCATCAGTTTCTTGAGGATGTTTAAGAGAAGCCCTGGTCAGATCTGCTTTCAGTGTGTTGGAAATCTCTCCAGGTAACATTCTCACACTAAATTCACTGTATTTGTGAACTGCATGCCTAGGAGCGTCGTGTGGTTCATCCTCTGGCCTACTCATTGAATGACCCATTATTGGAGACATTTTGTTGGTTTATAATGAAAGCAAAAATGTCTTTAGGTGGTAGTACCCAATCCTGTGTGCAAGACCTGAATGCATCTTTTTACATAGACCTAAACATAAAGGCAATTCATAATTAGAACATGATTTGAAAAGCATGGAATTAGGACTAAAAGAGTAAGTTAAGCTAAGAGAATTCATTCAAAGGTATATTTCTGACGGCTTTACTTGAGTCACTTAGTTCCTGGCAAAGTGCTACCTAGGGGAGATTTCTTCTCTGATCTTCAGTTGTGGAGTAAAACTTGAATCCACAATCTTACCTTTAAACTCTTGGAGGTATCCACCCACCCCCAACTACTGCCATGGCTTTGACTTCCCACTTTAATTGGTGCTGTAGTTTAATTAGCTGCCTTGACCCTGCCTGGGAAATAATATCAGCCTGAGTAAAAATTGTCATGTACTATGTAGTGAAGCCAGACACAGGATGTGACTACACTGGCTTGGTGTGCAATACCGGATCCTTTGCCTGATGTTTTCCACAAAGTAATTGGCATTTCGACAGCAACATTACGTGATTGGGTAACCCAAAATACTTTGTTTCTCCTGTAATATATATATATATATTTTTTTTTGGTGTATAGAAGACATAAACACTGATACATCAAGATCCACGGCCTCAAGATCATCCAGTGGATGGTGATTGCTTCAGTACTGTTAGTTTATTGTCTACTAATATAATTAAATTTCAACCTGAGATTAATTGAAATTGTTTGAATATAAACTCATTTGAAATATAGACACTTTTGAATTTTCAAAACTCTAAAAGCAATCTAACTTTTCAAAATTCCACTACATCTAAACAGTTGAAATCTGTTACTCAGAATTAAGTAGGAAACACAGATTTCCACGAACTCTGTTTTTCGTAATAACCAGAAGTCTAGTAAAAAAACCTGACAATTAAAAATGAAAGAACATGTGCCATTTTAAAACACTTTAATATTATTATTTTGTAATGTCATATATAATAGCTATTAAATATTATAATGGCCACAAAATTGCTAATCTGTTAGATTTTAAACAATCACTGCAAATGAGAACTGTCCTGGAACTAGCTCTTGTAGACCAGGCTGGCCTTGTTCCCAACCTTTTTGAAAGCATGGACTTTTGATTAAATATAACTTTTGATTAAATATAACTTATTCCAAAAGGAAAAGGCACCGAACCATGACGACTCAAAGTTGGCGACATTACAATTTGGGGAGCCAAAAATTTGGGAAGAACAGAACAACGAAAAAAACTGTGTATCTGTACATGTTATTCGATTTGTAAGACTAGCTACTATTTTGAATATATATAGCATAAAATGCAGACTAACGTAGGCTTCCCAGATTGATAATGTTCTTGCCAAACTTAATTATCTATACATGTAATCCCAGCACCTGTGAACTGAAGCAATAGGGTCACCCAATATTAATTTGAAGCCAGCCTGAACTATAAAGTGAAGCCCAGTATCAACAAAAGGCATATGCTTTCTTTCCAGTTTCCCAATAAACATGGTTGTCATGTTGGACCTTTATATAAATCCTAAAACCGAACAAGTCCTTTCCCACTTAGTCACACTAAAAAGGGACAATGATAAACAAGGAGGGGTAATGCATTGTCTAAGACTACGCAACCAGAGGTACTTGCAGGGCCAGGACTGCACCTGTTGCCCTAGAAGCCTTTTTCACCAATCTTCTAACAATGCAGCGATCACGAAGCTGGTCTGGGTGCTGTTAACATTGATTATGTTGCTGTAAAAAAAAAAAGAAGGAGAAAAATTGCTGTCTGGGTTATCTGGGGCAGTCTCTCGGTTCTTTGCATGGTTACTTGGCTGGTACATTATTGTCCTGTGGATTATCAGGTTGGTGAGATGGCAAGTTAGGCCCCCATCCCTCCGTCCCTTGCTGTATCTTCAGCCTTACCTTCTTGGAAGGACAAAATGAGCCAGGTTCCAGAATGAAGTGTTAAGTAGGGCTTTCAAAAGCATCTCTAAATCATTGCTAGACACCCCCAACACATAAGCTTTTGAGGACTATTTGCATTTATGTGAAAACAAAGTTAACACATTTTCAAGAATCTAACTTTCTAAAATTGCATTTAAGGGTATATGACTCATAGTCTAAAACTGAGCTTTGGATCCCCTAAAAGATTTAATTATCATCCTCTTTATGCATTTTCAACACAAAATTCAGCCTTCTTTACACTGAAAGAAGACCAGCAAACAAACAGGAGGCTTGATTTTCTTTTTGATCCGTTTGCTTCCTTTTTTTTTTCTGAATTTTTGTTGTTGTTTTTAACCATAGTATTGAGCCCTAGAAAAGACATGGGTGTGAGATAGTTCTCTCACCAATGAGGTTTCTTGGTTTAAAAAAGATTAAAGACCAAATGCTAGGTTCAGTGCTATGCTTCTTTATGTCAAAGGCAGCAGAGAGTTGGACTGTTAGAGTTATTCCAGAGAAGTAAAGGGAGGCAAAACAGACAGAAAACAGACTGGCAGATGAATTCAAGTCCTGGAGCTCATTTCCCACAAGCTGTGTAAACTTCCTTTCACTAAACAAACCACTCTAGAGGAGAACGTTGTTTTCATGTTTTGGGGACAATCGTGTCACCTGTGATTTCTCTCACTGGAACTCTTGACAGTCAGAGAAACATGCTTTTCATTTTTTCCCAGATGAATGTCTTAAGAATTTATTTTTAGAAACTGAACCTTTTCTATGTTAATGGCTTTATAAAAAGTGATCTAAGTTTTGGAATAAAATCTAATTTTAGATCAAAGCACAAATCCTTGAGCCATTCCCCCCAACTTCTGTGAAGTTTGTGATAGTTAAGAACCTTTTCACAAATTCTTTTAATGCGGCAGTATGTTTGCAAATTGGGGAGAGAAACAACATGGTAAAAAGTGGCGATGAGAAAGATTTGTGAAATTTCAACATATTCTGAGAACTTCAGGAAATAGTCTTCTATTTATTTGTCTATTTATCTATAGAGATAATTGGACACATTTGACAAGCTCTCCATTTAATAAGCTTTTTTATTTTGAGAGTCTCACCTACGGTATCAGGCTGGAATTGAACTTAGTCTGTAGCCCAGGCTGGCCTTAAACATTTGGTCTTTCTACCTCAGCTTCTAAGTATCAGAATATGAGATCAGTACGACCAGCCATAGCGTGAGAGAACATTCTAGAAATTCAATCTCAGGGAAAGAAGCAAAGATACAGGTCAGAAAGATTTGTACCCAAATACCTGCCCTAATTTGCTTTTCTGCTGCTCTGGTAAACACTATGATTAAAAAACAACAACAATTTTGGAAACAAAGGTTTCTTTCATCATATACTTCAAGGTCACAGTCATTTTTGTACAAAGTCAGGCATATTAATTCAAGGCAGGAACCTAAAGGCAAGAAACATGAAGGGATGCTGCAGACTGACTTTCTCCCTGGCTTATTTTTGCTTTCTTAGACAACTCAGATCCAATCTTCAGAGGAGCCTTCCAGTCTACTGTGAACTGTTCCTTCTTATATCAATTAGAAATCAAAATTGAATAAATGTCACACAAACCAATATGATAAAGGAAATTCTTCAACTAAGATTCCCTCTTCTAGGGTGACCCATTTTGTGCAACATTCACAATAAAACTACCCAGGACAGTGTCTTAGAAGTAGCTTACACTCAAAGATGATGAAACTTCTGGGAGTGTATTCATATTTAATACAACCATATCCCTAAGTTTATGAGCAAATAGAAATCTGTATGGTAGTGTAAACAGCTTCATGCACTTAGTTGGAGTTTGCTTGCTTAGCTCAGTAATTGCCCTACATTGCTACTGACATGATTGTGTCTTCCTTCTTTCTACTTTTTTTATTTTAATATACCTAGTCTTTTCCCAAATATCTTCCATTCTAAGCAATTTTCCTTAAACTTTAATTTGGAACCGCAAGCCACTGTCTCCTTGATGTTTAGATGATGGGTTTAGAAGCCTTGCTGGGAAGAGTGAGACCTTCTGCCCGCATCACACTTGTGCTGAACAGAGGGAAATGTTATTTGGAGATTACGTAATGCTCATCTTCTGTATTACAATTGCCAAAAGAAAATGGGAAGGCAAATTTTCACTTTGTTCTCTAGGAACGTGCATTCATCTCTTCATCCCTTCTGCCTTTGAATAAACCCAGGCTCAGCCAAGTGGAATGACTCATCAGGAAACACACTGCAAGTTGACAGCATGTCAGAAAATCACAGTTCCGTTGAATGTGCTCTACAGAAACACACAACTTCCTCAGTCCCTTTTAACCAAAGCAGAAGAATTAAACAGAAGAAGGATTTTGTGCCTTTTAAAAAGTCCCTTTCTAGAGTCAACCTGGTATAAAAGACATCAGACATATATTCTCAGTTATATTTAAGATGAAAGAAAAAATGAATATATGAAAATACTTAAATATAAAAAATGATAGTCTCACTAAAGCCCTACTATGTCTCTATGTGCAAAATTATCTAATCTCATGATTGTGTCCCTCCCCATTGGTAGTAACTTATCATTTCTTTAGTTGGTGCAAATGTTGATTATGGAATTTTTGTGTTCTCTTACTCTCTGCCAAGAATTCACATAGTAGCTTCTTTAGGCAACACAGCCAAGTGTTTTCAGACTAAAGGTAAATAAAAGGTGCTAGAGGATTGTTTATTTCTTTATAAGAAGAAGAATATGTTTTTAAACATAGCATCATTTTAGAGATGCAAATTAATAAGAAAAGCAGAATAATTTCTATCATTTTGCAGTGAACTATCACTGTGATGTATTCACAGAAATACATTAATGATAAACAAGGACAATGGCAAGAGTATTGTCACATCATCCCCTGAATAGTTAGTTGCTTAAAGATTCAAAAAATAACTTTGGGTCTTAAAATAAATCCTCTTTTCTGATGCATTTTTACTAGGAACCAGCACATGTAACACTTCTCCCGTAAGGTCAGATGTCCGTGGGAACCTGGAATACTGTTCACAGTTCTCACAAAGGGCAACATCAGACCTCTGAAAATTTGCGGAATCTCCCCAAAAAAGGTTTCATTCGACTTTAATCAATTCAATATTAATTTCATGAATTTTACACCTAGGGGATTGCGGTTGCTCTAGCTCTTACCATGAATAATCTTTGCTTTTGCAAGCTGATAATTAATTCTTACACCTTGAAAACCTGAAAAGCTGAGACCTCTGAATACATTCACATAGAAATTAACATTCTTTTCGACTCTTCCTTTGAAATACCTCCAGAGATTGACTGTCCTCACATACTTCAGACTGTATCAAGCATCCATTAGTACAGTTTCCTTTTCTCTGGATTCCCAAAGGCTCAGGCTCAAAAGAAACCTCAAGTATGTAAAAATATATGAAATAAGTCAACCAGTGTTAACTATGAGACAATTTCTTCTGTCTTGAGAATAGTATTGAATGTTAGGCTAAACCCTCACTGCCATGTGTTTTCTAGGTGTAGAGTTAGTTCATCTTTCTACAGAGAAAGCAATTCTATGAAGTCAAAATAGAGATATTTAATAAAAGAACTACATATAAAACAATACAAGTCATTTATTTGACCGTAGAATCTGGTAAGCAAATGCCACGATATCAATGAATCACAAATTAAAGTAATTGGATATGCCCAACAACTGCTCTTTCCTTTCTTTCTTCCTTCTTTCTTTTAAATTGTCTTGCCTTTTTCTTTCAATGTCATTTATTTTTCAATCTTTGGGCCGTTTATTTTCCCATTAAAGTGAAACACAAAGAATGACTTTCATAACATTTCTGAGAAGTGAAGGGCTGGTCGACTGACACCAGAATGTGGGTTCCCTCGTTGGAGAAGTGAGAGTCATCTCTATTTTCAATCTTTGAGACAGACTTTTAACAATGGATAAATGATTTAAAAATCAAACAGGCAATGCAGGCATTTTGTTGAAAGAGGAAGCTGGGACTAGAGTGGCAGGTGCCCTAAGTCATCTATACAGAGTTGAGAGCAAGGACATCAGTACTCTTGAAAATGAAAATGAATGGGTACTTATTAAATCTGGTGATGAAAATAAAACCCTCATCTTTCCCTTTATTTTGCATGCATCATTCTGAAATCATTTGATTATATCAAAGAAAACCAGAACATAAAATAAAGAGAAATATCTGGCGAGGTGTCTTGGGTTTTACAGCAATGTTGTGTCGATAGGCTTACAGAGCATGTGAACTCTTCACTGCCTCTTCCAGAGGCTCTTGATGCTAAATCCTGGGATTATATACTGTTTTTAGATATCACAAGGTAAGGTTTTGGTGATTGGGATTATTAAAATGTAAACCTGAAGATAACCCCATGAAAAGTGAGAGCAAACCCAGGAGTGTACTGTCAGTCCTTCCTCAGAGTCTAGGACGTCTGAAGGCTATCTACAAGAGCAACCAAAGTGAGCCTTTGTTTCCACAGACTACACAGCATTGCAGCCAGCATGTGATATATTTCTGTTTGTTATTGAGTGATTGATTGATTTTTTTCGGGACAGGATTTCTCTGTGTAACAGTCCTCCTAGTTGTGCTGAAACTAGCTTTGTAGACCAGGCTGCCCTCAAACTCCCAGAGATCCTTCTGCCTCTGCCTCTTGAATGCTGGGTTAAAGGTGTGCGCCACCACCAACCAGCTCAATGTATTTTTTTTAACTCCAAATGAAAATTGCATGAAGAGAGTAGTTCACAATAAATTCATTGAAACATTAGCTTTTTTTTCTTTATTTCTTCTCTCTTTTTGTCCTCTTTATGATTCTACTATTAAAGTATTTTTGACAGGTAGAGGCATTCTCTGGGGTTTTATTGATAAGAGAGGCTAAGGACAATGGAGAACACTGCCTGGTGCTGGTCAAGAAAGGAAGGCTCTATAGTGATCACTATGCAGATGAGCAAGGAACAAAGAGGACCTACGAATCAAGCAGAAGAGGCACTTGTGTGGGCAAGTCCAGGAAGTGTGTGGCTCACCTGGACACAAAGTTGTTAGAAGTCACACAAGTTTACCAAGCCCATGATCTTGAGCTAGGGTCCTCGAGCAAAAACTAATTAGCAAAGTGGGCTGAATTTTTTGCTGGTCTTCTTTAGTTATCAGATATTAGCATTACTAAAAGGAAATAGTTTTGTAGTTCATGATGTCACCATGCTAACAAAGCAAGTAGTTTCATGCTTTGTATTCTCTTCTAGGGACTTGTCCATATGGCTGAATATTTTTACCTAGAAGTTGTTATACAATTTTGCACTCAGAGTTTTTTTTTTTCCCACTGATTCTAACTTTGAACATAACTCTGTTGCTTTTTAAAGTCTCTTTGAGGAAATGTACTTCCCTAGAAGACAGAATTAGTGTGATAACAAGATGATCTAAAAGCAGAGAATATTTCTTGATAAGGTTTTATCAACACACTTTGGAAAACCCTTAAGTATCCCCACCTACTATTCCACAGCATCTCTCATAACAAATATGTCATCTGTCTGCTTGGCCCTTCTACATCCACTGTACACAGATATCACATTGCCTCAATTTATCTTAATTTTATTCCACATTTTAAATATAATTGTGTGAATCAAACTTATCCGTTGCTTTTTTTTGTTTCTTTTTGTTGTTATTATTGTTTGTTTGTATGTTTGTTTGATTTTTGCAGTGAAGCCTTAGGCAACCTTCTTAACTTCTCCGAACCTTAGTTCCACCCTCCATACAATGAACATGATATTAATTACCTTGCCATACTATCACTATGATGAACTAAGGATAGTATCCATGAGAGTCAATGTGTACTGTTAGTGAGAGCACAGATTCTGGAACCATTCTCCCGGAATTCGAACTCTGGTCCTACTCTTAGCTATAGGATTATTGTCAAATTATCTAGCATCACGTTGCTTCATGAGAACAACGCACATGATGGTAATCATGACACACATGTATGCTCTCAAGGTTGCTGTGGGGAACAAAAAAGCAAACAAGTAAGGAAGTTTGTAACTATGCCTAAAATGGAAATACTACGTATTTGTTTTCTGTATTTGGCCTAGTATTTGGATCACAGTGAACAGCCAATTAGAGGTAGGGAATCAGACAGAATACTCAAGTACCTCTAATAATCAGAGTTTTTGTTTTACTGATTCTAGGTAATGTGATCCTCATTTACTTCTAAATAATCGTGTAGATGTAGTGATGAAGCTTAACAGTAGAGGTCTTGGATACCAAGACTGGGGTTACAGAAAAAGGAAGGAAGGAGGGAGGGAGAGAGCATAGGGAAGAAGAAAAGGGAAGAAAGGAATTATATATTTACCAAGTGCCAGACATGGTTTTGAGCATTTTTAATTTGCACAAGAATCCTATGAAAAAGTTACTGTCATTCTCACATTAAAAATAAGAAATATGAAATGCACAGAGAAAGTGGAATTAACCCACTGTCACCTAGAGACTTTCTCCATCACTCTGCCCCAGTATGGTGGTTGATAAGATTGAAACTCTGACTCAGGCTGTCTGGCTCTGGAGATTGTGTTCCCAAGCATGGCACTGGGTGATTTCCCAGAAGAAAAAAAACGTTTGTCCCATAGGCCTTTTTCTAATGTAATCTTCCAGGAGACATGCCAAGCAACATAAACCCCTTCCTGACACTTGAAAATCTATGGAAACAAGGTCTATAAACATTCAGGATCCATGCCCAGTGGTCTCTCTGATCTGTGTAACCAATCATGCCACCCACACCCTACACTGGCCACACACAAAAGCCTCACAGTTGAGATGACGTCTGGGAAACTCCAAAAACAGAAGGCAGACGAGAAGCGGTGGGGAGTTTCAGCCATGAATGTCTTCACACAAGAAGCGAAATACTGATTGAGGGCATGCTGCCCTCATTGCGAAGTGACCAGCTCCTGCTGGCAGGAAGCTCTGCCTTAACAGAGGGCATTGAAAAGGAGGTGGGTAGCTTTGTCAGCTGGGAAAAGACATCTGGCAGGGCATCAGAGAGGCCCCACGTCAACTAATCCAACCCGGAGCTGGACTTCAGCACATTTCCCCTAGATGATAGGCAAGAGCCCACTGAGTCCGCGCTGGTAGAGCAGCGTTGACGAAAATTCACTCAGAAGCAGTTCGTTTCAAAGTAATGAGGGCACAACTTCTCAATAGGCGTCATTATGGAGGTCCCCTGAGTGGAACTTAACCGAGGCTGGCCTGAGCATACCTTTAGACTTGAAAGACATAGATCAAGTGCGTTTAGTTTCGGGTTTAGTCTCCACAGATGCAAAATTCAGTGGAATACCTTGACACATAGCTAACTGCCTGCAATTCTACACACCAGCCAAACATGTGCATACTCTCTCACACACAAAGACAATTCCTGCACTTTTTAACATGAAAAACTCCATGAGAGGCTACTTGACTTTGACATCTAAACCAAAACCTATAAGGCCTTCTCTTTCATTTATATTCAAAGTAACCCCAAGCTCAAATTTCCCAGTACTCTAGTTCAAGTAAAGTTAAGCTAGGTCGTGTGCTCACAATTCTTAAGTTCTTATTCCAACTGTATTGTGAGTTCTATAGCTTCTCAGTTACTCCAATTTTCTGTCTGTTACTTTGCCAGCTCTTCCCTGATGCAGCTAAGCAACCAGCTTCCCTCAGTCAAATATACCTCCATCTTCCATTTTTAAAGCATATTCTTATTGGTTTTTGTTGCTTGCTTTTTGCTATTTATTTGCTTAGAATTAAAATCTCATTATATAGCCAAGCTGCTGGGAACTTGATGCATAGCCCAAGGTGGATTCAATTTCATAATCCTCCAGCCTCAGCCCCTGAAAGCCATCCTTCTTAATCCATGGGTTCCTGTATCCACCTTGCAGACTATGTCATCATACCTGGCCACCAACACTGCTGCTGAGCTTCAGTATAATGCCTGGCATGCTTGTCTAATCCCACCATCAGTTTGGTATGCCTCATTAATTTCAACATGTCCTCAGTCTCATATAGAGAAAATACCCCATGTCACCAGCCAACTTCAAGGGGGTGCTTCACTAGGATCAAACAGAGCCAGATCCCCTGTCAAGCTCTACGGGGCACCTCAGAGTCTCTCAAATGGACTCAACTGACAATCAATCTAGTTTCCAATTTTCCTTGAAAGGTCAAGGAGGATCTTGAAATGATGTCATATGAATGCCTGCAAAATTCTACACTTTCTGAAGATCCAGGGATCCAGATACGAGGTCAATGCCACATCTGAGTTTTGCCTCAAACGTCTGTAACTGAACAGCATCAGAAAATACATCCCAAAACCTGGCGGACATGACAGCATGAATTCTCTTTAACGTCCCTTGAGGAGGCAACCTTTTCCTTGTTTGTTTTAATGGCAAATACAAGAAATAGAGATAATGTTTCTGCAGAACCAGCACTACAGAATACCTTGATTTTAAGAAATGGGACCAGTACTTCACACTATCCTGCCTAAATTTCAAATGATTATTTTCTTCTACTAGAAGTCAATTTTGATTATGGTCATTTACTCAGAGTCATACAATAGCCCTGAGACCACTTTTGATCTAGCTTCTTTTATCTTTGAATGCGTAAAACTTTAGTATTGAGTGAACTTGTTAGCAGGCCTTGCAACGTCTTAACTTCCTGGTTCAAATTTAAACTCCAAATTCTCTGGCTGTCTGGACTCTTCTTCAAATTGTTTTTTTTTAATATTCAAGTATAAATGGATAATTGTATTTACACTTGGGTAAAATACATTTTATATCCATATTTATCAAGAAATTGGGTAGTTCAGGAAATTTATGTAAAATAAAAACAAAGTAAAAAGTGCATAAATTGACCACTGAATATGATATATTTTTTAGAATTACTTATTTGAATTTTTATGTAGGCTAATACTCTAAATATATTTTCTTCCCAATAAGTATATTCTCTTAGAAAATGTAGAAATCACCATAGCCCAGAGCTAAAGCTTTAACACTAGAAATGAATAATACATCCATTTAAAGTAATGTTGTGTGCCAGGAAGATTTCACAGTCACTCATGTTATAGATACTATTAGCTACATTCTAAAGATGAGAACAAATGTGAAAAGAGGCAGTGGTATGTCCAAATCTCAGAGAGTGGTGCAGCCCGTATTCCTCCAGCACAATGTTTGACCCCATTGTTTATCCATTAAGCCACTCTTCTGTTTGGCGTCACTTAGCTTTCCACCTTGCTCTATCATTTAGAAGCTGTGGACCTTATACAACCACCCTGGAGAATACAACAGAATATAATTCACACAGTTGGTCTCAACAAATAAGTGTGTTCTTAAATCTTAAGTTGCCTGTTCAATTACATACAGTTCTTGTGGATGCTTAGCAATGAGCAAGTTGCAAAGCAAATTCCCAAACAATGCAAGATCAATGCATAGATAGATGGATGGATGGATAGATAGATAGATAGATAGATAGATAGACAGACATAAGTAGGTCACAGTTTTGCTGTTATATCTAAGGAATAATTTAGCTATCAAATCATTTGTTAACATTTTTAATACTCTAAGAGCATTTACACCAATTTACACAATTTTGAAAAAAAACCCTTTGTGAAATTTTTTTCCACTCCTAATATTACTGTTTCGCACATGAAAATTAGAACTAGTGGTCACCAGTACTATCTCCAGTCTTTTCTGGCTTAGGTTTACAGGAACTAGGAAGTAACCCATAAGATGCCCAGTAATTAGTCTCCATCAACTTTACATATTATATACAGACTGTCCTGAGCCTGTTTGCTTGTGAGATCATTTTACTCTCAAGAAGTAAAGTTGTAACAGGTAAATAAATCCCCGTTCCCTATCACTGCTGTCTACTATCAGAGCTAAATGGGGCTTTATCTGTAAGGTGCCGGTGTTTTAAGTTGGGGATTAGTAAATGACTACAAGCGTATCTCCCTTGTCAGCCTTGTCTGGTTCATTTCAGACACATTTCCAGGTCACGTGTTCTGAGAAATAACACTGTATCGGTCCAAAATCAATGTCTTCCATGTGTTCACAAGCTGACTAGATGAGCAGCTGTCAAGTCAGGAGATGTTCCAGATGAAAATTCACATGGGTGACCTTTCAGACTGAATCTACCTGAGTCATGGTTTAAAAAAAAAAATTCTAATAAATCTAGAACTTAATTCCAAGGTTCTGGTTTGCTCTAAAAGGTCAGATCACATTAGGTTAGAATACAAAGAGAAAATGTTCGTCTGTCACTTCGAATGGCATTTAAAGGTGAGGTCTGGACGAGGGAAACAGGCTAGAGAGGTTATAACGGAAAGAAGATAGATGGAAGTCGGGACAGTTGCGTTTTTATTTAAAGCCAGATTAATAAATCACAGTAGCAAGCAGTTCCTTGGCATTTTTCATCATCAAAACTCTGGATCAATTTTGAGTCAAATGTTATACTTCTTTGCATGTAAATTTGGGTGGCATTTGGTGACTCAGTGAGTGGAGATACCTACGATTAAGTTTCTCAGTGGGATGCAAGAAGCTCAAAGTCAAAGAGGAGGTCAGGGCTGGAATTCATGAACTTGAACTTCTTTAATGATAAACTTGTCTCGAAAAATCAAAAAAAAATATGTAAAAAAAAAGATGAGTTCAGTAGTAGAATATAAGAGAGAGAAGGGAAAGAAGAGAATGTAGAAAGAAACAAAGATGTAGGGGGTTTGGAGGAGAGTAACTGAGTTCTTGCATTCATCTATACATTGCATAAATTATTTCACGTAATACTCAAACTGCTCTTTACTTAGATACGTTAAAAAATTCAGACTGAGAAATAATGAGAGATCAAATATATAGTAAAAGAAAAAAATACCTGAAACCTGGTCTTTTCTAACTCTGGAGCTCTAAATTTTCCTGAGAGCTTTACCTGTCTAACTCTTAATGATTATGAGGTGTGTAATTCCAGCAAGGGGTGAGCATGCGCATGGGTGAGAGAGGATCTACCCTAGCATTAGAAGACCAATCTCCAGATAGCTGTTAGGACAGTTTCACCACCACAGATGAGGAAAGTAAATATTTTGCTTCACCTGCACCCAGTCATGTTGACATGATCAGTGTTTTACAGATTGAGAAATTCTAGACTGATTTTTCTAGTACAACTAGGTACCAGAATATAAATATATGAAGTTTAACTGATTATACTTGAGTATAAGTTCTGGCTTCCTGATTTGTTAACTCATTGCTCTCTGAGTGGTTAGTTAATATTCTCTGCCTTCTATGTATGTCAAAGATGACAATGAAGCTTAAATGTTTCAGAACGTGTGCAAATATAAGCATACAACAATAAGGTTAGGTAGTGGACTCATTACAAAACAAATCACTTGGTTAGTGTATGCCTGGATCGCTTAGCACTGGCCTGTGCTAACACCCTGAATCCACTTGCAGAACTCCATTTGGTTTTGAACCAAAAGAGATGTCATTGTCAAAGAAATGAAGTTGATTGCTTTTAAATGTCATGTCCCCACAGTGGAATATGCCAATCTGTTTCCTCTTACTTCCATTCAAGTATGTGTGAGCAATGACTTTTATTGAAATCCAGAATGGCATTTGTTACCTACAATCTGATAAATACAGACGAAATACAGAACAATAAGCAGCAAGTGACTGTCACTCAATTCTGTCGTAATCTTCTGACAACTCTCCTCATCAACTTCTCCTTGCCAAGATGAATGCTACTTTATATTGCTGATATAAATTTATGAGGCTCTCTAAGCCATTTGAAGCTTTTATTGCCCAGTTGAAATAATCACAATAATTGAAAACTCAAATTATCTAAGACTGATGTGGAACCAGCCTCTGGTTAGCGCTTTTAAATGTTTGACTTCTAGAAAGCAAACAAGAACAGTGGAGAATCTGGGGTGCAGCATAAAGTCCTGGATATAAAAGTCTGCCAAGGCATGCTTATTTCTAGTTATGAGAAGATAGTCATGGAGGGAAGGGCTTTTGAAATATTAAAGAACAGGTAAAATTCTGTACTACTATTGATTTCAAAAGCACAGAGGCAATATTTAGAACAGGAAGAACACATCGAAAAGTCATTGTAAAATGTTGCACATACTGTCTTCACTCTCGGTGATTTTAAGAAAAAATATAAGCTCAGCTTTAAGAAAAAAGTCTCACTTAGGGCATCTTTACCAGTGTGCAATCATTTTCAAGAAGCTTCTGAATTCTCATGGGTTCCTAAACCTGTCAAAATCCTATAAGTATGAATAGTGTTGTATAAGCAAAATTAATGCCTTTATTGTTGAGTATAATATTTTAGGCTTTCAATGTGCTTTATTAGCAAGCTTTTATTAAAATGGAAATCTGTTGCCACCTATATTTGTCAGCCCACCTGACCTTAAGCCTGGCATCAATCTTGGTGTTGTCAAGCAAGCAGCATCACGCATGCATGAATTCAGTGTGACAATTTATCTTAACTAAACACCGCCTAAGATTTGAATTAAAATACCTGATCAATTAAATAAACATTGAAAAACAAACACATTTATCATTAGTTGACCCTTTGAATGATGTGAGTATGTGTTAGAGACATCAGAGGAAAAATAATAACAACTGGACCTTGAAGAACATTTTTGGTTTTTTATGACATATCAGACTTTTCCTATTTTGAGACAAGATCTAATTTTGTAGTCCTGACTGGTCAATAACTCACAGTATTCAGGCTGGACTCAGACCAAGAGAATTCTTATGCCTCAACCTCCCAAGCACTGAGGTTACATGCATTAAGGTATTGAATCTACTTTCCTTAAAGTGATAAAAATTATAGAAAAGACTAACTTCTTTTTTTAATTTTTATTTTATTTTATTTTAGTTTAGTTTTTATTGAGAAAAGGAAAAAAAAGAAGTTTCCGCCTCCTCCCAGCCTCCCATTTCCCTCCCCCTCCTCCCACTCTTCTCACCCTCCCCCCGCTCCTCTCCCCCTCCCTCTCCAGTCCAAAGAAGACTAACTTCTTGAGGCTCTGTGAACAGCAAATGGGTTCTCTAGGTACTTGTCTAAAACATGGCTTCCAGGTTTCTTCAGTGCCCACAAAAATTACAAAGCTGAAAACTGACAAAAATCATAGTCACTAATTCTCTTGCTTCTCTTAGAAATGCCTTCAGATAATCACGGTGTGCACTGCTGATAGTGCTGACTTCATAATGACATACCAAGACAGTGACATGTGGCTCTGCTCTCAAACTGACAGCGACAAAATTATCATGCAACTTGGTAAAGGCTGTGGTACACGCTGATACAAAATCCAGCACAGCATAGTAGATTCAGATAGTTCTGGATCTCAAGTTCCGTAGAAGTATGTGTGCCAATACAGAAATCAATCCACCATGGCAGGAAGAAAGGGAATCCGCTTAACTCTTTCAGCCTGACATAGTATTTACTGTGTGAGAAAAAAGAACATTTACTTTAGAGGAAGACAATTATTGAAGAAATTACCCTAAGAATGAGTGACACAAAACAACACCTGTGCAGTTCCTATAGAAACATCTAACAGGAAAATCAAGAGAAACTGCAGGAGGAAAGAGTTGTTCTGTGAAACTCCTCTAATATGAAGAGGAGAGGGAAACAGGAGGAGGGGGAGGGGGAGAAAAAGGAAGAAATCTTAACTGACCAAACATCTCAAAGACTGTGGCTCCAAGCATGGTACATAATGTAAGTTAATAGATGCCTTACTCTAACTCTAGAGCCCCCCCCCCCCCCTTTTCTTTACAGCACAGATTGCAAGGATGAATGCCTTATAACTTGAGAAAAGTAGGAAAGAGACAGATCTGGAACGATCCCTCCAGGCTTCAGGAACATACCCCAGAAACAGATCAGGAGAGGATAGCGGTAAGAAAAGCAAGATCCGTTACCACAACAGCCCCAAGGAGAGATGATGGTGACATGAACTAAAATGGTGGCAATGAAGATAGAAGAAGAAAAACTCAAACTATTCTGGCAATAAATTGCATGACAGCAACTGAAACAAGATGACTAATGAAAAAGGAATACTAACACAACTACAGGATGTCTTTTAACAAACACCTGCCAGGACACTAAAACGAGGTGATGGGAGGATAATGCAGGGAGGAAGTAGCATTCCTAGTACACTTCGTACTTAGAGTGCACTAAACTGATACCAGAGGTAGCAGTGAGTCAAAGCCCTTGGGCAATAGATAAAAACAACTTTAGATATCAGAAGGCACATGGGAAATAGAACACAGAATGCACTCATATATGAATGAATAAAAGCATACTTGACACTGAATGGAAAAAGTACATCTAAATACACACAAGATACCAAGAAGTAAGAAAAAGCTACACAGGCAATTTATCCGAGTGTCTTGGCTATGCCATGAAGTACACACAATGGAGCTCAGCAGCCCCATATGAACTCTCCATGGATCCCACACTATTTCTACCTAGAACATCTCAACCAGGATTCTGCCAGAGAGATTCATCCCAATACAAACATTGTAATGTACTGAAGATGAGCTAGTGTGATTCAAACCTATACATGCATATTTATCAGAAATGTTCAAAACCCAGTCAATAGCACTTCGTAGATTTTACATGAAAGTGTTCACTCATATTAATTTATTCATTCAATATTTATTTCATTTATTATATTGCAAGACCACTTTCAAATACTAGGGATGAAGTAAATGTCTCTTACAGTTTACACAGTGGCAGGGGGAATCAGGAAATGAACAAATAAGCAAAATCTTCCAGTGCTGAGAGAAATAAAAAGCAAAGCAACGAAAAGAGGAAAGGAGCTGATTTAGGTAACTTGGCCAAGTGATTGCTTAGCTCAGACCCCAAGGGAAGTTAATAGGCTACAAATCAGTCGTTTAGGTCTTGAGACACACCCAGTTTGTGAACTTTCTTGATTGCTCACTGGCTGAATAGACATCCATCCTCTCAAGAATTTCCATTGTTTAGAACTCAATCAGTAGCAAATTATTCTACTAAGAAGCAGCACTCTAAAGGCTCGGGGCATGGTATTAAACAAATGACAACTTTTAGCATCCCAGCCTTCATGCTGATTTCTCGATGAGTTTTTAATTCTTCCTCGTGGCTTCTTAGATGAAATACGAAATAAAGGGGAAATATACAAGGCATGGATTTGACCTCTAAAAACCATAGAAACCTCTAACCCTTCTTGACACAATTCAAAAATAAATCTGTGAGGCTGGAGACATGGCTGAGTGAAGAAGAACACTTGCTGTCCCTTCAGAGGACATTCCTGGTTACCCACATGACGGCCAACAATTGTCTGTAAGGCCTGTCCTGGGGATTCATATTCTCTTTGGCCTTCAGGGACACTCCGGCTTATATTTGGCACACAGACATACATGGAAACAAAGGGACCACACACCTAAGAATCAATAAAGCTGAGCATGCTGGTTCATACCTGAAAAAGAGTCTGATAAAATAATGCCTCAATACTTCTAGACAATATGCTCTCCTGTATAAGAGTAGCTTAGTGCATACTAGGTCATGTGTTATTTTTTTTCCTAGAACTCCAATTTTGTAATTTGGATCTTAAATTTAGGCTGCTGAATTAAATCTAAAATTAAGCATGAAAAATATGGAGTTACTTGGATATGGATACAACACTATGCTACACAGAAATATATGAGAGGAATTGCTGCCAGTGGGCTTAAAGGTGTTAAATCTTCACCACTAGCTTGGATGATCATCCCCATACAATCTCCATTAAGTGTGCTTGTCACCTCATCAAGAGGATGGTGTCAGGATTAGATGTAGTTTAAGCTTAAAGCAAAAGTTGAATGTACATGGAAGCACGCTTTCAGTTTGGCAGATCCAGATGGTGAAACCCAGAGGAAGCCCAACCCACCACACAGCAGTGTGAGGTCATTGAGCCCCATCAGGAAGGACCTTTAGATAAAATTATGGAGAGCACCAGGAGAAACTTGATTCCTAGAAGAGCAAAGTTGGTAGGACACTTAATGTTGAGTAAGTCAAGATCCCTCCTGTGGACAACTGGACTCCTGGGGGGAAATGGTATCTCAGAACATAGAAAATGAAAATGAAATTAAGAACAATCTTTACTTATTTTCAGTTCCTTTCCATCCCTACCACTGGCAACTTTGATTCATTGTACCAGTTCTACTATTTTTTAAAGTTTTATTAGAATGCACTTCTATGGTGTCCTGTTAGGCCAGTTCTCTAACACTGAGCTACACACTTGTGATACAAGTGACAGACTCTATTTAAAACTCCAAGGTTTCTGTCACTGCTCTCCAGAGCTAGTTTCCAACCAGACCTCAGTTTGTATCCCACATCAGTACAAGGGCTCATGAACAAACTCACATGGATATGAGCTACCAAGGCACAGGCTACGTCACATCCATGGACAGTGGTTTTCTAAGGTAAGAGAGCTCACTAATTAGAGGGCTAGGACTTCTTATCTTTATTCAGTATATTTCTGCCACATCATTGTTCTTCCATTTCACAAAGAAAACCTTCCTGGCGTTGGTCATTGCTAGTGCAGACTTAAGAGCCCCAAGTGGTATAGCTATTAGTACTATTCATTCACTCTACAAAATTTGATTTTGCACCTGGTACAAGCAATTTCTTTAAATGACAAGAAAATGTCAGATGATAAAGAAATTGTATTTGTTGAATGGTTCTCAAGGAAGTGATCATCCTATTTTTCTCCTTATGGGGAGAACTCTAGGAAATATAACATCTCCTACTGAGTTTTATATCTATGAAAAACGAAATAGCATGAAAAATATGGTTCCAATGATAACCATAATGGTGACTAAGAGAAAGAAAAATGGCACCCGTGAGAAATGATAGAAGAAATTGGAATCACCTAGGCTAGATCAAAGGAGGGATGGTATTCTAGTTCTTGAGAAATGTTATTCCTAGACTGGTAACTGGATGAGCTTCATTAAATCTGACAGGGTAGTGGGGCATGTATATTCATCACTTTTCTATAAAGTTTTCTAAAGAAAACAAGAAAGCAGCGCCCAGAGAGAATAGCTTGAGTGTAAGAATTGCCATTCACTAAAGAACACCTAAACTATATTTGAATATCATTATAAGAGTTTATCTTATGAGACTATACACTGGCTAAGACTACAAGGGCAGTTTTTTTTTTTGAAAGGACAATGTTTGGCTTGAGACAGTTGACAAAGGCGATTATACATCATTAAGCAGAAAACTCCAACATGCTAAGGATATCTTTCCCACAGTTGCAGCCAGAATCCTGACTACCAGCTCTACCCATGTAATTGCATGACTTACAAGAAACATTTACACTGAGCAGCATTTTGTTATTTACAGTATTTTGTTAGACCCATCTCTGATTGATATATAACATAAGACAGTATGCATAGATAACAAGTTGAATTCAAATATAACGTGCTCATAGAGACCATTGCTACAGGTTTGTTAGTTATATAGGTGGCAAATTATAAGAGGAAATGCATTTTTAATCATAGTAGAGTGTTTTGCTTCCCACATTTCACTCACTTGGACATACAAAGGGTCACTTCCAACTCACTTAAATTTTCTGTGCCTAACTCAATTGACAAGAAGACATTCTAGTAAATAGGTCTCATAGATCTCTTCTACCATCCTTGAAAATAATTTAGCAGGCTGGCTGCTGATTTCCTTTACAAACCACATATATAAAACCATCTAACTCTTGAGGGATTATTGTGTAGGAATGTCTGGAAAAGATTTAAGAGATAATTTTTCCAAGCAAGGCGCTAATGGAATTTACCTTTCATTATCACAGTATGAAGCACCAAGTTTCAAAGCTCATATTGCCTGTAGATTCCACAAGAACCGACATAAAGACACAATTTCCATGCTGTAAAATCATTTTCCTTGGAGTACCATGAGCATTGTAAAAACACATTGGAGAATTCAGTGACAAATCTACTACGGTGTTGTTGGGAACTTTTCCTAAATGGGCACCAAAATCAGTCACATTAGTGTTTCTCAAAATCTAACATGCCTTTGAAGCACCTGGGGATATTGTTTAAAGTGCAAAGTATGATTTAATGGCACGGATGGCGAATAACACATTCCTAACTGGCTTCTTTATGTAGAACACATTCTTCTAGTTGTTTATTTATTTATTATTTTTACTGAGCTCTACATTTTTCTATGCTCCCCTCCCTACCTCTTCCCTCCTCTTCAACCCTCTCTCAAGATCCCCATGCTCCCAATTTGCTCAGGAGATCTTGTCTTTTTCTACTTCCCATGTAGATTAGATCTATGTATGTCTCTCTTAGGGTCCTCATTGTTGTCGAGGTTCTCTGGGATTGTGATTTGTGGGCTGGTTTTCTTTGCTTTATGTTTAAAAATCACTTATGAGTGAGTACATGTGATAATTGTCTTTCTGGGTTTGGGTTACCTCATTCAAACTGATGTTTTCTAGCTCCATCCATTTTCCTAAAAAATTTAAGATGTTGTTATTTTTTTCCTCTGTGTAGTACTCCATTGTGTAAATGTACCACATTTTCCTTATCTATTCTTCAGTTGAAGGGCATTTAGGTTTTTTCCAGTTTCTGGCTATGACAAACAATGCTGCTATGAACATAGTTGAGCACATGTCTTTGTGGCATGATTAAGCACCCTTTGGATATATACCTAAAAGTAGTATTACTGAGGAAGGTTGTTTCCTAATTTTTGGAGAAACAACCATACTGACATCCAAAGGGGCTGTACCAGCTTGCTTTCCAACCAGCAATGCAGAAGTGTTCCCTTTTCCCCACAACCTCTCCAGCATAAGTTGTTATCAGTGTTTTTGATCTTGATCATTCTTATAGGTGTAAGATGGAATCTGAAAGTTGTTTTGATTTGCATTTCTCTAATGGCTAAGGATGTTGAGCATTTCCTTAAGTGTCTTTCCGCCATTTTAGATTCCTCTGTTGAGAGTTCTCTGTTTAGGTCTGTGCTCAATTTTTTTTTATTGGATCATTTGTTCTTTTCATGACCAATTTCTTGAGTTCTTTGTATATTTTAGAGATCAGACCTCTGTCTGATGTGGGATTAGTGAAGACCTTTTCCATTTTATAGGCTGTAATTTCATCTTGTTGACTGTGTTCTTTGCTTTACAGAAGCTTTTCAGTTTCAAGAGGTCCCATTTATTAATTGTTTCTCTCAGTGTCTGTGCTCCTCGGGTTACATTTAGGAAGTGGTCTCCTGTGCCAATGCGTTCAAGTATACTTCCCAGGTTCTCTTCTATAAATTTCAGTGTGGCTGGCTTTATGTTGACGTCTTTGATCCATTTGGACCTGGTTTTGCTCGTGGTGATAGATATTTTTATTCTTCTACGTGTTGATATCCAGTTATGCCAGCATCACTTGTTAAATATGCTTTCTCCCCACTTGATATTTTTTGCTTCTTTGTCAAAAATCAAGTGTTCGAAGGTGTGTGGATTGTTATCCATGTCCTCGATTCAGTTCCATTGGTCCTCCTGTCTGTTTTTATGCCAATACCAGGCTGTTTTCAATACTGTAGCTCTGTAGTAGAGTTTGAAGTCACGGATCATGATGCCTAAAGAAGTTCTTTTATTGTACAGGATTGTTTTGGCTGTCCTGGGCTTTTTCTTTTTCCATACAAAGTTGAGTGCCATTCTTTCAAGGTCTGTAAAGAATTTTTCTGGGATTTTGATTGGCTTTGCATTGAATCTGTAGACTGCTTTTGGTAAGATTGACATTTTTATTATGTTAATTCTACCTACACAAGAGCACAGGAGATCTTTTCACTTTCTAGTGTCTTCTTCAATTAGAACACATTCTTAAGTGGAGAGGATTAGAACATATTCAAAAAACATCAATTAATTTAGTGCCCAACAGATAACACAATGCTATTCCCTCCAAAATTGTCTGACTAAACCACTAGAGTATTATTTAGGGAATGTAGTTCACTTTGTATATTGGTAGGCTATAACAAAAGGACCAAACTTCTCTAATTTTAGTTTAGTTTAGCGTGTTTCCCTGGAATTAGGGGCCCGATTGTTGCTAGCATCACCAGATGCTTCACATCAGTGGCCTGGAACTACTTCTCAGTGCCAAAGTCACAGGTGTTGGGCTTAGCCGAATCTTGATGGGATTCCTTGTACTTCCACTTAAAGTCTGAACCTTCAGGTTTCTTAACTTCTCTCTGTCTTGATTTCCTTATTTGGAACACTGGGGCAGAAATACTTATCTTTAAGGATTAATTGGATGATTCGGTGAAATGAGGTGTGAGAAAGTTTAAACAGCATGTAGTAATGTGTGCCATCACACATAGTGCCATGTGCCTTAGCTGTACAACCTACCACCCCAATCTCAGTGGCATCAAACAGCTACTTTCTAGGATGCTACCAGGTCTGAGCCAGATGTTTGGGGAGGGCATGGCACCCACAAGACTGTTAATCTTCTGACACGGTACCTCTCACTTCAAGTATAACTGTGACAGAAAACCAGTAAGAGGCTCATCCTGTCTGGAACCACCCTCCAGGGACACACAGCATCACTTCAACCACATCTTGGTGAAGACAAGCTTTTCCAGAGACAAAGGGAGGAGAAAATGACTCTCTCTATCAATGGGGCAATGGGGGAATCTCACTGTAGGATAGTATACAATAGTCTTTTTTGGAAGATATAGTCTTTTAGAATAAACAAAGTCTAGTTAGCTCCCATCTTCTGGCAAACAGACATGGCGGTCTTCTTGGACTGCTATAAAAGAAGACAGTAGATTAGGTGGCTTTAAAAAAAAAACTAGTTATTTCACACAGCCCTGGAGGCTAGGAAGTTACAGTCTTAATGCTGACTGATTCCATTGATGGTAAGAACCCTTTCTTTCTGATTTTCACAAGTGGGAGATGGAAAGAAAGAGCTACTGCTTTAGTTTCTTTCTCCCGAGGCTGTAGGTTTAGCTACCGTTTTCTTTAGCAATGGGTAGGTTCATGGTCTAATTATGTCTGGAGGCTGTAGGTTTAGCTACCGTTTTCTTTAGCAATGGGTATGTTCATGATCTAATTATGTCTGGAGATTGTATTCCAAATCCCTTCACAGTGGAAATTATTCTTTAAAGTAAGAGTTTGGGGACAAATATGAGTCCATAGACCTATCAAATCTTTATCATTTTAAGCACAGCTACTGATCTTACTAGATAAAATTTCTAACAGATCTAAGTCTTCTAAATGCATTACTTTTTATTGATTTTGTTGAGCTCCACATTTTTCTATGCTCTCCTCCCTGCCTCTCCCCTCCCCTTTAACCTCTCCAAAGGTCCCCTGTTCCAAATTTACTCAGGAGATCTTGTCTTTTTCTACTACCCATGTAGATTAGATCTATGTACGTCTCTCTAAGGGTCCTCATTGTTGTCAATGGCATTATTTGATAATTTATAATTTTGTCTATGTCTGGTCTTTGGTCTATGAAGAATTTTAGAGGTTTCTAGCCCACGGGCAGGACAGAGTACATTCAAAGAGAGGCTAATGTTTATTTCCAATTGGGAACAGAAATCATTTCCTTCAGCAATGGACTTTTTGCCCATAATAATGTTTTTCCAAATCACAAGACCATTTTTGTTCCTGAGGCTAAAGACAAACTCACAGCAAAAAGGAGATTACTGTTCCCCAACTCCTTAATGGCAAAGATGTCACCATTGATTATCCTCGGGTTTTAGACTGGCATTGCATTGTGGTCTGTGTTTCAGAGTTGATCCTCGATGGCACTGAATGGATTCAGTTTCATTGTTCGTATCCTCACACTTCTTCCTTTCTCTCTAAATTCTTAGATGAACTTAAGTCACCATCACTAAGCTTTTACTCTTCATTCCCCGTTGATTATTTTATAGATCATCACCATTACCAAAGAATATATAAAACTCAACCCCATAGCTCCTACCTTCCAGTCTCCTTGACCATAACTTACCTTTTAATCATATGATTAGAATGAGAATGCTAAAATCCTCCTATGCAATTTTTGTATTTTGTTTATTTGGGGCATTGTAATATTATTACATAATTCCACCCCTTTCCCCTTCCTCTTTCCAAACTCCCCCATATACCCCTCCCTACTCTGCTTCAAATTCATGGCCTCTTTTTTCACTAATTGTAATTGTATGCAAATTCTTTCTCACACATTCTGTAGTTTTCATGAACCTAACCCAGGAATCTACTGTGAACTAATGTCATTTCTCTTCTATTGCTCTTTGTAAGAGAAATGATCAATATCCATGATATAAGCATTATAGTCATAGGGAAGAAAAGGTTTCAACACTTGAATTAAGGCTCAAAACTGAAACAGGCAATTTTGAAGTTGTAGCTAGAATTGAGGAAGCATAGACTTAGAGAAAATCCAACAGAATTAATAAAAAATTATATCAAGACCTAGTCAAAGAGAGAACATATATGTAAGAAAATAGCACAAATTGGAGTCGGGGGAATTACTCTCTCTAGGGAAATTAAATAAAGTGTGCAAGAGGAAGATAAGCAAAAAGTATAACAGAAGGCGCAGGTGCATTTCAAGAATAGTTTGACGGGGGAAACTGTGGGAAGTTTTTATGGGCGAAATGCCATTCTAAGAAAGCTAGTTGATAAGTTCTTGGTGAAGACATACAAAATCTAATTGAGTATGGTCCTTAGCAAGAGCCTTAGCTCTGTTAGATGTCGTAAGCCTTTCTCAATTCACCTACGTCCCATTCCTTCTTTCTCTGGCTGACTCCTGACTCCTACAAGTCACTGAGATTTTCTTCAGTTTCAGCATCTCCATGTTTCCTTTCACCTACTATGTACAAAGGCATAATAGCATGTTACAAAACCTATGTTTCAATTAATACTTACCTCTTTTATTCACCCATTAATGATGGGAGTTTTGCCCCTCCCCTATCCATGACAGAAGGCTGACTGGCTTGCCCTTATGTAGGTCTTGTGTAGCTTCACTGAGTACACCCTGAGAAGACACTGTGTTGCTCTGGTCCTCTCGGTTCTCTGGTTCCGAGATTGTATAGTTGTTAAGAACTCCACAGCCACTTGTTCTCTGCATTTTGAGCAGTAGAGTCTCTATAGTAACTGCCATTCGTTGCACAAAGACTCTACTGATGAGGGTTAACAGTTAAGATAACCTGTTTGTATAGAGAAATGTATATAGAAGGCTAGCCATTCAACATACATGGAGCAAAATACTAGTAGTATTGTCTAGGACGCATGGGCTTCACAGATGTGGATTCCTGGCCAGATTTACAATACCAAAAGTAAATATTTTGCTATGGATCAGGCCTTAAATCCAATCAGAAAGCACTTGGTTACCCTCATAATATATATGCCACTAATAAACCCACGGGCATATCTTGTCAGGCTGGTGATTACTGTTTCCTGCAGGGTTCACATTTCTTTTTTTTTCATAGAAGTTTGTCAACCATAACCTAAATCAAAATGGGTAATAACACATAACTTAAAATGGCACATAATCTATGCAGATAATTTGTAAGCTATAAATAAGGGCTCAAGAATTACAATTTTTTTCTGATGGGTATTCTTTCATGTACCTTCTTGACATTCTTTTTAAGAATAGCTTTCTTACCAATACCTTGGTCTAAGCATGTTTGAGCAGTCTCTTACAGTAGACAATGTAAAATGGCATATAAGGAACACAAACTCCTTTTGATATAAATTTATTTACTTATTTTACATCCTGCCCACAGTTTCCTCTCCCTCCGCTTCTTCCAGTCCCTTCTCTCAACCATCTCTGTTCCCACCCTACAATCCAGTCCTCTTCTGTTTTCTGTTTATAAAAGGGCAGGTCACCCGTGAATATCAACAAAGCATGGCATATCAAGTTGAAGTAAGACTAAGCACCTCCCTTGCATTAAGACTAAACAAGTTGATGCATTATGAAGAGTAGGAGAAAACCAGGCTCTTAAAGGTATCTAGAATTATGAGCATAGAAGTTATAAGTGAGCGGAACCAGCACTGCTAGTCCCTTTACCCTGCAAATCAAGTTGACTTTTAAGGTGGAAGCATTACCAAAGGACTGTAGATAAAACATTCATCAAATTTTAAGATATTTTACTATTTCACAGTTTGGATCCCTTTCTTTTTCTATTCCTATTTCTGGAAAGTTTGGCTGGTTGAGAACTTGGGAAACTGCAAATAGCACCATGAGATTTGCTCCTCCTTTCACCAACAATGAAATTACTGAGTAAATCAAAGATGTAGGCTAGTCAGGTCAGTTACCTCAGATGAAGATCTCCAAAGCTCCGCTTCCAGCATGGTGCCCGCTACCGAACCAGCTGCCCTTCACATCGTCTCCTTCCTTACTCTCAACAGGCTTCTTCTCATCCTGTCTTTCTTGAGTGCTCAGGTGTGACTCTCTCCTTATGCCTACTGTCCTTCATCTGCTATAAAAGAAGCAGGGCATCCATGTTCGCATCTGTTCTACTGGCTGAGATATTATCATTTACCTAATGAGCAAGCAATGAAATTGATGAAGTAACGGCAATTAAATTCAAGCCTCCCAACGTGAAATGTAGGGGCAGAGCTGTACAATTGTTACCACAGGGTTTGTGGTGATGCTTGGAGTCCAGAAGAATTCAGTTCCTTCACTTTTAGGGGAATTTTGTTAAATATACATATATTTTGTTACATACATACATACATACATACATATATCATGCCTTCCAAGACAGGGACTTTACATTTGTTGCAGTTCATTTTTCTGCAAAGAAACCTGAATTTGTTTGTCTACTCTTGTTCCGCCTTTATGGAGTTAATGCAGATATAATCACTTAAAATTATTTCTGTTCAGCTTCTTGTTATGTCATCATTTCAGTTAAAGAATGTTGATAGAGCTAGGCATGGTGGCAGCAGCATTAAGTCCAGCAGCAGGTGGCTCTTTGAGTTTGAGGCTAGCTTGGTCTACCTAGAGAGTTCCCAGAGTGCCAGTGCTACACAAAGAAACCATGTCTCAAAAACCAAAGGAAAGGAAAGAAGGAAGAAGGAAGAAGGAAGGAAGGAATGAAGGAAGAAGGAAGGAGAGGCTCTCAGGAACAGTATAATATAACAGATAATGGCATGAGCTCTTAACTCTTATGTTGGGGTATCTGTTCAAATTCTAGCTCTGCTGTCCACAATTTTCTCATCTCTGCCACCTGCAGAGTGATGATAGATTTTACTGCATGGAGATATTGGAAGAATAAAGGGAGTTAACTGCATTTATTCCAACAGCCTTGAACACTAGAACCTGCATACCAAAGGTGCACCTGATCCTACTTATTTTTGATGACAGATCACCATATTTCTCTTCGTGTTATCTATTGGCCAGCACAGAAGTGCCTGTATCCTGTTAATGCCAGAAACATGTCCTGAACAAAGTATTGTTTTTTACTTCTGATTCCAGACACTTTGCTGTGACAAGGAAGAAGTTAGGGTTTCTGAAGGGCTAAAGACTCTTTTCACTTGTAGTAAGACAATGCATTTGTGATTTAGCTTTTAACTTAAAATAAAATAGTAATTTTATATGAATATGTATGATATTATATATATGTACATATACTATCCAACAATAACTGAGTAAGAGTACTTGCAATTTTTATAGAAAAACTAAGTTATTTTAAAACACACAATAAAAACGTTTAATGATATTATTTGTTTTGATCAAAATAGTCAACAACTTTCTTCACATAATCCAGCATCTTTTATCAAACAAAGAAACAAAAAGCATGTAAATAGGAAACATGTTGCAAACATAATTCAAACTGTGGTGGGTTGCACTTGGAGAGATTGAGCCACAAGTCACTGCCAGATTATAAAATGCCATTGTTTTTTATCAACTTGTTAAATACTAATTTCAGTTCTTATTTCCATATGCTTGACCCACTGTGGTCCTACGTAGATCTACAGCTCATATTTTGTACTAATTATTGGACACATCATTAAATATTGCTTTTGCAGATTCTAAAGCTGAGCTCAAACATGCACCCCCTTGCTGTCTTCTTTTTGTCTGTAATTCCACTTTTCCCACTTGGGTTTGAATTCTGGGAATTATCTTTGATCTTTTTTCCTTCCACTCTTGAATAGAAGTCACAAGTCAAATTAATTTGCTTTTTCTATGTGACAGTTATCAATTGCACACTTTCAAGTTCCTATGATTAGCAGCACAGTTTTCTCACTCCTAAACTCAGAACTTGATTCTCAAGAGTTTCCTGACTCTCGTGACTGATCAATCTGTCATATTTGCATAGATGTGCTCACACATGTATGCTCCAACAACAGCCTGCTTAGCTTTGTAGATTCCATATTCTTAAACTAACACTGAGAAATCTCTCCAGAAGCTACCAAACAAGGTGTAAGACTTGTCAGATTTTTTTCTCAAAGATCTCCCACAACTTGGACCTAATAATTTCACATTTTTTTCTCAATAATCAAGACAAGTGTACCATCAAAAGTTTCCTCCCATAAATTTGGGAGTTTCTGCCAAAAGTTTTATTTCCTTTTTATTTATTTGAATGCCCTATTCTAAAAATAAACATTTCCTCTGTGCTTCTTACTCTGACTCTCTCAAACTGTGTAGAAATTTTTTATATTAGGTTGGACAACATATTTCTAATAATAATCAATCAGTTTTGAATAATAAAATCTATTAAATTAACTTTGATTGATAAAACTAATTAACTAACAAGGTCTATTAACTAAGAACTATTAGCACCTTTTCTAACAGAAAAGTGGTGAAGATTCAATTTAAGAAATTATATATTATATTCTAGATGGGCGATCCTTCAGGCATCCTAACTGTGAGTACTGATGATGTGTGTGAAAGATAGTATGAAATACAAGTGTGCAAATGTTGATATCTCTGACTGTGAAGAACCTACAATGAGCAGAGGAGGGGAAACATGAACAAATATTTCTGAAAGCAATCTGGAAAGTTCCCTAAGTGCAAAAATAACAAGTCCTCTAAGTGAAAGGATGAAGCACACTTGAGCATAGGCAAACTTATGCCATAGCAAGGGAAGCATCTACAGCAGATTGCAGTGAGAGACAGAAAATTATCCTGGCTACAGAAATAGTAATTAATCTCTAAAGCATTTGGTCAGTTCAAGGATGATTCAAGCAGGAGATTTTAACTCAGAGATATGATGAAGGGATAATGAGGTTAGTAAGAACAGAAACCAAAATAACACCTATATTTTTAACATTTAATATGTGGTAGGTAAGATCCCAAGGGCTAACTAATTTTGTATTTGCAAAAGGGAATATTAACGCTATGCTAATTTCCACATGAGAAAAGTAAGGCTTAAAACAATTTAGCTTTCCAATGGCCACAAACAGTAGAGGATATGGTAGTGGAGAGAAAGAAAAAAAGTCCCTTCGGAGACAGATGGAGGACTATCCCGGGTAGTGACTGTTTCCCAGAAGACTGGGAGCTGAGTGACATTCAGCACCAAACTTGGCAAGAAGGATAGACTGGCAAGACCTACGTTAGTTCTATAGACTCCAAAAGTTTGGATTCGAAATCCAGACGGAAACCACAGTGTTACGGAGTAACACTAAGTCTGAACATACTAAATATAGAAAAAGTAACCTTGAGAGAAGTGACTGGGATATAGGCGGTGATGACAGAGACTGTAGAAGCTCACTTTATAGAGAACCAGCTAGCCAGTCTATAGAACAAGGGTTTAGCTGTCGTGAGCCACTATTTGGGGTGACTCCTATCGCAATCCTAGCTGCTGAAGGAATATACGTTCTGGGGTAGGGGTGGGAGGATTGGAAACATTAGGTAGGAGGAAACACAGAGACACAGAATAGTATGAGGAAGGCAACTAAGCACCGATCCTGAATGTTGAATTTCTGAGTTCTGAGTTTGCCCATGTTTAATTTTCCATATACTTTTATATGTCAATAAAAAGTGGGGAAGAAGGCAAAAGGCTGCTTTAACATGACACAAAGGACAACCAGAACAGCTACTTGCTTCAATACTTGAGACATCAAGACATTATTTCTTTTTTTAAATTTATTTATTTATTTATTAAAGATTTCTGTCTCTTCCCCGCCTCCCATTTCCCTCTCCCTCCCCCAATCAAGTCCCCCTCCCTCATCAGCCCAAAGAGCAATCAGGGTTCCCTGCCCTGTGGGAAGTCCAAGGACCACCCACCTCCATCCAGGTCTAGTAAGGTGAGCATCCAAACTGCCTAGGCTCCCACAAAGCCAATATGTACAGTAGGATCAAAAACCCATTGCCATTGTCTCTGAGAACTCAAGACATTATTTCTTAAGAAAACTATTTGATGTTTGGGGCAGTGAACACACTCTAGACCAAGAAGTGTCCTGAAGACAGGCACTCCCTAAGTCAAACCTTCTATTTCAAAAGAAAGAGCAGAAGTATGTTTGAATTCTCTGACCTTTTGGTCAGGGTGGAGAAGATCTACCTTTATTAGCCATCTTAATTCCCATAACACCCTAACAGACTATCTTGTTTTGTAGTGACACCTGTTGTCAAAAACTTTGAAAGAGCAAAAATAAGGTCAAACTTTCTGACCTTCAGAGAAGGTGGAATAGGCTCACATTTTTGAGTTCCTACACTTAGCTTAAACTCAGGAAATAGTGCACTTAGGGCTCATCCCATACTTTCCAAAAGTAACTGGCAGGAATGTGCCAACACATGGGCAGCAGTTATAATGCCTCGGGAATTGAACCAACATTCACAATTTAAAAGCGGATAAATAAAAATAGAATCTTAAAGTACCTCCTGGAAAAGATAAAAGTTGAATTTTTTTTTTTTTTTTTTTTTTTTTTTTTGGTTTTTCGAGACAGGGTTTCTCTGTAGCTTTGGTTCCTGTCCCAGAACTAGCTTTTGTAAACCAGGCTGGCCTAGAACTCACAGAGATCCACCTGCCTCTGCCTCCCGAGTGCTGGGATTAAAGGCATAAGCCACCACCGCCCAGCAAGAGTTGATTTTTTTTATTTCAAAAATTACCAGGCATGGTAGCATGTGCCTATATTACCAGTACTCAAGAGGCTGATGCAAAGGAAAGTGAGTTCAAGGCCAACCTAAATTGCATAGTGCTTTCCTGTGCAGATTCTGCCTACCTCACAATCTCTCTCTCTCTCTCTCTCTCTCTCTCTCTCTCTCTCTCTCTCTCTACCTCCCAACCTCCCCAAATTCCCTCTGTGCATGTGTGCATGCATGTGTTTGTGTCAGCATGTGTATGGTATTTATAAAGACTGGTAAAAGTGATGGGATTTCTAAGGAAGCAAAAATGGCATAAGAAAATAATAAACAATCCAGTTTTCTGAGACAATGTTAATTTAAGCAAGTAGTCATGAAAGAAGTAACCGGCTGAGAAATCAATAGTATATAAAGAGTCATAAATAGTCCTAAGGCAAAAAAAAAAAAAGCAGTTTCCTACCTCTGGCTTCTAATTGTCAAAGAATGAGAAAAAGATTGCTTGAAAAATCAATTAAGCCTTTATTATATACTGTGCATATTTTCAAGCCCTTTGATCCTTCTTTCATTCCCATTGCTCTCTGGCTTGGGTCAATTCATTACTGAGTTAGTTCCTTTTCTGGGAGCAATGCCAGAAGGCAAGTAGGAGGCACCATTTAGTCATCACTTCTGCTGCTCATTAGCAATTCTGCCATTTTAAACTGCCTGTTAAACAGAGTTAGGAAACAACTCCTCAATTCCATTTCTCTTTCTTCTTTCTGCTTATCAATAACATGAAACTAGTTAAACACTATATATTTCTCACCAACTTCTTACAGTTTGGAAAAGCAAACTGTGTCAGAAATGGACTGAATAGTACATGATATGATATAGTACTGAAGAATATTGAGATAGTGTTACTGTGTTAAGGAAGAAAGGCTGATAGATACATAATACTTGCAAGGGCAGGAGGATGGGGACATTCTTAAGTGAAGGAAGATAGCCAAGTGAGGAAGAATGATTATAGATGATGCCCAGGTGTCATGTGGAGACAGGTTCTTTCTGCTGCTGGTTAACCTTAAGCCATCAAAAGAAATAAACAAGTTAAGGAGTGCTTCCATTAGAAGTCAATATTATTAGCACAGCTACCAAAGTTCATGAAATATCTATATTATTTTATTTGGAACAGCTGTTCAGTACCAAATAAACACACAGAAGTTTATATTAATTATAAACTGTTTGGCCTATAGCTCAGGTTTATTACTAACTAGCTCTTACAACTTAAATTATTCCATAACTCTTATCTATGTTTTGTCACATGGCTTGGTACCTTTTCTCAATAAGGCATTCCCATCTTGTTTCCTCTGCATCTGGCTTGTAACTATGTCTCTGCCTTTTCTCTTCCTAAAATTCTCCTAGTCTGATCACTGCACCTAATACTTCTTGCCTGGCAACTGGCCAATCGGTGTTTTATTAAACCAATATGAGTGACAAATCTTACAGTGTACAAAAGCATATCTCACAGAAACTACTCAATATGAAAGTGATGTCTTCCTGATGTAAACCCCACTTGAGTATTTTTGTTCACAGGTCACTGTTCTCCAGGAATAATTCACAGAGACCCAGGAGATTTTACCTATCATTTTTGCCTTTTATACTTGTAAGTTCAAAGATTCTCTGCATGTATTTGGTTCAGCCGAAGAGCAAAGAAAGAATGAGAGTCATTTCACTGGAAGCTTACCTGAGCTGCAGCTTACCCTTTCTTCACCATAAGAATGCAAGGGCACTGCTGTATCTAGTTATAAAGAATGCAGGAAATTCAGTCTTCTATGTGTACTTAGCAGATGGTGGGAAAGAATTTGGTGGCTAGCTAGAATGCTATTTCACAACTTTTCAACATCCAAATTCTTGCTTTTGTAAACTGAAAATTTTTATTGTTTTTTTTTAAAATTCAATTCATTATCTAATGAACATCTCTAAATAGGCCATCAGAAAAACACAGGTATTTTTTTTTACCATATCAGAAATCCTAAGTTACTATTAATATGCTACATTAATTTAAGCCATCCAACTACTTGTAAAAAGTGATATTTTTGTGACTCTTTCATAGACAAATTCACCTGCTAGGGAAGATTATAATTCAGCATGAAAGCACGTTCTTGGGCTTGAGATGAAAGACATACGTAATTTTGAAGAGATGATCATGATGGTGCCTTTCATTGGTGATAAATTATGCTTTCCAAAGACAACCCAGTGCCTATATGTCATGTGCAAAAATTATAATACTTAACCATTGAAACACTTTGAGAGTACGTTTTATGGATGAAAAATATGACTCTGAAAAATTAAACTTATTCAAGTATAAATAGGCTAGACAACTAACTCTGAATGTTCTGAAAAACCTCATTTTGTGCAGGTGTTGATGCTTAGTTTTGAGTGCAGACCCCTGCATTTATAGAACAGAAATAATAACACACACCTCTCACATCTCTTACAAATAGTAAATGACCCTGTGAATGAAACATGTCAACATTGCCAAGCACAAAAACGACATGCTCTATCTGTAATCACTGCTACTGATAACATTAAATACCCACTTTCTCCATGTGAGCTTCAGCCTACCAGGCTGATTTGTTCATCATCAAAAAAGACACCTGAGAAGAGCCTAATGAAAATTCTCTCTGATACATTTGTCTTAGATACACAGACATCCAGAAATTTGCTAGTAGCTAATATGACTTCAAACAGCCTCTGCCGTGACAGGCCATAAGACAAAAATAAATATGTTTTATAGAGAAGCTCCAGAAAAAGAGAGAATGAAATATAATGGTAAATCTCTAATGAAACAACCCATCTATCAGTCTATAAACTGGCACATAAGAAGGGTAAAGACTCACCTTAGGATTTCAGCAAGCCCCAATTAGTTCTTTGTGAAATCTGTGGTGGACTTTCCCTTCTCCATATAGATGATCCTTTGTTAGATCTGTCAGGAAAGCAGTCCCTGGATTTAGAAATTTTATTGTGCTGGGAACATTCTGTAGGCAGCGGAGAGGTGGTGCGGTTATTGCCAATGGTTGAACGAAAGGAAATGATGCGAGTGAAGGGAGCCATTTCTTTATTTGGATTACCTGTGATCCCATAGGAAATTAAATATAAAGTGGGATGTTTTATACTTTATTACATTATTGTATTTAACCTTACTTAAACGCCATAACTTTCCTGTAGAAGAGAAGCTCTCTATTTATTTTATCAATGAATAAAATGAAAGGGAAGTTAAAAGTGTGCCAAGACCATATCCTTCATGAGTTAACTTTAGCATAGTAAAATTACATGTAACAAAACAGGTGTCAAGCAAGAATTACAGTTACAATATTTATATCTACTTTATCTTTTATCATAATTAAGGGAAACTATATTATTTCTACCTCCTCTTCAACTCCATCAAATACTCCAGAAGGATATATATTAGCTATGTAAACAAGAAGTGCATTGTAAGCAACTTTCAAAAACTCTAGAAACGATAGAGACATCTTGCTGCCTGGACAGTCAACTAAAGTTCTTCTGTACTATTGGGGCGTCCTTCTTCAGTCTATGGGCCCATAGTATCCAGAAGACTTTTCCATGAAGGAGGAAGTTTCAAAGACATTTCTGCCTATATTGGTAGTTTGCCAGTCACTTTCTTCTGTGTCCTGCAGAATGTCTAACAGAGCCTAGAGGGGGATCCTACATCAATCTTGTTCTATTCAGGTGAAGCTAGTATGTAGGAATGTCTTGGTTTATTTAAAGGAAATAAGGCAAATGAGAAATCAGGTTCTCAAAGAATGGTTGCAGATCAGCAGCATCCACATAAGCTCAAAACCACAGAACAAATGTCTGAATCTCACCAGGTTTTCTATCTTAGAATCTTGGTGATGGAGTCTAGCAATTTGGGTGACTTAGATCTTGAGAATAATTCACTTAAGACAAGCTGTATATATCTTTGGAAAATTGAAGTAAAAACAGCCATACATACACTAGAAGTCTGGCATAGTACATTCAATACCTAAGTACAAAGGAAAATGATTAGACCCTTCTACCACCTTTAGTCCAGTTATCATTCCATCATTTCCTTTTTTAGTTTCCTTGTTTCTAACATAAGAATAATTAATATCATCCAGCTCACTAGTACACTATTTGTGTTAATAAGATATGCCTGACACAACTGTAAACATTCAAAAATATTAAGCTTGTTTACAGCAAAGGCAAAACATACAAACCTTAACAAAATGCCAAAGGGGTAATCAAATTTAATCAAACAAAATGTAAATTAGAAAATCTACAAATGAGAAAGAAGCAATAAATACAAAATTAGAAAAAGCAGTAAAGCAAATATTAATAAGAACACTTAGAAACTGCTTTTAAAATTCCAATTGAGAATGGCAATTATTATAATCTGTTCATCATTCCATGGTACATCTTCCAGTTTAAATGGCACAAATTCTGTAAACCGTGTTGAAAACAACTCATTCCAGGCACAACTCATGCTCTCTGGAAACTGGAAAACAAAGATAAGACAACAAAATATCCCCCAGCAATGCTCTGTTGGTTCAAAGGTGGCCACAAAGACAGAGCAGAAGGCAATGTATTTAACAAAAAAACACTTTCAAACAGCAAGCTTAAGTTACCAATACAAAATGTAAAAGAAGACCTAACCAGAATAAAAACACTAATCTTTTTACTAGTTCAAAATCAAATTTCAAGGGGATATATGTAACCCTTCCAATCACATGAATCTCAAAAGTTGACAAGCAATTTTCATGAAAGCATGAGATGTTTAAAGCTCAGATTAGGGCAGATGTGGGCTGAGGTGATTTCTATGGATCTTTGGGCTATTGGAAAAGTCAGCTTAATTAGTGGTTGACATCGAGGCAGAAACAAGTCCATCACAAGGCTTTCTAACACCGACTCCATCCCATCAGATTATAACACTGATATCTGTCACCTTCCTTCCAAAGTGATGAGAACAGTTTTCCAGTACATCATTATTCTTGTGTCATGTAACCAGCATGCCAGCAGAGATGGATTGATCAGCTTGTACACTTCCTGTCTTAATTGAACCTTCACATCAAGACAAAGAAAGAAACATATGGGTATGTGAGGGTGACTGTGTCATTCAGGGAAAGTGTTAACTATCATCACCATGTCACTGTGACTCCACCTCACAGACCATTCTCCCGGCCCCTTTTCACCCAGATTCTCTAAAAGCATGCCAACATCTCATTCACTTGACCAAATAATTTGTGGTAGAGGACAGAGGTCAGCATACTGCAGCATTGCCTTGAAGAACAGAGGGTCCATTGCTAAGTCACCCGAGCGAAAGGTGTTTCAGAAGAAGTGCTGGTGGAAGACAGGAGAGTGGCATTCTAGTTTCAGGCCTGCTAATTAGCTCCCGTGCCTAAAGCTAGGTGATTCCTGCCTCTGGGCTGCTGCTCCTCTCAGGACAGGGGAGCAGCCTGCACTAGAGCTTGAACTGGGCACAGGAGAAGGCTTTAAACAGATTTCAGAGCACCACCCCAGGCCCTTCTTTAGGGTCTGAAAGAGGTCCCAGGATACTTAATTAACAACAACAAACAAAAAAAATCAGCTATGAAATTATTTACAAATCCTGGGTTAGATGATCACTAAGTTGCACGCTAGATGTCTTGTATTAATATCCATATAATGTGTAGAGAAAGAAAAGAAACTTACACAAGGGATAGGAAGATGACTTGATAAAGCATCCGCCCAGTAAGTGTAAGGATTAAAATTCAGATGCCCAACGCCCACAGAAAAGCCAAAAGTAGTGGCACATATCTACAACTCCTGTGCTAGAGAGAGACAGGGCGCAAAATGGAAACATTCCTGAAGCCCATTGGCCAGATGTATAGCCAAATTAGTGAGTTCCAGGATGCTTGGGAAACTCAGCAACCAAGGAAAACATCTGAAGCAACTTCAGGCCTACACACACACACACACACACACACACACACACACACACGCACACATACATGCACACATACACACACACTCAAAAAATAACCCTAACCTTTCACGTGATAGGAAGTAGCATTCTTCAGTTGTGTTGGCTATCAAATCACCCCTTACCTTAGGGACTAAAATTATGAGCACAAAGACATTCATGTTTTTCTTGATCCTGTGATTCTGACAGGGATTGGGGCTAAATCACGTCTTCCCCTGCTTTTTAGTTAGGGTTTCTGTGGCTGTGAAGACACACTGTGACCATGGCAACTCCCATAAGGAAAACATTTAATTGGGGCTGATTTACAGCTTCAGGTTTAGCCCATTATTTTCATCATGATATGTAGGCAGACATGATGCTGGAGAAAGAGCTGAGAGTTCTACATCTTAATTGACAGGCAGCAGAATGAATCCATGTCACACACTGGGCATAGCTTAATATATAAGACCTCAAAGCCCGCCCCCTCCATGACACATTTCCTCTAACAAGGCCACATCTAACAATTTCCATCAAACAAGGCCACAATGGCCAGGCATTCAAACAGATGAGTCTATGAGGGCCATACTTATTCAAACAACCACATTCCAGTCCCTGGCCCCCATAGACTTATGCCTATAACACAATGCAAAATGCATTTAGTCCAACTTCAAAAGTGCCCTTAGATTATCACAGTCAGAACAACATTTAAAAGTCCAAAGTTCAAAGTCTTTTCTGAGATTCATACAATCTCTTCCCTGAAATCTCCTCAAAAATTAGATCACATACGTCCAACAAATCATGGTGCAACATGCACATTACCATTCCAAAATGGAAGGAAGATGGGCTAATGAGGAAATTATGGGCAAAAGCAAGACTTTAAAACCAACTGGGCAGACTCCAAATTCTGCAGCTCCATGTCTGATATCAAAGCACTCCAACTCCAACGGAAAGGAGTTGTTTGTTGACTACAACACAATTCTTTCTCATGAGCTGCTTCCACTCCCTGCTAGTAGCTCTCCTTGGTGGGTATCCCCCTGCTCTGGCATCTCCAACATCTTGGGGTCTCAGAGGAAATTCAGATTTCACCTTCACAGCTTCAAATAGTGGCCTCTCTGGGCCTCCATGCAGGGACACTCCTGGCACGTGTCTGGTTAGAGGGGCTTCCCTTAGTCACAGTGGGAGGTTCCATAGTCCCTTTCTCCTATTCTTGACTCTGAAAGCAGAACCACATGACCAAAACTACCAAGTTCTGCTGTGTTATAGGAATGGAACATGGACCTCTTGTTCAATCACTTCACCAGTTTCCTGTTTTAGATGGTTTTCTTCACTGACTAAGCTTGGCTGTCCTGGAACTTACTCTGTAGACCAGGCTGGCCTTGAAATCAGAGATATGCCTGGCTCTGTCTCCTGAGTGCTAGGATTAAAGGTGTGTACCACCCTACCTGGACCTAGCTGTTCTTTAATTTCCTTTCAGTAGTTGGAAACTTAGCTGGGTGGGATCTTTCTGGGAAGTCTCCGCTCCCTTTATTCCATTTTATATCAGACTTTACATTAAACTGTTTATCTTCTTGAACATAGGACTTAACTCAATTCCACTTCCTGGAGCCCCCTTTTCCTTGAACTGTACATTTCACATTTTTCCTTGCTCAGTTACTCCTTTTTATTACAGATCCTCATAAGAGCAAACAGTAATAACCATATGACAGAGCCAATATTAGGCTATTTTGAGATTTCCTCTGCCAATGGAATTAATCCAAAACTCTTCACTTTAGCCTCAAGCAGATTTTTCAGACAAGGGCAAAAAGCAGCCACATTCTTCACCAAAATATCCTCAAACCAGTCTCTAGGCCACATACTAATAGTCTTCTTCTCTGAAACCTATTGAGTCAGGCCCCCACAGTTCAAATCACTCTCAGCACCACTGTCTTCCATGGACCTACTAAAATGGCCCATTAAGCCCCACATAAAGAATTCAACTGTTTTTCTAATCCCTAATCCTAAAGTCCATATATCTCCAAACAAAAACATGGTCCAGCCTATCACAACAACACCCCGCTACCAACTTATGTCTCAGTTAGAATTCCCATTCCTGTGAAGAGACACCAAGACCATGGCAGCTCTGATAAAGGAAAACATTTAATTGGTTCTGGCTTACAGTTTCAGAGCATTTGCCATTATCTTCATTGTGGTGTGTAGTCAGGCTTGGTACTGGAGAAGGAGCTGAGATTTCTACATAGTAAGCAGAAGGAGTCTGTGTCCCATACTGCACATAGCTTGAGCATGTAAGACCTCAAAGCCCACCTCCACTGTGACTCACTTCCTCCGACAAGGCTACACCTACCACAAGGACACACCTCCAAATAACACTCACTCTGAGCCAAGCATTTAAACATGTGAGTCTATGGGGTTCATAGCTAGTCAGTACAACACAGTCACTCACCTTCACCCGAGGTAGTTCAAGGCTATAGACCTGAATCACCTAGAGAAGTAGCTATCTCCATATAGGAATCTGACTGAGTCTGCCCGCTGAAATGCACCATTCCTGCATGCATTTCTCTGTGGCTGCTTGGCTTCATCCCAGACACTAGGTTTCTAAAAATGAACATTCCTAAAAAGAGACACAGCCAGGAACAGGACCTTGTCGTGTTTTACAACTGCGTGTCTCTAGGTCACTCTCAGCTGGTGTTTTTTCTTTCATTCACAAGGAAGTCAGGAGAGTCAGTCTAGGTTCAGGAGGATAGAAAAGATGAGTCTTTTTAAAAATGGCTTTATTGAGGATCAAGTGACAATTTAAGATTATAGACCACGTGCCCTTTTCTGTGAAGACAGAGCGGTGAGGTTCCAGGAGAGCAAGTGGGAACAAAAAGAGTTTTGAGAAACTGTGTTCTGTCCTGGCAACAAATGAGATGGGAAATAATTGAGACAGAATAGTTGGTGTCTTGAGAAGTGGGATAGATCTGGACAGGATACAAGGTAACAGACGGACTTGAAACTCAGGCAGGAGCGTTTCAATAGGTCCCAGGGGGAAGGGGAGTCACAGACAGACTTCAAGCAGTAATGACCTGGAGCCAAGAATTCTTCCTCAGTTCTGTCTCCAAAAGAACAGTGCCTAGTGTTGAAATGTGACCTTTGCGAAGCACTTTAATGAAAGCATTTAATAGGCCCGGAGAAATGAAGTCTAAGATTCCTCTGTGACCTCTTACAGCTTCCATTTCATAGCTGTAAATTTTAAAAGGAGAATAGGGTAAAGTTGGTGTAGTTACTGTATCCTTCAATGTAACTTTTTTTTTTCATTATCTAGCAGATGGGGCAAAGTTGGTGTAGTTACTTTATTCTTCAATGTAACTTTTTGTTTCATTATCTAGCAGATGGGGCAAAGTTGGTGTAGTTACTTTATTCTTCAATGTAACTTTTTGTTTCAGGATCTAAAAGCAAGCAGATTGGTATCTTCATTACATTTTACAGATGTTGAGCCTTGAGTTCAGAAATGTTAAATAAATTGCCTAAATTTAAATATCCCACAGTTCACAGAACTATGATTGAGATGTGTGTATTCTCAGAAAGTGAGACTTCTTTTGGCCATGACATGTTATGTGGCCCATTTAAAGAGGATTATAAAATCTCATTTAGCATGCTTATTGCAAAACAGTAATATACAAGTTTATCTGACAGTTTTTAATTTCAGCAATATAAAATGAGTATGATAGAAAAATTCAAATAAAATTCTGTGCCTTAAGTTTTCACTAAAACTTTTGGGAAAAAATGGGAAAGCCCAGACCTTTCCTGTCCCAGGCCACACACAGAAACTTAATTCAGGAGTGCATACCCTCTTGAGAGCCAAAAGAAAGCCATAAGGAAATAAAATAAGAAAATATTCATGGAAATGCAATGGTTCTTCACTTTTCCCTTTGTATAGGAGAAAACTTACCATAAAGCTCCATCACAGTTCTCTCTTAAAGCTGTTGTTTCTTCATTTTCCGATATAACCTTCAACACTGGCCTGCAGTTTCCTGCACATGGGAAAGAACTGGAAGATTGACACACAATAGGCTAGTATGGTATCTAAAGTTTCCTCAATAAGAAAAGAGAGAGGAAGGAAAGAAGGGAGTAAGGAAGAAAGAGGAATGGAAACAGTACTAGAGGAAGGGAAAGAGGGAGCAAGGGAGGGAAGGAGGAAGTGAGGGAGGGATAAAGGGAGGGAGAGAGGGAGGGAAGGAAGGAGGGAGGAAAGAAAGAGGGGAGGAAGGTGAGAAGAGGGAAGGGAAAAGGGGAATGGAAGAAAGCAGGGAACACAGGCTGGAGGAAGGGAGGGAGGGGAGGAGGGAGGGAGGGAGGGAGTTATGACATTACACTTATTCTGGAAATCTATCGTGATAAAGGTTTCTCGCATGTAAGAAATGGCATGTTCCTGGCCCGTCAGAGTCTGGGAAAGAGGGTTGCTGGCTGGGGGAGGATGTTTGTGTTCTCCTCCAAATCTATCAAGTGTGATCCAAACTGCTACCATAGATAATTCCTCCAGAAGGGAGATTCATCAAGCAGTGATAATAAGGTCTTCCATCATTTACGAAGCACCTCCATGGGCATCATCTCATTTAGATTGATAAATCATACCCTGGGGTAGCTATTATCAGCCTTATCTTACAGATGAGAAAACTGAAACTCAGGCTTGTTCAAGACCTGAAAGCAACCTGCCAATATTACCTCTCCGGTCTAGCTCTTCCACTTGTTCAGCATGTAACCCTTTGCTCGGTTCTGGGCAATGTTAGCCATAGGCAAGGCTCACATCCTCTTCTTACTCCGGGGATTCGTGTGGGCGAGGCAGCTGTAAGCACAACACCAGTACCATCGAAGGGTCACAGTAACAACCAGAAGGTGCCAGAAACTCTTGTATGCTGCAGCAACTGGTTGTGAGATTGAAGTCTTTCCAGGGCTTAGAGTTTCTAAGGCTCTGAAGAAAAACTGTCAAGAGCTTCATAGACAACTTTATCCTCTGTGGTAAATGCAGAGAACTTCTAATTTCTGAACCCCATCAAGAGGCAATGGTGTTCACAATATAAGGCTCTGAGGTGAAACCTGCAGAAGTTTCTCCAGCCGGCCCATGCTGTGGGTTTCTACTAACGGCTTCAAGAAATTTGCTAACCTCCTGTTTCTGTTTCTGTGATGTTGAGTCTGCTGTGTGGGGAGTGGTAGCATCTCAGAGGCAAGAATCCAGTTCCTACCATTCAGGCTCTGTGTCAGTGCTCTGACACAAAGGCAGATGTACAAGGAACTGAACACTCAACTAAGGGAATTCCTAGGACTCTACATGCTCTAGAGATGCTCTCTCCACACACGGCATTAAGTCCTTCACAGAATGCACAAGCTGAAAGTGCGCTGAAGAGCGGCCGACAGAAGCAGCTTTACTCCCCATGCCCAGGCCCTGGGACTCCCAGCCAGCTGCCTGAACTCATTCTCTTTGCTACCACCAAATTTGGGGACCTCAGCTATCTCGGTATTTTATGGTCCAGTGTGATAAGTGGTTGATTTATAATCAGAAGTAAAGTCAGGCTTTCTCGTTTGCATATTTCTCCTTATGGAAATTTCCTTTCTGTCTCATAATTCCTGCAGTGCTGGCATGTGGGTCAATTCCTTCTCCAATTGGCTTTGTTAAACAGCAGCAAAATGCCTGGGCGTTTGGCCACAGTCGAGGGCCAGGCAAAGCTTGACTAAGATAAACTCTATTTGAGTTGGCGCATGTGCCCAGAGTCCCCAAGGGCAGTAGGAGGTATACTTTATCTAATTATCAGCCTGCTGCTGGGTGCAATGTGGCATTGACCGAAAGATGCAGAGAAACCTCTTTTATTTTAGCTCTGGCCCACATTGGAGAAGGACGCTTTAGAGCACCATGCTCCTTTTAAAACTTAGGTAACAATGACCAAAGAAATTAAGTAAGCAATAAGAGAGGCAAATCAAATATAAATGGAAATCTTCTCCAAGGTCCTTGGAACCAAGACTCGCTGGCAGACACCTAACTCCAGGACTAGATAAGACTCCCCTCCCAAGCTTCCCACTGCCCTATTGATGACAGCCTCCTGCAGAACCGTTCAGTTGAGCTCAGAAGCTGGGAAATGGGACCCATTTTTCTAAGCTATAAGGCTAGAAGACATTTTTAAACAAAGGCCCACACTTCAGGATTTCTAAAAGAAATCCTTGGTTTTTATAAAAAGTTGGAAACTGGGGATTTTTATTCCTTGTAAGTGTGAAGGTTTAGTGCCTAGCCAAACATAAGCTCCCTGGTGGCAAAAACTTAACTCACAGTCTCAGAGTTTTCATTATTTGGCATTTAAATGCACTAACGAGTATTTGTGACATTGCTAGTGTGTATGTGTGTGTGTGTGTGTGTGCGTGTGTGTGCACGTGTCTGTCGTGAGTTTACGAGTGTATGTTTGTGTGTGTTGTGTGTGTGTTTGTGTTTATGTATGTGTGTGTTGCGTGTGTGTGTGCACGTGTCTGTTGTGAGTTTACGTGTGTATGTTTGTGTGTGTTGTATGTGTTTGTGTGTTCATGTATGTGTGTGTTGCCTGTGTGTGTGCGTGTGTGCACGTGTATGTTATGAGTTTACGTGTGTATGTTTGTGTATGTTGTGTGTGTTTGTGTGTTTATGTATGTGTGTGTTGCCTCTATGTGTGTGTGTGTGTGTGTGTGTGTGTGTGTGTGCGTGTGGTCTACATGCTTGAGTTTGTGAGTGTATGTACACACACATGTGGAAACCAAAGCCAGACTTCATGTTTCTACCTCAGTCACTCGCCCTCTCTGCCCTGACACAGAATCTCTCACTAAACTGTAGCCCCAGAGCCCACATAAAAAGCTAGGTACCAAGAGGTAGAGACAGGGGTGTCTCTGAAGCTCCCTAGCTAGCCAAATTAGGCTTTTTAAATTGGTAAGTTCTGGTTTCAGGGAGAGACCCTGTCTCCATGAGTAAGGGAGGTGGCAGAACCAGAAGACACTGAATGCTAATCTCTGGATTCCACAGCATGCCTCACCCCCACATACATGTACCAAACACATACACGCATACAATACATACACCTTTAATCCCTGCAACTCGGGATGCAGAGGCAGATGAATATCTGTGAGTTTAAGACCCCTCTAGTCTACAAAGTGAGTTCCAGGACAGCCAGGTCTATACAGAGAAGCCCAGTAACACTGTCTCAAAATCTCCCCCATCCATCACAAAAAAAGAAACAAAAACTCATATATACAAAATAACACTGAATTCTTCCATGTATTTTTCTAACTTCTTAGTCTGACTTTCTAGTCCTTGTTTTGTGACTATCTACTTTTTGTTCTATCCAAGAGGAAATGCGTTCCACAATGAATAGATAAAATAAAACAAATGTATCTGCACCAATAAGAAAAAAATCAAACATATGACAGTATTAAAAAACATTTCAATATAAATCAGGTTAGATTTAAAAAGAGAAAATTAAACCAATGCAGTGCTAGAACTTCAAAAAAATCTGTCAATAATGACCTTGAAATTCATGTGCGTGTGTGTGTCAACTGTACAAGGAGAATGCGCTAGACACCATTGATCCCAATACACTTATTCTAACACTTGAAAACCACACAGCTCATCAGAGACCCGTCACAGCCTACAAGCCCATTGTCCTTCCTTCTAAGACAGGATGAATTCCTGGCTTGGTGCTCTTGATCGTGCCAAGATTTAGGAGAGCTGATTTCAAAGACAAGCAATACTTCACACAGTATTTGACAGGGATCCAGGGGTATTTTTAGAGATTCTTAAGTAAAGCAGATCATTTGGAAAAAAAGCCTCTTTGTATAATGTATTTGGCAAACATCATACTATTTTGGCTTGACACAAAGTGATAGGATCCATGTCCCGGATATTTCAGATTCTCGGAGCAACGCTGCACTTTTTATTTTAATGTTAACTATAGCAAAGACTATTGACACCTTTTAGTACAGAGAGTGTTCAAAGGGAATAAAGGATTGACAGGTAAAGCACTAATACCAAAGCTGACAAGCTGGGTTCGATCTCTGACCTACACAGTGGAGGGAGAGATTCAAAGAGGATTAAGAGGATTTTGGAGTCATCGACTTGGTCACAGTCCTAGTTGTGACATTAAAGTGACAGCAATATAATCAATATAATCAAGACCATCCAGAGTTCCAGGCCCTCAAAGAGGATAGAAAGAGCACTGTATAAGCTCCCTTCCCAAGTTCGTGTCCCCAACTCCACCACACACTGAATTAGTGTGAGAAAAATGCTAGCAGAAGGCTTTTGACTCACAAGGTGAAAAGGAAGCTTCCAGCCACATCATAACTTTTCATATACTAAACATAAAAAGTTTTATCTATAAAATAAACTCTCCTTTCAGCTTCTAAACCATCACTGATATCCATCAACACAAAAAGGATAGTAGTTCTCTCATGCCTCGGGTGTTTTTTTATTTTTAAGATTATTTTAGGAGAAATCTGATGGAGAATTTATTCTTTACATTTTGAGTCCTATTTTCATGCATTCATTTCATTCCATGAAAAGGAACAATAGTTCGTGAAACCTTGCAATATTTAATATCCTTAATGTCTCCACATAGCCACAGCCTGTTTTTTCTTGTAGACTGGGTATATTCTCTGCATTTGAATGCATCACTGGGTATAAAAGATTTTTAACATGACCTACATCCCAGAAATCAAGCACATACTTTATCATGATCACATATATATGTATGTATGCATGTATACGTTTATTTATATATGTAATACACGCACAAAGATATGCTGCTGAAAGACTCTCTATGTCTTTCTGATATGTCACTACCATCACTTCTGGCTGCCACTTCCCCCTCTCACACTGTCAGCTCTCACAAATAGTTAAGCTCTGAAATACCAACACAGCAAGTGTTAACTATAGTCAACTGGTCTTATTAATGATTTCTTCATGAGCAGATCACAGTCCAGTAAACACGGAGTTGTTCTGTGTTGTTCTAAAAGCAGCTAATAGCAGGATGTAATTGGAAGCAGCTTCGGCTCACTTACAAAAACCCTTGCTCTGTTAATTGTGATTTCACACCCCACTAACCAGCACAGCCTGGAGCTAATGCTCATGCCGGGAGCAGTTAGTGTTCTGAAGCTGTCCTCTCTACTGCTGGTTTTTTTGTTGTCTCCAAAAGCTCAGGAGACTGAAGTGGGTGACTTCCACTAGGAAGCATTCTTTATTATTTTTTGTCCCTCACCTGGCAGGAGACAGACTGTTGCTCTATTATTTGCTTCTTGCTTTTGTTTCAACCATTCCTTTTTTTTTTTTTGCCATTGTTCCCCCAAGCAAAGCATGTGGCCAATACAAGCTTTATCCTTCCTATCCTCAAACGCTGTGGTTAAATAATAGAATGCTTCATATCTGCCTAGGTTCGTCCACAAGTACCCCTGGCTCCTCCTTGAGATGACTGTGCCCTCAGGAAGGGGTAATGCTGTCTAATGGAAGGAAAATGTGGGGCAGGGATGCCAAATCATTTGGAGGAATGTAGCAGGTCCTAAAACCGGAGCAGATACCAGAAGATAGAACACAGAACGCTACATTCACATATGTTCTCAAATATGTGCACGTGCAGACAGAATTTTCATCCATGGCAAGGGACCATAAATAAGTTGAAAACAAGACCCCAAAATAGGAATCTTGAATAAGTCTCTTCCCTCAGGAACTTAGATTATTTATATGAAAATCTAGTGGACCAAAGATCAAACTAGGTATTATCTGGGGCTTCGGACCCAAGCACTACCTCACCTATGAATACACAGATTTCAAAAAGAAGAGCACAGATTTAGTGTCATGAAAGGCAGAGCAGCTGCTGGAAGAAGTAGACAGTACCTCAGTAGGGGCCCTGTGACATAGCCCACGAAACTGGGGTGCTCTCCCACTGCTCACTGACTAGCTTGAAATCAACTGAAAACTCCCAAAAGAAAAAGGATCTTCTTTTGACTCACGTGTTTTCCAGACAGCGTCGTGGTCCTGACACTCTATATGTCAAGACTGCATTAGGAATAAATAACAATGCATTTCAGAAAAATAGCTGCTGTAAACATTTAAGAATCCATTTAGAGCACAAATACACTAGCATGGAGCTTTGTGCAAAGTCCAACCAGCATCCATAATATTTTAGTAAAAAAAAAAACTTATGCTGCCTTTTCATATTTGAAATAAAAACTGACACTTTGCATTTGAAAAAGAGGCACATTTTCAAATACTTACTGTCACAGGTTTTCTACATAATGAAGAAATAATGTTTTTAAATAAGGCCTATTTATATATATTTTTTTTTACTTCATACTCCAGTTTCTTCTGGATAGCATGTAAAATATCATTTTGGAGGTGAAAATTTGTGCATCCCATCGTAGGGCCTATAAAACTAGAGCCCTCCCGTTGTGGAAATGGGTTCCTTGGAACCTACGACAAGAGATGCGTGGACAGTTCTCAGTATGTCTACCACTGGGAAAGTTTTGCCAACAGTTTCACAGGAATTACAGGCAAGGGCTTTGGAAATTGCTCAAGGTTATTACCCCATATGTATGTTAAACAGTAAATGTAAATGTCTTATGCTAAGCACAAGTTAAGGAAACATCTGGACAAGCTGATGAGATTGGATCTAAACGTAGCCTTGATGAGATGGCTAACAGAGGCCGGCTTCAGAAACAGATTCACGGTCAGAGGTCCCCTTTGTAATCTGGTTCATGCCCAAGTTAAGCTCTAGAAGAACTCTCTGGATCTAAACACATGTGCACTCTGATGATAAATCTGGGTGTAAGGAATGGAAGTGAAGCCAATCACAAATACGTCTAAAGACAGAAGGACTAGACAGACACCAGCCACTGGAGTTTCTACCATGTGGTATCTTTTTATCTACGTTTAGGTCTCCCTGGCAGGTGATGACACCATCCTCAAAGGTGAAAGTTCTAAAAGCAAAGTCAAAGAACTGGGAGGCAAATAGACCCATTCCACTGCTCAGGGACTGGGCTCATTGGCCAAGTAGTATGTATGTGCCCGTAACATAGTTACTTAACTATTTACAGTCAAAAGCTTGAGAAGAATCAGTAAGAAGCAAAATGATTTCATGTGAGTTTGAAAAGATGTAACATTTTCCATTCAAAAATGAAGACCAGAAAGCTGACATTTATTGTAAATGATAAAGCAAAAAGTTACAATCATCATGTATTTCTTCAGAAGTACCTGTTCCGTGAATAATGATGCATTCTCTATCACAAAGAAAGGATATTACCCTGGGTAAGTTTGCTGGAACTCAGAGAATCAGCTGTGATAACTGCCAGATAACTTATAAAACTTTTATAAGCAGAAATGTGTTCATTTTATAACCAGAAACATGTTTTTTGTAATAGAGACTGTGACCAAACACTCAACATAACTTTTCTTTAGAATCATACAACTTGGACAAATCAAATGATGTAGGTCTTACTAGTTCCTCAAGCAAACCAACTGAATTACCATATCCAGATTTGAAAATAAAGACATGCTGAGGAATGAAATATTGAGCTGGGAATGAAAAGGAAATATTGAGCTGGGCAGTAGTGGCACATGCCTTTAATTCCAGTACTCAGGAGGAAGAGGCAGGCAGATCTCTGTGAGTTTGAGGCCAGCCTGGTCTACAAAGAGAGTTCCAAGACAGCCAAGACTACACAGAGAAACCCTGTCTCAAAAAATAAAAATGAAAAATAAAAATAAAGAAAAGGAAATGTTGGGAGCTTCATCCACTTGTATGTGTGCCAACATAGAAGGGGTCAATTCTCTCTAAAAGGCGTTAGGAAGTGGATTAGAAGATAGAATGAAGCCTAAAGATATTTGGGGCTAATCATTGTGACACAGAGCCCAGGCCTTCTGCCGCTATCTTCTATAGGGCTTCTACTGATGTGATCGAACACCAGGACCAAAAGCAACATAGGAAGGAAGAAGTTTATTTCATGTTACTGCTCTCAGCAGTGAGCAGAGTCGGCAAAAACTCAAGGCAGAAACCTAGAGGCAGAAACTGAAGCAGAGAACAGTAGGAACACTAGTTACTGACTCGCTCAGCCTGCGTTCTTACACAGTGTCCAGGATGATCACCCCTGTGCGCTGAGCCCAGACGCATCAACCATTGATGAAGAAAACGCACTACCGACTTGCCTATAGGTCAATCTGGGTGCCGGGGCATTTCCTCAGTTTAGGCTCTCTCTTTCCAAATGCAGAGTTGGCAAAGTCCTAACCAGGACAATGGCTGAGCCTCCGAATAACAAGACAATGGAAATTAAGCAATCTTTGGTAAGGGTCTATTCTTAGCATAGAAATTGATTGAAAACTTGATCCAGAATAATAAGGGGGTCGAGTTGATTCCCCCAAAACCCTTGCTGCAGCAGGAAAATCAGAAGAATAGCATATCCATCACTTTTGTGTTGCACTGATAAAATAACCAGACAAAACGACTTCAGGGAGAAGGATTTGTTCTGAGGGATGCAGCTCACGGTGGCAGGGACGGTATGACATCAGGAGCACACTGGACCATGGTGACCAAGAAGCTGGCTCTTAGGAGTTCATCTCCACACAAGAAGCAGAAAGGAAAAGGAAGCGAAACCAGGCTTATAAAACCACAAAGCCCAGCCCCTGTGACACACTCTTTGCAGCAAGGACTCACGTCTTAAAAGCTCCTTAACCTCCCCAAATTGTGCCTCCAACTAGAGTCCAAACCAAGTGTCCAAAACGGTGAACCTACAGGAGACATTTACCAATCAAACTCACAACAAACAGGGAAGAGAACACTTTCTAAAGCTATGAATGAATCAACTTGCTGTGAGCATTTGCCTCTTTCAGTGGGGGATGACTCATCTCCAAATTCTTCTAGCATTTTGTGATATTTAGCTCCCGTGAACATTGAAGAATCTAGAATTTATTGGATGATCTGGCACCAGCGTCCTGCCTCACATCACTCAGGAAAACAAGAGGTTCCCTAGGTCTCATCCTCCCACCAGGGTGCTACAGGATTATCATTAGGTGGATAAATGTTTATAAATGTAGAAATAGAAGCTAAAGTTATCTAGTACTAGACTCCAGTGGTTTGGAATCATGCTACCTATGAGAAATGCCTTGACAAATTATGTTGCCTCTTGCCCACAACTGTAATAGAAGCTACCAGCTATTAAGGTGCTACGTATTACCTCACTTAATCTTAAATTAACAGAATAAGATAGGGTGATATCGTTATCTTCCTTTTGCCTGCCTGCTAAATTAAGGCAAAGAGAGGTGGCCGTATGATGATGTCACCAACTGGATAAAAATATGTAATTACACAGCTCACATTATAGAAAGGTAGTTTTTCCTTAATTCAAAACAAAGGTTCATATACAAGGCTCTGGTTTCCTTTCTGCTTCTCTGTTCAAAGACCCTGACCAAAAGCATCATGGAGAGAATACTGTGCAAAAATTCACACAGGAGCTCGGAACAGAGACCATAGAGGAACCCGACTGGCTGGCTTGCTTTCTGGGTTGATTCTTAGATAGCTTTCTTATACAGCTCAAAACTGCCTGACCAGAAAATGGTGCCACTTACAGTGGGTTGGGCCATCGTACATCAATAATCAAGACATTCCCCCCCCGTAGACATACCCATAAGCCAATCTTATCTTTTAATTTAAGCCAATCAACCCCTTAATTGAAACTCCCTTCTAAATAAACTTAGTCTGCATATCATTGCCAACTAAAACTAAGTGAAACATTCATGCACATCAGAAATGTTTACAAATGGCATCTTTCCTACATAAATGTTTTATTGTTTTATTTCAGTGGTTTTTTTGAATCCTTTGTAGCAGTGGTTCACAGTCTGTGGGTCAAATGGCTTTTCACAAATGTCACATATCAGATATTCATATTACAATTTATAACAGTAGCAAAATTATGGTTGTGAGGTAGCAACAAAGATAATTTTATGGTTGGCAATCACCACAACATGAGGAACTGTATTCAAGGGTCACAGTCTTGGGAAACCTGAGAACCAATGCTCTATATTCTAAAGCCTTCTTTTCTCTTTGAAAATGCTCACTGAATACAGACCAAGATGCATGATAGACTGTGAAAATAAGCCTCACAATTAGAGTACCTCATCCAAGCTGCTGTGTCACAGTGTTTCCCCACCGTCTTCCTTTTGGAGTCTCTAGAAATTACTTTAAAGGGCACATTGTTAAATTTATCATGAGTTATGTGCTGGTAAATATTTAACAGCCAGATCTCGGGGAGTCATAGGAGGACTGATCTTCGGTATCTGTTGATTTCTGTATTGTAAATATTCCCAGCTTGGCCAATTTTAAGTTGTCAATAAATGCCACCAAACACAGAGTTGAGGAGACACACAGGTAATTGGCATTTGAGAGTTTGTACAAGTAAACAACAACACAATAATGATTTTCCCAGAAGTTTTCAACAAAAAAATAACTAAAAGTTTTATTTTAAGGCTATACTAAATGACTCATTGTGCCCTACTTTATAGGGATATTTGATTAATACATTTTGATGCATATTTGATGACATAACAGTAATTTTAGGCCTAAAATCACATACTGTATGATATATTCAAGTTGGCTTATATACAAATATGAATGGTAACTTATAAGTAAAAGGACTAAGAAAACATCACTTAACTGCTTATGCCTAACCCACGATCACTGAGGTACTAAGAATTTCACGATTAAGCATCTTTTTATTTCCTTAAAACCAATGCTTTTGCTATATTTGGAAAATTGGTCATCCCTAAGTAGTTATTGTGTATTTACATGTTGGATGTCAATTTCTTAATATATCAGATGACTTGTTAATATGTTTCTTGTTGGATAGAAAAACATCTGGGGCTGGGTGCATTATAAGGAAAAGGAGTTATTTAAGCTCTTGATTCTAGATAACTGAAAGTCCACGAGCAACTGGCCACAACTAGCGAGGGGCGTGTCTTGCTTCATTCCATGATAGAAATCAGAAAGGCAAGTGGGCACGTCTAGGAAAAGTAAAAGGCACTTTACAACAATGAAAATCACTTTATAACGCACTCACAGTAACTATATAGTCCTGCAAGGGCAAGCTTGCAGAGGAAAAGCAAAAGCCCTTACATGAAGACTTTCCTCCTGGGACCATACACTCTGCCGTGGAAAGCCATCTTCTCGCACTGCGACATTGAGAACCAGGCATTCACAAAGCACGACAGACAACTTTATTTGTATTAGGAAGAATCAGGAAGTGAAAATTCAAGTTATGAGGTATGGGAGAGATACCTTTGGAACGATAACTTTTTTAGGGTAACTCAATGCGAGTGCCAGGAAACCCTTGCTGGGCCTGGGGACATCACCGGCACAGTTAGAGAGAAAGAAATGAGAAGAAAGCTGTGGAAATAAATAAATCATCTACGAAGAACAGTGATCTGTGTTTAAGCACACAGTAGGTGCCCAATAATTTTTACTCTCCTCTAGTGCAGTGGTTCTCAGCCTTCCTAATGCTGAGACCCTTCTACAGTTTTTCTTGTGGTAGTGAAGCCCAAACACAAAATTATTTTCATTGTTACTTCAGAGTTGTAGTTATGCTATTACTTTATGGATCAAAAAATAAATACCTGTGTGTTTTGATGCTCTTAGGTGACCACTCTGCAAACATTGTTGAACCCTCCAGGTTGTGAACCACTGCTCTAGGATTCACTTTTGGATTTTGAGGTCATTCATTTAGCCCAGGCTAACCTCAAACCTGTGATTCTCCTGCCTAGTCACCCAAATGCTGAGACTGTGGGTGTGCCCTACCATACCTGAACCAATCTTTCCATATTCAATGGAAGTAGAAGTCAAAGAGATTCTGTTTTAGTTATTGTTATATTACTGTGAAGAAACTTCTTGAGTGAGACAACCTATAACAGGAAACAGTTAATTGGAAACTTGCGTACAGTTTCAGAAGGTTAGTCCATTTTCTGTGGCTGGGAGCACAGTGACAGGCAGACATGCAATCAGCAATGGTGCTGGAGGAATTGATGAGAGCTACATATATGCTTACCCAGAAACAACAGGCAGAGAGAGAGAGAGAGAGAGAGAGAGAGAGAGCGCCTAGGCATGGTGTGGGCTTCTGAAATCTCCAGTGACACAGTTACTCCAACAAAAGCCATACCTTGTACCCTTCCCAAACAGTTCCACTAATAGGTAGACCAAGCATTCAAATATATGTGCCTATAAAGGTCATTCTCATTCAAACCCCAACTATGGTATTTAGGAATCTTTTAATGTAAAATGATATGAATTATGTCAAGCTGGGACACGAGAAAAGGAAGTATTGGCTAACTGAGAAATTCAGTCTAGATTAGCAGCATATAATGGTATTAGTCTCATCATTTTTCTTTATCTTGGCTCTGCGTTTCTCTGGGTTTATTCTCATATAGGCTCATGTCTCGGTGTGGATAATATGGCTGCCTTCTGCTCTGGCTTGTCACCGTCCCTCTCAGGTGCTCTAACAGAAAGACAAGCTTTTCTCCTATAGGTTCTTTGGTTCTGGTGAACTAGCCTAACTGGTAAAGATTTCCCCGTGAGCTCATCTCAATTGTTATGATCAGGACACTTGATGTTGGCCAATCATGTGATCGCAAGCTCCCTGGAGATCATGAATGGACTCGCCTCTCCTTGAGAACATGTGTGCTGATCCCTCAAAAAATTATGATGTAGTTTCCAGAAAAATGGGAAAGGAATTCTAGGTTGTCAAACTACAAAGGAAAAACCAACTGCTTCACCTAATAAATCTTTTATATAAGAAGAAGCTGGCACTTAAACGACTAAGTAAACTATTTTAAACTATGAAAAAGTAACCCTCCCTCCCGTGTCATCAATGTCTTATTCGATGAGTAAATTCAAGAATGATATTCGAAAGGCTTTCCACAAGCAGCAGAATCAGGGGTGCTGAGCCGCTGTTTTCAGTGAGTCGTCATTCCCACTGCCAACCTGGGCATATGCTCTCGTTCACTTTGCTTCCAAAATTTTCCCTTTATCCTCTGCTTTATTAGTAGAAGTACAATTTCCTTATAACATAAAGCTTTGTTTATAATTATTCTTCATCCCATTTCATGAACTTCTTTGCTTTGAAATCTTATGTTTGCCTCTAAATTTGGAAAATCATCAGTCATTATTTCTATAGTCTTCCCCCTCTTATAGCTTTGTGTATTACACTCATGTGTGGCCAATATCTTCTAACTAAGATTTTTACTCAATTTATCCTCAGTCCTTTCTTATCGGTTAGAATGAATGTTCTCATCATCTTCAACTTAACTATTTTGCCACTGCTAAACTGTCACCTCTCCCTCGCCCATGAAATCTTTAATTAGATATCGTACTTCTGAGTTCTAGTATTTTAATACAGTATTTATTTTTAGTGTCAGCTTTCTGCTGCGATTTGGCATGTAGTCACTTGTTTAAGTCTTGCATCGAGTTTGTGAGTGTGAACTTAAAGCACTTGTCTGTGAGATCCAGCACGTGGGTCGCTCTAGGAAGAACCCATTTCTAATGCTTTTTCATTTACTTTGGGTTCCATCTCCTGATGCCTTTTTTTTTCTCTTTCCTACACCGATGCCTACCTCCTACTCCTCTTTCTCCTCTTCCCTCTTCCCCCATTTCTTTCTAGAAGTTATTTGAACGTTGGTTATATGACATTTCTGCGGTGATCTGTTGTGCTCATTGCATCTCTACCAAACATATACAGATTATTTTCTTTGCTACTACTGCCCAAACACCACTCTTACAGCTGTTTGCAAGATTTTAGGATTAGAAGTAATTCAGAGATTGTGTAATGTGTGTGAGAAAGTGTGGATCGTGTAAGCAAGTTCTATGTCATTGTTCAAGGGAGTCAAGAACGGAGGACTTTGTTATCTGCAGGGAATCCTGGATACAAACCCTTGAAGATATAGACGAATGAGTGTACACGGCCTCTGATGTCACCATGCCCCTCTCAAGTCCAAGGGGTTTCTTCTGTCCCTCACCAGACAAGCTCCTGCATGGCTCCATCTCCACACAGCTCTATTCCCTGAAAACTGCAACCACTTCAGCGTCACAGAACCCCAGTCTCTGCTCATTTCAGGAAAATTAACAAAATTAACAGTACTGCATGGCAGGAAAGTGAGACCCCTGTGCAGAGTCCAGAGAGAGGCCATAGGGCTCTCCTGTTGTACTTCCTCCTCTTAAAGGCCATATTTGACTTAATTCACTTGTTAATTGTATAACTACTTTCATCAGGAAGACAAGCCCAATATTAGTCATTGTTGTATGATTGCAAGCAAGTCAGATGTAAATATTTATTGTAAATCGGGAGAGATGTGACTTAACACATATTTTAAGATCTGTTGTACTGAGAAATAGTTCAGGGAAGAATAATTTTTGTGGGCACATGCATGATTATGATCTCTCTCTCTCTCTCTCTCTCTCTCTCTCTCTCTGTGTGTGTGTGTGTGTGTGTGTGTGTGTGTGTTGTCTGTTCTCTTCTCACCACAGTAGATCTTTCTCTTTCTTGCCCAGACTAGTAAGAGTTCGCAACTATGCAGCACTTTGAATGCTGGGAAGGGAACATGTACACAATTAGCCCCAATCCCTTAGATCACAGTACCCATGGTAAAAAGTCCTCAAAGCTCTTTTCCTCCAGTCCAGCCCCTTTGCTATGCAGTGCAGGGATAGAGGGGCAGCTTCTAGGGAGCTGTGTTCTAGACCCGGTGTTCATACCAGCAAACTGCAGCTTCTTTTAGGTTTGACAGCTCTGAAGACGGCAAAAAGAAAGGTTAAGCAGAGCGAGACTAGGGTGACTCCAACACAGAGGCATTGAATCGCACACACACACACATACACACACACATACACACATACACACACACATACACACACACACATACACACACATACACACACACACATACACACACACACACACACACACACACCACACACACGGAGGAGGAAGAGCAGACACAATGTAGTTTGGTATTTGGAAATGAAAATCTACTCCGAAGCAAAGCAATTGAATCTTTCATCTATTCTCAACCGAATGACCCAACTAAGATAATATTATTGATTGGAAGTAAATTACCAGTAACCACCCACAGGAGCAAACATTCAGTACAATTGCTAATCCCATGATTACCTCATAAGAAGACTCTCCTTAAATTCAAAAGATTAAAAAAAAAATATGTCATTTTTAAAAGAAATTTTCTTTTTGTATAAGGTTAATAGAGAAATGGACTTTTCTCCTTTGAAAGTCACCAATGTCTCTATTATACCAATTTCAGTCTGGGTACTGAGGGTTCTCAGATCCTGTCATCTTCTGTAGAAATGAGTCAGTACCATTGGAGAAGTTCTCCTAAGTTAATTCACACTATTCAACCTACGTTTTGGTTATTTAAACCTTTGTATTCACTGTAAGATTTCAAACAGTCTTGACCTCAAGAATTTTGAATGAAGGGAGAGCTCTTGCCCCATCCGCAAATCCCAACTCCGAGCTTTGGGCTCTACTCTTCCACCTGGCCCATGTCAGGAGTGTTTCTCCTAATGTCTGCGACATGAGTGATAGCGGTTCTTTCCTGGTTTTTCAAATGTTCTCAACTTTTCCAGATCTAATGTCTACTTCATCTAAACAGGAAACAATAGTTTAACACAAAAAGTAATCAGGTCAGAACTATTTGAGGCAAATTTCTCTAGTTGAATTCAACTTTTCATTCATCTTTTTTCACCCTCTGAATGGAATCCCAGAATTGTTCAAATCTCCTGACATGTTCTCAGACACATAGATGCTACTGGGAATTTATTTAACAAATATTTGGTAAAGATGTGTTAAGATATTATAAAGTGTATAAAAGTACCCAGCGCATCATCCTGGATTGAGAGATAGTTGTTCACAATCTAATGGGGAAAAAGAATGAGACAGTTTTTAACTTCAAATTATTTGGCCCTGGTGGGGTAGCTTGGTGGGTAAAGCACTTGCTACCTAAGCATGAGAACCAGAATTCAGATTCCCAGAACCCACAGAAAAACTGAGACCCATGGGACAGAGATCCCTGTGACACACTAAATAGCTAGACTATACAGACATTGTTCAGTGAGAGATTCTGCTTTAATAAATAAAGTATAGATGGCAGGAAGAAGACACTGACCTTCAACCTCAAGCCTTTACATAAACATCTCACACATATAAACATATATCTTTTGCATATATATATGCAAAAGAACCAAAATTAAAAAGTAAGCTATTCAAATAAAACAAAATAATATAAAATCCTCTAGATAAACCTAGCAGAGAATATATGGGAACCCACTGAATGAGGGAACCCTTACAACCGTCGTAAGACAACAAAGGGAGACAGTTCCCAATCTCGGGTTGCAACCATTTTGGCAAGCCCCTTCCTCCAAAACTATGTACGCTACGATTCACAACAGTAGCAAAAATACAGTAATGAAGTGGCAAAGAAAATAATTTTATGGTTGGGGGTCACCACAATATGAGGAACCATATTAAATGGTTGCAGCATTGGGAAGATTGAGAACCAGCAGTTTAGACCATCTCAAAATCAAGCTTCCAATAGTCAGGTGTTTGTAATAGCTTCCATGTTTACTTTCAGAGGGCTGTGACAGAGATGCCCAAGCAAAACAACTGAGGGAGGAAAAGGAATTTTTGTTCAGAGTCTCAGACGTTTCCATCCATGGTCACTACTGGTTTCTGGTGCTGCTGACTCCATGTATGCTGAGGGACAAGCATCCTGTTGGACACCATGTAGTAGAATGCTTACCTACTGGCTTAGTCAATTGCCTAACAGCAAACAACGTACTATGAGACAGACAGACAAGAAGGGCAAGACAATCTTCAAAAACATTCCCAAGTGGCCAACTTTTGCCCATCTGGCCCCACCATATACTTTTACCACCTCCCATTATGTCATTATATTACGAATTCCTCAAAGCATTTATCTATTGATTAGGTCAGACCCTCCAAGATTCAAACACTTCCCAGCAGCCCGTCTGCCTTTTCTATGACAACTAAGCACTCATAATGAGTCTGTAGGGACAGTTCATATCAAACCATGAAAGCTTCTCAAAGACCTCTGGGACATTAGCCTGTTGGTCCTCTTCCTTCCCTCAGCAAGAGAAAGGAATTTCCCGTCATGTTATTTTTCTGTACTCTGGTACTTGAATGCCAATATAGCTCCAGCATCACATTATTCTAGGGGGGAAAATGGAAGTCTAAGAACAAGAGTCCTGTCTTTTTTGTCTATAAATCCAGCATCTGAAAATTTACAGCAATGATCAAATTCAGTATGCTAGGTTAACAACTTTTTTGGGCAGACAGGATTTGAACACTCTTTGAAATCCAGCAGTAACTTAGGGCTTTTTTTTTTTTCTGGGAAAAGTGAGAATCCTTTCAGACTTTAGACCTCCCTCTTCTTCTCCCCAGGAAAAACTACTTATTCATTGAATCAAGGTGGGTTTCAGTTCCCACACCAATTCTCCAGGCAAAGCCAGGGGAGAAGGGAAAATACATATTAGCATAGCCAGAGCACAGAAGTATTTTCTGCCCACGTATTCTAGGGGTGATATTCATAGCAAACCTCTGAGATTCCATTAATGCAGTGATTAATAAAACATTACTGAGCAGGTTGCCCACAGAGAGGCCTACACATGCTTGTTTATAGTTGACACGTCACTCAGCATCCCTGAATGGAGAATTTAGTAGAGCTGCAATCCTCCAGCTGCATTCAAATGTGACTAGCAGGGAACCTGTTTGTCCAGGGACCAAGCTGCTTCTGATTTACAATGAACAGAACCTTCAAAGCAGTTTCTGCCTTCCTCTCAATCTGATAAGCTGTTACACAGAGATAAACATTTACATTGGATTAAGCATGTTCATCTATTTTTCAATGTTATTTTTTTTAATTTCCTCTCTATTTCAGCTTTTAGGGCTTCATCTTAAGTAATGCTAAGTAATTTATAAATTATACATAACCTTAATCATTATAAATTCTACTTTAAGGAAAAGGTAAAAAAGAAAATATTAAGAAAGTGGGTTTAAACATTATTTTAATTGATTGTTAAATTGTAATTGTGTTAGACTACATTATATTGTACTTAAAGATGCCTACATTATGTTGCCTATATAAAATTATTTTGCACGAAATCACTAGTCAGCTTGTATTGGAACTTTGAATATCTAAGTTTTCAATTTCTACAGTATACAGCATAAGTAGGTTGTCTTTGGGTCAAGTACTTATAATAACACCCACACTAAAGGAAATTCATGATATTCTTACCTCCAAGATTATTTTTAAATGATGGAAATACTTGGCGAAAACAGAAATACTTTTCTTGACTTATGCAAACATACTTTTAAGAATCAAGAATGTTACTTGATAACCAAGACAACATTATTTACTTTGCAGCTAACTAGGTGCATCTATATTGTAGGTGTCTAACTAGGGCCTAGTACATATACAGTAAGTATTCAATAAATATTTGACCTGAGTCGATTAAATCTTTGAAACTTTGAAATAGAATAATACGTATGCTTCCGTTGACATAAAAACCTAGAAGTAAGTGCAGGTCCATTAATGGTTTTGTTTGAACCCAACTTCACTGCGAATTACAAATCCAAAGAAAACATCTCTTTTTGCTTGTATGTGGTTGGTATGTCTTATCCAAAATGCTCAAGGCCAGAATTATTTTAAATTTCATATTCTTGGGGAAATTTTAAAATATTTACAGATTCATAATGCAATATCTTGATGATAGAACCCAAATCCAAATATGAAGTCCATTCGTGCTTCATATATACATCAAACTCATTTCATGGGGCAATATTTTAATTAATATTCCTGTGTTTGAGCTGTGGCCTGTTACATGTACTTAGGAGTATAATTTATTGTACTGTATCCATCCTCAAGTTACAGATATTGTAGCACTTCATATTTTCAAACTAAAAATTCTCAGCCTATAAAAATTCTCAAACATTCCCTTATTTTGTGCCTGCTAGCTGCAGTCTTACTGTGGAAGTGGGCGAACGGGGACAGCATGTGGTAAGGAGACAGCTAATGAGATTAAAACCATGCATTTCCCTGTTTACGCCTTTTGCCATTCTGGGTGTTAAGAGTATAGCTTATTTGTAAATAAGGTCGTCATGGCCCTTTATAACCCTTCACAAAATAGTCGTGGAATATGTAAAGAGCATATCAAGTCCTAGATACACAAAATAGCACACACACACACATATACACACTCTCTACCTGCTGAGCAATCGTACCTGTATGTGCCATTACCTTTAAAAGTCACATGCTGATTCCCCTGAGATGCTCTTTTCTTCAGAGCCCTTTCTCAAAAGGCAATTAAGTTTCCAGCTGTCTATAACGTTTTCTTTGAGGAGTTGGTGTCACACTCCTTTACATTCAAAAAAAAAATGTCAGTAATTTTTAAAGATACATGGCAAACCTTCTTTGAATTAATTATTCTCTCTAATTAGGCAAATAAAAGTGTGTGTTTATAGAGCAATTCCTGTATCTTCATTATTTGTGATAACGATCAGTATCTTTTGCCTCCTAGTGATGGCACTTATACTTCAAAGAGAATTGTACACAACATCAAAGGAATCAGACATTGATATGTAACCACAATTTAAAAATAGCTCTCCGGTATCAACTCTGAAAAGAAATTATTGTCTTAAGAATTCCTGGGGCCCTGTGGCAGAGACTCGAGGCTAACCTGGAACATTCCAGTGACTGCTGTCATCATCACAGACATTGACACCTAAACAAATGAACTTAACAAAATTCAGAATCGTCTGTGTTTCAAGAAAATAATTTATTCTTTGCCCACGTGGTGAAAGTACCAGGAAGCTGGACTTTAAAGGGAACTGCTCTCACGACAAGAGAGAAATGTCAAAAATGTTGAAGTAGTACCAAAGAGGGCTGTGGCTTCAAAGAGGTTGGCCAGAGAGATTCTTCTATTCTCATGGCTAACTGGAAGAGTGTTGAAAAAAAGTGAAGTGGGCAGAACTCTCAATGGCAGATTTCTGTCTTGAGAACCTAGACACAAATATAAGGGGCCATTTTTTTAAGGATTTAATATTTATATAGAAATTGTGAATGAGGGGCCATTTATTCCATGCAGACTTTGTGGATGGTTGAGAGACACGTGACTAAACTTAACAAGTAATCAGTGTTGGAGTTATGTCTCACTGAAATGGTAGTTCAAGCCATGAACACAGGAAAGTTGGCACAGAAATGGGGAGGAGGAACTGGGGGGTGAGGGTGTTGTTAGATTTGAGGTGTACCCAGAAGCAAAATGAGAACATAAAGGTAGTTCCGTATTAACAGGAAGATAATAGTCAAGATGTCAATAAAGGTCAACTAAAAGAAGCTCCCAAGTTGGTTTGTCCAATTTAGGAACCCATCAAAGAACTTAGTGAGAAACATCTATATAATTATTACTGTTTTTAAAAATCATTTTTGTTCATACAACTTTTATCTCTTCAGGAATTCGGTGAAGGGCTCTTTTAGCCCACTCCTCCCTTATCTGAAGGACAGGCCAAAGATCCCACTTGAAAATGAGAGAAGACTAACAGGCAACATTGGCTTCCCCCAATGATATATCCAAGAGATACAGAAACCGGATTCATGAAGATGTTGACAAGACTCCAAATTCTTATGTTAACTTTGTTCTCAAAGGGATTTTTACCCTCTTTCGGGGATCACAACTTTATGAGGAGGGAAATTAAAATAGAAGGTGACCTTGTCTTGGGTGGTTTATTTCCTATTAATGAAAAAGGCACTGGAACTGAAGAGTGTGGGCGAATCAATGAAGACCGTGGTATCCAACGCCTGGAAGCCATGTTGTTTGCTATTGATGAAATCAACAAAGACGATTACTTGCTACCAGGAGTGAAGCTGGGTGTTCACATTTTGGATACGTGTTCAAGGGATACCTACGCATTAGAGCAATCGTTGGAGTTTGTCAGGGCATCTTTGACTAAAGTGGATGAAGCTGAATATATGTGTCCTGACGGATCATATGCTATTCAAGAAAACATGCCACTGCTCATTGCAGGGGTCATTGGTGGCTCATACAGCAGTGTTTCCATACAGGTAAGACCGACAAATGCTACTGCAAACAGATGTGTCTCTTTTCTTTTATGTGGCAGGAGAACAGCATTAGATGGTGCTAATAATTTCATCAATGGATGGTATTAATAATTTAACTTTTAGTTTCTATGGGTATTTAGTAATATGTTTTAATATAGAACATTCGACCACTGGAATATTGAAGTATATTAGATAGCTACAACAACTAAATAAAGTGCCCCCAATTTTAGTGGCTTAACACAACTATTTATTAATATACAGTCTGAAGATCAGCTAAAGTGGATGAGTAGAGACTCAGCTATGAGCAACTCTTCCCAAGTTGTCTCCTTTCTTCTTCCTGTAAACAGTAATCTAGTCTCAGAATGACTTTAGAGTGATGCTCAAGATGTAGCAGGATGTAAGTACCACTTCTTAAGCTCCTTCCAAACTTCTCTGCTGTATCATATCTGTTACTATCCCATCAACAGACACAACTCACAGGGCTCAAAGTCAGGGAATAAAAATGCCCTGCCCACAGTACAAATGATGCAAAGTTATAATATGGTCCTTATAAGCTGAATTATATTTGGACCTATTCATGCTATCAATCACAAGAAGGTATGGTATCTCTGCACTCTATTTTTCATACAATTTTTTGTTCTTGTGTCCAGAAATTGCAAATACAAAGAATTTCTCAGGGAAAGTATATTCAGAGAAGCCAAATAATGACCAGAAATTAGGGAGACAGAATTTAGCACACAACATAAATTAGATAAAAAGCTGATAACTGCTCTCATAACTTCATTAGAAAAAGAACACACGCCTCAGATGCCTGTGGTGCTCACTCACAAAGCCACAGAACCTTAGAGCTGAAAAGGCCGAGAAGTCATCCAGCTCAATTTCCTCATTTTCCCAATTCCCCAAAAGACAGGCGGCACAAAAACTCCCATCTGTAGGTGGAATGAGAGCTAGACCTTCGATTGATCTTTTGTGTCCTTTCAGCTACCCCATATGAGTTCTATATGCTACTTGAAATTCATTATTTTTTTTTCTGGTGAGAACACTAATGGCACAGTAATCAAAGGCCATGATTCTAAGAGGAGCCATACTCTACCTCTTACTAAATTACTATAATAAAAGCCCAAGTATTAGAGGAAGGGATATGATATGTTCTTTATATGTCACACTTTTGCTTAAAAAGACTCTATTTGAATTGGCCTAGCCTTATTTTTATATTCCAGATTTCTGGCACTTAAAATTCCGTGCATAATTCTGTGCTGTTCTAAATGAGCTATTTCGAATTTCTTCCCTTCTTCAGAGCACATAGTCATATTATGAGTAATTTGGATAATTGGTTTTTCATAAACATCCTTTAACTTTATTAGAAGGGTAGAAAATATTGCACATCTCAGAGCAGATCATGTAAATTTTGCCATTACTTTTATACTTGAGTCCAAAAGAGGTGAAAATTTCTGTTTGGAGAGGATAAATTTTAAGGTCTACATCCAACACACTTCGATAACAATTTCACCAGCCAAGTGTCAAACGTTTTCTAAGTACATTCAATAAAGAATTACATATATGCTGTTTGTGACATTTGTTTTCCCTGCAGTAAATTTTAACTCTGCATGTGTCCATAATCATTTCTTATAACTATTTAACAAGCTACCTTACAAATGTTTATCTTATTTGGCCTTGTTCTTTTGATACTGTGCACTCTTCCGAAGAAGTCAGCCTAGTTTAAAGGGAAGAAAAGATATATGTACATTCAAAAAAATCCCATATATGCTATCAAGAGAAGCCATGTCTCCTTTATCAAAATGCCTGATTTGCTACTGTGTTCTCTGGCTGTGAGCTCAGGACCACTGTGGAATATTGAGAAAGTGTTCACGGTGTACCCAAGGTAAGAAATGAAGATGGCTGACATGACAGAAATTGTACAGAAATAGGTAATCAGCCGCATATAAAACAATGTGAATGAACACAGCATCTTCACAGGCTAGTCAGAAAGGCATGCCAAGTGTCCGTGTGCAAGGAGACAAAGATCTCACTAAAGAACAAGGAATGAGCTAGAGAGGAAAGGACGGGTCACGGGGTTCTGTTCTTTGTGAGAATTTAAAACACTTCTGGACATTGCTCAAAAACATCTCTGGAGAAGTTCCCTGAGCATCTTTTATGACTATCAGCCTCTGCTTCCATGACTACTGTGGTCATACATCCTGGTGACTGGTGAGAGCAGGAAGCTGGTAGTACTGCACTAAATCTTTAAATACGTAGACTTTCTGAATAGGCACCAAAGCTTGAACTGAAAGAGAATAAAACTAAGTAGAATAAATGACCACAAATCCATCACACGGTTTTAAATGCCTACCATCTAATTTTAGCATCCAGGCACAGACCAGAGCCCAGAGTTTCATGTTGAAAAACAAGCGATTGAGAAAGATCTAAGAGAGGGACATTCTGCATTTCCCTTCTGTGAGTCTCTCAGCTGTTTAAACTTTGTAATGTTCCTGTCTTTGTAACTTCTGCATTGGTGTGAAAGAGGGATCTGACAGAGTCACCATGTAAGAGAACAGATGCATTTTATCTCACGGTTTCAGAGGGTGTGTCTTGGCAGGGAACTCATGGCAATTTTATAGCTCTGGGAACATGTGATACAGGCTTCCCATTATGGTAGAATAGGAAGCAGAGTAAGTTAAACCAGACCATAGGGCAGGCCTATCCCTAGGGGTGCCTTCTGCCAGCTAAGCCCCACCCCCTGAAGGTCCACAACTTCAATAACGCTACCAACTGAGGTATAAGCTCTTAAAACTCAACCCAGTGGTGGATAGTTCCAATTTAAACCTTAACTAGTCCTCCATTTAACCTGGATGGCTTTGTCGTCCAAATTGCTTCAAAGGGGGTTTCCTCTCCAGCTTCATCTTCTCATTAAAGGAGATTCTTCGGAAGGCAGTAAAGGAGGCACCTCCCGCAATGTTAGTGACTGTTGGGCAGTGTTAGTGAAAAGTATTTGGAATGCAGGATTCTTAATGCTTAATTCTTTATTGCTGGGTTAAGCTCTATCACCATCACCGATTATTATTCTCCCAATGTGCTCATTAAGGACACAGAGTGGTCCCTTTATAAACCAGCCACATTGATTTCTTAATTCAGTCATCAATGAATGCCGGCATCCAAATACTTCTACATGAGTAAATGTACTTGGGGGATCTATCCACATTCTCCAGTGAGCAGGTTTCTTTTCAAAGCATTGGGAAGACTGTCCTGGTGCCCTCCATAAGCCTCCAAGACTCTCACTTCAGGGAATAGAGTGATTCAAGAAAAGATTTAAATATATTGCCTTCAGCTAGGCAATTGTCTTTATGGTACCTACTTAGAAACAGAGTTTATGTTTGTGACTTTTCGAATAAGCTACAATTAGCTTCTGAGATGCCCAATCAAAATGTTCTTCCCTGAGATGTTTCTAAACAGTTAGAAGACACACTGTGTCCCCGGCTAATCTTTACCACGTGCAGGTCTTCTACTCGACACAGGGCAGGTACACGATGACCTGGTTACTGCTTTGCCCCTTAGTGTTAAAGTAACCGCAAAAAATTGAGATTTGGGTTTAAAAGCCTCTAAAAGTTGAGCTCTTAGAAAGTGTGCCTTGAAAGAATGTGTGTGTCTGCTATCAGTAGACAATACAATATGAAGAGGTCAAAAATAATGATGAGCAGAAAAAGAATGGAGTGGAACAAGAGAAAGATTTTAGTTCTATTTAAACAGATAAGCTGTTTTACCTCCCCTTGGTGAGATGCTTTCTTATATACTAGTGGGTAGTATCTACAGACGTCCAGAAACAAAACGCTGTTCTCATTTTATGCCTAAATGCTAATGTTGCTTGGCTATCTGCTTGTCTTACCAAAGCCTACTCCCTCATCCTCAGCTCAAATTCTGTCCTCATTAAGAAATCGTTACTAGGCTCCTTCTAATTCCTTCAGTTCTAGTTCATTAAATGATTTGTTCATTTACATTTCTATTAAGGAATCGCATGTCTTTCTCTGTATGTTGCCAGCACCTGAAATAGGCTCTCAGCAAGGCAGGGAGTAAATGTTTCCCACAAATTCCAAGAATTAACATATGATAAACTGTTACATTTCCAAAACATGGAAAGTCCCAAAATGAGTAGTGGATTGGGTTCACAACCATTACCCTCTATGCTAGACTATAGTAAGAATTGAGCTTTTTCCTGAAGTGGAAAACTGAGTGTCATATACAAGGCAGATGAGGAATGGGATGAGTACCCTCTTCTCCCCTGTCACCACAGCAGCCACAAGATGCCTTCATCTGAGAGCTTCCTGCAGGCTAACACACCGTTGGTTCTCAGACAGACAAGTCTAAGACTACACCCGCCTGGATGACTGGAACCACGGCAGAGAAGTTGAGAATCCCATCCTGGCTTTCATTTGGCTCTAGGTGGTCTCTCCACAGAAAGATTATATACAGAGCTGGGCCTGGTGGTACAAACCTGTAATTTTGGAGGCAGGGGAAGAATTGAAAGTTCAAGTGCAGACTGAATTAAAGAATGACAATCAAGGTTAGGCTGAGCAAATCAGGAAGGGTCTATCGGAAAACCGAAAATAAGTCAACAGGGTGCAGATAGAGTTCCACGGTAGAGGTGTTGCCTAGCATGCTTCAGGCCCAAGATACAATCAAGATATAGCTTCAGAAGACCTCTTAAGTGCCAGACATTCTGATACTGTTTATTTGACACACGGGGAAAGAGCACGATTCTGTTCTCGCGGGAGACAAAGGACAGCACTAAAATTTGCTTATTAACTTATTAGCTGAAAAAACTAAAACGAGAGCTGCATTTAGTGAGCTTAATGTTACAACTGTGTTTATGGAAGGAAACAGCTAAGAGTTCAGTGTGTCTCTCTAGAAAATATTCAACATAGTGATTGAAATTCTGCGTGTAACCTGTCTAAGAGCTTCTAACCTCTCACATCTAAGCTGGAGACATCAGGACTTGGCTAGCAGGTCTCATTTTTCAACCTATTCATTTTTGTTGTGTTTTGTTTCTTTCACCAACTCTAGCCCAGTCGAGAGGAATAGTTTTAGGAGGAACCTAGATGCCAAAAGATGGCACCAAGTGGAAATTCCTATAAGTTTATGATACTCCATCCCTTGTGTCCAAAGCATGTACTCATCATTTCTTCTCACAAGAAAGATCCAGAAACATTCTACTCGAAAGTTGTCTCAGTCACTGTGTTTCCTTCTCAGCATTCCCATTCTAGAGCAACCTAGCAACGCCTATAGTTTTAAGACAATCTATTGCTCTTGCTAGGCTTTACAAAATAAAGGGCAATGGTATTCAAGGGCTTTATCACAGGGAGGGAGGCACCAGCAATAATAATTAATGGTGCTTTTGCTAATATTGCTTTATTGTAGAAATTTCTCTCCAAGGGTAATTACCTAAGATACACTATATTTCCTTTTTCTTGAGGTTAATTTGTTCCTTAATTAATTCCTCTTCTGCTATATATATATTAGGAAACTAGTGAGAGACAAGAGGCTGCCACCAAGACCACTATGCATAGGGTGTAAATTCATAGGAAAAGAATACCCTTTGGCTGTGAACCATCTTTATATTATAGATCTTAGTCCATGATAGACATCACGGGATAAAAAGCAAAGAGCAGAGACATTCCTAAAATGTTAACAAATGCTTTGTGACTAGAGATTACTAAGTAAAATGGTTGAAATAATACTCCTGACACGGTTAGCTAAACCTAAGAAATTACTGTTTTAATGATACAAAGTTTTCTTTCCGAATTACCATTATCTATGCCCCCTTTCAATGAATCAATATATACAAGTTTCGGTATGCTAATACAGACAGTCAACCCTTAGCAGTTTAGCATGATGAAAGTCCACTGATTTAATGTAGTTGAAGTGCTTTTTTTCCTAATCCTTTGGAAAATGCAGGTGAGGACTAACAGTGTTTTTCCAATTAGTGACTTGGGGGATTTAAGCACAATGTTCCCCAAACACCTGCAGTTAAACTCTGAGCAAACCCTGATACTCCAGGCTGTGTATCAGTGGGACTTCAAACACGAAAATTATAATGTCGCTATTTTTGACAACACCACCTGGCATATTATGGAAATCCCTCTGTTACTGGTGACCAAGTTTTAATTCTTGCCAGCTCTTTGACTTCATATCCAAGGTTGGGAAATGTCGCACAGGAGAAAATACAATTGCAGGAAGACTTTCAAACATGATGTTCTAAATATAGATCAGGGTTTTTCTGCCAAGTGGTCAGAAGGGTAAAACATTTTGAGATATTTGCCACCAATTACTACCATGGAAGAGGCCAGGTGTGCATCCCAGGGTGACATTTGGATATTTCACCTAGTACCCAGTGATTTTCTCCGTGGAATACAAACTAGGCGACTAAACGCTCTCAAGGTAGAAAACAAGCAATAGAACACATGATATACAGTTTGTGGAATTTGTCTATAAAAGGCAATGTTTGATTAGCATTTAATGGACAGATGAATTAATCACACGTTACCTGTGTTCACAAAGTAGATTTTCAATATATCATTTGTATCAAATTTGAAACAATGTAACAATTAAGGTCAGCAGCTGCTTCAACCTCCAGAGTGGACTATTTAACACTCGTCAAGGATCTGCTCTGTAGTACAGAAAGTCTTGTTTTATCTATCTCTTATGAGCTGCTCTCAGGAAGTTATTTCAACTTTTAAAACTTTTCAGCCTTCTCACAGTTTCCAACAACTATCGTAGCTTACGACCTGCTTCCTTCCAGGATGGTGACCAACCAATGACGCAAACCAAAGAATAGGTTTCCGAATGATTACTATCAACCAATTGAAATAAGCTTTAGGATAGCTAATTTCTTTCTCCAAAACCTCAATCTTAATACATCCATTAAGCTGTTCAGAGTTCCATGGAATTACATGCTTTCAGGCCATCGAGAATTTAGTCTACGTCAGAACAACTGTTCTTGACCTAGTGACTTTCATGTTGGAATCTATTCACTGTCATATGTTTAAAATGTATATCATTCCTATACAACTTTTTAGTTTTTAGATCTGAAATAATATAGATCAAAATAACCACAATTGACTATAAAACCTTTGGCTGTCCAATTACTATCCCTGATCTTTTGAGGCACAGGCTCTCTGGGGACCAACCTGATAATAACAAAGCTTCAGGCACCCTCCGCACTGTTTGAGTTCTCTCAAATAGTTCTACCCAAAGGCCTGGCCCCTCCTATCACTTTCTGGAAAACCCCTACTTATGCTTCAAGTGGACCCTTAAACATTATGACCTGCCTTATCTCATCTGAGTTGCTCTTTGCATTTCAGAATGTGATTTTTCTATTTTCCTTTACCTACAAGTGAGGCAGTGAGAGGGTAGGTGTAATTTTTGTTTATTTTTGGAAGAATCTACGTTTAGGAATATGCCTTGAATAGACATCATCTTTGCCACCTATAAAGGTGTTTGTTTTTTTTTAACCTTAGGTGAGTCGGTAAATAAATATTTCCCATATATTGTTATTTAATCCATATGCAACTTCATAAATCTAGAATTACTTTTATTCCCTTCTTACAAGTGATGAAACTGATGCCTAAAGAATGAAATGATGTTGCCTAAATTCACCAGGCTACTCGAGATGAAGTTGGGATTAAAATGCTGCTCTGGTCCTTGGTGCTGAACCACACTACACAGTTCACTTCTTTTTTGCCTAGTAGCTTTGCTCAAGCAATACAATTAAAAAAGAAATCCCAAATGACATAGTTCTGTTCCTCTAAATGATACCCTGTGTATCCCTTTTCCGTGAGTTAGTGCAGGACCTCAAAAATGACCCGTAACCACATACACAACCATCAGGTTATCATCCTCAGTTCCCCAGAGTTTTCACTTCTGGTTAGCAACCAGAATCGCTAAGAATGTCTTCTTATTAACGATTATCTTTGTCATATCACTGCTATACAAGTAACTCCGCGGGCTTGAGAAAAACATAGCTCAAGTTAGCTTGCGACTCTGTTAAATTTTCAAGAGACAAAATCAATACCTAAGGCACAGAAGGAGTTTCTGACATGTCTTTCGGTGTTCGGCACCCTGAGAGTGCATTTGTAAGCCTAACTGCTCAACATAATTGTTGGATAAGATACCACAGACCCTCTTGCTGCTGTATGGAACCCAAACCAGCTCAGTTTCGTAGATTCTCCTGAAAATTAACTCATGGAGCAAAGGGGAGTCATCAAGGAAACAGATTCAATGCTTCTTTGGGTAAAATGATTTTTTTTATTATGTAACAACCTGCTAAGTCTTAGTGGGAAATATTCCTGAGATAGTTCTGTGACAATAAGGGAAGAAGACAGACCCTTCAGTGGGGAGTGGCATTGTCTCAGCAAAAACACCGACCTTTTTTCGATGTCTGTCTTCTGAAACAATAGGACCCAAGGAACCTTTCTTGCTCTAAATATCTTTTCAGTCTGATCAATAAGCCATGAGAATGGGAGAAGAGAGGATCTTCACGACTCATCAATCCCTTGCTTTTAAATGAGGAAAGCAAAAGCATACGATGATCCAGATTTCAGAGCACAGATGCTAAGTGTTAGGGACCATCTTTAAGGTCTTTTTCTTGAACCACCATTGGGACTATGCCAACATGAAAAATGGCAAGAAACATTTTTGACTCATATATTTTCAAAACCCTTGTAATGCAAACATGGGTGGCTTTTACATGTTACACTGAGCAAACAAGAATTCATTATACTTATCATATTATATAATTTTCTAAATTAAAATCAACCCTAGTCTTTTTATAATTTTTTATGAAAAAAAAAATGTTTCCAGATGTGCTACAGATAACGTGGCCAGAAGAAAAAAAAATGACAAATCCATTTTTGCAATAACAGTATGATTGGCAGCCTTTATGGGTGGCTAACTCATGTGATGTGAACAGCTTGAATTCCTCAGGCAGTTTCTCAACTACCAACCACCTCCAGTCCCAGTTTAAAATACAAGCCAATCTGGTCTTCTGTACAGCTAATAGTTGAATTTGATGTGTCTGAAAAGGAGGGGCACTGGGGTTTCTTGACCTCCCAACTTCTAGAACGTTTTACCTAGCCACTGGGCTATGAACAAGCAGATGGTTCAAAGTGCTGCCCTCAGTGGTTCTCGCCTGGACTTATCTATAAGCATTTAATTAAAAGAACTAAATAAAACGTTCAGCTCTGCATGTGCTACAGAACCATTAAAGGTGTAGGCTTATTCTTAGAAAACAGCCCCAAAGAGATATGGACTATTAAGAGCATAGAACAAAAAGGCAAACCTACTGAGGTTATGATTGTTAGTACTCCAGATTCCTGAGAGCACAGCAATTCTTTCTTTTTCAAATGTATATAGTTCAGCCCTGGAAATAGCATCTTTCTTGGAAGTGCTTGGTGCCTCTTTCCATCTGGAATTTTGGTAGCTCAGCATCAGTCCACATAAAGCCAGTTGCTGCTTGCCTTTAATATATCAACACAGACTCAGAAGCCAGTGCTATGACTGTTCTGAAGAGAATTCCCATGGAAGAAAATCACATTAGCAAGTACTTATTTATATAAGACTCCGAAAGTGCATGCTCTTTGTTTTTCTTTGTTTTGCTTTGTTTTTCCAAAATGGCCGAGCAGAAGGCCTAAAGCTCATGTGTGGCGTTTCAGGGAGAATCTGAGCAAAAAAAAAAAAAAAAAAAAAGACCACAAGACTTGACATGGGGGTCACAGGTGACTCAAAATATTTCCAATTGATTGTCTCTTTTTACATAGCATGAAAGGAATAGCAGACACCCTAGAGTATTTCCCAGAGTTCATGTTCTTTTATTCTTCATGATCAGAGTATCACCAAAATAAAGGCTGCCACCTAGAAAAGAGCCTCTGTCATTGACAATTGTCAAGAGATACAATTTCCAAATAACCAAAAATAAATGTCAATATATCTGTGACTTATTAGTCTACAATGAAAACATACTTCACTTCCTAGTTCTGAATAAATTCAAGGCCCCCCAAAATGTATGTTCCCAAGTAACTTTGGGTCTAAAACTAATATGACTCAACTGGATGGGCCAGAGAACAAAAGCACTTGTCACCACTGGACCTAACAATCTACACGGTAAAAGGGGAAAACAAGGTCTTGCCAGTTGTCCGCTGACCTCCATGCTCACACTGTGGCTGTGCATGCACACCCACGTGCATACATGAGTGCACACACACCCACGTGCATACATGAGTGTGCTCACACACACTATAAGTAAGTGTAAAACAGCAATGTGTGCTGCACATGGAAAGCTTTCTGATGTGAACCAGTGTTTGGCTAGTAGTATCATCCCACAATTAGAACTGGTTATGGGGAAAATAACATTTCATATATTCCCAAAGCAAGAATAAAAAGGGAACAATTGATGTGATTGCTCAGAAATCTGTACACAATGCATTTGTAACCAGAAAAAACTTACCTTGCCTAAAGACCTTAGGATCAACCCATCTGTTGACACTTGTCTAAGACAAATGTTTATTTGAGGGCAATTTAAGCATGTATGATCTGATTAATCCAACTTCATGATAAGGCCCTTAATTTGTCTTATAGTCTTTAGGGAACAGGTGGAGTGACAAACCCAGCTGATATAGAACTGACTTCCTTTTGCCTGTTCATTAACACATAATTTAGAGAAACTGGTTTTAATGGTATAAAAATTATTGTTGCAGATCCCTAAAGGTACAAATTAATTTCCTATGCATCACTTTATTTTGATAAAAAATAAAACTGAATACAATTAATGAAGAATTTACCCTGCACATCAGATTGCATATTGGGAGTAGTGATGTGATGGTAGCTTTACATTGTTCTCTAGATCTAGCCTTTGGCTCCTCCTATCGCAGAAAATTACCCCTTCAATCTCAGTTCATTCAGGTAACAAACATACTGGAGGCATCGAGGAGATACCATCATGGATTAAAATGCACATTTCCTGCCCTAAAGTTTTAGTAAATAGCACAGAATTTACCACATTTCATTTGTGATATTTATAGGCTGAAGATCTCATCCTCCAAGAACTAAGTTCCCAGTAGATTCTAGGAAAAATCATTTTTATCACTGTAAATGGTCAGTCCACAAACAGTTGTTAAGAGGTCACGATGAAGTATAGCCAGATAAATTTCAAAGAATGCTTTTGCTTACAAGAAATGATTGTTCATGCTCCTCAACTAAAGGGGTTTAGTATCTGAGAAAGAAAATCAGACAAACACAGTATCTTACATTATTCCAGCACTGAATTGAGAACTATTGGCAACGAGCTTGGGGTACAGAACGAACTAAGTAGACTGGGATGATACAGTGAGAGGCCTCAGATTTCCAGGATCAAATACAGCCTCTAACATCTCTTTTAGCACATCGTGTCTCCATGTTTTCAATATATCCAATGGGGTAATGGCCTTTTCTACTTTATAAAATTATTACATACCATAAAGGCCAGCATGGTACAAAAACTCTAAAGGTGCAGTGGTGGCACACATAGCTTGGCAGCAGCCAACAGCTCTCTAATTGAACTTAAGACCCAATGAACAAAAGAGAAACCTAGCCAGAGTAAGTGAAGTCATGGATCGTGGAGGAGAACCTACAACCATTGATTTCCTAACCAGCCTAATCTCTAACTATATTTCAAACGTTAGTCCTTATACACACAGATGAGTGTGTTCTTCATGCATCATCAAAGAACTCTTTGCAACAGACCATTACAAAAAAAAAACACACAATTCAAAATGCATATTCATTTTGTTCCAAAGGATGCATCTATATTCTACTCCCACAACTAAGGCTTGGGGTACTTTGTGGAAGAAGGGGCAGAAAGAATGTAAACGCCAGAGGACCAAGGAGTTTGCTATGAGATTACAGCTCCTAGTAATGTCAGAAACTACATCCATAAGGCCTCACACCCCAACATGACTACCCAAACATGAACTGAAGAAAGACCATAATAAATGATGCAGAGTGCATAGGACAAAGCCTACAATGCCTCAACCCAACACAAAGAACTATAGGCAACTGAGGAGTGCTGAGAATGAAGACATAAGGCTTCTCTGGGGACGAGCACACCTATTAGTTAAACAGACACTTAAGCAACATTAATCAGATTGAGCAGGTTATAATTAGGGATGCATATACATATATGCATGCAGTAAAAATAGATGAAAACAGAGGCCATGAATTTTAAAGAAAGCAAGGAAAGGAGTATGGAAGGGTTTCAAGAAAAGAAAGGGAAGGAAAAGATGCTGCAATTATAATCTCAAAAATAAAAAAGATAATACATCTCCAATAGGACAAAAACTGGGACAAAATTTCAGGAATATGAACCTTATTGCTGTTCTTAAGACTATTCCAAGAGTAAGTGTTTGAGAACAGAAACTTAGTGGCTAGAATAGTTCTCTGCCTACTTCTGGTGAACTCAGAACTGAATGCCAAGAAAACGAAGAACTCCTTAGTCCATCTTTGACACATTAGCCCACCTCGTTGAAGACTTGTGGACTTCAACCTCTGACTTTCATACAGAAAAAGTGTAACTTGTCTCATGTACGTTTAAACCCGGGAACTTAGATCTCAGACTGGGTCATACCACTTGTTTGCAGAAAAAGAACCTTATCCTCTGCAGAGAGCAGGTTCCGCCTTGGCTTTTCTCTCTGTTGACTGAGTACATTTTGAAAGTCACTTCCCCTTATGGATGTCAGTGTCTTAGACCAAAAAGATAGAAGTTTAGATGACCTGCATAATTCCTTCACGCTCAAAAAAATTCGATGATCTTGAAGATTATTTTTATTTTTCCAACAGCATTCATGAAAAGTTTAATCCTACTTAGCTACGATATGCACATTTTTTGCAAGTACCTCTCAAGCTAGACCTGGTGCTACATACTCAGAATCTCATCAGGCTGAGTCTGAAGAATAATTCATTCAAAGACAGCCCAGTGACATACCAAGTTGGAGGTCAATTTGATATGTACAGTGAGACCCTGCACAAAAAGAAAATATATGCTTTGAATATCTTTTAAATTTCTGCCTTGTAGATATATAATTTGTTATCCAACTTCTATCTCTTTTCCTTTTGCACAAGATGCCAGGTAATGTCATGAACGCTTTGTTGAAGTCATGACCATCCCCTATGGTTCTTCATGGTACTCCAGACTGTAATTCTTCTTCAAATGGCTCAGCCAATGCTGAAAGGGAAACATACTCATCCTAAGCCCATCTGACTCCTAATGATTGCTTCGTTCATTTCTAAGTATTGGTGCTATATCTATTTGAACACTGGGAGCTAGAAAATTACCAAAACTGTGCCTGAAATTTATGTCTATTCTTCTTTTATGTTTTCTGAATTTGTCTTCTTCCTCTTCTACCACACTTCACTCCTTCCACTATGGATTTATGAAAATAATTCTATAATTTAATCTTTTCCAGAATTTTCTGGAATGCATCAATAGCAGCAAACTGAATATGATTTTTATGAGCTTTTCTTACATTCTGGAGAGACTTGGTGTGAGATAAATACTTCATATTATCTTTATTTCCATCACCATTTCCATGTTAGATTGCATCTGATTGAGAAGTAAGTGGGGGGGGGGATAATATTGGCATCCACTTCTAAAGACAGGATCTCTCCATGAAGCCCATGCAAGCCTCATGCTCCCCATTCTTGTGCCTTAGCCCAGCCAGGTTCTGTGCTTTTAGATATCCATCACCATAATCAGACATTGTTATACTTACAAAATCAACTTCTTCAGCCATTAGCCCCATTCCTACTTACTGGACAAGTCAGAGTAAAAACAATAACAAACCCCGCTTCCATTTCATATTCTGTTTGGTACTGTCTGCACTTCTCATGAGTTCACGCTCAGTTACACGCTGAGCACAGATACTCCCAACTCATCTATTCCCCTTATTCCTTAGCCTCAATCCTCTCATGCATCCCATCCACCAGTGGGACTTGGGGATTATCTTCTCTTTCTTATGGGGACTATATTGTATAAATTATTTTTAAATCCTTCTTTTTCTCTTAAACTATATTGCTCAAATAATTTCTACTTATACAAAGGACAAATCTTCTTTGAAAATGCTTTGGTCTAAAACATATAAATAGATCTTGGTTTTCCTCCTTCCTCTCCTACTAATAATAACATAACAGGATAGCTTTCTTCCAAACTTCACACTACTTCCCCATCTTTAGAAGGTGCTTCCTTTATCATTCAAAATGATGTCCAGTGTAGGAGTTTTCTTCACTTCCTCATGCTTTCTCCAAGAAACCATCTGGCCACTTAGCAAGTCAAGAATGTTCTAAGGGCCCAGTTTTTCAACAAATGAGACAGAGAACTCAGCTGACAACACACTGGACATCTCTCGACCCCAAATTTTCAATTTGACATTAGAAAAAGAAAAGTTCAGAGGTCTGTGGAGAGAATCAGTGACTGAGTCACTAACTGCATAAACAGTAAACACAAAGCCTGAAAGAGAATCCCGAGAATCCACATGAAGTCAGATGTGGTAGCACACGTCTGTGACCCTACCTCTCCTAGGACAAGAGAAGAGCTAGAGACAAAAGAACCTCCAGAAGCCTGGGTTTATTTGGAAAGGTAAAAGGTAAGCACCATCCCCTGAGGTTTCCCTTCACATATGTACTGTGGCAGGCATGCATTTGCATTCACACATGACCATGCACAAACAAGCACGCCTACTGACATCAGGTATGTAGTGGATGATATTCACCAAGCTCTACTGCTATTCCTTTATCTTGTGGTCTCTGTGGCTGAATATTTCCACACTTCAAGTCTCAAAATGATACCCACACAGTAGAGGTATAGAGGGAGATAGAAGAGCACAGTCATGGTCCTGACAGCCAAACACCTAGTTTGGCATTTTGATTTTCTGCTATGCTGTAACTGTAAAACTATGGAAAGATCTCATGAGTTTGTAGAATTCATTTTTGTATGTTGAAATGAAAATAATATTTACATCAAAAGGCCTTCATAATTACCCAAAAAGAAAATACACGTGTGGATTCAGACATACACACCTACACACAAGCACACACACACAGTCATTATAAATGGTCATAGATTTTATAAGTGGATCCATAAAAATGCAAATACCAAATTTTGAATATTATTCTGTAGAAATAAGATTAGACTGAGGAGGGAGGAAAAGGAGAAGAGAATAATAATCTTTCTTCTATGGTATCTACTTACAAATTCAGAATTATTACTTTTATAACTAAGAAAACTAATTTTAAATGAACAGTTCAACATAATGAAGAATATTTTGATACTTTACCCTATTATTAATTTGTTGTAAATGTGTTTATAATGTAAGTCTGAATAGCATTTCTTCATATTATTGCTCCATGTTGTTCAATATAGATGACATAGTTAATATTGTACATACAAAAGTTCCATCCTTATATCTTACCTCAGCAAGTCTGCCTTGTTTTTCTAGAGTTAACTGTAGCTCCCTTAAGCACACATGCAGGGGAGCATATACAGCCACAGTAAAAGCAATGGCAATCGTCAGTCTCTTATACGAGCTCACCGCTTTCTCAAGCAGCTTCAGCTCACACCACACTTTCTCAGTACAGCTAAGGTTCATGCTGCCATTACGTTGGAGCTAACTTACTCTCTTGTGCAGCTTTTCTTAACCATAAGTTGTTCTCAGACATTCTGGAGAGGCAGACATAACGCCATAAGGATCTAGCAGTCAAAAGACAAGAACGTTTTTATCTTGAACACTTCCTTACCCCTTTGGGAGAAGAAAATTTCAACAACTTAGGAACTATGGTTCCTCACTTCCAGGAAATAATGCCTCTGGGTATATTTTTGTTTAGTTTCTCTTATTTTATGTCTCCCTAGAGGATTCAAGTTCTAGTGACTCCAACTTGAAGATAATAAAAGCATTGCCTGGAGAAGAAATGTCCTTTCTTCTGCTACCCAAAATATCCAGGTTCTGCAGAGAAAGGGATTGCATCAGCACAGTTGTCATAGTGGCACATAAGTCCAGTGGAAGTCAGGTACTAGGAGTAATAACAGTACCAATTCAGGGCCACCTGCACTTAGCCTGAATAAGAAAAAGCATCCCTGTGCTCTGACAGGTCAGTGTAGGCATGCCATCCCTGTGCTCTGATGGGTCAGCATAGGCACGCCATCCCTGTGCTCTGATGTGTAATGTAGGCACGTCATCCCTGTGCTCTGATGTGTAATGTAGGCACATCATTCCTGTGCTCTGATGGGTCAGTGTAGGCATGTCATCCCTGTGTTCTGTGCTCTGATGGGTCAGCGTAGGCACAACATCCCTGTGTTCTGATGGGTAGTGTAGGCATGTCTTCCCTGTGCTCTGATGGGTCAGCGTAGGCACGCCATCCCTGTGTTCTGATGGGTAGTGTAAGCATGTCATCCCTGTGCTCTGTGCTCTGATGGGTCAGTGTAGGCACATCATCCCTGTGTTCTGATGGGTAGTGTAGGCATGTCATCCCTGTGTTCTGATGGGTAGTGTAGGCATGTCATCCCTGTGTTCTGATGGGTAGTGTAGGCATGTCATCCCTGTGTTCTGATGGGTAGTGTAGGCACATCATCTTTGTGTTCTGATGGGTAGTGTAGGCACATCATCCCTGTGCTCTGTGCTCTGATGGGAGTGTAGACATGTCACCCCTGTGCTCTGATGGGTAGTGTAGGCACATCATCCCTGTGCTCTGTGCTCTGTGATCTGATGGGTAGTGTAGGGACGTCATCCCTGTGCTCTGATGGGTCAATGTAAACATGTCATCCTGTCCTTAGCAGAGTAGAGCTACATTCCTCCGATACAGCCAACCTTTCACCTCCACTTGAGATTCTAATTTCTCCATTATTTGGTGTGTCACATCTCAGAATTCCCAGCCGGAGTTACGTGAGAGTTACTGGAATTGGGAAATATTTTTGATAGCACTGACTATATCTGTGTTATTCTTAATAGCAGGCCAGCTCTCCAATTCCATGCTGTGTCGCTGTGTATAAACCTGGTTGATGGTTTCCTTTGCTACATGAAATGGGTATTAATCAGGACTCAGATGCCCATGGCGTCATGTTGCTTCTGTTGGGCTCAGAGCAGCCCATCTCAAGCTGATCTCCCTGCATGTCATATGTAAACGCAAAACTTCACTTGCCAGAAGAAAATTTTCAAAGGACCTAAACTCATCCCAGGATATAGTCTTCAGAAATACTCAACTTGTTGGCCTATTAAAGTTGACAGAGACAGTTATGTAACGTAAAGTCCACAAAGACAACCTTTCAGAAGTCAGAAAGAATAAAAAAATACTCTTGTTTAATTGTTTTGTTTTGTTTTCGAGACAGGGTTTCTCTGTGCAGCCCTGGTAGTTCTAGCTCTCACTCTGTAGACAAGGCCTCAAACTCAGAGATCTGCCTACCTCTGTCGACCCCTTCCCCCGCCCACACACCAGTGTGCTGGGATTGAATGTGTGTGCCATCCTGCATATCTTATTGGAATATGTATATAATATACTTTGATCTGTACAATTATACTATTTTAAAATTATCTATGCAGCACTCCTTGATAAACTGGGATCACTTTCTTTTTTTTCTCGTACAATAAATAAAAATAGTGAAATGTTGATAGCTGACTTATAAAAACTTTAATTTTTTTACTCGGCATAGGCTTTAACTATTTCAAAGTACTCAATCATTCTTAACAGAGTCATCAATACTTCTTCAATTGATTTTTAACTGAAAGTACAATACATATCTGTATGCTTTCCTTTTACAAATTTTAAGAAAAAACAAGGCAAAGAAAAAGTTACTGTAGTTTCAGAAGTTTATCAAATTATATACCTAAAATTTTAGACGATCGGAATAGAATTTAAATAGAATTGAATTTTTTTTCCTTTGTGTTAACCCAGATAATAAATATCTAATTTGGACTGTCCATGTGGCACTCCATTCCCAAATTAAACTCTTTCAGAGATTGCCATTTTTAGCAAAAGAGGGGGAAGTGAGAATTAAACACCGGGATCTTTCTATACAGCCACAGCCAAGTTGTCTGAAAACTGAATTTGGCCACTTCACTGTAGTTCATTGTCTGGCTGAGCTATAGCAGGACCTCAGGAGCTTAAAACAACCACGTTCAGAGCCTCTGATCGGGTTTCATTAGCCTAGAGTCTAGCGCCGCGCTGAAAAAGCTCCAGTCATGATGACCTTCCATTTTTCACGTGCTCTCCCTACAGCATACGCTACTTGCTTCCTACTGGCTCCCCAATATCTAAACACTGTACTCAGGAAAGCATCCGGTTAATGTCTCAAGAAGTGACCTCCACATGAAAAAGAAGCTGCTAACAGACGTTTATTGTGTTAATATTTCTTATGCACAATCATTTGCTTGAGGTTTTTTTTAAAAGGTGCTTTCCTTGTCTCTCTGCTCAGGTGGCAAACCTGCTGAGGCTCTTCCAGATCCCTCAGATAAGCTACGCCTCCACCAGCGCCAAACTCAGCGACAAGTCGCGCTATGATTACTTTGCCAGGACCGTGCCCCCTGACTTCTACCAGGCCAAAGCCATGGCCGAGATCTTGCGCTTCTTCAACTGGACCTATGTGTCCACTGTCGCCTCTGAGGGTGACTACGGGGAGACGGGGATTGAGGCCTTCGAGCAGGAAGCCCGGCTGCGCAACATCTGCATCGCCACTGCGGAGAAGGTGGGCCGCTCCAACATTCGCAAGTCCTACGACAGCGTGATCCGCGAGCTGCTGCAGAAGCCCAACGCGCGGGTCGTGGTCCTATTCATGCGCAGTGATGACTCCCGAGAGCTGATCGCCGCAGCCAGCCGCGTGAATGCCTCCTTCACCTGGGTGGCCAGCGACGGCTGGGGCGCGCAGGAGAGCATCGTCAAGGGCAGTGAGCACGTAGCCTACGGAGCCATCACCCTGGAGCTGGCGTCCCATCCTGTTCGCCAATTCGACCGCTACTTCCAGAGCCTCAACCCCTACAACAATCACCGCAACCCCTGGTTCCGAGACTTCTGGGAGCAGAAGTTCCAGTGCAGCCTCCAGAACAAGAGAAACCACAGACGGGTTTGCGACAAGCACCTGGCCATTGACAGCAGCAACTATGAGCAAGAATCCAAGATCATGTTTGTGGTGAACGCAGTCTACGCCATGGCGCATGCGCTGCACAAAATGCAGCGTACCCTCTGTCCTAACACCACCAAGCTCTGTGATGCGATGAAGATCCTGGACGGAAAGAAATTGTACAAGGATTATTTGCTGAAAATCAACTTCACGGGTAAGCAGTGACCCTTAAATTGTCTTCTGTGATATAAACAGGTGGACTTAACCACAACCCAAATGCCTCTGCCCCTAACACCAGACATCCCTGCTTTAGAAGTTTAGAGCCACACAAAAGGGGGTTCATAATCTTAAACATCCCAAAATGCAACGATAGCCCTTTGATAGTCCTGTTCATTTTTTTTTTTTTTTTTTTTTTTAGTCCTGTTCATTTTTGACGACTATCTTGGCTGCTATACCACATGGAAGTGGAAGGCCCTTAGGCCGGGTTGACGGTCCCACTGCGGTCACCGCAGAGATGGGGCCATGCTACATTGACCCTCTTTCTTGTTAACTGCAGGGTATGGCATGTATGATAGGGGCATTTAATCTTCCCTAGAAGAATTGGCAACTGTCTAAGGAACACGAATTCCAAGCTCTTCTTGTAGATGATTTGAGCACAAGAATCACCTAACTGTCACCGTGGGTGAGAAAAAGTCACTTTTCCCAGAGCCTAATAAGGAGCAGAATAGGAAAGACAAACAGAAAGCCATGGTGGCTCCCAGGCACTGTGGTCTAGTTCTTCTGCAATACAAAAACATTCCCCTGGGGCTTTAGAAGTTGTGGGTTCTCTCAAATTCCATTATAAAATGCAGCTTTCTCTGCGATCCTGAATAGAAACAAATTGAAGACTGATTGAAGTCATTCTGATCAGTAACTGTACAATGCCTCCAAAAATAATATTGCTGCCTTTAATCTACTTCTAAATGGGACATAAATATTTCTAAGTACAGTTTCACATTATTAGCCTATTAAAAACACAGTCTTTAGCGTTGCATTCTCATTGAGGTTTGACGGCTCTGAGAAATTAAAGCCAAATTATAAAATAGTAAGAAGCATTTATTTATAGTGATCGAGGGTGTCCATAAGCCTACAAGTCTCCCATGCCATTAAGCAATGATTCTGGTCTGCATGATCAATTTCAATTCATTGAGTATTGGAAGTTTATATGCTTCAGCCATATGTTCCGGAGCAATTAAAATCCCCACATCTTCTTTGCAGGTAGTCACCTAGAACTCATTCTGTAACATTGCCAACAGTAGTGGGGGAGGACCAAGGCCATTGGCGTCTATCCCATATTTCCTGTATACTTCACGGAAGCCTTGAAACTAAGCCCAAGTATGCCATGGTGCAGTTTTGCCTGTTTTTTGTTCTTCAATCTCCCCCAAGGACAAAAGTAAAGGAAGTAAGGCCAACATCCTTTTTATCCTTGTGATGGAGACACCTTTAGAATGGTTACAGGAAGTACTAGAGATTAAGTATTTCTTGTCCTTCATCCACACACTGTATCAATTCATATAGAAACAAACAACAGAAAGAAAAAAAAACATGTTATTAACAAACTACCATTTTGGTGGTGGTGGTGCATGCCTTTAAGCCCATTGGGAACAAAGAAAGGCGGATCTCTGTGAGTTCAAGGCCAGCCTGGTCTACAAGAGTTAGTTCCAGGACAGCCAGGGTTGTTACACACAGAAAGCCTGTCTCGAAAAACAGAGAGAGAGAGAGAGAGAGAGAGAGAGAGAGAGAGATACCATTCATCTCAGAATCTCTTATCAGTTTCTACTGACATCTCCAAAGAAATAAGATCCTAAAGCCAGTATCAAACAGTATCTTTCCTTCAAATATATATATGAATTCTCCATAAAGACATGATTCTTAAAGACAGTTATCTAGGTCCACATCTCACACCTGCAGACTACCTGTGTTAGCCTATTTGCCCCCCACTTTGAGACTATATACAACAGGTTCATTCATTAACAACCAAAACAAACGAAACTCAGATTTCAGAGGGCCTTTGCAAGGTAACCACACATTTTCCTTCTTCTGACTGCTTGGGTCATAAAAAGCTGAGGAAAGCAAAGAAAGAAGGCCACACGTAGACAAACAGAACAAATGTACCTTCGTTTTCTCTGTCTTACTCAATTACCGGCTTCGATTTTGCAATTCTCTTTGCCTGTGCAGACCTCCCCACAAAGTGCCATTCTGGCCTTCTCAAGTAGTTGTGCATTGCCCATCACTCTCCATTTCTAAGTAGGAGAGGGGAAGACAGATCTAATCTGCAGAAAACACAGTAATTTAGACTAGCCACAAAGTAAATATGCATGGAAATAAGGACTGCCTGCCACTAATGTATCATAAAGATACCAAGATTTAAAACTTGCCTAAAAGGATATTTCTAAAAATAAAAAATTGATTATATGACTCTAGTCCCTCTTTGAGAGGAATATATGTAGAATAGAATATAGATTATAGAATGTCATGTTGAGTTTATGGTGATCTGTGGTGTGTGTGTGTGTGTGTGTGTGTGTGTGTGTGTGTGTGTGTGTTGTGTTTATGTGTGTGAATTTCTGTGTATGGGTACACGGGTATGAGAGGTGTGCACTTGTGCTGGTAGGTGCAGATGCATGTGTCTTATTGATGTGTGTGTGTGTATGCATGTTTCCTGATGTCATGTGTCTTCCACAATTGTTCTCCATCTTGTTTTTGAGACATTGAACCTGGAGCTCATCATATCAGCTCAGCTGGGTAACCAAAGAGCTTCATGGACCTACATGTCTCTGCCTTCTCAGCACTGGGGTTACAGATATACACCACCACCACACCTGGTTATTGTGTCTGTGTGTGTGTGTGCGCGCGTGCACGCACGCATTAGATCCAAACTCACAAACTCATGCTTGCATTGCAGGTATTTTTCTGACTAAACTATCTCCCTGGCCTCATATAAATATAAACATATTTATATTTATAAAGACAGTAGGAAAGGGGAAGACAGATCTAAACTGCAGAAAACACAGGTAATTTAGACTAGCCACAAAGTAAATATGCATGAAAATAAGAAACATATTTATATTTATATTTATATGGGGCAAGGGAGATAGTTTATGTATATATTCTAAAGCTTAGACTTAGCTGAAACATTATAAACATTTACAATGGCACTGCCTTAATTGAAAATTGCCAAGGGAAATTCTTCTAATTTTGTTGACAGTTGCAAACCAGGTGTATCTCAGGTTTCTTTTCTGAAATAATATCTTGTTGTAGTAATAAGGAGCGGCGGGGCTGCGTTCCCAGCACCCCAGCCACCTGCTCGACTAGCTTATGCCCGAAATAACAACACACAAACTGTATTCTTTTAGACACTGCTTGGCCCTTTAGCTCTAGCCCTTACTGGCTAATTCTGATATCCCAATCAACCCATCTCTAATAATCTGTGAGCACCGGTCTTACCGGGAAAGATTCAGCATGTCTAACCTGGCGGCTTGCTTCATCGCGAGCGTCTGCCCGGGAGAGCGGAGGAGCATGGCATCTCTCTGAGGCGTCTGCTCCCGAGAGGAAAGCTGTGGAGTCTGAGCTCACTTCCTCTTCCTCCCAGCGTTCTGTTCTGTTTACTCCTCCCACCTATCTCTAACCAATGAGGGCCAAGAAGTTTCTTTTTATTTAACCAATGACCTTCCTCCATCAATATCTGGTTTTCTTACTCGCAAACTAACTCAGTGGAGTAGGCCTCGTAGTCAGCACTAAGCTAGGGCACTGCCACACCTATCCAAATAGGTCAAAAAGTCCTCTCCTGGCCGTGTGCTTCTACCAAGTACACCCAAGACCCTGTAAAGGGAAAAATACCGTCAATTCTACATTTCAACTGCTAGGTTTTTATAGGACTTTGGTCACATAATCCCTGGTGTTTTGCCATGCTCCAACTAGGTAATTCCAGTATTGGAATTGACTCAGTTTGGACATTTATTTTGCTGTATTCTATCATGTGGTATTACCTCGTTTCCATCTTGCACATCCTGCCCCTTGATCCCTCCTTCTCTTTCTCTCCCTGAAAATTCCACCTATCCCTCCTATTGGTCATTCAGTTCTTTATTAAACCAATCACAGCAATATATCGTCACACACTAAACAAATATCCCACAACATTTCCCCCCTTTTGTCTAAATAAAAAGAAAAGGTTTTAACTTTTACACAGTAAAACTATATACAGTAAGAATAATTATCGGGTAATAGTTAGATTTACAATGTCCAGTCTATCTGTTTTTGGCAAATTCAGAGAAAATATTCCATTATCTATCCCATCTTGGTGAGTTGACCTAACTTGTATTACCAAACCAAAACTATCTTTTTAGACCTCAACACATTTTCTTTAATAAACAATTTAAACTTTTATGTCCCTCAGTCTTATATAATTTATAACTCTTTTTTTGAGAGTTTCTTTTCTGAATTTGGTAACAAGGAAAACCGTAACCATAATATCTTGTCTCCACTCTATCAGAGACCCAGAAGAATATAAACAGGAGTAAACAGGAAGTACAGAACACGAACCTTCTAATATTATAGAAATGACAGAGATATCTGGCTCCCTGGACTGTCAGGCAAGTTTTTTTTCTGCAACATTGCAGCTCCCATCTTCAGTCTACAAGCCTAGCATATCTGATAGACTTTTCTGTGAGGCAGGAATTAGGTGGACTGTCTACCTTGTCTTGAGAGTTTTCAGCAATCACTATTTTGTGTGTCCTGATCGTCTGTTGCATCAAGGGCAGTTTCTTGCCCAGTGGCTAACTTTTGCCACAAAAATGCAAACTTCATATGGAGGTTCTTCAGTTCCTATAATTCTTTTATGAAGTAGATTGGTGCTGCCAGGAGAAGATATGTCTCACTGTCATGAAAAGCTTAGGTCACTGAAACACCCCGTACATGCCATATTCTGTAGGTCTCTGAAGTATTTGAAGACCACCTACTTATCTAAAATATATCCCCATTTAACCTTTAAAACATGTTTTACATGGCTACAAGTTTGATTATTATAGATGACTAACTGTGTTTCTTAATCATATATTACATTTTAAAGAGATCTGCATAGGTACAATATCTTTAAAAAAAGAGTAGGAACATATATGCAGTATAACAAAAATAACCTTAAATTTGGATTAATTTACAAATTCCATAGTAATATATATGAGACTAGGGGCTATTCAAAAGTAGACTCAACAATTCACCCCTTTATTCAGTCATTTCTATACTGTCTCTCACCCTTTTCCATTCAGAAAGAGATCCCTGAACCTAATTTCCTTTGCTCAGTTTTTTTCTGGTCATGACCAACAACTGTCAGAATCCAGCTCCAGATGAGGGCAAGGTCTGAAGGTAGGTAGAAGCGAGAGTGGCGATGGGAGGAATCAAACACAGGACACTTCTTGGTTTTGTTTTTGGAGAGATGGACAGAGAGGAGGCACATCTCTGGTGGAGACATAGGTTCCTGCAGGGGATGTAAGGAGTAGACGAGGGAGGGGAGTGAGCCAGGCCATGATGGTTGGGAGAATTTTGCAGGCTGACTAACTAGCAGCCAGAGTGCTTCTTTATTTATACAGAATTTAGTAAGTAGGGATACATTCATGTTGTTCTAAAACATATATTGTTTCATTTTTGGTTATGGACATGTGTTTCACTTCCTTTGGCTCATCTCTTATTCATCATTAATAAACAGTGGCAGAACAGTGTTATCATTTCCAATATTTTCCCTCAATTTTTGACATCATTGATAAACAGAGTTATTACTGTTACTCATTAATCCCATAACCAAATTTTTAAGAATCTAGAGGCATGTGTTAGCCTGTTCTCATACTGGTAGTTCTGGTTGCTTCAAGGACACTAGACCAAAACAAAATCTCCAAGTTAGTCCAGGCAGATTGTCATATCTCAAACAGTGTATTAATAACTCTTAATGGTTAGAGTGCCCAAGAAATATCCTCAAGCAAAAGTTGCTGCAGTTATTATTCAAATTCTGACATAATATAATGTTTACATTTTATATCTTTAAGAATTTGTTTATATGTCTAATCCTGACATTTTGTTGTTCTTGGTTATATGATACCATAATGGCTCTGCATTAGCTAACTTTTCTAAGAAAGGGAGGCCCTGACATCTCATTCTTTTATCATTATTCTACACCATTCTTTGCCCATCAGTATGGATCTGTTTATAGGAAAGAGATAACTTCAGCTAGTCTAATTTTGTTGCTGTATACACCATGTAATTGCCTGAGTGTATAGTAGAAAGAGGCTTGTAGTCCAATCTGTTGCCAACTCCTCTAGCCCACCAAATCTTGTTGACCTTTTTGAGTTTAATTTGTTTTGAATATCTTGTTTCTGAGCAAGTACATAGGCAGATGTTTTAATAGTCTCTCATAGACTCATAAAGAGACTTCTGGCTTCTTTATATATGTCACATCCTCCAACGTGTAAGGAAGACCTTCAATTATATAAGGATATCTTCCTTAAAGCAAGGGGACAAACATGCATGTTCAGGACTGTCCTGGGGAAACTTAGAAATAGCATTCCTGAGACAAGGCATAAATGATACATAAGAATTTTTTATGAATCTGGTATTCCCAAATTGTGCAAATATTAAAAGTCCCCCAAGTATGCAACAGGTGAAGATGAAAACCAAAGATGACATGGCAGCCATCATGTGGGTCTACTTAGCTGGGTCTTGCCAAACAGATATGTTGGCATTATGAATTCTGCCATACCCATAAGATATGGCTGTGTCAAACAACAACTTGTATCCAAACCCCTAAATGATGATAAACATCCAGGACACACCAAATGACCTAAAACCACCACCCTACCTCTTGGGAACATGAGTGCTGTGTTCTCCAGACTGGTTCCTGTTATCTGGGGGTGATGACATTTTTAGGGAACCCTGAGAAAATTGGAGCAATGGTCAAGTCCTGATAGAGATAACTGTATCATTTTTTTGTCCAGTTTCTGTGTGCTTGGAAAGTGCAGGGCTTCTTTGAAGTCCTGGCTAAAGTAGTCTAAGAGACTGGACCATCTCAGCTAGCAGCTTTAAAGTTGTTTTGGACGCAGAATTTTGAGGAAACTGCTTCAGAGGCATTCTGAAAGGCTGTATCACATGGGCTGCTTGTTTTCATCGATGACTGGTCCTTTATTTCTGAAAACACACAAATTTGTAAAGATAACACATATTTATCTGCATTACACAAGTATGGAATGTGCAGTGTGTACAAGGCAGCTAAAGATGATGCTTTTGTTTTATGTTTGAGCAGGCAAAATGCATCTGTCAACTTTATAAATCCATTTGGAATGTATAACCAAACCTCCATTCATGCCATATGAAAGGATGACATTGTAATGATAAGTCATGAGAACTCAGTAGACAACAGGATTGATCAAGTCTCATCCAGTCTCAGAGGTGTTCCCATGTCCACAGATTGGCATATAATATGTCACCCGTCTAGTAGTTTCTCTTGGTTATTTTCCCTCATGTTTGTAGCCAAGATCCTCAGGAGATCTCCCCTGAACAAATCTGATCTTTATTAATTTGAATAGATCCATAACTTTTTGCTTACTATGGACACCAAGGCATTATGACTTCCATTCTGAAGTTAAGACATTCTTGAAATATATAGACTGGTTTGGTTCAGCAGTTTCCATAAAGAATCCAGAGGCCCTGTGTATTTCTCATCTTTATGTGGCTATATATATATATATATATATATATATATATATATATATAATCTCTTTAAAGACTTTATTACTTTTAAACTATTTTTATGACTGTCTATACCCATTTTCTTTTCTTTCTTCAGCATCTAAACACATTTTTTAAGTATGTGGTACATTTTTATAAGTTTTCTGTGTCTGGACCTGGCTTTACTAAATGCCTGCAGTGCTCTGATACTCTGAGACAAGGCTTAAAATGCCATGTCAGCCACTATGTGGCTCAGCTTAGAGTAAAGTGCTGGCACATGGTGGTGGTGACTGGCTCTGGCCCATGGGCAGCTGCCAGGAGCTGTGTTTCTGTGCACCACCAAGCACTGACCCGCCAGAGAGATTGCAACACTAGGAATGCACATCTTACTCCTTGTCCAGAATTTTCCTTACCTTTCTCAGGCCCTAAATTTAGATATTCATGTTTGGCACCATATTAACAAGTCTTTTTCTGTCTCTCCAACCAGCTCCCAAATAATGATGCAGAGACTTTATATTAATTATGAAGACTTGGCCTATAGTTTAGGTTTATTCCTAACTAGCTCTTATAGCTTGAATTAGCCCATTTACATTAATCTATGTTCTATGATATTCCACCTTGAATATCCTGTTTCCTCTCCGTGTCTGCTGGGGTCTCCTGCCCCTCAATTCCTCCTCTTCCTGTCTCTTTCTGTCCCTGGAAATTGCACTTATACTTCCTGACTACCTATTGGCCATTCAGCTCTTTGGCAAACCAATCAAGCAATGTATCTTCACACAGTGCACAAATATCCCAAAACACCTCAGCAGTTCTCTACATGATCCAGACTGCCAGTGTCTAGCCTGAATTTCCACGATATCCTCAGGATGCTTGCTTGGCCCCCTCCTCACCAACCCCCACAACCTATGCTCTAACCAACAACAAAGCAGAACGAGCATCTCATCTGCCCCATGCTCTTTAAGCAGCCCTCCCACATCACTCACTGACACTCGGTACATAACCCTTCCCTGCCCTGTAAACCCAACCTGTGCTGCCCCACCCCAGCCTCACTGCCTGGTTATCATCCATAGTCTACCTTTCCAGCTTCACTCCGAACACTCTTCATACCAGGCTATGTGGGGGTGCTGTCTCCTTGCCTGTTGTCTACATGGAATTCTTCCCAACACACCCCAAGGCTAATAAATCCCTTCACTTTCTTTGTGCCTTCACTTAAATGTCACTCTGGCCATTCTTAAAATTGCAATACATCCATCCCTATTCTGACTCCCATCACAGGTACCTATTTCCCTTAGTTTGTTTTATATTTTCACCCCATAGGTGGCTGCTTTTACCTTGTATCATATACATTGTCATTTATTGTGTTTATGTTTATTCCTTATTGTTTTATCCTCAGAAAAGTTTCATGAAAACAAAAGCTACTGCCTATTTCATTTGCTGATGCATCTCAAGTATGATAATATTTATTATGAAAAGCATTTCATACCCAAAGTCAAGTTTTCTTACCATCTCTTCTGATTGTACATTTTTCTTACATTCTTTAGATTATAATTACATCATTTCCCCTTCCATTTCCTTCCTCCAAACCCTCTTACATATCCCTTTCTTGTTCTTTTTCAAATTCATAGACTTGCTTTTTATTAATTGTTGTTGCATACACATATATGTATGCATATACATATTTATAGCTATATAAGTGCAACCTGCTCCATCTGTATAATTTGTGTGGTGGTGGTGGTGGTGGTGGTGTGTGTGTGTGTGTGTGTGGCCATTTAGTGTTAGATAACCAATCAATGTGCTTTTTCCCAGGAAGACTGTTTCTCCTGCTCTTAGCATTTCTTAGTTGACAATAGTTCTTTGTGTAGGGCTGAGGCCTCCTAGGTCCACTCAAGAGTGTGTCTATTATTGTCTGATACTATTACAGAAAACTACAACCAATCAAAATGTGAAGTTATAGAGCCTAGTCCCGATGTTGTATCAACAATACAACTCCTGCACCTGAGGGTCAGGGAGCATTGTGGGAGAGGAGATGGAAAGAGTATAATAGTCAGAGGAGCAAGTGTTTGCTATAACAGTGGGTCTCCTACAAATTTCAGAGGTGTAACCATAAAGTCTTGTGAACATGACTACTTAGACTGAAAATTCCTTAAAGGAACAGAACCAGTCATCTCTCATTTTAGATGTCCAGCACAGTTTCCACCATATAACAGGTTCTATAGAAATGTTTACTAAAGGAAGAAGTGTTGGCTTGTACTGTGTATCACAGATTGGTTGAGGAAAGAAGGCAATCCAAGGTGAAATTTTAAGGACTATGTGGAAGCAGGAAGGTCCAGCCTCTTCTGATGACCTGAACCCCAAACAACCCTACAAAGTTCTATTTATTGAAAGTTACAGAAAGTATTCCTCATACCAAGGTCCTTAATCTAACTTACTTGTCTTACTAAAAGAGAACATCACATACCATCATGACTCTAGTTTTTTATTATGCATCATGTGCAATTCACAATAATACAGGAGCCTTGGGTGTGCCTGAGGCATCTTATGAGCAAAGTCATGGGATGGCTGCAATGCCTCTTCAAGAAACAATCACTGTTTTCCACAAGGATTCTTCAAGGTCAAAGTATAGCTGCTCATTCTAGCATCTACCCATACAGTGATTCTGCTAAATTCCTACCACAAACAAGAAATTAGAAAAATAATCATCAGGCTGATAATATGAGTCTATTGGGATATTTAGTATATACACTTTATTCATTAAAAGTAGATTTTAAGAAAAAGTATGTTGCATGATTTCTGAAATGGCTTACTTCAGTGTAAGCAATCTTCATCAGTTATTATTTTCCTTGATAAATCCAAAACTAAATATCAGCAGAGCTTGAGGTGATCCATTACTTTCCTACAGATAACACTCAAGTGCGAAGTGATTTACTCAAGGTCATTCACTGGATAAGTGGAAAATCCAGGATTAAATGTGCCACACAGAGCCACACGTTGCTATGACACATTTATAAAGACTCTCTGGTAGGCTAAGATCTTTGATCCCAGGTAACTATGATCTCTGGCACACAGTATGTATTAACAAAATGCCCACTGACGGAATGTAAGACTAGTCAATGGGTTAAGAGTATATTTTCTTCCTAAATTCCTTTTTCCCATCCTGCTGCTGCTGCTCCTTAGGTTGCTTTCTCATCTAACAATTCCCTGAACACCCACAGTTTTAGAGTGAGCATTAAGTTCCAAAACTTGAGATATTCTTAAAAACTGGAATTTAAAAGCATCTTTTAATTATTAAAAAATTCTGTGCAAGAGAGTTATTACAGCTATATTCTAAAGTTGTCAAACAGAAATTCTTTTGATGTCATGTGACATTCTAAACTAATTAGAGTAAAATTCTGGGTGCCTCTTAGGTACAAGAAAATGTTAAAAGTATTCAAGAAAGGTTGTAACAGGGGAAACAGAGTCCTCCCAAATTTCTAAGGAGACTGCGTCCCTGAGAAAGCAGACAGGTATATAATCAGTGTTACAGAAGGCCTTCCTGAAGGGTGAGCTTGTATCTGCTCCTCACTTGACAAAGACAAAGATTCAGGATATCAGATTATCTTCTCCTACTAAAGCACACAGACATTGAATTCAGCTGTCACGGTGACATAGGAACTAGAATACACCTAATCGAAAACGAAATGAAAGAGCTGCCACTTACCTGCTGCACAGCCAGAGGGACCCTGAGACATTTCCAGGCTTGAGTGGGCATTGTTTCAGGAATCACTCAAAACAGTCACTCCACGGTGTAAGATCAGGAGGCCAAAATGGTCAGAGCTAAGAGATTAGAATTTAGCACAAGAGAAGGGTGTCCAAGATCACATAGTGAATATTAACTGGACAGGCTCAAAGACGTATTGACTTGTTCATTCCACATGCGTTTGTATACAATGTTAAGGTCTGGGGACCCAGTAAATAAGACAGATGCTTCTCTGTTTCAGAGGACAAACCACTGTCTAGTCTTCAGAATCACTAGCACAAAGGAGCTAGATTATTAGGGACTACAGGTTAGAGGGCTGCCCTAGACTTCATTCCGTTTTGGTTTGAGTCTTGGTTTTAGATGGGAAAATTGCTGTATACCTTATTCTCAGAAAATGCCTAAACCCCATGAGCAAAATTTAGTGCCGGGGCTTAACTAACCAATGATGAGACAATCCCCAAGTCCTGTTGGACTGGTGGGTAGGACTGGATAGGATAAACAGCCAAAGTGGGTTTTTAATCCTATAATTATTTATTTGGTTGTTTTCTGTCTTTTCCCTCCTAATACCTCTTTGAACTGTAAAAAGAAAAGCTCATGAGGTCAGAGAATCAGGGCCAGCTTGCTGTGGTTCTTATGTTGACAATTCTTCACACTAGGAAGAAGAGCACACTAGGAAAATGGTAGTCCAGACTCACTGCCTTGTTCACCTCTCTATCTGACTCATCCAATAGGAACAAAGATCACAGTTGGGACTATAATCAGAGAGCACAGCCAGGAAGAGCATATTTTCTGGGACACTACACTTCAAGGAATACATTTTAACGGGCCCCAACCCAGTAAGGCTTTCCTCTTGAAAAGTACAGAGCTATCCAAGGCCCAGTGAGGAAGCCAAAATGGTAATGGCCACATCTTCAAATGAATGGGCTTTGAAGTCCTGAAAGAGCAAACTGCTCTTGATCTTGCTTCCTCCACTGGCGCACGCCTAGTTCCCACAAAAGCACAGACACTGCCCCAGCTCTTCTGAGCAGAAGCATTTCCAAATGAAAAGACAAATATCCTGCATGCCTTCCCTCTCCTTTCTTCTTGGCCAGCTGCCTGGGGTCACGAGAATAAGATTTCAAGTTCTCAGCGGGCACCACAAATGCGTGCACTTGTTTGTTTGTGCACTGAGAACCTGTGCTCTGCTGTCTGTCCCAGAAACTGTAGGCAGGATTTCCATTCTCGGATTGTGTGGCAGGGAACAGAAGCATGCAGGAAATGTAGTTCCTGACTATGGCCTATGTTTTCGCACTATGACATTTTATTAATTATTAAATGTAGTTGTAATTATTACTACTGTTACAGAATCCTTAATTATTCTGATTTATGCACATAACCAGCTTATCCGTGAAACAAGAAAATGTGATGTAGTCCTCCCCTATGGAATATGTGAGAAATAGATTCTACTACTTTGTGATGTACCCTACCCCCACACTCAGGAATATTTCTTTCTACCTCCCACCTAACAAACACCATTGTTTATTCACAGAAACAATACAAAAGAACCTTAAAGGTTGGAAAATATCTTGAGCATGTGTCAATGCAACTAACATATTGTCTGAAAATCAGTCCATCTTACATCTTTAGCACTTTGGACACCTTCGTAATTATGCCACAACAACCTGTCTTCTAAAAGACTGTCGTTTGGAAATACTGCCAAAGTAAAGTAAAATATTTATTGTGACCCCTTCCATGTACCTTTCTCTAAGCTACACTTCTTCAAAATGGTATTGGAAAATCAACGCAGAGAATTAAAAATGTTCTTTCCAAGGCAGCAATCACATGTTAAATAAGAGGATTTTAACCTAAGAATTTAGAGGAATTTAGAGGATTGTCACATGATAGATCCAGACAATATGGGAAGTACTTCCCAAAATTAAACTTAGTAAGGCTTCTTAAGAACAAAGTAGGGTGCTAATGCCCACGTAGTGAACACAGCTTCTGAAGAAAAAGAAAGCTTATATGATACCTTGAAGAATGTGCCTGAGGACGACAATACCAGGATGACTCTTCACTCTTCTTCCATTGACTTTAGAGATAAAATAAACACCCATAGTGCTCTCAATCACTTTGTAGAACATAGGCAGGAAAGGTTACATTGTCGTTCTCCAGTTTCCTCCAAGTCCTGACACTGTGACCAAAGCAACCAAAGCACTCCATCAACGTAGACACTCCATCAACCTAGACACTCCATCAGCTTAGACATTCCATCAATCTAGGAACTCCATAAACCTAAGCACTCCATCAACCTAGGCACTCCATCAACCTAGGCACTCCATCAACCTAGGCACTCCATCAACCTAGAAACTCCATCAACCTAGGCACTCCATCAACCTGGGCACTCCATCAACCTGGGCACTCCATCAACCTAAACATTCCATCAACCTAGGCACTCCGTCAACCTAGATACTTCCTCCATCAGCCTAGACACTCCATCAGCCTAGACACTCCATCAGCCTAGATACTCCATCAGCCTAGGCACTCCATCAACCTAGGCACTCCATCAGCCTAGACACTCCATCAGCCTAGACACTCCATCAGCCTAGACACTCCATCAGCCTAGACACTCCATCAACCTAGACACTCCATCAGCCTAGACACTCCTTCAGCCTAGACACTCCATCAACCTAGAAACTCCATCAACCTAGGCACTCCATCAACCTGGGCACTCCATCAACCTAAACATTCCATCAACCTAGGCACTCCATCAACCTAGATACTTCCTCCATCAGCCTAGGCACTCCATCAGCCTAGACACTCCATCAGCCTAGACACTCCATCAGCCTAGACACTCCATCAGCCTAGACACTCCATCAACCTAGGCACTCCATCAACCTAGACACTCCATCAACCTAGACACTCCATCAACCTAGACACTCCATCAACCTAGACACTCCATCAGCCTAGGCGCTCCATCAGCCTAGCAACCTAGACACTCCATCAGCCTAGGCACTCCATCAACCTAGGCACTCCATCAACCTAGACACTCCATCAATTTAGGCACTCCATCAACCTAGACACTCCATCAACCTAGACACTCCATCAGCCTAGGCGCTCCATCAGCCTAGCAACCTAGACACTCCATCAGCCTAGACACTCCATCAGCCTAGGCACTCCATCAGCCTAGACACTCCATCAACCAAGGCACTCCATCAACCTAGACACTCCATCAGCCTAGACACTCCATCAGCCTAGGCACTCCATCAACCTAGACACTCCATCAGCCTAGACACTCCATCAGCCTAGGCACTCCATCAACCTAGACACTCCATCAGCCTAGGCACTCCATCAACCTAGACACTCCATCAACCTAGGCACTCTATCAGCCTAGGCACTCCATCAACCTAGGCACTCCATCAGCCTAGATACTTCCTCCATCAGCCTAGACACTCCATCAGCCTAGGCAATCCATCAGCCTAGGCAATCCATCTATATATCATTTATCCAAACCTACGGGAATCAACATAAATAAAAATTTGGCAGAGTTCTTGGAAGTTAGTAATAACATTTTAGAATGCTCAAATATTTAATCTTATCAAAAAGCACAAACAGGTTGACTAGCACAATTAAGACATCTTAAAATTCTGAACAGAAATGGAGGAGGGATGGACTGGGGGGACTTGGGCGGGGACGACTGGAAGGAGAGGAGGGAGGGGAAACTGTATTCAGATGTAAATTAATTAATTAATTAAAAAATTTGCAAACTAAAGTCTCAGCTGAAATTATCACAATGCGCATGAGCCAACTACACCAGATGTGATTAGGTGTTATAAGATTTGGCCCCTTAATGTTCATCTGCCATTTTTTGTTTTTTTGTTCATTGTCCTTTAAGCAGAAAATAGCATAGTTTTTCAAATGCTGTGCACAAACGGAAACTTAATTCAGTTCAGCGCACTTTAATTAGTTAGATAATTCAGAAAAGATAATTCTTTTTTAATTTAATTGTAAACTTCATCCCATAATGAATTCAAGTATAGAATGGCTTGAGAATCTTTGGTCTGGATTATTTTTATTTTTCTCTAGGCAGGATTATATACTCTTTACCTATAGTAAACCAGCTGGTTATTACAGAAAAGAAAAAGTCTTGGGCTGAGGAGAGAGCTCAATAGATAACATTCTCGATGCGAATACACGAGGACCTGAGTTCAGTTCTCCAGAATCTTTGTAAAAGCCAGGTACAGCAGCATGTACCCTATGCTGAAAAGGCAGTGACAGGAATTCCTGGAGGCTTGTTGACCACCTATTTTAGCTGAAATAGTGTTCTTCAGTTCAGTGAGCGGCTCTACCATAATGAGCCTTTCTCTGTCCTGCCAGCAAGCTCCCAAATAACAACACAGACACTCATTAATTATGGAAGTGTGGCCTTAGCTTAGGCTTCTCCTACTTGCTATTGTGAGTTAAATTAATCCATTTATATTCGTCTGTATTTTGCCTCATGACTCTTTTACCTTTCTTTTATTCTATATGTCTGACTCCTTTCACGTCTTATTGTCGTCCCATCTCCTTCTTCCTTCCTTTCTGCCTGGAAGTCCTGCCTGTACTTCCCGCCTAGCTATTGTCTGCTCAGCTCTTTACTAAACCAATCACAGCATTATATCTTCACACAGTGTAAATATCCCAGAGAATTTTCCCTTTTCTGTGTAAATAGAAAGGAAAGGTTTTAATCCTAGCATATCTAAACTATGTACAATAAAAACAATTATCAGATAAGAATTATATTTACAATATCCAGTCTACCTGTATTTGGAAAATTCAGAGAAAATATTCCATTATCTACCCAAACTTGGTAAGTCAAAAATTGGTACCTAATTTATTTTCTATCCTAACTTGTATTACCAACCCAAAATTATCTTTTTAGATACTAAAACATTTTCTTAGATAAACAATTTAAGCTTTTTTGTCTCTCAGCCTTATAAACCTTATACCTCTTTTGTAAATTTCTCTTCTGAATTTGATAACAAGGAACACTGTAACTGTAGCTATCTCACTTCAACTCCATGAGAGACCTGGAAGAATATAATATTACCTAAATAGGATGAGTAAACAGGGCATGCAAAGCAAACAGTTTTCAAAACTATAGAAATGATAGAGACATCTGGCTACCTGGACTGTCACCTGAGTTTCCTATGCAACATTAGGCATCCATATTTGGCCTACAAGTCTAGAACATCTGACAAACTTTTCTGTGAAGCAGAAATTTTGAAGGACTGTCTTGCCTTGTCTTGACAAAGGTGGCAGTCAAAGTTTGTGTCTTATTCTTCCAATTTGGACAGCATACTGTCAACAGTTGAGGCAAAGGCAGTTTCTTGCCCAGTAACTAACTTTTGCCGCCAAGAAAGCAAACTCCATATGGAGGTTTTTGATGCCCATCATCCTTTTTTTTTTAAGTAAATAGATGCTGCCAGGAGATTATGTGTCTCACTGTCATGAAAACCTTCATTTATTGAAACATGCCATATCCTGTAGGTCTTTAAAGCTTTTAAAGACCACCTATATATCTAAAACATATTTCTGTGTGACCTTGAAAACATACCTAACCTGACTATAAGTTTGATTGTTATAGATGACTAACCTGTGTTGTCTTGAATTATCCTAAATGGTTTACAATAATAGCTTTTAAGAGCTAAAACTTTACATTTTTTAAATTAGTATCATAGATACAATACCTTAAAAAAGTGTAAGAACATATATACAGTATAACAAAAAATTACCTTAAATTTGTATCAATATGGAAAATTCCATACAAATATAAAATATTTGAGATTAGTAGCTGTGTAAAAGTAGACTCAGTAATCCAGCCTTTTATCTCATTATTTCTATACCATATCCCTATGCCTTTTTCCCTCCAGAAAGAGATACCTGGAATAATCTTCTTTGTTTGTTTGTTTGTTTGTTTTCCTGATCATGACCAATAACAATTTGTACCCAACCCCCCTATATTATGGCAAACATCCGTAACCCACCAATTGACCAAACCACCCACCCCACCTCTAGGGAATGTGGTTACTGTGTTCTCTATGCTGCTTTCTGTTGTCTAGGGGTGATGACATTTTTAGGGAACCCTGAGGAAACTGAGATATTAGACAATTCCTTCTAGAGCTAACAGTATTGTGTTGTCCAGTCTCTGTGTAATGAGAAAGTGCATGATTTATCTGAAGTCCTGACAAAAGCAGTACAAGAGGCTACACCATCTCACCTAACAGCTTTGAAGTTGTTCTCAATGCAGAATTTTGAGGAAATGCTACAGAGGCATTCTGAGATGCTGGATCACCCGGGCTGTTTGTCTTTAATTGGTATCTGGTCCTCTTTTTTCCGAAAATACATAAACTTTTAAAGGTAAAACATACATCTATATTCACACAAGTGTAGAATGTGTGGTGTGTACAAGTAAAGATGATTTTTTTTTGTTTTATGCTTGAACAGATAGAAGGCAGCTGTCAACTTTAGAAGTCTATTTGTACTGCATAACCCAACCTCTATCCATGCCATTTGAAAGGATGACATGGGATAACAAGTCATGAGGACTCTGTAGCCAACAGGATTCATCATATTTCATCAAGTCTCAGAGCTGCTCCCATAATTAAGGGATCAACTTGTATACCACCTGTCCTGTAGTCTTTCTTGGCTCTTCCCCTCATAGCTGTAGCCAAGAACCTCAAGAGGACTTTTCTAGTCAAATCTGATCTCAATTAAATTTGAAGTAACCCATAGATTTTCATCTCCTATGGAAATAAAAGCATAAACTATCCTTCAACGCAACATATTTTCCAACTTCCATTTTGAAGCCAATATATCCCTAAATTATATTAGGCTAGTTTAATTCAATATACCCCTTACACAATCCAATGTCTCTCAGCAACTGTCATTTCATATTCATTAGTATTCAAAAAATTCAAAATTAGTAAAGCACCATAGAAGGTCCAAACTCCCTGTGTTATAATATTTTCCATCCTTTCATAGCTTATTTTTATATTACTTATTCTCTTTTTAAAGATTTTTATTTTTGATTATTTATTTTTCTATGACTATCTATATCCATTTTCTTACCTTTCTTTACTGTCTAAGCACTGTTTTAAGTATACTTTACCTGTTCAGAGGTTTACTTAATCTAGAGTATGCAGGATTCTCTGACAAACCTTTAAAATGGCCACACCATCTGCCTCACAACCCTGAGAGCTGGCTCCACCCAGTCAGTTCCATGAGAGGCTAGCCTCATGGTGGCACTTGCCATGTTTACTGCCCCAGTTCTGGAAATTCGCTGAGTCCAAGCAGCAGGTGTTTTTACCTAGTGGGCTAGCTGCTCAAGTTGGCACAGCAGGGCCTCTTAAAGGAGCTCTGCTTCCATATGCCGAATCTGACCAAGAGACCCTGATTACCAGGAAATCATGTGAAAAAGCTGCATTCGATTTCATGTTCAGAGTCTTTTTTCTTCTTCTTTTATTTTTTTCTGCTTTCTCAGGCCTTACGTGGATATACACGGCCAAATGTTGGGCATCATGTATAACTAGTCTTTCTCTGTCCCACCAACCAGCTCCCAAATATCTATACAGAGACTTATTATTTATGAAAGCTTAGCCTGAGTTTAGGCTTGTCCCACTAGCCCTTATAACTTAAATTAACCCATTTATATTAATCTATGTTTTGCTCGTGGCTTTTTTAGTTTTCTTTCATTTTACATGTCCAAAGTTCTCTGTGATGGAGGAGGGTCATTTTTTATGTGTTACTTACATTAATTAATAAAGAAACTGCTTGGCCTTTGATAGGACAGAAAATTAGGTAGGCAGAGTAGACAGAACAGAATGCTGGGAAGAAGGAAAGTGAGGCAGAATCGCCATAGCTCTCCTCTCCAAGATGGATGCAGGTTAAGATCTTACCGGTAAGCCACCACCTCGTGGTGCTACACAGATTATTAGATATAGGTTAATCAAGATGTGAGAGTTAGCCAGTTAAGAGGATAGGGCTAATGAGCCAAGCAGTGTTTAAAGAAATACAGTTTCAGTGTAATTGTTTCGGGTAAAGCTAGCCAGGTGGCAGGAAGTGGCCCGCCGCTCTTATTACTACATCTGTGTATCTTCTTGGCTTCTGAAACACATCTAGATTCATCTCTTTCTTCCTTTCTTATTGCCTGAAAGTCCCATCTACACCTCCTGTTTAGCTTTTGGCCATCCAGCTCTTTATTAAACTGTTCACACTAATATATCTTTACATAGTACAAATATCCCACAATACTCTGCCTCCCAAAATAAGATAAAATGTGATAGAGTTAAACAGCTAATGTCAGCATCTGGCTTCCACACGAGGGTGCACAGATACTTACACACATGAGTGCACAATATACATGTGAAATTGTGGATCTTTACACAGTAGTTTTGCAACTAGAATGTTTATTAAAAGAACGCTAACTTAACAAACTGTGGCAGTTCATCGTGGGCATCTTAGAAGAGGGTAAGTTGTGTAGTATGTAAATACAAAAAAAGGCACAGTGAGTGGGGTGTCAGAGAAGACTTCTCAAAAGACAAAAGGCTGAACATGACTTTCATGAAAAGTGACAAGAAGGAAAAAGATGTTCCCAGTGGAGAGACCATTCAACACAGATATATCTATAACTTTTCAAAACTCATGTGTTAGTGTGGCTTTCTGTACTAAATCTGAAATGTATGTTTCAGTCAACTTGAATAAAGCCATGCACTTGTCCCACAATCACGGTGATTACTGACTTTTTAAACCTCTAATCTGAAAGGGGAGAAAAGCCTAGCACTTACTGCTTGCTAGCAGCCTGACAAGAGCCATTATGTGTATGTTATGTTATTTTTCACAATAGGCCTGATGGATAAGTGGACATTATTTTTTTCTGCTCCATGAGCTTAAGGTTCAAGGTAGTTAAAAGACTTTCTCAAACTTATGTAACTGAGTAACTGCCAAAGTCAACTCAATTCCTTTTTCCACTGCTGCTCCTAAAGGGGAAAAATTAAAAATGGGTTTGTACCTGGAAAGGAAATCTAGGTCCAGTCCTGCTGTCATGGGTCCAGCTGACTGAGAGCAGCTGATGTACGAGCAAAGGATGGCTGCAATATTCATCATCCAAAAAGACATTTGTTAACTCTACCATTAACTGCCATAATGGTGTCTTCAATAAGGAATGACTCATTGTATTGACTTCCGTTTACATACTTTACTGCTTCCTCAAGAGCGTCAAAGTGCACGGGATCAATAGCTGCAATATCATGCCATTATTTCCAAGAATCATTAGTGAATTGCCAGAACAAATAATCGCCATGGGTTACACGCTATTTAAGACTATATTTGTCTTTCCAGCACCCCATTCTCTCACTCTGTCACAAGACGCTTCCATGCACAACTAAAGGTAAATTGATAGAACTACAATTTCCAGCCAAGCCTGAAACTTTCCTGAGTTCATTTAATAAGTTTGCAGCTTTCTCTCACGTTTGTTGGTGGCAAATGGTGGTGATTTGTTCTTTAGGACACGATTCAAGTCTATTTTCAAAATTAATAGTTATCACCGGGTGGTGGTGGTGCACACCTTTAATCCCAGCACTTGGGAGACAGAGGCAGGCAGATCTCAGTGAGTTCGAGGCCATCCTGGTCTACAAAGAGAGTTCCAGGACAGCCAGGACTAGTACACAGAGAAATCTTATCTCGAATCACCCCCAAAAAAGAAGTTTGTAAGGAACTTCTACTTTGAAAGTTTTGGGGTGATTTTGCGACAGAACCTTACCATATATCCTTGGTTGGACTGAAACTTACTATGTAGACCAGGCTGACCTCAAACTCATCGAGATGCACCTGCTTCTACTTCCCAAGTGCTGGAATTAAAGGTATGCACTACCATGCCTGGTGGTACTTTTGTTTATAGCCTGCTCAGTCACCATCAGGTTCATGGCAGCATTACTTTGTCAGCTCTATGAGGAATTCACAAAGACAGCTCTGGGCTCAAAAGAAATAAAAATAATAAAACCTTAAGTCTCGATAATTGCTATTTTAATAAAAGTAGAAAGCAATGTATATGTAGATATCTGTAACTTCGTTGATGTTTACTAAGAATTCTATGATGCCTTCAATAATATTCTAAATAGGAAGAATATAAGTAAAATAGTTCTGAAAATAGTATCTAGTTCCATATGTTCCTTTATAGACTTTGCCTAAACTGGGCTTCCCTAAAAACTTAACATGTAAGAGATGGCTCTTTAGCTTAATCTATTTTTTCTCAGTGGAGAAGTATATTACCTTCCTTTGTCTTGAAAGGGTCTTTTTGTTTGTTTCCTGGGTTTATATTTTTGCACTCACATGCATGTGCATAGTGTGTGTGTGTGTGTGTGTGTGTGTGTGTGTGTGTGTGTTGTTGTTGTTGTTGTTCTTGTTGTTTGGTTGTTTTCAGAGATGGGGGCAGAAAGAACCTAGGGTTTCCTAGATGTTGGACAACTGTATCTCACAAGTCTTTAATTCTGAATTAGTTACTAAACAGTATAGGAAAAACAGTCAGTTTGCTTTATGTTCTTGAGTTAGGGGAAATTATGTCATAATTTCATCTTAAATATTGTGGCAATGGTAAAAGTTTTGTTATGAATTTTTAAAAGTAAAGCAAGATTAATTAATGAAAATGATGAGAAAACAAAAGTTACATAGCTTTGTGTTTCTTTTTATTACTGTCTACTAGACCAGAGAGATTTAATTACCTAATTATTCTAAGTCAAAGAGTTATTTTAGTGCCACTCAGATGAGACTCACCCAGTTGAGAAACTAAAGCGGTGACGCTGATGCTGAAAGCTCTCAGATGGTGGCTTGGTTCTAACAATAAGAACTCACTTAGCACTTGAAGCCACTATGTGCCCAGGATGACTTGGAAGCAATGATCCTCCTGCTCCAGTCCCCCAGGTGCTGAGATTATAGGCATATGTCACCACAGTTGCTTGATCACTGAAATATTTTATAAAGCACATTGCAACACACTGCATTTCATCCTGATAAGCTCTGTGTGTTAGGTCAGGTCAGTCGTATTATTCATTCTATGCTTAAGGACATAGGGAAGGGAGGTAATAAATTCACTCACCTAAAGTCAAAAAGAAAGAACTCAGGGACTAGAAATTACTTCCTTTCATCACTATGTAGAAACACCCAAAGTAACTGGCAGTAGAGTGGTTCCTGTTTAAAATGCAGAAAAGCACAACTGGCAACCAGAAGTAACTGGGTGATGTTTGCCTTTGGAGAATCTTGAGAAAACATTGACAAGAGTAAAGAGATGAGACAAAGAACCATCAAAGTCATATCACTTTAGATCTATACTGCCTGTGTCTGTGGACGGTAACAAATCCAATCCCAGATTCAACTGTTCGTATTTCACAAATATAACACATATGCTGAGTGCCAAATGCCTATTTGTTGATAGTAATGCAATTACTATCTTATATAAGATGTTCAGGATCTGTCTCACCAACTGCTTGATGTATGAACAGAAATCTGAAGGATATGGGGGAGGAAGCCATATGAGACTATGGGAAGAACATTTCTGGCAAGTTAGACGAAGCCTGGGGTGCCAGCCTGCTCTAAAGCAATTGGAAGGATGACTGTAGCTAGAAAGGCTTAGGATTCAAAGGATGGAGGAAGTGAGGTCAGAGAAGCCGTGCAACCTAGAAATGGCAGAACCTTGAAGCAAATGTTCTTTTTTGCTTCAGACTCTAAGATGTAGCAGGAACACTATCAAAGACAGAATGTACACCTTTAAAAAAGCATCTCAATAAATCAAGAAAAACTGTTTGAGGAGTTGAATGTATAGCTTAATAGCAGAGCACAACACACACACACACTCACCTTTAAAACTACTAAACATGTTTATAGAGGCCACATATAAGGTTGACACCCTACTACATAGAACTAGAGTCACTTTGTGTACAGCAGTAATTAAGCATAGGTGAGCCCCTTGTATCCATCTACCATCTTTGTCTTCAAGAATCAACACTAGAGTCATGTGCTTATCAAAGTTATAGTGTAAGTATTCATCTGTACACTATCTATTCCTACCATACAACTGTTGGTCACATCTAAAGAAAGCAGAACAACTGAGTGATGCTTGCTTGCTTGGCCCTCAATGTTGAGAAAATAGAACGTCTTTCTTTGCCAGTGTCTCTCCTCCTGTAGCAGAACATCTCCATTCTAATCGTATGACTTCAAGCCATATTCAGGGTGTCCTGACCTCTTGCAAGTCTTCTTCATAGCAGGAATAACAAGTTAGCCTACTCACGTCACCACAAAAATGTATTTTTAAAGACAGGAACGCTGAAAGCACTGTGAGCTACGTTGATCAACATGTTGTCATTCCTTCGACAGTTTTTGAAGTATTTTCTTATACCAGGCACCAGAAAAGAGACAGAAAATGTTGTTAAGGGACCCACTCTCAAACAGCAGCCTCTCCTGCAGGACCATACAACGAGCTGCAACATGAGGTGGCCACAGTTGTATTGGAACAATTAAGTCCCTTGTTTGATGCTGTAGAGTTGGAAATATTGCTCTATGTCTGGCCTCTCTTTTGATTTTTGGAATAATTTTGAACAAATTACACATCTTAAACATAGTTAGAATAAATGCAAATCCTAACAGAGGGACTAGGAAGGAGAGCAGGAGTCAAGGCCCAATGAGAGGAACTGAGGGACAACCCATTTAAAACTCATATGTGTATTTGTGCAAGGATAACATATCATACAGGACACATTACCAAAGCCAGCATCTTTGTCTTCTACAATACAATGAAATTGTCTTCTCTTTGATTTGTAACAGCCTTAGACTTTTTTGATTTATAAAGAAAACCATGATTCGTTACTAAGACAATTTATTCTATATCAAAGAGGCAAGAAATTACAAATTCCTCAGCATTGTCTAAGAATTTTGGAAACAGGGATTTAATTCAGCGTAGACAACTTCTCCAGCCTGATGAAAGCCTTGAATTCTATCTTCAGCACTACAGAAAGAGAAGAGGACAAAAAAGGATTGGGGGCACAAAGAGAGAGAATGAGAAGAGAGGCAATGGCTCAGAATGCCCACATACATGCTAACACCTATACACACGTGCCCATATGCTGATACTCACATACATGCCCATACATATACACACATGCACATATACTGTGCGCACTTGCATGTGGCAGAAAGAAGGGAAAACAAAGGTAGGACAAAGAGGTATAAGAAGGTACTGAACATCATTAGCAATAAAAAGTGAGCAAGAATGTATAATTTTCCCTCAAAAGCAACATGAATAAAATTGGAAATGAAAAGTTGGTATAGGCAGAAATTCATTAATAGTTACTGCTTTCATTATGAAAGGAAACAGAGCTAACATATTGCATATTATCATGAATTTCCTACTTTGGTTCCACCTCATCAAAAACAACAAGATAATCTTCCTTGGCATTTCAAATTTGGAAGCCATTTCACATAATCCATTGACTAAAAACATCCTCTCCATGGGTTTGAAGCTGTCTCCTTCTTAAAGCTCGTTTTTGCCATTGAGTTTGTCACACAAGGTAACTCTAATTCTAGATATATTCATAGAACCAAGCATTACCTATAAATATAATACATTGCCCAGAGACTCAAGAGATATGAGTTTAACCACAGTCTTGAACACACCCTTTCACTTTCTTAGCCTTCGCCTATGGCATACATCAAATAGTATTTGATAGGAGCCTTAATTTTTCTTGAGGTCTTTAATAAATATATTCAGTGTAAAAGACATCTACACACACACACACACACACACACACACACATCATATCACATAAAAATACACTCATAGAAATAAATTATCACCTTTTTTGTTTTGTTTACCAAATCACCATGGAGTAGTTTCTTTGTTGCCTTTTTGGTACCACTAAACCACTAGGTTCTTTTACCCTCTTCATCTCAGCTTCATCAGACAATACTGCTACTCGTGGGAGCATCTTTGATTGACAGAGGCCAGAATCCCACTTTTCCTATTTCTTTGGAGCTTATGATAAAACTTTTCAGAACATGTTTTGCTATGAATTTTACCACAAGAGAGACAGCAGGTAAAAAGGCTGGAAGGGAGAGCAGAAGCTGACACCAGCTCATTTGCACCCAAAATGGTCGTTTACAGTGCACAGCTGCTATCCGTTTGCTTCATAGGCCGTCATTAGAGTAAAAGTCCATGATAAGCCACAACAACAAAGGGTCTCTGAAGAGTTGTAAGACACATTCAGCTTTACGTCTTTTCAATTTTGTTTCAGACTGCTAATATAAAGGATCAACATTTGAACTTTACGTCATTGTTAGCTTGGCCCCCAAAAAAAAAAAAACAATAAAAGCAACTATATCGCCCCATGAACCGTTTGTGTTCCTGCCTCCTGTGTGTATGATTGCCTGCTTGCTGCAGGGTCTACACTCATCTCATGTGTCAGTCAAGCACCATTCAAGGCAGAAGAACAGGGACTCAGCAGTCTCTTACCTACAGGATATAGTCATGAGGAGTATCCCCCCCAACCTTAAGCCAGGCCCTTGATGCCCCCTTCACATCCATCCAACCCCTGTATGTCAGGCCTCCAAAGAACACCCTACTGGCAAAATTGACAATTTGGTCACCATTTTCAGGCTTGGTTTTTTGTTTTGTTTGATTGGTTGGTTGGTTGGTTGGTTTCTGTTTTTTTATAAACTGAGGTGTGATTGAAGGGGAGGCTTTTATTGGAGATATGAGAGCAAGAACAGCTAGAAGCATCTGTAAGAGTCCAGAGCAGAGAGAAAAAGTAGCAGACTGGACAGAGCCAGCAGTCTGGGTCTGGCCATGGGAGAAGTAGGGGCAGAGCAGAGAGATAGGTGGAGAGAGAGAGATGGGGAGAGTGAGGGATGAAGACAGATACAGGCGAAAGAGAGGAGCGCATAGCAGGGCCATTAGGAGCCTGAGGAACTGGGGAGGGAAGCCCACGAACTGAAGAAGTTTAGGGGAGGGGAGGGAGTAAGAAGAGCCAGGATGCCAGCAGGGACTCTGAAAAGTGTAACAGGTGGTTGTGATATGGGAGCCAGGAGGTATGCTAATAGGAACCACAGAGAACCATTGGCCCCTTTCGCAGTGGTGAGGGAAATGGCTCCTTTTGGTAGAGGAGAACCTGATCCACAAGTTCCTGAGGAATGTTGACTTTTATCTACCTCCCCAGAATTTAGGGAAATGGAGTTTCCTTTAGACACGACAATTTCGATTGAATTCAAGGAGCATGCTAGTCGTCTTCATAGCCATTGAAGCTTTTTAGCTTGAAATACTCTTAAGAGAATTATTTGTCCCTATTTTTGAAAGGTAAAGGTAACGCTAGTGTTGTTAGGATGAGTAACAGGGTATATACTAGTTGAAAAGGCATGAGTTTTGAGCTAATTTTTTCGAGTGCCCCATAACTGGTTTTGTGGCGCTTATAGGAGATGACATTTGGAGAGTCAGTTGACTCTCGTTGCTCAGGTGGCCTCACCCATCACAGACCAGGGGGAGGCAACTGTGAAAGCAGTTGTGCACCAAGAAACAAGAAAGGACAGCTGAGAACTGAGGAACTTTGATGTAAGTGACCGAAGCCATCTTTACCGATGGTACCCGTTAGCCATGCGCGCAAGTGCAGGAATGGAAACTCTGTGTTCAGTAAAAATGCTGCTGCTGAAACTTTGTTTTCAAGCCACAAATGGTTCAGTAGCACAGGAGCCCATTAGAATGCAACCAGAATCAAAGTGAGCGTCAAGGTTGTGAAGACACAGCCGCTGAGAAATGCCACACGGCGTTTGCAAGGAACATCGAGGGGGATTCTTACTTAGCAGATATTCGATGTGGAAGAAAGTCTTATGAAGACGAGAATACTATACTCATTTTAATATTTCATATGCTTCAAGGAAATGAGAAGATGCTCAGAACAAATTGTTCTCAACCATGTCAGACCAAATAGAAAAGGGATTTGTGTGTTAAGGGGCCTAGTTCATTCCCAGAAAGGGAGTCAGTCACTCTATGTAACAAACAATAGACTTCTGTGGACCCCACAGGCCCTTATCTTGAAGGAACTGGTCCATTGAGGGCGGTGGGTGGGACATTATATTTAAATTTTCATTATTGTGACTGAAAAATGCTATTTAATCACCTTGTCCTTCCCTGTTATCAGGGCATCTAGAGTTATTTCAGAGTTCAAAATCATTTTTCTCTTTTTCTCTCTAATTTAAAAGTACAACATAAAAATAAATTGTATTGTGCTTCAAGTAATAAAACCTGTACTCATCTGTTAAATGTGCAAATTTCTCTCTATAAAGCTAATTAACTAGATAAAAGGTCTGGATCAGGCTTTAAGCAGTTTCTGTCTCAAAGGGCCTAATTCGGGAATTAATTATGTTTCTCAGTCTCTAAAAACACTTTTCCAGATTCATGGGTCTTTAGAAATGAAACATCTCGGGCATCCTGCAAAACATCTTCATCTTTCAATCTACTTAGCAGTGAGTCAGTTCTTAAAAGGATGCAAGTTCTTAACACAAAATGTCTTTAAAATTAGGCCTGGATAGTCTTATCATTTAATCACCTATTAATCTCCGAGTTCAGATAACATTGATTGAATTTCTACTCAGCCTCGCCGTTCAAGCACTATTAGCACTGAAGTGACCATTCGTTGGGGGCAACTTTGCGTAAGTGAAGCATAAATTAAGCCCTGAACGTGTGTTGTTAACTTAGGTATGTGGCTCTTACTGGCTCGCAGGACAGAAAGTAGGGTATGTACCAACATGTGGCAACTGCCAGGAGTCTGTACAGTAGCATCCACCACGTGGTCATGTTCATGTCATTCTTCCATGAAAGAAACTACCAGGGCAGTTCAAACCCACCCAAGCTCTCTGATGATTTTCTGGTTAACCCTAAGGGCACTTGACTTGGTGAAGGCAAGATCCTTAAAGGGAAAGTTGAAGATAATCCTCAAGGCACCATTCTGTTTAATGCCCTGAGCTGGGTTTTACCCTCTCCCAATTCGCGAGCATAGATAACTTTTTAAAAATTCCTCAGAAAGCTTGACCGCAAACCTGCTGAGCATGCTCAAACCAGTACTGTTTATGAGGTCCATGCTTTGAGGTTTGTGCTCTAAATTTCATAGTTATGTTGCTATCACAGACTGAATTTACTCACGTTTGAGGGTTTGCAGTGGGTTTGCAAATCCTTCAAGCTATATTCCTGAACACTGGGAGTAATATAGACTTAAAAGAAAAACAACTAACACAAGATGGAACTGGCAGAAGAAGAAACAACCGACTTGAAGGCATAAAATACCTCCCCAAGACCACTGGCAATGAAGCTCTCTTCCTTCCTACCCCTTTAAGCCTTCAGAGTGTCTCTTAGCAAAGCTGAAGAGGGTCGAAAATTTTAATTATAGCTTTCCTTTAATTACAGGTTCCTTTGCTATGTTTACCAAACAGCTAGTAGCCCTGAGGGTGGAGTTAGGCTCTTTAAAGTCATGTTTTAATCTCCTTTGTAATTGCAATTTGATTGCTGGTGTAAATTCCCTAGTAGACTTGCCACCTTCAGCACTAACAATTTCACAGAGTACATAATTTTGAATTGAAAGGCTGATAGCCATCCAAAAGTTTCCCAGAATGCTTCACAGACTCTTTGAATTATGCATTACACAGAATTCTTTAAAAAGAAAGCAAGAGGTTCCTTTGATGTCAGCTTAGGTTTTTCATCATACTATGGAGTCTTCGTCTCTAGACACTTATCGAGGTGGTTTCTTGAAACCGATGTTCAATTTAGGACCCATCACCGATCTTACCCTAACCTTTATATTTTATTTGAACAGCATCCTGTGTCACCCTGAATGTGGCAGTTTCTGGCAGAACCCTGGTAGTTCATTTCCAAGGAGGGGGTGGGAATTGAGAAGGAACAATTTGTGACAAAGCACCACCTGCTGCTCAAAATGTGTATTCACAGTAGCGATTTCACCCTAGAAAATTCTTCAATAGCTTCCTGGGAACAGGTGTGGCAGGGAGCTGTGTGCACACGTGGTTTCCTAGACCCTTACATCACATCCCAAGGACTGGGGGCCCTGATGGCTTTGATGATAACCCCTCATGAGGGACAATCTCTGCTTGGTATATTTGATTTTGAGCTATACCCCATCAAAATGTCACCTTATTATTAAGCAAATAAATAACCCCTCCCATTATGTAAAAGAAAATAAGGTTGGCCAAATTTCTACTATGGTAAGAAAATATAAATTCTAAAACAAGAATGTTTACATAATAGACAATTTCATATTACCATTTTTTTTCTGTACACAAAGCATTTTAAAATCCATCAAAGGTTAAGTCATATGGATTGACGTTACACAATAGGTGAACTTTATCATCTGGCTCAGGTCCTTCTGAGCCCTGTGCATTATTATGCCAGGCCACACAAGAACTAGGGCTGGCCTAAACAAGCCTGGGTAAACAACGTAGAGGAAATCAGATCCCCTCCGAACAGTAGCCATCTCTTGGCCGGCAGCTACTGCAAATGCATGTTTCAGAATGACAGATATAAAAGAATGAGATGATCCAGCGTGGTGAAAAGATGCCAAACTGGAGTAAACAAGAGAGAGACTGTTTTTCATTGCAAATTGAACTGTTTTATTCTATTACTCCATATTCTGTTTATCTGTATATATCTGTACATGTGTTGGGTCAAAGAAGACCTTGAAAAAAACCAGAGAAAGCTTTGCGGTTCTCTAGAAGAGACAAAACTTTCATCTGGAAGAATACATTGGTTCATGGAGAAAGTTACGTTTGAAAGAATGTAGGATTTCAGAATTGGGCACACCACAGCAAAGGGAAAAACTCTGATTAAATGAGCCCAAAACCAAGAAAAATGTCATACCGTCCACCTACATCATTATCACCTTTCAGCAAACATTTCTTGTAACTCGCTAGGTATCAGGTAACTCTGTTGGTACAGTCATGGATAAAGCAAACATGAAGTCAGACCCTGGAGAACTCACAGCCTGGTGATGCTCAAGAGATGGCTTGGTGAATAAAGCATACAGTACAAGTTTGAGTTCTGGAGTTCAGATCCCTAGAAACCGTGTCAAATGGCAGGAGGACTGGTAGCTCCCCTCTGTTCCCAGGCTCCAAATGCACAGATAGGATTCCCAGAGCGAGAAGGCCAGAAAGGCTAGCCATATTTGTGATACATGAATTTCACCAAGAGACCCTGTCTCAGTGAATACGTTGAAGGACTGGTGGAGGATATTCCCAGCATCCGCTGGGGCCTCAACATGTACCTACAATGCTTGTGTATATGAGTGTGCACGTGTGTATGTATATTATATATGCGTGTGTATATATGTATATACATGTATACATATATGTATATATGTACACTCACACACACAAACACCTGCATACCACACACATGAAAACAGAAGAAGAAAATAAAAATAGTTTATTTATAATTAGTATTTGAGTTTCTGCCACAGAGGTCGTTGCTGGATTAGATATATGTGTGGAAATCATTGGCTGACGGGGGAAAATAGTCACTTCAGTAAAAATCAATTCAGGAAAGAGGAAACAGTTCAGGAGAATGGAAACAATTCCACACACCTGTAATCCCAATGTGGGCTACATAGTTAGACCTTTAAAAACAAATACGGCACATGAATTTGCAACATTCTTACATGTGAAATAAGAGTAAGAATTTATGAGTTAAACACATTGAAAACACTGTAGTAGGAGAGTAAAATAAAAGTAAAAATCTTGCTTTTTGAATTTGGAAATATGAGCAGATTTAGAAGCTTCTCAATGTATAGATCCGATGTGACTTTAAGCATCTTCATTATTCAGTAATTATCACTATAATTTTAAAATTATGAATAGTTTTCTCCTAGGAACCCTAAATGCTTTATGTGTCTCTTCTAATGTATCTCCCTAGAATTTATATTAAATCATAAAGTGATACATTATTGAAAGTTAAGCACAAACACCATGAGTAGCTATGATATATTCAGTTTTAGATTTCCCTTGGGGAAACACTCAGTTCTCCATTTCACTTTCAGTGAGGTGAATCAAAGCGGAGCCACCATTCCCAGCTTATTGGTGAATATATAATTAACTTAAAAGATAGCCCAGCCACTCTTCCCAGTTCCCTTCTGTATGGAGCCCTCTGCCTTGCTGTCCATCATTCTTTAATGAATGTCATCCAATGAGCTGTCTGGGCTTGCTTTTTATAGCTTCCCACGTTAACATTGGGGAAATTTAAAGCACAGCTTGGCTGGAGGTCAGTAAAGGACCAAGAAACATTTCTTAGCTTTTCTCCTATCTGTCAGAAATCAGTTGTGTCTCCTGAAGCCCCAGAATTCATGTGTTCATTAATCAATTCAGTTAATAATTAGTAAGACCTTACTATAGATTAGGCTTTGCACCTACACATTGAAGAAAGGAAATTGATACTCTCCACTATCAGGGAAGTTAGACTCTACTAAGAATATGCAAATATATTTGTGAGAATAATAGTGTGATACAGCTAACTGCAATGGGTTGAACCTTGAACTCTGATTGTTTTTCTTTGGACTTCCATGATGCTATTCTCGGCAATCTTCCCAGACCTATGATTCCATGCTCTGCATTTCTTGTTGGCTCTTTTTCTCTTACACAGTCAATAATAATAATAATAACAGAAATTAAAAATAACTAAAATCCTAGTTTTCCTTCTACCCAATATTCTTATTTCATTATCATCAGTATTTTTAAATGAAAATCCATAATCATCTTTGATTCTTCTCCCTTAGTGCTACTTCAAAAGTTAAATCCTAGCTCAGCATTGTAGTGGACAACTCGAATCCTAGAGCTTGGGGAAGGGCATAGCAGAGGGCGGTCAGTTTAAGGGCAGCCTGGGATGTTTGGTGAGATCCTGTATTAAGAAAAGACTAAAAACAAACAACCCAAATGTGCCCACTTTCTAACACCTTCATCCCTCACGCTAGGTATTCAATAATCTCCATTTCCTTTCTTATCTTCCTAGAGTTCATTCTTCACTTAGAACTAAGAGAAAGCTAGTAAAAACTAAAATCTCATCATAAACTCTGAGTGTTATCCTTTATAAAACAGGGAGAGCCAAGGCCTCGGTGGGTCCACTTGCCCATGGGAGACAGCAGCAGGAGAGAGACAGATACACCATGCAGAGAGAGCTGGGATAAAGAGTTTATTTAATGGGTTATGGGAAGGGAAGAGAAGGGGAGAAGCAGGGAATAGAAGAGAGAGACAGGCCTCTCCAGAAGAAGGGCAGACAAAGAGAGCTTGCAGACTGGAAAGGAGGCTGGAGATCCACTTGCTTCAGCTGAAGGGGAGATTGGGAGTGGGCAGAGCTTGTCTCTTAAAGGGACAGGGTACACGGGTGACAAGTCAAGCCTGCAGATTACAACACTGAGTACTTCTCAGTGCTAAGAGAACAACATATAACCATATTACCGGGATCCATAAAGCTATGAATCTACGGTTCGGTGTCCTTGAAACGCCATCCGTTTCTTTCCCTTCCTTCTCTATGCATCAACTACACTGGCCTTCTTTCATTCATCAACCATAGCAAGTGTGAACCTACTTTAAAATTCATGCTTCTTGTTCTCTCCAACTACAATATTTCTCCTCAAGAACGTTGAAAGAGATGACTCCTTCTCATCTTGAGCAAAATATATTCCTAAAGAAGCATTGTTTGCTCACACCATTGAAGAATCCTCCCCACTACTTCTGCTTGTCAGTCTCAGAATCATTACATCATATATCGTTTTAATTTTTGTCTCAGTATATAATCTATAGAGCTGTTGCTTTGTTTAAAACTCACCAGAATATTTGGTACTGGGCAAGGATCACAAATACATTGTTCATTCTTCCAGTGCTAACATCTAGCCGGCATTTGATAAATAAATCATTGATCTGAGATAAGATCAAGAATGATGGGCATACAAAGGGATGCCATGTGTCACAAAATTGAAGGGTCAGCAAAAACAAGATACACCTTGAGACATAAATCAGAATTACACAAGGGGCAGAGACCCAGGCAGAGAAAAGTACATGAGCAAGCAGAGGCAAAACAACATGAAAAGCTCTCCAGGAAGAAATATTTGCCATTACTCCTGGAGTTAGCTTGAGAAGAATGGCCTCAGAGTGGAGTGGCCAGTACTCATGTGGGGAAGCAAGGAATGGGAATGATAATTAACCCTTTGCTAGAGGAACATAATTATTATCAAAGCACCAGTTTATTGTGCAGTAGTTTTCGTGATAACAAAAATGCACGTAAGGATTTTGTTCATCTTTTGGTACAGGGATCCTAACCTGGGTTTACCTGCAAGCAAGTGCTGTCCCCTGAGATACACCTCGATCCTCACCGAGGAGTTTGGATAACTAGAGTGCCATAGCTAGTAGAGTTCTGGAGAAATAGTTCTGGCTGCAGCATGGAAGATAGTGATAGATAGGGAAGCCAGGGATCTTAGTCAAAGGGGGTGGGGTGGGGGAACCAGTGATCAGGCTCAAAAGAATGTCTTTCTCTGGAAGTACATAAATCTAGGTTTTCTAGTGTGTTTTGGTAAATGGAAGAACAGTGACATTAACGTTATGAAACTTCTACTAAAACTTGAATTAAAGAAAAGATCTTCTAGCTTTTCCATACACCTCCTTTAACCTGATTTTTAAAATATATTTCTACTGTTTCTATTTGAAATTTTCACATATGAAGAATCTGACTGTTTCATTCCCCATTGTCCTCATTCTCCTCCACTCTCACCGAAGCTTTTCTTCCAACAAGCCCCACTCCTTCTTTCTGATCTTGTGTGTGTGTGTGTGTGTGTGTGTGTGTGTGTGTGAGAGAGAGAGAGAGAGAGAGAGAGAGAGACAGAGAGACAGAGAGACAGAGAGACAGAGAGAAAGAGGGAGACCCTCTGAGCAAAATTGTAGGTGATTTCATGAGCATGTGTTGAGATTATGTGTTTAACAGTTCCTGGAAATCTAACAGTGTCTAGATCACCAAAGAAAATCACACACACACGCACGCACAAGCACACACACCATTAATCACCCATAGTCACTCAGTAAGGAAAAAGCTTCATCTGTGACAAAATATTGAGGGCTCCTATTTTGGGCAGCTGTTGTGTATGTGATCACAGTCGCTGTAGTTCCTAAGTGCAAAGGCCATGTCGAGCCCCAAAGGCACTTTGACAGTACTCCTTTCCCTCTCTGTCTGTTACATTCTTCCCTTTCCCTCTTCGGAGATGTTCTCTGAGCCTCGGAGGGCACGATGCAAATGCTCCATTTAGAGATGAGGGCTCAGTTGTCTCTTCTTCTCAGCTCTTTGGACATTTATGAGTCTCAGCATTAACTATTCCCCACTACCTACACACAAAAATGGTTTTATGAATATGAACGAGTAGTAGATTTTCCATTGATAGCCTAAGTCTTCCCCAGGCATGGGTTCTTAATCAGATTTACCGTAGCAGGTATGAGTTGCCTCTTGGGAAATGGGGCTCAAATCCAATAAGAATACATTGTATATATGCACAATAATTTTTCAGCTGTTGTACCAAGGGACACATCCTGATTGACAGTGTGTTATTTTATCTCTTGATGCTCAGAGATTTGTGAAATTCTTGATGAAAAGACAATTATTTTTAATTTCAGAATTAAAATGCTAAATATGACTTCAAAAATAATCCATTGATATGCTCTCAAAGCATATCAATTTATCCCGAAGCTAATTAACAGCATAAAAGCAACTATCACGTGTAGTCTAGAACCAGAAACAGGATATGACATGCTTGATGCTGTTTCATGTCACAGACCTCATAGTGATCTTTAATGTGAATAGCACTTTCCATGAAAACAACAGAAAAAAAAATGAATTCCTCTTCAACAAACTCCATATAGAAACCTTCAAATTACAACCTGGGGATGACTTGGCCCAAGAGAAAAGCACTGTTTGCCATTCTTTTTTTTTTATAAAGATGTAGCTGTTTTATTGTATATATAAGAATGCTTATCTGTGTGTGTGTATGCTTCGTTCGTGAGGAGGCCAGAAGGCAATAGTATCAGATCCCCCTAGAACTGGAGTTATAGACAGCTGGTTATCATCATGTGGGTGTTGGAACCAAACCCACATCCTCTGCAAAAGTAGCAAGTGCTCCTGACCACCACACCATCTCTCCAACTCCAATAAGTCTTTACTGTTCATTCACTACACACTTAATACAATACTTATTCTATATCACTGAGACCACCAAATCATCGTGGGATAATAAATCTCGGAGATGAACTCAGAAATCACCAAAGAAAGTTGAATGATCTAAAACAGGACTAGGAGAGGACAGAGCATGTTGTCGTTGAAAAGACAAGTGCTAGAATCATGGAGACCTCAGTCTGGGTACTGAAAGTTTTCACTTTCTAGTGCTCACATAACTCAAATTCATTCCTACTAAATCCCCTCATTTCTAAATTGTTAAAAAAAGGATCCACATTATTAAGTTAAATTCTGCAGCATGGTGTAAAACACAAGAATAAATACTGGAAGGGGTGGGTACTCAGAGAAACACATAAGGGTCAAACGGCGTGCCTATGACTTCTGGTTCCTTCCATGTATGACGGACAGAAAGAACTGTGGGGAAAATATGCAGAGTAGATTGAGTGAGGGCATGATGTGGCAAAAGGAAGGCTTATGAGAAAGGTGTCGGTATCTAGCAGATACCCAAATCTCAGTCAATTCCCAGTAGCACTGAAATCCCAGAAACACAGCACAAGCAATTAGCAACAGAAGATGAAAGTCTGACTTCACAAAGAGGTGAGTTAGCTCTCTGGGTCCTCAGGTATATCCTGTTGATCACAGCTTCTCTTCTGGATCCCACGCTCCTAAATCACAGTTCAGATCTCTGATCAAAACTGGGCAAAAAGTTTTGATCTCACCCAGTCTGCATGCGGATGACCCTTCAGCATCTGTCGCGGTTGCCGTTCCTGGAAGATGCATCTGCTTATGAAATGTATCCCCATGAGCTGCCTCAAGCAGCTCCAGTTTCTCCACTTGAAAGAGCACTTCACTTTACCCTGCAATTATCACAGCTGGAGAGGCTCGATGCCATTTGCTGAATTCATGGGGTGAAAACAGAAAGGAGCGAAATAGCTGTCATTATTTCTATGTCTCTACGCACATGTGGGAAGCAGTTGATCTAAGGAAACTTAATTTTTCACCTTTCCCCTTTCTTCTGCAGCGATTTTTGTAAATTTCTTCCTTCTAAAACCACACATTATTAGGCAAAGCGTTGAAAGGGGCTTTCCATTCATCCCAATTGCTACCTTAGAAATGGTATTACTTGGGCTTTCAATGAGTTGCTGTACAGGGCATTCAAGAAAGACAATCATACATCCCAAAGCTGACAAAAGAAGTGATAATCCAGGCATAATTTTGAAACAGTTGCAGGAACAGTATTGAAAACTGACCAATCCAGCAGCTACAGTTAGAGACGGAGAGACCTAGCCTAATGCTGTTCAGCTCTGCAGGATCAGGGGCAAAATCACCTCCAGAGGTCTGTGATCAGCAGCCACAAAATAGACTAGCCTAAAAACTGAGGTTTTTGCAGTGCAATCACTCAGGGATGCTTGATCAAAGATGCATAATGTTTAAACCCTCAAATGCCAATTCACAGACCATCTTCATCTCTTCCAAAGATGCCCATTATTAGCTCTAAAGAGGAGGAGTAAAGACATGATTCAGTGCTTAAGAGTACTAGCTGCTGTTACCAAGGACCCAGGTTCCATTGCCAGCATCCATGCTGAACAGCTCACAACCACCTGAACTCCATTTTCAGAAGATCTGACAGCCGCTTCTGGCTTCTGAGGCTACCTACGTGCACATGATGTGTCTACCAGGCACAAACGAGTACACATAAGTCAATTTATTTTTAATTTGTAAAAGTTTTTTAAAGTTTAGGTCTAAAGTGAAAAAGGCTTGTTATATTAAAAATAGTTTTTCTAAAAAATTCCCCTCAACTGAAACATGGATAAGGAAAATGTGGTACATTTACACAATGGATGGAGTACTACTCAGTAAAATAATAATGATAATGATAATAATAATAAAATGACATCTTGAAATTTGTGGGCAAATGAACGGATCTAGAAAACATCATATTGAGTAAGGTAACCCAGACCCAGAAAGACAAATATCATATGTACTCACTCATAAGTGGCTTATAGACATAAAGCAAAGAAAAACTAGCCTATAGTTCACAGTCCCAGAGAACCTAGACAACAATGAAGATCCTAAGAGGGATATACATAAATCTAATCTACATGGGAAGTAGAAAAAGACAAGCTTTCCTGAGTAAATTGAGAACCTGGGGACCAGAGGAAAGAATAGAAGGGGAGGGGAGAGGAAGGGAGTGGAGAAAAATATATAGCTCAAAAAACCCTTCCTGCTCTATAGACAACAGATTATAAAATAAAGTAAGAACAGAAGGTAGTTGTATAAGGATGACACATGACAGATTCTGGATGAACATGTGGGAAATTCCCTAAATTCCTTAGAGATCTTTCTTCCACCATTCCAAAACTTACCTTTTCCAAGATTACCATAGGAACGGTAATGACAAGAGAAAGGTTTGGGTTTTGCAACATAAATTCAGACTTTCATAAGATGAACCTATGTCCAGGTTCTTACAATGTTTTTTAAATGCCAACTCTAAACAGCAACCACTCCTTTGGGGGGCCAGTTTTGCTTTCTGTTTGCTTGTTTAATGTAGAGACGGTATCTAGCTCATAACATATAGAAAGTGTACGGATGTTGTAATAAGAGCAGCAGGGCTGCGTCCCCGGCACCCGGCCGCCCACATGGCTAGCTCTAGCTTATGCCCCGAAATAATTACACGGAAACTGTATTCTTTTAAACACCGCTTGACCCATTATATCTAGCCTTTTCTCAGCTAACTCTCGCACCTGGACTAGCCCATTTCTAATAATCTGTGTAGCCCACGAGCTGGCTTACCAGGAATGATCTTAACCTGCATCTGCCTGGAGTAGGAGAATCATGGCAACTCACTGACTCAGCTTCTTTCTCCCAGCCTTCTGTTCTGTTTACTCCACCCACCTATGTTTTAACCTATGGGGCCAAGCAGTTTCTTTATTACTTAACCAATGACCTTCCTCCATCATTTCCCCTTTTTCTGTTTAAACAAAAAGGAAGGAAGGCTTTAACTTTAACATAGCAAAATTACATATAACAAAACAGTTATCAAGTAAAAGTTACAATATTTACATATATTTTATCTTTATCATAACTGAGGAAAACAACTATAACTAGCTATCTATTCTTCAACACCATCAGAGACTCCAGAAGAATATAATATTACCTAAGTAAATAAGAAGTAAGCAACTTACAAACTCTAGAAATGACAGAAACATCTCGCTGCCTGGACAGTCACCCAAAGTTTCTCTGTACCATTGGGGCATCCATCTTTGGCCTCCAGGCTCATAGTATCCAGAGACATTTCCATGAAGCAGGAAAATTCAAAGTCAGTTCTGTCACTATCTGTTGTGTCCTGCTGAATGTCTCGCAGACTCTTTCAAAATGAATCAGGAACCCTGAAAGATCATCTCACCTATAGGCAAGTTCAGTAGTCCTCTCTCTGCGGGTTCTATGTTTCCAGTTTATGCAATAGTCCAGGCAAGAGCAGTTTCTTGCCCAAATGGCTATCAAACTCCATAACGAGCCTCTTCGATGCCCATCTTCCTCTTGAAGTAGATTGGTGCTGCCAGGAGCAGACATGTCTCATTGTCATGAAAAACCCTAAGTTATTAAAACATTAAATAGCACATTCCGTAGTCTTTGAAAGATATGAAAAATGCCGATCTAACTGAAATATATATCTATATATCTAGAAAATCTAACTAACATGACTACAAACTTGACTATTACTGATGATTATCCATTAACCTATATTTCTTAATTATATATTACATTTTTAATGAACTCCACAATCACAATCTTAATCAATAGCAGAAATATGCATATACATATAACAAAATTGACCTTAAATCTCTATCAATAAAGCAAAATCTATACTAATACAAATTATTCATATCTATATCTATCCCCCTTTAAATGTAAAAGAACATTTATAAATCATATTTGGGAATATGGGCGCAGTTTTTTTCTCTCCAAACTGCTTCCTGCTGAATGGGGGCATTAGGTCTTTCATGGTATAACCTGTGTGCTAGTTTCATCTCAGTTGGCAGTTGAGCGAAGCAATTTTCTGAAGGTGTTCACAACAACCCTTCAGGAGGGCGTGGTCCATCATACCATATCGGAATAGAAGAAATGAACAGGGTCTCATCCTCTGTCAAAGCTCAAGCATGTCAACTTTTGGGTTGAAAATGCCTGCGGTGACTGAGGTAGTGCAAACACGGTACGGCATCAGGAGCTCAGCTCTGATGCTTGGGTGGGGAAGAGTGGTGAGGGGGCATCAGTGTTCTCTCTGGACCACTGTTTTAAACTGACTATAGCAATGAGTGCCTTAAATTCAGGTTTTCATACAAATTAAGAAGGTAGCATGTTTTTAGTACCTTATGCAAGACTCCCAAATGTTTTTCAATAATAACATAAAAGACTTAAATATTAGCCTCAAATATACCAGGTTACTTCAGAGGGTTATTGCGATATAATAACAGAATACAGTGTGTGTGTGTGCATGCACACGCACGCGCACACAAGTTGTATCAACTTTAAGTATTAGTTGATATTTAAGGAGGTCTCTTGCTTTATGTCTCATATTGGTCATTATTTCTTCTTTATTTTTCTTGTTCACTTTTATCCCTTTGGTTTATTCATTTTTAAAAAGAAAATGAACTATCTTTTCATTATACATATTAATCCAAGTTCCCACTTCCTCCCCTCCTCCCATTCTCTCCATATACCCTTCCACTCCACCCTATCCAATTCTCAGAGAGGGTAAGGCACATTGCTTTGGGGAAGGTCCAAGGCCCTTCCTACTATATCTAGGCTGAGCAAGGTATCATCCAAAGTGAATAGGTTCTCAAAAATCCAGTACATGCAGTAGGGCCAGTGGCCCCCAGTCTGCCCCAGTCATGCAACTGTCAACCACATTCAGAGGGACTAGTTTGGTCCTATGCTTGTTCCTTCTTAGTTTGGCTGGAGTTGGTGAGCTCCCATTAGCTCAGGTAGACTATTTCAGTGGATGAACCCATCATGGTCTTGACCTCTTTGCTCATAGTCTCATTCCTCCCACTCTTCACCTGGACTTTGGGAGCTCAGTCCAGTGCTCCAATGCAGGTCTCTGCCTCTGTTTTCATCAGTTGCTAGATGAAGGTTCTATGGTGATATTAAGATATCCATCAGTATGACTACAGGATAAGTCAAGATCAGGCCCCCTCTCCTCTTTTGCTTAGGGTCTTGGCTGGGGTCATCCTTGTGGATTTCTGGAAATTTCTCTAGAGCCAGGTTTCTTGCTAACCCTATAATGGCTCCCTCAATCAAGATACTCTTTCCTTGACCTCATCTCTGTCCTTCCTCCTTATGACTATCTCATTCCCTCAAGTACTCCTCATACCTCCTTTTCATCTCTCCTCTTCCCCTTCCACTCCCATACTCCCAATTTTGTCATATAATCTTGTCTGTTTCCATTTTCCAGGTGCATCTATATATGTTTTTCTTAGGGTTCTCATTATTACTTTTTTGTTCATTTTTGAGGACACATTAATTTTATGCCAGTCACATGGTTTGCAAGAATAAGAAAAATCTCACTCCAAATCCCTACTGCACACACACACACACACACACACACACAGACATGCACAGAGTCACACACATACACACAGACACACACAGAGAGAGAGAGAGAGAGAGATACAGACATGTACATAGTCACACACGTACACACACAGCCACACAGACATGCACACAGTCACACACAGACACACACACAACAAAGAATATAAGACAGTATATCTTAGGCCAACCAGAGCACTCCAATTTAAGCATTTTCGGTCTTTACAGTTCTTTCCCTTTGAGTATACCATGTGTCTATTTTTCAGCCAGGATGTCCCTGAAAGTGCAAAGACACAAAGTCATGCATTCTTTCCTCTTCGTATCTATAGCTGAGATTATGCCCTGAAAACAAAGTGTAGTCGCTTCCTCTAGCTTTTAAATGTGCGTGTGTGTGTGCATGCGTGCGCGTTACCCAGATGTGGAAGAGGTAACCAGGCAAGATCTTTGCTTAAAGCTTTGTTCTATTACAAATGATTTCCACAAACTGTGGGAGAGTACAATGCTGCAAATTTTATGCCCCGTGATCAGAGGCCAAGCAAATGTTTCTATTCACTGGAAAGAAATAAGTTCAGTCAGACAAAAATTGTCAATGGTTTAGTGTAATTAAGGTAAATGAAGTCTACACTCTAAAGAACTGTTATGATTCAGATAGCAGTCATATGTACAGACTTACGCCATTTAGCTGGAGCGCAGACATCCAGCTGACGGTAGCACAGTGGTTGCTCACCCACAGACACAGTCCCCTCCCTCACTTACTCATTCACTCATTCTTTCCACAAGTGTTTACTACGTGGTGGTGACAGTCACTCTCTCAGTCTACTCAACAGTTACCAAACAATCTCTGTATGTTAGACACTGACGTAAGAACTTTAAAGTTCACAATATGTGCACATAAAACACACACCAAAAATGTGAAGTGACCACTTAGCAGTGAGGCTGAGATCTCAGCGAAGGGACCAGGCTATGGGGAAAGTAGCGGCCACAGTGCCAGACTTGAGTGAACTGGAAACCCAGAGCAAATAAATATCGTATTGAGGTAAATCACAGTGGAGATCTACATTCAGGGCCCCAAATGCGCAGTAGAGGCTGTGATGGTCACATGTGGCATGTTTAGGTGTGTTCTCCATCATCAAGCTTCCTTGACAAATTTTCTCTCTCAGTTATACAAGAAAATCAAATTTAAAAATTTCTCTCTACATTTTTTTTTCTAACTAGAAGCATTTTCTTTCTGTCTTGACATTTTTTTGGGGGAAATGACATCTCAGTTTTAGAATGTGTTCTTCCTAAGACAACATTTAAAGAGGTAGAAATTCAAATATGTTACCACAAAAACTGTTCTCCAGGTGGGGAGCAGGCAAGAGCATCACTTTCCAGCTCTGGCTGTGTCCAATTGTTCCAGGGGAGAAGGGAGGAAGCATTTTCTCTAAATGAAAGGACACCAGTGCAGGCATTTGAAGCTGTAGCATGTTACAAGTCAAACATTTCTCATATTTAATTGACCCCGTTGCCTTTGTATTATATTTATTCCTTCATATTTGTATGTGTATGTACACGGTATGCATGCATGCATTTGTGTTCTGCGTTGGGGCATGTGTGTGCAGACGCATGTGCACGTATGTGTATGCATAAGACAGAATTGACATCAGTTGTCTTCCTTGACCCTCACTCTCTAGTTTGTATATTGAGGCAAGGTCACTCATAGAACCAGAACACTCTGGTCTGACCGGTCCAGCAAGCCAGATTTCTCTGGGAATCCCGGCCTCTGCTTCCCACGTGCTCAGACTGTAAATAAGGAAGCAGAGTGAACTCTAGTCCTCATGCCGGCTCGACATGTGCTTTACCCACTGAGCCTTCTCCACAGCCTCATGGCTCACAGTTCCATCTGAAACATAAGGGAGGATAGCTTGCGCTCTTCAAAAGCTTATGATGTAGTTGATTATGGAAGAGTAATTATAAAATTCTTGCAGGAAAAAGTGCAAGTGAGAAAGATAATCAGTGTCAAGGAAAAGAAGTAGCATAGAAGTGTGACAAGCTTTACTTGGGCCACCAACCAGCTCCCTAATAAGGACAGGGAGACCTAATATTAATTATGAACGCTCAGCCTTAGTTTAGGTTTGTCCCATTAGCTGTTATTACTTATTTTAACCTCTTTCTCTTCATCTATATTTTGCCTCAATTTTATTTTCCTTTCATTCTGTATGTCCTGTTTTCCTGCTTTCTCTGTGTCTGGCTGCCTGGCGGCTGCCTGGCTGACTAACCCTGGGCATCCCCCTCTCTTTCTTCCTTGTTCTCTCTCTCCCAAGCCTAGATTCTTCCTCCTACTTATTCTCTGTGCCCAACAGCTCTACCCATCCTTCGACTGCCTAGCTATTGGTCCTTCAGCTTTTTATTAGGCCAATCAGGTGCCTTAGGCAGGCATGGTGAAACAAATGTAACACATCTTTACATAGTTTAGCAAATGCAGCGTAAACAAATACACACAGCTTTATATAGTTATAGTAATATTTCACAACATGTATGAAATCGAAGAGAAGGATTGGTACTTCCAGTTGAGGACCAGGAATGGTGCAAGGAACGTGTGTGCTGGTCTTGAAGGATGTTTTTTTATATTGAAGCACGGGGAGTATTGAATAAATTTGTACAATGAAAAGTACAAATTTTCCTGCTTCATGTGTTGGGAGAGGGGGGCATTTAGATACCGTCAGGGATTATGAAGTTGTTAAAATGATAAGAGCGACATGAACCATATTACATAGGTCTGTGAAACTCAAGATGATATGCAATTATGTACAGCATAGCTCAGGGACATATCAGCTCACTAGACGGAAAGCAACCTTAAATAAAGTAAATAAATTGAAATAAAATGAGATTATCCAAAAATGGATAATTATTATATGCACACATGTATGCATGTCATGATAACTTTTAAATCTTTTTCAAAACAGATTCCCAAATTAGGTGCTAAAAACTAATTCCTATACCCAGTAATGAAATCTATGTGCCGCCGTCAATCTAGGTTGATAGATCACAGATCTTTTTCTTTTATATGTGTCTTTTTATCTAAGAATACAAAGGACCGCTATCACTTAGTGCAACAAGAAAGTCATTTCGGCCGTGCAAAATGGCACAATGAGATGCTAGCGTTGTGCTAACTTACAAATATTATGAGCAGCAGAAGAATTAGCTCAGCGGTTCGGAGTACCTGCAGATCTTACAGGTACCAGAGTTTGGTTTTCAATATTCATTGTAGGCTCAAAATAGAAATTCTGGCACACAGAAAAGAGGAAGTTTTATAAAGGATAATTTCTTGGTTTTTTTTTTCACTTGATTATTTCCAGGGACATGGAAACCCTTTCAGGATGGTATAGGCTTAGAATTTCTTAGCAGTGGATATATATGCTTGGTGACCTGACAAAGCTCCTTGCAGTCTCACAGTTTAACAATGCTGCCCCTCTGTGTAGACACTAAGCTATGTGGCAGTGGCTTTGAAGCACATGGCAACCTGATGATGAACCAGCGTTCTGGCAGAAGTTATTAATTCCCCTTGTATTCTCCTTCCATGGTGCTACAGAGAGTCAAACGCGTGCATCCAACAGAATAGAAATTAATTTGTTTTACCCGTGAAAATGTACGTTCCTGCACAGTAAGCTGCTGTACTTATCCTTGACACATTCATTCTCAAAGACTGAATAAAATTTCTGCTGCTCTGCTTTTCATATAAAGAAATTTTGTGTGCTTTTAAAAGAAGGAAAGCTCATTTTATTAAGTACATTCTTGGTACTGTCACTGCATTCTTCAGAACACGGGCTCTGCTACCAATTTTCATAGGCTTTGCAGTGCAGACTTACCGGGGCATCTCTGAGTGGGATTTTCCTGGCAGCTTACTCTCTTTGTCCATTGCCAGTTTCATTCATTCCTGTACTTAGGTCAGTCTTCTGGAACACGAGGAAGTGATCTATGACAGAACAATGGAAGCTTAAGCCTTTGCTTGGAAAAGTCTCAGATATGTATTTATATATGTTTGCTTTAAAGAAAGTTGTTTCCCTTTTCTCTGTTTCCTATACCTGTTCTCATGATGACCTAGCCACGCTAAAAATCCTAAGTACCAATTACATTTGCCTTCAAATTTGAATTTCTCTTTGAAAACTGAGCATGATTGACGAGTGTTGCAACATCAGATATGATCCTGGACATTTAGCGTTGTTCTGGAGCTAGAAGTCACACAGAGGGAAGTCCTGGCAGAGATGACACTAGGGTTTCCTTAGCATCAGACATGATGCATGCCAGCTCTGGAAGGTTCGATGCCTCCCACGCCTGTCTCACGCAAGAGTGTGCGTCTTCCCCTGGATCTGACTGGAGATGTTCTTCTGGGTTGACTTTCCAATGCGTGGGAAAAGGGGGCCATGAGTCATCTGTGGGGGGTGGCAGGAAGAAGGTGTCATGAACTCACTCATCTGAGGTTGTTGGTGAGTGGGGAAAAAAGACTAGGGAAACGAGCAAGCTGGAGTTGGCTCAGTAAGAAGTGGTGCAGAAATGTAACAGTCAGGCTGAGATGCTGAGACCATAATATCCTTGGCAAGGCCATTTTCAGTCTATAATTTAGGAATTAAAATTTCCAAAGTCTATCTAGAAATCCAGACCTATCTTGCCCTGAGTAAAGATCTCTGCTATTGTGGTTCTGATATGTGTTTTTAATGAGGGTGTGTATTGGATTTTGTGAGACACTCAGAAGCATCCACAGCCTCTGACTAGACGGCAGTAGCAAGAACACTCCTGTACCCTTACATGGACTGCAGAATAGAATGTCAAAATGAAGGTGTCAAGGGGCTCATCTCATATAGCTGCTTTCCACCAATCCTGGATCCCCAGCACCCACATTTGAAAGGAGAGAGCCTACTCCACAAGTTGTTATTTGATCTCCACACATGTATGTGCGTGCAAACCCACACCCACACCCACCCACACACACACACACACACACACACACACACACACACACAGAGAGAGAGAGAGAAATAAATAAATATGCAAATAGATAAATAAAAAGACTTGAAATATAAAAAGGTGTCAAGAATTCTTCTCAGACTCATAATTAATTGGCCTGTGTTATTATTCAAAATTAGTATGATTTTAAAGACCCTGAAGTTATTTTAATGAGTTAATGATCAGTTTGGGAAACAATTAATGAAAATCTATTAAGTGCTCAGCATTGCCAGATGAATGAATTGTTTTCTTTGTTCTATCAACGTTCAGGATCCTGTGTAGACATGAGCAAACAGTGACAATCTGATAATGCACTAAGAGAGGTTTCTTTAAAGCGCAATTCAGAGCACATTGTCAGCACAAAAGACAGTTTGGCAGCCTAATGGCATCCTTTCTCCTGAAATGCGTTTGCACCTGAAGGTCTCACATTTTAGAACTAGATCATCGTAATCATAAGAGACATTAGATAGAAGGATGAAATCACTAGCCATCCGGAATTGAAAATTCAACATTGAGACATATTTTTTTTAATTTAGTTGTGATTAAAACTAAGAATTTATGCTTATTAGATAACTGTTAGGTACAAAGGTGGGTCATAGAGTGGCCAAAGGTATTTACCAAAACTTCATTTGAAAATTACTCATGTCCAAAATAACATGGGCATATAGATAGGTAGGGAGGTAGGTAGATGATATATATGTGATATGTAGATATATAGAGATAGAAGATAGATTACTGCAAATTAAATTTAAAAAAAAGAAAATCTAACATAGGTGAGATTATAAAAGGAACTTCCTAACATAATATTCCCAAGAGTTTGCCCTGGAACTGTAAGTAAAGGTGTTGTTCTCTGCCACATGGATGCTGAGAATCAAACCAGGTCCTCTGGAAGAACATTTAGTGCTATCAGCTGCTGAGCCATCTCAGTAACCCTTAGGAGTTTGTTAATAAAAGCTTCTCTGGTTGTCTTCCTGCAGATATTTTCTATAGGAACTTTGTAGGTTCACAATAGCATCCTCTGTTTATAAATATATCATGCTAAAAATGCCCGGGAACTACCACTTCTGTAGCAACCATCAATTGAGGACAAATGAAGTTGTACTATCCAAGCTGACGCATGAGCTGTGGGATCGTGCCCCAGTTCCCCATTCTCCACTGTGTCCTAAAGGACCCACTGAGACGGTGACCTAGTTGTCATCAGTAATAACTTCCTCATCAGTGCATCCTGATTGGAATTCTCCCTTTTTTCCCTTAGTTTTCTACTCCTTTCTTGTCTTGCAGATCAGCTGCTCATCTACTCAAACCTAAGAATTTCAGACAGGCAAACAATGTACTTTGATTGTATTCATAGCTCATCATATGGTAAAATACTTGATAATGTCTAAAGTGAACAAGCAGCCAGGCATGCACCATGGTGAATATCCAAAAGCCCGGCACCCAGACAGCTAAGCCAGCAGAATTGTGAGTTGAAGACCAATTTGGGCTGTGTAATCAGACCCAGTCTCAGACGAATAAAATAGCAGGAACTAACTATATCTTCTCATCAATGTGTGAAAAAAAATCTCCCAAAATTTTAACCAAAAGATAGACAGTATCAACTAATACTTGACGATATCATCATTTAAATGAGCTTCAATATCAGGCAAAAATAGCACGTAGTTGAAGATGAATTACATTTCCCCTCCCAAAAGCTATGTTAAATTCATAGCCCTACTTCCTCAGAATATAACCTTATTTGGGAACAGAGTCTTAAGGTTATAACAAAGTAAAAATGAGTTCATTAGTGTGGATGCCAATAGAAAGGAAGCTCGATCACAAATACAAGATACAGGAAGAGTACACTGCATTTGTTCAAAACTGAGTGACGGATCTGCAGGCAAAGAGACGCGAGATTTCAGGGAAGCTACACCATGTAGAAGGAAGGACTGAAACAGACTCCCCTGCACAGTCCTCAGGAGGAAGCCAGCCTGCTAACCCTTGACTTCAGGCAACTGGGAAACAATAAACCGGTTGTATCAAGCCACCCTTTGTACCGGTTTAGCTACAGCAACTCTAGCATACTGGTGTGCTCACATCAGAGATTAGGATGGGGGCTGCCTTGAGGAAAAGAAGAGTCAAGTGATTAACAGGAACAAAGGAAGAGGAAATAAATACCTTAATAGTCGTGATGGAATATTTGTGTGTTCACTTGTAGTGTACTTCTTTATACTTTATATAATGTTATTATATGATTACATTTCAGTGAAAGGGTTTTAGAGCTAAGCACCCATTAAATCACACACAGAAGAGTCACTATCTACAAAATGAAAAGGGCCAGAGTCTGGTGAAAAGGGCAGGAAAAGGGTGCTGGTAGATTCAGCTCACCTGTAAGAGGGTTCTAACCAGCCAGTGAGCACTCTGATAGCTAAAATGAGCAAAACCTGCGGGGGCTGAGGTCCCACCTCTTTGCACCTGTTCCTGCTTTTCCTACACCTTGTCTCTTCATTCCCAGCCTTAGTCTAGAACTAGATTACTTCCTCCTGCATTGAAGCAGTCTTGGCAGTGCTGTGAAATCCTGAGAGGCAGGCTCTGAAACCCGTCCTCGAAGCCTTGACATGCTGACTCCTCGGGAGTCCTGCTCAGAAGCCCCTGCTCCTCAGTGTCTTCTCTCAGACACTTTCACTGTCCATGTTAGGGTCTAGTTGAACATTCCCCATAGGGTAGACTGAGTCCAGGGACTAAGTGGCACTGGACCCCAGCTGCTCTTCTCAGTTGATAACCCCAAGAATTGCCTGAAGCATCCGAAGGTGAATTCCTGACAGCCTGAGCTTCATTCATTGTTTCTAGACAATGAATGCCTGAAGCATCCGAAGGTGAATTCCTGACAGCCAGAGCTTCATTCATTGTTTCTAGTCTACTTGCTGCATGATATTTATAAAAGAGTTGGTCTGCTCTAGCCCAAGGAGCTTGGGTTATTCACCTTTGACCTCTGACACAGTCTGTGGAGGGAGATGGTGTTTTCTTCCTAACCTTGACTTTACTGCAATTCGTCAGATAGGTTCACAGCCACATAGTGAGGCTCCAGGTTTACAATGAGAGGCATGTTGCTATCAGTAGCTTTGCGATCTTAATTAGTATTTAGCAATGTGAACCTGGGCAGTGGAGGTGATGTCACTTTCCTGAAGGCCTCCTAGGAGCTGTATTATTGTTTTACCTTAATTGGAGTACTGAGAGAGAGAAAAAAAATGAACCAGTTTAATTTTCTCTTACCATTGCCCTGTGGTGTTTCTAAGAAATAGTCTTGACTTATCTCTATCAAATGGGTCCTAAGGGGGCTGGTTGCCTTGGTACTAAAACTTACAAATAAGTCCACTTGGAACGGGGGTCAGTGCTAGTTGGCTAATGAGCTACTCCAAAAACCACTGTCTTGACCTGAGGCCATTCAGTGTCTGAAAATGAAGAACTGACTTTGCAGTCTTAGAGGAAGATGGGGCTAGAAATTGGGTTAGGAAAAGGTAGTAGGTTTTTTTGTTTTGTTTTGTTTTAAAAAAAAGGATTCCACCTTCCTGTTTGTTATTCTTTCCCTGCTTTTAGTCTGAACTCTTTCAGGCTGTTACAATACAACGAAGGGTGAAGTGATTTATTTTCCATATCGAATGTGCTCGCTCCCGCGGTGAGATCCCACTTGAGAAACAGCAAGTCCCCCAGGTTTCCCACACTAAAGAGCTAGGCAATTGATTGCTTGAGAATCGTGGTTCTGGTTCACTGGGTCTTAACTATCTCCCTAGAGAGTCATTTGACCTGGAGGCAACGCTAACGGTATCCGGAAGGTGACAGAAAGAATTCACAGGGGCTTCAGCTGTCCTGCCACTCCAAGTCGCATCAGGACAGGAAAGTTTGCTTTGTCTCACTATCAAGGCCATTGTTGTCTTGGAAACCATTGTTCCCAGACAGGACTACCCTCACGTGTGGAGTATATCTCAGATGTGGTTCACCTTTCTCTTCTTGAATCTCCTTTGTTCCTCTTCAGGCTGCTACAAACGCAGCACTCTGTATTTCAAACTAAAGAGCCAGCACAATTCTGACAATGAATTGCGGTAGGATTTTTAAAGTATTTATTTGAGAAACTGTAAGGTGATTTTTTGAGTTTCAGGATTCAAACAGTATACTGCATTTTGTTATATGTTTTATAGTTTAACAAATTTAGTAAAAGGTGAATTTTCATTAAGGAACAATTTTTACTAGGGAGATGGTTTGATCAGTAAAGTATTAACAGTGAAAGCAAAATAACCTGAATTCAACCCCCCAGAATTCAACACACCTGTAATCCCAAAGCTATAATCCCAGTGTTGGGGAGGCAGAACCAGAAGCGTTCCCAGGACGACCTAGCTCCAGGGTCAGCGAGAGATCCTATCTCAAGATATATGATGGAGAGGAATTAAGGAAAATCACTGCTCTCTACTTCTGACCTCCATACATGCACAACTGAGTACACACAAACATGCATTTACATACACACTATTCCATTTTAATTGTATAACTTCTTATCAAAATTAAATACGTACATATGTATGTGAATATAGCGCACTTAAGAGAAGAACAAAAATCTCTACCCTTGCTTTCCCCACGCGCGGTCCACCACCTACACATGTGCACTTCTCCAGTTCTCCTCTTCGCTGGAAAGCAAAGTGATCCACTTTTTATGCTATCCCCTTCTTCCTCCTGACATTTTGAACAAACCCTGAGAGATTTTTTTTATATTCATACTTACCTGAAATTCTGCTTTTGCTATATCATTTCACAAAGCAGATTCTTTGTGTGTTTGTATGTATTCAGGCACACGTTTATGGGGGTGCACATGTGTAAAGTCCAGAGAATAACCTCAGCTGTCATCCCTTAGGAGCTATCCACCGTGTGGTTTTGAGGCAGGGTCTCTCACTAGCAGAGTTTGATTCTTGTTCTCTGAACATCCCTTTGGAAGACTTTCTCATCTGTCTCATAGATGACGTATTTGTGATTGCATAGCATATATGAGTAGTAATAATGCATCTACATTATTCAAAATTTAAACTAAAATAAAACTATAGTAGCCCCCTTTGCCACCAGTCTGTTTACTTTCCAGCTCCTAGCCAGTGTGGCCATTCTCTGTAGTTATCATTCTTGAGCTCCTCTTCATAGAAAAGGAAAAGGAGCAGGGCCCGTTATGTTCCCCACCCCCATTAAAATATAGCTGATCAAACATTTTGTTCTTCATACAAAGCCTTGTAACTTTGGGTTTCTTTTTCTAATATGTCCTCATTCTTCTCACAGCTGTGTAACATTTCATTTGTTATTAATGAACCCAACTATGAATGACTGGTCGTTTTCAAGTCTTTCTGTTGTAAAGATCCGTCAGTAAACCCCTCCAATGGAAACTGCTAAGCCAAAACGCGGGTGCAACTGTACTTTTGAGAACATTCGGACCAGTTGCCCTCCTTTGGAGGTATACTGTTGGTTCTGTTTGCTGTCCTCCACACTGTCTGAGGTTTCTCCGCTGTTGCCTATTGTGCTCAAGATTTTTCCTGTGTTTTAATTCTTTAACTGGTAGAGAATGAATCAAGACCTGATCAAGACCCCATACTGTATCAATTTAAAGCTACCTAATTTTATTTCTAATGTTTCTGGAGGCTAGATGTCTAAATGGATTTCACTGACGTAAAAGCAATGTGTTGGCCAGGCTGTATTACCTCTTGAAGGCCCCACAGGACCTGTTTTATTTCCTTTCCAGTTTTTATTGTCCACCCAGGTTGGCAGCTCTTTTAGAGCCAGTAGTGGTGAGCTCCATCTTCTGTATCTATCACCCAGTCGCCTCCTTTAGAGCCAGTAGCAGTGAGCTCAATCTTCTGTATCTGTCACCCAAAACCCAGAAGTGAGCACCCCTGATCCTTCTGCAGAATTCTGAGCTGGGTCAGGTATTACTGGGCTCACCCATATAAAGCAAGATGTCTTTATGTCAGTTAAAAGCAATCTGAATCCCAACTTGAATTCATCTATGTTGTCTTCGAAGAACTACTATTTGACCTTTGGAAGTTTGCATTTTTCTGCAGTTTGACTAATGTTGAATCTATTTTTATGTTTAAGAACATTAGATTTTTCGTATGATAAAATAGCTACTCAAATCCTTTGGCCATTTTCTAAGGGTTATTAAGTTCCTTTTTATATTGGAAATTTGTACATTATCTCAATACCATTTGAAGCTTGCATTATCGTTTCTCACTTATGCTTCAATGTTCATATTTATTGGTTTGGGAAGTTTGCATGTGTGCACATGTGTGGGGTACATGTGTATATGAGGGTTCACATGCATGTGTGTGGAAGCGAAGATCAACCAGTGTTCATGAAGAACAATCCATCTCGATATTTAAGGCAGATATTCTCCCTGGGACCTGGCAATCACCCATTAATCTGGGCTGGTTAATCAGTGAACCCCAGGAATCATCCTGTCTCCTGCTCCCCAATGCTGAGATTATGAATTCCACCAGGATGCCAGTTTTTTGCATTATTGTGGTTTTGGTTTCTGTGTGTTTGTTTGTTCTTCATTTTCAATAGCCTTTGAAAAGGACTTTTTGCACTCTGATATTAATATGCTCTTTTTATTTCTAGAACTTCTATGCCTTTGTTTTTTCCACATAAAACTTTGATCTTTTCAAAATTTATCAAGGCATAAGTAATGAGGTACAGAAAATTTCATTTTTCCCAGCTGATTAAACATTTACTTAACAATGTGTATGTAAGACCTTCACTTGTCTCAGATACCACCATTAGCATTTATTAGGATGTAGTAGGCCTATTTATGGGTATCTTATTCTACTCTCTTGGTTTCTCTCCATAAGTATGAATAGTAATTCGACCATAATAGTGTATATCTATGAATCACCCAGACAGACACAATCTTCTTCTAAGGAAAAAGTAGTGACTAATAGTATGAAATGGAAAATACACAACAGACCAGCCAGTGTGGAATAAAAATAAAGAGCACATAGTCACTTACTGAGCCTGGTCCTGAATGAAAATTCAATCTTCAGCTGCATCTTGAAGACAATTGCAAAGTAATTACTACAAGACAGCACACATATGTAGGAGAGGTAAGCAGGCTAGATGAGAAGCTGTAAGCTGAGTAAAAACTCCCTCTTCAGCATAGTGTCTGCACACCTATGGCTCAGGGACTATTACAGAAGAGTGAGCAGAAAGCCTATAAGAGCCAGAATATCAGAGGTCATGCATGTTTCCTACAGATGACATGGAAACTATATCCATGATACCGCACCAATGTGGTTACCAAAACAAGACCTAACAATAACAGCAGCAATGAGACAAGCTCATGTGAAACGAGGAGATTTTACTGGGCCTTACCCGCAGACAAAGAGCTACAGGGAACTAGTGACTGACTGCTGAGAATGATAGAATTACTCTTTTCAGGGATGAGTCCCCGAATCAGGTATTCAATGCCAAGTGGTCAGCCCTGAATTCTTTACATACAAGCAATGCAGGTTGTATATATATATATATATATATATATATATATATATATATATATATATATATATTTGTGTATTTGTGTATGTGTGTGCGTGTGTGTGTGTATGTGTGTGTGTTTGTGTGTGTGAGAGAGAGAGAGACAGAGAGACAGAGACAGAGAGAGTATATAATAATAGCCAGAGAAGTGGGGCCATGATTTTATAGTAAGTAAAAGAGGAACATGGGAAAGGCTGGAGGGAGAAGACATGGGAGGGGTTAGAGAGAGGAAAGGGAAAGAGGAAATAATGTAACTATATTTTAATTAAAACTAAAAACTCTTAAGGAGAAAAAGCTTCCCCTCTCAGTTCATAGTCTCCATGGAGCTCTTCAGTATAATATTTCTGAGACATTTAATAAATGCAAAACAGGATGTAATAATAATAAATTGTATCGAAACTTATTTTAGGAGTTTAGACACATGGTCAGTGACAGTTGAGAAAAAAGAAGCTTGGGTGTTCAGACCAGCTGCTCTCCAGGTCTTCCCAAAGGTGTAGCAAAGGGACAGGATCGAGAACATCTCATTGTTTGAGATCGTCCCACCCTCTACACTGGCAGTAAAGCTCACTTGCAAATGTCCTGCATACTGTTGTGTGCACAAGATAGCTAACAAAGTGGACAGCACATCTTTGTAACCCCAGCATTCAAGATGCTGAGGTAAGAGAACTGCTGTGAATTTAAAGCTAGCCTGGGCTACACAGCAAGACTATATGCCAAGAACTTCAGAATGACTACAAATACATTTCAATTTTTTCCTATACTAATCATCAGAAATGTTTAAATGCATGTGTTATATATTTATATTGCGATCTCATTTCAAGGAGAGAATTTTTGCTATTAATTTTATGTTGTCATGAATATAAATAAGATGGTAAAAAATTTAGTGGTTGTATAAACAAGTATGAAACGAGACATGAAGTTCTGCCAGATTCCCGTTACAAAGATTTCAAGCAAATAGCACTTCCCATCACAGAGTACAACGTCGCATGCTCCTGTGAAGTGGCGCTGTGTGATGTTCATTATTATCACTGGCACTTGGCACCCGTTAGACACGCGGCAATCCTAAGTGAGTAACCTTATGAATGCATAAGCACTCTGGAAGCTTTAAGCTTTTGATGTGTGGCTTTCGATGGTAAGTAACAAAGTGTGTCAGCCTGGGTAACGCTAGTCCCTGCTCCTTCAGTTCTGCTGAGTGTATGGCAAAAGGAATTGACTAATGACATAGGAGACACCTAAACAAGTGTTCTTTTCTTGTCTTCATTCTATGTATCAAAGCTCCATTCAACCCAAATAAAGGAGCAGACAGCATTGTGAAGTTTGACACTTTCGGAGACGGGATGGGAAGATACAATGTGTTCAACTTCCAGAACGTGAATGGAAAGTATTCCTACTTGAAGGTTGGCCACTGGGCAGAAACTTTATTTCTAGACGTAGACTCTATCCACTGGTCCCGAAACTCAATCCCCACTTCCCAGTGCAGCGACCCCTGTGCCCCCAACGAAATGAAGAATATGCAGCCAGGGGACGTCTGCTGCTGGATCTGCATCCCTTGCGAGCCCTACGAATACCTAATCGATGAGTTCACCTGTATGGATTGTGGGCCTGGCCAGTGGCCAACGGCTGACCTCTCTGGATGCTACAATCTTCCAGAGGATTACATCAAGTGGGAGGACGCCTGGGCAATAGGCCCAGTCACCATTGCCTGCCTGGGTTTCATGTGCACTTGCATAGTTATAACTGTGTTTATCAAGCACAACAATACACCCTTGGTCAAAGCATCAGGCCGAGAACTCTGCTACATCCTGTTGTTTGGAGTGAGCCTGTCCTATGGTATGACATTCTTCTTCATTGCTAAACCATCACCTGTTATCTGCGCATTGCGCCGGCTTGGGCTTGGGACCTCCTTCGCCATCTGTTATTCGGCTCTGCTGACCAAAACAAACTGCATTGCTCGCATCTTCGATGGTGTCAAGAACGGCGCCCAGAGGCCAAAATTCATCAGTCCCAGTTCTCAGGTTTTTATCTGCCTGGGTTTGATCCTGGTGCAGATTGTGATGGTGTCTGTGTGGCTTATCTTGGAGACTCCAGGCACCAGAAGATACACCCTTCCAGAGAAGCGGGAGACAGTCATCCTAAAATGCAATGTCAAAGATTCCAGCATGTTGATCTCTCTGACCTACGATGTGGTCCTGGTGATCCTATGCACTGTCTATGCTTTCAAAACAAGGAAATGTCCTGAAAACTTCAATGAAGCCAAGTTCATAGGCTTCACCATGTACACCACCTGCATCATCTGGTTGGCCTTCCTCCCAATATTTTATGTGACATCGAGCGACTACAGAGTAAGTCTTTGACTGCTTCTATCTTTTCCTTAATTTGACTTTCTTCTTTTCTTTGTTCTTTTTTTTTATTATTCTTAAAAATTTCCACCTCCTTGTCTGCTATGTTCAGCGAGTCCGGTTTTATCCCATGCTTTTTCAGACCCGGGCCAGCTGGCCTTGGTGAGTTCCCAATAGAACATTCCCATTGTCTCAGTGTGTGGGTGCACTCCTTGCGGTCCTGAGTTCCTTGCTCGTGCTCTCTCTCCTTCTGCTCCTGATTTGGACCTTGAGATTTCTGTCCGGTGCTCCAATGTGTGTCTCTGTCTCAGTCTCCTTTCATCGCCTGATGAAGATTAATATTCAGGAGGATGCCTATATGTTTTTCTTTGGGTTCACCTTCTTATTTTGCTTCTCTAGGATCACTAATTATAGGCTCAATGTCCTTTATTTATGGCTAGAAACCAAATATGAGTGAGAACATCCCATGTTCCTCTTTTTGGGTCTGGCTTACCTCACTCAGGATAGTGTTTTCTATTTCCGTCCATTTGTATGCAAAATTCAAGAAGTCATTGTTTTTTACTGCTGAGTAGTACTCTAATATGTATATATTCCATACTTTCTTCATCCATTCTTCCATTGAAGGGCATCTAGGTTGTTTCCAGGTCTGGCTACCGAGAACTCAAGAACAATGGCAATGGGTTTTTGATCCTACTGCACGTACTGGCTTTGTGGGAGCCCAGGCAGTTTGGATGCTCACCTTACTAGACCTGGATGGAGGTGGGTGGTCCTTGGACTACCCACAGGGCAGGAAACCCTGATTGCTCTTTGGACTGATGAGGGAGAGGGACTTGACCAGGGGAGGGGGAGGGAAATGGGAGGCGGTGGCGGGGAGGAGGCAGAAATCTTTAATAAATAATTAATAAAAAAAATAAAAAGAAAAACAAATAAAAAAATTTCCACCTCGTCCCCTCCTCCCTTTTCCCTCCCCCTCCCCCCACTTCCCCTCCTCCTTCCTCTCCAGTCCAAAGAGCTGTCAGGGTTCCCTGCCCTGTGGGAAGTCCAAGGTCCTCCCGCCTCCATCCAGGTCTGGGAAGGTGAGCATCCAAACACACTAGGTTCCCACAAAGCCAGTACACGCAGCAGAATCAAAACCCAGTGCCATTGTCCTTGGCTTCTCAGTCAGCACTCATTGTCAGCCACATTCAGAGTCCAGTTTGATCATCAGTCCCAGTCCAGCTGGCCTTGGTGAGCTCCCATTAGATCAGTCCCACTGTCTCAGTGGGTAGGCACACCCCTCGCGATCCTGACTTCCTTGCTCATGTTCTCCCTCCTTCTGCTCCTCATTTGGACCTTGGGAGCTCATTGAGCTTATAATTTTTGATCCTAGAGAAGCTAAATAAGAAAGTGAACCCAAAGAAAAACATAGTTATCCTCCCGGATATTGGAAGTAGACAAGATTGCCAGACAAAAATTGGGAGCTTGGGGGTGGGGGTGGGGTGGGGATAAGGGGAGATGGGGAGAGAGTAGGCAGAAGGGGAGGATGGGGAGAGCTTGGGGGAATGGGACGGTTGGGATGGAGGAAGGATGGATATGGGAGCAGGGAAGTATATATCTTAATTAAGTGAGCCATTTTAAGGTTGGCAAGAGACTTGACTCTAGAGAGGTTACCAGGTGTCCAAGGAGATGTCCCCAGCTTGTTCCTTGGGCAGCTGAGGAGAGGGAGCCTGATATGGCCCTATCCTATAGCCACACTGATGAATATCTTGAATATCACCATAGAATCTTCATCTGGCATTGGATGGAGAAAGAGACAGAGACCCACATTGGAGCACCGGACTGAGCTTTCCTTTGTTCTTTTAACTTAGCAATGCTTTGCTGGGTAGGAGTTAGGGTAGATTCCTTTTATTTCATCTCAAGAAAGAATCAAATAATTACAAATGCCATGATTAACTTCAATATGATATGAGAAAATTAATTCTCTATGCTTTAAGACATTTAATTAGTGCTTAGTTTGCTCAGAGCACTCTGCCAGGCACAGAGGGAAAGATAGATATAACTGGAGGGCCATTCAAGTAGTTTATAATCTAGTGAGGAATAAAACATAATACATACACATAAAAGTGTCTTAATTAAATTTAAAAGGCAATTGACAAGAGAATGATACTTAATCACTAAAACCCTAATGAGAATACTTGAAATTAGACACAAGAGGCTGTATATAATAGATGCATGTATAAACTAAAGTATCACTGTAACATTAAGTCAAGATCAGAACAGAGATCTAAAACTTTTATTCATGCTTTAGAACTTCCCTGCGATTGATTAAAATACAGTCTATTGTGCACTTTCTAAGCCTTTAGTTATGTATACAAATATACCATGTATAATTATGAGTGTCTATGTACTGTTGAACTGCTAAAACCTTTATTACACGCGTATGCATAACCTAATTAAGTCATTATTCATAGAGTTCAAATTTATGGACTGCCATATAATTACCATCTCTTGTGGGGCTGATGTCATCTTCCCATCATAATTTCACAAGTTGTTGAGCCATTGATAAGTTAATTTTGCTGTAGTAATTCTAACTCTAGTGTCTTCCATGAGTCATAAGATTTACTTCCTTGGGGCTGGAGAGATGGCTCAGAGGTTAAGAGCATTGCCTGCTCTTCCAAAGGTCCTGAGTTCAATTCCCAGCCACCACATGGTGGCTCACAGCCATCTGGAATGGGGTCTGGTACCCTCTTCTGGCCTGCAGGTATATACACAGACAGAATATTGTATACAAAATAAATAAATAAATAAATAAATAAATAAATGATTTACTCCCTCTTCCCACCATTGGTTTTTATTCTATTTTCTAAGTCATCATAAATTAGTTTTTCATAGGCCTGTTTCCTTGTTGTACCATGATTTTACAAAAGGAAGTAGTAAAGAGCATTTCCGAATCTTCTGTTTACCAGTAATTACAACATTGCCCCAAATCTAGGAAACCACATCTCAGAAGGAAGACACAGCAAATCCCAAACCTCAGGCATGGAAAAACCAAATAAGTAAGCAAGCAAGCAAACACCTTAAAGGTGTTTTATGGCACATCATGGTATGTATTATTAATAGAAATAGATTACAATCTTGAGGGTATAAAAAGGTATTTTTTATTTGTTCTCCACACAAGCAGGTAAGCGGCAACATGTGCTTATTAATTTATCATTCTATAATGCTTTCATATTTCAACACATGTTATGGACATATACATACCATTATTAATCTTAATATGCTATGTGAAAATTAATTCAAGTTTTAAAATACATATATCATTTGCTTTAAGATATATATATATATATTTATGTGTAATTTCTACCAAATAAAATGATTTTTTAAAGGAAGAAAAAAACCAAGATTCTGACAAAGGCTACCGTCTCGAGTTCAAATTATTCTCAACTATATGCATGAAACTTATGGACTGCATACAATAATAATCAGTACAAAAGGGAACTTAAGTTCAATGTTAGAGTAATTGTCAGGTTTTTTTAATGCTAAGATATTTAAGCATGTATTTATTCATTTTAAAATTTTAAAAATCTTTAAGAGAAGTAGTATCACAATTTAAAAAGCAAAATTAAAGAAAAATATTTGAAAAAAAAGAGTTTGAACATTCAGAATTTCAGAATAAAACAGAGAAGTATTACAAATATTTTTAAAGCCCCTATCCCTAGCTGTTGTCCTTATATATACACTCACCCCATAGATCAGCATCGACAACTGATTTTTTTTTCCTTTGGCTTTTTAAGACAGGGTTTCCTTGTATCTTTGGAGTCTGTCCTGGAACTAACTCTTGTAGACCAGGCTGGCCTCGAACTCACAGAGTTCTGCCCACCTCTGCCTCCCAAGTGCTGGGATTAAAAGTGCCCACCGCCTGGTTGGGCAGCTGACTTTTTAATGTTGTTACTGTATTGTCATTAGTGAACCTGGTTTAGAGTATCAGGAACCAGTGGGATGATAACCATGTTGAGTTTCAACTTCTCATACTCAAAAAAGCTGACTTAAAATAAAGCAGAAAATGTTACCAAAATTTTGATCTTACTAGAGAAGTTAGCATTTGTTTCTCATGCACCAAAACTTGAGTTTGGCCCTTGTATGATAGCAATATGGTAGAGTACTAACTAGATAGAATCGCTGGAGATACCAGAAATTTCACCGCACTACAGAAGTCAACAGTAAATATGAACAGGCTAACTGTGAAAAGACAAGGTGGGGACTGCAGATGTGACCCTGGAATTCCGATAAAGTTCAAATACAATAAAATCCAAATATGCCCAGGTTGATAATCTTGAAATTTAAGTAAATATAGCAAATCATCAATTATTTTTAAAGAACTGTCAGCCAATTTTGTTGGTGCCCATTGCACAATGTCTACTGTTGAAGGCGTAAGTCACAAACAATCCCACACCAGTTTGGAACTATGATTAATAGAATGGTTATTTATTTAAGGGGGAAAAACTTACAGATCACGGTCCCAGACAACAACCCTCTGCACAATCAGGAAGGGCACCTAATCGCTGGAAGGGGAGCCCGAAGCCAGAGAGAGAGTGCAGAGAAAAGTGGCCACATTTTTTTTAAAGAGAGAGAGACCACGCCCCAATGGGCTGGTATCTCAGCGGCTATTGGCCGAAAAAGCTGAAGGAGCTCCCGCAACATACTGTAGAATGAGAAGCAGCCAAGCCCCCAAATTCTACAAGCCAGCCAGAAGAAACCACCAACACCAGCACTGTCATGCAGAAATGTGTTAGGTAGAAAGGCATGGACAGCTACAGTTTAATACATAAATGCAAGAGTTATTTGATCTAAGAGGTTGGCTGGGAGCTAAACCATGTAGGACTTTGTAGAATGTAGAAAAGAATATAAATTTTATTTTCTATAGAAAAGGAAACAATTGGAAGATTTTTTTTTTTTTTTTTTTTTTTTTGGTGACTGAAATTATGGAGTGGTTAGCTTGCTTGGTAGGACAGAGGCTGTGAGAGCTGCATCCAAGTGTTAATATTTGAGAGGGTTAGAAGTAGACACAGTAACCTGCCACAGTACCAGGGACAAGGCAGAGTCCATGTAACTACTGGTTCAGACGCAAAGGACTTTTTCACAATCACGGCAGCAAGTAGGGTCAACATCTCTGTAGGACCCCCAGGTTCCACTTTCTAGAACTCAATGCAAACTGGACTCAGGGTCACCTGAATTTGCCATGATTGAGACGGGCCCACCTTTCCTGACTTGATTGTATATACCAAAGCACAGCACTGTTAATGAACCCATTCCAGTTTAATTCTTGTGCTCATCACAAATGTTAGCATTATTTCTGATTTTAAAAATAAAGCAATAAGGACCAGAGAGATGGCTCCGTGGTTAAGAGCACTGACTGCTCTTCCAGAGGTCCTGAGTTCAATTCTCAGCTCACAAACATCTGTAATGGGATCTGATGCCCTCTTTGGGCATGGAGGCATACGTGTAGACAGAACACTCATACCATATATATATATGTGTAAAATTTAAAAAATATAGCATTATAATGTAATTTCTCTTAATTGCTGAGTTATCAGCGTCCCCATCCAATTTTCATCTAAAATATGTGTCTTACCTTTGTCCCAGCCCTACCTCCCCAGTGAAAACACTAGGTAAGAGGATGATTTGGGTCAGCATGACGTACAAATTAGAATATCTGCCTCTCTTGAATTCTCCAGTGTCTGGTGCAGGTAGACTTCGACCACCCTGAAGGATGGAAAGAACTTGTCCCTCACCTTCAGTGTGTTTCTCCTAAAGCGGCTAAAATCATAACAGAGAGCGTACAGAAAGCAGGCACTGTGGAGGGGAGGTGCAGCCCTGTGCCAATAAGAAGCCACTTGCAGCTCAACTTAAGGTCTGATTTGTGGGGGGGGGGGGGGGGGGGCACCTGTATGTTCAATTTGGTCAGACATGGTGGTACATGGCTGTAATCCTAACACCAGGGAGGCTGAGACAGGATGAGAGTGGGGTCTAGGGAATCTAACCTTCATGGTGATGCCCCGCATTAAAGAAAGAAAAAGAGAGTATTGTAGCTTTCCGGCTTCACAGCTGAGTAAGACTGTTGGTAACGTCTCTCTTCCTGCAGCCTGCAGAGCAGCGTCAGGAGTAGTGAAAGCTAGCCAGCAGGAATGTAGCGTCTAGGGCACTTCTGGCTTGCTTACTCTATGCCCTGTCTTTAGCAATAGGGTCTTAGCAAGTTCTGGTGAACAGCCAAGAGCAATATCAATAACGTGTATTGTCATTTCTGAGACGTCCCCGACTGGCAGCTCAGAGGGAGATAGTCATCCCACAACTGTCATTTGGATTTTGGTTTAATAACCTATAGGTTCCAGGAGCATTGCCTTCCATATAGGATACCTCTATTCAGAGGCCCACCCCACAAGAGGGAACTCACAACCGGTACTGAAAACCTGGCTAAGAATGCACGGCTGAGGAGATCACAGGTCTCCAGGTGATTTACCACTATTCTTTGGTAAATGGATGTAGTGTCAACCTACCTCTGAACACTTCTCCGTATACCTGTGGATTAGTGTAGCTCTCAGACGGCATCAGAGATTCTGCTTTTGTTTCAGTGGGTGGCAGTGGATACAGAGACTCACAACTGAACAGAGTGGAGAGAATAAGTAACCGTGTGGAGTGCTGGGGTCTAAATAGGACATCTGTACCACACACACACACACACACACACACACACACACACACACACAACAAGGCTCAGCCAACACTGTGGAAGAGAATAAGAGTATATTTAAGATTCAGACTGTGAGGAATACAGCTAGAAAGCACTGTCTTGTGGACATAACCCAACAAGTGCCCCCACAAACTCACTGCAGCTGGGGTTGTCTGCACAGCTGACCTGCACAGGACCAGCCCATCACCCTTTCTTCTTGTGTGGGAGAGAACCTCATGAGGCTCCACCCCCTGAGGGACTACTGACAGCTAATGGCTGTGGGAAGATGACTTGTTGCTTTCTTCACTGGTGCAACCACTGCTAAGTTGTTCCTATTCTAGTAAATAGTCTAAGCGGGCTACTCCGTCTAAACGAAGTGGCTCACACACCAAAAGGGCGTGAAACTAGGAAGACATGTGTGTAAAGGTTCAGTAGAAGAACAAGGGCAAACAGGACAAGGAACACACCAGAGGAAAACCAAATACTTATTGTGTACATGGATTAAACTGGCAAAGAATAATAAATAGATCGTTTTTTAAAATAAAAAATAAACGAAAGACAAAAGAAGAAAGAATAAGTCTAACCCAGGTAAGAGTACAAATGCCGATAAGTGCCTTGTCTGCGGATATCCTAGAGTTTTTCCATCCTGGGGAAATGTAGTCAAGTAGACAAAAGCTTCTTTACACATCCAAATTCCACTGCAAAACTGAAACTTTTATCCATTTGAAAAGTTACCTCTAAAGTGATAAGCCTTGAGAGAGCCCACTGTGGCTTTCCTTCTGTAACAAGTACCAAGGGCCCTGGACCCACAGGTACCAAGGGCCCTGGACCCACAAGTACCATGTGCTTTGTACATATGGAACTATATGTCCTGTATGCTCTGCTTCTCGAGGACATAGGACAAGTTCAGATGACCCATCCACCTTTGCCTTTTCTGAAGGTCTCTCTTCTCCTGATTAGTGAGGTTCAAACCTTCACAACTTCTGTGTTCAAAGAAATAGAACTTTCTGCCCAATCAGAATAAATTCAATATTAAGTTGTTAGTTTCACATGGACTTGACTCCTGCTGTGAAGAAATGCACCCTCCCCCATCCCAGAAAGATTCAGAAATAATTAGAGTGCCATGCTAGCTTCTCGTTGAACCCTTCTCTATAACCCAACATTCAGTCTCCCTACAGATCCTCCACTTAACAGGCAATGAGTAGAGTCCCGTTTGAGTATGTCAGACTGACCACACAATTGTGCCAACATATGTGTTATTGATTTTTATAGAGTTTCTTTGGCCCTTGAGACCCTTAGACTTCCTTCCTTAAAAAGCCTATATGAGTTAGAACTGCGTCCTTGCTGCCCAAACTGTCAAAGACCACAGTGTCTGAGATTTTATTGTACATATTACATACCCAGTTACCACAGCAGTGTCATTGCAAAACTTCCAGAAAAGACTGTGATTGACGCCAACAGCAATAACAGCCATAGCCAGACTGAACATTCAACAGAGTTTCCGAGTCTCACTTCTCACACAGAGGAACAATGGTCGCTGCACTAGGAGTAGACTCCTTCGTCTAAAGCTCAGAACAGAGGTAGTTAGAGCCTTTGCTTACAAGCTAAGTAGAAACATGAGATCTACACAGGATTATCTTGGACAGAACATGTTCATGGATTGGAAGAGTGAGTTTAAGGACAGTGGAAAAAGCAAAGATAACTCCCAAGGTTTTTAAGCATCCGCTGTTACTCAGACTGAAACAATTAGGAAAGGAGGTCAAGCTTGGTGATATGAACTTCCTTCTTTTCTACTAAATATTCAGCATAATGTGTGATTGTGGCAGTTGAGTATGTAAATACAAAAGCATTCAGGATAGGTCTACACTAGTAAATATCTGGATATAAACAATATAGCACGTATCTAAGTCATGTAAACTTAACGATGAAGGGGAGATATCAAAAACCTGAGGTCTGAGACACTCCAGATCTTAAAGTTCAGATAGAAGAGGTCATTAAAACCAGGAGCAAACACCCCTTCTAGGGAGGGATATGTCTTGGAAGTCAAAATTAGGAAATGATTACTGATGTCAAATGCTGCTGTAAGTCTGAAGATAAAGTCAGGGCCATAGGAACTGGTGGTGTAAAAGAAAACAGAGAGCTGTATATTAAACACCAACTTTTAATCATGTGACTTATTGAAGGAACTGGACAAGTGAACTTTGAATGAGCCATGTTCATTGGTGATAACCGCCTGCGATCTAGTACTCTCATCACTGAATATCTGTGTTTTGCTATTTACGATTCTGACTTCACCAGCTCCGCATAAATATCATCATACAAATGTAAAGAAAATCAGGAAATCCATGTGAAGTCTTGGCAAGCAGTCAGAATCAACCCACACAAATGATGCTTGCTTTGAAATCCTAAACAATGTTTTCATGAATATTCCAAACACAGAAGATCCTATATAATTAGCACATAAACTTAGCTATGAGAAGAACAGAGTTAATGAACGATTCTCGTTTTCTAACTTGGCCTTGTCTCAGTGTTCTCTTTAGTTGACTTCATGATGGGATTTATAGTTGGACATTCATTGAGCCAACCTTTCTTACAGGTGCAGACGACAACTATGTGCATCTCCGTTAGCCTGAGCGGTTTCGTGGTCTTGGGCTGTTTGTTTGCCCCCAAGGTACACATTGTCCTGTTCCAACCCCAGAAGAATGTGGTCACGCACAGGCTTCACCTCAACAGGTTCAGTGTTAGCGGAACTGCCACCACGTATTCTCAGTGTAAGTATGGAACCACACACTAATTCATTCGCAAACAGCCTCACATGGGGAGCCAGGACAGCAGGGCCCAACAAAGCGTGCCTGTCCCTATAGTGAATCTCAGATCAGTGTTAATAAGTTCTAACATGAATATTAAGTTAGGATGTGTATCAGACTGAACTATGTGCTAAGGATACAGTAAGAAGCAGAAGACTCAGCATTCTGTTTGGTTGCTAGATAGTGTCTGTTATGGAAGAAAGACATGCAACCTATTCAATTAACTGTAATTGATCAGATTGTGTAACTATAGGACCAGCCTTCTAGTCTTTTTGCAATAGTCCCCTGGGTTGCCATGGGAGAATCAGTGAGTTGCTCTGGCCTCACTTTACTCATTGACTAGAGAGCAGTGTTCTATACAGAATATTCAGAGTCACAGACATATTGAAAATGCTTCATGAAAAGTGCAAGGAGGGATGCTCATCAGGGGGAGATGCTCATCAGGGGTGGATGCTCACCAAGGGGAGATGCTCATCAGGGGGAGATCCTCACCAGGGAGAGATGTTCACCAGGGGGAGATCCTCACTAGGGGGAGATGTTACCTGGGGCGAGATGCTACCTGGGGTGGGATGCTACCAGGGGGAAATGCTCACCAAGGGGAGATGCTCACCAGGGGGAGATGTTACCAGGGGGGATACTCACCAAGGGGAGATGCTCACCAGGAGGAGATGCTACCAGGGGGGATATGCTCACCAAGGGGAGATGCTCACCAGGGGTAGATGCTACCAGTGGGGAGATGCTCACCAAGGGGAGATGCTCACCAGGGGGAGATGCTACCTGGGGCGAGATGCTACCTGGGGTGGGATGCTACCAGGGGGAAATGCTCACCAAGGGGAGATGCTCACCAGGGGGAGATGTTACCAGGGGGGATACTCACCAAAAGGAGATGCTCACCAGGAGGAGATGCTACCAGGGGGGATATGCTCACCAAGGGGAGATGCTTACCAGGGGGAGATGCTACCTGGGGCGGGATGCTACCTGGGGTGGGATGCTACCAGTGGAGATGCTACCAGGGGGAGATGCTACCAGGGGGAAAGAATACCAGCAGATACCACCCTTTCCAAAAGTTCAACCACTTTTATTTAACATGGGAAGGTAAGAATTGGAGAGACATTGGAACTAAATTTTGGAGAATCTTCTCAATAAGGACACTTGTTTGTTCGTTTGTATGTAAGCACAGTAAAGTACAACTAACGTCCCATGACCAGACTTTGGAAAGTGCTAGAAAAGATCTTCCTGACTCCATGGCACGGTGATTTCTCCCTGAAAGCAATTGTGTGAACAGGGTTCTAGGATGGCTCCCCGGATCACCATTCTTTGCTCTACTGGGAATTTTGTACCTAAGATGGTGGCTGAAACAGTCACTCCAAAACACATAACCCAAGGTTCCTAAAGCACAAGTGTATCCGAAACAGACAGCTTTTTAAATTATTTCCAATTAATCTGTCGTTCAAAATAGGGGAAATTCACTGGGTAAGAGAGAAGAGGATGGAGCCACAGGGGGAGGGAAGTCCAGGAATGACAGAAACAAATGACTCCTCACAAATTTGCCTCCAACCCATTAGAAAGGAGATTTCAAAATAGCTCAGCGTCATAGGGTGAGCTATTACATTAGTGCCTCAGTTTCTCCAACAAGAATAGAATGTAACAGGGTCGCCTTTTCTCCACCAGAGGGAGAGTTACAAAGAGGGAGCACACGTGTTCTGGGGTGCACCTCTACCCTTATCTCCTTAGACCTGAGCTGCTGTGCCTCAGGGACCCACACACTTCCTACCAAAAACTGAGGTTTCCCATTGGTGAAGTAAAGCCCATAAAATAGAGAAACATGCTTATTTTCAAACCAAACAAATCTGTTCATTTCTTGACTAAATAAAATGGTTATAACTAGCAAGTTCAGACAATAAAAAAACTGGTGATAAAAAAAATAATGTGATGCACAGAAACTATAACTTTCCTATATTTTCTACATGATGGGCATTGTGCTAAATACTTCATGTGTCTGTGCAATTTACATCTTATTTAATGTTCACAGCTGTTGAGATAAAAAACCTGAACAGGGCTGTAAAGGGAGACTGCTCGCTCGTTTCCCAACTGCTCAGACAACAAACACATAGACACTATATTAGTTACAACACTGCTTAACCTATTAGCTCAGGCTTCTTATTAACTAACTCTTACATTTTAAATTAGCCCATTGCTATTAATCTATGTATCAGCACGAGACTGTGGCTTACTGGTAAGGATCTGGTGTCTGCCTCCCTCAGCATGGCATCTCTCAGACTCCACCTACTCTCTCTGTATACCTCTTCTAGCCTGGCTATATTCTGCCCTGCCATAGGCTGAAGCAGCTTCTTTATTAACCGGTGGTAATAAAACATATTCACAGCATACAGAGGGGAATCTGACATCACAGGTTCATGATTACCCCAGTCAATGAAGCAGTATTTTTAAAATATCTGAATCAGAACTTAGCATCAGTACCTCTGAATGTCAAGCTGGTATACCTAATTAGAATACTGTGCTGCCCTCCCAGAAAGCATGTTGGGGCTGGTAAGCACCTAGTGCATGATGCCAGGTGGTTAATAACTGCCATAAGGAAGAAGTGGCATCACTACACTAAATAGGACAGGTTTCCCTTGAGTCCATAGCTCAAAGCTGGTGGGCATGACTGTAACATGTAACTGTTAAACCCAAATCCATGAAGTCTCCCAAAAGTCAACAAGGAGACCGAGTCCCATATGTAAAAGCAAAAAGCCTTTATTTTATGCAAGTTGGCAAAGTCAGTCTTTCTGCATGTCCAATGGATTGGCATAAACGGAGAGCCCCCAACTCAGTCAGAGCTGGGTTTTTATAGTAGTAAAGGTGGGGTGAGGTTTTAGGGCCCCTGATTGACTGACATTTGTCTAGAAGTGTCCCGGTGAGTGTGCTGGCAGGTGATTCTATCTACAGCAGTTGGAACGTTAGGCATTTCCTTTGGATGGTCTGTTCCTGGGTGGTGCTCAGGTAATCTCAGTTTGTGGTTCTTCCTGCAGCCAGGTATTGCTTCAGGGTAAACTACTGAGACTCAGACCTCTATTAAATTTATTGGTGGCTGAGTCCTACTCTGGCAGCTGATAATGGTTGGAAGTAAGGAAGTTCCTTTGGGTGATCTGTCCATATTTAGCTTATCGTGGCTGGTCTTAAAGACAATAACATAGTCTTTAAGTTGTAACAGACATTTTAAAAACCAGACCTCAGTAACTCAGAACATAGTAGCATGTTCTAATACACATGGTGGGCATTATTAAATATCTGGAAAAAATACTGGACTCTATCTGACCAAATTCTGAGAAGAGGTTCTCAGAAATGGTAAAATATCTGTTCGCACAAAGTATTCTGCTTGGGCTATACCAGAGCCACTGTGACTCTGTAAGCTAATCTGAAAATGGCCAAATTCGTGCTTTAAAGTAGATGTCTACCCAATGTAACATTGTTGGAGTATTCCCAGACCTCAACAGTATTGCTCTAATTAATTTATCCCATCAATGAAGCAATATGTTCTAACAAAATACCTGTCTATCTGTCTTCTTCTCACATGTACCCACTTCGACATGGCCTTTCTCTCTTTTACCCTCCTCCCCAATAAACCTCTTGCACTCTGTTGTTTTAGAGTGCAAGCAGTCACTGAATTTAAATCTCCAAATTCAACTGACTGTAGATCAAAATACTAAACACTAAGGAGAAAAATGCAGAAAAGGCCTAAGTATGTGCAAACTAATTTTCAAGTCGCTATCCTCTAAACACCAGCTAAGCACAGTGTATTAAGGATGAGTCATCTGGGGATGATATAGACTGTATGGGAGGTGAGTATGCAGCAGACAAACACCGTCTTACGGGTAGAGAAGCAGAACGGGGAGGATCCTGTGACCAATACTTTACAGATATCAAGGGACAAGTGTAACTTTCGTCATCTCAGAAAGCACTGTGCTGGTGATGTATTCCATTGACTGGTTACTACTACTGATTCTGAACTTTCTCCACGAGAGAAAAAAACACCACACGTGAATGAGAGTGAGATTTGGAAGAAGCAGAGCTACCTCTCTCTTTAGCGTTTAGTTATTTATTTCTGCATGAGGAGCTTCACAGCCCCAGTGATTTAAAGCAACTCTCTTATCACCTCCTATGGTTTTGTGAATCGGGAATTCAGCCAGACCTTGGGTGGGCAGTTCATCTGCTTCATTTTGCTTTACTTAGCATCCTCCAGCTGAGGCCAAGCTGATCTGGAGGAAGCATGCTAGTCTCACACCTATGCTTAGCACCCTGGTGGGAAGCCTCCCCATGTGGGCTTCCAGAGAGCATGCTGGGTAAAAGTTCCAGCAAAACCTGCCAGCTGGGAAACCCACACAGGATGTCCTGAACTAAATCTCCTCAAGAACAGGACCCAGCCTGCCCATCTTCAAGGGGAGGGCCTAAACCAGCTCTCAGGGACTCTCGCGTGGTCTCTTTAATCATGCTGGACTCTCCAAATCCTAGATGAACTCAGGGCTGCACACTTTCCAGGGATTCGTGTGACTTCATGGTGCCGCGGCATTATTTCCTACTTTGGTCCTTGGCGAGACAGGGGCAGATGCAGCATGTCCCTTGGGAGCTTTGGTCAGCCTCTTTGCAGAAGCTAAGGCCATTAATAACAGGAAACTGGGTTTACATGAAGTTGCTATAAACAGGTGGAAAAGGATGACTAAACCCAGAATTCAGAATGAAGAAGGGGCATGGTGAAAGAGATTTGGGGAACCTGATCACCATGAAATACTTTGGATACTGTTTTGTTTTATTTTGCTTTTTGAGGCAGGGTTTCTCTGTGACTTTGGAGCCTGTCCTGGAACTAGCTCTTGTAGAGCAGGCTAGCCTTGAACTTACAGAGATCCGCCTACCTCTGCCTACCGAGTGCTGGGATTAACTGCTCAGCATATTCTGGATATTGTTATGTGTGAAAGGACACTTCACTTTGTATCTGCTTAATTATATACAGTGGAAATCAGAATAAAAATAAGTTTAACTCCTCTCCATTAATTATACCCACTGGCTAATGGCTCTCAATTGTTTGTATATAAATAACCAATTTGAAGTAGAGATTTCCTGGCTCCACCCACAAATATTCTGATTCCTATGAACTGGGGCAAAGGCAAAATCTGGTTTGCAACAGAAAACGTAGTTTTTCAGTGGAGGTAATCCACGGGAAGCTTCTGAGAATGCAACAGTAAGCAAACTTGTTGGCTTCGTTTCATATTAGGCGGTGCAGGGCACACTCACTTCATGACCTTCAGAGTGGAGGCAGACCCTGGGTTCAGAGAGTGGCAATCCCCCATGCTTTGCTTCGTGATACCATTGGCCACATCCCTGTGCAGCTAGGATACCACTGGCCACAAGCTTACACAGCTGATTCCCTGACTCCCTCTGGAACTCTCCAAGGAAGTCATTTCGAGAACAGAATCAGCTGGCCACTCATATAGACTGCCCCTCCCAAGGGAAGTATAACTTAGAGATCTTGACATCCTAAACTCATCCTTGCAATGCGGCTCCCACACCCAGTCACATAAACAAACATCCTACATGGGAGATCAAAAAGGAAAGACGTCCTTCTTTATTTTGCTCTGCTTAGCAGCAAAGGGGATTCTTAGAGCTAGTTCCCAAAGACAGAAAATGGAGACAATATGCTGGCGATGTAAGAGGCGCTACATAGGGTTAAAGGAGACATGCTAGACGCATTTGGGAGTTGATACAGCTCAAAGCCCTCGGGAGCTATAGAGGCCGGACTGCAAGCATTAAAATGGTTTAGGATCAGCAGGCATAGGCATAGATGTGAGAAATGAAGTGTGCCCTCTGGTCTTACACAGCTATTAAATACTCAGACTTGGTCCCATGGGGGTGTATATTTGTCTTTCTCAAAGTGATCATTTACATGTATGAATGTCATTATTATTACACTCTGTCACGAGACGTCTACTAAATAATGATGCCCAGATCTGAGTCTTAGAGGAACTCTACCCAGATGTAGATTAATTTTCTCTGAGTCCAGATTTTACTCAGAAAGTCGCCTCTCTTTGTGATAATGTGTGAACTGCTCCCTTAATGGAAACTAGTCTTTAATGCAAAGTATTTTTACGTTACAAAGCAAAATAAATAATACAAAAAGATCAAGTGAACGGTCTTCTAGAGGCATTGCCTAAATTTCTACAGAGCTGCAGCAAGAGAAAGCAAGCATATGAGAACAAAATTTTGTGTTTACTAATAGTTAAACCTTTGACAATACCCTAGTAAACAGAGTACAATCCATTGTTGAGATACGAATGCAATGCTATAAGTTTAAATACATCATTTAATGCCCACATCTCTTGTCTACATTGCAACTCTAGAAAAATAATGGTAGCGTGGGCCTACACTGTAGATTCAAAAAGTCTCGTTGACGCGATGCAACAGCCTGGCCAGACAAATCAGCAAGTTATTGGTAACAAACCCTGAACTGATAGCATCCTCACCCCAGGCAGAAGCATCTTGTAAATATGAATCAGTGGAGAATGCACGAAGAGCCTAGAGCAGTCAGAAAGTGAAGCCATCTGCTTGCAGGCAAAATATACAAAATTCATCCAATTCAAATCAATTCCAATGGATGCCAATCTGTCTTCCCCCTTGAAAAGTCCACGGCAGTCTGAGACGTTCATTCCAGCTTGGCACACCCTCCTTCAGTGAGGACGGAAGGACGGTCTGCAGTGGTTTAGGCAAACCTACACATGCTAGAGACTTGCAGCGCTTCCTCCTCCTGTTTAATGGCGTCACCGTATTAGCCTTGTAACTGTTCTTTTCTAACTCCTGATCTCTTTACAACATCCTAGAAGAAAAATTGTAACATGGGGAGCCAGGCCTGCTTGTTGGGGTTTTTGTCCCGCCCGGTACCCCACAACTGTTTAGCCCCAAAGAAAATCACACATAGGTCTTCATAAATTTAAGCTGATTGGCCCATTAGCTCTATCCTCTCACTGGCTAACTCTCACATCTTGATTAACCCATTTGATCTGTGTTAGCCATGTGGCTCAGTACCTTTTTTTCAGTGGGGCAAATCACATCCTGCTGCTTCGGTGGTCTGGGCAAGAGTGGGAGGAATCAACTTCCTCCTTCCCAGAATTCTCCTGTTCTCATTACATCATTTCTACTTCCTGTCTGGTTTTCCCGCCTTTACTTCCTGCCTGGCCAATCAGCGTTTATTTATAACATGATTGACAGAATACAGACAATTCTCCCATACCAAAAAATGACCACAGAGACTGGAACTGAAAAGGTTGCTAAGGATCATTCATTCTAAAAACATTTCCAGGTGAGAAAGCCAAGGCCCTCCCCATCTCATAGGTGCTTTAAACCAACTGGGCAAATAACATCAGGAATCAAACTCTCTAAAGATGCCTGGCCTCTCTGGGTTTTCTACCATGGCTCAGTTAAAGGGGGACAACCTATTTAATAATGAGAATCTTAGCACCTGAAAAATGAATGACTTAAAAGCTTTCCTTTCAGCTCCACACTCAGCAGCATCTTACTCTGACGCCCTGGTCACAGATCCCCTCTCCAAAGTCCATGTACAGAGGTCCAACACCTTATGTCACGTTCGTTATAGACTAGGTGTCCACAGCACCACAGTGCACACAGCCAAGGCATGATATCCCAGAAAATATAATTTGATGGGAACAAATAAAGGAATATTATTAGAGTGCCTAGATGTTTATGTCAATGGCACGCTTTCTCTCAGTAAGTGGTCCTTTAATATTAAGCAGGTATTTTGAATTAAATTACCCTGCATTCCCCTCCTTTCTCTGTTGTACCTTTGGACAGGAAGCAGCACAGAAAGAGTCCCTGAACCAAAGTGTTCAGTATTTTATTAGAGATGACTCCAGGCAAACAAGTTCATGTGACCCCAGAGGTATCAGACATCTTTAGGAACACTGACATGTTCAGAATTATGTGAATATGCTAATTTTAAAACTGTGTTTGCCATCGACCATTATCTATAATTTGTTTTAGATGCTCAGTAAAAAACCAATTTTTTTACTAGCTTATCTTCTAATTCACCTTAAATAAAACTATCAGGAGTGTTCTGAAGTAGGGATACTGTGTTTCCATATAGCGTGAAATGAGACCACTGTGTTGTCCAGACGCGGGTGGCTCAGACCAGACTGACAGACATGGAAACAAATGAAACGTGGAGAGGCTGTATACAATTTGAATGTGACGTTAACAAGACTAGCTCCGCCTGAGAATAGAGCGTGAGTCTGGCATAGTGTTTTAGAGTCTGATAGTTGCGGCTTCGGATTCTAATCCCTCGGCACAGGAGCACACACCCCATGCTCATAGACTCCCATGGTGAGTGAACCTCTGATCCTTGAATGAGTTTTAATGCACGTTTTGATAGGAAAGAAAGAAAACAGTGCTGGGCAGCTCGGGGGTGAATAAGAAGAGTGCAGAATTAATGAGGGGGGAAAGTGGGTAAAGTTAAGGAGCCCTTTGTTTGCCTGATGTTTACTAAACATCTGCTTTGGTAATTCTGAAGGGGAAACAGTAGAGGAATATGACTGAAAACATGATGCGGTAACAATGGAGTAAGGTAGACAAAAGTGAGATCTCTGCTCAGCGGGAATTTAAATTGGATCACGAGCAACAAAAGTCACATCTGATCTATCTTCTCTTCATGACTCATCTCTCAGAATGAAGAAGTCTTAGTGTCTGTTGGATTATAAATCTCACCTGGAAAATAATATCTTTAATTTTTACCTTGTTCTGTATTAACAGATTTTATATCACTATTTGAATTAGTAAAAGTAAATACTTGCTGAGAATTCGGTCTAGAATTACCTCCAATGTCTTAGCAATGAATATTCTGCCTTCCACTTGAAACTTGACTGATAGCAAGACTGCAACACCAGTGTCCAGCAGCACAGCTTGGTCACCAAAGGAACTTCTTCTGAAAGAGGGTGAGCAAAATTGAGAGAATAAGCGAAAATACAGATTTAATGACAAAAGAATACAAAGAGACAGACAGCCAGTAGAAACTTGATCCCATGACTATTTTTAAAAACACATAAATAAGCAGATATCCTGGGAAAAATTAGTTGAGGTCACCACCACCAAGACAACTGAATGGATGGGAGCAAACAGAAATGTTTGCTCTGCTGAGATGTTTATTTTTCGCCAAGTCTGATGTGCTACAGAGCTTGGTGAGGCATTAATTCTCAGTTGACTAACAGGCTTGGCATGCAGAAAAATCTATTCAATAAGTATGTTTAATTGATCAAGCGCCCAGTTACATTAGGTGAAAAAAAGTCATAATTTCCTCCCAAGCCTGGCCAGCCCGTGTGTGAGCAGTAGGAAGAACTGAATTCCACAAAGGGAGCCATGGCAGCCGCGTGGATGCACTGATCCATGTTTAATCGTGTCTGTGAAGTCAAATGTGTCTTTTCTTGGGTGCAAATTGTCCTTTTGTGATCAATAATGAAACCTACAAGGTCTCTTCCAACTATTTTCAGTTTTCACTTTGAGTTGCAAAAAGTACCATTTTAGCCTAGAGCAGACAACAGCTGCTGTTTGTCCCACGTCCCCAGAAAACCTAAAAGAAGCCTGCATGATTATTGTTTCTTGCAGACAGAATGATTACAGAAGTCTGCTTAGGCTCGCTGAAGAAAATGGGCCAATCTTACAGCATTAAAAACCTTACGAGAAGTTCATCAGAGTAACGGCAAAGACTCATCACAAGAATACAAGTGTGTGCACACACACATATATGCATGTGCACACACACACATATACAAGCACACACATACACACAACGACAGCATTTTGATTATCTGCATATTTTACTATCTTGGGGAATAACAGATGGGTTAATATGGGAAGTACATGTAAAATATTTATGAAATGCAAAGTAATTGAAATGATAAACTCATCAAACAATAATTTCTCCTACTATATTCAGCAGCATATGCAAACAAGGGAGAATTTTTTTTTTACATAATCAAATACAATGGCCAAAGCCGCAGGGAAACAGTAAAAGGAAAGCAGTGGAGATCCCTTCAACACACTACAAAGAGTGTGGAGGACGTTCCTGCAGGAGGAGTCTCAGGGGCTGCCGAGTTGCTGTTACTGTGTAAGGAGATCTAGAGTCCTGTATTTTGGCAAAGGGTGCCTCCTTTGATATCCTTATGGAGCAGAGGCATGACTCAGAGTTCTCTGTGAACTTCCATAACGATGGCCATGGGATCGAGAGCTAGTGAAACCATGCAGCCAGCTCTCCGTGCAGCCATTGTATCTCCTACTTAGTCAAATGCTCCCAATTGATAAGAAGTTGGAAAGCAGAGAGACATGAGAGAGTACTTCAAGGAACAGAGGTCCGTGCCATTCCACAGCAGACTGGGAACATCAGAACAGCTGTAAGAAATGGCCTCCAGGAGAGTCTAGAGAGGGCCTGAGACTAGTCCACGGTAGACAGAGGTATCTGCCTGTCAGACTTTGTTATCCCTGAGTTCTTCCCACTCTATATCATCATCCCTCTTCAGTCTCTGAAAAGGAAAAGCCTGCAAAGAAATAATAAAAACCTGATCCTAGGAATGATAAAGGAATTAGCCGAAATGTCAAAGGCAGTATGCCTGTTGTTAGGAGCTCTCACCTTGAACCAGTTCTCTGTGCAAGGGTAGTCGTTGCCCTGGTGTGACTGGGGCACAGAAGAGTGCACCTGTCCTAGTGAGGTTATTACACACCTCGTAGGTGTAAGGTCTTCCTCCTGAAGACTTCCACTGATCTCACGCTGAGAAACGTGAACGTTTATGGACTCCCCCGGGAAACATTTACGGGAAGTCTATTCATGAAATACACTGGAGATTCATAAGGAAACAAGTAAGCAGGGCTGCTTAATTTCTGATCAATAGTGAAGAAGAGGGAGAGGAGGAGGAGTCTGCAAGCATCAACTGTGGAGGCCAGAATTTTCAAACTGGGTGATATGGCAGAGAGTTGCTGAGACTGGGCTGACTGAGGACCATCTTAAGGGGTCACATTCCAGCTGTGGGTGACATGACAGAGAGTTACTGAGACTGGGTTGATTGAGGACCATCTTTTTAAGGGGTCACATTCCAGCTGTGGGTGACATGAATGAGGCCTGTGATGAGCAGAGAGATGCTCCTGGTAGAAGCCACAGCTATGGTAAAGGCACAAAGTTGAGAAACATCATTACTATTTGGAGAACAAAGCAAGGTGGGGGGCAGGAATATGCAGGATGTGTAAAAAACAGATCGGAAGGCATAGTCCAATTAACTGAGATTTCTAAACCCAAGTTAAAACACAAAGGGGATACCACTGGAAGTGTCTAAGTAGGTGGCTCATATTTCAAAATGCAGCTGCCCCTCAGGATCCAGGGACCGGCTTGAGAACATCCTCCTCCATGAGTGGTCAAACTTTCAAATAACCTATGCATATCTCCAATAAGCTTCCGATCATGTCTAGATTTCTTACCATGGCTAACACAATGGGACTGCTATAAATAGTCATTATATTGCATTATTTGTGGGCTAGCAGAAAACTTCTGAATATGATCAGTACATATTTTTTCCTGAATGTTTTCAATCTTTGGCTGGTTGAGTCTGTGAATGCGGAAGCACAGATGTGGACAGTTGACTGTATTCTTGCTGCTGTGTAGGAAACATATGACCAGAAGAGATGTAAGTAGTATCTACCTCTCCTGAGAATCTCCATATGCAGATGATTAATAGCAGCTTGCCCAGGGTCAGACACGCCCAAGGGGTCATAGCTGGATACACAGCTAAAGCTAACTGCAGCTGATGGGAAGGTTGCCATGGAGAAAACAGGGGGAAAAAAAATCAAGCATGAATTTTAGACTTCTAGTTTAGGTTTACTGAGGAAAGGAAGACTAAGTGGGGAAAGGCTATACAAAATCAAGAGTTCTTTGGACACCAGTTTGAAATGGCGACTACATATTCCCATGACAACGTCATGCAAACAGCGAGATACAGGGCTCCGAGAGAGCTCAGACTGAGTGGTGCAGAGTGGTCCCTCTGCTCCCAGTGTTCTGTGTTTATGGCTTCATTGACCTTGTTCGTTTACTTGACCAACTTTTACCGATTCGAGGATTTCACAAAGCATATGAAAATAGAGAATAATTAAACTACTAAAGGGCTCACATTCGGAATCATCATCATAACTACTTTCCATCAAATTTTGCCAGGTATATACTATGTTATTACTATCTCCACAGCAGAAATTTTAGGAAATTTATCACATGTCATCCCTTCCCTCAAAAATTATAGTCATTTGGGAAAGAAAATTCGATAATGTGACATATGCCAGTAGACAAATTCTGAAGAGATAGAGGCAGGGGTTCATGAGTTTGAAGTTAGTTGAGGCTACAAAGAAAAATATTTAATGTGGTCCATTTATGTTAAAAGGTAAAAAAAAAATCTATCAAAGACTTTGCTTTTCATGTGACTCCAGTCATTTCAATCTACAGCCTACTCAAATTACTGAATGGAAAAGCTTCAGGTTGGCTAGTGGTGGACCTGCTACAAGATGCCAGTGCCCTAAATATGGTGGTCGCTCCCTTAGAATGCTGCATAAGCTACAGTCTCACTATTCGTTAACTCCTTTGTGTGCAGAGAAGTTCCTATACAAAAAGTAATTTATGGGTCAATAGTATCTGTTATCAGACACGAACACTTTGGAATGAAATTAGTTCATGTCTTTAAGGAAATGGAAGACAGTTTGTCACTTGTAACCAGGCTGTGTTCTGGTGATCCAGTTCCTGTGGCAAGACTATATGTTAGAATAGATGGAGAGACCTAAAAGGTGGTTTAAGTTCATTTTCATCATCTTGAGCATATGGTTTCATCCCAATGAAGAATGAGTTTCCTGCTTATGTCCTCATTCCATGAAAAGATATCAGGTGTAAAATAAATATAAATCCTCTGTGGACAAACTTCACATAAAAACAAGATAGTAATAGGTAGAAATTGTGTCTGAGAAAACCGTTATAAAGAATGACTGTGCCGGGCGGTGGTGGCGCACGCCTTTAATCCCAGCACTCGGGAGGCAGAGGCAGGCGGATCTCTGGGAGTTCGAGGCCAGCCTGGTCTACAAGAGCTAGTTCCAGGGACGGGCACCAAAGCTACAGAGAAACTCTGTCTCGACAAAAAAAAAAAAAAAAAAAAGAGTGACTGTACACTGCTATGTTACACAGGCACCATGGCACTGAGACCACCGTTGTCATAGTGATGTTACTGTCACTTTCTTTGGAATGCCTTCATTTGAGGACTTGTGAAGGAGCCAAAGCTCTCAGCACTCACTGGTGCCCGTGTCCTCAGAGTCTGTGCCACACCAACAGGGAAATCACACCAGCTTTCTAAGTCAGTAGAGTTCACACAGGACCCCTGGGACCAAAGGATAGTCGTTCCTGATCAAAGGTCAAAGTGAATTACAGTTATTGAACAGAAGAATTTAATCACCTGTAAGAAAATTATGGGGCCCTTTGGTTCATTCAGAATATTTGAATCATTTTAGAGATTATGCAATTAAATTTTCAATCCATGAGAGATTTCTTTCAGCAAAGATGATGCTTAAAGATCCCCTTTCCGAGACGTGTGACATGGGGAGGCACATTTTAGGATATAAACTAATGAGCAGAAGATATTTAGAAAGTTTGTCTACTCTGTCGTAAGTCAGTACGCATTTTCCAAAGCCTTGTTAAAATGGGTTTCGATTCAATCTTAACTCAGTGTCTGGGAGTATTGATGCCCTTAACTGAGTGTCCTGCTCAACTCAGCCTCTGTGCCACTTTGTCTTGCAGCCTCCGCCAGCACGTACATGCCGACGGTGTGCAACGGAAGGGAAGTTCTCGACTCCACCACCTCATCTCTGTGAATGTGATATGCGCATCAGTTCGTACGTTCTTAGGCCATTAGCCCAAGCGCTCACGGGCTGCCGCAGAACACGGGGACAGAGCAAAAGAACAACCCTGGCACCTTTTTTTTTAGAAACAGTACAATAAATTATTTTTGAGGACTGTTCAGTATCTAGTGATGTCCTACGACTTTCTAGGCTGATTTTAGTGCCCCTAATAACACCCCCTCCCCGAACATGGAAATAACCATTGTTTACAGAGCTGAGCATTGGTGAAGGGTCCAACAGGGTCAGTCTACTAAAACAAAACAAACAAAAAACCCTACACGGTGGCAATATTAGGTAACCTTTTTCCTATGACGTCTTTTGTAGGTTCTTGTTGTAACTAATTTAGGGTGAGTTTCTACGTTGTATATTAAAGTTACATTATGTGTAACAGATTGTTTTTCTCAGTACAAAATAAAAAGCATCTGTATTAATGTAAAGATAACCAGAATAAAAACCTTCCAGGTTTTCAAGTATGGTGGATAAAGGTTTGTCCTTTTGGCTCACTCAAGGTAATTTGAATATGTAGATTTCAAGTCACCTTCTCTTGTTAATGCTGGAAGTAATCGTCTCACTGTGCTTTCTCCACAGTCACATTGGAATCGAGCTGTGGCCCTGCTAGAGGGCCGTGAGTGGAAATCTACTTTCCTACAGATGACAGTGATCAGAAATTGGCAAAGGGTGACACCGTGAATATAAGAATATAAGACTATGGTGATATATACATAACATCTTTTTAAAGCTATGACTATATAATAGGCAAAATCTGCTGAATGAGGCAAAGTCTCTCATACATCCTGAGTAGAGGGCTGTGACCTATCAGGAAAAGTCTGGTGGATCTGACGTTCAAAACCAACCATTATGACTAGAAAAGAAACCAGAAAACCTCTAGTAACTCCATTGGGAAATCACTCTTGCCCTTTATAGATGAATGGAGAAGTAGAACCCTGGAGATCTTACTTCCCATTGCTCTCCCAAGTCCTATGAATGATGTTCCAGCACATGGACTTGCCATTAAATTTAAATATTTTACTAACCTACAATAAGGCATGAACAGTATAGGTAAAACTTTAGTAAATACTGCCCTGTTTCTATCAAACTTTTACTTGCAAATAACGAATGGAAAAAATATTGAGAACACATCTATCTGTAGAACCTGTATCATGTAACGAGGGCAGAAAGTACATTGATTTCCTGTGATAATGGGGAACAAAATGCTATAAACTATGTGGCTTAAAACAACAAAAAGTTATTCTGTCACAATTAAGAAGTAATAGGAACAGGCTGCCTTATAGACTTAAAGAAAGAATTCACTCCATTCTCTTTCTAGCACCTGGTAGTTGCCCACTTCCTTGGCTTATGGACATGTCGTTCCAAACCCTTTTCAGTCTTCGTACCATCTTCACCACTGTGTCTGTCTTGTCCATTGTCTTCAAATGTCATGTGTCACTAGGTAATTGAGCCACCTAGATAACCCAGGATACTGTATCTGCAGAGGCCATTCGTTTGGTTTTGGTGTTACTGATGGTGTTGCTGCTGGTAGTCATTTTGGTTTTTCTGGTTTTAAAATAAAATCGCATTCTCAGGGATCAGGGGCTAGGGTGTGAACATATTTCTGAATGCACTATTTAGCTCACAGCAGAAAGATCAATGAGATCCAGTCTATCTAGTCCCTGTCATTGTAAAGCACACACCAGAGCTGGGGATATAACTCGGCTGCTAAAGTATTTGCTTTGAGTGCATGCGAAAACATTTTAAAAGTAGGACTTGTGGTCAGAATGACTGAGAACGAGAAGAATTAAATATATGAGAAGCAGTATTTGAAATAGTAACACATAATACTATTTTTAATCTATCTACAAATAGTGAACAGTGGCATGAAGGCCCAAAGGATCGGCCTTCAAGGAAATAAGATGCTAGACAATCTTCTCTCCTGCATGCCTTTGAATGGACAGACTAAGGAATCCAGCTACAACCCACCAGATGCTTAAAATAATGGTACCCATCACTCCCTGAATTCTCACTTCCATGGGTACCTGAAATCTGGGAGTGACCTAGGGTAGGTGAGTAACAGATTTAAAGACACTAAAAAACAAAATTAAGTTCCAATCTGAGTGCAGTTGGCAGGAGACCCCGAAGAGCATGCTCAAAACCCCCATCTGCTGGAGATGACGGCTGAGCAAGGCTGATGACAGCGAACAAGCTCTGTCCACTGGTAGACGCTGACAGTCAGAGAAAGGCAAGATCAGCTGGGCTGTTCAGAGGCCCAGCTGATGCCTCTAACAATCAGGCCGACGGTGGATCTTAAGGCGAGACCATCAGGGTGGTGTCTGAATCGTGAGGGAAGTGGTTTTGAGGCTGGGTTTTGAGCCACACCCACTATATTGTATGCCCTGTCAGAACACAGAAAATGCATTAACAGGAAGCTCTTGTCATTTTCTCCATGCTTCCTACAAGTCTTGTTTCTAATTAGAAAGTGCACCATCTAACATATGATCCCTAGAAATAATTTTTATAAACATCCAACACATGTATGAAAAACAGATGCTATCTTTTCTATGCAAGCCATCTTATAAAAAATTAGGTTTGGAAGCTTTTAATTTTCTATATCAGTAACAACATTTTATCCTTCCGGAATGTAAAGCTGATTGATCCATCTCTGCAAAACTTTTCAAAATTTAAGAATGCCAAGCTAAAAAATAGGTCCTATTCATAAGAAAAAAATTAGAAGCTAGCTATCTGCTAGCTTGTCTTGTGTTTCTGAAGTTACTGCACTCTGCATCCTCCCTAGCTTAAATATTAATAGATTGTCCTGCCCACCCGAGTTTAGCACAGTGGAGGAAAGTCGTTCCTGTCTTAAAACTGCTAGGCAAGCTGGTTCCTGGACAACTCGGAGGGCAGATGTGAAGAATGGCTGAGACAGGTAATCTCTGTCTTTACAAGCCTCGAGTTCATGTGTTCTCTCAGCTAGTCCTTGCTCTATCCACAGGCCCATCCTGATCGTTTTAAATTCCATAGCTTGTCCAAAAAAGAAGGAGGAGGAGGAGGAAGAGGAGGAGGAGGAGGAGGAGGAGGAGGAGGAGGAGGAGGAGGAGGAGGCAGCTGTGGGGCCAGGGCTGAAAAAAGCCACAAAGGCAGATTTGAAGTAGACCCCTGAGGCAAAGGTGTGCATCCAAGGGTGAGGCAATCACCCAGCCTGCTCCAAAGCAGCAGGAGGCTTGGGTTTACATAATTCTTACCGGTTCACTCCTTTATTTGAAATGCAGCTAGTAGACTTTGGAAATCAGTTAATTGACCTAGAGGAAATAGTACCCAATATACTCCATTTTCATCAAAACTCATAAGCTATTTTCAAAGGAGCCTCCTTCCAGAACTTATTAAAATAAAGAAAAATTCAGCTAACCAAGGTCTTAATAGATACTTCATTCAAAGAAACTGGAGGTGTTTGCTGAACCAACAATCATTAAAGGACAACCAAATACAATTTTTAGTTAAAACAGGATCTAGTAAATGGGTGAGCATTAAGGTTCTTGAACACGTGCCATAAATAAAGCAGGGAAGCCTCCCCAACATCTCATGAATCCATGCTATTTTGTATGTCAACATCCCATCCTCAGAAGATATCTCCTACCTATCAATATGAGAACATAAAACGAGCAACACCTCCCACACTAACCAAGCAACTGATTTTCATGGGGAAAATAGAAACACATTAGCCTCTCATTAGGAATGACCCTGAGCCATAGGAAACACTGTTACCAAAAGACATCAAATGACGCTGGCCAGATGGGACTTAAAGAAGCCAAACCGATTGCTATCCACCACCTGAGAACCCAGATGGCGAATCACCAGACTCAAGTAATTGTTCCACGGTACTGACTGAAACCATCCTTTTGGGGGTATAATAAAGACAAAAGTCTACACAAAAGTACTATGAAATGTTTTTAATCCTAAGAAGGATATGATTATTAGTAACCAAAAAGGGAAAAGGTCAATAACAATAAAATTCAGTCTTTTAAAGCAAGTGAATATATATCAAATTGTTCTACATTGTTAAATGGCATAATAGAACTTATTCATAGAACACATGTTCTCATCCAGTGGGAAATTGACTTCAAATGATGTCTTGGCACAGTGCTCAGAGATGTTATAGGCAACAGTTGACTTAATGCTTAAGTACTTAAGTATTTGAGGCTCCAAAGTATGTTTTTTAGAAAAAACAAATCATGTATGTTTCTAGCACTCGTAGTAATGAGGGGAGCACATGCCAACTGAAAGTCATAGAAACATAATAATTTGCTTATACCTTTCAACATTTCACTGGGCTTATCAAAGGCCGCACATAAAACTATGCAGAGTTGTAGCACTAAAATTGGTCCTTATATTCCCCCAATAATATTCTCTCTGTCATTGTTCTTCAGCTCTTAGAATAAAATGACAAGCCAAGAGAATCCAAAGGTGGGGCTGAGCTGACAAAAATCTGTTTAATATCTAAAGATAGAAATAAAATAATAACTTCTTCGATATCAACCGCACTTTCAGAGAGTTCATTAAAATTTAAGGCATTTTCGACATGTCGGCAATTTTAGCCCAGTGACAAGCAAAGTAAGAACTACCTGGGAGCAAATCCCAATTATCTTCATGGCTTGGAACATGCATGTTATTATCCCTATGGCTTGAAACACGCATGTTGGCACAGCGGAAGATGGTGCCGGTGCCGGTGACGGAGTGCTCTGACTCTGTCCAGTGTGCACATTTTCACCAGCTTCCTTTGAAAGACATTTCAAGTGTATTTCCACTCTTAGGATTAAATTTCGATTATGAAAGGGGAACAATGCCAATATTCTGATAGTGGGACAATAATGAGCGGAGTCAAATAATTTCTTACCCAGAAGAATATCCAAGAGATTAAACACAAGAAATATGCTAAATAACATTCTCCTCAATAGTAGACAAACAATACAACATCATCTACTTCTATATTTAGTAGTAGACACACACATACACACACGCACCATTCTTTTAGTGATGGCAAAAGGGTCTAGTGTTTTACCCACTGACCAATAAGCACAATTATTCATTTATTCATTTTGTCTCATTTTTCACAAAAATAAGACTATATTACCCATGGAATCAAACATTACAAGTCACCAAAACACCTCGAGCAAAAACATAGTTAAAACCTTACCCGTGGGCTTTGCCTCCTTCATCCAATTGAAAATCTTTTTAAATTTTTGGATTAAAATCTGTAAATAGTATGGCTTACTGGAAACAAAGTAGAACATCTTAGACCAGCAATGGGCAAGATACTCTCCTCCTTCCCAGTGCTAAGAGTTTACACAAAATTGATCAAATTCACCGTCAACCTTTTTCCAAAAATAATATCCAAGTCACACTAATACTCATAATCCATCATAAGAAATACCACAACTTTCTAGGTTGCTTTTGAACAGGAACAATACGCACTTCATAACTGCTAAGAAGATTCTTACTATGAATACAAAGATATGCAGTTTTCGAATATTGAATTTCTTCCTTATTGGCTTAAAAATAAAATCTTCCAAGTAATTCATAATTTTCAAAGTCTTGTAGCAAAGGAAACTTGTAACTAAAGTTCTGGGGTCCGCCTTCTGTGAAGAAGAAGCCCCATTGCCATTTGTGGACACTGTGAGCTGCCCAATCAAGCACAATTATCTGTCCTGGAGACACGCCAACTTCCTCTTCCTTCTGTCTGTGCAGGCTCTGATAAACAAGGTATTCTACTGCTTTATTACTCAGCAACACTCAAACTGCTTTAAGCCCTCTAACTCCTGATCATGCCAGACTGCTTGAATTAATGACATGTTGAGGTTTCTCTTTGGATTTTATTATCTCTCCCTTAAGATTCCTTCACGCAATTAGTTAAATTCTTCATACAAGTTCCTACAAAGGTGGAATTTTGAAAGCAACAATCAGCTTTGATAACCCAGGTAAAAATCTTCACAAAATATTACTGATATCCTAGACTTTTGAAGTCAAGAGAAAATATCTTATGAAAATTTATTGTCTTTCATAGTTCATCATTTTAATAGAAAAGATGTTTTCAATTCTTGGAGAAATAAAGGGAAAATAATTATAACATAAAAGTTTTTTTTTTTTCAAATCTTCCCCAAATTACAAGACCAAGACATGGGAACACAAGACATATGCTTATGTCTGCCTTCCAACATATATTTTTTTATGTAGACATTATAAAGAATTAAAGTTACCCAGTAATTATATGGCATGCATCAGCAGTACATTGGTGGGCTTGAACTTGGATTTTAGTTATGTGTATATACAGCTAAATCTCTTCCTGAGTTAAGCTTCATCTTCAGTGAGACCCAGAACATGTCTTCTGTAGTTCAACAAAGTATGTGACGATTTATAAGGCAATCAGCATGTCTGCCTCCTCCTCTCTGTGGCACAGCCCTTCTGTGACATCACAGACATGACAGGTGTCAGGACAAGTCCTAAGAGTGGTCCTAAAAGATTAGGTGTCCTCGCTCTTCAGTCTGAAAGCAGAAGCACTGTCTCTTCATATATTGGGGCATCTTGAGGACTTCAGCTGAACAGATTCAAAGTGGTCATCTTTTTCCTAAGGGGGAAAACATAGTAAAATCAGCCCACTGAAATGCCATAACGAAAGTTCCCCAAACTCCCTTAACCTATGAACCTGCCACTTACAATTAGGGTTTTACATTTAAAGTAGGTAGAAAATACAACAAACAGCAAATCTACCCTGAAGGACAATTTTGATGCCCAAGTGATAAGACAGACAACTCCAAAATAGAGACAAAGACAAGATGGAGCAGATATCAGAAGATGCAGCTGTGACTTCTCTGAAGAAGGAAACCGCCGAGACTTCCTGAGGACACTCTCGACCTTGGTATGAAATCAGTGACATTGACATGCTAAGTGTAGGCAAAGTAGAACTGGCAGACATAGGTGGTGGCACAGACTGAATAGTAAGAAAAGTAACGGCCAAAATGAGTTATGTTGATCTCTATGTCTTAGGGGAATCTTTTGTGAATGTGCATCAGAGAAATCATATAAGGTAAGAGACCAAATGTCTAATTCAAACATGCTATTGCTGGTGTATATTATACTCTCACAGAGGAGACTAGTTTTTAATGTGGCGGAAGAGAAATAGGAGGTTGAATATTTATGGATGTTTTAATCATTAAATATAGAATAAGGCTGTTTTAAGTCTTGTGGAATAGGAAGAAGCTCTTTTTAAAACAAAACAACAAAGCCAGCCAGGGTTAGGCTAAGCCAGGTGAGGCTCAACTGGGTAAAAAGACTGGCACCAAGCCAAGCAGCCTGTGTTCAATCCCCAGAAATTACATGGAAGGAAATGAGGGAATGCCATTTGTCTTCTGACCTACACACACACACACACACACACACACACACACACACACACACACTATGACACCTGCATAAATAAATAAAATTTACAAAAGAACATATGGATTGAGGTGTAACTCAGTCATGTGGCCCCCCTCCTAGCAGCATATATGGAGCCCTAAATTCCTCTTCTTAGTTTGAAGGGAAACAAGAAGGGAAGAAGAAAGGAGAAAGTGAGAGGAAGGGGGAAGAAAGGAAAGAGGGATGGGGAGAGGGAATGGAAGGCAATCAGCTATCAAGTCCCAGCTGAAAATAGAAATGTGATAAAAATTAGTGTTCTATGAGAAAATGATGGGGAGTAGACAACGACGAGCTGACAGAAAGGACCTTGTCTTCGGTTTTACCTGAATAATACCCAGTGTATTTCAATCACAGTCCGCATTGGAACCCACTACATTCCCCTGCTTTTCTGGGATGATGAGCCTCTGAGATAGTGGGCTAAAGTCCTCAGTATTTTTGGACTAATTCTTGTACTAACTCCTTAATAGCCTGCCTGCAGTTTCATGTTTGTCTTTAGAATAACTATGAATAGTTTGAATTTATTAAGACCTCACAGCATTGAAGGACAGGGCTACACTTTAGGGATGCACCTGCGTAGAAGGCCAATGGCATGTTAAAGGTTTAGAATATCAGAAATGACCTATAAAGGAAACCTGAGATTCTGTGGTCTTTTCTTGAGAAGATGTAATTCAACGTGGTCATAAGGGAAATGGAGGCATGTACCTGTCTATCCTCAGGGTGATATTTAAATTCAAATGCTTAGATAGGGATCATAATGTGACATTCCTTTCAGCCCAACAGAATTCTGCTTCTAATGCTGATTTAGTAAGACGCATATCCTTGTCTATGTGTGTATGCAATACATACAGGTCTATATAATTATAGACTATAACTAGACTATAAATACATAGAGGTCTATATAATTACTTAAATAGCACCGCTCGTGAAGTGAGACTTCCCAGTGGTAGGAAGCAGATGTCTTCCTCTCTGAACATCTAGGACTCAAGACAAGGCTATCACATAGGTGAATTGTTAAGGGGCGGGTATGAAAATAAATTGACGTATGCCTATATGACCGTGGCTCAATACTTGGGAGCCACAGAAGGATCAAGGCTGCATAGTGAGACTCTGCCTCTGAAATAAATGCACTGAGATATCACAATATCGAAGAACAAACAGGAGGCTGGGATTTGGGAAATACCGACTTCTTAGTTCTAGCACCTATTAGACAAATCAGGGTCCGCCCTATAAGGATGCCACACAGGACGACTTTTCCAAGGCCTGAACTCAAGAATCTACCCAAGGCTTAGGAAGCTTTTCCTCACCATCCTAAGATGCCTCCCCTCCTCCTCTGTTCCCTCTCTTCTGTGCTGATAGATCCTACTCCTACTCTCCTGACACTGGATAACCAATCATGTGCACATGCATGATATGTCTCCATAATGTCTATAGTTGAAATAAGGATGAAGTTATCACATTCCCTCAGAGAAGAAAAGTATCTTATAAATGACTACAGAATAAGCAGATTCTAAAAACCCACAAAAACGTAACTGCAGCTTTCTTTTAACTGCTGAGCAAAGTCAAGGAAAATTAACAAGCATCCAGATGCAGTACAGAACTAGGAAAAGACCGAGGAAGTTATGACCTTTAGAATATAAGACAAAGCAAAGAGATATAAACATATAGCTCTGCTTGTTCAAATCATGCATACCCATTTTTAAGTGGTAAACACAACAAGATTTGATGCACACAGTAGCTCTCTCCAAACACTAAAAATAGCTCTAGTGTCCACCAGCAAGTCGTATCCAGATAATACTGCACCACTCGTGAATAAAAAGAATTCTGTTCCTGATTGAAACAGCATGTATGAATCTCACAAACCTCCTTTGGAGTCAAAGAAGAATTTGCATAAAGTATGACACCCTGTATGATGTGGTTACACACCGCTCTGAAACACATAAAACTAATCTATGGTTTAAAACATCACCATAGCAACTGCCTCTGGAAGATGAGAGGCCGATTCCGTGCAAAAAGACTGGAGGCCACTTTCAGGATGAAACTAGTGTGCTAGATTGTCAATAAAATTTGTAGCATACACCTTTCTCAGAATTCATCAAATTATGTGATAGTCACAATGCATGTCATTCCCTTAGAATGACCTTAAGATATATATTCTGAACTGTTTAGGGATGAGGCTTGTTGATGTATGTAACTTAAGTTAAAACACAATATAAAAAGACACTGATTAAAATATAGAGAAATGGGCAGATATGCAACGAAGTAAATATATTAAAATGTAGGTGGTAGGTTAATGATCTTATCGTTATATAATTGTTTTATATTGTCTACAATAGTTCAATTTTTATTTTAAAAAGTAGAAATAATGAAAAAGCAAAACACACAGAAACAAATCCTCTGACATAACTGGCAAATATTTTTTCCCCATTATGTCCGAGGCAGTCTCTTCACTGTGAGGGAACACTTCCTGTGCTGTGTATGAGCTTTTCAATGTGATCCTGTTAATCCTTGAAATTATTTCCTCTGCTACCGGAGTCCCTGCAGAAAGTCCTGTCTCTGCCTATGCCCCGCCTACATCCTGAAGAGTATTTTTTATATAGTTCCATCCTGCAGTTTCAAAATTTCAATTTCTATATTAAAGTCTTTGATACACGTGTGTGTGTGTGTGTGTGTGTGTGTGTGTGTGTGTGCGCGCGCGCGAGCAGGGTGAGGAACAGGACTCTCGTTTCTTTGTCCTGCATGTGGATGCTCAGTTTATCCAAAGCCAATGTTGAAGTGGGTGTCTTTGCAATTCATGTTTTGTCACTTTTGTCAAAACTTAATTGGCTGTCACTATGTGCTTATTTTTAAGTCCTATACTATATTTCATTGGTCTACTTGTTTGTCTTTGTGCCAGTACCACACAGTTTTTGTTACCGTCCCTTCATTATATAATTTAAGATCCAATATTTCCCCAGTGTGCTTTTTGCTTAAAATCGATCGCTTTGGCTATGGAGTGTCTTTTGTGCTTCTATGTGAACACCTAGAGCCTTTTAAAGCGCTACAGAAATTAAACACCAAAGTCATCAGATTAATAAATAGACTGAAAGGTAACACAAATGTCCAATTAGTATTTTTTAAATGTGTTCATCGTTCTCACCCAGCAGGAAAATACAAATTAAAACTGCTCTGAGATTCTAGTTCACCCCATCAGAACTGCCGCCAAGATAACAAGTGCTAACAAATTCTGGCGAAAACTCTGAGAAGAAGAAAACCCTTAGACATTGCTGGTAGGAATATAAAGTGGTAGCGCCCTCGTGGAGATTAACATAAAGGTTTCTCAAAAACTGAAGAACGGAACCATCACATGATCCAAATTTATCTCTCTTGGCTATCTACTCAGATAACAGGGATACTTCTAAACCCATATTTATTATTAATGACAGGAAGGAAATGGAACCAGCTTAGATGCCCTTAAACATATGAAAAGATAAAGTAATTGTGATTACATACATTACAGGACTTTATTTAGCCAAGAGGAAAAGTACAATTACGGCATTTGCAGGAGAGAAAAACTAGATGAAACTCTGCATCATTATGCTGTGTGATTTAAGCCAGTTTAGGAAGGACAAAAACTGCATGTTTCTCTTCTATGTGCATATCTGGGTGGGTGGGGGTAGGTGGGAAACTAGAAAGGGGCCCCAGATGGGAGGAGTAGATCTCTAAAAAGGTGGGGGGGGAGGGATAGTAATAGAATACATGTGCTATGAAAGAGGGGTGTTTCAGTAAGTGAAGGGTGAGGGAAAGAACACGAGTGGGTAGAGGGATCGGGGAGGGTGGCGAGGGAGGGAAACAAATTCAAATGTGTAACATATGTGTGTGAAATGTCAGAATGAATCACATTACCTTGTATGTTGATTATTGAAAATAATAAATTTTTAAAAGTGGACAAAAGATCACACGGACTGAAATTGTTACATTAAAATGCATATTCTGAACTCTCTCATGGAGTACCTCTGTGGACCTCTTATTTTCTGTGACTCTTTCTAAGAACCTCTGCCATCTTTCAGTGTTCTAACTCCAGTATAATAGAGCAGGGGGCACACTACAATATAAGAAAACACTTAAAAATCTCTATAATAGCTTAACTTATTCTCCTCCTGAACAATTCCAGGTACTCTTTAAGATATGGCTTAAGCACCATTTTCCCTTTCATGTCCCCTAGCATGTAAATGTTCCTTCCCTGGAAAATACCGCCCAATCAAGACAAACCTGGTATATGAAGGTTACTCTTGGCTTCATGAAAAAGACATAGATTATCTTTTACTCTAAACAGTCTTCTCAAATATGTTAATAAAACTCAAATCCTTGGATGATAGAGATGGCACCTTCTTCCAGAACAAAGGATAAGCCTGCTTACAGACCTGAAAGCTCAAAACAGAGCAATCAGGAAGCACACTACTATAAAATTTCTCAAGACAGGGGTTACTCTTCCATAACACAATATACCATATATGCAGGCATCTTTCTAACCTTTCCCCCCTGCAGTAGGTGAAGATCAAACAAACAGAACAAATCAGGCTGCCATTCCTAATGTGGATGACAATAGACTGTGTTTTGTCTCCGACATGGGAGACTCAAGCCTTCTAAAGAATATGAAATCATGGTAGACTCACATGTTGGCTTGCAAGTACAGTGACATTTCAAAACCATTAGAATTCTTCACTCCTTTGCTAATAAAGACATAAAAATGATGGTGACATGGTTCTGTAAATAAGGCAGGATTCAAGCTTCAAATCAACATGAATTGATAAAAAATTAATTTCTGAGATTCCATAAAGTTTGCAACAAACATATGGACCAAATACCCAAAGCATAAGGGGTCTACATTTTACTGCCTGATAATGAAAAGCAACAGGTGAAGTGGGAAGTAGACTACGGGGTTTACAGGCTAGCTCCTGAACAGTGTCTGATATTGATTCTCCTCTGAGAAGAAGGTCTTCCTTACTAGCCAGGCTGTTAGCTTCAGATATAGTCCCTGGAAGAACAAACACCAAACTTCATGCTAGTAAGAAAGAAGGATTTATTTTCTTTCAGATAAAAATTACAAAGACAAGTGTCTATCCTCAGCACTAAAGGGGGCATGTAAGAAGCATTAGTGGGCTGAAGCCTGGTGAATTTTAGAATTCTGGCTAATTTTGGAGATATTGCAGGACTCAATGTCAGGAAATGCAACAGCTTGGCCATCTTAATTTTCAAAACATTGAACTCTACCAAGCTTTATCAATTATTTTATGCCACTGTGACCAACAACTTGAGAGAAATAATTCAAGGGAAAGATTATTTTTGTTCCTAGTTTTGGAGGGATTGATCAGTCCTATGAGGGAGGCATTGCAGAAGAACCTACATTCTAGCAGATGGAAAGCAAAGGAAATAAATATAAGAAGGAGCCACAGAAAGATAAATACCCCCCCAAGACACGCCCACCAGTGACTTGCTTCCTCTAACAAAGGCCTACCTCCTAATTATGTGATTGATAAGGACTGGCCCATTAAAGGAGAGTCTTAATAATCCAATCATCTCTTAAAACATCCTCAAAGGCATACTGAGAAGTGTGTTCTACTAATGTCTTAGGCCTTTGTCAAGACAACCATGCTAACTTCAGACCAATTAATACCTGTTCCATTGGTAAAGTGCTTGCTTTGAAGGCACATGGACCTACAATGAGTACCCAAAGCCCACATGAAAACAACATAGACTGGTAGGCTCTTAAAATCCCAACCCCAGGGAGATAAAACAGGCAAATTTTTGGAACTTGATGCCAGCCACCCTAACCTGCTGAGTGAGGTTCAGGCCAATGACAGTTCCTGTCCTAAAAAACCATGTGCACTGTCCCTAAGGAATGGCATTGAGGCCAGACCTTTGAGGAGTGACCTCTGGCCTCTACACACATGCATACACATATACATGCTCACTTCCCTCCCTACACACACATACCTCCACATGCATAAGCAGCCACATCAATAAGCATGCACACACACAAATTTAATTAAATAAAATTAAATAAATGCTGATAGAAAAAATGTCTCAAGATTTTGTGCATTTCCTGACCAACAATACAGAGCATTGGTTTTCTCCGGGAAATTTTCCCAAATATAAATTCCCACAAGCACCGATGTAAGGAATTGACCAGTATTTAGGCTTTCCTTTAGCTCCAAGATAGATTTAGAAGGCATAAGGAGATCACTGTATTCTAAGAAATTGACCAAATAGAATCCAAAAACAATTGTTATTGTCAACTATAACATAGAAATTTCCTCTATCCCTTATGTTAAACCCAAGGATTAACTAAATGAAAGAAAAAATACCCTAGATTAATACCCAATTCTTGAATGGGAGGAGGGACTCCAAGTATATAAGCTAAGTTCTAATCAACAAATGACAGAAAATCCGTGGCCTCACACAGAAAGCAATTGTGATATGGCCTGCGACTCAAAGGGCCCCAAAGCTAAACCAGATGATGTCAGTAATGACTGCCTTGCTATTCAGGATGACTTTGGATGAATAAAAAATATCATTGGACAATGAGCAATAGCTGAGCTGACTATAAACAAGACAGATGCAAAGTTCATTTGCTCTCAGGAATTCTTCCTCTTTACTCTTAATCTCCATACACTCTGTCACTGGCTGTTAAGGAAGATGATGATTAGTAGAGAAACTAAGATTCCCTGTCACCAGGAGGAACTGAAGAGCACACACATCACTGGAGTGTGTTACAGAGCCTGGTAGCAAGGTTTCCAACATGACTGTGCAGGATGCACTCACCTCAAGTTAATAACCTTTCTGGACCTGTGACTTGAGCCAAAGAGAAAGCAGAATGTCTTGTTGTATTGTCATGACCCTCCACCAAGAGGCGAATAATCCAATCCCCTATTGGATACACTGCTAACTATATCTCCCTGTAACAGCCCACATCGATGAAAACGGGGCACACGTTAGGGCTCCCTGGCCCTCTTGAACTCGGATTTTAGAGAATGAATCTGAGTAACAGCTGATGGTGAGTAAAATAGGTGGTGATATAGCTACAGAACAAGGGCACTGGCAAGGAAGAGACATAAAACAACTAATGGAAATAGAAACTAATAGAAAGATACCTCCTAGATGCTGAGAGGCGAAGAAGTGACACTATTGAGCACCGTCAGTGCCATTCTGTCACAAAAACACCCTGGTGTGGTGGCTCTCACAAAATGGCACAATACCTCATATGACTTCCTGGTTGGCCATATCCACTACAATGTCCACTCACAATTTTCTGGCCATTCCTTTCAGACTTACTGAAAAATCTGTCATATGAAGTGGCAGATGACCCCAGCTCCTGTCCCAATACTAACCTACACCACTGTTCCCATAGACACCACTCAGCTATCTCATGGGTCCATAAACGCCACCCATTTGGGGTACAGACAAATAAAAAGATTGAATTGACTGTCCATCTTAGAAAGGGAGGGATACAGTTATTTGGGATGGGTTGACACCGCTAAATTTTATTGGCCATCAGAGAGGCTCCTTTCAAGGCACAGTGAGCTTGTGTTTCCTGACTAATGTTTCCTGGTGTCTCCAAGAACTGTGACTAATAATAAATTCCAAGACACCCTGCACATAACCAACTATAGAGTAGAAACCAGAAATTAACTCGCTTGTCTCCTAGAAACATGGTGACTTTTACCTTTAGGAATAGTCATAAAAATTTTTCGATTTTATGGAAACATTCCAAATAGATCATGCAGGCTCCAAAGAACTATAAGAAGCTTTTTAAATGAGTAAATAACATATTTGCCACTCACACTCATCCTGTCTAGTCATTTAGTTAGTAAAGGCGCTACAGGTTTGTATCCATTTTCAACTAGGTGACCCATGTCTAAGGACATTCAAATTAATAGCAACTAATTCTCTCTACATTATCAAAAACAATATAACTATCCTATAATTCATCCTAGAGGGCAAATAGTTGTATAGTCATTAATACATCCTGTAGTAGATTATCTTGATGGATTGCCATATCTTAGATTAAAATGATAATTTCCAATGAGGTGCACACATTGCTCACAGAGCCCATGTAGAAAACAGTGGGAAATACATTAGGTCTCTATGTTATTGTTTGGCATGGAGGGGTAAATTCTTGACCCTATTCTACTTGAATCTTATGGCAGAAACATCTTTCTGTCAGTGAAAAGGTGTCTGACTGAGTAGAAATAAAAAGACAAGAAAGATATTTCCTGCTCTAAAGTAGAACCTAATGGCTTATGACGTGTTTATGGTTAGCTAAGTATGTCTGAGATTGGCATATGGTTAAGGATAATGATGCAAAGTAGCCTCGTCTTGCTGCTTAATACCCTATTGACACAGCTTCATTTCAATGATGCATGGAAAATGTGGACAGGCTTCATCCTTCCCTCAGGCAGTCCCTAGCAGAGTGGTGGATGGAACTTACTGAAAAGTCATCAGAAGCCATGATGACAGAGAATTGGAGCTTAGATGTGACTATGAGATAACTCTCTGTGGTCTTCTTAGACTTCTGCACGCTTTACCTAGAAAACACTGGTTCTGTTTTTGTTTCATACTATATTTTCAGGAATGGAAATGAAGGTGACAGAAAAGCATTACATCAGTGTGTGAACCTATCAAACAACAACCTAAAAATTTAGGGAAGCATTTTGTATAGAAGGCAGCCTTTAAGGTTAAAGCATTTTCTTCTACAGCAAATACCAGGTGTGCCTACTTGTCTTTGGAAATGGCTTCTCCTTCTGAAGCCAGTGACAGCATCTTATCTGCCCAGGACAAGGAAGAACAAAGGACAGACGTACTTCCTGCTCATGCTAAATGAAACTGACACTTAGAAATGTATGCCTGGAAATATAAACATGCTATCATTTCCTTTGCACATGACTGTGGGAACTGGGAACTGGTATAGGTCCCATTCCTCTGCCCAGTGTATCTCTGCAAATTCTAGACTGGCTTTGGTCTTCTGTCTTCTAAAGCATACATGGAACTGTGGAAGGCTCACTTATTCACTAGCAAATGTGGCAAAACTGTCATTTTTGACCATTGCTATATTTTTGTTATTCCACAGCAATCACATCCTCCATAAAATCCCAACTTAAGAACAGAAAAAACCTGCAATAGAAATGTAATTTATTTATTTTCTTTTTAAATGATTTCCTATATTTATATACCTAAACTAGGAGAGTGGTTACTAAATCATGCCTACCAACATATTTTATTTCTTTTTTTATTTTTATGTGTTTTTGTGTCCATGCAGGCTGGCTTGCATATGTGTGGGCCCACATGTGGAGCAGACTTGCATAGAGATCCAAAGTTGACATCAGAAATTATCCTGATGGCTCTTTCATCTTACTCAATGAGGCAGGGTCTTGCTATCAAACCTAGAGCTCGCAGACACGGCTCACCTTGCTAGGCAGTCTGCTCAGGGGATCCATCTATACCTCCTAAGGTTATAGAACAGATGGACCACACACCCATCTGGCATTCACATGTCTTCTAGAGATGCAAACTCTAGTTCTTTGCCTCACTGTAAGTGCTTTAACCATTAGGCCATCATTCCAAATGATAGTCATCATTTGTCTATTGGTTGGAAATAATCTGAAAAGCACTTTCGTCTTTATTTTCATTTTTTATATAATTTTCATTATAATAATTTCATTATTCATTTTTTGAGTGGGCAAGCCCGAAATTCTTATCTCCTATCTCAATAGTGAAGAATGTCAAAGGAATGTGATTTCAAAAAGTACTCAAGGTTTCATATTCCCTTTATATACAGCTGTGACTATAAAGCCAATAACATGATGACATCCAACATGACACCATAAACATTTTCCCAGTTATGCAATTTTTTTATAGAAAGACAATCATAAAATAAACACAAAGGTATAGGTAAATATAAGATCTTTTATTAACCAAACTTTGTTTTTAAGATTATAAAATAATACATGATCTTTGTGAAAACTTGAGAATTACTAAAATGTTTTACCTAAATAGTCTCATTAGATTCCAATTCCCCAGAGCAGTAACTGCTAATTTCTTATTATGCAAATAATGGCATACATATTTATCTTATAGAAATATTATGTTTATTATATACTTATTGTCCTATCAGTACACAAAGATATCTCAATTAATTATTTTAATTTTAATTATTGAGATAATAAGATAGTCATATCATTTGCTCCTCCCCTTGCTTCCCTCTAAATGGACCCATGCACAGCTACTCACTCTCTAAAATCATGGCTCCTAATTTTCATTAATCATTGTTAGACATATGTGCATATATTTCTAAAAGTAACCCATTCAGTCTGTATAGTGTTGCTCATATTTAAGTTTTCAGGGCTGACCATTTGGTCTCAGATCACCAATTGGTATCCTCTTCCCTAAGAAAGATTTTTTGTCCCATTCTCTGCTTTTCTTGGTTGTCTGTAGTTGTCAATTAAAAATATTCAATGATTTTACTATAATTTCAATTATTTAAAACAATTTTTAAATTTAAATAGATTTTGATCATATTCTTTCTTCCCCTACGTCCTTCCAAATCATCTCCCCCTCCTGCCCCACCCAATTTCAAGTGCTTTATCAAAACACAAACATCATATTGAATCATTTTGATGCAGAATAATTTTTCAACTAACTCTCATGGAGGCTGTGCAGATTGTTTCTACTTTGTAGAAACTCATAACTACTGCATTCAGTTATTAACCTAATATAATACACTTCCAGAAGCGCTGCTGTTGAGAGAGTACTGTGAAGGACAAACGCACTGAATGGCGTTAGGTCAGTATGGCCCCTGGTTTACAAGTGCTCAGTAAGTCCAGGCTAAACGTCGGCTCTCACCTTCGTGGCCAGAGATTTAAGTTTTCCTAGCAGTGATTGTTTGTTGGAATACACAACATCCTCTTCGTTATCTTCTCCTTCCATGATAGCGCAGCTGTCTGCCGCCGGGAGTTCACACTCCTTTGAGTTAGTCGTCATTACAAGTTTAGAATATTTGTATTCCAGCCTAAGCAGTGATAAATAAATATGTAAATAAGAAGCTAGCCATTTATAGTAATAATAAAATCATATTTATTATAAACATTCATATAGTGGCTTCTAAAATACTCCTGATAGTAACATATAGTTTCTCCAACAGCAAATTCCCCTCGTCTGTGACTGTAGCTTTAAATGTTCTCACTTATAAACCATCTACATAAAAGTGTTCCCCGGGATGTCAGAGAATCAGTTCAATACAGTTAATTTTACCACTTATTTTGCATCAACCTTACTATCCAGTTATAAGGTACATTTGTAAAACCAAGAAAAGCCTTGAGGTCAGAATGCATTTCCTTGATGTATTAATATGCCAATACCAATTCGCTACCACAGCTTCTAAAGTTTAGATCATAAAGATGAGAATGTTGTGCAGATGATTTGCTTTATACTGCATCTCTATTTACTTTGTACTTTTGCTCTTTACTCATGACTTTAGATGCTAGAATTATTCCCAGAAATTAGAACACAAATCCCCCGTGGCCCCCGAAGCTCTACATCATCCCCAAAGACTCAAGGGGCACATGCAAGGGCTGGATTCGACATCCAGACCCAGCATCTCTAAGACCTAGAATAAACAAAGATGCTATTTGTCCATAGCTCAGTCTGTTTCCTTGAAAAATCTATGTACACGAAAATAAATATGAAAGATGGAAGAAGTCAGATTGTGTCAGAGAGAGAAAAACAGGCCCACCTTTCCGGTCTCAGCCCTGCTCCTAACTGGGTAACTTAGAGACTTTTTCATTTTTATAAAATTTATATGACATATGACTAATTTAGTGGTTAGTAATGTTCCATCTACTTTCAATTATCAAAATAAGAATAATTTTTTCTCCCTACTTTTTCAAACGCCTTGTCTAGAGTTTCCTCGCCATAAAAAAAAAAAAAGTCTTATGGCACGGAAGGAATGAACAACATACAATAATAAGGTCTAAATTTTCACAGCATAAGCAGACTTTCCAGGTCTCATAGGCTCATCCCAACGATGTTACTTACTTTTGATTCTTTTTCCAAAAGTAGCATGTTAAAGCCACCAACAAGACAGCTGTGAACGCCCCCGCGCCAGCTCCCACTTTCAGCCAGAAGTCAACTGTTTCACAGGCTGACAGTTTTTTCTCAGGTAAAGCAATCCCTTTAATACACCACTTAGGCTCGTTCCATACATATAACGTTTCCTTTCAAAACAAATAAATGAGACCATAGATGAGATTAGAAGGGAGAGGAGGGTTGAACTGTAAAGGCTAGACTTGGTACTGGGTCAACTTATCACATAGAAGAAAGAGTTATGCTAACTCGTGCTCATCATAAGCATAAAGGATATATCCTATTCAGTTAATATTAAAGAATATCTAGGAAGAAAAGAAAGAGATATAGAAAATAAGTAAATAATGAATTAAAATGCAAAACTCAAAGACACGCACTGTCACATTGCAGGGCTCACTATATGCTGAAGAAGCTGAATACAAATCATTGCACTTTTGACACTTTGTTTGGGCTTTTTTCTCAAATTTTTATGATTCGAGGGTCATCACTACTTTTACCAACCATTCTTGCCCTCCCAAAGTAGATGATTTAATTCTTAAAGCAATGCCCATGTGCCCTAAATAGCAAGAGACAATCAACCAGTGAACAATAAAGCAGACACATCGAGTCTTAACACACATTGTAAAAGGTAAAGTGAGAAATGAGAAAGCTCAAACGTGGAGATCAGAGCTCAGGGCTCTTCCTTCCATATCTTAGTATTTTATGACCAGTAGCCCCTTGCATGCTCATTAAAGCCAATGACATGGGGCACTATGTTTTATGCCTGGCTCACCACTAAATTTTCTGGTATATGTTGGTCACTTTATCTACACTCCAACAAAGAAATCCAGTCATGTTTCACTTTATGGCTTACGTGCAGAGATCCATTTCTACCATCAGTTAGGAACTAATATACAGGAGAAGAGTTTGCTATGAGGAGAGGTTCCGCCCAGGTTTCTCATAAGTTCTTTCAGCATGTTTTCCTCAAAAGGTTATTAGTGACCCTGTGGTTTTAGTCCATGACAACTGTTAACATTCTTATTGAAGTCAACATCAATAAATTACTTTTGAAATGGGTAACATTTTTATAAGAATGAGGAATGGGAAAGGCAGAGGCACACTTAGGTTCACCAACACCTAAATGTAAGCCAGAGTAAATGTAAACTCCAGCACATGTGAACCTCAGCTGAAGGACATTCTACCCACACCACCCAAAAGGTTTCTGTGAAGCCGGACAGTTTTATCCAATGTCTAGAAAGGAAAGATATATTCAAAAGATTCATTGTCTAGTGGCTATATTCCAAGCATCTCAAAAACTCAAAATTATAATGATATGTGTAAACCCAAAGTGCCAAACTATTCTGAATTCAGCAATTCAGATACTGTCAATGAAAGAATGTTAGTGGGGGAAAGTTGCGAGTCACTCTGAAACTATTCGTCAGAAAGTCTGGTCCAGGCATCTGATCAGATGTCTCCAGGAGCAGACAGACAGCCAACACAGCAGCTGACAGTTCCTTCTTCCAGCATGAAGGGCGATTTGGAAACAGGATTGAGATAAATTTGGTGATAAATTTGGTATTTCTCTTACTGATAACACTGTATCACTTCAAATCTTTATTACTGTCCGGTGTTAGATATGATGCTTAATACATACTTAGAACCCGGTATAGACTTTTAAGATCTCAATTTGATAAGAGTCCTTTTCTCACAAGCCACGAAGCCTTTTTTGCTTTCATCAGCTCTGTCTAAAGTACTTACATTCTGTAAGCTATACACACCTGTATTCGAGATACAGGACAGTGGAAGTGTATGCCCAGTAAATACTAAGTGAAAAACTGGAAAGAGTAGGGAAGGAAATGGGACTGAAACAGTCCTTAAAAAAATAAATGCTTAGAATTTTAAAAGATACACACCGAAGTATTTTTTTTTGCAATTATCATTTTGTTCAATTGTGAAGCTTTAACATCCAAAGAAATCTGTTTATTCACAGACATGGAAATAGAGTTTGACATCCGTTTAGGATGCCTGTATAAATTAGACCTTACCTGAAATCCTCTTTTGCAGGCTCCCTCGATTTCATGGAAGTCATGTTCTGTGCACAGAGGGCAAGCCTCTGCACTCTCCCAGAGGAAGTAGAATGCACAGCCATCACAGGTGCCAGCTGGACACTTGCTGAAATGTTAAAGAAACAGTAACCTTTTTGAAGGCATTCAGTCCCTCCAAACAACACCGCAGCTCCCAAAGCATACTGAGAAGTGTTCCATTAATGCTGAGGAAACTCTTGTAGAAAACAGAAAATGGCTAAAGGAGCTGAGACCACAGTGATAACCTTTCATGCTATCGTTCTGAGTGGCTGGAACAAAACAGACAAATAATACCGAGGGTGTGAAGGGGAACCCTCGTATGTTGCGGACAAGGATGTGAATAGCCCCACTACTTTCAGAGAGTCTCGCATTTCTTCAAACACCCAAACATAAATGTATCATATAATTAGGCAAGTGTCCTCATAGGTATAAACCCAAGAGGGGCAAAATGTACTCCACACAAAGGCTGATCATGAATGCCCACAGCAACATCACTCATAATGACCAGTAGTGGAAACATCCCAATGTTCAGTGGATGAATGGATAAGTGTAATTGTCTAATGGGCTTCTACTTGGCTGTATAAAGGAATGCAGTAATAATATATGCCACAATTTGGATGAACCTTGAAGATACTATGCTAAGTGGAAAAGAAGTCAGAAATGAAATGAATTACATGTTGCTATCCACATGAAAATCTAGAATAGGGACAGAGAACGGATGATTTGCTGCTTAGGCCTTGGGAGAGGGTTAGTATATAGAAAGATGAGAATCAAAAGGTTCAGAGATTCGTTGAGAAATGATGAAAATGATCTAAAATTAGTTGTGGCCATGACCATATAGTTCTATTAAGATTCTGAAGAAGTGTGTGTGTGTGTGTGTGTGTGTGTGTGTGTGTGTGTGTTTCTCTCCTATAGTTACCAAAAGAAAAGGTTCTGGGAATGTTTCTTGGAAGTGCGAGCATCTAAACTGAGTCTAGAAAACTTAAGAGGAGTAAAACAGAAGGAAGTAAAGAACTTCCTACCAAAGGGATAGCATGGCATGACAAACAGAAATTCTCTTGTCAATCACTCTTGTGTTAGCACTCAGGGCAAAGCAAAGAGGACAGTCAGGAGACAAAGTCCTAAGCCTCAGATGCCAAGGGGACTATAGTTCCTATTGAAGACAACATACCGTGGGGAGGTAATTTGGAGAGCTAACAAACTAACCATCCCTGGGTCTCCCTGGACTTACGATGACTTACAAGGGTGATTATGCAGATAAGGAACACAGTAGACCTGGGGTAGATTGCACAGAGCAACCACAGGCAGAACCTAAGTGAATACTTTACGAATGCCTGCTTTCTGATGCGTGAGCCAACTTCATCATCTTGCTTCTTTTGACTAAGGAACACATAAACAGCATTGGCTCTAAATTAATTTGTTATTGCTGTATATGCCCTGACTGAACCAGAATCTATCTGAAAAGATTCTGGTACAAACAGCTACTTTTTATGAATGTGTAAAATCTAGAGACTATTATTCTAATTTGTCTATTTAACTTCTCATCCCTTTAAATTGGTCCATGTGCCTAGAGGTTTTCCCTGAAACTTCCTTCAGACCATTCGAATGCTGAGCAAGGGTCTCCCGAATACCCATTACCTAAAAGATAGTCACAAAACAATAAGGATAAAAACATATGATCCATTTTAAAAGCTTTAGCATAAAACTTTATTGGTATATTAACTGTACATATTGATAGGCTTCATAAAGACATTTCAATACAATTATGCACTTTGATCATACCCCCTCATCTTCCATTTTCACCTACTCCCAAATATTCTTTTCATTCCCCTGGTGGTATAACTTCTCCTTTCTTGTCATCCATTTCTATAATCTTTATCTGCATAAAGTTTAGAATCTAGAAATAAGAAAAACATCGAGGGTTTCTGTTTTAATTGGACTTACTTTCCTTCGGATGGTGATGTCTAGTTGTAGCAATTTTCTGCAAACAACTTTATTCTGTTCTTTTTTTCCCCTGTTTTTCTTTATGGCTGAATCAAACTCCAATGTGTATATGTGTCATGATGTCTTGATCTTGGATATTGTATATAACACTCCAGTAAATGTAGATGTGTTATTTTTAGAAAAAATAACCTTAGTAATTAGAGACCTTGATTTATTTATTTTTAAAACAAAGAAATAAGAAATACAGACTAATAAATGGAGGCTTAAAATAAAAATAAATACAGTTGATGAAGACCAGACCTATTATCATCCCTACCTGCTCTCTTCTAGGTCAGGAAAAGCAGTTTTTAAAACTTAGAATTCCCAGTTAGAAAGGTATTCCTATATAATCATGATTTTAATTTTTAAAGTAATTATATTTTCTGATCATTTAGCAAAAATTGTCCAGCTCAAATCTCTCCTCCTCAAGTTATCTTCTGATTTCTCTTCCTAAGAAGGATGAGAGAGGGGACAGGGGCAGGGAAGAGGGCAGGGAGAGGAGAGTGAGCCTGCTAAACTTTGTAAGGAAATGTAAACAAACAATGGAGAAAATTAAACTTGAGAAATTTCTGACAATAACGCAAGTTATAATCCAAACTGAACAATGCCAATTTCCTCCTTTTCCTGTCTCATTTTTTATAGTTTGTCAAAGATGAAGCTGTATCACCCAGTCTTCACTGGACGGTTATAATGCATAAAAAGAGACAGCAAACTTGGGAAGCATAACCACAACACTTTAAGACTGTTAATGATGTGAGTCAATTTCTAGAGAATTGACTGAACTACAGAAACTGCAGGAAAAAAATCTGGACATGCATGTCATTAATAAGGCTGTCACTGTGTCCAAAACTACAGTGATTCAGAACCTCTCTTTGGTAGACTTGACTTTTTTAAGGATACACTTAGGTCAAGTGCAGTTTAGAACCAAGTCCCTAAGTCTTTTAACTCTTTACTCTGTGTGGTACCCAGTTTTGATTCTTCATCATAAACTGAGTATCGCAGTTTGAATCGAGCCTTCTCTATGAAGCCTGCCAGGGTGTACTGGCTGTCATCTGACCTGCTGTTGTCTGTTCCTCTCAGCCTTGGTATCTCCTGAAATAGCCTTTCTCTGTTGTAGGGCCTGGGCATTTGGAGAAGCCCTCTTGTATTGGATCCATAAAACATGGTGTCTTGCCTTTTTTTTTTCTGGATAAGTGTGATTGGGTATGACTATGTCTTACACTATTTGGTCTGTAATAGCAAAATGCACTAACTTGAAAAACAATAAATATGTTTTATATTTGTATAGGCTGGGGAGGCTAAGCATACAGTACATCTGAGTGTGGCTTACCCTCTGTTCCACAGATGGTGCTATCTTACAGTGTGTCCTCACAGGGCATAAGGAGTGAGCTGGCTCTTTGGGGTACATATACAAGAACACCGATTTCATTCATGCTCTGGGAACACGGCAACCTAACCACCTCTCAAAGCTACTGAGAGTACTTGAGAGTCTAAGAGTTTGGGGAACTCAAACTCTTAGACTGAGCCAACTGAATTTGAGCAAAGTATTTTTCACCTGGGACTCTTAGATTCAGGGATACCCCCCTTTCTGAGGAATTCATCTTAGATTAATTACTGTAAGTTAGTATCCGCTCAAGATCAGGGACCCAATAATTAACTCACTCCCTACTTTCTTTTCTCTGTAGATTGCTTTCCTTAGTGGGAAAAATATTTAGTTTTATCATCCCTGTTCCAAAACCGTTAAAAATGCATGAATGTTTTGTGACATGATTATATCTGTCTCCTAAAGATGGCTTATTTGTGCTCGAATTGCCCAATTCTGGCAAGTCTACACTAAAGGTTTTCCATTTTCTGATCACAGGGTTTTTTTTTTTTTTTTTAGTATTTTCAAATGTTCATAAAGCTTTTATGTGCATCAGTACATTTCTGTTCTTGGAACACATTTGACCTTAATCTTCTACATTATCTTACTTTTCAAATTTAGTATCTATTATCTTGTAAAGATTCAGAGGGAAAAGATAAGGAACTCATTTACTCTAGCGCTGACTCTTAATTTCACATGGATAGATTTTTTGACATTAATAGGCCTTCCTTGATGTCTCAACCAAATGCTGCATTAGAGTCCAATAAACCTGATGACTTTGATACAAAGACTAAATAAATCCGCGGAACCTGCAACTCTCGATCACTATCGGGACAGAACTGGGCGCATTCCTTTGGTGAGATGCAATATCTTTGGAGGCCGTGCTGATAATGAAATGAATTTGGATTCCGCAAGAGGATTTCACAAAACGATTTTAGACCGACTGATAAACAGCTCAAGCAGTTGAGTGTGTTCCTAAACTGTAGGAACGAAAGAGGGGGTGGCGATGCTTTCAGAGGAGTATTGATGATGATGAGAGAAGGCAGTTCAGCCAAAAGAGTATACCAGTAACCTGTCGATCTGCTGAGCTCTGCCCCGGGACAAATCTGCTATTTTCCTCTTTGTTTACTGTGCTTCTTGACAAACGTCACGAGAGATTGGAGGAGGATGGCATTTTGAAGAGGTGTTTTGTCATGAAAGAACAAGAGTCCTTAGGAGGTTGCTCCATCTCACTGTTGTGCCCAGCAGTTCCACAGCCTCTGGCTTACTGTTTCCTACCTGGTGGAGTGAATGTGTTAACTCAAGGGCCTCCCAGTTACACACAACAGACCGTTCTCCGAGCCTGCTTTCTAAGAAGGCACATGTGTAATCTTTATACTATGTCAAAAGGGCAGTTCTCGGGTGCAGTGCTTAGGTATGCATTATCCCTAACAAAAAAAGGGGGGGGGCTTGACGTCAGGTCTAAGAAGCCAGGGAGTGGCCTCATCTATATAGAATTATTTGAGCTATTAACAGTCCTTTGTATGAGTATTTTAGTCTGTGTCCAAGCAGTAAACTTTATTAGGAAAAAAAAACCTCTCAGAAGTCACCTGAGGCTGTCATATTTTATCTGCCACAGGCACTACACTGTCTACCATTGGGGGGCACATGCATACATTTGCCAGATCAAGCGGACAGGCTGAAATTTCTAACCGCAGACGAAGTCCAGGTGACATGCTCCCTCTGAAGTCCACACTCAGCAGAACACATACTCCCTGATTCTCCCTGTGCAGGCAGTTCACCTCACGGGAGTTGAGGGTCTTTAGGAAGTATTCCTGACCACCAAGACTCAAGGAGCCTGCTGACATTACTAATGCTGAAGTCGCTTTTGCCTGGCTGGAAAAGAGTAATTCCTGGCGAGATACTACTGTCAAGGTCTCACTATAAGATCTCGGATCAGCAAGAGGCATTTCAAGACTAGGTGTCTGGTTAGCATCTTTTCCTTGCGGATTTTAAAGCTTCCAAAAAGATGCAAAATAAGTCTTCTTCAAAAGTAGTCTGAGAAACTATTATTTTCCTGTTAGTCTAAAATCTTTATTCAGCCCTATACCCAAATAAAATAAAATAAACTTAAATTGTGGCCAAGCTGCTCTTTTGCCTGTTCTGGTCCTTGGGCGCCCCCTTGTGCCCTGATGGGAAATTCATTCAAGAGGAAACTGAAGGTCAGCACATTTATTTGGGACTTCTAGCTCCCTAGAGCCTCTGCCTGCCCGCCTTGGTGTACATCGCAAAGCACAAATGAATTTTTATCAAGATCATCTGTGCGAAGGACTCAGCCATAAACGCTACATTTTAAATCAGCTTTTCAGAAGGCCGAGATGCAAACAATAGAAATAGAGAAGCTATCTCTGGAAAACAGAGAAAGGAAAACCTACACCGCGGACGGCAACAGAAATAGTCCTCCAAATTTAATAGGCTTTGCAGTTGGCTTCTATTTTCAGAACTATGCCACTGCTCAACACCAGAGATTCTGAAATCAATTTTAACAATAGATATTCTAAGATTTCTTCTGCAGGCGATCCTGGGAAACCACGGGGAACACAGTCAAATTCCCTGAGAGGAAAAGCTTGCCGGAGGTAAAGAGAAGCTTCATGTCCTCCTGAGGTACCATCCTTTAACCCCGTGAGGCTATGTTTTATTTATGGTAAGGCATCGAAATGTATCCCCGCAGAGTCAGAGAATGATTTATTATCTGTGGGCCATGCCTGGCCTTTAGGATACCATCTGCTTGAGTCAAACCTAGAGGAAACTTTGAAGCCACCCAGATGGACTCTGCAGACCAAACCCAGAGAGCTTAGTCACAAAATCTGGGAAGGGACCCCAGGAGGGCTATAGTCCATATACCGAGCACCAGAACTCAAAACTGCCCAGCAGAACACCAGAGCGAAGAAACGTGCTTCTGTTTCTAGAATCTTTCCATAAAGTCTCTAGCTGCAGCGACTCCAGCTGAGAGGTGGCAGTGGGAGGCCCTGAAGTCCAAGAGCATCCATCTCTTCCCATTCCTGTATCCACTGTCTATTCCTGTTTTCTCGTCACATTCGTCTCTCACCTTAAACAGGTGAAAACAATAACTCGTTGGTAGAGCTATGCAACCAAGCGCTGCAACTGGCGAGAAGCTGCAGTGTGCCTGGATTTCCCAAAATAAGCCGGAATTGCTGGCTTACTGATGTTTCTCTTGCTAGAACACACAGTAGTTTAAGGTACAGAACAATGTTCTCTGATCTGTGTGTGAGAGAAACAGGAGGGCTTTAAAAATCCCTCAAGTAAAGTTACAAAAGCTTAACTCACTTTCTTTTTAAAGTATATGGATTTGAGTTGAATAGGGAGACACTACGCAAGCTCCTATCGAAAGCTCTTTAATTCTAACAATATCGAACACGCTGAACAATATATTGAAAATACTGAGACACTTAAGTGGTCCTTGTGGGGAAAGCAGGCTATATTCAAATTAATCGTTTTTGGAACCTAGAAGTTATGTTCTGGTATTTACACAAACACACACACACACACACACACACACACAGAGAGAGACAGACAGGATATATCAAATACAGACCACAGAGAGCTGGTACCACAATGGCAATCAGTTGAAAATTCTGCATTATGTTCTACAGGTTAGATTTACCTTGATGATTCTGCTACAATTACTCAGAAACCTGAGATTGAAAATGGATCTAAATATCGTCTTCAAGACCCCATTCCCTCTCAGAGAATCAGGACCCAGAGAGAGGTTAGATTACTGAGTCCAGGCAGTTAAATGTTGACCTAGTTCTAGGAACCAGGGCCCGTCTTCACCAATTCAAGAAAACCGATGAACAGTGAGAATCAGCACAAGAATGCAAACAATACAAGCAGGTGTTTATTGCCTACATCGTTTTGAAGGTAAAAGGGACAAGGGGATATCATTAAAGAGGATGGAAGGCAGAGATACTGACAAGAACCTATTCATTTAAATCATGTCCTGACATATCCCTACAACCAATTTACTGGTTCTTTTGATCTCTTTCTGCTTTATTTTGTTTTATTATATGTTTTAATAGTAATATCCCAGACAGCTTTGCTTCTAAAAAGAAACTCCACACTGAATAAGCACATATGGAAAAGTGAATACCTGGGGACCGAAATCACACCTGCGCCAGGTCTCATGGGATTACACCTCATTTTCACAGCGGTCGATCGGCCATTAATACAAGAGGTGGTGCCTGTGGAAGACCTATCATAAAGCAGGCACTGATTAAAGATCAAATATAATACAGACTACCAGGACAAAATCATCATGTACAAAATGGCTCTCATGCTCCATGAACAAACAAAAAGGGAAAAATGTATTAACAGTTACTAATTTGTAACTTAATACAAACTGGTTTTCACTGACTTCATGAAGTTGACAATTTTCCCAGTTAAAATGATGACCTATCATCAAAGAATTTAGTACGATTCCTATAATTCTAATCACAATTTAAAAAAGATAGATTTGAGGAAAACAGGGCTCAGTCATATCAAAACATCAGGCTAGTGTTTAGATGTGTGGGTAAGAAATAATTGCTGCCTAGGCTATGAGCCAAAATCTCCTGATAGATAAACTTCAAAGTGTGCATGCATGTGTGTGTATATATATGTGTGTGCGTGTGTGTGTGTGTGTGTGTGTGTGACTCTCAAAATAGTCCATGTTTCTCACTCTTTGCCAAACCATTTCACATCCACATTTTAAACACAACCTACTATACTAGACACTCTGAAGCAACATTATACTTCTTTCTTGTCATTAGGAAATTATAACCTGGAATAACAACTAAAGTCTACAGGTTCACTTGTATGAGATCTTTATTAAAAAATTAGTCACATGAAAAAATATCTCCACTTACTTATAAAAGAAATGCACATCTGGAATGTGACTCGGTGGCACTGGGAACATGTCGTCCTTGATATTAACGTTTTGCAAGGCAGCTTCAACCGTGACTCCTAGACAACATCGACAAACAGTGAAGCAAACCGGAGGATCTAGGTTTACTTAGGTCTGTGCGTCTGAGCATAAAATAGCCTGACTTTGACAACATCCCAGAAATATTAAGTTAAAGAATTCCTGGTAAGCAAAAGGAACTTTCCAACATCTCCAGAGAAAAAAGATTCTAATCCTCAGCCATGTAATCTACCGCTTTTCACCGCCCTGGGTGTTTTGTTGTTGGTTTTCTAGAACCTGTAGGATACACACAAAGATTTAGATGGTGTCTAAGCTCCCTTCTAGCTCTAATGTTTCAAAATCTATTCCAATATCACAAACTTCCACTGGGTTTTGTCAGTCAAGACATGCTAGTATACTAATATAATTTTGCTCACCTTCAACACAGACGTGGATTTCACAAAGCCTGGTGCTTTCATGCCTGTAGCCAGGCAACTTTACAGGCTGGGCAGTACAGTGAAATCATAAACTCCATCCACCCACCAAAAAAAAAAAAAAGGAAAATAATGGAGAAGACTTTGCCCTAATACTTTCCAGAAACAAATACCAAACTTGTTCAATTGGAAAGCTAGGTTTTCACCTTCACATAGGTAAAACCTTGGTAGAATTAAACTCTGGGAATGGACTGGAGCCTGGTAGCTGACCTTGGTGCTAAGGCTTGAAGTTCAGTACACTTGGAGTCCACAGCAATGTTCTCAGATCAGACGTCACACCCCAAATTCCAGCCCCCTGCCAGCAGTTATAAGTGAATTTGGTTCCTAATAATCACTAGGGAGCTGGACTCCTCGTAAAACTTTCCTATATTATAGGACCTCAGACAGCAGGAATAAAACTCAAGGTTTTCACCCTCGGTACTGAAATCCTTCTGGTATGAGATAAGGCAATGAAACATTCTGTATTATGACTTAGATTTAGATATGCGCCTTCTATTCTTTGCTTTTTTATATTTATAAAGAATTTTAATTTTTATTATATGTGGGAAGAGTGTATGCATTTGTGTGGATACACACATCCATGCGTAGACATAATAAGGTCAAAGTTGATTTGAGGCATCTTCTACCACTCTCTATCTAGTATTTGCTATAGTCTTTCATTGCATCTCATTAGCAACCATTTCCACTAAACTAGCTGACCGCCAAGTCCTAGGGAACGTACCTCTGTCTAGCAGCACTAAGGTTTCAGGCATGAACTACGCAGCCAGATTTTACACATCCATTAGGGATCCAAACTAAGGTGTTCACCCTTGTGCAGCAAACAAGTGAGTCATCTTTAGTCCTATTTTATCTTTAAAATTATTTCCATCTTAAACTAAAAAAAATCTGAATAAACTAAAGAATGCAAATAAACTAAATAATCTCATAAAACAGAACACGTAACATTCCAATGAGAAATACAGAATCTTCTTATACTCTGAGATTGACCAACAGACATCACTCTCATGGGATTTTTTTTTTTAACCATTTTACAAGATGACAGTTTTGTTCTGCAGGCTTTAATCTTGTGTGGTAAACACCAATATGATGAAAAGTTGTTATTACCGTAAATAATAATATGCATGCTTGTACTAGCCAAAGGAAACTTACCTAAAAACGTGTCTGCCAGAATAATAGACTGGGATGAGAGGGCTGCCCGGAAGCCCTTGCTCTCGGAAGGAATGATAGTGGACTGGCATACAAATGCCCCAACCAAACTAGTGTAGTCGTCTGACCTCATCACCACTTCCTTCACGGTAAAGTCTGAGATGTTGTTGGTACAGAGAGCCATCTTTCTCCCCTAGGAAAGCAAAGCCACAAGGGGAAGGTTTGTGGGGAGTCAGCCTATAACCTGAACCTCAGTTAACCATGCTAATCTCCCCAGAGGAGTTGCTTTCTCCTCAGCATAGCGATTCTCATTTCCTTGCTCTGGGTGGTGCCCAGGCATCAGTCTCAAGGTGCTCTCGGTGTTCAGTTGAGGGTGGGAGTTGATGAGGTTGTTCCAGACCTACTGGTCCTCCTACTACAAGCCTCATTTGTTTGGATGAAAGCTGTGTGACTCCAGGAAATAAATAACATCTATGAAATGTTTACTTCATAGCTCAGCAAGGCATTCCAGGGATGCAGCAAACTGCTGATGAAGATTTGGATGCTCCTTCATGAGTGGTGAAGTGTGGTTGGAAAAGGCCTAAAAGCCACACTGCTACAGCATCCCAGAGCATCTGAATTATAGACTCTTGGTCACTGTAGGTGTTTTAATAACCTACTCTTGGACACAGTGGTGTATTTGTTTACACAATAATTTGAGAGACTATGAGAAGTTAACTTCTCAATCAAAAACTGTTCTTGCCTGGACTGCTTAATGAACTGGACATGCAGGACCCACAGAAAAATGACTGCTGAACTTGCCTAAAGGTGAAACGATCCTTTGGGGTTTCTGCTTCATAAAAGAATCTGCAAGACATTCTGTAGGACACAGAAAAAAGTGACTGACAAACTGCCAATATAGGCAGAACTGTCTCTAAAATTTCCTGCCTCATGAAACAGTCTGCTGAATACTATGAGCCTGTAGGCTGAAGATGGATACCCCAATGGTACAAAAGAATTTTCGGTGACTGTTCAGGCAGCAAGATGTCTCTGTCATTTCTAGAGTTTTGGAAGTTGCTTACAATGCACTTCCTGTTTACTTAGGTAATATTAGATCCGTCTGGAGTCTTTGATGAAATTAAAGACTAGAGAGTAATAATATAGTTTTCCTTAGTTATAAGAGAGAAAATAAATATAAATGTTGTAACTATAATTCTTGCTTGATACCTGTTTTGTTATATGTAATTTTACTATGTTAAAGTTAAAACCTTCCTTTTTATTTAAACAGAAAAGAGGAGGAAGATATGGGATTTCCTTCTGTATGCTGATTACCATTGATAAATTAAGGAACTGCTTTGGGCCTATAGCAGAGCTATAGGGGAACAGAGCTAGGTGTGGTGAACTAAACTAAATGCTGGGAGAAAGGAGACAGAGACAGTGAGAAGCCATGGATCTGCACTGGAGACAGACCAGACATATTGAAACTTTGCTGTAGGCCGCAACCCTATGATGATAAACAGATTAATAGAAATGGGTTAAATTAAGATGTAAGGGTTACCAATAAGAAGCTAGAGCTAATGGGCCAAGCAGTAATTTAAATAATATGGTTTCTGTGTGATTATTTTGGGACTAAGCAGCTGGGAACTAAGAAGTGGCCTCCCTCCAACATTCTAGCATATAAATTTTCTCTCTCCACAGGCTTTCTCATCATTAAACAGGAAAAATATATTTTTACTAAATTGTTGTAACCTAGAAAATAGTAGAAAATAGCTGAGAGAAAGTACTCAGGAAAAAGGGAGGAAATGGCAGAGCCTAAAAGGAAACAAGGGAGAATAAGAACAACAACAAAGCTGGGTCTGACTCATTCTCATGAGTTTGAGGCTAGCCTGGACTATAATAGTGAGTTCTAGGCCAGCCTGGCCTACATAGCAAGCTCACTCAAAAGAAAATAAAATGAGAATGAGAGAAGATGTTTTTAAGAAGGTAGAATAAGTAATACAAAAATAGGATTGAGAAATACAACAGATAATGGAATCAATCTCATTCACTGCTTCATACAAAGATATTTAGTATTCATTCCTTTATTAAGTGAACGAGCGCCCAATCAACCTATTGAGTGCTGAATTACCACCTATAAAGTCGGGTCATGACACGTGCATTGTCTTAAGGTCCTACTGCTGTGGCAAAACACCATGCCCAACAGCAAATTGGGGAGGAGTTTATTTCATTTTAAAGCTTGTTGTCTGTCCATCATCCAGTGAAGTCAGGGCAGGAACTCAAGTAGATCAGTTACCTAAAAAGCAGGAGCTTAAGCAGAGGCCATAGAAGAAAGCTGCTTACTGTTTTGCTCACCATGGTTTGTGCAGTCTGTTTCCTTATACAAGCAACACTATCCACTCTGGGCTAAGCCCTCCTCAACCAATCATTAGTCGAGAAAATGCTTGATGGGCTTGCCAATAAACCAATCTTATGAGGCATTTTTTCAGTTGAGAGTCCCTGTTCTCAAATGACTCAAGCTTTTGTAGAGCTGACAAAAAGCTAGGCAGCACACATTTTACATATATAGATATATATTTATAGATATATATATATCTTAAAGACTTCTATGGTAACCAGATCTTTCTTTTTTTTTTTTTTTTTTGTAACCAGATCTTTTTCATTTCATTTCGAACAAGTTTGTAACACCATCTCATAATGATTATGACTGTATATACAGTAGTCAACATAAAAAAGAAATGAGAGAAATGTTGTTTTACATATTCCATATTTGCCTTTGTTAATGGTATATGTGCTGTGCACTCTCCCTCCCCCAAACACAAATTTGGGGAAGTGTTATGTTTCGTAAGAGACTGGTCTGTGAACTGGTTGCCTGGGGGAGGGGAAGATCTGCCTTGAATGTGAGCAGATGTCACCCAACTGACTGGACCCAGATAGAACAAAAAGGCCGAGGCAAGAATTCCTTCTTCCCGAGCTGCTACGCTCTCATCCTGCTGCCTCAGACATCAGAACTTCAGCTTCTCTGGCCTTGGGACCCAGGACTCAGAGCAACAGTTCTCAGTTTTCAGCTGTCTCTGATTCTGAAGCTTTTAGACCTGGACTTTTAGCCTTACTAGTATACTAGTAGTATCCCAGCAAGGGGTCTCATTTCCAGATGGCCTATCATAGGACTTTTCAGCCCCCATCATGATATGCACCAATTTTGCACAGCCCCCTCCGTGCGCGTACGTGTGTGTGTGTGTGTGTGTGTGTGTGTGTGTGTGTGTGTGTGTTATTTCTCTATCTCTGGGGAATCCTAATACAATAAGCTTTCAAAAACATAATACCCTACCTATATTTTTAAAAAATGAGATCAACACACTTAACCACTTTTACCCCTTCCCACTTTCAGGAAGAGCGGAGAGAAAGGGACTCAATGTATTTAAGTTACACCTATAAGGCTTGGAGTTCCGCCAATTGGATCAGTCTCTAAGAACCACATGAGACTGCCCTGGTAGAGAAGGCGGTCAATATGATAGGAAATAACAGGACTTCAAAGAAATCTCTAGGCCAGGTGGTGGTGGCGCACGCCTTTAATCCCAGCACTCGGGAGGCAGAGGCAGGCGGATCTCTGTGAGTTCGAGACCAGCCTGGTCTACAAGAGCTAGTTCCAGGACAGGCCCCAAAACCACAGAAAAACCCTGTCTCGAAAAACCAAAAAAAAAAAAAAAAAAAAAAAAAACAAAGAAATCTCTATACCTGCCATTAGTTGTTGATGGTCATGGAGATTTGATTGGTCACTTTACTCAGAACAGTATCTTAAAACTGGAATACAGACCCGTCCCACCCGAACACCCAGAGCTCACCTCATGCCCACATAAACTGATATTGAAGAAATGGAAGTACTTCGTTCCCTTGGAGGTAAAGCTGGGGCCATTCATTAGTGAACCCACACTGCTGAGGTTGCGGAAGTCATAGTGCAAACTCCGATTTTCCTTCTCATAGGAAAAAAAGCAATCACTGTAGCAAGTGGAGTGATCCTTAAAGACGAAAAACAAGCATATATTCAGTGCTCGCCTAATTTAAGAGAAAATAGGAAAGAAAATTAAAAAGCACTTCTCCAAGGTCAATAGCAATTCCACGTACTGCCCACCTTACCGTCAGAGAACCACACACAGCAAGTTTGTTATGGAATACTATTTTGACTAGGCAAAGATGTGCTGCAGAATATTACTTTGACTGTAAAAGGTGTATTACATTTGTTTATGCTGGACTTGTTCAACAATGTACAGATGTGTGTTTAATTATGTAAATACGTGTTGCATTTGTTTTACCTCACCTGCCTAAAGCACCTGATTGAACTAATAAAAAGCCAAATAGCAAATAGCTAGGCAGAAAAAGGATGGGCAGGGCTGGCAGACAGACAGAGTAATTAGGAGGAGAAATCTAGGCCGGAGAAAAAGAGAAGGGAAGAAGAAAGAAGAAAGAAGGGAGAAAGAGAGGGACATGACTGGGACAGAAGACACAGAGCAAACAGCCAGCCATTGGGGACAGCAGGAACGTAAGACATACAGGAAGACTGAAAGGTGAAAAGTTCCCAAGGCAAACATAAAGAGAAACAGAATAAAATAAAAGCTAAGTTAAGGCTTAACATTCAAATCTAATAATAAGTCTCTGTGTTGTGATTTGGGAGCTGATGGTGGCCCAAAGAAAAAGCCTTGTACAAAAGTCTTTAGGCATTCTTCCATTGAGGGGCATCTAGGTTGTTTCCAGGTTCTGGCTATTACAAATAATGCTGCTATGTACATAGTCGAACAAATGCTTTTGTAGTATGATTGGGCATCTTTTGGGTATATTCCCAAGAGTAGTATTGCTGGATCCTGAGGTAGGTTGATTCCCAATTTCCTGAGAAACTGCCACACTGATTTCCACAGTGGTTGCATAAGTTTGCATTCCCACCAGCAAGAGCAATGGACTGAGCTCCCAAGGTCCAGTTGAAGAGAAGGAGGAGGGAGAAGCCGAGCAAGGAAGTCAGGACCACGAGGGGTTGGTCCACCCACTGAGGCAGTGTGTGCCTTTTCTAATGGGAGCTCACCAAATCCAGCTAGACCAGTGGTGCGGGAGAATTGTCTGTATTTTGTCAATCATATTATAAATAAATGCTGATTCACCAGGCAGGAAATACAGGCGGGAAAACCAGACAGGAAGTAGAAATGATGTAATGAGAACAGGAGAATTCTGGGAAGGAAGAAGTTGATTCCTCCCACTCCCTCTCTTGTCCAGACCACAGAAGCAGCAGGGTGTGATCTGCCCCACTGAAAAAGGTACTGAGCCACATGGCTAACATAGATCAGAAAAATGGGTTAATCAAGATGTGAGAGTTAGCCAATGAGAGGCTAGAGCTAATGGGCCAATCAGTTTATAATTTACGGAGACCTATGTATGATTTCCTTGGGGGCTAAACAGCTGGGGGTACCAGGCAGGACAAAAAAAAAAAAAGCAGGCCTTGCCCCCTTCATGTTACAGACCGGGACTGAACGAGCATGTGATTAAACCAGACTCTCTGTTTGTGGCTGACAATGGGAGCTGACTGAGAAGCCATTGATAAAGGCACTGGGACTTGTTTCTACTGCATGTACTGGCTTTTTGGGACCCTAGTCTATATGGATGCGCAGCTTCCTAGGCCTGGATGTAGAGGGGAGGGCCTTGTACTTCCTACAGGGCAGGGTTCCCTGCCCTCTCTTAAGGAGGGAGGGGGAAGGGAGGAGGGTGAATGGGGGAGCTGGAGGGAAATGGGAGGAGGGGAGGAAGTGTAAATTTTTGAATGGAAAAAAGAAAAAAAAAGAAGATAAAGTGGCAAAAACAAAACAAAACAACAAAAAAAGTCTTTAGGCTTTCTGCCAAGAATGACTGTGGGAATGACTGCAAAGCAGACTTACCTGGGTGCTTTTACTGCCAGGCCCACAGGGAATGCAAGCCTCCTGGCCGTAGACCTGATGGATGGACAAGTAGGTGTCCGCTGAGCACTCCTTGCACTGGTTGGTTTCCTTCTCGATGTAGTGGCCTGGGGGGCAGGGCACACACGATGAGCCGGACTGCTCAGAACCCAGGGCACAGGCCCGGCATGACGAGGCCACCCCATCGACCGCATTGGTAGCTGTGATAGAATAGATCTTCACCACATCATTGATGAAGCGTCTGTTCTAGAAAGAGAGCAGAAAGAATGACATCTGCCTTGGACTGCAACTGTACAACAAAGCTACGTTTATGTTGGGCATTACCAAAATAACCAGAACGTTCCCAACTGATACGCCATTACTCCTATCTTGTCCTTCTAAATAAAAAGCCCCTAAATCTTGACATCGGGAGCCGCTTTGTAAAACCACAGAATTCCAGATATGTTGCTGTGATTGGCATCGCGTATGTCATAGCTAGCATGGTTACAGAAGAGTACCACCTGAGCTCACTCATCCATACCTCTCAGTGATGTGGTGAGTGCCGTGAGTCTGGCTGGGTGGGACATCCTAGAAAGTAAGGACCTCTTTTCCTCACTCAACCAGTGTGATACCAATGGGCTCCTATCGCTTCCTTGAGCCTTCCTTCCCCTCTCCAGCCCTTCACCAAAACAATGCATTCTAGTCTCTAACAAAGGGGTGTCAAAAGAGCCTGAATCACTACTGCATGGACGGGCTTTGTGGGAGTCTAGTCTGTTTGGATGCTCACCTTCCTGGTCCTGGGGGGAGAGGGGAGGACCTTGGACTTCCCATAGGGTAGGGAACCCTAACTGCTCCTTGGACTGGAGAGGGAGAGGGAGGGGGAAGGGAGGAGGTGGAAATTTTCAATAAAAACATAAAATAAAATAAAAATTTAAAAAAAAATGAGCGTGAATTCTGCTGCCTTTCTCCTCTGATGGTACAGGATTATTTAAGGTCTGGTTTCTGTCACCCTAACATACAACATCACACCTGACTGCTTATTGCTTTGCTTCTGGACCAAGATGAAAGGACGGAAGGGAGGAGGTAGAGTTCCACGGCTGTTCATCCTCCTAAGACTGAACACTAAATAACAAAGCCTAAAGAACAACTAAAGCCATGGGAAATCTGGAGGCTGGGTTCCCACTGAAAATAAACAGAAAAGAGAAAACACACTCACATGCCACCACAGCAATGAAGAGTCTCTGAGCAGAAACTCACCCTGTTTTCATTTTGATAAACTCATATCTGTGCAGATACACAACAAATAATAGACCCCGGGCTAGGGAGGTGACCCAGTGGCAAAGTGCTTGCTACACAAGCATCAGGACCCAGTATTCACATAAAAATAAGGCATGGCACCGTAGGTGTCTAACCCCAGTGTTGGGGGGTTGAGGTGAGACAGAGACAGATATTCTGGGCCTGCTAGTCTAGCCAAAATAGCTGGCTCCAGGTTCTGTGAGAGCCCCTGTCTCAAAAAAAAAAAAATAATGCCGAGAACAGTTACATGACTTCCAGTGCTGACTTCTCATCTACATTCAGACAAAACAAACAAAAACAGAAAAAAACACAGGCAAAGATAGAACACACATTCTGTCTCTCTCGCTCTCTCTCTCTCTTTCTCACACACACACACACGCACTCATATATATATAAAACACTGATACACACACTCACCCACACATATATACATACATATATATACATACATATATATATATAAATATATATTACACACTGATACTCAAAAAATAAATGAATGAATGAATAACAGGCCTGCTAGTATTGAAATATGCAATGGAATGTTCAGAGAGAGGATTAGATCTATACTAGCAAAGAAAATCTAAAAAAGGCAATAGTTGTCTCTCTTCTACCATTCTGTATACAAATACATTCTCTCTAAAAAGGAGATATTACCATAATGAAAACCATAAACTCACACTAGTTAATGACACCTAAGCAAATCTTAGCTAGTTGGATGAAGAAGAATAAAGTTATGAACTTTCTTGGTCTCAAAAAGATTTTTTTTAAAGTTCTAAGTAAAAACAATGTTGAATTTTCTCTTAAGCGTCAACAACTGTGTTTTCTTATAGCTCAGAATAATTCATAGATTTGTTGTCATTCCACCCACTACATACATTTTTACTCTCAAAAAAAATAAAAATTGTCATCTTATACCAATTCACAATAAGATGACTGACTCAAAGAAGTGCTTTCTCCAATTTGAAGGCAGCTTTGTATGTATCACAAGTGGGCATTATCTTTGTGTTTTAAAAGAAATAAAAACTATGGGATCATATTGGTCTCTAATGGGTGTAATGCTATGTGCGTCTCACAGAGCACCTTCAAAGTTCTCCGTTCTGTGTATAGAACCATGGTATCCTATACACAGGTAACAATGCTCTACTCATGGATACATGATTTCATTCTTTGATGTCCTATGTCCTTACATAGAGTTCATAATGCCCTGTATGAGGCTCATGGTGCAAGTTTACCACTCACAGGGCACTTACAAGGGCTTTTGTCATACTTTTTAAATGGTTTTTCATCTCCTATATATAGGTCAGAATGCATTTGCATAGAGAAAGCAGCTCACCTACACACAGCTTGTGATGATATTGTGGAGCTCATACTGATCCATGTAGACTACTTGTGACTTTCTTAATTTATAATGCCATGTATGAAACAGATGATGTCTCCATTTACAACCCTTAGTGTCTCCAGCAGAGATCTATATGCTCCCAAATGGAGATCACACCCAAAAGCGGGCTTACGAGTGATACAAGGCTGGAACTTACGTCTTGACCTTGGTTAGTTCTCTGGAATGCCCATGTGAATGTAAATGTTGCGTTCTTGAAAATGATGTGAGTATACGCTTGCTTTTCTTTGGTTCCTCCCCATGATTCCACCACATTGGTGCTTTTTCTATTTATATCCTAAAACAGCAGAAATATTTACAAATAAAGCACAACTTATTGTACAATTCTTAGTAATTTCTTTAGCTATTTAAAAATATTTTTGAAAGTTCTAAGAAAGACAAGGAAACTGGTTCTTATCCCAACTTAAATAAATAAATTCAAACTTGAAAGAGAACAATAAACCTTGAAATCTGCCTTCAATCACTTACCACCATGAAGTACAGAACACAGTCAGCTGAGCAGAGGGTCTCAAAGACAAACGTTACTCTTCCTAGCTCAGAACCTGTGGCTCCAGTCATAGATGTTGGTGGTCTACATGACAGAACAAAATTGCAATATCAATAATGTATGCTGAATGCAGTTAGAAATAAAATTAAATCCTGTGTTCTCATTAAACTGAAAATCCAGCTTCTCTGTTAATTAATCTTGTGCTTCTTGAGGAAACACAGATCCTCCCTTTCTCAGTCTGTGAGTCTACACCCTTGCTCTAGGCTGCACTTTCCTGCTTCTAAAGGAAGAAAGATTCACACTGGGAAATCTCAACATACAGGACTAAAACAAAGACATAGATTAATGTATAACATGCTAACTTACAAATAGAGTTGAGACAAACAATTAAACAACAAAATACACACTCCTACGACTAAATGACTTAAACTAAGTCTCTCCATTAAGGATCAACAAGTCATGGATACTACAGGTTTTGTTGTAATGCTGTTAAAATAATTCTGCTTTATCTAAGGAACATACCTGCCTAACATTTATAGGTTCTTGGTGGCCAGTTATATAGATTCCTAAATAGCATACATCATTCTCTTACATACTATTGTCTACTTGATAATACAAGCAAACTCCATAGAGTCTTCCTACTCCCGTATTCCTATGGAGGAAGTGAAGGTTCCTAAAGGAAGGACCAGTTTCCCTTACTTAAATCCTGGGATGTGCAAGGTTAAGATGAGGTAGTCATTGTCAGAGCCCCCAGCTCCGCTCTGGATGTGATCTCCAGCCACCTCCCAACCTGAAAAGGATAAAAGACATTTTACTAGTAAAATTTCACTAAGAACAAAAATGTTAAAAGAAGGTAACCATAAGAGGCAAATAATTATTGATGCTAAAGTTAAAATATTCCAGAAAATCCCATATTTTGAAATATCAATTGTAGACTAGATGCAAAAGTTTAATTCTAGATACTAATGAAAACATTCTGACTGGACCACTCTCTCTATACAAGTTATTCAATGTGAAACAGGGTGACAGTTTTCTCAATGAAGGATGACTTTCGAAAGCAAAACAGGTGGCCTTTATCCATGCTAACCTACTAAGATGGTCACTTAGTGTTGAATGGACACATTCCCACTCTGCTGACAGCCAAAGAGAAACAAACCTTTAATTACTGAAAACCTGGGGTCAGAGGTTCTTTTCAGCTTACTGTATTTTTGTTTCACAATTTAACTTTTACTAAATGTCAGTAAGTACGGCATACATGGAATAGTAGATAGAACTCCCTCCCTGAGAAGTAGAAAATGTGAGGTATACACATGCTAACAAATGCGAACACTGTGAGGTTTGTGTACAAGAAGTCACATGAGGTATGTCATCTTCACAGGAACAATAATAAGCCAAGACAACCACTTTAAAGTGAGCAAAGGTGGTAAATTCACACACAGCAACAAGCAAGTCTATTGTTTAAGGGCAATACCTTAGCATTGATATAACTCCAAATGTTATCTGCTACTTCAAGAGATGTAATATAGGCATTTATTTCAGTACTGTCTTGGCAACTTGACAGTTTTCACATACAATAATTTATAGAAAATTAGTATGTTGGTTACACACTAATAAAACATAATAAAAATAATGGGTACTCATCTATCAGAAAAATGTTGACAATTCTGCTGTCTAAATGTTCCTATGATTGAAAACACAGAAAATCAGTTGTCAGCTTTTTATTTTAAGAGTTGAGTAACCATGAACCCCTGTAGCCCAGTGAGATGAACATACAGGTGATAGGAGAATAATTTAGGTTTAGACAATAACCCTGTGACCAGGTAAGGAGGATCAAGATATCCCATGAAGAACAAGTGAATGTCAACAAAGACTGTGATTATATTTATAAGAATATGTCTTTGAATATGTGAGTGCCACAAAAAAAGGACAGAACATGAGAGAAGACCAAGGAAGAGGCAGCAGCAAGTAGATTGCGTGCAGTTCCTATGCTTCAAGTAAAAACATATGCCTCACATATTTCAATATTGCCCAGTGAAGAGTCCACCAATTTTGCTCATTTTTTCTCTGTCCTGACCAAGAAATATAGATTTTTTTTCTCTTACAGGTATCTTTGTTTTTGTTTAGTCATACATTTCCCCATTACAAATCATTCTACATTTAATTTCATCTAAGTATATCCTCATTGTTGAAAATTTCTTTTATCCTGCTTCTCATTTTTATAGAAAACATAAAAACTACATCATTGCATACAACTTCCTTCTTCATATCACATTGTATTATTGGTATAAATCTCGTTGGTATAATAGAAATAGCATTACTGAGTCAGAAAAATATCAAAAATTAAAAATTCTGGAAACATTTTGAAATTTTTTTCAATGTATTGTTTCAGTATAATGATGACACATATAATATTTTATTTAATTGAGCTACCTTATGGTGGTAAACATTCTATTGCTGGAGATGGGGAGAGAAAAGGTAGAAGGGAAGGAGGGGGGACTTGGGGAATCAGGAGAATTGGGATAAAGGAAAGGTGGATAGGGGAGCACGGAACCACAATTCTTAGTTAAGGGAGCCACTTTAGGGTGGGCAAGAGATTTGACCCTAGAGGGGCTCCCAAGTGCCCAAGATGAGGTTCCCAGTTAGTTCCTTGGGCAGCTGAGGATTGGGAACCTGAAATGACCCTATCCTAGAGCAATACTGACGAATATCTTGCATATCATCATAGAATCTTCATCTGGTGATGGATAGAGATAGAGACAGAGTCACACACATGAGCACTGGACTGAACTCCCAAGGTCCCAATGAGGAGCAGAAGGAGGGAGAACATGAGCAAAGAAGTCGGGACCACGAGGCGTGCACCCACCCACTGAGACAGTGGAGCTGATCTACTGGGAGCTCACCAAGGCCAGCTGGACTGTGACCGAAAAAGCAGGGGATAAAACCGGACTCTCTGAACAAGGCGAACAATGAGGGCTGATGAGACGCCAAGGACAATGGCACGGGGTTTTGATCCTACTTAATGAGCTGGCTTTGTGGAAGCCTAGCCAGTTTGGATGTTCACCTTCCTAGATATGGACGGAGGGGGGAGGACCTAGGACTTACCACAGGGCAGGGAACCCGGACTGCTCTGTGGACTGGAGAGGGAGGGGGAGAGGAGTGGGGGGAGGGGGAGAAGGATGGGAGGAGGGGGAGGGAAATGGGAGGCTGGGAAGAGGTGGAAACTTGTTTTTTGTTTATGTTTTTTTTCTTCTTTTCTTAATAAAAAGAAAGAAAGAAAAAAAAAGATTATTTCCATTTGCGTTTTTATACATGATACACAATGAATCCATTCATGAACTACCAACTTGTCTACAACTTTTAATTTCTCACAGTCAAAAACACAATATGCAAAAATTTGTTCTTCATTCCTATTATGCAACTTGGTCAAATTTGGACTTTAGGAATATAAAAACACTCAAACCACACATCCAACTCAGTTCTGAATACACCTGCTTTATCTCTCCCAGCAGAAGAATGACTCCCTCCTCAGGCAAGCTGCCCCATGCATTCCACTTGACCCTGTTGAGTGTTGTTGTGTTATTCATCATAAAAATGACACAGGGACTCCAGGTCACAAAGATACACAGATTTGTACTTTATTTTCTTTACTGTTATAAGGCAATTTTAAAATTCAGTTTGTGAGTCAATTGGTAGTGTTGTGAGACTTGGAGTCTTCTACAGAAGTCACTGATAATCTAATCTGTTCTAGTGTGTGAGTACACACATGTACTAGCCTTCTGTGGATTCATTCCATACTCTTGTTTTCCCAGTATTGTTTACCTAATTGATCTTAAATTCATGACTCAAATTCAGTCAAAGGACACTTATTAGGAATATCAACTCTGATAGAGAGATAACTATTTTAATGTTTCTTCTCTCAGAGGATAAATTCTGAAAGGTGATATTATTGATCAACAAAGAACACTTTGGCCGGGCGATGGTGGCACACGCCTTTAATCCCAGCACTCGGGAGGCAGAGGCAGGCAGATCTCTGTGAGTTCGAGACCAGCCTGGTCTACAGAGCTAGTTCCAGGACAGGCTCCAAAAGCCACAGAGAAACCCTGTCTCGAAAAAAACAGAAAACAAAAACAAAAAACAAAACAAAACAAAAAAAAAACAAAGAACACTTTGTATTTAATGTATATTGGGTCTTGAACTTTCACTAATGTGTTGGCTCAAAATTATTTAAGCCTCTATTTTTTTCTGTTGATCTCTATACTCCTATGGTCATTTAATTTCCTCTGTTCCAATTCTGTTCAGGGGAGCTATTGATTCAAAGCATGCAATTTTCAAACTGTGTGTGTAAACTCAGGAATAATGACCAAATATAATACGAAGAAAGTAAACTGATAAAATGATGTTGAGGTGACAAAGGATGGCCTCCATCATTAAGTCTTAGTGCTTAGAATGGCTGCTGCTAGTGTCATATTTTAAAAGGAATACAACCAAATACTGGTGAAAGAACTCTGCCGCGTAATCAAGTTTTCGCTAAGCAGTATTTAACTGCATCTTATGAACACAGTCATGGGCTTCATAGGAAATGGAAATTTAAAATCTTTAACCCTTTATCATGGCACAGCACTGAGTCAGAGTAAAGTAACCTACTACTGCTATAGAATATTCCTCACACTGGGTGAATCTATGTCACTGTGATTGACTTAATAAAGGGGGTTGACTGGCCAGTAGCTGAAATGAATACAATTAGGCAGGAGAGTCAGACTAGGAGAATGCTGGGAGGAAGATGGGCAGAGAGAAGAGTCATGAGCCAGACATGAAGAAAGCAGGAGAAAAATGCCCCATGCTAATAAATGTACCACCACCTGGCAGAGCATAAATAAGGAAAATGGGCTAATTTACATTGTAAGAGCTAGGTAGGAATAAACATGAGCTATCAGCCAAGCATTTATAAATAACATAAGCCTCAGTGCATTTATTTATGAGCTGCTAGTGGGTCAGGAAAACTCTGGCTATAAATGGCGCCCAAACTTTCAGCAAGAATTTCCACATAAAACATGAGAAAGCTTTTCAAAAAGATTCTAAACACACAGAAACAGAGACAAACATAGCTTTCTAGTCTCACAGTCTAATGTCAGCCATAGTGCAGAAACGTGTCTCCTGACAGCTGCCTGTGAGATGGAGCCAGCTGCCAGCTGCCATGTACTAAGCCATATGGTAGGTTCTCTCAGTCTGTCACAGAGTCATGGTTCAGAGATGCTTCTCCAAGCCAATGCCTGTGGGCTTAAGCTCCCAGCACAAGATCCACCAGCATGCTGCATGGTGGAGGAGTTTTGCTCATGCAGACAGTAAAGGATAACAGATACGCAGTAAAGACAGCTTCAGACAGAACACAAAACTCTCAACAGGTTACAGTGTGTTTAAAAATGTACAAAGGTTTGGAAGAGAGAAGAAAAAGAGTATATACAGTCTTAGATTTAAAAAAGTTTGAAAATAATAAAATAATATCCTTAAAAAGGGAGTAAAGTGATATAAAAGAAAAAAAGCCATGTAAAGATGGAAAATACACAGAGAGTCTGGATACTGTATCTTATTGTGTTGTCTTTAAATTTTTGTATGCTGAGGAAGGAGTAATAGTTGCCAGGACACATTGAATTATCCAAACTGCCAAACTAAACCAACCTACATATTTTAAAAATGTCTTAACTTCAAAATGTAAGTGAAGAAATATCTTACTTTGGGGAAGAGGTTATGAAAATGAAAGATTGTGGATTCATTCAAGGTTAAAAATATCAGGTTTGATCAAGAAAGACACCCTTAAAACCTGACTACAGACATTAATAAATAGACATAAAAGAACTACAAGACATATGATGTATATTTTACATGGCTCAGTCACATAAGAAAAAATCATCTATGCCTGTTTTGTATCAAATGCAAGTCTATATTTGTATTTATATAGACACGTATGTTACCTTTAGAAGTATATGTATTTTCAGAAGAAGGGGACCAGACACCAATAAAAATGGATGACCCAGGTGACCCAGCATCCAGAACAAGACTGAGATGATCTAGCCTCACAGAATACTACAGCCAAGACCTAACAATCATCCTGATTTTCTCAAGGTTTCCCAAAGATGCCAGAACCCTCAGACAATAGGAAGCAGTCTCAAGGAAACAACACACACATCCCCAAAATATTGGTTATTAATGTTTATTATTATTTAAGGGGGTTGTTTACAAGTTATTGATAATGGTCAAAAAACACTAAACAAAACATTATCTCTCAGGGAGTTCATTCTAAAAAAAAGGGAAGAATATAGAAATGATAGGATAAAAGGGTAGATGATTGAATCTACTGGTAAATTATTTAATCCACTAGTATTAAATATTGCACATTGGTATGGATTTTAGTAATTGATGCAAATTTAAAATTAATTTTACTATCCTCTGTGCATATTTCTACTCTTGTTTAGGGTATTGTTTTTATACAACTCATTTAAAAATGCAATGTGTAAGAAATATAGATTAATAGTCATATATAAGAATCAAACTTATAGTCATGTTAGATGTGTTTTAAAAGTCATACACAGGTATATTTAGAAAGTCTTCAAACACTTCAACCTAGAGAATATGGCACTTAATACATTTAATATGTTTAATAACCTAAGACTTTTCATGACAGTTTTTTTTATTGATTTTTATTGAGCTCTACATTTTTCTCTGCTCTTCTCCCTGCCTCTCCCCTCCCCATTTCAACCCTCTCTGAAGGTCCCCATGCTCCCAATTTACTCAGGAGATCTTGTCTTTGTCTACTTCCCATGTGGATTAGATCTATGTAAGTCTCTTTTAGTGTCCTCATTAAGTTCTCTGGGATTGTGTTTTGTGGGCTGCTTTTCTTTGCTTTAACAGAAATTTGCTTTATTTATGGTGAAAGCTAGTCATTGGGCAAAGAAACTGTCCTTGCCTCAATTGCTGGCATCATACTTCCCAAACTGGACCAATAGGATGCAAAACAAAGCAACTGCCAAACTTTGTCAAGTCAAGATAGTACAGTCCTTCAAAACTCCCTGCTCAGAAATGTCTGTCAGACATACTATGTCTGTAGGCCATAGCTGGATGCCACAACATCAAAGAAGAACCTAGGATGACTATTCAGGAGGCCTGATACCCCTGTCATTGGGTAACAATTCATGCTTCTGGGATCTTTGGTGGAGTTGAAGATTAGATAGCCATAATTACAGTTTTCTTTAGTTATGATAAAAGGGTAAATCAGATGAGAACTTTAGACTCACCAAGATAATATAGATACTAGAGTATTTTCTCTAATTTTGTCAAATACAAGTGAACTAGATAGTTTAACTGTAATTCTTACTTGATAACTGTTTTTGGTTGATATGATTTTACTATGTTAAAGTTAAAACCTTCCGTTTATTTAGACAAAAAAAGGGAAATATTGTGAAATATTCTTTAACACCATGTGAATATATTTCACTGTGGTTGGTTGAATAAAGAAGCTGACTGACCAATAGCTGAACAGAATAAGGTTAGACAGGAGAGCCAGACTAGGAGAATGCTGGGAGGAAGAAGGGCAGAAAGAGGAGTCACCAGCCAGAGGCAGAGGGACCAGGAGATGAATGTGCCATACTAATAAAGGTACCACCACATGGCAAAGTGTAAATAAGGAAAATGGGTTAATTTAAGTTGTAAGAGCTAATTAGTAATAGCCAGAGCTATTGGCCGAACATTTGTAAATAATATAAGCCTCAATGCGTTTATTTTGGAGTCAGCAGTACCGACGAAAACTCCGCCTACATGCTACTCCTTAAAGTGGTAAAAGATGTAGATGCTGTCATCTTCCTTGCAACATCTCTTCTGGGCTTTGGGACTTTAAACATGAGCTTCAATATCGACTTCAAAAGTGACTGCATAAAATGCAAGAAGAATACAACAGTTGTCCACTGTCCCACCTCCCATGCACACATTTATCCTCAAAGATAAGCTCTGAGACCCCCCACAGTGGACACACCAAGCCCTACTATTTAATACATTTTCTATCTTAGCACTTGCAACATGCTGCTGTTTATCTTTTGCCGTTTAAAGTGTGAGAGCAACATTGGCATGGATATTTTTTTCTTCTTCACAGTTTAATGGCTAATAGCTTTTTTTTTTTTACTGTGGATTATTAGCAACTTCATCAATCTATGCTCTTTCTTAAGTTGAGAACTTTTGCATTTTTGGCTGGAAGGGTGGGTGGGGTGGAGGGAGGGAAGGAGGGAGGGAGGGAGGGAGGGAGGGAGGGAGGGAGGGAGGGAGGGCTCAGGGAGTGAGTGAGTGAGGGTGACCTTGATGGGTTCTGTTTGGTCTGTTACTTGTGGTTTGGGATTATTAGTAGAAGCTATTTGAACACAGATATTGTGAAGCATGAGCTGTGTCTAAACACCAAGATGCTACTAACTCACTAATGGTCAGGAAGCAGATGTAACCAAACAAAGCGATAATTCACATCCTGGACTGGAAAGAAAAAAAATGAAGATGGTTTAAATAAGTACATAGAACAGTTTGCCATTTGAAATTTGGAGTTTGGAATTTTCTACTTGACATTTACATACTGTTATTGACTATTCAAAGCTGAAACTAAAGAAAGTGACACCATGGAAAGGGGAAAAAAAACTGTATGTTTTATTACTGTAGGAAATCCATCTGCCTGATTGCTTGATTTTTATGTAAGGGTTGAGGTAGACACACAACCAAACAATGTGAGTCTGGTGTGTTTAAAAAGCGAAGTGTAAAAACAAGTGGTGTTTTGCTGCCACGACAGTTAAGGGAGAGTCCAAACCCACCGTTCATTCCATCACACTTGGAATTCCCAACGTTGAAGCAGGAAGTTTTCATGTTGGCAGGGAGGACATTCCACCATTTGTACTCAAACCCAAGCGCTGGCTCTGTTCCTGCTGGACATGGCTTGCACTCTGCAGAAGATGGGAGTAAACAATCACAGTAGGCTGCATCTGGACAGTCTTCCCTGTGCCAAGCGCCTCTAAACCACGATTAGCAGAGAAATGAGAGGGAAAGATGCAATACCACCAGTTCCCTTAGGAACATCTTCAAACGTGATCTGTAAAATGGTTCTAGATAGAGTGCCAATGCATGTGTATGCATTTGGTGGTCTTTTTTGTATAGTTCTTCATTTTATGTACACACACACACACACACGGACAAATGAATGCTTGTCCTTATTATCAACAGTCAACAAGATAGGATCATTATTCAAAGAATAATTAAATATAATATTTTTAAAGGAAACAATCTCACATGCACAAAATGCCAGCAAGAGAGTTCTCATTAGCTGGTAAATAAATCATGGTGTCACAGTCCCTTTATCAACATTTCCCAACTCTTTGTCCTTCCAATGAAATAAGAAATGTGTCTTCTAAAGACTTCTCCAGCAAATCAATTGAAAACAAGATCCCAAGTCTATTAATATTATCTTTATAAAAGTGCAGTTCGTGATAGACACCTTACCCTTTGTTCCATCTGAAAATGTCCCAGAAGGGCAGGGATGGCAAGAAGAAGATCCATTGTTATAGAATCCTGGGTTGCAAGGAGGACAATCCTTCTTCTCTCCAGAAGGGGGCAGTCTGATAGCATCCGAGAGATCCTCCCTGCAGATTTTCGGCTCGATCCACTTATACATTATCTGTGTCTGGAAAAAAAGAAAGATTTTAAAATTAAAACAGAAAGCAAATAATACAATGTCCTCACAACAAAGATGTCAAATAGACAAGCCAAAAAAAAAATCACAAACAGTGAGAGAAGGTGGGGTTGAGAGAATCTAAATGGTGACAGAATGAGAGAAAAGAAAACTCACTAACACAATAAGGAGAAAGTAAAAATTTGGTAGAAAATAATGACTACTACTCTGTGTGTATGTGTTTGTGTTTGTGTGTGTGTGTGTGTGTGCATACATGCTCCTTATCATGAATCCCTCTTTAAAATGTAAACAACTAAATGATCACTCCTGAGCACATACATATGAGCAACATTATACAGACTGGGCACGTCACATGGAGAAATACATACGTATATATACACACATGTATGCATGTAACAACACATAATGAAAAAAGGAGGCCATGAATATGAAAGAGACTAAGAAGGGGTTTGGGGGAGGATTAGGAGAGAAGAAAGGGAAGAGTCAAATCATGTGATGACTTTATGATTTCAAGAATAACAGACAAACTGTTAACAACCGCTGTCCTTGTGTGCATTTGCTTCACTGTGTAGCCTACAGCTTCAGTACAATGACATTTCAGTACCATGTATTTTCGGTTGTGAGCCTAACCTTTAAGGGCTGAGCCACCTCTCCAGGCCTTCTGGCTCATCTGTGACCTTTTCTGCTCCTTTCTTTCCTCCAGACACAGTCTTCACTACCATACTTTACACATAGTAATCATCAAAGAAAAATGCCATTTTTTCAAAAAGAATAGACCAAACCTCATGTGCAATCATAATGTTCATAAATATCAATAGTTCCTGGGTCTTTTTCAGTAACAAGAGCTATCGTCAAACTCTTCTCTCCAGAAATTGGTGGGCCTTTTCCATGTGCTCTGAGCTTCAGGACAAACGCACCCTCTGTGGTCCATGAGCACCATCAGTTAAACCCCTGTGTTATCTTCCTCCACACAAAACAATACAAAACTAGCTGTAACGGCCATGCCCAAAACACTGTCCACAATTAGTTATTCTCATGTTGAGACTGGAATACCAAATGGGTTAGCTATTCTAAAGCAAAATTGGAATGTGAACTTTGAGGGATATAGAAGGAAGTATTCTATCACAAATAGTAATCAATATCAGTACTCAATAGAAGTTTTTAGAAGAGACAATAACTTTTCATTTCATCCAATAAACTTTTGAAAATATTGTTTGTTCATTAAAACACCTTCTGAAACCAGAGAATGGAAACCACAGGCAGTACTCCACCACTGCTCCTCGTCAGGAGGAATGGTACATTCTGAGTCTTCAAGCCACTCAAATTGTCCTCTCAATATGCATTATCTTGTACAAAGAAGGATGCAAAGAAAAATGCTTTAAATATAGATGTCTCAACAGAATGATAAATAGCATTATTCTCTTCTTACGGTTCCTTTTTCCACATTCATTTTACGGCTCATGTCATGATATTCTTTAATGCGCTACTTTATCCCTCTGCCTCTGTTACCATCTGTAAAACACTGGCTGCTACAGCTAAGTCTTCCTAAGTAGCTAAAAAGATTCAGATTAGATACTATATCCATAAAAGGCTCTCAACACCTTTCAAAAAAAGGTAGCATAAAATTCAGAGAATCTAGATAAATAATGACTCATTTATAGCAGAGACGCTGACTTTAAGTTTCCAGTTTAACAAATATAAAAAGAAAATTTTAAAACCTAGTAAGTTATTAATTTCCTGACTCTTTAATAAAAATGCATGACTGCTACATTTAGGGGAAATTTTGGTTCCTACACAGGAAGAGAGAAGATGTGCAACATTGAAGAATCTTCCCAACCTCTTCAGGACAAGCTATGCCCAAGCTTCTGAACAAGGAAACACTCCAGGTTAGAGAGGGGTGTGTATGTACACAATGTGTGTGTGTGTGTGTGTGTTTCAGGCCAGACAACAACCTTGGGCATCATTGTTCTGGGTCTATCTATCTTTTCTTATAAGCACAGGTCACCAGGCCAGGCTTCTCATATGGGTGTTGGGGACTGGATGATCACTGTGGTTTTCAAGGCAAGCACTTCACTAAGTCCCTGATTTGAGTTATTACACAGCTTACCCAAGAGATGCACACAGAACCTTTGAAGAAGGGTGAGTCTGATGAGAATAGAAACAATAATATTTGCAAGTAGATGTGGGAAGCAAAATAACCAGCTGCCTCCAAAGTAGCCAAAGAAGATTTTTAGAAGTTAAAAAAAAATACGCTTTATCCTTAAATATTTAAAGGAGAAATCGTCACAAATTCTCCAAGATACGTTTTCATTACAAACCTTCAACAAACTGCTTCTCTGTCTCTCTAAGAGAGACATATGCTTTCAAGTGCAGCTGGTGGGAAGAGAAGCTAATTAATATTAATGATATTTAGAGCCAGATGGCTCATAGTGCAGGTGAGACACCAACAATCAACTCACTCTTCAGAAAGTGAGATGGAAACATAAAGAGTTTTTATGAAACCAAAACCCTTTCAGCAGATAAGTTGACTAGAAAGAGTCACAATGTCCTTGTAGATCTAAGCCTTAAAAGGGGGATCTCTGGGACTTGAAGGTCAGCCTGAACTACACAGGGTTCTAGGCCAGCAAAACTACATGATGAGATTATGTCAAAAAAAAAAAATGATGAAGAAAAGAGAAAAGAAGAAAAAGAAAAGAAAAAATACACTGAATTTATAAAACATGGATACATTATTTTCTTATATATTATAGCATGCTCATGGATTTCCTGATGTATATGAAAAACAAAGTTCATGTATATGTATACATATAGCATGCTTGCAAGTTTGTGCTGTGTGTATATGTCCTAAACAATACTTAAATTTGCATGGCTTTAATTAAATTAAGCCAGGTCAACCAGGTATTGTTATACTGGTCACTGGCATTATACTTGTCAATATATTAGAGCACTCAGTAATGTAATAACTATGATTTTAATATATTTTCATGTAGTTCAGATAAATTGAATCATTAATAAATCTCATTTGTCTACACTGCAGTAATACTGACTTAGTCATCATTACATGGAATAAAATTAATAATTTTATTAGTAAGTAAGGCAAGTTTAACTAAGGAACGCTTACTTTAAAGGTATTATACCCAACACTTTTCATTCCATTTTAGGGGTCTCTATATGTATTTTCTAAATAGAAATAGCCTTATGTGGCATTATTGTAGGACCATCGCCAACCAGTTAATGTTGTTAGTATCATTGTTATTAAAAATAATGGTTATATTTCTTATTAAAAATTTCCACCAATCACTTTAAATTAGTATCATTTACTCTAAATCATTCGAAGCAATATTTCTTTAAAGTATTTAAAGGCATAAAGAAAGCTTCACATTCATATAAATACGGAAAGTACAAATCAGCATGGACAGATGTGAAATTAGGAAGGAAAGCAATATTTTGTGATATCCCCAAAATTAAATGTCCTCCTGCAGGCTGCAAACAAATCTGAAGGACACGCCACAAGAGCTACTTCACCCTCAGCTTCTCACTGACACTGGCTGGTGCGGGCTCGTCTTTAATTCGAAGAATTACGGGTCAACTGTAAAGCTCATCTGGGCATTTTCCTCCAGCTCAGTGTTGTGGGTATGGTAGTTACTTTGTGGTTTGTAAACGTGATTACACAGTAGCCTGGCATGACTGAGTTAGCATGTGACTGCCTAGCTCCTCTGAGAAGTATTCTGAGTTCCTCCCAAGGCAATAAAGGCTACCCAGCATTTTCATCCTGTGAGTGGTAGCAAATATTTCAAGCTGTGCTCTTCTTGGTCTTTTGACCTCTGAGAATATAGTTGTTTAAGAAAGACAGTAATAATGTGTAGAGCACCTATTTCATGTCAGGCCCTTGGCTGAAAACTTAGAAGATCTTATCTCTTCTCATAGAAGCATTATGAAGTAGGTAGCAATATCAAAGCAGCTTTAAAGACTAAAAAAAAAAAAAAAATGACGGCTTAGAAACATCAAATTGTCCAGAGAACAAACAAGTTGGGAGATCAAAGCAGAGGCAGGTTGCGACACCTAGCATCTTAGATTTCTTCTGTACAGTCTGCACACACAGGTAACAATCAGAGCGCTCTCACACTGGGAAGTGGGTTAGATAGACACAGGATAAGTTAAACCCTGCTGATACCTTTCCTTCTTCATCACATGGGGTATGGATCTGGAAATAGTCCTTGGTAGTGCAGGGTGGGCGATCCACACACTCACTGGCTCCTTCTTCTGCAACATACACACAGAACACACTTTAGAAAAGGACCAATTCCTTTGTGACCTTAAGAAAAATTGAACGTCAAAACTCAAAAGCAAGCGAACATGTAAAAAATCACTGTACTAGAGTGTAGTAACTAGCCAAGCCTTAAGCAAATAAAGGTTTGGGTTTATTATTATTATTATTGTTATTGTTATTGTTGTTGTTGTTTGCTTAGTTTGGTTTGGTTTTAAGAGACAGGGTTTCTCTGTGTAGCCCTGGCTGTCCTGGAACTCACTCTTTAGACCAGGTTGGCCTCAAACTCAGAGATTTGCCTGCCTCTGCCTCCCAAAAGAGTACACCATTATTGCTTGGCCAAATGTTTGTATTTTTATTTTGCCTAGAGGGAGAATAAATGTTTCTAGGATACAACTACATCGGGCAGCTGTTTCCAGAAGATATTAGATATCTAATATATTATCATTGAACACTGGACATCTGGAACAAATTAAAAATTTCTAAGTGCATCTCAACCGTCCCTATGGTAACAAACCACGTGAAAGTAAACAGTTGGCTAGACTCATGCAAACACATTTGAACCACTTATCTATGGAGTGCGGCATAAAGGAAAATCAGAGACAAATGGAGAAAGTCATGCAGAGAAGGGTACTAGAATGTCATATGGTCCCCATTCAACATGAATTCATTCCATTGCATTGGCGTGTGGTCCGCCATTGCTACCACACTCACTCTGCCCTATGACGTACACTTGACCAACATTAGCACTGAAAGAGAAGAATAAAAATTGTCAATTAGTCTTACCTGAAAATTGGGAGTCCTCCTTACACCTTATGCATTCTTTAGCACCCTTTTCAGAATAGGTGTTTCTGGGGCACAGCTGGCAGTTAAACGAGCCTGGCTTGTTGCTGAAAGTGCCTGGCTTGCACGGGAAGCACTCTGAAGTGTATGCCACCCCTGCATGGGAAGGAAAAGCAGTGCTTGGGAGAGAGAAGCCAGGACAATGAGCACATTAGCACCCACTTCCTGCGTCTGCACAAAAGAGAGACATGTTAATAGCAATATGAGCCTAAATCCTTTGCTTACTGGAACAAAGGAAGATACAGTGTACAAGCCAGCAGGAAAGACCCTAGAAATGGAAATCTATTGGTTTGTGCTTCCAGCTTTGTCCAGCAGATGTCCCAATGATTAACAAGGCGACATCCCAAGAGCAGGTACACAGGATGCAGCAAAACACACCGAACTTTAATGAAGAAGAATTGCTGCTTTAACTAAATGCAAGCTACTTGAGCGTGAACCATGACATTTCTCGGTGGCTCAGCTGGTCTAGAAAGGCCCCATCTGGCTCAGAAGGCACAAGGGGTGTAGGAAACAGCCAGACTATTATTGGTTTTTATGGATGTACAATGATCAGATTATCTGGCATAATTTACATGTCTCTAATGAGTTCTGGGGCTGGAGAGATGGCTCAGTGGCTAAGAGCATTGCCTGCTCTTCCAAAGGTCCTGAGATCAATTCCCAGCAACCACATGGTGGCTCACAACCATCTGTAATGAGATCTGGTGCCCTCCTCTAATGAGTACTGGGATCTTGTAAACAAATACACCTTCATTTTATTTAAAAAAAAAACTGAAGATTGTCATTGTGTTTGCTGCTTCACATTGATTAAATAATCCAGTTTGAGGATAGAAGGGAAAAAGAAAAAAAAACCGATTAATCAATTTGGTGGACATAAAACTAAGGTTTTTAGACTTGCATAAGGTCTGACATTAATTTGTGTCTCTGTTATAATATAAACCCTTGAATCAGTTAAACCAACACTCTAATAAATATTTTAACAATAAAATTGGATGAGTGACTACTATAGCTATAAAATACCTTCGATGGTGATGTTTTTCACTAGCACGGGCTTGACTGCCTTAGAGCCCATAAGGATGCCTGTCGTCCGCCAGTACAGAATGTTTGTGCCTGATTTCAGCATCACCTACAGGAAGAAGCGCAAGACACTCAGGTCAGTATTTCTAACCACGGCCAAAAATTACTCCCTTATACCTTTTTTTCAATTCTTTATGTAATCAACATTAAAATAGAATTAAAAACTTAAATACTCTTAGTTCCAGCCTAAGCTACAATGAAGTTGATTCAAAATTAAGAATAGAACAGTCTGACAATCCACACATATATTAAGGAAGAAACTAAGTCTAAAAAGATAAACCTGTTCTTAAACTTCAAGGTTGGGGCTTAGACACAGAAGGGTTCTGTCACCCAGGGTGAATAAATCTGAGCCCAAGCATATACTATGATGGTAATGTTACTCTTCAGGTGGATCTCTGAACTGTAAGAAGAAAAAAGGCAGCACAGTGTTTGTCTCTGCTCTGGCCTGGATATGCTGTGCGTACTCCCTAGAGCTCCATATGTAGTCTGGTCCCCAAGTGTGGCAGTAGTGAACTTCTGTGAGCTGAGACGGATGAGATGTAGTTACGTCACTGAGAACATTGCCTCATGAAGAGGCTAGTGCTGGTCTCATGCCCTTAGTTCCCACAGGAATGACCCTAACAAAAGGGTGGGTTTGGGGCTCCCTGGGACTGGGTAGAGTCTCTGCCTGGCTGACTTTTCGGGCTTCATCATGGAGCACCCTTGAAGACATTCCTACCATCTGATGCTTCTTCCCCAGGGCTGAGAAGATGTGGGTACTCTGACCTTAAACCTCCACAGCAGAATTAAAGAAGTCTTTGAGATTTAGAAAATATACAACCTTGCATATTTTGTTCAGTGACAAAAAATGGGTTACGTAGCTTCATAGCTTTTGAAACTATTCAACGAGTCACAGTGTGACAGGAACAAGAGAAAACGTGCTGTTCTACAGGTCACCTGATCTAACTCTAACCTGAGAAACTTAATGGCAATCACATTTGCTTCCTTTGCTACTGGGACATTTTCTACACCTAAATCAAACTAATTTTCTAATCAATTTCTTGCTGATGCAGGTAATTGATCCAAAGCTAGGAGGCCACTGCTTTTTCGTTTGATACCTTTATTCTTCTATGCACTCTGGCTCTTGACAGTCAAGCGATACATGAAATCTGCCCTACTACACACCCTGGAAGGTGTGGGGAACTAGTGCACTCAGCACATAGCTCTGGAGTTAAATCCTCGATGGTGACTACAGTATACTTACTGATGGTCAAAGCTCCGCTGTTGCAGGGTGGCTGCTTGTTGGTTCCCAGCCGCCTGGCTAGCTTAGACCCCAAATAATCACACAGAAACTGTGTTAATTAAATCACTGCTTGACCCATTAGCTGTGGCTTCTTATTGGCTAACTCTTACATATTAATTTAACCCATTTCTATGAATCTGTGTATCACCACATGGCAGTGGCTTACCAGCAAAGTTTTGGCATATCTGACTCTGGCAGCAGCTCCATGGCTTCTCCCTGACTCCACCTTTCTTTCTCCCAGCATTCTCTTTAGTTTTCCCCACCTAGCTCTGTTCTTTCACCCTATCACAGGCCAAGACAGTGTCTTATTCATTAACCAATAAAAGCAACACATAGGCAGAGGAACCTCCCACACCATCCTGCCAACTGGGTATTGAGCTGAACTGACCTTAAGTGGTACTAATATTACTTTCTTTTTCTTCTTCTTCTTTTTTTTTAAAGATTCATTTATTTATTGTGCATACAGTGTTCTGCCTGCAGGCCAGAAGAGGGCACCACATCTCATTCTAGATGGCTGTGAGTCACCATGTAGTTACTGAGAATTGAACTCAGGATCTCTGGAAAAGAAGCCAGTGCTCTTAACCTCTGAGCCATCTCTCCAGCCCCCTAGTATTACTACCAAGCATAGAGATGAAAAAAATCTTCCTGAAAGTCTACATTGTGTGGACTCAAGGATGAGACCTTTCTATAACCACATAGATTAGGGTGAAAGTTATCAAAACAAAACTCAAACTTCACACTGGAGACTCCATCTAGGTCCTTCCTGTCATCCTCTCGTCTGATACAGAAAGACTGCTCTCATTTCTAAAATTAATAGAAAGAACAATCACAGAGACATTAACCAAACCAACTATGAGAAATACAGCTCTAATATAGAGCCAGGTTTTAAAACTACACCTCACTCCAAAAGGACACAAGTGTCACAAACAAGACATGTACTAAAACATGTCACCTGAACATCGAAGATTCAAGCTTTTAAAGAGATGTGTGGGACAAAAGTAAACTTCATTCTATGGCGTGAGCAGAAAGGGTAGAATTTTGACCAATATATAGCAAATATATAGAAAGTAGGTTGGCATTCCAAAAGCGGGTAACTTTTGTGACAATAATGTCAATGCAACGATAGAGACCACAGAGCCCTAAAATGCAATCCTGATAACTCCCTTCCTAAAACTACCACAGAGAACATGGAATGAAGGCAATTCGTGATCTTACCAATGACCAGATACTGGCCTATCACATGTGGCAAGCACATCTGTAAACTTGCATACTCAAACTGAGTAATATTTTATACTAGTTTAAAGTAGTTCCCTAAGTTGTTGAGTCCCACTTTAAAAGGGAAGAAAGCTGAGGTGAACAGGGAATGGCAAAGCATCCTAAGGAAAATGGAAAACAGAAAAATAATCTAAAGTTTTAAATGTGAGTCTGAGAAACATGGAGGCAATTTCTTTGCTAAATGGAACTTCACTGAAGTAGAAGACCATGTTGCTCTTTTTATTTTCTTAGAGCGAATGTTTAGAAATAGTTAAGAATGAACGTGCATCCTTTGGGTATATGACCAAGAGTGGTATTGTTGGACCCTGAAGTAGACTGAGTCCCAACTTTCTGAAAAAAAAAAAGCCACACTGATTTCCTAAGTGGCTGTACAAGGTTGCACTCCTACCAGCAATGGAGGAGTGATCCCCTTATCCCAAACTCTCTCCAGTATAAGCTGTCATTGGTGTTTTTTATCTTAGCCGCTCTGACTGGTGTAAGATGGAATCTCAGAGTCATTTTGATTTGCATTTCCCTGATGGCTAAGGATGTTGAGCAATTCTTTAAGTGTCTTTTGGCCATTTGCAATTCTGTTGAGAATCTGTGCCCCATTTTTGATTGGATTATTTGGTAATTTGATGTCTAGTTTCTTGAGTTCTTTATATATTTTGGAGATCAGTCTTCTGTCTGATGTGGGGTTAGTGAAGATCTTTTCCCATTCAGTAGACTGTCTTTTTGTCTTATTGACTGTGTCCTTTGCTTAACAGAGGCTTCTCAGTTTCAGGAGGTCCCATTTATTAATTGCTCTCAGTGTCTGTGCTACTGAAATTATATTTAGGAAGTAGTCTCCTGTGCCCACTTATTCTTCTAGTATCTAGGAGCACAATAGTTTTAGAGGGATACCTTGTTCAGCCTAGATATGGGAGGGGGGTGCCTTAGTCTTGCCTCAAAGGAAGTGAAGTATCAGACTTTATTGACTCCCCATAGGAAGTCTTACCCTTTCTGAGGAGTGGATGGGGGAGTGGGGTAGAGGGAAGGGTGGACGGGGAGGAGGGGAAGGATTGGGAATGAGGATAGCTATATAAAATGAGAAGATTGTTTTAAAAAAAATTCTTAATGAAAAAAAAGAAAGTTAAGAAAAAGAAATAGTTGGGAAATGGAAGGAAAAGAATTGACTTGGTGTCGACAAATCGACACCAAAAGGGACTTACAGAATGGGAACCCCATTCTCCATTGTCTGTGAGCTTCACCCACTTGTCTGTGGTGGCATCCATCTCCTGGCACTGGTCATTCTGAATCTGTGAGTGAAACACAGGCACGCGGTAATGCTTTGGGAAGAACAGCTTTCATTCATTGCTGTTCCCAGTGCACTCTGCAAAAGCATCCTTTAACCCATTTAAAACAACACCAAAGTAATCTCCAGCAAGCAAACACGCCAAGAGCCCTGGAGGTTACAGGACAACTGCGTGTGGGGGAGTGGTTCTCAGAACACCATCTCATTGTTGTAACCAAAGGCCAGGCTAGTGAAAATAACTACACTGGAAAGTCAGCACCAAACCTCCACCCAGCTTACCCGCGTGGTCAACAGTTCACATTCACCATGCAAGCTCAAGTTTAGAAGCTAATTAAATTAATTAGCTTTTTAATTTATTAGTAATTTAATTCAACTGTTTCTCTTTTTGAGAATTTCATTCATGAGTATACTGTATTTAAATCATTCTAACTCTCCTTCTCCCCCTGAAGGTCCCTGCCACACATCTCCAACCTCATCCCCAACCTGGGATTCCTGACCTCATCTGCATTTATTATACATCTATAAACACCCACAGAGTCAATAACAATGCTCCTCATAGGAACTCATGTTAAGGAGGGATACCTGGAATTGGTTAACCTGTTAGGGATTACACTCAGAAGAAAACTGGTTCTCCCTCACTCATTGATGGCAGGATGACCCCACCTAGGGGTGGACGCTTGTGAACTTGCCCCTCCCCGCACTGGCATGCTGACTGATGTGGCCACGATTCAGGTCTCATTTAGGTGACCATGCTGCTAAGATTTTTTGGTGCAGCTTCTGTCATGTCTGGACGTCACTATCTCGCAGTAGCTGTCCTGAAATTTGGGCTCTTAAAACTCTTTCTGTCCCCTCTTCTGCCATGTTCCCTGAGCCTTGGGAGTGAGGGGGTTGCATTGTAGATGTGGCAGCTGGAAATGGGCTCCCCACAGTCATCTATCTCTTCATTTTCACCAGTGTGGACCTCTGTTATGACCTCCATCTGATGCCAAAAGAAAGGGAGAGCTACATTTATCTGCAAATTTCATTGACAGCAGTAAAAATTTAAATCAGCAAATAGTGTGTCTTGGCTGTCAATTTTCCAGGACATAATCTAAATATGTTGCTAAGTGGTTATGGATAAAATCTACTTCCTAACCTTGTAATGGAGTAAATATTTATCAATTACCATGACAAGTAAGATGACTAGATATAAGATTTTTTACATTAAACATCTTGAACTCTCTGGGTAATCCTTGAAGAGAGTTCAGAGGTTAGGACACTACTTTTTCAGGTCTACAAAAAGTACAGAGACACCTATTAGCCAGGACATCATTCTAGTACAGCAAGATTGTCAACAGCAGGGTGGAGAAGGAGCTCATCACATAGTCATCCCCATCAAAAACTATCTTTCTCTTCTTTAAATTACTCTTGCTGCCTGACTTCTTTTTCTGTCTGTCACAAAGCTGACAGTGTTCTCACAAAGAGAATTGTCTAAAGACTTAAGTGGAAAATAGTTCCATTTGTGATCCCAATATCAAGAGAATATCCAGTTGATATTTCCTTTAGTTGAATTTGTGTCCTATTCTTCCTCTGGCCACCATGTGACACCAATGTTAAGTCATTTCATAGGTGCTACAGGCTCCCAATATACCTTCAATAAACAATGACTAGGCACGCTAAAGGCTTTTCACACATGAAAGCAGATATCAATTCCACTGCTCATTTTGAATATAGCTGAGGTGCAATCGTGGACCAATAACCTCTCCAGGTTTCAGCTTCATCATTTTTAAAAGCCATGGTAGTGCTGAAGGAATGGCTCACTCGGTGCCCAAATTCAGGGCTTCAATACTTCAAATTAAACACTGTTTATATGTATTTCTCTTCACATCCACCTACATCTTTCTTACCTTCAAACATTTCCTTGTCATCACTGACAGGTGATGACTGAGAAATGTTGACCTGAGTCAATAAAGCATGATCTATAAGTGTAAGATCAATACAGAAATGAGCATGAGTTTGCCATCCCTTTCAGATGCTAAACCAGACGAACACAGGCATCTCTGTCAGGAAGGAATGAAATGTTACACCTTAAAAACACCTTTATGGACTACTCTCAAGGGACTTGTTGGGAAATACAAAGAAACTGCTATTCACAAAAATTAGACCCTTGTCTGGCTTCCTAACTTTATCTTCTGTAATACTGCTAAAATGTCTCAAGAAATATTCACTCATTCTCAAAAGACATTTTGCAAATAAGATATACTTTAAAAAGTGTATCTGTCTAAATATTGCTTAACGTCCTAAAGCATCAAGGTATACCCATATTAAAGATGCTCAAAATGCCTCATCAAACAACCCACTTCATAGAAGGGAACAATGATAACCAGAAGGTCAGACTAACTGACCAAGAACACACAGCTTATAATTACAGAGTTAAGACCAGAGCCAGAACCTCTTCACTTCAAAGGCATGGGAAATAGTTCTTGCCTTCAAACTTTTGATATAGAAACTATAATTACTGATTTAGAAACACTCATCACCAAGATCAATATAAATTTGTTTCAGAATTGTTAGTATAGTCTTTTCTTAAAATCTGGATCCCAGGAACATTTTCCTCATTGTTGGCAAAAAAAAACAAACACTATGCTTAGTGTAAGTCCATCTGAAAACATTTTCTCAAGAATTCAGGTCACTGTCATAATAAATGTTACCAGATCAGATACAGCTTACATTAGTTAAATAGCCTCAGTAGCTATTCTGTAGCACAAATTAAAAAAAAAATCCTAAGACAGATATTGGGGTCCAAGCTGAAGGTCAGAAAAGCAAAGCAGCCAGCGATTAGAGAGATCTTACCTCTATCAAGGCCCAGAAAAACAAAGGGGCGATCCTGCAATGTTCTCCACCAACCTCAGACTCCACACTCAACTGAGTTCCTGTCTCTTCCCCTTTATATTCCTCTCTCCACCCAGTCATATCACTCCTGTCTCCACCTCCCTAGTGTTAGGATTAAAGGCATGGGATCCCAAGTTCCGGGATCACCTTTGTGTGGGCTCTTTTTCTGTTAGACAGATTCAGTCTTATGTAGCCCAGGGTGGCTTTGAACTCACAGAGATCCGTCTGCCTGTCTCCTGAGTCCTAGAATTAAAGGTGTGTGCCACCACTCCCTGACCTGTATGGCTGACTAGTATGACTGCTTTGCCCTCTGATCTTCAGGCAAGTTTTATCTTTTAAAACACAAATAATATGCCACTATATTATTCTGTCAGTATATAATAATGTCTTAGATTCTATCATCCTACTTAAGCTCATGACAGACACATCAACTATTTCAGTCAGGGAGTCCTTTCAACAGTTCCACATTCACAGAAACAGAACATACAGACATTTTTTTCTTTTGAAATAATTGTGAATGAACAAATAATTTAGTCAGTAAGGAAATATTTGCTGACTTGTAAGGAAATAGTTTAAGTTCAAAATAAAAAATTAATATAATTTTAACATAATAGGAACTGTTATGAGGACTCCATGGTAATGTACATGGTACATAACCAGGATGAGGACCTTGGCTCAGAACCCTAGCACGTATAAAGATGGCTGTGGTGGCACATCCCTAACCCCAGCATTGGCAGAGCAGAGGAAGGCTGATCCCCAGAATCTGTGAGCTCAGCTTCACTGAGATACTCGGCTTCAAAAAACTAAAGTGGAGAGTAAGAAAGGAAAACATATAACATCTGCCTGTCCTCCACGCATGCACACACATTATGAACATGTAAACATCGATATTAATCTACACACACAATGCATAGGAAGTAATAGCTCTGTAGCTAAAAAAAAATGAATCTTGGAAAAATTATTTGTGACATACAGTCTAAGCCAAATAGCCACCTGATGATCATAACCAGAGGTGAAACAAGCCTACGTTATTCCACAAGAAAGATCTGAAAAGTAAAGAAACAATGTTAATTTGGACACAAAGTACATGGGGGAAAAAACTTTGTTTTAACATTGAAAGATCCAGTTAACACCTTCCAGAAAATTAGGAAGCATAAAGTGGAATGAAATAGTACTTTTACAGACTGTCATATGAATGTTTCTTAAAAATCAAATTCTAGAATATGAAAAGCCTTACAAAGAACTCAAAGAAGATGTTGTTGTCCACATACTGGTACTCAAAGAAGACATAGCCTGACTTCTTCAGGTGCACGGCGTAGATCAGAGAGACAGTGCAGTCATCCCGGTTTGACTCTATATAGTTCCCACGAGGAAGCCAAGAAGAGCTGGGAAAACAGAACCAGAAGTTTTATGTAAGAGCTCAGAAACCTCTTCTAGCCACAGTCCTTTCAGAGTAGCAGAAGTAGGTTCCATGGGCAAAGGAAGGCCATATCACCAGCTTTGCTGGAACTCAGAGGTGAACTGCACTATTGAGAAGTTTATTTTTTACTTAATTTTACTGAAAATATAATTACATCATTTTGACCCTTTCCTCCCCCTAACCTTTCCTGTGTCCTCCCATTCCAGACCCTCCCATGAACACTTCCTGAGTCCTTCTCAAATTGTCCTCAGAATAACAACACCAACAGACACGGGTGGTGTTCATTACAAAAACTACAATTGACCAACTGTATTGCTGAGAGAGGGAGAGTTAGTCTTCTCCGGGGGTGAATCCCAAAACTGATTATTCAATACAGAGTAGTCATCCTTGCAATCAGACACATACAAGCAACAGAAAATGGTTGGGTTTATATAGTTGTGTGTGTGTGTGTGTGTGTGTGTGTGTGTGTGTGTGTATTTCTATACACAGTACTAACAATAGCCATAGAAAAGCATTTATTGTTATAGCATATGACATCTTAAATCTTTGTAAGACTATATGATCAATTTACTATACAATGCTTTTTGTTTACTAAAAGCAAAATGACTAATATTAATATCTACAACCTCAGGTAGAATTACTCTTTCAAATAACATCTAAGTTTGACTTATAGACACATACATATACACACAGGGAGAGGTAGAGAGAGGAAGAGAGAGAGCGAGAACAGGTCTATGGAAAGAAATAGTACTACCAAATGCTAAATATTTAAATTAATATATAAAGTTGTAGTACTTTTGACCTCTTAAATTGTTGAAGAAGTCATGAGTTAGAAACCACAACCTTCTCCACCACAGAGTTAACGCTAGATCCTCTACAGCACCTAAGAATGTGATGTAAGCAATGGATCTTTCATACAGAACACTGGTATGTGTCAGGGTTTACAGCATGCTTCACAATATCTGACAGGTGCACCAAGAAAATGATGTAAATGTGCATTATTGTGCTAAATATAATGATTTAGAAGATGAAACCCTGTCTACACTATAATCAGAACCCACACTATAATCTGCAGTCTTCAAAACTTAGGGTTAGCCAAGAGATCCTAATAAAAAAAAAAATCACCAAACAGAGCGAGGAAAAAATAAAGCATGATGATGACTCTCATTCAAATTTTAAATTTTGAGTTATCCAACATCAAGACAATAAAATGTCAAAAGCCACAGACTTGAAAGAAATATCACAAACACATGCATATGTGTGTATAACATACAGCAAGTATTTCACAGATACACACACATATGTCTCATGTCCATAATGTATAAAGAACTTCTTGGGCTCGATAATTAAGTAGTCAATATGACCCAACTGATTAAAAAAAAAAAAACAGGATGTAATGCCAGATGACTAGTGAGGAGAGGAAAACAATAGCCAACCAAAATTTATGTTGAGAAATTATTAAAGAAACTATATTGAAAAAAGTCTACTTATCATGGATTTTTCTTGATGAATAGGATGTCAATATTTAAGTTCACCAGAACAAAGACCTGGTGTCCCATCACAAGCTGTTCCTGTCCCACTCTAAGGCACTTTTATGCATGCATGGTGCTGTGCTTGGCCAAAGCCACATTGAAATGACTTGCCAGTTTAAGAGGAGTGAGCATTGGTGGTGGTTCTATAATAATTTTGGTTCTCAACTTGGTTAGATTGAGAAAAGCCTAAAGCACCCCTTTGGCTCTGCCATGCAAGCTTTACCAGAGATAATTCAACCATGAGAGTTTGACATAATGAATCCATGAACGGATTCAAATTCTGAATAGAGTCTTGAGCAGTAACAGAGGTAGGGAGGGTAGCGCATGCTTGTAAGGTAGACCGTGGTAGTGCATGGTCACTTCAGGCATGTTCTTGGTAGCTGTATCTTGTCATGTCTCCTATTTGTTACTGACCTGTCCTGCTCTGCTTGCTGTTCGTTGTGAGTTGAACAGCTCTGCTCTCCCACCCCAACCCCATGGTGGACTAAAGCCATGAGAAAACACACCTCTCCCCCTTTGGTTGTCTCTAAGGATCTTTTCGAGAAAGTAATTAATGCAGTCTTGGAGCTGCAGAACTAAACTAAATAAATGTCATTAAAAATTCCTCAATATCAGGTGCTCTAAAAATAGAAATGCATAGACTAATACAGACAGACAGACACACACACACAGAGTGAGAGAGAGAGAGAGAGAGAGAGAGAGAGAGAGAGAGAGAGAGCATTGCCACTGAGCTGAGAAAGAACAGAAGACTGAAGGGAAAAAAGTGAAGGAAGATGGAAGGGATAAGCCAAGAAATGCATCTCTTAGCTGAGCTAATTCCTCAGTGTCTTTCAACCATGATGAAGATGCCAGCTTCCTGATGAAGCATTCTTGTCAGAAGGCAGCCAGAGGCTTCCTGTTTTACTAACTCTACTTTAAGTTCCTAAACATGGCCACATTACAGGAAGTGTTGCAGAGTTAGTGGAGAGAACAGAAGGAAGGGCCTTTCAAGGGAAAACACTTTTCTTTTTTCTCCAAGACAAGTTAACATTTCTCCAGTGCTGTCATATGCGAAGCTAGTGATCAACTAGCAATTAAGCAAAAGACCTTTCAACATTAGATCCTTAACCCACACTCCTAGAAAATAATCAATGTCTTAATGAAGGTCAAACACGCAAAGAAAAGGGGCAAAAACATTAAATTTCTCTTTAAAAATTAGAGAAAGGTTAATAGAAATACCACAGCCCAAAGTTTGATTATAAATATAAGATAATGAACTCATTTTTCTAATAACTCGTTTGCATTCTGCATATAATATCTATTATATTGTGAAGCCAATTATTTTCTCATTAAAAATTTAGCTACATTCTTTGTAATGGCAGTCCAAAAACTACCCCTCTTCTCAGATGTTCCCTGAGCCTTAGGTACAGGCTTTGTGCTAGAGTTATATCAATGGACGTCGGGCATCCCACGACCAGTTGTTCCCAGCATTTTAGCAAGTTGTGTGTTTCTGTATGGTCTCACAAATAATCCAAAGAAGAAGCTTCTGGGATGAGGGATGAGAGCTAAACTTATCTGTAGGTATAAGCTTAACTATTTAGAATACAGTTGGAAATTGTTCTGGCTTAGGAAAGGAGCAGTAATAGGCTCTCCTCTAGGGACCATGACCTCATCAGACAAGAATAGTTGGCTGTCTGCACTATGAAGCATGAGTTCTATTGATCAGGGCTTGAGTCCATTTACAAAGTTGGTGGTGGTAAGATGGAGGTGCTGCTACTGGACTCTTGAACTTCTTGTCATGCTAGTCATTGTTGTAGTTAATAGGTTTTACACTTGGGGAAGACTATTGATTGCTTTCCTCTATTGGCAGCTTGCATAGCAACTTCAAATACTATGAAAGCTTGTCCTTGGGGAGGAAGTCTCCAGATCAGCTCCAGCTCAATTCCTCCAGGTCTGAAGTGTGTAGCGTCTTCAGCAATAGAGTCTTCCCTTCAAGTTCTTGAGGCAACCAAGTAATCGCCTATATTGGACGGTAATAGGGGTCTCTTGGACTCCCCTTACAAAAAACCCAAAGGGCAGTTTCCCACGCCTGGGTTTTTGTTAGTCTAATACTATTAGAGGGAGGGAACAATATTATCCAAGTGATGTAACCTCATTAAATGTGTGTGTGTGTGTTAAGTAAACATTCATTACTGAAAAAGAATTGGAAAGATTGTCAGAGGAGCAGGATGTACGCTGCACCTGTGACGTCTCAATGACAACGCTCACCTAAACAAGATCTGCACCATGACACCACCAGCTGACATGACATTGGATGAGAGAATCTCACAAGGCCCCACGCATAGATGAAGAAGTATAGGCAATTAATGGTTGCTTCAAGAGGGAAAATCAGTCATTCTCAAAGATGAGCCCCCATTAGATTATCCAGTCCCAAATGGTCAGTCATAAACAAACACACATTTGAACAACACTAAAGGGACTCAGCATCAAATATTTATATGCATATATATGCATAGACACACATATATACATATATATTAATGGATATGTATGTTTGTAATAATAGAAGTCATGAATTTGAGAGAGGTTGGGGTGACACAGGAGGAATTAGAGGGAGGAGAAGAGGGTGGGAATTATGTAAATAAAGTGCTCATTTGTTAAATCATTCAAAAATACAACCCTTTGCCCTGTTCTCATCTATCATCCTCATCAGTACTAAAACCGTCCTCCACTTTTCCTAGAAAAGAATGACTACACCTTTGCCAAGTCTTCAAAGTGCAAAGTGTCGTCGCTTGGGGTCTTACTTGTTACAGCCACCTGGCCTGCTGTCAGAAGGGCCCACCACAGTGTCCATGAATGTGGCAACGTTGGAAAATCCCGCTGGCAACTCATCCCATTCATCAAATTTGATGCCACTGCCCAAGGAGTAGGTGCCTTCGACACACTTACTGCATACCTGGTTCTTCATTTCTAGATACTCTCCAGAGGCACAGGAGAAAGCTGGAAGGCAGAAGAAGGGATAGTCTATTAGTCATTGACCTCTTCCGGTAACCGTCTCTCCTTTGTATTGTCAGCAGAGTTATTTTATAAAACCCCAAGGAAAGCCTTCCAATGTCTTCCTAGTTGCTCTTTGCACTCCAAAATCTTCCTCAACCTATTTTACTCTCCTCACCTTTTTCTCCACACGCTTTGGATCTAAATAAAATGCATATTAATCCTCTCGTCTGCTACTGTGACTTTTCTTCCCAGGGGTTGCACCTTATCTCTATTGGATAACTCTAGTTCCTATGTAAAAGGACCATCTTCAAGAAAAATTACCCCGATCCCATGCTGTCATCTGTGCCTGCCTCCATGGCCTAGCAGGTCACTTTCCACAGCTCCTCCCCTAAGGCACATAGAAATTACTGAGGAAGGGAGGTACTACTTTTTCTCCATAGAAAAAGAGGTCATTATTTGGGGGTCCTAGTTGTACCTAGTATATGCTAAGTTCAAACCAAATGTTGGTCCAACGAAGAACAAAATAGAAAGGGGATACAGGATAGTGGTGCAGTAGCTAAGCAACTTATCCCCACTCTGAAGGCTTTTCAACACCTTCCACCTTTGCAATATTTACCACGGCAACTGGCCATTTACACCACCCTCATCCATGTCTAAAGCCAAGGTCTCTGCCTATTTAAGAGCTAGACTAAGCCAGGAGTTTTGCTGCTACGTTATTACTCATTCAATACATGCAAATCAATGTTTCCACAGTGCATGGCCCTGTGTGGGGTGGGATTAGAGCTCAAGCCTAGAGAGGGGCTATCTAATCCCTTAATCAGAACATTAAAGGAATAAGAACAAAATAAAATGTCCCAATTAACTGATGAAAAGAAATCTCCCAGCCCAGTGAGGCAGCGGAGCCTCACAGGCGGGCACATGCCTCTTAATACAGTGGAGGACTTAAACAGAAATAAAAACAAGCTGTCTTTTTTAAAAAAAAAAAAAATCTAATTAAAGAATTAGCGCTCAGACCCACTCTTATCCACCTACTCACCCACTAAACTAATAGAATGATTCTCTTTAGAAAAGCTTAATACTGCTCTTTGGTGAACGGGGAACATTCAAATCAATATTCTGAGATCAGTAAAACAACAGAATATCAGCGAGGGACAGGCAGAGAATAGTGCACAAGATCAAAGTTAACCTGGATGCAGGAAAGGAAGGTCATCTTGGAACACCTCTTCTGTGACATTGAATCCACTAATTGTCCCTTTGGGCTTTTGTTTCCGAGGTAACTACCATGGTAGCCACCTCACAGGGCTATGTTAAAAAATGTAATACGGCAAATATGGCGCAGCAGTTGGGGTGACTTCCCGGTCATACTGCGCATGCTCACCATGGCGGCTAGTAGCAGTATGAGAACAACCAGCAAAGAAACATTTAAGGAAACTATTTCTTTTAGTTTCAGTGAGTTAAAGGTCTTCTAGTAAACTCAAAATCTAATAACCGTCTCCTAACATAACTAATGCGATCAACATTCTAAACTCTCTCTAAAGACAGTTTAGTCTGAAATCAAATATTGATGTTTTAAATTGATAGCAATTAATAAAGATATTTTATTTCACCTTACAGCTTATTATCCACCATGAAGGGACATTTAGGAAAGAACTAAAAGCAGAGGCCATGGAGGGTGCTGTTTACCGGCTTGCTCTCCATGGTTTGCTCAGCCCGCTTCCTCACAGAAGCCATGACCACCCATAGCGGACTGAGTTTTTACACATTCGTCAGTAACTAAGAAAATGCCCCCAGAAGCATGCCTAAAGTCCAGTCTGGGAGAAGCAATTCCTCATGCGAGGTTTCTTCTTTAAATGACCCTAGCTTTGTTCCAAGTTGATAAAAATAAATAGATAGATAGATAGATAGTCCATCCAGTCTGTAAATTATTGTGAATGCCTAAGTTTATGGATTTGAGCGTTATGAATAAACTATGCAAATATAGAACCCACAAATCATGAATATTGACTGTATTTATAATAGACTCATAGAGGAAAAAGGTATTATATACATATGCCAGGTAAGAAAACTGAGCCACGGTACATTTTATATTTAAATAACCTGGTTACCCAGTACCTGATCAACAAACATCACAGATAAAAGAGTCTAGCTTTCTTGGTTCCTAAAAGCACTACCCTACCTTAAAGAAAACGCAAGGGAACTAATAACCAGTGTCCAGAGGAGAAACAATTATAACTAATTCAATCCCACCTGTCACGTCACCTTCCATTCCCTGCCAGCTGTTAAATGATATTCATCTGCAACATAAGACAATATTTAATTCTCACTCTCATACTAGCTGTAAGTTTCTCATATGTTAAACTGAAAACATGCACTTGGGAACTATTTTAGCAAGCTCCTAACTTCTATAGGTCTAATAACTTTGTTTATGAATACAAGATAAAAGTAACATCCATCTCAAAAGACTAAGGGAATAGGTGACTGGGCACTGTTCAATACCTCTGGCATATGTCACAAATAATTGTATTGGACACTACTCATATCAGGAACCAGGAACATGTAAATGATAACTAGGATGATGCTCACTTGTGTCTGCAGAACAGTTATGTTGTCCAAATTCAAGGGATAAGGGCCTTTAACAACACAGGAAAACTAAGACGTCCTAAAGAATTTCATCTTTTAATCCTTTTTAATCCTTTGCTTCTATTCTGTCTTTCTTTCATCCCAATAGGCACATATCAAAGGAAGAACTACACACTCTGGTTAAAATTTAATTGATATCACAAGATTATACTGATTTAACTTAATTGATTTAAATTTAATTAGTTTCATAAGGTTATAGCAATGCCTACCTCTGCTAGCACTCCCAAGCATCTCCTTACTTGATACTTTCTCTCGTGATACTGATCTTGGCAGTCAGGCTTTAGTATGGTCCACAATTTCAGAAACTACATTCTTTGTTTCGCTCTTGTTTGTCTGTTAGTATAGCATAGGATACTTTATTAGGCAGGGTACTGCACAGTTTTTCTAGATATTAGCTGTTGCATGGATTGGCCATATTTCACTTTAATTAATTGGTCATTTCTAAAGTAAAGTTAAAAAAGATAGACTCTTCCCAACAATCTTGAAGTCCTATAATAACTGAATGAAACTGACAATTAGCCAACCCTGGAGCTTTTGTGGAAGGACTATGTTAGTTTTTCAAAGCTTAGACAAAATACCTAAGCAAAACAAATTAAAGAAGCATGGTTTCATTTTGGCTCGCATCCATCATGGTAGAAGGAGCATGGTGGAACAGATTTTGCCATATCATGGTGGGCAACAACCAAGAGAATGCTGATAGTCTCTGACTTTCACCTTCCTTGCTTATTACTTCATCTGGACTCCCATCCTACTCCCCACTGCTGCCTACAGAGCGGTGCTATCCACATTAGAATTCTCTTCACTTAATTCTCTCTGAAAAGACCCTCACAATTACACCCAGAATTGCTCTTGGCTAATCTGCTAGGACTGCCTCAATACAATCACATTGAGAAAAATAGAAAGCAGACAGACAGAAACAGAAAAGGAGGGAGATGGAGAGAGATGCAGACACAGAGAGACAGAGACAGATGAAGACAGAGACAGAGAGACAGACAGAAAGAGAGACACAGACCTTCTTGTCTAAGGCTGCCACTGTTTAGCAGTGGTCTCGGTCTGGGCTTTCTTTACCACAGCAGCAACTAGAAGAGAGAGATTTAAAACTCCACCCGCAAAGTCCAGGCTGAACCGGGAGGTCATGTACTCACTTTCCACTGACCTTGTTTTCCTGATATGTTTCTACAGCTATGACCCTGAAAGGGCTCAAATACGCAGGTGCAAAGAAGCATATGGAAAACACTGTACTAGGGCATCACCAAATAACAAAGCCATGGCAGCTTTTGTGGCCCTCAGAGTTTCTGTTCTCACATTCCACTGGGAACATCCCACCCTCTTCCTCTTCATAGGTCTGCTTACAGGACCCAGTAAGAGATCATGAAAGGGAGAGTTGCTGTGGGAAAAAGAATGTGATAGAAAAAGTAAGATATTAGAGTGAATGCAAGCAAAATGTGCCAAGAAATACTTATTAAATCAAATTGCTTATATGCTAACTATTCTCTCGGATTTACGTCTATCAGTAAAAAAGTCTACTTTTAATCTGTTTATCATGAAGACTCTTGGTTTTAGCTCTCCATCTAGAGACCTCATGTTTTAAAAGACTACAGCTATAAATTACACATATTCTTTTAAACTTTTTATTCATTTTACATATGAACCACAGTTCCCACTCCCTCCCCTTCTCCTGTTTCCCACCACCTATGCAGCACAACCCACCCTCCCCAGCCACTGCTCAGAAAGTGTGAGGCCTCCTATGGGGAATCAACAAGGCCTGGCAAATCAAGTTAAGGCAAGATTAAGCTCCTCCCCTCTGCATCAAGACTGAGCAAGGCATCCCACGATAGGCAATGGGTTCCAAAATGCCAGTTTATGCACCAGGGGTAGATCCTGGACCTACTGCCAGGCCTCCCTCAAAGAGACCAAATTACACAACCGTCACCCACATGCAGGGGGCCTAGTTCGCTCCCATGCAGGCTCCCCAGCTATCAGTCTAGAGTCCATGAAGTCCCATGAGCTTGCATCAGCTGTCTCTGTGGATCTCTCTGTGGATTTCCCCATCATGATCTTGACCCTGCCCCCTTGAGCATAAAATCCTCCTCCCTCTTTTCAACTGGACTCCTGAAGCTCAACCCAGCGCTTGGCTGTGTATCTCGGCATCTGCTTCCATCAGTTACTAGACGAAGGCTCTATGATGACAGGGTTTTCACAATCTGATTACAGGGGAAGGACAGTTCAGGCACCCTCTCCACTATTGCTGGGAGTCTTAGCTGGGTCATCCTTGTTGATTCCTGGGAATTTCCCAAGTACCAGGTTTCTCCATAACGTCATAATGGCTCCCTCTATGAAGACATGTCTTTCATTGCTCTCCCACTCCATCCCTCCCCCAACTAGACCATCCCATCCCCTCATGTTCTCATCCTCCATCCCCACTCCTCTACCACCTCCACCCTCAGTTTACCCAGGAGATCTCATCTATTTCCCCTTCCCTGTGACCCTCTTAGGGTCCTCCTTGTTACCTAGTTTCTCTGGAGCTGTGGACTGTAGTCTGATTTTCATTTGCTTTGCATCTAGTAACCACTTTTGAGTGAACGCTTACCATGTTTGTCTGGGTTACATCACTCAGGATGATTTTTTTCTAATTTCAACCATTTGCCTGCAAATCCCATGATGTCATTGTTGTTATAGCTAAATAATACTCCATTGTGTAAATGTATCACATTTTCTTTATCCATTCTTCAGTTGAAGAGCAACTAGGCTGTTTTCAGGTTCTGGCTACTACAAATAATACTGATATGAACATATCTGAGCAAGTGTCCTTGTGGTATAATTGAGGATCCTTTGGGTATATGCCAAAGAGTGGCATTACTGGGTTGTGAGGTAAATTGAAACCCAGTTTTCTGGGAAACTACACCACTGATTTCCAAAGTGGCTGTAAAAATTTGCACTCCCATCAGCAGTGGAGGTGTGTTCCCATAACTCTCTCCAACATCTGTTCTCAGTGTTTTTTATCTTAGCCATTCTGACAGGTGTGAGATAGTATCTCAGAGTTGTTTCAATTTGTATTTCCCTGATGACTAAGGATGTGGACAATTTGATATTCTTCTATTGATAATTTCCTATTTAGAACTATACCAATTTTTAATTGGATTATTTGGTATTTTTATGTCTAGTCCCTTGAGTTCTTTATATATTTTAGAGATTGAGATCAGCCAGATGTGAGATTGGTGAAGAACTTTTTCCATTTTGTAGGTTGTTGTTTTGTCTTAATGACAGAGTCCTTTGCCTTACAGAAGATTTTCAGTTTCAGGAGGTCCCATTTATTGATTGTTGCTCTCAGTGTCTGTGCTACTGGGGTTATAGTTAGGAAGTGGTCTCCTGTGTCAATGTATTCAAGGCTACTTTTCACTTTCTCTTCTATCAGGTTCAGTGTAACAGGATTTATGTTTAGGTCTTTAATCCACTTGAACTTAATGTTGTGCATGGTGACAGATATAGATCTATTTGCAATCTTCTACAGGCTGACATTCAGTTATGCCAGCAGCATTTGTTGAAGATGCTTTCCTTTTTCTATTGTACAGTTTTGGCTTCTTTGTCAAAAATCAGGTGTTCACAGGTGGATTAATGGCAGAATCTTCCATTTGATTTGATTGGTCCACGTGTCTGGTTTTATGCCAACGACAAGTAGTTTTTATTACTAGAGCTCTATAGTAGTTCCACAACTAGTTCCACGGGCCGAAAGAACACTTAGCTGCCACTTCTCATTTAACCAATGGATTATCGCTATCAGATAATCAATACTTGAATGGTCACCCAGATTTCCAATCATAATTCTCCTAGGAAAATGAGAAGAAGGCGTGTCTGGGGAAAATGAACAACATTCTCAGTCCAGCACGCCTTGCTTCTGTCTGTCTTCAGAGCCAGGGATGAGGACAGTACATCCACACTCTCACTTTCAGATCTGATGTGTGCAATGCCTAGGCAGAAAAAAACAATACTTTCTCTCATTCTGCAATAACGAAAGTGCGGTGGGAGGAAGCCAAGTCATTACAATGAAACAGGCCACTTTTTACCCTGTCTGTGATTCACAGGAAGCTGGCTTGTCTTGGCTTAAAGAAAACATTTGTTCCTCTTATCTAGCAACAGTTCTCTTATTGTAAGGAGATATTTTCCTCCAAGGAAGACTGGCAGTGACTGTCAATTGCCTATCATGTTCGATCTAGGCAGAATGAGGGTTGTGGAAGACAACTTATCCAAATTCTGTAAATAGCATTTGTTCTCCTAAGAATAAATAGACAAAAGCATTAACAAGACTCATTAGTGTTACACTATAATTTAGAAGTCATTGAGTTTGAGGCATGATTTGATCACAGAAAACAGTGAATCTATACCTAATCAGTCATCTTTTATCCAGATGATCAAAGGACTTTTGAGACCTTGTGGCTGTTCCAGGTGTGATAACATGGATCCCGAGGCTTCTCATTTGCATCCGTGTCTGCATCTGCATGGCACTGCCCACCTCTTCAGACATCTCTGCAGGCTCTCCTGGCAGACTCTACAGGCAGCAGAATCTACACCCTGCTTTACAAGATGTAAAGCTTTCGCCCTTGAAGCTAGAGGATTTCACTACAGCTGATCCAAGAAACCCATTTCCAGGAAAAAGGACGGCATTGGGAAAAGCTTTGCCTTGGAAGTCAAAAGACGAAAGTCTTGGGTTTAGCATGGCCACAAGGCTACTTGAAGCAATGTGTGGAGTTACTGTGCAAGCAGGAACTACACAATTAAATAACCAGGACTGGATCCTCAAAGTCAAATCCTACTAATAATAACATCGAACTTTTCACTAAGATAAAGTGTGGCTCACACAGCTGGAATATCTACATTTTTAGTTGTGTACTCCTTAGAGAATAACAATTTTTACCTCTCACTGTATAAAGTGAAAGTTAGTCAAGAGATTCACAAAAGATACATTGATAAGGCCAATTCTGACTGACCTTTCAACTGCCATTCTAAAGACCATTTAGTGAAAGTATTGCCTCCGATATCTGAAGACTGATTCTCACAGCACATCTCCTTTCACACATCCTCATACAACCATCCAGGTAGAATTCCTGAACTACAAGAAGACTGATCAACCAGGAAAACAGAGCGATGTTAAAACCACAGACAATCCTTTTAAAGCTAGGCAAAGGTAGTTTTCATCTTTAAAAAACAGTAAAAAATACAAGTGTATGTTATTGGGAAATGGAAAAGTCCCAGTTCATTGAGAACAAGATGACCTAAAGTTCAGAAGAAGAAAAAGAGACAGAAAAGGAGGGAAGGAGACATGCAGGAAGGGAGGGAGAGAAGGAAGGAATGAGAGAAAAAGAGAGAGGGAATAGCAAAGGTTACAGGAAGAAAAAGTTCCGAGTACTTGAGCAACCAAAGGAGGCAGATAACCTGTATGTGAAGTTGTTTCTCTCAAGTTCTGGTTATGCCCTAACACTCTGGCTCTCAGCACCCTGAACTTCTTGTCCTTGGAAGGTGCCTGCCATCGTCTACCTCCTGAGAGTCTCTCCAATCTTACTGCAGTTTTTAGAGCCAAGTTCCCTCCCTTCCTTATGGGACCTTTTATTTTGATAAGCTTCCTTAACCACAGTCCCCCTCAAATACCACTATTGCCAAGGGCCTGGTTCTACTGTTCTCAGCAGTTTCTTCTTTATCTCATCTCTCAAGGCTGGAATCCACTCCAACCTCTCACCTGCCACTTGTGGACTCCTGAGCACACTCAAGGCCCCACCTGGAAACGCACATCAGCATTCCGACACCAAGTCTGCCAAGAACAACGCAACTCTGTGACGTACACAGAGTGAATTCTTACAAGTCTTAGTAGGTATTTGTGTTTCACCAACGAAAACAATGCCCTGCCAGACTCTGAGTTAGGGACACAAATGATTCCGTTTACAGTATGGTATTCTAGACTTTTCTTAAGAATCATGATAGAATACCAGCTGTCTTCCAAGGGCTTATTCTATGTTGGCAAGAATAAAATTCTAAATGAAGAAATTCTGTAGCTGAAAACTCTGCTTATTTTTCCTGATATTTGCAAATAAAGAAAGCATATTATACATATAAATCACTGATATGCTAAGCACAAACTAGTCAAACTAACCAGCTTCCTTCTGCATATGAGTAACTACAAATGTTCTTAAAGTTCTACATGCTAGACTCTATGCTTTCTGGAAAGTTACTACAGATAAAAATAAAGTCTACAGAGAGGTTTAGCCAATTTAAAGGATCCACAAAGAAATACATCTGAGTCTTTACATCCAATCTTCTAAAAATCCCATTTTATCTATCCTGTATATCCATTTTACCAACAGGTAGAAATTGGCAGAATATATACTCCTAAAGGAGGGTTGAACAATGATCAGGGGTGCACTGTACCATGTTACAAAGGGGCAGCCCCATGAGGTTGAGAAGATGGTCTCAGTCATGGGATCTTGTCTGGTTTGAGACTGGGCAGTCTTGTGCACACTGTCACAGTCTCTGCGAGTTCACGTGTGAATCAGTCCTTTTGTGTTTGGAAGATACCATTTTCTTGGAGATATCAACCACCTTTATCCCTTATACCTTTTCTACCTCAACCTTTCCACACAGATCCCCGAGTCTTGAGGAAAGGAATTTGAGAAAGACAAATCAATCATTTTTCCGGAGGTAGGCCAACAACAAAATAACATAAAATGAACTGTGTGTGTGTGTGTGTGTGTGTGTGTGTGTGTGTGTGTGTGTGTGTGATCACACGTAATCACGCATAAACACATGCCTTTTTAATTTGTTTGGTATTTTTGTCTTACTGATTTTTTTTCTTAGTTGGTTTACCTGTTTTGAGTTTTTTTTTCATTTTTTGTTGTTTTGAGAGAAGAATGAACATGAAGTTGGGTGAGTTAAGAAGATAGGGAGATCTCAGAGGAGTTAGGGAAAAATAAAGGATATGACCAAATAGATTTTAATAGAAATTTTAAAAAATGAGAAGAAGGTGGTTGAGGAGCTCAATCTGACAATGATTAGTGTCAGATCTCAATTCTGAGTGTGACTTAACTGTGTCTCCTAACTTCAGTTCAGTTCACCTTCTGTTTAAAAGGGTTCAGAAGACACAATAAAGATTGGGTTGGTTTTTTTCCCTTTGGTTGTTTTGATGACTAAATGAATTTAAGACATGAATATTTAACATTTAAATTTGTGCCTGCATACAACAAAGATAATTTATTCTGAATACTGCAACTATAATTCTGACTCAATTACACTACGTAGTTATGAGTCCAGACAAAACAGATTATATAGTTTAGCTCACCTCTCATGAACCTGTGACTGTCTTTGGGTCAGAGTCCATTGTCCTTTGTATGACACAGGAGATGACTGTGACATTCATTAGAATCTCTGTCTTGTACACATTACCCTCAAAAGCTAGCCCTGCAACCCTCACAGAAGACTTGGGAAAATCGACACCCATTCTACTCAGCATATATACATATACATACATATATATAGTGTGTATATTCTATACACTATACATATATATAGTGTGTACATTCTATACACTATATGTACATGTATGTGCATATATGTGCATATGTGCATGTACATGTATGTGTATGTATATATTTACACATTTATACATGTACATATATGTATGTATAGTGTATAGAATGTATACACTCTATATATATGTATGTATATGTATGTATATATATATATATTTCAAGCAGAAGAACTTTATAATTCACTTCAGAGGTTATGGCTGGTACCAAATGTATGGATCTTAAATCTCATTATAGCCTGAAATCAGGATACATGTTCCTCTCATGAACCAATGAGAAAGTAACAGTTCTCCATGTTGCTCAGCAGGTGACTGATAACTCTGAACTTTAAGTTTACATCTGCTTCACTCTTGACTCCACCTGAGTGCCTTACCTTCTTGGCGAGGTCATCCTACCTAACACAGGTCCCCTTCCCTCCTTGGCGAGGTCATCCTACCTAACACAGGTCCCCTTCCCTCCTTGGCGAGGTCATCCTACCTAACACAGGTCCCCTTCCCTCCTTGGCGAGGTCATCCTACATCACAGGTCCCCTTCACTCCTCTTTTGAAGGAGCTTTATTTACTTCTCTCTCCTGAAACGAATATCTCTGAATAAATATTTACTATTTTCACTGTTTTATATCCCCTTGTCAGTAAACATGAAGAATATCCGAAAATGTCTTTTCACTGAATAAATTAAAGCTCAACGAAAATTGTGGGGTACTTTTCTCAAGGACAAACAAATTAGTTTCAGAACTGAGATTAAGCTAAATATCCGCTGTAAAAGGTGATTATCGAAGCACCAGAAGACTGTAGGAGAAATCTATAAGAAATTATATGAAATGCTGAAATCATAGCATAACTAAATTTATGTATAAACTTACTGTTTTCAAGCATGGTGTTTTTCTCTAAGATCTAATGGATATTTGTAAAATTCAATTTCACATATCTTATTTAAAGTTGTTATGTGATATACATGTACCAGGTAAAATATTGAATCAAGCTAATTAATATACCTCTGATTCCAAATAATTGGTGTTTGCTCTTTCTGACCAAATGAAACATTATGCATTACTAACATATTCCAATTCCATTTGCTGCTTCTGTTAGTTCAACTGGTTTAGATTTCACAAGTAAGAACAAAGTGTTTGTCTTTCTGCTTCAATAGTGCCCTTCAATTTCACTGAGTATAATGACTTCCAAGACCATCCATACTTTTCAAAATGACATAATTCTTAACTTTTAAGACAGTATGGATAGCATACATAGTCTACATTTTCTTTAACTTTTGTTGTTGTTGTTATTGTTGTTTGCTTCTGTTTTTGAAGCAGATCTTACTTTGTAGCCTAGGTGGCCCTGGAATGCTTGTGTAATCCAGTCTGGCTCCAGATTCATGGAAATCTGCCTGCCTCAGCCTCCCAAGTACTGGTACCACACACATGAACGACCACATCTTGCCTTCCATTCATTTGTTAAAAGATGTATATATGTATGTATGTATGCAGGTAACATTAATGAGGGGCCTGTTTGTTGGGGGTTTTCTGTCCTACCTGGTACCCCACAACTGTTTAGCCCCAAAGAAAATCACACATAAGTCTCCATAAATTATAAGCTGATTGGCCCATTAGCTCTAGCCTCTCACTGGCTAACTCTCACAACTTGATTAACCCATTTTTCTGATCTATGTTAGCCATGTGGCTCAGTACCTTTTTTCAGTGGGGCAGATCACATCCTGCTGCTTCTGTGGTCTGGGCAGGAGTGGGAGGAATCAACTTCCTCCTTCCCAGAATTCTCCTGTTTCCATTACATCATTTCTATTTCCTGTCTGATTTTCCTGCCTATACTTCCTGCCTGGCCAATCAGTGTTTATTTAAAACATGATTGACAGAATACAGACAATTCTCCCGCACCATATGCATGTATGTTTGTATATATGTACATGTTTCTGTGGGGGGAACAAACATCTTTACTCACACATGTAAGCCAGATGAGGTATGAGGTGCTCTCTTTACTTCTCTGAATCAGGTGTCTCTCTGAACCTGGGGTTCGTGTTTTCCCAGCTAGGGGCTGATATCCTCATGCCTCTGCATGTGTATCTTGATGCAACTGAATAGGATAGAACACTCTTCAAATATCTGCTATGTCCATCCAGCCTACAGGACTGTTCAGATTTACTCTCCCTAGTGGCTTCCTTTCATAGCCTTTCATTACTATAAATGGGATATGGAAGTCTCCTACTACAATCGTATTGCTTATATTTATCTCTCCAAATATGTCAATGTTTGCTTTATATATTGGGTGCTCAGATATTGAGTGTATCTATAATTTTTCTATTTTTCTGTTGTATTGACACTTATAATTATGCTATGATCTATCTCTCTGTTTTTCTCTCACATGCATGAATACACAATTTTCTCTTGCTTAGACAAGTAAGTGAATATCTGTCTAATATAACGCTGAGTATCCCTTAAGAATCATTAGCTTTGAGTCTTAAAATAGATTTGGGAGAAACATGGGAAAAATATGCACCCAACTGAGTATTAATTTACAACCAATCACTGAAAGATCAAAATATAAGCATACCTGTACAAAAGTTATAGCTCATTAAAACCACATCAATTTCTTTATATTACTTATATAATACACCTTTATATACATATTTGTATGTGTATTTTATTACATATGTTCTATGTGCCATATAATTCTATGTGCTATTGACTGACTTATATAATATCAATACTGAAGCACAAGATTAAGCAAAGTTGACAAGACAAAATTCATTTGGTAGTTACATTCTGAATGAAATATTTTGAATAGTCATTCTCAATTAGAAAATGATGTATTTGATGCTATTCTTGAAATTATAGGTTTGGAAATATCTGAAAGAGTAAGGAATAAATGCTGTATTCCATCCCAACCAAAAAGCATGAGAATTTAAAAGAAACAGATGTGTTCATTTCTTCCTCAGTGATTTTAGACCTACTGAAAATATGTAATGGGGGGAAAAACCACCAAGTCCCTTTTCCACACCATCTCCCAGGAGAGTCAGGCCCTCACTCTTTACTTCTATGGTTTGGTTTCAAGTCAAAAGTCCCTGTCTACAGGGTGTGTGGTTGCAGTAGAAAACTGCTCAAAGGTAACTCCTATTTTTGACAATATAAGACCATCAAAGGAACCCCAAGTTTTAAGAAGTACTTTAGAAATCCTACTGGTTCGAGGATAAAAGAGGAAAATAAGCCAACAGTGGAGAAGTAGCAGGGCTTAGAGAGGGCTAAAGCCTCTTGTTCTAAGCCTGGGATAAAGAGTGCAGTGGTTCCGGAACAGCATGCTACCTGCAAGACTCTGGTGGTGAATTATGGTTAGAGATAACAGACTCAGCACCACAGCCTTGGGAGAAGCACCCAAGCTCCCAGCAAGTGAGCTGGAGCTTTTGCAGGAATTACAGAGCCATAAGATCACCTTGTGTCCAGTGTCTGTTGCAATACTAGGGAACTGTAGAAGAGAAAACATAGACTGGACCAGGGTCATCAGCAGAGATCTCTCCCTGCCTTTCCAGGGCCCTGCAGCTTTGGAAACACATATACCCCAGGGATTCAACATAACAAAAGCTGATATATAACTGTTCCTTAGCCTCTCTTGGAAGAGCCTTGCAGCTTGATTCCAGGTGGTTTCTGAAAAGCAAGTATATAGTGGAGTTAACCCAATTTTTTCAGAAAAGTTTACAGTTGATGCATGAGTATTCCTCGGGAAAGGCCTCCTTTACTGCCCCCTTTGTAAACAGGAAAAGATCCATGTGATTATATTTTTGAAGAACCTATAGCAGTTTCAACAAAGGCCAAAATCTGGGTTTGCTGCAATTTTGAAATACTAGGATTGGAGAAAATCAATCCCACACAACCACTGCTGCAAATTCCCTTAACTTACTTGAAGTTGCCATGTTCTACTTTTTAATTGTTTTTTCTTTTCTGTTTGAGCCAACTGGATGACAACAGAGTTGAAAGAACCCTAGCCACATCTGCAGTGAACAGAAGCTAGCTCTGGAGTCAAATATATGTTCAGTGGAGTCTTAGATCTACCACAGTCAACCTAGCAGCAGTTGCTGTACAGCTGTAAGCCTCCATTTTCCTGCCAGTGAAAGAGAGGATTGTTACAGCTTACAAACTCCTAATCTGAGAAGCCGAAATTCTCCCAGAACTGAATTTTCTGGGTTTGTTGACATTATACCACAGGAGAAAATTCTACAGCATTGCTTCCTGCAACAGTTTTTAGTATTCCATAAAAGTAATTACAGGTGAGGTATATAAGATACATATGAAATACAAATGAATCAGGTGTTTTGACTCGAGTCCCATTCCCAAGGAGCCTCATTATGCATATGCAAATATTCCAGAGATAATCAAAGACAGGATGGGATAATGACAGACAGCTCTAAGCACCATGTCCATCACAAGGTCACAACAAGAAATGGTCATTATAGTCAGCAATAGAAATTCCCACTGAAGACTGGGAATGTGCAAGCAATGTGTCTAATGTGATGTAACTGTGCTTCTTAGTTAATTGTGAGCTTGAAATAACCATAACAAAGAAGAAGCAATGAAATCTAAGGCTAAACCAACAATTGCCAGAAGATTTGTGTATGTATGTGTGTCGGTGTGGGTGTATTTGTATAGGTGTGTATGGGTGTGTATGTGTGTGTGTGTATGTATGTGTGTGTGATGTGGGAGCACTTAAATTTCAGATAAAAGCTGATATAAAAAAATGTCCAATCAAGTGTTATTTTTAAATAAGTATAATTTTCAAGGTATATTATGATTGAAACAAAGCTGACTATTAAGAGTTCTGGAAAAATTTTCTTACTGAAGAAGCAAAACCATAACTTTACCTATGAAATGTTATGAAAGTATTGACTGGAAAATGTCTCTGCAACATTCAAGTAGAAATCACTCCTATTTAGGCATGAGCTTTGTAACAAAATTAGCAGCCCTTGGCCATCACATGCAATTCACAGCAAACTGATAAATACTAAAAATATGACTTCCGGCAGAAGAAAGCCCTGATCTAGAATGACCCCAATTCCCATGGTGTAGAGTCCTCCACTATAGTACATTTTAACCTGGACAGCCAGAGCTAGCCCAGACCAGCACACTTCCTATCCATAGAGTAAGCATTTAGAAGAGTTACACAGTGTCTACAAATAAGACTGGTTAAAGGAACCAAGAAATTAAGCCCCAGGGTAGAAAGCACTGGGCAAAACCAATGCAGATTTTGTAGGAAACAAATTTTCACTAAGTTAATTACAGCATTGTTCCCCAGACTGTCTCCCTTTAACAACACTCTGCTCACATTGAGAACAGGTCCTGTGTTCCAGCGACTGTCAATACACCAGCCTGGCGGCACCTCCTTCTCTCTTCACCTCACTGTCTCTTCTGACTCTTGCTAGATCCCCTGACCATGGGGATTCTCAGGTTTCTCTGCATTTATTTAAAATCAGTTACCAAGAACTAAAGGTGATTTTTTTCCCCCACATTTTCTTCATACAGTGAACTACTACAGTCTCCATAGTATCTACTGCTGGTGGTTAACATTTTCCAACTCGTAATAGACACACTGTATGAAGATGAAGGAATCATTCACCCATTTAATAACTTGCTTCTCTGTTTTATTCATGCGGAAACAGAAGCTTTATAGAAATAGCTTTTGGAAGACCACAAGAAAATTGAAGTGATTTCTCTGCCAGGTCTAGAAACCAAGGCCACAGTTGGTCTATTTCACTGTATAAACTCCAAACTAACCAACTAAAATATTTTTAGAAGGTAGTTTATAAATAAAAATAAATTTGATGATATATCTTCACGTTAATTTAAGAGGCTGAATTTCAAGTCTTCTAATCTTCAGAAGACAAGATATTGTATGTACTATTAGCAATACTACAGTCTCTACAAGTTACACTTAAAATTATTAAATTAAACTATTTCTGTGGCCAATAAGGGAATCCACTGCAAGAAGAGATCTATGGAGCGTGGTTAAGATGAATGGCAAAAACATGACTATCCTTAATATCAATTTAAAAGTTATCACTTCAAGAGGAATTCTAAGTGATACATGCTTTATCAAATTTAAAAGTATGTATTTTAAAACTAAAAGAGAAAGTCTGTCTTTCTTCTCTCCATAATTTCGAATAATAGAATAAATAGATTAAAAAAATAACATCCTTTAATATTGCCCATGTCTCATTAAGCCCTTCAGACAGAGGGATACAAGATCCTGACAAAGACCCAAGAGTAAAGACACCTACTGCCAAGCCTGACGAACTGAGTTCAATCCCCAGGGATTACAGGGTGGAACCAGAGAGTCAGTTCTCCCAGGGTGTGCTCTGACCTCCATCGCCATCCTATAGCACACCTGCTCCTCCATGCACACTCGCATACAAAGATAGGCACAAACAAACAAAAGTAAAGAAAAAGTACTAATCACTTGTTAAAGAAAGGTTTTGCTGTGTTTCTAGATAACAACACTATATATACATCATTGCCTGGTCTCTTGTGTTCATTTGAATGGCATCTAGAACTGATATGATGAGCTTATGGTTTAATCTGGAAAACAAATGGTCAAAAAAAAAAATCACAACATACTGCATTCTTTGCCTCTCACTGGGTCAGGCAGGCCAGAGCAATCCACTGCAGAATTCGGAATGGCGACCCTCCACCTGGAACCAGTGCTATCACATTCTGTGTATTCAAAGTGGTAATCTTTCTGCAAACAATCACAAAAACAAGCCTTTGTTAGAGCCAGTTCTAACTGGTGACCTGGGTTTTCTCTATCATCCCAAATGGTCTCCAAGCCTGCTTCCAAACTCTTCCCTCTCCTGGACTCTCCCCCCCCCCCCCGCCCCACCCTACCCACATCAGCAGTTCAACAGTCAAAACCGCACCACGCAATGGCAATGCAGAGGAGGCACCGAAGGTCTGGTGGAAAGAGGGCACTCAGCACTAACATTGTTATTGCTAAAAAGCCGACAACACACTTCCCATGTCTCCTTTGAAGGTTTTTTAGCTCTGAGTAACTTATAGACATACGAAAAGAGTGGTGTGTGGAAATCAGCTGTTGTCACTGTCTCAAGTGGCTCCGAGAAGCCAATCATTTCCACTGACCTAATTCTCACGCTACTTAAAACTTAATAGAAGGCGTAATAACGAATCACTCAAACACTACTAAACAGACAAAACTTTTTAAAGCCACTCTCTGGGGCTTAATTCACAACCCCCCAGCATATGGCTATCCTTCAATATATAAACAGATCGTTTATTACAATTTCCCAGTTAAGATCCACTTTGGAATTCTCAAGGTGACTTCCTATATATTTGGAATGCTTGAACTGAGGAATCAGGACAAAATGTTACAGGAGCATTTCAGCCATGAGAGAAATTCCAAGTCTGCCCTGTAATAGTTTCATTTCCATACTCTAACCCTAAAACTAGACCCAGGGCCTCATACCTCCAGGGCAAGCACTCTGCAAGTAGACTGTATCTCCATCCTTACCTGGTTGATACAAGTCAGTGTTCTGAATGTTAACTGTCTGCTTTCTGTACCCGTTAGCCTCCCTAACTATATGAAAGACAGACAAGAACTATCGACTAGCATTGCCACAGGGAAGTTGAAAATGGAATATCATGGCTGCCTGTCTTCTCTTCTAGAATCTGTTTCAATCTGAATGTGCTAAGAATTCCTCCTAATCATTCTGGGCTCTTATGCTAACAGTCCTCTTAATTTATCTCTTTCTTTTCTTTCATTCCTTCTTTCCTTCCTTCCTTTACTGTAAGTACTAAGAACAATCCAGGCCACACTTTTGACAGTTTTCCCACTTCAAATTTCCAACAGAATGCTCCTAATTTCCTCCTAAGCCCTCAGCAACACTGCTGTTGATATTTCTAATAACATTCTACCCATGGCAAGTTACACATTGTAAGGCAATGTAGCCATCTTCTACTACATTTCTCGGTTTTTACTGAGCATTCACCGAGAGTATTTTACATGCCATTTCTACCAATAACCTCCTTAAAGCAATCTAGGCTTTTCTCCTCAAAATTTCTCCAGATTTGACCCATCACACAATTCTAAAGCCACCTTCTCACCTTCAGCTTTTTGCTTGGCAAAATTTCCTCAGGTAAAGATCAAAAAAAAAAATGTTCAGTAATTTCCATGGCAGTGGTAACAAATCATTACAGCCGTAATGGATTTTCCCATAGCTCTGTAGGCATTACATCCCAGGACAGTAATCATGGGTCTGACCAAAGTCAGGCACATCAGACAGATAGTTCTGTCTTGGCCATGGGTGGAACACTTCCAAGGTTAATTTTCTAAGTCATAAAAGCACCCTTTAATATTGTAGAAGAACAACCCTCTCTTGTCTTGGCAAGTCAGCCCTTGAGTGGGAACTGTCAGATGCTCCCTTGTGGAGGTTGAGGCTGTTGGAAGCAGAGGCTGGGGTCACGTAGCCCCACTTCAGCAACTTTTCAGTGCTCCGAGCTCTCCACAAAGAAACCCCACTTCAATGGCAAAGAACACAGCAAGTACAGTTGGAGCTGCAGCTTCCTGATGTGGGAGTGTCATATATCAATCTGTTGATTTCATTGATTAAGCAATAAAGAAACTGCTAGGCCCATTTGATAGGCCCACCCTTAGGTGGGTGGAGTAAACAGAACAGAATGCAGGGAGAAAGAAGCTGAGTCAGGAGTCGCCATGATTCTCCCACTCCAGACAGACGCAGGTTAAGATCATTCCTGGTAAGCCAGCTCGTGGGCTACAGCAGATTATAAGAAATGGGCTAGTCCAGGTGCGAGAGTTAGCTGAGAAAAGGCTAGATATAATGGGCCAAGCGGTGTTTAAAAGAATACAGTTTCCGTGTAATTATTTCGGGTAAAGCTCGCGGCCGGGTGCCAGGAACGTAGCCCGCCGCTCCTATTTCAACAGCTTCCCCTTCAGGTCTTGCTCCAATCCCAACTGCTCCAGCTTGAGCAAGCATGGAAACCTTGGGAATGAAAGTTCCTGAAAAGACCACACATTCTGCTGAACCTTTGCAAGCTGGTTGCTACTTCAAGGCTGTGGAGAGGCGGAACACTGAAACTCAAGAGTCAAACTGGCCTTAAAGTAGCTTTAGTCTATTGATTAGCACCTACTGTCTTCCTCAACCTGACCCAACACTTAAGGTAATCATTAGGTAAATCCTTTGAAATATACTCCTAGTTTCCAGCCAACCAAAGGGTGAAAAATGCTATCATATAGCACCCAAAGACTATTACAGAGTTTACTCCACTTTGATGTAATGTGGCTGTCTAGTGCTTCCAACAATGTCTTGAAAACGCCCTGTTTTATACCTTCAACAAACTGTTACCACATTGGAACATGGAACTTGGGGTAACTATGTGTTCCTAGGTCATTGCCACTTATACTTCAGACAATACTATTTCTTGTCCCTAAGAGTTGTGCCCTGCTGCTGGGGTTCCAGAGTTACCTGTTGGCAATTATTCTGCAAGGTTTTATTAATCACAGACCTGTGAAAGTTGGGGAACAGCAAGACCACCACCAGCAGAGACAAAGAAAAATGCTTATGATTGACAGAAAGAAGGCTAACCTATCTGAGGTTTCTGATGGAACATCCCTATTCATTCTTGGGCAGTCAAGCTTTATGTAAGGCTGTAACTGACAGAATTATAGTTGAGTACCGGGATGTTGTGCCTCTCTTCTGACTATGTAAGTAGGCTGTTTCCCACCCCTTTGGGCTTATCTAGGACCCTTTTCTCCTGTGCCCTACACACTGGTATTCAATATTAGGTCAATAAAAGCTTCTCCCAAATGCCTCTTTGCATACTTGCCTTGATCACAGGTGGAACATGTTGGCTATCCAAGGAGCAGACAAGACCCCGGGGTCTCCATCCTGGGCAGCAGCAGTGGCAGTGAGGAGAACATGAAAATTTCCAGACAGCCAGAAAGAGCTGGGTGCCCTGGACCCAAAGCTATAAGCTGTTAGATTAGGAGACAACTGAAGAGCTCCAGAGAGCGGTTGGAGGCAGAAATCACGAGAAACTAAGGCTGCGGGACCCAAGGGGTCATTAAGAGAGGGTCTGAAAGTACTACCAAAGTTGAAGATTCAGGTATAATCAGAGTTCAGGGATTGCAACTCTAACCAGTAGGTACTGGCACTCTGAGCCCAAAGCAAAACATCTCAACTTGACCACGAAGAGCAATAAGCCTCCAGCTCCGAAAGCTTGAAGCCATAAGCCTCTTTTATCCAAGGCTTAGAGCTATAAGCCTCTGGATCTAGAAACTTGTTTTCTCAGGCTCTGGAACTCAGGGTCATCAACACTAAAGTTACTGCTTGCTTCTCGTCTCCCTATGGCTTTTATTGGATAGCGTGAAGGACTCTCCCTCCATCCCGTGACAGTATTGCAAGGTGATATTTCCCGAGGAAGCTAGAGGAGAAAATCCATTCCTACCTTTTTTCAGCGTGGGTTGGCATCCAGAATTCCTGGCTTGTGTCTGGATCACACTAGCCCCTGCTTTGTGGGGACACTGCCTCCTCCTGTGACTGCCTTTGAGCTTAACATCCATGCTCTATCTCAAATATTTCAATTTGTATGATTTTTCTTTCATGTAAGGCAATGTTTACTGGTTCTAAGAATTACAGTCTGAGAATCTTGTTTCTGTGTTTGTTTTTGCTTTATTTGAGAGAGTATCTCTGTGATATCTATGGAGTATAGCCCAGAGTGGCCAGGTATTTGCATAATGGCTTTCATACTTCTCTGGTTCCCCGCTATTTGTATTCAGACGGCTTTCTTATTTCCATATCCCAGAGAGAATATCCTAACCTCTATGTCTAAAATTTAAGTTATTTCTTACCCTCCTTGCAAAATAATGATGCTATGAAGTAGGACATGAATTTCCTAGGCAGCAAGGCCTTTGAACAGAGCAGGGAGGGCTCTCCCTGACTCAGGTTGCCAGTCGTGAGATGAGAAGAGTGGTTAGTTCCAGGAAACAGGGGCTTGTCTTCTAACTGTAAAGTTGAATATAATACGCTAATTGAGTTTCCTATGACTATTTCCCTCTATCTGCCATCTCTACAGCACCTGACAATTAAAAGTTTTGTAGATACAGTTGTTACCAAATTCTGAGGATTCCCGCAGGAAGCATAATGTGTTTCTTTGTGATTTAAAAATATTGAAATGCAACCTCTTGCAGTGCTCGGTCCTTGAGAATTTCAACTGCAGTCTATAAACTAGATGCATTTTTTTCCAAATTATTTAATAGACCATTTCATGTGAACTCATAACAATTTTAAGACTCTCCAGTCCTCAAATCCATCAAATTATCTAAAAGTGGTATGGTGTAGGAAGATTATTGAGAAAAATTATATATAACCTCCCAAATTCCATTCAGAGAACTGAATAATGAGGATCTCAGTCCATAAATGTTCATATTGATAGAAACATTACAGAACCCCAACTACTTGATAAGCATTGATTTCTGGAGACTGGAGAAATGGCTCAGAGATTAAGTGCATGGTCTATACTTCCAGAGGACCGGAGTTTGGCCCCAACACCCACATGGTATCTCACAACCATTTAAATACTCCAGTTTCAGGGGATCCAGCACCCTCTTCCAGCCCCATTGGGCATCAAACAGGCACATGTACTCATATATGTACACATACATATATGCAGGCACTCATATATACACATAAAATAGAAATATAAAAATCTTTAAAATGCCCTAGAAGTAAAGGGAAATTTTTTAAAGAGATAAAACCATTTTTATGCAAATACAAAATTAATGCATGCAAAAGGTTTATGACTAACTAGCAAGTCAAAGCCATAAAATATTGCTACCAGTTCAAAGGAGAATTCAAGGGGCATACAAATATAGGTGACCAGGAAAGTGAAAGGCATTTACTTATGCAAAGTGACAAAAACCCAGAGGATAAAAATCAGTTGCATTCTAAAGACAAAACAGTCTCATTTCTGGGTAGGAAATGCATTTCTATAACTCATCATTATGAAATCCTTTAGTGACAAATGATTGTTCAGGGCCTCTGAAAAACCCATCACTCAGAAAGGTACACTCGCTAATCTTTTCTGCCTGTTGCAACACACTTCTTAATTTTACCTGACGAGGGGAAATTTCTTGACAAATTTTCCAAACCTTCAGGCCTCCTGATAGTGTATCACTACACTGTGAGTCATAGACCCTACTCACAGGCCACAGGCTGCAACCCAAAACCTAGGGCAAGAACGCACACTGCTCCAATGCTCAGGCTGTACCCATACATACGTGTAGGTACATGTCTGCAAAGCACAGGGTGCTACAGCATGGGGACATAGGGACACAGTCCCCCGCACACACATGGTTCCGGGAGCCTGGGAAATCTTACACTGAAAATACAACCCAAATGAAATAGGACATAGAATTAAAGGGGAAAAATCATCCTTCCACAGTTATCAGGACCCTCCCCCTCCCCCCACACACCATACATGTGTCACAAGACATGGTACAAACAGGCTTAGACCCTCAAATAAGTGCAAACTGGGTCATGTTCCATGGAAAACACAAAATGTAAGATATACTCAATGGACATTTGATTCCCACAGTATCTCCCCAAACTAAGTCATCACAAAAACCCTCAAAATGCTCACTGCAAACTTTGGGTATCATTATTCAAACTGGGTATAACATTTACAGTTTATATACATAGGCTATATACACGATGTCTAATAAATCTCATACAAAAATAATGCTGACATATTGAAAACATGCTTGCATTACTTTCAAATGGACATTGTGATAGTCAACCTTCAGTGCCATAATGAAAGGTCAGGTGATTCATTTATTTGTGTATGATGTACGTACACAAGTATGCACACATATGTGAGCCCACGCACCCACATGCTTAAGCTGAAGGAGTATGTCTAACACCTTCTTAGCTCACGCTCTACCTTATTATTGGAAACAGGGTCAATCGCTGAACAGGAAATTTGCCCTCTGGATGGGCTGACTGGCCAGCGCTCTCCTGGGATTCACCCGTTTCCATCCCCCAATGCTAAACTAACACACATGCAGTCACAATAGCTTTTGCCTCACGTCCTCTTGTCTTCACTGCAAACACGTTTACCCACTGAGCCATCTGCCTATCCCAAGAGCTTTAACTCATAAAGAAAGAGTTCATTTTGACCCATAATACTGAAGGTTCTGGTCTGTGATGAATTGGCACCATTGTTTTGGGCTCATGGTGAGGCAGGATGTCAGAATAGAGTAGATGGCAGCACACCAAAGCAGCAGCAAGCAATAGAGAGAAAAAAGGCCAGGTCCCATCAAAACCTTCAAAGGAATAGCTCCAATGACTAAGGACCACCTTCCAGACTCCACTTCCTAAAGGTTACTCCACTTCTCAAGGGTACCAGTTTGGTGACCAAGCTTATAACATATGGACCTTGAAGAGACTCCAAGATCTAAACTCAAGAAGACAACAACATTTATCATATATATATATATATATATATACATATGTATATATATAAATGGTTTTGTTATATATAACTATATATATAATGGTTTATACAATAATCTATATGTCATTTAAATACTATATATATTTTACTAGATTTACTACCTGATATTTAATTATTAAATAAGTATTATAGCATTAAAAGCTACATGGGAGACTTAACATTATCTTCTCAATAAGCTTATGATTTTGTCAGTATACTAGATGCAAATACACACACACACACACGCACACACACACACACACATGCACACACTCTCTCTCTCCTTCCAGGAAACCATAAAGAAGAAAGGTTTCAAGCGTAAGCACAGCATTGAAATCAGTGTGCAAGTAAATGCTCTATCTGATCAGAATTACCTGTGAAAAACCCCTTAACTGCCCGGAAGGTACAGTGTCGTACCACTCTCAATAAATTCACCGAAGCCAATTTTGCCTTAAGCATTCTGTCAAGCACCCATTCCTTAGAACTCAGGTAACTTCCGTTTTCGAGGCCAACATTTCTAGAAAGATAAGAATTTCTAATGTTTACAACTGATTTTGACAGAGTATGTTGACTGAGTTTACAAAAAGCCGACTCCTTGAGATGATGACTTTAGAGTTATGGGATGTGAGTCGGAACAGCTTGAAAAGGCAGGGAGAAGAGAGCCTGGAAGACAGGGAAACGCGCAAGTGTGCAAACTCTCACTCATTCCTTCATGAGTGCCTAGCTTGACGGGTATCATAAGCAGGGTGTCAAACCTGAGGACAAAAGGCCTGAAGGTGTGCTGTGAACTGCATTAACCTACAACAGATTAATGGGCGAGGGGGTGAAAAACAAATCACTGAATATAGCTGTTACTATGAGATTTTTTTTTCACATCAATGAACCAAAATGAGGAAATTAGCTCCTCGGTTTCTTGCTATTCTCTGTAAGCAATTTCAGAATTGCCCCTAAAGGATAAAGATACAGCAGAGACCACACTTTCTAGTTCAAAATAAATAAAACAGCAAAGAGGTCTTGGAGGGCGACCAGGGTATAAAACACTCACCATGCAAGCTCGAGAATCAGAGCTAAGGTCCCCAACAAAAGTCAGGCAGCTGCCGGGCGGTGGTGGCGCACGCCTTTGGTCCCAGCACTTGGGAGGCAGAGGCAGGAGGATCTCTGGGAGTTCGAGGCCAGCCTGGTCTACAAGAGCTAGTTCCAGGACAGGAACCAAAAGCTACGGAGAAACCCTGTCTCGAAAAATCAAAAATAAATAAATAAATAAGTCAGGCAGCTGTGAGACAGGGTCCCTGGGGGTTAGGGGAAGGCTAAGAAGTTGGACTAGCCAAATCAGCAAGCTCCCACTTCAGAGAGAGATCACGTCCCGGTAAAATAAAGAGCAAACGAGAGAAAAATCTGATGATAGCCTGGTATGCACATACAGGCATACGAGTGCACACACTCATATGTGGCTGCACATGTTTATGTGAACATACCACAAACATACACACGTGCAAAATAAATACATGGCAGAGGCAGTTCTCGGACTTTGAAGCAGAGAAAAAGATCGACAGTTGTAAAAACACAAGACATGGGACAAAAAAAAAGAAGTGCGTGAAATTTATTTTCTTGGCTTCCTGTCTTCACATAGAGTTCCTCATCTGGATTTTCATGCAGAACATTGAGAGTTTCATCATTTAATGAGACGGCTATTCCCAAAGAGCCCCTTAATGGAAGGGCTCAGCAAGCACCTGGCACACTTAAGACAGTGAAAGGGGGAAAATAGGAGACCGTATTGCCCAGCACAAGAGCTTCAGCTCAGTTCCGATGAGGGAGCAGACCTCAGTGTACAAGGCAAAAAGGCCAAAGCCCGCCAGCATTCAGTGCTGGCACAACCGAGAGGAACGCCATCAGTCTGTGTTAGCAAGAATATGAGCTCAGTTAGACGGCTCAGAAATTTTATTTTCAGATTTTTCTTTTATAAAAGGAACATGATGTTGCCATAGAAACCTATTGCTAAGTAAAGTAACATATATCTGATCTATTTGGGACACATTCTTTTCATCTGTGGATACAATATTTTTTTTTTAGAAAACATTTTTGACAAGTTTATGTTTTGAACCTGACCTTGATGGCGGCCTCCTTAAACAAGTCTCAACAGTTCGCGGTTATTTTTTCTTTTAATTCGATACAGCTTTATTGAGCATCTAACGTGAGCCACTGTGTAAATGACAGAGATACAACCGGAAACAAGACTGTCAAGCATCTGCTCTCAGGGAGCTTACATCTGAATGTGAAGGAGAGGGCATGAGGTTCCTTTCTTACAAGACCGAGAACTTGTACGATGGCCCTCCTGTGGCCCAGTTAGCAGGGTCTAGGCGCAGAGGGGCACAGATCTAGATTCCTGTCTCGCTTGTCTCTTAAATCACTAACTGTAAGATCCCAGGTAACTTGGCAAGGCTCCCCTTAAGACATAAGAAGCAAAAGCTATGTTTCACTTGTTAGAGTCTTTATGGTCTTGATGAAGGGAAACCAATTATTTTCAGTAACTGTGTGTCACCAGGCAAATTCTCAAAAGACGAATATTTGAAAACAAAACCACTGATAGGGAAACTGAAGTCTAAAGGAGCTATCTGAAGCTGTGTTTAGTCATGGAATTTTTCAGTTTCCTCAGGAAACTCATAGGTACGCTATCTATAGCATCAATTACCTTCATAGCAGATGCTAAAGAAAACAAAGCTATAGCCCTATTTCTTTTATAAGACCTAAGGACTGGAGAAATGGCCCTGCAGTTCAGAGTACTACTGTTCTTGCAGGAAACCCCATTTTGGTTCCCAGCACACACATGGTGGCTCACAATCATCTGTGACTCTGGTTCCAGCAGATCCAATGCCCTTTTCTAGCCTTTGTGTGAACCAGGCATGTGCCTGGTACGCACACATAAATGAAGCTAAACACTCATACTCATAAAATAAAAATAAATAAAACTTTATTATTAAAAATGCCCTGCTCCCCAAAAACCTGTAGAAGAATTAATTCAATTCTAATGGGAATTCAATGTAATAGATGAGTGGGTGTACTCTAAGCAAAAAAAAAAATGGAAATGGCAATAAATAAAGGTATCAACAAATACTAAAAAGCATTAGGTAAGCACTAAATTACTCATCAAAGTAAGAAACTCTAGAAGCTAAAGTCTACACAGGCTGTGAGAACAAGAAAGCTGAAGACTCAGAACAGCATCAAATGCTGCAGAAATCGGGGGTGAGCAATAGGTCTGAAATCAGAAAAGCAGATTGAAAGCTGTTTAAGAATGTAGAAGGTTGGATAGGGGAGCACGGAAGCACAATTCTTAGGGTTGGCAAGAGACTTGAACCTAGAGGGGCTCCCAGGAGCCCAGGGTGATGTCCCCAGATAGTTCCTGGGGCAGCTGAGGATAGGGAACCTGAAATGACCCTATCCTATAGCAATACTGATGAATATCTTGCATATCACCTTAGAACCGTCATCTGGTGATGGATGGAGATAGAGACAGAGACCCACACTGGAGCACTGGACTGAGCTCCCAAGGTCCCGATGAGGAGCAGAAGGAGGGAGAACATGAGCAAAGAAGTCGGGACCACGAGGGGAGCACCCACCCACTGAGACTGTGGAGCTGATCTATTGGGACCTCACCAAGGCTAGCTGGACTGTGACTGAAAAAGCAGGGGATAAAACCGGACTCTCTGAACATGGCGGACAATGAGGGCTGCTGAGAAGCCAAGGACAATGGCACGGGGTTTTGATCCTACTTCATGTTCTGGCTTTGTGGGAGCCTAGCCAGTTTGGATGTTCACCTCCCTAGACATGGACGGAGGGGGGAGGACCTTGGACTTTCCACAGGGCAGGGAACCCTGACTGCTCTTTGGACTCGCGAGGGAGGGGGAGAAGGGTGGGAGGAGGGGGAAGGAAATAGGAGGCTGGGAGGAGGCTGAAACTTTTTTTCCTTTTCTCAATAAAAATTAAAAAAAATTAAATAAAAAGAGAAAAAAAAAGAATGTAGGCTCCACAGCGTTTCCTCCACAGGCAGACAAGAGGTTATTCCCACTAAGCATGTAGAACTAGGGAGTTTAGAGATGCAGACAGCAGATGCAGCGGAAGAAGGGGAAGGCGCCCCCTGAACTGCTGAGCTCCACCACGGGGGCACTTTCCCCTCGCGGGAGCACAAGTCCAGATAATTGCAGCAGCATCCGTGTGCTTCCCCTCGGTTGTCACCACAGAGCTGGGAGAACCAACTTCCGGCTCTCCCAAGTATGCTTTCAGAGTGACTCTCCACACTTGCATTCGCCATATTGCAATGATTGTACACCTGCTCATCTTGATTGAGATTAGCTGAAATGTAATTTTATATACAAGATAGAGTGTCGTCAGTGATAATAACACTGACAACCTTTTCAGGACCCTATCTCAAAATACAGCTGTCTTTTTCTCACTAGGATTTATTCACACAAGGGCCCTGTACTGAGGCAAGGTCACCCACATGCCACACCCTTCTTTCAGTCATCCTTTCTGAGACCTGGATGCGCGCCCCACCCCACTTCCGCTCACATCCACCTGCCACACTCCGCAGTCAGCTGCAGAGCGAGCTTCTCATTATGTGTATCATCCCCTGTTCAAACCTAGCAATGATTTTCCACTGGCCTGGAGCTAAGTCCCTTAATCAGCATAGCTTCATGGTTTTATTTTTCATCATTTTCTATCCTCTCCAAATTTCATTTCTAAGCCTTTCTTTTTTTTATAGGATGCACTGAAACTGCAGGATCAAATACATCATACTCCTCCTTGCCTGCAGGTTCGAGCATGGGAATTTTTCTCCGCCTAGAAGGTTCTCCACCTGTAACTTTCATTAGCACAGGGGAATCTATTTAAGAGCAAATCACTGTTTAACAGGATCTATTCCTAACATAATAGGATCAAGGACAAGAGTGTAAATTGAGGAGATCCTATCTTTCCTTTCATTCCTTCCTTTCCTCCCAGCTCCTCTTCTCCTCTCCCCCCCCCCCTTCCTTCCTGTGTTGGGAATCAAACCTACGGATCTTGCACATTCTTGTCAAGTTCTCTACCACCAAGCTGGACCCTCAGTTCTGCCCCTTCCTACTCTATTCCTACCCCATATCTTGAGAGACCTCTTCACAAACAGCAACACTAGCCACGGATCCATTCCTTGTAATTGTTCTATCCACAATATTCAAGAGATCACAGCTGGGAAAAGTCCATGGAGGCCTTGGTGGCAATTTCCAAATTTTTTTTTTTTAAAAATCTATTCTTCTCTTATACATACATCCCAACCAGAGTTTCCCCTCCTCCACTCTTCTCAGTCCCCACCCTCCACCCCATTCTCCCCCAGATCCACTGCTATCCCCTTTATCTTCAGAAAAGCAGGCCTCCCAGGGATATGAACCGAACTTGGCATAACAAGGTTTATTAGCTCAGTTGGTTGGAACATGGTGCTAAGTTCAGGCTATTTAAACACTTAATTCCAAGGTCTTGTTACTTATAACATGGAAGGAAAAGGACCATGACATGAGACAAAGACCAAAGTGCAACAACCTACTATAGAGACTCCACAGGGCCTCTCTTCTTCATATTACATGACAACATCTCCCAAATTCCCTTATAAAATTCCCTGGAGGGTGAGAGGGTCCACCTTCCACTTGAAGGTTACTGAATTAAGGTGAAACTACATGGAGCTGGCTGCCTTGCCCAACCCAAATGAGAATTATTCAAGAACACATGAAAACACAGTTTCCCAGAGGGGGGAAACCAAACCCTTCATGCTTTATTTATACGCAATTGCAAGCTTATTTTCACACAATATAAATGCAAGTCTTCTAAATTGACCAGGATAAAATGGAGAAGGCACATTTGCTTCTGAAAAAGTTTGGGCATTTGTGAGCTATTTAATAACCACCAAGAAAACGGACATGAAAGTTTCATAGATGTTCTTGCACATCTATAGATACACACCACATACATAACCATGATATAGCAATTCTACTGTTGGGCACACCGCCCAAAGAAACCACAGTATTTTGCTTTAGAACACTATTGAAAATAGTGAAATCTTTAAAACAATCTACATTTGCAACAAAGAACTACCTATTAAATTATGGTGCTACAAGTAAGACTTTATACAATCTACTTTAAAACAAAAATATCAAGGGATGTTTAAAGACAAAAAATATTTATAGCACTTTATGACACAAAACTAAGGCTATAAAGCAATGGGGATGAACTCTTTTAAAAACGTGTGTGGTGTGCAGTCCGTGTGTGGAAGAAGAGCAACGACATCCACGCTGAAAGATTAACGATGGGATGGGAGGGTAATGAGGCCACAACATCTGCCACCCAGTGACTGCCAGGTTTCAGTACGCTGATCCGGTTGGCAAGGCAGAAGTCCTTTCCAAAGGTGTTTGGTCAGCTAGGACACCATCCGCAATAGAGAGGGTATAGGAGCTACGATCCCTACCGGAACCTCCAGACAAGCCCTTGGGGTTGAAGGCAGGTAACTGACCAATACATATAATAATGATAGAGGCTTTCCTATGCTTCTGTGTTTTCAAGCATTTCTACACATCAACTACTTTCCCTAAGTTCATGTGTTTTGCTAAGACATACAAACTATTTGTAATCCTCCCAACTACAATGAAAGTACGTGACAGGACACGTTAGAGTCAAAGCATAGCAATAAAAGCCATTCCAACACCATTCCTTTTGTTTGGTTGTTGTTGTTGTTGTTGTTGTTGTTTTCAAGACAGGGTTTCTTTGTAGTTTTTTGGAACCTGTCCTGGAACTAGCTCTTGTAGACCAGGCTGGCCTTAAACTCACAGAGATCTGCCTGCCTCTGCCTCCTGAGTGCAGGGATTAAAGGCCCATTCCTTTTTTAAGATTTATTTTTTTTAATCTGCTTTACATTCCAACCAAGGTTCTCCCTCCCATCCCTCCTCTTGCCCTCCCTCACATCCTCCCTCCTCTGCACACCGTAGCCCCCTGCCCATCCACTCCTCCCAACAGGTAAAGGCTCCCATGGGGAGTTGATGCAGTTTGGCACATTAAGTTGAGGGAGGACCAAGCCCCTCCCCTCCGAGTTAAGTTTGAACATGGAATTCCACCACTGGGCTCTAACAGGCAAGCTCATGCACCAGGGATAGATCCTAGTCCTTCTTCCAGGGGCCCCTCAGATAATCCAAGTCTCACAATTGATTACCACATATGGAGGGCCTAGTTCAGACCCATGGAGGCTCCACAACTGTCCGTCCAGAGCTCTCGAGTTTCCACGAGCTGAGTTCAGCTGTCTATGTAGAGTTCTCTATTGTGATCCTGATCTCACTTGTTCATGTATTCCCTCCTCCCTCTCTTTGACTGGATTCCTGGAGTTCAGTCTGGTTGGCTGCAAATCTTTGCATCTGGTTCCACTACCACTTCTTAACACTTCCAGGCTAAATTGGTTTCTCTGATGGTTGTAAACCAGCCAGCTAGGCTTTAAATGCACAGGCTAGGTCATAGGATACAGGTCAAAGGACACAGGTCAGAGGACACAGATCAACAGTTCTGTAGATGCTGGGGAGCTTACACTGTGTCCATGCACTCAGACACAAGGATTCTGCCATGAGGTAGATGAATGCTGGAATACTAGAAGAGGAGAAAAGAGGAAAAGGAAGTGAAGGAGCTTGGAAAAGATGTTTTGCTGACTTTCACAATCTGGCTCCAGAAGGGACAATTCCACATTTGAATTCAGTAAAGCGATGGCAGAATTTAGATGGAAAGGATTTATAGAAGCGCAATTTAAATTCAAAAGCTAATTCTTGTCAATGCTACCAACTTGAAATTGAGCTTTCCTTATCGAGCTCGTACGGAAATAGCATACATGATTAAAAAGACTGAATATCTTAGCATGCTAAACCGCGTTTTGTTTGCAGATTTTGTGAACTAAATAGAAATACACTGGTTATTTATGTTCTTTTTTATTCAGCTGGCCCAGGCAGAAACTCCCAAGTCAATACAATTTTGGTTTTGCATAATCCACCTAGAATTTCTCAAAAATACTTCCTAGAGGAAAAAAAAACTCAAAACATTCATTAAAAGGCATCTTTCTAATTAGAAAGAGTAAATATGTGTTATTCTGTGCACTTGGCACCTCCTTCGCACTTTTTCAGGTAAAAGCATGCCTCCTGCTCTCATGACACTTGGGGATCTATTCAATGATGCCGTATAGTTCTGCCCGGACAATTAATCACAGAAATGAAAGAAAGCCTTGGCCAAGTCCTGGAGTGAGTATGTTGCCTGACCAATTATAGTGAATTATTCACCAGCCAAGATGAAGAAAGCCTAGAACGCCTTCTCTATTCACTGTGTCTAAGATGCAAACGTGAGACCATGAAACAAATAAAACAAAGCAGCAGTGAAAACCAAAGCTTTCTAAGAACTCACAGTTACCGCGAGTTTTCCTGGCTTTCTCTTCTTTAAGCAGACGGCAACCCGGTCAGTGCAGGCTGGAAACACTACGAGAGCAGACCACTTTTGTCGTTGGAAGACAGGAAAGGAGCCCTTTGGGATACCTAGCAGTGTGTATGGGATGAGTGTGCCTTTTCCCTGCTTTTCTCTCCTCCAGCCCTGCCCGAGGCCAGCACTAGCGGAGGAAATGCATTTGTGCCACTCAGAAAAGACAAACACCCGAGAAAACCTGTCAGTGGGGTGAAGGAGCTAGAACTGTGCATCCCACCTGCAGACTGTGGAAGAAGCGCCTTGTTCTTTCTCTCCCTTGGTTCTCCTTCACTTTAGTCCAGGAGGACTGTATCGCAGCATGCAGGCTGGAACTACACAGCCAACCAATCTCTGAACAGAAGGAAAGAAGAAAATTCACAAAAAAAAATTCACAGAAAAAAAAAAAAACCCTGCAAAAAGACATGGAGGAGAGAATCTCCCTACTCAGCCCATGAAGAAATGCAGGTCCCAGGCTGTGGTAGTTTGGATGAGGACTGCCCCAGAGGTCCTGTGCTTCAATGCTTGGTCCCCAGGTAGTGGAAGTGTTTGGGAAAGATTAGGAGGTATGTTACTGAGGGGTGGCCTTTGAGGTCCCAAAAGCTTACTACACCATGCCTACTCTCTCTCTCTCCACCCTCCTCCCTCCCTCCCTCCCCCCTCTCTCTCTCATCCTCTTTCTCTCTCTCCCTCTCTCTTCTTCCCTCTCTCTCTTCCTCCCTCCCTCCCTCCCTCTCTCTCTCTCCATCCTTCCCTTCCTTCCTCCCCCCTCTCTCTCTTCCTCTTTATCTCTCTCCCTCTCTCTTCTTCCTTCTCTCTTCTTCCTTCTCTCTCTTCCTCTCTCCCTCCCTCCCTCTCTCTCTCTCCACCCTCCTTCTCTCCCTCCCTCCCTCTCTCTCTTTCTCTCTCTGTCTCTCTTTGCTCCCCTTTGCTCCCATCACATCCTCTCTTTCTTCCTCATGCCTGTCCATCAAAATACAAGCCCTTGGCTACTACTCCAGCGTTCTGTCCACCTGCTGACCTGCAGCTGTGCTCTCTGCCATGATGGTCATGAACACACCCTCTGAAGCTAGAAGCTTCAAATAAACCCTCCTATGAGTTATCTTATCACAACGATAGAAGAGTAACTAAAACACAGGCACACCTGCCAGCCGTCTGCCACGTAGCATAGGTAACTGTGGAGAACTGAACAGCTGTGAGCATTGTCGCTCCAGGCCCCAGGGATGCAAGAAAAAGACAATATCCCTTCCCAGACACAAAAAACAACCAACGCCTTTGGAAAACTGACTTGACACTAGAATTTCCAGCACAAAAGATGTAAAACATGTGGTCAGAACCTGACCAGATCCACTGTGAAACAAACTACATGGGATGTTAATGGATCCAGTCATGGTCTTACAAAATAACATTTATTATATGCAGAACACAATCCTAAATTATCTGAGAGACACAGAACAAACATATTGGACTCAAGAGAGAAGGCAACCAGCATATAACACCACCAAAACAGCATAGGTATTAGAATTCTCAAAGGAAGGGTTTCAATCCACTATTATAATTATCCCCCATGAGGCAAAGGTATCCTAGTATCCAAGGTCTCGGGACTGCTCCGTATTTCAGCCCACTCTGAGCTGTGCAATTAGAGCACTGCCTTTAAGCTGGAGTCACCTGCAACCTTGAGCTCTGCCAGATGTGTATGAATTCTACAAAGTCAGTTCACACGAATGTCTCAGAGTTCACACCTTATGATTGCACTAAACTATGGCAGCTGCACATTTCCCAAGCATTGTGCTAATGTCGTCTTCAAAGAACCCCCATGCTGTGCACCATCTCTGGGGGACAGGGATTTTAAAGATCAGGAGATGGTGAAGGATTTCAAGGGTTTCCCAAGGTCCTGCGTATGACCCTCAGCACAGCTAGGATCAGAACCTAAGTTTGTTTGTCTGCAAAGCATACACTCATGGCCACCCCAGCTATTTTGTTACATTCAAGAATTAAGGCTATCTAGCTCTTCAACTCTATAACCCAAAGTCAGAATAAAAAACATAAGCCTCGAGCCCGGTGGTGGAGGCACATGCCTTTAATCCCAGCACTCAGGAGGCAGAGGCAGGTGGATCTCTGTGAGTTCGAGGCCAGCCTAGTCGACAAGAGCTAGTTCCAAGACAGGAATCAAAAAAAAAAAAAAAAAAAAAAAAAAACTATGGAAAAACCCTGTCTCGAAAAATAAAAAAATAAAAAAATAAAAAAAAAACACAAGCCTCATAAGAACGTCACAGGAAGCAAAATTTGGTCAGCAACAGCCCACACAACCCAATCTCTCCCCATACCTCTGCCCCTCAGCATCCCATCTCTTTGTCCCTGTGGAATAAATAAGCTCAAAATGAATTTTCAAAGAAACCATGAGTTATTTGTCAAAATAGCTTTATTTTCTACCACGGCATCCTAATTACTCCGCTTTGTCTCCCTTCTTGATATGCCGGTTTCAAAGTAACCCTCAATGTTTTCTCTTTCCATTCCAAAACAATACTTACTCAGTGTGAACCATTTAGAAAACAAGGGAACACATAAATAAAATAAATCTCCATCATAATCCCATCAACCAGGAATAACCACTGCTAGCAGCCCATTTTTTCAAAGCATATTTATTTTAGAAAGAGAGATGTTTTCTATATCAAGCCCCCTTTATTGTGCTAGTAATAACTGTTTGCTCTAGATAAATAAAGATGGTTTTCCTTTCTACAGCTTGTCTTGATCCCGATTTCTAGACAATATAAGACACGGTCGCACCAAGTTTAAAAAAAAAATAAGCAAACACTGACGTATAACTCAGAATGGAGGAAATTATAATGACGGCTTGAGTTTTTAGCTTCCACTTATGAATGCCTTCCTGTGTGAGACAAGTGAAAAATAGGTTTCGGTATTCTCTCACAGCTCTCAGAGATCCATCTCAGGAATATTAAGCATGCAGATTTATTGAATAAATATGAGAGACTCTTGATCCCAAGGTCAGCATCCCTATTTTCCTATTTATTTCCTTAGAGAAACCACCTGATAACCCTAGACCTCCAAGCTTTATGGTTTTTTTGCTTTTGTTGTCATCTAAAATGAATACAATTATAAAAATCTTCTCTCTTTGTCTTACAGGGCTGTAAGAACAGTTAAACTACGGAATCACTTTTGAAACATGAGGTGGTTAGTCCTACACATGTACAGTCATCGTTAGGACTGTGTCAATGAACTGTTCCTTCCTTGGCTATGCACTATATTGACAATCAGCCATCAGATGCATTGCAGTTTGGGAGCATATTTCACATATGTTTTGTGATTTGATCCTCGTGACAACATGTGAAGCAGATGTAGCTACACCTCTCTATAAATCAGAACTCAAATCACTTAAATCTGGAAAAACAAACAGTAGAATTTGTGAAAGAAAGGTCAGATGCTGAATTACAGGATGCGGTAAGGTCTAACCCAGATGGGAAGATGGCTGATGGTTAGTCAATGGGAAGAGTGCTGGGGCAGCAGAGATGTGTTCTATGAGCAGTAAGGTGACCACAGGTCACTACGATACATGGTGTCTCTCTAGAGAGCAAGGAGGGACGATCCAGGATGCTCTCTCCTTAGCAAGCTGCACATAGAGACAAGTAATGTAGAAAATTCTTGATGCTTCAGGTAAAGTCAAACACTTGGTCTTTCACAGAGATATTAATGGAGAAATCATGTAAAAATTCATGGGGATACACTCCATTTATTGCAAAGAATTGCTGTACATTTAAGATGCAGTGGTTATTTCTTCCATCCTCCAGAAGAATAAAATTTTGGCACACTTCATAATAAATGGTGCCTTAATAACTGAGAAAATATGGTATTGTGAATGACCTGAGACTCAGGGTCCCTGAGATCTGCCAGCATGGGTGAGGTACCTCTAGCAGTGACAAATAGCTAGAGTGTATCCTATTAACACCACTGACCGTGCATCTTATGAGCACTTCACCCTTGCACTGGGTTTTAGGACTTCAGAATTCCCGCCTTGGAGAGACCCCGCCCCCTCTCAATGGGTCCCTACATCTTGTCAACTCGTTTTCTCATTTTCAACCAGGGAACTCTAAAATTAACTCCGGTTTCAAGGTCTGTGTTAAAGTCCAATCCCTTCCCTCTTTTTCAATGAATTGTTTTGCATCTAACCTTGACAGAAAAATGAAACCTCTTCCAGCAGTTTTCTCACGTTGTCTGCCTCCTGATGTGTTCATGCCTCTATGCGTGTCTTCTACATGCGTTTCTGCATATACCTTTACATGTTTGCCTCCTCGGGAGTCTACCCTTCCCACTTTGCAAAATGAGTATCTCTCTGTGTGTTCTTCACATCTCCTATCTTCAGACTTTGTTCCATGAACTATTCTGTCTCTTCTGTGCCTCTTTAATTCTGCTTTCTTATCTGGCTTTCCCCTATGTAAATAAATGATTAATGTCTCTGCCATTAGCAAGAGAAAAGTTAAATCCACTTACCCTATGCATTATCAATTCACCACACCCATCTCCGATCCCTTTTGCTTTGAGTGAGACCTTTCTAGGCTGTGCCACTTTTTTCTAGATTCTGGTTGTGTGTGTGTATATATGTCTATCCATCCAATGGAAGGCACTAGTGGGAAAGTGGAGTAAGGAATATATTTCCCTTTATTTTCCACAGCCACTGAGATTCCAAAACTCCATTTTTCCCCCTTGTCCCTCTCTGTCAACTTCCTTATCTGTTCCTGTTAGTTTTGGTGCTTCTCTCCTCGGATCCCTGATGTCAGTCTACACTGCATGAAGCAAAACTTGCCGTGTAAGTCATTTGCTTCTAGCCAGTACACTTAGTTTGGCAGCTTGTGGCTCTCTTGGGCTCCTGTCCCTTTCTTTCCAGACACGTTCCCTGAAAGAGCCTGTCATTACCATCACTAAGTTACACCCTAAGTCGCTGTGGTCTGACCTCTGTCTTTTCATGGAGCTAGTGAAGGGCTCTTTCCAATGGCTTCTTCTAAGACATTTAAAACTTGATTCTGACCACCTTCCAGCTGCTCCACCCGTAATATGTGTCCCTGGCTGTTTGGATACCTCCCCTGAAGAGTCTTCTTCACTTCTGATACCTGATGAACTCTCACACATTGTTAAGCTTCAACTGGAGAAGACTGTTTCCCCCACTCCCTTCTCCACTACCAACCAGAACTAGTTATCACTCATTTATGTCCAGATACTGAAGAGAAGGCTGCTGGTGTGATGTGCCCTGCAGTCCCACCAAATGACTCTTCCATAGCTCGAGAACACTAGATCTCCAGAAAACAAATCTGGAGAGGAAGGCTTCTAAGATCACTGGATAAAAGAAGTGCAATTCTACGGAAGCTGGAGAAAAACTGGAAAGGGAAGATTAAGAAATTGTGTCAGCAAGCTGGCCACAGCCTCAAAGACTTCAGAGACGTGGTCCAAAGCCACTGGGTCCTCAGATTCTGGAACTGGAGAAAGAAAAAAACTTATCCACTAAATATCCCTTCTCCTCTTGAAAGTTTGTTCACTTAGGATGATCAATCTAGTAATTATTGGAGAAAGACTTTCCAAATGATAATTATTTTAACTTGGGAACAGCAGAGCACTACAATAGTAAAAAGCACAGCGTGATAAAAACTCCAGCCAAGGCAAGAGGACATATTCAAAGGCAAAACTGAGCATTATCTAAGATACTGTGACATAACAATGGTACCAGGATAACGTTAATTTGTATTCAGGCAGATATTCTTACAGACATATTTGTGTATAAAGTTGTGCCAGTCTTTTTGAAAATTTGTGGTTATAGCATTTTTTGTGAATAATTATTATTGGGCAATACACAGTCTTTCTTTCCGAACCTCTTGGCTCATTTTTATCATCGTGGCTGGCTCAGAAGTTGTACTTCAATTCTCACAGCTTCCACCAAATGTTGCCTCCTCCACGCTCCTGAATCTACAGGACAGGAATGTGGTTGCTGAAGAGCATCCCACCCCCAATGGTGTTAGTCTCAAGAAAAAGCCTTATAAATCTGGCAATGAAGGTCCTGTTAGGTTCACCATTAAAACAACACACAGGACTGTTTCCTGCAGCATCCCAACATGCAAACGTAAGAGACAGCAGATGTCAGAGGAGACAAGCCTCGGGATCTGAGATGAGACATCAGCTGCAGGTGCCTCGAGAACCCAGAGATGTTTACTATAATCAAAAGCACTTAGTGAGAATTTACTAACTTATTAGAGGAAGGAGAATGTATACCTTTGCCTAGTGAGTATCATCCAACCAAGGGAGATCTGAAATCTCCTGGTGTATCTTGACTGGTGTCATGTTCCAGCTAACTCTAGGTCTTGCAAGACTTTGCAATTTAAAACTTAGAAGGAAGGAATCCAAGCTTTCCAAACAAATTCAGTGCTTTTATACAACCCCCTTTTCAGAAGGAAGCCAACTCAAAGCTAAGATGCTTTTTACCAGCCAGCATTTCCCAGTTGTCTGTACGGGACACTCCTCCATGTATTGATGGCTCTCTACCTATGCAATCAAGATTAATTTCATAGTGAATAAATAAGACGTGCTTGTTGCCATTCAACCAAATCTAGTTGTTGTAACAATGATGTGATATTAGATAAAGAGATAATTCTTAGGAAATTAATCTTTTGGGGAGATGAAATTTTAAATGTTTTAAAAATAATAGGAATCCAGTATTCATATCTGAAGCCAGCATAACCATTTTTTGTAGAACAAAACAGTCCTCCAATATTGTATTGTATTCCTATTCACACTGATGTCTCCTCCTGGCTGCTAAAGACAATAGATTTATGTCACTTACATCTTAGTAATCCCTGAATTATCACGTCAACTGATAACTTTGGGACAATCTGGATTAAAAAAAAATGAAAAGAAATACTAAGTCTGAAATTATCTGTGTCAAAATGACCTTGTCTCAGGACTAAGCAAATAAATTAGAGTCAACAACCAATTCAGTATGCAGGCCTACATCTACAACCTAAATTCATAAACAGTCAGGTCTATCAGAATCCTTGCTAATAATGGATAAAAATATACATGCGAGTGATATTTACAACCAATGCTTAGAGCTGTAAATATCCGGGGCTTCTTTTTTCCAGCACAGACCTTAAAATTCAGTGCAAGGGCAATCAAAGCAAGTATTTAAGGGAATAGGGCTTTAACATAAATGTTAAGGGAAAGATTTACTTTAGAGTTGAACTTCTGATGGATTCTACAGCATCATCTGTGAGCCAAATACTTGATAATAAATGTTAATATAGGCTGTTATTTAAGTATTGGAAGCCTTTAATAAAACAGCATGAGATTCACTAGTGTGACATCACAGAAGAGTTCCAAGCACCCTCCCGAGTTCATAATTAGATAGACCCTCCCTATGGAGACGTGGGCTCTCAAACATTTCCCAGTAGCACAGACATGAACATCACTGTTCACTTCTCTCAGGGATGGAGGCAGCTCAGAAGCAGAGTGCTTACCCTAACCCGGTGTGCATTTACAATAAATAAGGCAGAGTCGTGACATGGAGGTTCCCATTCAGATAACTGGGAAGTTGTGGCTGGTAAACAGAGCATCTCAGCTTTGGGTATCAAGCTTCTGTCTTTTCTGAAAAAGACGTTGTATAAAAAATACTGAACCTGTTTGAAATGCATTGATTCCTTCATTCTAAGTTTTGGGTTGCACAGATTCACAAGAACTAGTCAGCTGCAGCATGGTTCCTCCTAAGACACAGGTGGTGTATGCAACTCCTCACAAGGAGATTTTGGAGCGTTCTCACGTAAGTACTTGAGTAGGTGTCTTAAACAACAGCTCTGTCTCACAGCTTAGGACCTGGGCAGTCCATACTCAAGGTGCTATCCCACTTGGTCCCTGGTTGGTCTCTTCCTGACTTATAGGCATTTGCCTTTTTCAGATTTTCTCACACGGTTTTGCTACAATGCACATCCAAGATGGAAGGAGATATTATAAGGTCACCAAAGCCAATGTAAGAGCCCTTCTGCTTTAGTCCCATCTCACCCTAATTATCTCCAAGGGCCCCATCTCCAAATGCCAGCACAGTGGAGATTGAGGCATAATTGTCGAAAGTTGGGGGTGGATGCTATCTATCCCTGACAGTGTTGGTCTACTGTATTAGAAGGAAGACATTACGTCTTAGAGTTCCAAAGTTTCTTCTATAAATTGCTGAGGAAACTCTATTGTCTTTGTCATTACCAACTTGTAACCGAAGGAGAGGACACTCTGGGGTAGGTAAGATAACCATGTAGTCATGTACTGAAGTGTTTACTGTATAAGCACGAGGACTTGATCTGATCTCCACCATTCTTATTTTACAAAGGGGGGCAGGCAGCTTTATTGATGCATGCTTGTAATCCCAGCACTATGGAAGGGAACACAGGGGCATCCTTGCGGCTCACTGGTCACCAGCCTAGCCCATTCAGGTCAAAAGGAATCCATGTCTCAGAAAACGAGAAGGATGGCTCCTGAGGAATAATCCAAGCTTGATCTCTAGGCTTCTCACCCCAACAGTACACATGCATCCACATAGACATGTGTGCCCACACAAACATACATGCATGTGCACATGTCAGTACAGGATGATGAAACTGGTTCGATGAGCAGTTTCATTTTCTTTTTTTTTCCTCTCCGAGGGGATTAACAATGTTCCAGCCTCACAAGGTTGTGGGAAATAAATTAGTTGACACACATATGAAAAGCATCTGAGAGGTAAGTATTGCCAGTATAATTGCACCAACTACATAAATATTACTACCATACAACAGCTTAAGAGTTTAAACACAATTGTCAGGAAGCAAGTCAGTATCAAAGAATAATAGAGTACTGTTGCTACATGTATACTGCATATGTAAGAAGAAGATCTCTTTCTCTAGAGAATCTAAACAAGCATGATGAAAAATAGGCCATCTCCTTATAAATCTCACCACATCATCACAGAACCTTAAAAATAACAGACTCACAGTACACGTTTTGCTGATGTGAGAAGTCCTTCTGGATAAGTGTTGCTTTTATTGTTTAGTAAACAAAACTGTTTTGGTCAATGGGTTAGCAGAGTAAAGCCAGGCAAGAAATAGAAGTAGGTGGAGTCAAGGAAATGCCACATAGCTGTTGAAGAACACAGATGCCATAATGGCGCTACCCTCTAGGGCATGGATCCACATAAGACTTTAAAAAGATTAAGAAAAAACACAGGGCTTCTAGGCCCACAAAAACAGAAGTCAAATGCAGCTTCTTGTTATCAGTATTTTTTTTTTTTCAGAAAGGCTTTCTTTGTTGGTGGTGAGCAGAGGTGTGGCTTCTTTACGAGAAGACTTGCTGACTCAGCATTAGCAGCAAAAACTGCATGGCTTCTTTAAAAGACTGCTTCCTGGTTCGTGCTGGCAGCACTAACTCTGGCCATTTTGGGAGGTCCTGCACTTAAATAGGGTTTGTGAACAGCATGCTACTAGTTGCTTAATGGCGACATAGACCCGTTGCATCCCTGGAGCTTCAGCCATCAGTATGGCAATCAGGGGTGGTGAACATACCTTCACCATGTTGGATGGAGCAGAGCCAACAGGCAAGGCTACAAGTTGGTCCTAGCCATGCCTGCTTAGCATTTAAAAAGGGGAGAGTGCTCCTGGTCAGAAAATTATTACAGATATGGAATAAAGACAAAATCATTCAGATAAACCTCTGAACAGGCCACAGTGTGTTTAAAAACTGTGCATAGGCTTCAGAAAGGGGGGGGGGAGAAAAATATAAAAGAGTAGAGAAAGTCATTAAAGGAGTTAAAAAATAAGCCACATAAAAGTGAAAAATACACAGAAAGTTTGGATTTCGTATATTGTTTCTTATTCTTTGAATTTCTTGGCTACAGACAGACATGTGATTATGGGGGCTGATAAGCTAAACCAACACATATATTTTAAAGGTATCTTGACTTCAAATTTTGAGTCTAAGAGTATGTTACTTTGGAAAAGATGTTCTGCTTTTGTTTCCATAGAAGACAAGAACCTGTGAATTCCTTCCAGGCTAATATGGCTTGATGGAACAAGAGCCCCCAAAAGGCTACTACTTTGTCCAACAAACAGCAGGAAGCAGTTTGAGAAACCCATGCCCAAATTCCCAAAATGATGGTTTATAAATGTTTGTTTTCAATTAAATGAGATTGACTGTAAATGGTTAAACATCACAGTCAATCTTTTTCTAAAAATGGGCAGGGGAATATATGATATAAAAACGAACACTTTATTGGTATGGATTTTGGTTTATTGATACAAATTTAAGGTAAATTTTGTTATATATATTTCTACTCTTGTTTAAGGTATTATGTCTATATGGCTCATTTAATAATATAATGTATAATTAAAGTTTATGGGTTAATAGATAGTTATTTATAATAGTCAAACCTGTAGTCATGTTAGTTAGGTTTTCTAGATGTACAGAGATATATTACAGGTAGATAACTTTCAAAGACTTCAAAGACCTACAGAATATGGCATTTAAAAGATTTTAAGAACTTAGATTTTTTTTCAACAGGAGGCATGCCTGCTTCTGGCAGCATCAATCTACTTCATGAGGATGATGGGTATCAAAGAGGTTCCTTATGGAGTTTGTTAGCCATTTGGGCAAGAAACTGCTCTTGCCTGGACTGCTTGATATTGTGCAGTATAGACCGGACATGTAGGACCCACAAAGAAATGATTACTGAACTTGCCTAAAGGTGAGACAGTCCTTCAGGGTTCCTGCTTCACAGAAGAAACTGCCAGTCTTTCTGTAGGATACAGAAGAAAGCAACTGATGGATGATGAACTTTATGATTACACTGCAGAATAGATCTCCAAATTTCCTGCTTCATGGAAAAGTCTGCCGGATACTATAGGCCTGTATGCTAAAGATGGATGTCCCAACATTACAGAACTTTGAGGTACCGTCCAGGCAGCAAGATATCTCTGTCAATTCTAAAGTTTTGGAAGTTACTTACAATGAACTTCCTGTTTACTTACATAATATTATATCTTTCTGGGTTCTTTGGTGGAGCTGAAAGCATATAATTATAGTTTTCTTTAATTATGATAAAAGATAAATTAGATATAAATATTATAACTGTAATTCTTGCTTGATAACTGTTTGGTTATATGCAATTTTACTATGTTAAAGTCAAAACTTTCCTTTTTATTTAGACAGAAAGGGGGAGGTGATGTGAGATGTTCTTCTGTATTAATGTTGCTTTTATTGGTTAATGAATAAAACTGTTTTGGCCAATGGCTTACCAGAACAAAACTAGGCAGGAAATAGAGAGAGAGTAGGCAGAGTCAAGGAGATGCCATTTAGCTGCTGAAGGAGGCAGATGCCATGTAGCTGCCCAAGATGCAAAAGGTAACAAAGTATGAGCCTCATGGTAAAATATGAATAGATTGGGTTAATACACCTGAGTCATCAGCCAAGCAGTGTTATTTTAAAAAAAAATATTTATTTATTTATTTATTATGTATACAATATTCTGTATGTGTCTGCCTGTAGGCCAGAAGAGGGCATCAGATCTCATTTCAGATGGTTGTGAGCCACCATGTGGTTGCTGGGAATTGAACTCAGGACCTTTGGAAGAGCAGGCAATGCTCTTAACCCCTGAGCCATCCCTCCAGCCCCCAAGCAGTGTTATAATTAATATAGTTTCTGTGTGATTTTTCGGGTCAGGGTGGCCAGGAAAGAAAGAACAGCCTCTGTTTACATTTTGTGATGTAGAACAATGACTTGAAATATATTTCATTTACCTACAAATAAATTTCTCTCAGACATGTAAAGAAAACAAAGTAAGTTTCTCTGTTTCCTTTTCTGTTAGTTTCTTTTATTTCATACATTAAAGCAGCATAAGCAGCGTACGTAGAAAATGACTGAGCCTAACTCACAGTTCACAAACCATAAATAACTACAAATAAAATTGCAAAGCCCTCTCATAAATAATGAAATACTCTTGTGTTATTAAAATAAACTGAGCACATAAAGCTAACCAATCACTTGCTTTTGTAAGCTCCATAATTTGCAAGCTGCCAGATTGTAGATATTTTTTAAAGATGCAATTTTAATCAATGTTGACATAATTTCCCTTTTAAATTATGTAGGCTATATGCTCTAGGCTCCAAATATCTTTCTGTTTAGCTATAGCGAAGGGAGTAAAATATGCACATCCAAATTATGTGCCTATTTGGAGTTTGGAGATTCCTTTACACCGACTTTTGGCTGCCTTAACTCCTAATCCAGGAGAACCTGGGGCTGGCCATGCATCACTAAGCCTGGTGCGAAGGCCAGTAGGCTCTAAGCTATTCCTGCATTTCAAAGCCTTCCGAAGAATTATAATGCAGATGAGAATAGACAGCCCCATTTCAAAAGTAGCATTTCTCCCTCATATTTAAAGAAAACCGCCATGCCCTGTCAATGTGACTTAATACCACATACGCACAAGTGACCATGGCACAGCCAAGGTGACTCACTACCACATACACATACGTGACTGAAAGAAACTCAGGAGCCAAAACCCTTTAATGTTTCTGGCCACACCTCACCTCCAAATGGCATGTCAGACCATTTCTGACGCATGACAAAGTGATTCCTGAGGTGGAATGCCCTTTCAAGACCGAGTTCCAGTCTTAAAACCAAAGTCACCAGAACCAGGACCAAGCAATGCAATGCACAGCTCCCAGCTGGGATGATCCATCAAAGAACTTTCTGACTTCACGATGATACAGATGCAATATGCTATATTTGAAATAAGGATCGCTTCCAGGCTAGTGATAAACAGAATAACAGTTTTAATCAGCTGCAGAAAGCCACAGCTCCCAGCACACTGTGCAGTCACGAGAATAAACGAACATGTTAATATGGCTGACTTGGAATGTTCACTTGACAGGCTAGGTACATCACCCTTATATCATCACAGATTCGATGAACAATGAGCTCTCTTGGAAACAACCATACCGTAAGGAACATCAGTCTAAATGAAATTACTATCATTTGCAAGAAACAAAACTAGAAGCCCCTAAGTTTCAAAACTGAAAACATTTTCATTCAGCTTGGAGTAAACTCAAAGCTGGAATTTTAGGTCCAAAAGTTTCTAACACTTAGGTGTTGCCCATGAAGAAACAATCTTCTCCCTAGAGAATTCAAACTGCTGGAGCCACGGTCGCTCTCCTCAGAAAGTTAGCAACACTTGCTTAGAGATTCCTTGTTCTCTGCTGTGTACAGAGAATCAACAACACAACAGGAGAAGTAGATAAGGAGCCAACAGCCTTACTTCAGTTTAAATCCACATAAGATTTCCTACTTATAAAAGCGAACTCCTGAATTACTGATAACAACTGGGAAAAATATTGCCTCCACTCTATTATGTCAGAGTTTGTCTTACATCAAAGGAAGAAAGCAAAGGGGCAGCTCAGAACTGCAGTGGAGGCACCAGGGCATTAGGAAGCCCTTTTCACCTTCCCTTTCCCAGTCTCAGCTCTCGGAGTCCACCTTCCTGGGCTGCTCTTGACCCAAGACAGCTGCTGAAGGTCCAGCATTCAGTTTCTATGCAAATCATTGAGGAGTAAAGAGATGAAGAGCAAAGCTGTGGCTGCATGCCCTCTCCCTTCACACTCCTCTTTAGTTCTGAGAATTCCACAAGTTAAAATTTTCATATTTTTGTCTCAACTGAATCCAACAGCAGAGACGCTAAATGAATATGACCCATTGTGGCAATTATCAATAGTATCCCTATACTTTATTTGCAGAGGAAAGAGCAGAAGGATAGACTAGAAATAGGGTATTATTTGGGAAACAAGAAAACTATGTTATGCTTTCTTTCCCTTCAAATACACAGAGTTGAAAAGCCAAATGCAAACATGGTTGAAGTAGAAGCAATAATAGTGAACAGATAAGTCATTTAGCCAAGTCTTTTAAAAATTTTAAGTTAGAGCAATCAAATTAGTGCAAATTTCTTGTCAATCACCTTAGATGTTTCAACAGTGTGACAAAGCATGAGTAATATGCACAACCCTAAAGAATGGCCATGCTAACACATTCGCCATAATTCTTGTCTACTGTCCAAACTACGTGGTTGTCTTCTGCTGGAGTTTCCTGATACATCGTAACCAGAGAGTCACTGTAATAATAAGGAACTTTCCTAGACACTGGGGAAGGAAGGACGGATGGATAATAGGGATGAAGAGGGCAGTTCACTGGCAACGCAGAAACAAAGTGAAATAATAAGTAAATTGGCATCTTAGGAACTGTTCGGGAAGTAGTGGTGAGAAAGGGTAGCTTAGTCTTCAGCTGGCACTAAAAATAACCCTGAGTTTTACAGTCGTATAAACCACCCCTGTGACTCTCCATCCATGACTGAAGTAAAACAGTCATGGGCACAGTTACTGTTCCACCCCATCCGTTCATTTAGCACGTTAACTACCAATATATCTGCTAGAATACCTTGGGCTACAAGTAACAAAAAAAATCTATTCAACTAGCATAACTATGAAAATTGAATTTTCTCCTATTACATGAAGTCATCAGAGAAGAGTTTTCAGCATTGACTGACTCAATGGCTCTGGATGTCCCCAGGGCCTCAGATTCCCCTGTCTTAGGAAGGTTGGTTTCCTCTTTAAATTGGCAATAAGAGCTTGTAGTAGTTCCAAATATCACCTCCAGGCAAGACAATATCCAGAGACAGAATCAAGAATTGCTTCTTTTGATTTTTCTTGCTCGCGATCTGGGGCGCTTCCCCTCACTTCCCACTGCTCGTGAAATGGCCCCCAGCTATATAATAATGTAGGAAATTCATGGCATGTGATGGTCACGCAGGTACATCCACTGACTGGAATGGAGAGCTAAAACAGGGATTCTGGTTAACAGATGGTGTCTGCAAGCATCAAAGACATGTTTCATAAACACAATATTGTACCTTAGAATACATAGAAACACAACCTCAAGACTTACTTCTTAATATCATTCACTAAACAGAAAGTATTCTGCCTGAATAAAAATAAAAATAAAAACTCAAATGAGTTTCTATTACCACACAATTTACACATGCCCTTCCTTAGCTTATTGGGTATTTTAATAACCATGAACTCTTCCTGATCCCCACAGCTGGACTAATAAAGAGTAGATGAGAAAGCTCCATCTGCATTTCTACAAAGGAGAAAGAGACACTGAGAGACTTGCAGTAATTCGGGGAAATCATTGACAATCAGAGAGTATGGGAACTGGAATTACAACTCAAGGCTTTGGATCCCAGCTTCAGCAGGTCCACTGGGTCTTGGGGATGGAGGTATAGCAAGCTGCATCTCTTCACCAGATGCCACCACCAACAGGGCCATCATTCTGACATCACATTGGAAATAGCTTCAGAAACCGCCAGCTCTTCCCCTGAGGGAGAAGGCTGCAGCCTTCCCCAACTGAAGAACACCGTGAGACTCTATGGCGGGTAATGGAAGTTCTGCATTTGCAGTATAAGGTGATTCTAATTTAGAAGATCATTTATTTTCCATAAACTCACTGTAGGAAAAAATAATACCTACCCTGTCACCCTACACCCCAGCAATCCCGAGGGAACCACAATATCTTATTATCAGCAGAAACATTTAATTCCAAATGCAGGAAAATGCTAATAACAGTTTTCTATAGAGCTCGAGGTTTGTTAAAAACAAAACCATTTTTTACATACTAGTCTGATTTTTAAAATGTATCAAATTGGTGTTCTCTCCAGAAACGCTCTTCTTCCTCCTTATATTTTCCGCATTTGCAGATGTGGAAGTAAAAAGGCATTTAAGAAATTCCTCTTCAGTATCAGCCACAGAGAGAGGCACCAGGTGACAGAAGCCTATGATAACAGCAGAAGCCTTAGCCAGGGAGGCCATGTAAGAACAGTGAGTGCCATCCAGCTGAATTCACACAGGGGACCGAGTATTTGTATTTCGTTAGCATTTTTAAACAAGCAGAGTTTGTTTTGATCACTAGGTCATGTGTATAGCTTTGCTACAGCTATAAAAAAGCTCTCTCCACCAAAAAGCTGAAGAGGGAAATCATTAAAAAAAAAAAAAGAAAAGAAAAGAAAAAAGAAAAAAAAAAGGAAGGTGAATGTCCACACAAATAAGCTTATAAGGTAAATTTTACCTGATTTCAGTAATGAAATATCCTACCCATTACTATCTCGGTTATTTGACTATAGAGATCGACTGAGTATATAAAAGGCGGAGTAAAGAAAATAAATGATTTGGAATTAAAGCTTGAGATAGAAAATCAGATAGGCTCACATGGCCATACACTCTGGACCTCCTTTCTGCTCCTGTTTACTAGGATGAAGCAACAGCTTCTGACGACAGAACACCAGGCTCCTCCACGATAGTTAATCAAAGCCTCAGCCTGCACAGGGAAAACCAGCATGACCGGCTCTATCAGTATCAGTTCAGTGCGACTTCAGCATCTTACCGTGTTTTAGGCAGCTGATCAAGATGCTTCTACCTCACATATACACCTGTAATAACCCTGCATCCTAAACCACTAAGGATAAACTCTTTTCATTTTCCTAATGAAGGCACACACACATGAGATGATTCTCATTCATAGTTCATCTGTTTTCAGAGCAGACCAATTTCAGGCCCAAAGGTCAACACCCAGTAAAGATGATACAAGCAGGAAAGCAGGGCCAGATGGGGCTTCCTGAACTGGAAAAAACACATCCAGAAGAGCCTCATTAACCTCACAGACAAACACATTACCGCCCATATGCAAGCTGGCCAAACCACCAAAGGCTAAATGCGACATTTGATGCCATCCCTGCAAGCCATCACACCACCCCTCGTGAGACTGTCAGGTTACTTGTTCATCATTGCCTTTTTAGAGACCATCCTTGAAATGCATGCACGCACGCGCACACACACACGCACACACACCACACAAATCTATATGGTACACACACACAAACCACAAATCTATATGGCACAAACACAAATCTATATGGCACACACACAAATCTATATGGTACACACACAAATCTATATGGTACACACACAAATCTATACGACACACACAAATCTATACGGCACACACACAAATCTATACGGCACACACACAAATCTATATGGCACACACACAAATCTATATGGTACACACACAAATCTATATGGTACACACACAAATCTATATGGTACACACACATCTATATGGCACACACACAAATCTATATGGTACACACACCACAAATCTATATGGTACACACACAAATCTATATGATACACACACAAATCTATATGGTGAAAGTACATGCAGAACAGTTGCATCCTTAACCAGAGCATAACTAAGAAAAGCCCCCCCTTGTCCACAAGCCATGGGCACAAAGGCTTAAACTTTTCCTATAGATGGCTTCCTCAGCCAGGAATGAAAACACCTGACCCCTTCCCAAGTAAATATTAAAATGTCATGTAAATACAGCTCCTGGCAGATGCACTTGACAGTAAGGAGAAGAGCGGCCTGGCTTTGCACCCTGGCCCAGCACGATGCACCTGCCTCACCCGAGCAATGTCACTCACTTGCTAGGAATTCTGAGCCAACGGTTGATACTTGCTGCTGCTGTTTTCATTACTCTGCCTTCGCTATTAACCTCAGCAAGCGCCAACACCATTCCACATATTGTACTGAATATAAAACAGAGGCTGAACCCAGGCCATCCGTTGCACGTCAGAAGCTTCGACTTGGCTAATTAAAAACGTAGGGAAAGCACTATCTTTTCAGTGTTTTCTATCAGATGAAAAACCCTCATCCGCTGACCCGTATAAAAGTAATTGCATTGCTGAATCCCTGGCAAACTCGGCCTACCCTGCAAAGGGAGCTGGTGGAGAATGGTTGCACATTCCGGAGGGCAGCGACGGTGACATGAGAGAGGGAGGACATGAAACCTCAGCTCTGCTCCTCACGGGATATGAGCACCCAGGATGACTTCCTCTACTTCTCCCCGTTTCCTCTACCAGAGCCTTTTGCTCCTGAGTGGAAAGGCTGGACTAAACCTACGGAGACATTGAGATGACCTGGTGTGCGTTGCTTTCGTTCTTCTGTGATAAATTAGGCTCCAAGAAACTATCCCACCAGGCATGACATAAGGGAAACATGGACCCTACAGAAGGAAAAACCCACTGGTAGATCTTCAGCTGACTGCAAGGCAGTCCGGAAAGCTGACAAGCCAGCAACCAGACACTTGTGTGACATATATTATGTATGTCTGCCCTTCCTGGATAAGATGAAGTCCTAGAGAGGCTAGATGCTGCGTTAGACGAGCCAAAGGAAAAGATGTAGGCTTCCTGCTTAGAACTCACAGCTAAGATCATTTCACGGGAGCCTCCTCTAATCATCTAAAACAGCAGTGAAGGCAATAAGAGAAAAATGTCGAAGTGTGTATCCAGCCACCTCCATTCTATGGGGGTGAGAGTCCCGGACATCACCACACGCTCTTTGGGAGAATGTACAAAGAGTTCAGCAGTTGGCCAGTACCTTGGCACAGCAAGCACATGGTATATAGTGGAAGGGCTCAGAACCACAGCTCCACAATCAGCACCATGCCAGGAGACGGTAGAGCCAGTACAGCTAGTAGGACCACAGAACCTCAAGACAGCAAAGAAAAGGGACCCTGCTTCCTGACCCTGGCCTTCAGCTTTATATGCTAAGTAGGAGCTCTGAAGAGCCACAGACCAGCACAAGAAGTATCCCCACAGATCCAGATGCCCCCTTTCCTTCCACTATGATGAGATCGCCTGAACCCAGAACCTTCCCAGTTCATTCACACGCCACTGCAGAGAACACCAAGGGCTCAAGTCCAAAAGAACACACATCCCAAAGCAGTGCTGCTGAACTTGCTTCAAATTAGGCTTACCTAGATGGTCTAAAATTAGCCCACTGTCCCCTTTCACTCAGCAGGCTGGAGGCCTCTTAAGGGAATTATGAAAAAAATGAAGTCAACGTATTATCTGTGCACACCTAAGCTTAATGGAATAAAATATGATCTACCAGAGCTGCATGTCCGTGATGATTTGCTGTTAGGTCATGTTTCTTAAAGAGTCTCACACATACATCTGGGCAATTTTTCCATTAAATGTCACCACTCTAAGTCAAAGCCGCAGTCAAACCTTAGCTTGCCAATTAGGCATACCTCTCTCCAGACCAGCAATATTTTTAGCCATTTTCCACTTAAAATGTAGCCAATGCAAAGCTAAGACACCTTTCTAGCAGATTGGCTTGCACAGTTTGTTACCAGTTGCTCCTTGAGATGGGGATGGAGTATCCGTCTCTCTTCCTATTCAGCCCATGCTCTGGATAGCCAGGGGAAACAAAGGGCTCTATAGCAATAGTCCCCTGTGCTCTGTTGATGTTAGCGACTTCTGTTGCCATCAGCATGGGCTATTTCCCTTATATAAGTGCCTTCTCCCACCCGAGGCCAAACCTATCTGGTTTCATTGCTGCCTGGAGGCACAGGACACTCTGAGAAGGAAGCTTCAGCTATTTTCTGGAGCCTACTGGGAGTAAGCAGAATATTTAGAAATGTCTGTCTCCGCACTCAGCTAGGAGACATCTCTTAGAGAGAGCACCGACTCCTGCTCCTCACTCAATTTCTACTCCGTGAATACAGAAGACCAAGAAACAATAGCACCACTGTTCTGCATCTTCTGGGATTTGGGCAATCTCAAGCAGATTTGGGACTCCACCGACACAGCACAGCATAACTTGGAGTACTTCTGTGAGTGGCTAGCCAAGAGTAAGGCTGGTAAGGCAAATCCTTCAAGATTTCCCCAGATAGACACAAGCCAGGTGTTGTCCTGGATTCAGGGCCTAGTTTTAAGGAGAGAAATTTGACCAAAGAAGGGGTGGCAGGTACTTGCTGTGTCCTAATTTCCCTCTCCCCAGAGTCAGTTTCTCCTCGTTTGGTGGAATACATGTTCCATGAGTTCTGCAGCTCTGCCCTTTCCCATAGAAAACAAGAAAAGATTTGATTATACAGAAACAAAAGCATTTCCCCAGTATACAGTAAGAAAAATGAATGTGTGTGTGTGTGTGTGTGTGTGTGTGTGTGTGTGTGCGCGCGCTTTCAACTGTGAACTATCTTCTGGAAGCCCCTGCCCTACACTTTCTCAAAGACAAAGACAGACTGACCTTGCAAAGGCCAGCAGAACCTACAATGTTTCCATTGCCATAGTATGTGCAGATCCAACCAAAGGCTCCTCTCCTTGGAGCTTCTGATGGTATGGACTGCAAACCCCTAGAACCTCAACAGTCATGGAGAATTCGAACGTCAGAGCTGCCAAGTGCACACAGTCTCTCATAGTCCAGATGCCTTTGTTTGGAAATAAAGGCATTGCATAGCGGTTGTGGGAATAAAGTATTTCCCAGAATGTGAATGGTGCTGCTCTGGAGTAAAGACGTATTTCTTCTGCACAGGTAGTAAAAGTTCAGTGCAAGGGAAGCCCATGAGGCAGCCTTGGAAGTCTGTGTGTCTCTTCCAGACTCAGACAGGAACGTGATCCTAGGAAAACCAGCCCTGTGCTTGGCTGCGTGAGCTGTGAACCCGGACCTAAGGAAGTGCTCACTATCCCAGGCTCCTGGGTTCCCTGCAGAGATTCTCCTCCACAAACCCATCTAAGAGCTAGGCGAGGTGCTGCCTGCATCATAAGCTCGCTAATTAAAACATATTTGCAGCATCACATCCTATTATCCTTTCTAAGGGGAGAGAGACCCACGCCAGCCTCCAGCAGCAGCAAAGATAATTAAGTTAAAATGTTTCTCACAGATAAATAATGGATATGACAACAGATGCCCCTCTCTCCTGGGTAGACGGGAGCACCGAAGAAGGCCGCACTTGTCCCCCAAATGAAGGCAAAATAGCTGGAGGCTGCAGATCAGCTTCCATTCGGACACAAGGGCGGGCGCTGCATCTGTGCTCGGGATGAAACAAAAGCCCGATGTCGCTGTACGCGTTCCTTGCATTATTGCGTTAGAAAGGAAGCTAATATAAATTCAGTCGACATCCACAGTCCACACACGATGCTGCTGCCCTGACAACCACGTGGCACCTGCACTCAAACGCTGAGCCTTTATGACAGGCCACGGTACACAAGGGGCTGCAGGAATCAGCTCCCGGTAGGAGCCTCGAGCTTGCCTGCCCCGCCGCCTACCATTATCTGGGTTAGCAATGGTGGGCTAGAGATAACAACAGCCGCCCAGGACACTTATTCTAACTCTTACACGCTGTCACAGTCTCATGCTGATGGCTGCGGAGGCACATCAGCAATTGCATGCCTGATTACAGCTAACATGTTCTCGCTGTGAACGCCATTGGGCATATTAACAATGGAGGAAGCGTGCTAGGTATGAAAGAGGGAAAAGGAAACAAGACAACTTTAAACAAACATCTTCTGCCAAATAATAAATACTGAACCATAAGGAAAATTGCTTACCTTGTGATAATGAATCCTATACAACGAGCAGCAAGGAGTGCTATGACCCCTCTTTGCAATAGCCCAGAGCTACTAGTAATGAGATCTCTGTAGCAGCTTGGGAATGCTCGACTGGAGAGGGATGTATGTGACTGTGCACACTTGTAGGTGCTAGAGTACGGGTTTCGTTGGGGTAAATTTCAGCCCCATCTATGAGCAAAAGAGTTAACAATGATTTATAAAATCTAATCACAAGAAGTCAGACAGTGGGGGCTAGAGAATCGGCTCAGTTGGTAATACGCCTGTGGCATAGGCATGAGGTCTTAGATTTGGATCCCTAGGACCCATGTAAAAGCTGGGTACGGTGTCACGTGTCTGTAGCCCCAGCTCCAGGGGGATGGGAACAAAGACGAGAAGAAGTCAAGCTCACTGGTCAGCTGCTCTAGCAGTGAGCTCTGGGCTCAGGGAGACACCTCGTCTCAGAAAATAAGGTGGAGAGAGAAGACAGCTGATGCTAATTTTGGACACACACACATATACATAATTTCATATGCATGTGCGTACAAACACACACACACACATATAGAATTTTGAGAATTTATTTATTCTTTCCCCATATATACTGATCACAGTTTCCCCTCCCTCCACTTCTCGCAGTTCCCCTCCTCCCCAGATCCACTCATCTTCTGCTTCTCTTTAGAAAAAAAGTAGGCATCCCATGGATATCAACCGAATACAGCTGTCGTAGTTAGGGTTTCTATTGCTGTGAAGAAACACCATGACCATGGCGACTCTTATCAGGAAAAGCATTAACTTGGGGTTGGCTTACAGTTGCAGAGGTTTAGTCCATTACCCTCGTGATGAGAAACACAGCAGCAGTGTGCAGGCTGACACAGGCTAGAGAAGGTGAGAGTTCTACCCCTTGCTCTGCAGATAGCAAGAAGTGAGCTATCTGCAACACTTCCTCCAACAAGGCCACACCTTCCAGTGTGCCACTCCTTGAGCCGACGAGGTCCATTTCTACTGAAACCACCAAATTCCACTCCCTGGCTGCCGTAGGCTTGTGGCCAAACCATCACAGAAATTCATTCAGTCCAACTAAAACTTCCTGTAGTCTGTAATATTTATATTTTAAATATGAAATGATGTAAAATTCCAACGTGCAAAGTCTTTTCTGAGATTTATGCAATCCCTTAACTATAATCTCTTGTAAAAGCAAAATAAAAAAACAGATATATACTTCCAACATATAATGGCACAGGATGTGTATTACTGTTCCAAAACATAGGGAAGGGAGTGTCGTGAGGAAATACTGGACTAAAGCTAGATGGGAAACCAGCTGTGCAAACTCCAAACTCTGCATCTCCATGTCTGATGTCCAAACACTCCTCAGATCTCCAGCTCCTTCCAGCTCTGTTGACTACAACACACTTCTCTTTCTTGGGCTGGTTCCACTCCCTGTCAGCAACTCTGGTTGGCAGGTATCCCACAGCTCTGGCATCTCCAATATTTTGGGGTCTCCAAGGCAATCCAGTCTTCACAGCTTCACACAATGGCCTCTCTATGCCTCTATTCAGGGGATACCCCTGATGCATGACTGGCATCCCCTGCTTTCCTTAGTCATGGAGGGAGATTCCATCAGCCCTTTCTTGTATCTGTAGCTCTCAATCCAGAACCACATGGCTGAAGCTGCCATCTTCTGGGCTTGCTGTGGCTGGAAATGGCCTCTATATTCAATCACATACATCTCACCAGCGTTCTGTTTGCTATGATTTCTTTCACTGCCTAAGCTTGGCTGTCCTGTAACTCAATCTCAAGACCAGGCTGGCCTCAAACTCAAGGATCCACCAGTCTCTGCCTTCTGAGTGCGGGGATTAAAGGAGTTCACGACTATGCCTAATCCTAAACTGGTCGTTAAATTTCTTTACACAAATTGGAAGCTTAATCAGGTAGGATCTTGCCCTGAGGTTATCACGCCCTTTATTCCATTTCTTTTTTTAAAATTGATTTTTATTAAGCTCTACATTTTTCTCTGCTCCCCTCGCTGCCTCTCCCCTCTCCTCTCTCCCCTTCAACCCTCCCCCAAGGTCCCCATGCTCCCAATTTACTCAGGAGCTCTTGTCTTTTTCAACTTCCCATGTAGATTAGATCTATGTAAGTCTCTCTCAGTGTCCTCATTGTTGTCTAAATTCTTTGGGGTTGTGACTTCTAGGCTGGTTTTCTTAAACTGTGTATCTCCTTGAACACAGGATTTAGCTCCATCCCACTTCCTAGCGCTCCTTTTCTCCTCTGTCTGTACGTTCTGTATTTTTCCCTGCTCTGCTTTTCACTCCTTTTCATTGCAAATCTTCAGTGTCAACACTAGTAACCACATGGCAGAATCTATACTAGACTGTTCTGAGATTTCCTTTGCCAACCCAATTACTTCTCTTTAGCCTCAGGCAGACTTATCAGACAAGAGAGAAAAGTGGTCACATTCATCACCAAAATATCACAAGGATTTTCTCCAGGCCTCATACTAAAATTCTTATCCTCTGAAAGCTCTTGAGTCAGCCCCCGACGGTTCAAATCACCCTCGGCTCCATTATCTTTCCTGTTCCTACTAGGATGGCCCATTAAGTGCCACTTAAAGTGTTCAGCTGCTTCTCCAATCCACTCCAACAAGTTCTGCACATCTTACAGGCAGGACAAATTGTAGGTTTTATGGCTGGGTTGATGTCCAAGTCCCACTGCTGGGAGCCTTGCCTGGTTACAAAAGACGGAACATATTATTTTAATTTTTAAATGCCAATTGCCATTCAATCTATTGGCTTAGAATGAGGAACTTTACAACAAAAACTCAAAAGACTAGAGTGATGGTTCATCAGTTAGCACTGGTTACTCTTGCAGAGGGCCAGCATCCACATGGTGGCTCACTGCCATCTGTAACTCCAGTTCCAAGGGATCCGATGCCTTCTTCTGACCTCCAAAGTGATGCCAAAGAAATTCAATGAGGATGGAAAAGTATCCATAAAGTTGGTTAGATGAATAGAATATCCATATAAAAAATAAACCAGCTTGTGGCCAACATCCATACATAAAACTTAACTCAAGGTGGATCCCAGCCCATAAGTGCTGAAGTCAAATAAAAAAACTTTTAGAAGAAAATAAAAGAATATCTTGGTGCTAACAAAATAAGTACAAGTTTCTTTGATAAGATGTAGAATACAATAATCATAAAATTAGATTCTATTAAAAACTACAACAGTATAAAACAGAAATAAAGCCTGAAGAAACGAGGCAGTGTAGAGCGTCCACCTAAAGTGCAAAGCCCCTGATGTAATCCCAGCAAAGGAAGAATACACAAACAGAAGGGAGGGGGAAGGAGAGAAGGAGGGAGGGAGGAAGGGAGGGAGGGAGGGAGGGAGGGGGGGAGGGAGAGAGAGAGAGAGGGAGGGAGAGAGGGAGGGAGAAAGCAAGCAATAGATAGGAAAAAATATTCTAAAATATATTTCTAGCAAAGACTGCAGTCATCATTGTCTTAGTTTGATTTCTACTGCTGTGATAAAACACCGCAGTTCAAAGCAACTTGAAGAGGCAAGAGTTTATTTCTGCTAACAGGTGTAGTCTACTCTCCATTGAAGTTGGGACAGAGACTCAAGTAGGACCCTGGAGGCAGGAACTGAAACAGAGACCGTGGAGGATCACTGCTGTTAGCATGCTCCATGGCTCACTCGGCCTGTTTCTTATAATGTATACTGCCCAGGAATTGCACTGCCCACAGTGGAAGGGCCCTCCCACATCAATCTCTAATAAAGAAAATGCCCTCCAGACTTGCCTATAACCCAACCTGATGAAGGCATTTTCCCAACTGGAGTTTCCTCTCCTGGCTTATGTCAAGTTGACAAAAAAGTTACCAATACAATTATAATTATAGAACTCTTATGACTCAATAAACCAGATTTCTTAATCAGCATAAGGCTTCCACAGGAACATCAAAAGAAGGATATATTAAGTCAGTATCATGAAAACAAATATGTATGCTTTCTCTTATTTGCATTTCCTAGGTTTTATATAGACAAATAAAATTGTACATCCATATAAATAACATAAAATTAAAGAAAAAGCATGTAGGGGAACAGCAAACTAATTGGAGGGGGCATAGAAAGGAAGGGGAGGATGGAGGAAATATGTTCAACATACAATATATACTTATCAAAAACCTTAACAATTGGGCTAGTGTGATGACTCGATGCTAAAGGTGCTTCCCATGCAAGCCTGACAATGTGAGTTCAGGCTCTGAAATCCACAGGAAGGGGGGTGGAAAGAGCTGGCCCTGCAGAGCTAGACTCTGCCTTCCACATGTGTGCCATGGCACAGGTCACAGCACATATCTTCATGACCATCGTCATCATAACAATAACGCATCTGTTTAAAGTTCCTTCGCCTTCGGTAAGGAAGGAACTGCAAGTTAAAAATCACAATGAAATATTGCACAGCCAACAGAGTGACTACAACTCAATAGGCCAAAATCTCAGGATACTGACAAAGATGAATCATTCACAACACTCATTATTTTTCAATTGGGATTGAACACATAGATCAAATACTTCGGAACACATACTTGGCCATTTCGTAGACTGTCCAGTAAACACTATCAATGGCCCAGCCATTCTATTTCACCCAAAATATTTTTATCCAAAAGATCTCAAATCTCACAAAAAAATACTTGTATGAAATTATCAATTGACATTTACTTTACTCAAAATAGTTGAAACTGGAGAGAAAACATTTAAAGCAGAGCCATAGATAAATAAGCATAGTGGAATTATTCAATTAAAATGTAACTTGATACACATAAGAATGTAAATGAATCTCAGAAACAAGAAGCCAAGTGAAAGAAGTGAAACACACATTCCATATAATCTCATTTATTGAAAGATCTAGAACCAAAAAAAAAAAAGATACTGTAAAGACAAACGCTAAAAAAGTAGTTGCCTCCTGGCTGCAGGGTTAGACAGAACATTAGGGAAGAAGAAAGAAAACAAGGCGGGTTTCTGGGTAACGAAAGCATTCCATCTCAACAAAGATATGTGCCTACCAAAATTAAAGCTGGATACTTATGATCTTACATTTGATTGTGTGTGTATAGAACCTCAAAATTTTAATATTGTTCTGTTTCATAGGTTGGGGGTTTTGTAGAAGCTTGAACCAAGGACTCTGAAACATTTTTTGTGTCTTTTTGGCTGTGGTGGTTTGAATGTGGAAGGATTAAGAGGTGTGGCTTTATTAAAACAGGTTTGTCACTTGGGGACAGCTTTGAGGTTCCAAAAGTCCACACCATTCTGCCGAGTTAGTTCTTTTTCTCTGCCTTATGCTTGTGGATCAGATAATCTACTCAGCTACAAGTACAGTCAATGCCTACCTACGGCCATGCTCCCTGCCACTAAGGCCTCTACCCATCTGGAAAAATAAGTCCCCAATTAAACACTTTTTCATAAGTTGCCTTGGTCATGGTGTCTTGTTGTGACAGTAGAAAAGAAATTAAGACATGGGCAAAATAAACTTAATTGAAACCAGGCTTTCTAGCTGCCTTCAAGAAAAAAAGATTTTATCTGTGGGCTGGATTTCCACATATAGAACAAAACACAAAACAAAATGGGCTAGCAATAGGCTCAGTAGTAAAGGGCTTGCTATACAGGCAGGATGCCCTTGGTGCAATACTCAGTACTACAAAAGCACGGGAGGAGGAGAGGGAGGGACAGACAGATGGACGGACAGACAGATGGATGGATTGAAGACCAAAGCAGAGCGTGCTCTAGGCAGATGGAACACTGTGAAGCAAGGCAGTGAGAAGCAAGTTGGAGCATCTGTTGTAGGAATTGTAGAAGGTCGTTCTGGCTGGAGAACCTCTGACTGCACACTGTGGGAAGAAACAGTACAGGGGAAGGCCAGGTCATCTCAGAGGTTTTAGATCCAAATGTCTGTCAACGGAGTGACCCAGGGCTTTGACTATAGGAGAAATCCCTGCTTCACACCAAACATCAATGGGCTAATCCAGCTGTTCATAAACAGGAAAAGAGATATATCTCAAGGGAAGACAGGAAGAAAGTGCTATTGATGACCTGTACCCAGCTAGTTAGGGTGGGAGGTCCAAGCGAAGGCCCCTCCCCTGGAGTTGCCTCAGTCTGGGCTCCGCCCCTGAGAAAGCTTATCAGCTCCTCCACTCCCAAGGGTATTACAAGCCCCCCCCCCCCCCCCCCCCCCCGCCCCTGCCTCAAGGTTTTGTCAACTTCCACTGGGGCCACCCAGGAATGCTCTGCTCAGAATAAACCTGAATTTATTGATTTGGTTTGATTGGCTTATTACATCTGCAGTGACAGATTCTCATTAACCAGGAATTTAAACTCAACATGGCCACACAAAGGTCCCATCTTCAGAGCTCTTGTGAAGAGAGCTAATAAACACTGAAGGGACTGACCATACCGTATTTTATCAGCTCACCTTTAAAGACACCTTATTAACATTTCTCCACACCTAGCTCTTTGTTCTTCTCCCCCAGTAAACTCAGGAAGGATTTAAAGAACACCCTTTAAAATTTCAGTAGATAAAAAACCTTCCTTTGTAAACACCCCTGTTATAGCTTCTTCACAGATAAACTCATTTCAGCAAGAAAAAAAAAATGTGCAATTTGAAAGCATTTCATTTCCCCAAAACTCACTTTCTTCGGGTGCAGAAATTAAATATGTGCCCAGAACTACAGTCAGACTTTAAGAGGAACTCTCTTCTAACTCTCCCTCCGTATCATCACTCCACAGCTGGTCTAGGCTTCGTCAGACAGGATCCTATCTGTCACTCAGACCGACTTGGAACTCATACCCATAGGAATCCTCCTGCCTCGGCCTTCTGAGTGCTTCGATTACAGACTTTTGCCATTCTAGCCACCTTCTACAAACAGCTTTGGGTACTATAAACAGACACATTCTTTATGCGAGGAAAAAACTGCAAGCAAAACCCTTGGTCTTCGCAACCTTCACCAATTAATTCTGTTGTCAGCTGTCCAGTGGGAAACCCAAGAAGCTGCAACTCAAGCGGCACCAAGCTGATTTAACAAATATGAGCAGAATCAAGTAGGTTTCCAGTACAGGACATGGGAACACACTACTGAAAGCTGTATCTCGGTCTTTCTGCAGTGCTCCGGTTAAAGAACTGAAACCACAGCCTGCGCAGTGGAAGGCTAACCATTCTCTGACATCTGTTTGGGAAAACCCAAGTAATACATGGTTAGATATTTTTATTACGTTACTAATAAGGGCCAGCAAGATGTTTTAAATTAACTTTCACGAAGGATTTCTACTGGGTTGTTTTGTTTGGGGACAACAGAAAGATGACTACTCAAGTAGGAAAGACCACAGCCTTCTTCTGCCACTTGTCCCTGCTTGTCCGGCAGCCATAGGGTAGCACTGGCTGTGGAGTTCATAGACAGGTACCGTCACAGTTCATAAGACTAAGGCCACTGACAGGTCTACATACGGCAATACCTGAAGCCCCTTGAAAGCAGTTACACAAGGAAACGTGGAGGACCATAAAACTTTCATTGATTGTATTGGATCCTAAGACTCAGAATCCAACAGCATCTGGCATATGATGTTGACGCCTGTCCCTGCTCTACTTAACAGACCATGAAGGTAGCATAGAAATAAGATGGCGCATAGAAATGAGACGGAGGTAGACAAAAGCACAGACGTGGGGCCACAGCATTCTGCACATGTCCCTCCTCATTGCCAGCTGCCAGGTCCTTAACACAGTGCAGTCACTGGTCTCTCAGTCCCCTCATCTGCTGAGGTGTAAACTTACAAGTAGCAATTAGAGAAGCATTCCCAGTAAAGGGACTGCACTTGGACTTAATAGTCAGATGAATGAGGGTGTCTGAACAATTAAGTTAGACAATAAGATGTTCCTTGTAGGACTTATCACATCATAAACATAGGGCATCTTCATGAGGCTACACAATCTGTACACTGCATGGATGTACTCTCCTGAAGGGGCCCAGTGGGACTCATTGTCCAACCCATGCTGTACTGAGGAGGCCATGAGCTCTGGTGAAAACTAAGCCTACAAAAGAGACACGCTCTCCTCTACTTTAGTTTGTACAAAGGCACAGTAGAGGTTAGCAGTGGTCATACATGAGCACTCACTATGGATTAGCTGAAACATAAAGCAGTCCTGGGACCGTCGGAACTCAGGAACCAGTCATCATCATCAACAGCTCCAATATCTTAATAATAAATGCAAACAAACTCAAAACTGGGCAAAGGATTTGAATATAGATTATAGATATAGATAAACAGATATATACAAATGACCACAAAGTATGTGAAAGGGTGTCCCAGATCACTAATCAAAGAAATGTAGATCAAGATGTACCTGCTAGACAGGTACACACACATGTATACCACACGCACATGCATGTGCACACTCGCACACAAACATGCACACACACACATACACACACATCCATCTCTTTTACAAGTTGTCTATTACATTAACCCATTTCTGTTAATCTGTGCATAAACATTAGGCTGTGGCTTACCAACAAGGTTCTGTTGTCTTTCTCCCTCAGCAGTTACTTGGCATCCCCTTGACTCTGCCTACTCTCTCTCTATATATATATCTATTTGGATTTCCTCCCTGACTTTACTCTGCTTAGCCACTGGCCAAAAGAGCTTCTTTATTAATCAATGATAATAAAACATATTTACAGTATACACAGGGGACTCCCACATCATTAATCACATACACAAAGCACCTCATTTGTGCAGGCTACATTTCAAGTAGTCAGCAGCCACACACGGCTACTAAGTCTGGATCTATAGTTTCTGCATACAGTAAGTGTTTGTCCCATTATGTCTTTATATCCTGAGCTAGTAAGTATCTTTGCACTTAGAATATGTGTCTCACTCTCATCGGGTATGATCACAGAGCACAAATATGACAGAAGTTTAACTTACGTAGTCTAGACCTAAAGACTATCCCAACAAGAACGAACAGTGGACGACAAAAGTCCATGTGCACTGGGTCTTTTAGCAGAGCGAAGTTTTAAATACGCGGCTACTCAAAATGGAGAAAGTTCATACATTAGTATTGCTAAATGAACTATCAACCAAATTAACATCCAAGAAATGCAGCGACCAGAGAAATCCTCCGAAATCTAGTAGAAGGGGGGAAAGCACAAACTCATGCAAATGTGCCAGCGAAGCTATGGAACAGAGCACAAAGAAGTGGTCGGCGCATTTCCCTCTCAGCTCTGCTATTACCCTGTCTCTCATCCTCCTCTTACAAAATGAAGATAATGTATCCTAGGAGGAGGACTATGTGTCAAATGGCTGGGGAGGATTTGTTGGATTTCACAGTTTATGTTCGATTCCAACAGCAGAGAATGAAACTGGCAGTGTTAGCCTGAATTTGAGTAATCATCGTGTCCATAACTTCATAGCCAGAGTGCTGGATCCTACACTCTCCCATTCATCATGAAAAGCACAATGCTGATAAAACGGAAAAAAGCTGTTAAGTCAGAATGGGAGAAACCATAAGTTTAAAGCTCTAGATTTTCTTTCCAGTGCGTACTAAAATCACCTCTAATGCATGCCCCCAAACTATTATTAATAGTATAATGAATTTGTTTTCTGCTTTCTCCTAAAATCCCCCAGGTTTTCCTAGATCATTGGATCCCTCAAATTGGGAAAGGGAAGAAGATTGCTTGATGTCTAGAAGCTGCCATTTGAAAAGGGGGAAGAACGAGAGAGGAGCTGGTGGTAAAGAAACCAACAGGGAGCTGCAGAAGATACTCTGTGGTTAATCACAACAGACACGACTCCTGTTCAACTTCCTTCATTGTGATTAGCCTAAGTCAGCCAGGGAGACTTCAGTTCCACTCCTCTGCCATTGTCTTAGACATTCCTCCATCAAACTGCTATGAATGATGGATTCTTCTTATGTGTGAAACCACACTTGAAAATTCTAACTCAAACTTACTTGCAACCCCCAAACTAGCATTTGTGGTACTTACCCTGTCAATCAGGGACATGCATAGAATAGCAAAAAAATAAAATAAACTCACTTTGATGCAGGTTTTGGGGGAAAATGAGGTGACACTTCTAATGCAAACTTTCAGAGTACAAAAATACTACTTTCTCAGCCCATTCTGTGCCACATTTCATAATTTCTTTCTTCATTTTCTTTCTTTTTCCTTCTTTCCTTTCCTTTCCTTTCCCTTTATATGTTTTTCATTCTTTCTTCCTTTCTTCCTTCCTTTCCTTCCTTCCTTTTTGCCTAGGTGGTGGCTGTAGCATTTGAACAGAATGCCTACTGTTTCTGGAAGGCTTTGATGGGTCTTAGGGAGAGAATGCTTGTATCAGATACATTTCCTTCATTTGTGACTTGAGCGGTTGGCTCTCAGTTCAAGAGTCAACTATGAATCCAGTAGGGATTATTTGGGCAGAAACACATATTAAACAAAGTTATGCATCAACACATGACAGAAAAAATAGATAATTGCCACTATATTTCCACTCAGGGTAATTGTGTAGTATTGGCAAGTTTTGTCATTATAGCGACTTCACAAACTCAAGAATAAACTATGTGTGGTAAAGGCTTCTGTGCTGAAGGAACTGAAATTCTCAGATAACTATTTAGTAATCTGCATTTGATTCGGACCCAGCTGAAATAAGAAGCTAAAGAACGGGGCCAAACCAGGCTTATTGTTTCTAGACTGCGGCAGACCCATGCAAGCATCACATCGATCCCACCCATTAGTAAAAGGACAAGGTGATTCTAAGTTGTGCGGGGGTTGTAGAAATATTATCTAACAGCAAGTTTGCTAGCGAAAGCAAAACAAGCAACAATGTGTGCTTTAAATTTGAGATTGTGATTGACAAAAATCAACCATTGAATGTAATACATGACTAAGGTTTTCCTTTTACTGTTATTAGGGAATTGTTTAATCCTGTAATGTGTCGTATTTATGTCAGGAAATCCTAGTACAGCCCACTATAGGAAGCACCGACCACAGGAAGAAGCTTGTGAAGGGAACGGCTGTGCTAATGAAGCCGGTAAATGGTGCTGCACATTGACAACATGGGTGTAAACACAGCAAACTGCACGCACTAGGCATGCCCCACTTGCTGTAACGTTAATTTATCTGTTTATGTCACTAAGACTTCTGGATGAAAAAAGGAAAAGCAGTGTTGTAAGAAGCAATTGCTATGACTGTAAATAATCCTAGGCAAGGTGTGTCTGTGCCTGTTCACCGAATGATGGGTTTTCATTAGCTGAAATTAACCATTTGGTACTATAAAATCCGGTTTTCAAATAAAAAATTTGTGCTGTAACAAAAAAGTGCCTTTTTGTCATAACCTTCTATCAAAACAGCTATCCGTACTCTCTACCAACATATGCAGTCACAAAAACAGCAAAGTACAGAATGAACTGCAATGATCTGTTGAAATGCCATCTCTATTAGACACAAATAGATTATCTGGTTTAGAAGTTACCTGAGACCAATTTTAATCCCAGCCCTTTACTACACTCTGATTAAATTTCTTCAAAAACATCTTAATTTCTCGGCAAAGAAATTATAAATCTTAGAGCTGGGGAGATAGCTCAGTCAGTAAAGAGTTTGTTACACAGCATGGGGACCTCGGTTTGATCCCCATAACATGTATGGGGAATGTCACACATGGTAGAATAAATATATCATAAACCTGGGGCTTGGGAAGCATAGACAGTGGATCCTTGGGCTTTGGTGACCTTGCCGACCTAGTGAGCTTCAGGCCACGAGAGATCCTCTCTCATAAAACAAGGTAAACAAAATAAAAGTGCTCCTGAGGAATACTGCCTGATGTTGTCCTCTGGCTTACAGACAGACACACAGAAACACATACACCCACACATCCACAAACCTACACAGGACACACACATGCACACACAGAGAAAAATAATAAATATTTATTGAAAGCCTTCCTATTTTAAATCACACAAAACTGAACATTATTTTCTGAGGACAGTTAAGATCCCTCTGTCTTTTGTTTCAAACTAGACTCCTTCCCCAGCTTTTCTCAGAGTAGACAATGCTGGCAGGCCATTTCAGGAGAGCAATTTCCTTTGTAGCTCACAAACTCTCTCCAAGACTGTTATTACCTCTGTAACCTTGTCTTCTAAAATTCATGCTGTGGTCTCTTCTGTCCTTAAAGATTCACCATGGAACTGAATCCTGAAACGCCCAGACCTAACCAACTGAGAGCAAAGGCAGAAAATCTCTCAGCTTTTAAGCAGAAAGCACGTCATTCTTTTTCAAAGATCTGTACAGAATGAAACTACATTTTTTTTTGGTCAGTGTTTATGTGCACTGAGAAAGTTTAGCCCTAAATTACCCTTGTTTTCCAAATGAGACCATCCATCCCTGAAAACTATAAAGTACATTAGAATGTTTCAAGGCTCACAAAGAAGAAAACTAGAATAACTTAAGTAACATTCCAGTTACTTCTATCAATTATTTAAAAAAAAAAATGACTAGTTTGATTTCTTCAGGGACATGACCCCTGACAGACTGCTGTGTCCAAGTAGATGCCTGTACAACTATACAGATACAGGCAGCACTAATTGGACTGAGCCGGGGGACAGGGAGGACATGGAGATGGGAGGAGGTCATGGAGGGGGCTGAGAGTAGCTGGGCGGGTATGATCAAAGAATAAATAAAAATACATTTTAGGAAGAGCTGACTATTGAAATATTTGTTGATGCAGATTACGTGACAATCCCAAGACATAGGTCTCTCTCTATCCCCATAATCCTGTTGAGCAGCTACATAGGATAATAATTAGCAGTTGAGTAACCAGAAAGCAATAGCATCTGTGATAAGTTCTCTAAATGTCAAAAGAAACAGATTAGAAGCAAAGAAGATGTCTGAAAGGAAAATAGCACTTGCCACCAACCTGATGACCTAAATTCAATCCCCACTCCAACAAGGTACCAGGAGAGAAAGAACTAGATCTCCAGAGAGTGCCATTGAAATGTCACATATGTGCCTGTAAACATACACACACACACACACACACACACACACACACACACAAACACATATGGGAGGGAGGGAGGGAGGGAGGGAGGGAGGGAGGGAGGGAGGGAGAAAAAGGAAAAAAGAGAGGAAGAAAAGAAGGGAGAGAGAGAAATGATTTTTTAAAGATCGAAATAGATTGAATTTTGATAGAAAGAATGAAGACTCAAAGAGCTTGTTCTCAAACAGTATAACTAAGAACAAAACAAAACCAAAATTCTTCTCTTATTGTCTCAAATTTGTTTTCTGCAAGTGAAAAAAGAGCAAAAGAAGAATTCCACGGAGAGAGAAACACAGACAAATTACATCTTTACATTGAGGGGAAAATTTTTATTTTACATATTAAATTTGAAAGACACCCAACCTAAACTCTTTACATCCCTGACAATCGCATTCTCCCTTAAGACACTTATAAGATTCAAAATTGTTTTCATTTCCTAGTGTGGGTTTTATCTATAAAATTTTCCAAAGATGGGTATTTAGATAGGGCAAAACTTTCACCATGGCAATATTTATTGTGAGGTAAATATCATTCTAGATGACCATCAGAGAGCACTAAAATATGTGTCTCTGTCATGGTATTCTGTGCACTTACTTCAGACTGTAACATCTCCCCTGATGGCAAGATGCTCATGAGGAGTACACGGTGACTGCATTTTCATAAAATGTGTGAGCGACAGCTGATATATGAAGGGAAGGTGAAAACATATTAACAGGATTCCTTTTCGTGTTTCTGGCTTCCTTGTAGGTCCTTTTATTTTAAAAGAAACCTATAATTTGTGATCCTAAAGAAGCTAAATAAGAAGGTGAACCCAAAGAAAAACATATAGTTCTCCTCCTGGATATGGGAAGTAGACAAGATAGCCAAGCAAAAATTGGGATCTTGGGGGTGGGGTGGGATAGGGGTAAGGGGAGATGGGGAGAGAAATATGAGAAGGGAAGGATGGGGGGAACTTGGGGAATTGGGATGGTTGGGATAAAGGAAGTATGGATATGGGAGCAGGGATGCATATATCTTAATTAAGGGATCCAGCTTAGGGTGGGCAAGAGACCTGAACCTAGAGGGGCTTCCAGGTGCCCAGGGGGATGTCCCCAGTTAGTGCCTTGGGCAGCTGAGGATAAGGAACCTGAAATGGCCCTATCCTATAACCACACATATCACCATAGAACCTTCATCGGGCAATGGATGGAGATAGAGACAGAGACCCACATTGGAGCACCGGAATAAGCTCCCAAGGTCCCAATGAGGAGCAGAAGGAGGGAGAACATGAGCAAGGAAGTCGGGACCGTGAGGGGTGCACCCACCCACTGAGACAGAGGAACTGATCTATTGGGAGCTCACCAAGGCCAGCTGGACTGGAACTGAAAAAGCATGGAATAAAACTGGACTCTCTGAACAATGAGGACTGATGAGATGCCAAAGACAATGGTACTGGGGTTTGATCCTACTTCATGTTCTGGCTTTGTGGGAACCTAGCCAGTTTGGATGCTCACCTTCCTAGACCTGGATGGAGAGGGGAGGACCTTGGACTTTCCACCTGACTGCTCTTCGGTCTGGAGAGGGAGGGGGAAAGGAGTGGGGGGAGGGGGAGTGGAGTGGGAGGAAGGGGAGGGAAATGGGAGGATGGGAGGAGGCGGAAATTTTTTTTCCAAGAAAGAAAGAAAGAAAGAAAGAAAGAAAGAAACCTATATGATACTCACATAAAGGAAAATCTCATTCTGAAGCAGCAAACAAGTAGATTGCTGTTAGCATCATCACCTTAAAGAACACAGCTGTTTAATTGCACGCCACAAGAAATACCATCCCCCATTCTGATATTTAACGTAGGGAAAAAAAGCTAGCTGCTTACGTATGCTAGAATTCATTTTCGTAACTTGTTTCACTAGTGTCTAGGAATATTTTATGTCTGCATAATAGAGTCAAAAGAATGGAAATACCCAAAAATGAGGTATTCTACTTGAATTATATTCAAAGAGTAAGAACAGCTTCATCAAAAAATAGAATGCATTCTATTTCATACAGAAGTAGAGTATGTTGAATGAAATCCAGCCTTTTCTGGATGAATGAGGATCCGAATGCCTGAAAAGTCAATGCAATTGTTAAACCTCTCGACACCAAGTACAGAGAGGACCAAGTATGTTCTGACTGTAGTACACATCATGGAAATGGGTTCCCTGAATAAGCCCAGTTGTTCCCTTATTTTCTATGAATATGTATGTTTCTCTTCACTCTAGCACAGAGAATTACAAACGTCTGTACAAGTTGCTCCCATTAATCCCAGGGTTTCCCCCCATTCAATTATTGAAAGAAGGACTTCATAGCAAAGTGATTGTTGAGATAAACAGCAGTCTAACTTCTAACAACACAATATTGGGGTTCGTCCCTTGTTAGAAAACACATATCAGTTACCCAAGGAACACTTACAAAAATGTGCACAAAGGCAGAAACTAGAAACAGTAATAAAGAATGGCAGATTGTTCCATGGTGAGCTTTGTATCATAGCCAAAATGAGAGGCCATGAGGAGGCTCAAAAATATTTGTAGTAAACTATCAAGATCTACATCTTCATTTTATCATTTAAAATCTCCTGGTCATTAAGACAAAGGAAACGCCCTCTGAAGGTCATTAGCAGATGCTCACAAAAGAACATATGACAAAAACGTTTTATATGAATTGGGATTTAAGAATACAGGATGAGTACCATTTTGTTATGTGATAATGATTTTGGAATAAAAGTATATGAGCAAACAAAAGAACAAACAGGCCCTCAAACATGGCTGGCTAGAATATAAATCAGGATAGCATTTCCAGGGGGAACTCTGTCAGCACGTGTCAAAGCCTTAAAAGGATGAACTCACTGGCAAAAATATCCCATTCCTATGAAAACTTCAAAAAATAATTAAGCAGTGTTCCACATGAAAACCTTCATCACAGCATCGCCTAAATAGGGGTCCTGGATGTTTATTAGCAAAAACTGACAAAATTAATCAAGCCCATGAAAGACATACATGAAACTTGCAGATATTAGAAACTGTTCAAAAATGTTCCATGGTAAATAGTGCTATAAAACCGAATGAACAATATACTCTCAGTTTCTCTTTTTCTGAGATGTATATATTTGTCCACAGGTGTATGTACATTAATGAATCAGCAAGATGTATATCAAACCATAAATTTGGATTAGTAACATTTTTTGATTTTCTTAAATTTCTATAATAAATTTATTATTTTATTTAGTAATAAATTATCTAATTAGAGCCAAAATCTATTCACAGCATGATTATCGATAATAACCAAGAGATAGGAAGAAAAAACAGAGTCTACTAGTGGATGAATAAAAAAATAAATTATGGTATCCTACAGTACCAAGAAACTTCCCTTTCATATGTGAAGTCCCCAGATATCATGCCAAGTCTAAAACACCCAGCACAGTAGTGCATGAGTTGTAAGATCCCATGTATGTGAAATAGGCAGAATCAATATATTTCATGAAGATGTAAAGCATGCTGGTAGGTATCACAGAGAAAGGAAAGTGGAGAGACACTCTCTATTCAGTATAAGTTTCATGTTGGAATGAAGGTCACTGTCTTAGAATTAGATAAAGATGATGGTTGTCCATCATTAGAAACATGGCATAATAAATGTTGCTGGATTGCTTGCATTAAAACAGTTTTACAGCATATGAACTCCATCTCAAAAGATTAATAAAAATTTAAAATCTTCCTGAGTGAGGTTAGCCAGACCCAGAAAAACAAGCACGGTATGTACTCACTCATAAGTGGACATTAGACATAAAGCAAAGGATAATGAGCCTATAGTCCATGGCCCCAGAGATGCTAGGTAACAAGGAGAACCCTAAGAGAAACATTTATGGATCCCCTTGGCAGGGGAAATAGACAAGATCTTCTGACAAAATTGGGAGCAGGAGTATGGAGGTGGGGGAGAAGGAAGGGCAGAAGGAGAGGAGGAAGAGAGAAGGAGAGGTGTAGGAGAACTTGAGGGGAAGGGATGGTCGAGATCGGGAAAGGACAGAGAGAGAGAGAGAGAGAGAGAGAGAGAGAGAGAGAGAGAGAGAGAGCGAGCAAGGAAAGAGAGATATCTTGATTGAGGGAGCCATTATGGGGCTAGCAAGAAAGCTGGCACTAGAGAAATTCCCAGGAATCCACAGGAATAATCCTAAGCAATGGTGGGGGAGAGGGAGAGGGGAAAGAGAGAAATCTGGCATAATCCAGATTCTAAATGATGTTTAGCCAACTATTTGTAAATCCTGAGATTTTTTTTCTCCCTTGAAACTGTCAAGCTATGTCCTCTGCCCTTTATTCCCTCAGTAGAAAGAATTCCCATTCATTCAAGCACCAAAACAGAATTCCTAATTCTCTAACTACACAGATAGAAATAAAACTAAGGTATCAAGAAATTCACAGAGGAACTAAGTCAATCTCTTTTCCAAATGGAAAGTCGAAGCCTAAGAGAAAGCAAGTGACTCGGGTCACACAACGGACAAAGAGCCCTAATTGCATCTCCAGATCATAGGCCACCACAACCCATCATCCTGATGGGCAGCTGGACATCACATCTCTATCATTTAGTTTCTACAGAATCTTGTGAAAAAATAAAATTTTCCCTCAGAATAACTAAAATTTGACTGTGTTTTTAAGCCGCTGCAAATCAATCCCAATTCTGCAGACTATACTTAAGAACCATTATGACTCCAGTAGAGAAATTCAGCAATTAAGTCTTCCAAATTAAAAATTGTTCATTTCAAACAAAATCAATTCTGAGTACAACTTGTTCAAAAATCCTCATCATGTTAGAAATAGAGTGTGTGTGTGTGTGTGTGTTAATGAGCTTCTAATTCACGGCAAAAAAAAAAACCCACAACTTTTTAACTGGAATTTTCTGTGAAAGTGTCTAGAAATAAAGGTGCTCATTTATGGCAGGCTAGGACAGGAAAGGGGAAATAGCAGCTGGTACAAATCCACACAACTTTTAAACAAACATGTTCTCCTGTAGTATCTGCTTGAATAAAGCAGTCTATTAAAACACAAAGTCCAGACCTACGCATGTCTCTGCTTCCATCTGTTCTTTCTGTTTCCCTTGGCACACTCGCTGGGAAAGCACTAAGGGAAGGATGCCTGTCCAGGGTCTCTGAATGTGAGACCCTAGATGCAGAGATCAGATTCCAGTGTCGCTGCATGGTGGTCCCTGATGAGGTAGGCTGTGGTGCCAGGACCAAAGTCCCATTAGCAATTATCTGCTTTCATAGTTGGGTTCTGAACAAGCTCCAATGTTATTTGTGGAGTGGCCACTGATAATGTTTGTTGCTAAGCATTTGGTCTCCTCAGTCATTTTCTGCCTATTTAAATAAAGTCATAAAAATTTTAGTGATTTAAACCAAGTTTACAAAGTTAATAAAAAAATGTCTCTCCCAGGAAATGTATTCCATGACTAGCGTAGATTACAATTCAAAGCCAGAAAGTAATTAAAAAGCCATTTAGTAAGGAACCTACTTTATATCTATTCTTAACCACAAATATTATGTTCATTTTAGGTATTATACTCAGCCTTAAGATTATACGGAAATAATATGTGCATAAAATTTTGAAGACGCTCCCTAACTCAAGATGCATTCTCCCACGTTGCACTACAGAGATTGCCGGCCATGGGTCTGTGCACTGGCATCTATAATCGTTAGTCACAAGTGTTACAATCACAGGTTGTGCTGAGAGGACGAGAGCTAACAGCCGATGTTCCAACTAGAACCAGTACTCTAGAGAAAGAAGTTACTCCTCCCAGAGAGCCAGTGAGCCAGAAACCAAGGGGGAAGTTCTCTGTGGACTCCACACCTGGAGAGAAAGATGAGGTAATTTCTATAATGACAAGAAATTCTTATAACAAGCATAATTTGTTTCCATAATTAGAGTGATTTACTTTCATGTCAGATGAAACTGGACTACGCTGCCATACTGATTTAAAAAAAAAAAAAGAAAAGGCACGTAAATCATTCAAACCAAGAGTTTTCCAGAGAAGGCATTTTGGTTTACCTCATTTTCTTTCCAAAAGAGATAAAGTTTCCATCTACCAGTTTGCTCACTCTATTTTAAACACAAGATTAAAAGAGAAGTCCAAGCCGGGCAGTGGTGGCGCACGCCTTTAATTCCAGTACTCGGGAGCAGAGGCAGGCAGATTTCTGTGAGTTTGAGGCCATCCTGATCTACAAGAGCTAGTTCCAGGACAGGCTCCAAAGCTACAGAGAAACTCTGTCTTGAAAAACCAGAGAGACAGAGAGAGAGAGAGAGAGAGAGAGAGAGAGAGAGAGATCCAAAAAAATTCGACTTCCTCCTCGTAGTATTAAAACACCTCTCTAATTCATTTCATGTTTCTTTTCCGAGACAAATTTCTTTTTAAATCCAGCAAGTATTTATTTTTCGTCAGGAAACCCATCTCCTCCTTCAAAACATCCAAAATAAGGCCTAGAGAGATGGTTCGGCGTTAAGAACACATACACATTACTCTTGCAAAGACCCTGGTTCCATTCCCAGCACACAACCATCAGTACCTCCATTTCTGCATGTTCTGGTGTCCTCTTCTTATGTAAACAGGCTCCAAGCGCATATATATATATATATATATATATATATATATATATATATGCAAGCAAAACACTCACACAATAAAAGCAAAACTTAAAAATTTTTAAAAATCTTTTTAAAATGTAAAATAGAAGACTGGACTAAATATCCAGTAATTCTAAATATCATTCAACAGAAAGCTTGAAAATCCTATTAGAAACAAGCTTCAGAAACAGCTTCAGGGAGAAGAAGGGTATTCTGAGTTGAATCATGTCCTCTTGAATTCCTGTGCTGGAGTCCTAACACCCAGTGCCTCAGGATGTGACTTTATGTGAAGATGGGGACTAGAGAGATCTAGGTATGTGGAATGGACGCTAAAAAGAAATCCCACACTAGCTCAGAATAGAGAAATAGATGGTTACTTATTTATGGGTAAACTCACAAATCAGAATTCTCTGCTTAAATGGAGAACAGAGATCGAATCCAGCAATCCGAAAGAGCAGCCAGGGAAGAAGGGGAGGACGCTGGTTTTGCATCAGCATATAAAGTATAAGAGGTCACGCCCCAGTAGGTGGGTAACCACCAGCTGTAAGACTTCCTCCAGCATGAGTAAGCTAAAGTGAGGTTAGCAGGTTGAGCTTCAGTCCGCTATACTGCGGTCAAAGAGACAGGTATTGAAGGAAGCAGACATGAAGAGCTGCAGGGTGAAAAGGGTCATCTACAGCTGAAGAGGGAGGTCTGGATTAATTCTTCTTCCAGCCCTCAGAAGAACAGTCCCTGCAGAGGCCGTGGCTTTGGACTTCTCGCCTCCCCTTTAAGCCAGCCACACACACACACACACACACACACACACACACACACACACACGTGCGCACCAGCTAACTAATACAAAAGTCTATCTCCACCTAGAGAGAAAAGGCACTGTCACATGACCCAGAGTGGCTGATATTGCTTTTTAAAAATCTCTTAAAATATTCACAATCCTGTGTACAGCTCACTGAAAGAGATTAGTAAACAAGAGATCGTGAATACAATGCTGGAGTTGCTTCTCTGGGAGAAGACCTTGTATTCACAAGGAACCCGGAAGTGTACTCGGTTGAGCATCACTGAACTATCCACCCTTCCGCCTCACCACTGTCACTCACTTTGCCACCAATTAGCAACGCTCCTGCAAAGAGATGCTGCTGGGGTCCTCTGCTGGTGGCCTCTCCCAAGCTGCTGGTGGCCTCTCCCAAGCAGCTGGTGGCCCCCTTTCTCGACTCTCTAATCTCTCCCAAGCCCGCTCTCCTCAGCTCTTTCCTCAATCTTTGTTTGGGTTTTCTGTTGCTGTGACCAAACACCATTACCAAGAGCAACGTCGGGAGGAAAGGGTTTACCTCCACTTCCACATCACAGTCCGTCATCCGAGGAAGTGGGTAAAAGAATCCAAGTCGGCCAGGAACCTGGAGGCTAGAGCTGAAGCAGAGGCCGTGGGAGGGGTGCTATTTACTGGCTTGCTTGCATGGGTTCCCCGGCCTGCTTTCTTACAGCACCCAGGACCACGGTAAGCTGGAGCCCTCAATCAACCAACAAGAAAATGCACCACAGGCTTGCCCAGAAGACAACATGGAAGGGGTATTTTCTCAATTGAGGTTTTCTCTTCCCAAAACTAACCAGCACAGCCAAGCAGTGGTGGCACACACCTTTAATCCCAGTACTCAGGATGCAGAGGCAGGTGGATCTGTGAATTTGAGGCCAGTCTGGTCTACATAGTGAGTTCCTGGAGGGCCAGAGCTACACAGAGAAATTCTGTCTCAAAAAAAAAAAAAACCCACAAAAACCAAGGCAGCACAATCATGGACTCCAAACTCCTTGAGCCCCTTAAGGAATCCTTCCTCAGCATCCCTCTCACTAGGTATAAAATGCCTGATTCACCGTGACTCTCCCCCAACACACTCTCCACTGGCCTCTGGGTCACCACTCCCAGTGAACCAATGCTTGGTTCTTGAACCCTTTTTCTCTAACCAATATCTCCCCCAAGTCGATCTTCTTAAGGCCTATCCTAACTTTCAAGACAGACAAAATAAACTTAATATACAAAAGTAATATGGAATTGGGTGGTTCTCTATCTCTCCATTCCTAAAAGCTTTATCTATAACACTTCATCAAGATAACTGCAATAGCCTGCCTAGTCCGTTCTCATCCAGACCTCTGCCAGTGCACATCAGCTAGAATGGTCTTTTTGACATGGAGCTTCTGCAGACAAAGTCTTCCATGGCTTTCATTTCGTTCTGAATAAAAGGCCAGAAGGTTACCACCAAGGCACAGCGCAACCTGCCTTACTCCATCCACCCAATGTGTGTTCTCACCTCTTGCCATGTGCTCCCTGCTCATACCACTCAAGCTTGGCGAGTCACTCTTCTTAGATTAAGTCGTGTGTCTGCTCACCCAGGGACCTTTGATCTTGGTCCTTCCTGCATGCCTTGATTCCTCCCTTCTCTCAGGCTCTGCTGAGGCCCCACAGCACGGAGAGCCCTCCTCTGATTGCTCAGACTTCCCCGTCTTCTTATGCCCTATTTTCCTTCCTGACCCCAGCACCTCCTGCCACCTATCAGCACAATCCCCAGTTCAGTTTCCCAACCCCAAAACTCCACCAGAACAGAGTTCTCTCCATTTCTGTTCTCTGGTATATCCCTAGTATGCAGGCCAGGGAACAAACACAAAAGAGGGTTGAATAAATATTTGTTGAAAGAATGAAAGAACACCATATGGCCTGGCAGAGAGTCGGTATTAAATGAATGACACTTTGAAATAGACATGAGATAAGTGATTCATTATGGGGGGAGGGGCATGGTTCTCGCGCACACACACACGAAACTAATGTCCTCCTATTGAGGCCACAAGACAACTTACTGGACTTTGTCCTCTCCTTCCACCATGTGAGTGCGCCAGGATGGAAGTCGGGTTGTCACGCTTGATGGCAGACACCTTTACTTGCGGGGTCACCTTGCTAGACTTTGGCAACTGATTCTTAACCATGCCTGCAAACCAGGACCCAGCTCCTGAGCTCTATCCCCAGAGGTTCCTAAAGTGAGAATAACTCACTGGTACACATCTCTCATGTGTAATCATGCTGACGTTTGCTGCTTTAGAACATACTTCATAGTGATACTTGCTTCTTTCTTTTCTTCTAAAAGAAAACAGTTGTCCTTTTTCATGATTACCTTCATTAGTCAGTGAGCAGTTAGAACTTGACAGAGACGCTTGGATCTAAGGATCATTTAAGAAGTATGTGTTATGTCAATCTACAGAAAACTGAAAGAAAACACAGATATAATCATTCAGAGAGGATATGCATGATGGTTGTAGGAAGATAAGTAGTTAGATAAAAAATATAAAGATATTAGTCAGCCAAATTCCTATACTTATAACCAAAAGAGAAAATACAGCTAAAATACAGACAAACCTAATGATCTCATAGCAGATATAGTAATAAAATTTTAATTAATACAGTATACATGTAATGGTCCTTTCAACTGAACACAGTCTACTGTTGTCGTCCAGAGTGTGTGTCAATTACCAGAAGCTAAAGAACGTCTTCATGATAGCCTCTAAATGAGTGGTATGACCGCTACCATTCCCACTTGCACTTGGGAAGACACGGGCATTACCCCATCATCCCCCAGCAGACTTGTGAACCATCAATAATTTTATTCAGATTTTCTTTATTATGTTTTTCAGCTTCCACTTTCAGTTTTAGCTTCTGATTTCAGACAGCATAACCTTGCATTCTCAGAGCAACAGCAGAAACTGCTCTAGGGTCAGCACTTTGATGTGATGCTTACCATAGATGAACCACAAACAGCCTCGCTTCCCCAAAACAAACTCTCCCCAGTCAAGAATCTATTAAGTTTGAATGACAGCTCCTTGGTCCATCAGTATCACCTGAGAAAGAAGGACTCTGCACAGACATGCCACCCTCAGGAGGGTCAACGGGCACCTACACTCATTGTATACGGGCAACACATCAGGACATGGAGGCCTCACCATTGAAGCATCTCCTTGGAAAGATCTGCCCTAGGGATGAGAGATTTCTGAGACACCTGAAGAAAAGATCACCCCTGAAGAAGAGGAATAATCTAGAGATGACTGAGTACCAGGCAAGGAATGGTAAGTACAAAACTCTAAGAATCGACCATGCTAATCTATAAACACAGATCAGTTCTACTTAGGCACAGGGGCAGGCGATGGGGGTCACAAGAAAGTGCAGTCTTTGGAGACAAACATGCCCCAGCTTTCTGGCCAAGCAGCTTTGTCATCTCATGGAAGTTGTTACTGTCCTTGAGCTCCATTGTCCTAAAAGCAGATGTGGATTGCTGTAAGGATCGTAGCTAATAGAAGCAACGCATCCCAGCTTTAACGCTCAACAAGTAGTTCTGACTACCAAAAGACTCGGCTTTTCTGACAAAATATTAGAATTTACATAAGAGAGCAGATGATTAATTTCTAAAAACAAACGGCTTTTCAACCCATCAGGGGGAAATCAATTGAAAGTAAAATTGTAGAGAAAAACAATCAAATAAAGTAGGAATTAATGCAGAATGCTTCAGTAAAAGCTGAACAAACAAGGTCTTTAAATATAAAGATAATATTATAAAGATGTCAATTTCCTAAGTAAACTAAGAGATTTAACAGAAGAAATTGTGAAGCCTTTTAAATTTATTCTGAGTTGGAATTGAAAGAATAAATGAGTGAGAATAGCTGATAAGCCTTTGAATGAAATCAAGTAGAATATAAAAGAATGAGAGGGGGAGAGAGAGGGGAGAAGGAGAGGGTTGGGGAGAGCTTGGGGGAATGGGGTGGTTGAGATGGAGGAAGGTTGGATATGGGAGTAGGGAAGGAGATATCTTAATTGAGGGAGCCATTTTGGGGTTGGCTCCCAGGTGTCCACGGGGATGACCCCAGCTAGGACCCTGGGCAGTGGAGGAGAGGGTGCCTGAACTGGCCTTGTCTTGTAGTCAGACTGATGACTATCTTGAATATCACCATAGAACCTTCGTCTGGCGATGGATGGAGATAGACAAGAGACCCACATCGGAGCACTGACTGAACTCCCAAGGTCCAGTTGAAGAGCGAAAGAAGGGAGAAGATGAGCAAGGAAGTCAGGACCATGAGAGGTTGGCTCACCCACTGAGACAGTGTGCCTGAGCTAATGGAGCTCACCAACTCCAGTTGGACTGGGAATGAATGAGCATGGTATCAAACTGGACCCTCTGAATGTGGTTGACATTTAGGGCAGATTGGGGGGCCAATGATAATGGCACTAGGATTTGTCTCTACTGCATATACTGGCTGATTGGGATCCTATTCTCTTTGGAGGCACACCTTCCTAAGCCTGGATGGAGGGGGTAGGGCCTTGGATTCCCACAGGGCAGGGTACCCTGCCCTCTCTTAGGATTGGAGAGGGTGGGGGAGGGCGGGCAGGAGGGAGGTAAGTGGGAGGAGGGGAGGAAGTGGGAATTTTTGCTGAATCAAAGTTTGTAAGAAAACAGTTTTTAAAAAATCAAAAGAAGTATGTACTAAAATTCTATATGAACTCTTGGTACAGAAAAAAATACATAGCACAAAAAAGTAAGGGGTTGGCATGGTGCCACATGTCTACATTTGAGAGACACAGGCAGGAGGATTGGGAGTTCAAGGTATGCCTCAGCTACACAGTGAGTTCGAGTTAGCATGGATTACATGATACCCTTTTCAAAAAGCAAACAAAACAAATAAATAAAAACATAGCCCCAAAGAGATCAAATAAATGTGTATAAATACCTTCCACATATTATATAAAACAATAGATTATAAAAACTATATATAATAATACATATACAAAAACTATATATATAATACATAGTATAGAAAACAAACGAATAGAGAAAAGGTGAATTATAGATTACTCAAAATATATTTATAAAATTATGTATATAGGTATTTTTCTCATACGGCCTTGGCATGTGGTCATCCCTCTCACTGGACTTCTTAGCCCTCTTGCCTTCCGAGACAGCCTTCTTAGGAAGGTAGAAAGGGTACCCAACAGGGCAAAAGCCACGTTTCAACAGCCTCCTTCAAATACTGCGCTATAGGATATGGTGAATAAAGGGGCCCCAAGGCCTAAAGGATTAAGAGTCAGAGACATCAAACACCAAATTATGAGTCCAAATACAGGATGCTCAGCATATTGTTAAATAAGAAAATAAGCTTTTAAAACGAATGTAGAAAATATTCCCGTTTTGTAAACAAATTTTCATAAGAAAATGTATGCAGAAGATATTTTGACATATAATAAACACGCCTTATCCTGACAGGTAAGAGCACAGGCTGGAAGCGCAGCCTGGTCATGCGAGTAGCTCACGCATACTGGAGCAGGTAAAGGCTGAGGCATCAGAATTTAGGGGCATTAACACATAAAATGCACCTCAAATTTTTAGCTAAGTTTTGTTCTTATTTTTTATTGTTCTTATTATAATGCTAAGATATTAAGAATGGTGTGTTTATTTGGTGGAACTTTGGGTATTTTATTGTTTCATTTTTCTATAGTATGCATTTATTGTTACCAATTCCTAAAAGTAATAAATGTCAGAAACTTGGAGTAAACAGTATTAATAACTTACCTGGTCTTAAGATAAATAAGTATGCCCTTAGTGCACCTGGCTCAGTGGTATTAAATCATCAATTATTATTTTGATTCAAGTTACTGCCTAGTATGTATTATTGATTTGCACATGAATCATTCAATCAAGTCTGCATTAAGCTTCCATTTCAAATGGTCAATTCTTTTTGCTCTCAGTTTTAGGGTGATAAACAAGGACCTTGCTCTATTTTAGCAATACTAGAATTAATTGCTTAGCACAACAGATAAGAAAAGCCACTATTCTAAACCAAAGTACTAAAAACAAACATTTGCTTTCTTTCCTGTTTTAAGGGGTGTGACTACAGCCCTTGGTGAAGTGTTCTTTGAGTCCGTGGTTATATAGACAGTTCAGTACACCAGAACTCACGGTTCCCATAGTTACACCCCAGGCCAGTGTTCCGGTCAAAGCATGAGCCCTGCCAAGTCTCAGAGTACAAAATAGCAGCTCCTATGAACATAAAACACCTATCGGATGAACTCAGGTCTGTATTCTCCTGCTATTTACCAAGCCAAGTTGTCTAATGTCTGTTAAATGACTACATTTTATGTGTTTGAAGTTTTAAGCTGACCACCCTCAATTTCTTTGCATAGTCTTGATAAGGTAAACTTTCCAAATAATTGACTTTCCTAATTTATACATCAAACCAATACATCTACAACTTTGGCCCTCTCTAAGTATTGCCTGTGTGTTGAACTGGTGACCTAAATTAAATGCTTGCCTTCATGTATCATGCATTCTGTTCACACATAGACCCCAAGGCTGATCTGATCAGTCATTGCTTTAGTAGCCAGGTGACAGATATAGCCACAAAAGTAATCTTAAGAGTTCACCAATTCTCTGCTGATTGTGGTGGCACATGCCTTTACAGCCAGCAATGTTACACCCTGTCTTTAAAACAATTAAAAATGAAAGAAAAGGAAAGGAAAGATTCACCAATCCTATGCTTAAACATGTAATTTTTCAAGACCAGAAAAAATAGTCTACACTTCAATACTGTTTGTTTACTCATTATTCTAGCTTTTCAAAAAATATTTTGAGTCTCCTTTCTGCTTTCTACTCTCTAGGCATCCTTCCCAGCTTTTAATTTTATAATATTTGGTTATACCTCCTTGAAACCAAAGTATTAGTTAAAGCAGAAATAGTAAATAGTAATAGGTCAGGGATTTAATACTATACTGGACAACTTCATCCAACTTGGCGTAAATTTTTAACATTATAACTTTGGAATATATTTGACTAATCAGGAACCTGTTTAGCATCCCATCACCCATCATGCACTTCTGAATCATGTCCATAATGATAGAACAACACAAATGCCTTGCTGAATATGGAGAAGCACTGTCTCTTCATCATATCCAGAGCCAGTAGAGTCTTCCCCCCATCAACCTCCAGCTAGCTTCTAAGCTAGTTCTCTGCTGACTTTGCCTTCTCCTTCTGCTTGCTCTTGATGTGCTAACATTTCCCTAAGCACGCTACATTTGCTATTCTTGCTGTGTGCTCAGAGCCGGGGTGATCTCATCAACACCAATGACACAGTGGCTCATGTGCTCAAAGCTCCTAGCTCCACTCTATCAGCAGGATTGCCCTATATGAACCAGATTTCAGGAGAACCATTTGTACACCTCCTGGGCACTTCAAATACAGGATGTGCAAAACTGAACTCATCCTACTCCTCCCCAGCTTCTTCCTCCTCCTTTCTCACCTTACTGGTCAGTCTCAGTAAAAGGCAGCACTGGCATCTACCTAGAGCAAAACTTGGGAGGTGTTCAGGTCATGAGGGTTCTATTTTAATAAAGGACTCGTGCCATTAGCACAAAAGCAAGTTCTTTATAAAAGGACATATCTAGCCATGGATTCCTAAAAATTGGAACTTTTCTTTTCTCCCAATTTTATTAGTTCTTTGAGAATGTTGTACAACATATTAATTCCCTCCCGACTCCTTCCAGACCCATCCTCCCCTTCCCTACTCACCCAATTTTAAGTCCTTTTTCTTTAACCCATCAAGCTCAGTTTATGCTACCCTTATAGTCATAGATGTGTGGCATTCCCTGGAAGGGCCATACCCCTAAAATAAATCTGACTCTCCCTCTTCTAACAGATCAAATGCCAATATGTAGTTAGCTAAGGGTGGGACTTTGTGCCACCTCCTTTTTCGAAGCTGAAATTTTGTCTGGCCTGAGTCTTGTACAAGCCTTGTGAAAACAGTCTCAACTACTATGAATTTGTATCCAATGAACTCCAAGACTACAGAGACCCTTCTCAAGAACAAACAAGCAACAAGAAGGCGTTCTAAAAAAATATGAAAACTTACTACTGTAGAAGTTTCCTAAAACGTATACATACACACATAAACACATACACACACGATAGATAGATAGATAGATAGATAGATAGATAGATAGATAGATAGATAAACAAATTGGGATAGATTTGCACTGTAATGTGGTGTTAGGAATAAGTTACCTCCTCTGGAGTCATTGGCAACTAAGTTCTCATAGATCCTCAAACATTACAGGCTACTGCCAAAGCTTTACTTATACTGACTGTAAGACGCCATTGCTGAGGATGCCATACACTTGAGTCACAGAACATGCAGGAACCAAGCTGATACTCACCTGCAAGTGGAATCTATCTCCTCCCTCCCCGTCTTCTCCTCCCCTCCTGTCATTTGTCACTCTGCTAGTGTTTGTCTGATATTTTTCTTATTATAGAGGCAGCAGTCTCCTAAATGGTCTTCCAAGCTTCAGTGTAACCCCCCTTTTATCTTACACTACTTACTGTCTCTGGGCCTAAGCATCTCCCGCCATTCTGGCCCATGCACACTTCATGCTGATCATTAGCACTCGTTCATAACTTACCATTATATACAGCACGCTGTTTTCTTTGCCAGTGATAGCCTACATGCATCTAGTACAGTACTTCCGAATTTCAGGCGAACATCACCTGCTCCTCCACCTTGCTTAGCTGACCCTTCCTGCCGCTTCTACTCAGCCCTGTGCATGGCTCTACCAAAGCATTGGACCCACCTGCCCTGTCATCAGAACCTCGCGTGAACCATGAACCATGGGAGGAACGTTTGCATGACTCATTTACTAGGGGAATAAACACATGGACGACAATTGTGAAAGAAGTACCAGACAAAACTACTGACTTAAAATGTCAAAATACTGACTGCCAACACAAACCCAAAATGTTTCCAGTCGCTTTGCAGTTGCTTCAGTATTTTCTGAGCCATACATGTATAAGACATTACAGCCAGGCAGTGATGGCACACACCTTTAATCCCAGCATTCAGGAGGCAGAGGCAGGTGAATCTCTGTGAGCTCAAGGCCTGTCTAGTCTTAGAGAGCAAGTTCCAGGACAGGCTTTAAAGCTACAGAGAAACCCTGTCTTGAAAAACAAAAACAACAACAACAAAAAAAAAACAACCAAAAAAATGCTTTATATTGTGGGAATGTAACAAGACATTATACTCCATTCATTTTTTTAGAAATAAAAATGTATTCTTAGCCGGGCGGTGGTGGCGCACGCCTTTAATCCCAGCACTTGGGAGGCAGAGGCAGGCGGATCTCTGTGAGTTCGAGACCAGCCTGGTCTACAAGATCTAGTTCCAGGACAGTCTCCAAAACCACAGAGAAACTCTATCACGAAAAACCAAAAAAAAAAAATGTATTCTTACCTAAAACATTAAGGGAAATAATAACATATATTTTATAGGCTAGACAATTTCTTTTCTTTCTCTGAGAGTGATATGTCTCAAAACATCTTGACATACCCAAAATCTAGGGAACACATATTTTTTTACTTATTATATTAATCCATCAGAAAAAAACAATAAAACAGAAATTCTACAAAAGGCAAAATATAAATATTTAAGTGACATGAGAAATATTGCTGTTGGTAATGACTAAATAAACAAAAAATTACACCATTGAGATATTTTCTTACTTTCTACCATCAAATTAGTAAAAACAGTATCCTCTGATCTAAGACTTCTACTGTAAATCATCCACCCTTGGTCAGTAGAAACTTAGATAGCTTTACATCATTATTTTAAAGTTTTTATACTACAAACAATTAAAAATAACCTACTTGCTTCAAATTAAATTTGCCCATTTGTTCAACAAGAATTTACTGAGCACCTAATATATGCCAGACCCTGTCTAAAGTGCTAGGAATACAATAAAATACTCATACACATAGTACACATCACCTACAGGGCTTAATATGCAGTGGGAGAGGGAAGAGTCATATGAGCAAATGATTACAATATATGATATTATGGATGCCAAAAATGAAAGTGAGAAAAACAAAAGCATAACCTAGAAATAAAAGGGGAGTTGTAACTTTATACACCTCTCCAGGGAGAGCCTGGGAAGATGATTGCATAGAAACGTGGAGGACACAGGGAGAAACCCAAGCACGTGTCTACTAGGAGGTTCTAGGCAGAGGAAATTCTGCGTAAACCCTGAGGAAGAATGCTCTTCAGAAGGGAATCTAGAGTGTGCCATTGTGCAAATGGAGTCCTCAGAGTTGATATGTTGAAAACTTAGTCCCTAATGTGGCGATATCTGAAGATAGGAAGGGAATGAGTCAAGAGGGTATCGTTCTATGCACGTATTTATGCCGTTATTACAAAAGTGAGTTCATTGTAAAAGACAAATTAAAGTGTCCTCCTCTTACAGCCACTTTCGCCACATTCTGCAGCAAGGCTCTCGCTGGAAAGCCAGCCCTTTTAATCTTCTTCTTAGCTTCCAGAACTGCCAGCCAAACAAATACCTGTTTGTTAGGAAACTACGTAGACTGGGATATTTTGTTAGAACAGTGCAAAATAGACAAGACAAGAAGTCCAAGAGACGAAATTATCACTTTCTTCGAGGCCAGTTCATGTTGCGCCCTTGTTATGGTTTAGATCAGGAACACCGTGTTAGACTGGGTATTAGACACGCCAGTGGGTGGTGCTATGCCCCGCCCCTAGTCACACTCCTGAAGCCCCGCCCCACGGTGCTCTGTTTTACCCCTCACTACAAGCTTATAAGCGATAGAACCAATTGCCCATGGACCAAACGCCCTGATGTCGTCAGTCAAGATAAATCTTTTTTCCTTCAAGACGATTTCCTCAAGAATCCTGACGGGCAGCTGACACACACAGACGTACACACCAGCATCACCGCTTTGGTATTTAATAAAGCCTTAAAAGGGTTTAATATAGAAAAGTAACGTTTTGTGTAACATATGGGGTTTTTCTTTGATGTTTAATAAAAGATTTGATATTTTGATCAAAGAGTAGATAAAAAAGGTTTGGAAAAATATAACGAAAACTATGCCATAGGTAGTTGGTTGATCTTTCTTCTCTTCAGTTCCTAGCAAGTTTCTTAAAAGACTTTAGAACCAGCAAGCCAACCTCTATGCTTTCCCACCAAAGAAAAGCAGAACATTGATTTTTCAGGATTATTTTATTTCAAATGTCTATGGCATGAGTGACTGTCTAGTAAATTACATTTTTAATCCGATATTTTCTGGTACTTGCAATTTCACAGTATTAAAAGTACATTTCCCTTGGGGATATTTCTAATAAAGATGATAACATTTTAGAAATAAATCAACATTGATACTTACATGAAAGTTTTCACCTGGGAACTGTAGCAATTCTTGATCTTAAATTTTCTGAATGTCAAATAAATTCATTTTTTATTTAAAAAAAACTAATTTACATTTGAATATTCTTTGTTGACTGCAGTATGAAATCATGATGGGAAGGGAGACATAGGGTGGTGTGGCCCAGAAGCCCCAGGTTGTGACAGCTCTGATCCTAAACCAGACATACACCAGGAGCAGGGCACACATTTCCAACAGTTTCCTACTTATTTTGAGTATTCCAGAAGATAATTACAGCTACAGAACACGCCTCTCCCAATAGGTAGCAAAGATGGAAAACATCAACCAAGAAGGCTGACCATCGCTCGCCTTAAATATTACAGCTGTTTGTAGGCTAATGCCAGTCTTGGGTGTAGTACTTAATGATTTCCATATTTGTTTCTTCTATCGGGGTGAGCATCTAGAAAGTGCTGGCCACATCCTCTGCATCCTGCCTCATCACCAGCGTGCACACAGGTCTTGGTGTCGAGACAGTAACTGAGCAACGTTTGCTGAGGTACTTCCCAAGAATGGGAGGATCGCATGGCCCATTCAATGTGGTGGGTGGCTTTCTAGGATGTTCTGCTGAAGCAGGAAGTCACTGGGGTGAAAGTTCAAGGGCTTTTGGAATAAAACTTGTCCCCACATTTTTAGAATAAAAACCTTACTCCTTGTTTTATTCTAAGAGCAGTGGGCCTTATATAGAGAGTGCACCCTAACTACGAAAGGGAAGCGTGCTGGGCCTCTTCCTCAGAGCTTCTGATTTAGTAGGTTGTGAATAGGGCCAGGACCCAAGATACTGTGTATCTAATGAGTTCTGAGACAATGCTAGGTATTGCTGGTCCTACCATCACTCTAAGGACCACTGACCTAAAGGAAAGAAACAGGTCTTTAGTAACAAAGCTTTGACCACAAATAATAAATAGGATCTTCTGCCCCAGAATTTCAAACTGAAGGCCAGCATATCACCATCGCTGGGTGTTTATTTCTGTCTTAAATCGGGTACTACTGAAAGGAGATGTCAATTATGACTAATTGCACCATAAAAATCATTTTCTGCATATAATTGAAAAAGCAAAGCTAACTACTTACTCTCTTTTGAAGGCAGTGATTAGTGCTTCCAAAGAAGATCTATGTCTTTCTTATTTTTATAATCCCAAAAGTGCTTTCAACAAAAAATGCCCTCAATCATTGTTTGCGGAGTAAGATTATGTAATTCCTTTCCTCAGTGAGCATACTATGTACGTGGGGAAAAATGTGTGCTCAAAGACTTTGATAAAGCGTATGCTATCCTTGTGTGATTTAAAAAATTACGGGCCCCTTCTGAGCACATGATTTGGGAGAACGCATCCCTTCCTCCACACATGGCAGAGCACACGCTTATCACACTGAGCTCTGGGAGGATTCTAGCTCCTTCTTGCTCCTTGGATAAACCACAGAGTCACTCATCTATACTGGCAGCTTCCTGCATACAATACTCATGGGCAAACATATAGCTACCAGAAAGAGAAGGAGATGCTGCAGCTGGACGAGAGAAGAGAGGAAAGGTCCATTGTCTTTTGTGGTACAGGCAGAGTCAATGGAGGTCTAGGACAGGAAGGGTCACGTGCCTGAGATGCTCTATCACCACCACCCAGGAATTTCAGCCAGCAAACTTCTATTATAGTAGCCTCCCTCTCGCCCCTCACTGGGGTAATGCTATGGTTTGGATGTGTGTGCTGAAGGTTTGTTCCCCAGCTAGAGGAGTTATTGAGAGCTGACTGGATCTTAAGGGAGCTATTCATTGATAGAGTTCTCTATTCATGACTTCATAGCTAAATGGGCTAGCAAGAGCTGGGGTCTACTTGGAGGAATAGATGAACAGTGTATCTTATCTCTAAACCCTTCTGTCCCTCCCTCTCTCTTTCTTTGTCCCTTTTTGCCTCCATCCCTGGCATGAAGTCAGAAGCATCCTCTGCCATGCCCTTCCACACCCTCATTTTTCTTGGTCTTGCTTCAGGCCCAAAGGAATAGAGAGAGATGACTACAGCCTAAAACCATGAGCCAAAATAAACCTGTTCTTCTAAGCTGTTCCTCTCATGTATTTTTGTCACTGTGACAAAATGCTATCGCACGCAGGTGGCTATGCATTCTCACTATACGTGGTATTTCCCATCACACCATTTATAGCAACCATAATTATGTGATGTGTGGGTTTGTTTGGGATTTAACCCACAAGATTATAAAGCTCTGTGTGAGAAGAGGCCATGTGTTTTTCAACATTTTATTACAATTGCTTGGTACCTAAGTATTATAAATGTGTGCATATAATACATATATATTGAAAGTGAACTATTAGAATATGTTAAGAAACTCAGTAAAGAAAGAATTATCTGTGGTTTCTTCCACAGAAAAATAAAGGACAACCAGAACTTGAGGAGATTACGACAGTCCAAAGCAAGAATCGCCAACACTGCTGCAAAAAGCATTGCAAGCAAAGTGTGCCGCTGTCGGCACTGTGTGCTGCTATTTTCTTCCCTTGTGCTAAAATATGACATTTTACAGATCTATCAACTCCTGGCTTTACATTGTAAATATTGATGGTGTGAATACTTGCTCACATTTGCCTAAAACATGGGAAATGGAACTGAGCATGAGAACTTGGATGGAAAATTCACCTCCGCAGGCACAACAAGCAAGAGTAATGATGGTAGCTGCGTGAAAACAGAGGTGGGGTTCTAGCTCCTCCAGTGATAGTGACCCCCCCGTAGCTCATGGTCAGAGTCTCCCGTATGTAGTCATTTACAAGTTTTCTGGTTTATACGAACTTAGAAATATCGATCGCTTCCCCATCTGGGACGGCTTTACGGCTATCCTATCCTCTATCCCCTTCCTCGTCTGCGAGTTGAGAACAACTCATCCTGGCTGATCCTGGTAGAACCGCTCGGGCACAGAGCGCCAGCAACATGAAGAGCACCAGCCAAATGAAGAGCCTCTTGTCAGCTCTCATCTTGTGCAGGGCACTGGCCAGGCACCTACCCCTTTCTTCTTCAGAGTCTTTCCTCCCTTCCTTCAAAATCCCATAACTCCCCATTCTCCACTCTAGCCATTGTTCTGGGTCTCCTTTGTGAACTTTTCTGCTCCATACAGTGTTGTTAAAGCCTTAGTTCTACCCTTTCAACCACTCCTTTTATCCACGTGAATATCGGGTCCCCCTCCTAGCCCAGACCATGATCCGGAGCAAGGCAGCTTTCTCCCTGGCTGACAATTAAACAGCTCTACGTAAGTCAGTCACTCTTTAAAAAAAAAAAAAAAAGTTCCTTCTCTTCCCCCCATTCCTTAACCTTGGGGCTAGAGGCACTTCCTCCTAATCCAGGTCCATCCCTTAGCTGATGCCCCGCCTCCCTTCCCCTGGACATTAATCACCACCCCCTCCAAGAAGGTCTCACCTCTCTCCATTTCCCACTTTTCTCAATCTGGCCTCCATCCTACTGCCAAACTAAATGTTTAAAGTCTTCTCTTGCTTCTGGCTGCCGATCCAGGGAAGACCACCTTCTTCTCAGCATGACGTCAGACCCCTTGCGACCAGACTCCTGCACCTCTCTGATCCACTGCCCAGGAAGCTCCTTGCTGCTCTCTAGAGTCCAGTTGGACCCAATCATGACACAATACAGCTTTGTGTTTCCGCCACTTTGATCTGTGCTCCGCACCTGAAACGCCTTTTCCCCAAAGGAGCCACAGTCCTGTCTGACTCTGACTCTTATCTTTTTTGGTAAGTTCCTGTTCACCTTTCAAGCCCTCTTCGCTTCTTTGTTATTCTTTTCCCAAGCCATCCGTGTGGGTTCTAGTACCATTTGCCTCTCTTGTGGGATCAAATCCCTTATTATAATTGGTTGTTTGCATATCTGCCTCATCCTTCCTCATATATATTATATTTTAATTTTGTGTTTATTTTGTTATATTTATCACGACATTTTGCCTGCAGACTAGTATAAACTGAATCAATGTTGATGGAGTAAAAGCTGTTGGCCAAAAATCATCACTCACTAAAACTTCAGATATACTGTGCAAGATTTCAGAGCAATGAACTAAGGACCTCGTGATTGCAGTTACTAAATTTAAATAATGTACACATAATCCACTTAGTGCTGTTCTTTTTTGTTCTCACAGGCTCTTTTTAATATCTCATTGCAATGCTGAATCATCTGTTGGCCTGGATACGTTTTCCTCTGGCTGCCCTAATAAGTCTAGTTAGTCAGTTTAGTCAAAAACATCTTACTAAATTCACAGGTGTAAGCCTAGGCTTGAGTCTGAGCCTTTGAAGTCTCCCTCACAATGCTTCCTGAAATAGTAACCTCAAGCTCCACTAATCTAACCATCAACAACTCTCACACTGATACAGATTTCTCCTTTGATAGATTACACGTCCTCATAATAAAACAGGGCGTTCATTAGAGTCAGTGTGCCAGCGAAAAACAAATGCACAAAACCCCAAATATTCACAAACCGCTCTTACGTCCGGATACCATTTAAAGACATCACATCCTGTCCTTGCCCTTCATCTCTGGGTGCATAGACTTGTTCTCTTATTTCTCTCTCCCAAGATGTCCCTTCCTGTTGGTAAACTTCCACGCTGCTCACCTGATCAGCAGCTGAACTTCCAAGAGCCATCATTTGACTTCTCCTTTCCACTCCATCACCCAAGGACTTTGGCAGCGCTGTACTCAGAACCTCAGTCCAGAGTCCACCTTGCCACAAAATCTAAGGTGAAAACCTAAGCCCACAGCCTAATTGAATCTTTGAAGATCCTTTGTCTCATCTCGGGCAATCGTCATCAGCTTCCTCCCAGACCAGTTTCCTACACTGTCTTTTCTTCTACAAGTAAGGAGGAAAAAAAAAATCAGTCTTTGTGACGTCATTAAACATGGCTTATTCTACAAAAATGCTGAGGTTTAGAGTACCCTGCAGATTTTCCCATTGCCCCTTTCTCTTGTGCTATCGGCTTTGGTGCTTTAGCCTCAAAGGTCCTCGTCTTTGCTCTTCTCAGTCTCCCTCCATCTCATAGTGCTGATGTCCTTGTGTTCAGGAACAACTCCATAACTCCGTTAGCGTTAAGAAAAACTATCACTGACCAGGTCGTCATGGCTCCCAGCACTAAGGAGGCAAGTACCAGGTCACTCTGTGATGTAGAGGTGAAACCCAAAAGACACAGCAGTTAAAACAATCATATAGACAGAGAATAGCTATTCTATTCTGCTTATGGCCATAAGTCAACATCTGTCTCAGAGGAACTTGCCACAATCCTCACACTCCCAAAACAAGAAGTCCTTGCCCTCAATGCCTGAGGATCATTTACTTCTCATTTTCCTCTTCAAAACAATGGTAGACTGAAACAATGATCAGGAGCACAAATTAGCTCAGCTAGTCTGGGTATTGGCAATCAGATTGTGCCCCTGGGAAGCCTCTTGTAGTTCCAGAGGAGCCTCTAACCCACAGCACAGAGTCTCACAAGCTTTCAGTCTGCAGGAAGAATATCAGGAGGTCTGTGCATTGCTGCTTCCATAACCACAAACACTCACAGGCTGCCTCAGTAGCATCCTCTTTTATATTTTTTTTTCTATTTCCATTTTCAAAGAGAAAAATTCAACATTGATACCTAAAAGGAAGACTCAAATACAGTTTCTAAAGCCAATTCAATGAAAAGCTGGAATTGGATGAGCATCACTCCCTTGTACGTTCCATCATCCCCTTGCCTCAGTTCTGCATGGTTATAGTCTAGAAGTTGGGATGCAGGATCACTTGGTAGAGTTCTTACCTAGCATGCAAGCCCTAGGTTTGATCCCTACTACTGTATAAACTGGTTATGGTGACCTAACCTTTGATCCCAGCACTTGAGGCAGGAGGATCAGAAACTCAAGGCCCATCACTTTTACATAAGGAATTTGAACCCTGCCTGGGCCAGAAACCTTGTAAATATGTAAATAAAGATTGTGGTATCTTTTCTATTGGCCTTGGCTTTTCCACTTCAAGCAGGTTCCTCACTACAAAGGATTAACGTCGCAAGGAACTTAGAACTTCACTTCAGAAAATAAACATGTTCTACGTGCTGTGACCAGGCAACTGGAGGGGAAAGTTTATCTCGACACAACAGTTGTGGACGTCGAAAAAGCGGGATCATTCACAAGTGGCAAGTGGCAGAAGACAGACTGAACCAACACCAGTGCCCTCTGAAATCGAGCCCAGCTGGTAGCTGAGCCCTTGCCCTGATTCGCTAGTCACAATGCAGCTGCAGAGTCCCAGGCTAGCTTTCCATCTCACGCCCCATCTCAGGCTGTCCTGGGACTTGTATTGTAGGAGACGAAGATGAAAAAACCCACGGATGATGGATGATGTCTAGAAGGACGATACTCTAATTCAGAAGTGGTTCCACACGCACAAGGAACAAAATCGGCCCTTTCTTCTCAAAGGGAGCCGATGGCTAACCTATTTTTTGCTGGATAAATATAAAGAACCGATCACCACAATTCCGAGCAATCTTCCTTCAGACAGCATGTGAGGCTCACCTCTCCAGCACGATCATTCAAAGTGGGTCAGAAATGTTCCTTCCTTCCCCTCATTGATTTTCATTAAAAGGATGCACTTTCTGGAGCGCTGATGGGAAAGATAAACACCCAGTGCAACTTACAGTGACACCCTCTGTAAATTTTTGGCACACTAAGTCTCGTTTTCCTAAAAGCAGAAGAAAAAAAATCTAATCACCCAGAATTTATCCTTTTTGGCTATAAATCAGCAGCGATTTCAAGCCGTAAAGTACACAGCTGCACGGTTTCGGCCAGGTAAAGCACCTCCCCAAGGAGCATATTTGCTTTGCCCATTCTGATTTTCCACATCACCAACCCGCCTCTGTCCTAAGTAATTTTTTTTCGTAACCTTCTTCACAACCATGTCTTGCCCCAGAACGTCAAGGGACACCACAGCATGCTTATGTGGAAACGGAGATCAAGGGAGTTGGGTAAAAGCATTTGTGGAGACAGAGGAACCGAGAAAGCAGGAGAGGGAGGGTCAGTATCTAGCGCTCTAAAAAGCTATAAAGCGATAGTTTTCTAAATCCCACAAGGCAGGGCTTCCCCAGTCTCCTCCCTTTCCTGAAATTTCTCCCTCAACCCCAGGTCCTGAGCCTAGCTATCCAACCGGGGCGCCGCAAAGTCCTTTCAGAAACCCCCAAACACCAGCGCGGAGAGAAAAGGCACCACCAGAAAGACAGCAAACCTGCACACCCGCTCCTAGCCAGCTAGCACAGGCGAGCAACTTCATCATCCCTGGACACAACCGAACGCCCCTGTCCTCCAAGCCCGAAAAAGGTGATGGCCACTCTGAGCCCGGATCCGCGCGGCCGCCCCACCCCGCACCCCGCCGCAAACTCCAGGCGGGGGACCAGGTGCTGCTCACCTCCTGGCACGCAGGAAGCGGGCGGCCCGAGGAGGGCGAGTCCCCAGCCCAGGCTGCCTGGCAGGCGGCGAGCGCCCAGCAGCAAATCCAGGCGGGGCTCCAGGGCGGCGAGCGCGCGCAGCGGGGACCCTCGGGCGGTCGCCCCCAGCGCCTGCCCCGAACCCGCCGCAGGGCGAGCAGCAGCATCGCCGCGCTGGGTGGACTCGGACGATCAGGCTGCACAGCTCCGGCTCCCGGAGGCGGCGAGGACGGTGCTTTCTGCTCCTCTCCGCCAGGCTCCGCTCAGCCTCAGCTGGTCCTCCCGCTGACAGCTCGGCCGCTCGCAGCGCGGGCAGCCTGCGCCCGTGCTCCCGTCACGCCGGAGGGAGGGACCGACCGTGGGACGCGGGTGCGGCGCGGGGGCGGGACGCGGGGCGGGGACGCGAGAGCCAGGAGCAGGTGGCGCGAGCTAAGGCTGAGGCCCAGCCCAGCACGCGTAGAATGGTGGTACTGCCAACCGTGCAGGAGCCTCGCGACATGATTGAGGGTGTCAGGGTGGCCAGGGACCCCGAGGTGTCGCTCCTCTTTAGAACCCTATGGACACCCTAAGAATAGCTCTTGAAAGGATCCACGCCTGGCAACCTCAAAATGAATTTCTACATGATTAGGGTTTGCCTGAAATGGCATGGATGACAGAGGCCTGAGGTCTGTAGGATTGGACTCAGTATCTCTTCTATTTAAACGAAAATGGTTACGGCACCCACCAGGAGGGGTCGCCGTGCGGGTTAATTAAGTTGATTTGCACAAAGCTCTTGGAAGGGTGCCTGGCTTGCAGTAGATGTTTGCGGTGGTGCTTGCTGCTGATATTAATATTATTTCATACAGATGTGCAGCCTCTAACGCGCAACCCTTTTTGCTTCTGGGAAGACATTTCTCCTGTACAGAAATAATGCAATGGTGGTCTGTTTTGTGCGGCCCCCACGAAGCAGTGAACAAGGACATGCAGGTGTAAGAGGATGCCAAGGATCTTTGGCCCTAGGAATTAACGAGTTATTATGTTCAGTTATCCTGCTCATTCGGTTACTTGGAGAAACCCACCTGACACGCGAAATATAAATGTACCTAAATTATCTGCAGCACTGTAAATACGTTTACTCAAATATATAAACATCCCCTTCCCGTTGTCTTCCTCTTACAGGTAAATAAATGTTCTATTATCACTTTGCTTTTATTTCCTCTGTATGTTTTTTTTAATTCTTTAATTCATCAGGAACTCATGTGAACCAAACTTATATTAATCTTGGTCAACAACTAACCACATGACTCATGAATTTAAAACATTTTCTTTATAAAAAAATAAAGCCCATTTTTGTCCATGTAACTAGATTAAATTACAACTACAGCTCTCCCTCCGTAGCTCCGTTTGTCACTCTCATTCGGTAGTTTCCTCTTAAAGGAGCAGACGGCCTAGGCTTACGAAATGTACATTGGTTTTCTCTTGTGCCGGGAACAACCAGAGGAGAACTTCCCCAACACTCAACAAAAGCCAGAACTACACCAACACCAGCAGAGCTAAAGACGTGCTATCTACATAGACCGGATTTTGCAGGTAAAGCAGATAACCATACAAATGACCAAAAGTTTTAAAATTCTCTGAACACAAAAACAATGTTAGGAAGTATGGATGAATTCAATTAATGAATGTTTGAGATGTAAATTTTATATGGCTGGAATAAAATATTATGAAAAGTATTTCTATATGAATCCAGAAATAAGAATAATTCTAGTGAATGTGTTTGTGGATTAAGCACTCTGGAGCACAGGTATTCTGGAAAACAACTTGACAGCATACCAAAACATGTTTATTCATTCAGGGAACATGGTAGACGAGGAGACAGGAAGAATGTAAGAGCAGAAAGGAAGATAAAAAGGCTGTCTTCTGGGCACAGCACAGCCATTGCTATAGTCAAATATTTGTCTCCTGCCTGCTAGTTCCCAAATAACTACTCAAAGGCTTAGTTTTACTTATAAACACTTGGCCTATAGCTCAGGCTTCTTATTAGCTAACTCTTACACTTGAAATAACCCGTGTTTCTTATCTATGCTTCACCACATGGCTCATGGCTTGTTGCCTCATTTTCTCTAAGTCCTGCTTTCTCTGCTGCTGGCTGGCATCTCCTCTGACCCCACCCTTCCTCCTCCCAGAGTCCTCCATGTCTACCTGTCCTCCCTATACTTCCTGGCTACCAGACTGTCCGTTTTTTTATTAACCAATGAGAGCAATACATATGAACAGTGTACAGAGGATTATTCCACAGCACACTACACTCATGATATCACAGGACCCCTGCCCACTTCCCAGGACCTTCTACAGGCAATCATGGATCCCAGGGGGCGCTAGCCCTCCTAGATGAATCATTAACTACTGATGAATTCTAGAGAATGGCCAGGCATTGCCTTCATTGGCATACCCAGTAGTGAGCCCACCAGGCTCTAATGGATAGCTATAAAAATGGTCACATGAATGGCCCTGGTTAGGCTCAATGATAAAACACAACAAAGAGGCTTGACTATAGCAAGGGACTTGTAGGGAGGTGACAAGAGGATGAAGATAACAGAGGGAACCGGTAACTGTGATCAGAATGCACTAAATATTTATTTAAAGCTGCCAAAGAATAAACTTAATTAAAGTTATGAAAATATATTAATGCCTTTAGCTAGTCATCTTTTTAAAGTCTTTTAATTTTTTTTATACAAAATATATATTAATCATTTTCCTTCCCATGCCCAAACTCCTCTCAGATCCTTCCCACCTCCCTCCCCACCCAACTTCATGTTCTCTCTCTCTCTCTAGTCATTTTTAATTTTAGTCATCTAAGAGATAATAAATAAGGAAATCAGGTTTTTGCACTCACTGTTGTTTAGTTAAAAAATGAACTAGCCTAAGTGTCTCCAGGGGAACGGGTAAGCAAATTATGTTTCTCCCTGTGGCAAAACTACATAGATATTAAAGCTACATGTTCAGAGGACATTGAGACTTGAGGAAGGGCACCGAAACAATAGAAATGTTTAAAAGCTGGAAACTCACCTTAGCAAGTAGCTCGTCTCCAGGTGTGGTAGGAGGGATTAGGTGTGCAGCTGAGTGGATTTTACTGAAGGCGTATGATTGAAATAAACTAATCCACAATTGTTGGCAGAGATTAATAGAAAGGCAGCTGTTTTCTTTTCTTTCTTTCTCTCTTTTTTTTTTACAGGCTCTGTTTTCACTTTCTCCATGTTATTGTACAATATTATTGTAATCATTAGGTACCATTTACAGTGTCTGTAGTCTTTGATGTAGAACAATTCTACCTGGGGAGGGGGGGAATCAGACACACAAAAATGTAAAGACCAAAATGTTAACCCGTGTTATTAAGGTAAATGAAACCTAAACATCTTGTACAAAGAAAGAGTGAAACAAATAATGCTATTTGTGAAAGAAACTTCTTACATTAATTAATTTTAGTAGAATTTATATGAGGGATGTAAAAATTCATGAATCAAATAGCACTCTAGACCAGAGAGACCCACCCTGCAGTATCGCGGATGTGTTTGGAGGATACAGAGGATATGACATAGAAATAGCCTAATTGGAAGCATTGTACGTTGGTCCTCCACAGGGATAATTTAACAAAAACACATAAGCTATGAATCCACTGCTATAAATATGACAAATGAACAATTTTCCATAATAGGACAATATTTTGAATATTTTCTGTCACATATAGATGAACTGATGATCTACATCTGTAAAACACACGCACATGCGTGCACGCGCGCACACACACGCACGCACGCACACACGAAAGAAATAGCCTAACTGGATCCAGCTCTGTGTTTGCCATATTTACTGTGCATCCTGTGATTGGTTGGAAAGACTAGCAAGTCTCAGATATTTGTTGAAGGAATATGCTCTTAAATTAGGTCACAGTTCCCTTATATAGTAGCGGAGGTTGCAGTCTGCTCCAGGTGGAGGCACCTTTGTCCTAATCACATTTGACATACTCACCGCCATATTACCCAACTACCAAAGGCTTCATGAAAGGTACCTGACACAGAAAACCCTTGAGAAACGTTTTTCCCATTCAGTGAGGAAATTTATGCACAGTAGACGTTCAATATATTTTATTTATTAAAATATGAGCAGATTTCATGGTAATGATTGCCTAGAAAAAAGCAAACTTGGGAAGAAGTATAGAGGCCTTCACCTGAGCGTTAATTCTGAGGAAGGGGCGCGTGCACATGCTCACAAGTGTTCGTGCCCACATGAAGGTCAATGCTCAACCCTCCACCCTGTTTTTTGAGAGAAGGTCTGTCACCAAATGTGGAGCTCAAGGATTCAACTTGTGTACTTGTACAGAAAGAAGTCCCTTTGATCCACCGGTCCTTTCTCCATCTCCGCCTCCCCTCCCAGGCACATGCCAACATGCCCAGCTTTTATCTGGATTCTGGGTGTCTCACTTCAAGTGTCTTGTGCTTACACAAAAAGCACTTACCCGCAAGCTATCTCCATAGACCTGAACTTTGAACATATTTTTAGTTTCTGTTTCGTTTTCTAAGATTCATTTTTATTTCTGTGTATGTATGTGTGCTCATTTGTGCATGCTATGTGTGTGCATATGTCTAAAGAGGCCAAAAGTGACTGTTGGATCCCTTGTAGCTAAAGTAAAGCTGATTGTGGGTCAACCATAACCAAACTCAGTTCCTTCGCAAGAGTGGCACTTGCTCTCACCTGCTGAGTCATCTCTCCAGCCCCAGGATTTTATTTTTCAAAGCAAAGAAGGCAGAAAGGGGACTAGAGAAGGAGAAAGGAAATATCTGAAGTAAATATAAAAAGTAAAGTTTTTTGTATTGGTGAGTATTGGGTAGCAGTTGTGCTAATAACCAGCATATACTGGGCATTTAATAGATGAATATTAAGAGTATTCTAAAATCAAGTACTTTATTTAATCTTCAAAATCACTGTGGCATGGGTGTCCCATTATCCACCTATTTTCCAGATAAAGAAAAGAAGTTATACTTACCTGGCGGGGGAGAAACTATGATCACGAAAATGGTTTTCCCAGGGTTTGTCTTGTCTATTGCACTCCTGAGGTGCTAACTGCTGTGATTTCCCCAAATGCAGGAAACTCGACTGCATAATTTGTGGTAGTGGGGACTGTGTTCGTGCTCTCCCCTGGAAAGGAAGAAAAAAGGGGGGAAAAAAAAGAAAAAAAGAAAGTCATAATTTCCTCAGCAGGAAACAGCCCAGGATTTCAGACACTGGCAGATTTGTTTCCCTCCTTGGGGAGTTAATTTTGTTATCCTCTGTCCTTTTCTAAGCTTTTGAAATACCTAAGCATTGAAATTATTGCATGGAATCCATCTTAACTAGATCTAAACACTCATATTAAAAAAAATATCAGGAGACAAAAGAGATGCAACTTAAAAATAATTTGTATGATACTATATGAGGCCTTGAGTTCAATGTTTAGACCCACCTTAAAAATCAAAAATTTTGAGAGGATAGATAAATAAGGTGTTTTCTGGATAGCACAAAGCACATAGCTATTTCTAGCTGGTTACATTCTGGATAATATAACACAAAGCACATAGCTATTTCTAGCTGGATATGCTAAATGTCTTAACTCTTGGACTTCATTTTACTAGTTGAAAAAGGACAATTATTTGCAAAATAACTTTGATTTGATTTGATTATTCTTACCTTCATTTATTTTATGAGAATCTCATATATGAGCATTATATTTACACCATTCCCCTTCCAACTCCTCTCTTCCACCACTCCCCTGTCCTCAAATTCATGTCCTCTTATTTTTTATTAGTGTTATATGTGTAAATTTATAAATACAACCTGCTAGGTTTATTTAGTGCTCCATAAATACATGTGTTTAGGATTGACTACTTAAGATTAGCTAACCCACTGGGAGCGTGTCCCTGCAGAAGACTGATTCTCCCTCTCCAGGCAATTGATTGCCTACAACTCTTAGTCTAGGCATGGGCCATGTGAGGTCCCCCATTCACATTGACATGTCAATTGTTACTGTCATTTTCAGGTTTTATTTTGTCAGCCATGTTGTTGACATCTTATGGGTGCAGCATTGCTGTCATACATAGAAGACATTATCTTGTAGTAGCTTCTATAATGCTTTTGCCTCCTGTGCCCTAAATCTTCACTATAGGGCTTATGTTATAGATGTTATCAACTGGGATTGGGCATTCCATGGTCAGTTGTTTTCTGTATCTTGACAAGCCTTGTCTTTCTGCAATGTTCACCATTTGCTGCAAAATAAAGCTTTTTTGATGAGGGGTGAGAACTATACTTATCTGTGGCATAAGGATAACTATTTAGAATATAGCTATGGAATTCCCTCCTATTGAATAGGTCTTGAGTCTAACAAGAAAGCTGTCATTTGCCATCAGGATGTAAATATCACTATTGCACCTTTCTGAATAGCTTGCTATTTTAGTGGTTGTGATTCATGGGTCTCGGAGATGAATAGGACTACTGATTGCTTTTCTCCTTTGGCAGCATTCCTAGGTCCTTCTGGTACAGTCATCAGAGATGAGGCTTCCAGATCGATTCCAGTTCCTCCATGTCCTCTCTCCAAAGTATATGGTATTATCAGTCAATAGGGTCTTACCTTCAATTTCTGGTAGACAATCAAGAGCCATAGCAGTAGAGAAGGCAGGTCTGGGACTCTTCTGAAGTTCAAAGGGCAGTTATGGTGATGTGAATGAGAATATCCCCATAACATCAAACATTTGAATACTCAGTCCTCAGTTGGCTGCACTGTTTGGGTGGGTTGAAAAAGTATGACCTTTTTGGAAAAAGTATGTCACTGGAGATGGGTTTTGAGGTTACAAAACCTTCCAGTCATTCCTATTTCATTCTCTCTTCTTCCTACTTGAGGCTCAAGATGCTAGCTCTCAGGTTGCTACTCCACCTGCCACTTCTTTTCCATGATGGACTCATCTCTCTGGAACCAGAAACCCAAATAAACTCTTCTTCCTATAAGTCATCCTGGTATTTTATCACAGCGATAGACTAGTAACTAATGCTGTGGTTTCCCATGCTTGGCACTGCATTTTAATGTTAGATACTCTATGGCTTTTGGGGGAACATAGTCACCCCAAGTAGCATGACATCATTTAAACATATATGTGTGTATATGTTTATGTATAACATACATACACATACTTACTTATAAATAATGTTATATATGTGTGTATGTACTCGATATGATATTTTCTAGTTCCATCCAAATGCCTACAAATTTAATCATTTCATTTTTCCTTAGAGCTGAATAGTATTCCATTATGTATAAGTACCACATTTTAATTATCAATTCATCAGCTGAAGGACATTTAAATTGCTTCCATTTTCTGGCAATTGAGAATGGCAATGAACCTAGCTGAGCAAGCATCTGTGGAATAGAATATAAAGTCCTTCGGGCCTATGCTGAGGAGTGGAACAGCCGGGTCATGTGGTAGCTTGATTTTTAACTTTTTGAAGATTCTCCACCCCAATTTTCATAATGGTTTTACTACTTTGCAATTCCACCAGCAGTGAATGAGTGAATGAGGGTTCCCCTTTCTCCACATTCTCCTCAACGTTTGTTATCCGTTGGTTATTTTACACAAAGTATACATTAATTCAATTTTATAAAAACAAAACTGAAGCATAAAATATTATGTTTCTCATCTTCGTTACTTTTCTATTGCTGTGAATAGACACCATAATCAAGGCAACATATAGATAGGTATGATGCTGGAACAATAGCTGAGATCTTAGATCTGGCCGAGAGAGAGAGAGAGAACCTGAGCCTGGTGTGGGCTTTTGAAACCTCAAAGCCCACCCCCCAGTGACATACCTTGTCCAACAAGGCCACACCTCCTAATCCTTCTCAAACATTTCCACCAACTGGAAACCAAACATTTAAATAATAAGCCTATGGGGGTCATTTCCATTCAAATCACCACAGTTCATAAGCTATTTTTCTTCAGCACATTCTGCATTTTATATATAATTTATTCATTATTTTAAGTTTCAGTAAAGTAGGAATGAGGAATCCAGAAAATTAAATAGATGGATTTCTAAAGGAGAAAAAGGGGGTAGTTCTTTTTGTTTTTAATCTGTTTGTTTTATTTTAGTTTTTTTATGGAGGTCATTTGAATAAAAGCTAACTTCAAATGTCTTGATTTTTTTTGTTTGTTTTTTTTTTAAACAATGTCTTAATTTACTTCTCTAAACCCATTAACCAATGGAACACTTTTCTTTTGCATGCCTGAGGCCTTCTTAAAAGATCAAAATGAAACTGTTTGTATTAAAGAACAAAAACTTTTCTTGGATAAAAAGTTGAACCTACTGTGAGAGGTAGTGGAAACACTAAAGAATAATAAATTAGAGCTCTTCAGACAGTAGAAAAGTAAGGTACAGAGGGACACACATGCAGAAAGAAGTCAGAACAAGGCCAAGATGACCCTGGATCTGTTTTATACCAGCTGGAGAGTCAGGAAACTTGGGCCTAGTCCAAGGCCAAGGCCTGAAAGTTTCGATTTTTGAGAGAAGGAAAAGGTATATGGTTCAGCTCAAAGAGAGACAGGGGTTCACCACCTTCGTTCCCTTCGTGGTGCAGGAGATTAACTAGATGCTGATAATTTGACATGGTGAGTGGATTTACTCATTGCTGATCAATACGCTAATTTATTTCAGAAACGCCCTCATACACACCCGAAATAAGGTTTTACAAGTTATCCATGGATGTCCCTTAGCCATTCACATTGACCCATGAAATTAGCAATCACAGATGTGCAATCAGGCAAACCTGCTTTAAATGGAAACTCTCCTCCTTACTGGCTATGTGAGCATTGTCTTAGTACTTTCATCTGAAAATCAGAACTGAGAATTCCTGACATTGTAAGATTGGTGTACAATAAATTAATGTATCTAATGAGTTCATGACTCTGAAGTGTCTGCCATTGTTATTGCTATAGTTACAATTTGTTGTAAATATCCCTTCCCTAAATTGCTTGTACTGTATTTACCTGCAGTCTGAAAGTCCCCAGGAAGGAAGATGCCTCCAATGTCCTCTTAAGTCAGAAGTTTTGCATCTTTTTGGTGTAGAACCCAGCCATGAGAAGCTCGATAGAGGCCAGAGTCTCAGTAGTTTACCCTAAGACAATACCTGGTTCCAAGAAAGGCCACAAAGATTACCCAGGCACTACTTAGGAATAGACCATCCAAAGGAAATTCCTAACGTTCTGACTATTGTAGATAGGGTCACCTGTCAGCACACACCCTTCGCTTCTCACCAGGACACCCCCAGACAAATGTCAGCCAATCAGGGGTCCTGAACCTGAGAAATCCCTCACCCCAATCTTTGCGACTATAAAAATCCAACCCTAACTGAACTCAGGGCTCTTCGATTACTCCAAATGTTGGACACACAGAAAGTCCGAGTTTGCAAACTTACATAAGAATAAAGGCTTTTGGGCTGGAGAGATGGCTCAGTGGTTAAGAGCACTGCTTGCTTTCCTAAAGGTCCTGAGTTCAATTCCCAGCAACCACATGGTGGCTTACAACCTTCCATAATGAGATCTGGTGCCCTCTTCTGGCCTGTAGGCATGCGTGCAGGCAGAATACTATAGACACAATAAATAAACCTTTAAAAAAAGAAGAAGAAGAAGAAGAAGAAGAAGAAGAAGAAGAAGAAGAAGAAGAAGAAAGGCTCGCTGCTTTTAGATACAGGACTCGGTCTCCTAGTTGGTTTTGGGGAACTCTATGATCTGGGGATAACAGTTGGAAATTGTATTAATCAGGGTTCTCTAGAGTAACAGAGCTTTTAGAATGAATCTCTGTATATATACATAGAACGGATATTTATTAGAATGGTTTACGGGCTGTTTAAACTAATCCAACAGTGGCTGCCTATGAATGGAAAGCCCAAGAATCCAGTAGTTGTTCAGTCCATGAGGCTGGTTGTCTCAGCTGGTCTTCAGTATTACTGGAATCCCAAAGAAGTCGGCTCTATGAAGTAGGCTCTTGTGCCAGTGACGGAATGGACATGCAAGCAAGGCAAAAGCAAGCAAGCAAAGAGCAAAAGCTTCCTTCTTCCATGTCCCTAAATAGGCTTCCAGCAGAAGGCATGGCACAGATTAGATGGAGATTTTTCCCAGCTCAATAATTCTGGATTAAATGTGTGTCTTTCTGTATCAAGATCAAGATTAAAGGTCTGTGTTCCTATCGGAAAGATTAGAAGTAGATCTTCTCACCTTAAGTTAAGCAAAAATCGCTCACACGTATGCCACTCCATTTTGGGCTCAGTTCATTCCAGACTTAGCCAAGTTAACAACCAAGCATAGGTATTGCAGTAATTAAAAGATCTAATGGAAACTCACCAAGGCCAGCTGGACTGGGACTGATGGAGCATCAAACCAGACTGTCTGAACGTGGCTGACATGGAGGGCTGACTGAGAAGCCAAGGACAATGGCACTGGGTTTTGATTCTACGCCATGTACTGGCTTTGTGGGAATCTAGTATGTTTGGATCCCCACCTTCCTAGACCTGGATGAAGGGGGGAGGACCTTGGACTTCCCACAGGGCAGGGAACCCTGACCGCTCTTTGGACTGGAGAGGGAGGGGGAGGGGGAATGGGGGACGGAGAGGAAAATGGGAGGAGGGGAGAAGGGGAAAATTTGTAATGATAATAATAATAATAATAATAATAATAATAAACCAATAAAAAGAATTACATATAGATTCTTGTACTGTATGCTGATCTTTGGTGTGGATATTTGCACCTTTGTTCTTGAGTGTATGATCTTAAAAGCTCGTCATTCCTGAGTGCCTGCTACTCTGACCCCCTGGTTGTTCCTTCAGCTAATTGGATCCATTTGGGCTTCCCTTTGCCTTAAAGCCTGGAATGTTTGCTTCCTCTGCCTGCAGTGTTCCTCTTCAAATCTTTCCTCACGTATCCTTTTCTAGTGTGTCTCCCCCCTAAAATTCCTGCATTTCCCTATCTCCCTGTCTTAGCTTTACTTTGCTCCCTAGGGCTATCACCGCCAGCTGCAAATTTTGCCTATTGCCTGCTTCTTCTACCCAAAGTCTAAGCTCTGCAAACACAGGATTTTGTTTGTTTTTAAATGCTATATCCCCAGATCTAATATACAAGCATCAATAAGTATGTGTAGCATGAATCAATGTGTTACATGAGCATCATAAATGAGAGAATTGATTTTTTGATAACACGAACTACTTCAGACACACTGCAATTATTTGAAGTTTCCAAAATTTCTCCTGCACTATCAATGAGGGCACCTGGTATTTTGATCACTAATACGCATCATCACAGTCACACTGTAACTAATTTAGTCGTTTCTAAAAAAATTATGCAGCGATGAATTTTGAATGGATCCCCAATTCTCAATTTAAGAAACAAAAAATTAACTTCACATAATGGATGCTACCCCCTTTTGGTTTATAGAGAAAACTCTATTATATATTTACTTCATTATATCGTGTGGTATATAGTGCCTTGCAGAATTTCCTAGAGAGAAAGTAAACAAAGTTTGGATCTGTAAAACCAAATGAAACAAAGAACAATGCTCTACCAGGCAACCAGGCAACAAGGCAACAGGTACAAATTCTCCTGTGGGCTTCATAGCTCTGTGCCATCTAGCGCAGAGGAACCAAATTCCACTGGGGCTGTCTTTGCCCTGGGAATTTATCTGTGATCATGCTGCTGCTTCTTGTTCACTGTCTCCAACATCTCATCTGAGAGTGTTTCTTTAACCTGCTTTCAATGCAGACTCAAGTCCCAACGGAGTCTTGGGAATATGGAGGGAGAATGTCAACAAGACCAGAGAATCCCAAGTGTAACAACAAACGAAAGCTTCCTGCAGCTGCCTGAGGTTTTTCTGTTGTCATTGTTCTTCTTCTATGAGCATAACTGCACATTAGTGTTTTCCTTGCTTAGATCTGTCTTTTAAAAAATTAATAAATACTTCGTATCTATAAGACTTAATATTGTACTGTAAATAAGTATAGTTTCATTAGAGTTTCTTATTTTTCTAAAAATTTAACTTTTAAATGTAATAGAGTAAATTGGAATATCTTAACTATTTAACCTTTATGGTTCAAAAAGGCATGCTAAAATTAAAGCAAAATGGATATGCAATAAATCAAACAAATTTCTGGAGCACTTACTCTCTTACCACTCACAATCTCTAAGCAGTCTTACTCCTGCACTAGAACTTTCATATGTTGGTACTGTTCATTTCTGGTCTAGTTTGGTGACAAACCCATCTCCACATCCTGAAATACATTGAGTGGATTTTGGAGGTAACCACGTGAGATCTCCCACACGCGGCACACTAGGGAGCACTACGCAGCCATAAAAGGAAATCGACTACGTGTGTGCATTTTAACTTGGATGAATTTTAAAACCATTACATTAAAAAGAAGCTAATCTCAAAAAATACATGCTGTTATCATTTCATCTATATGGAATCACCCAAAAAAATTATAGTTACAGAAATTTCTGCTTCTTAGTGACTGAAGTGGAAGGGACCGATAATTACAAAGTGATAACACAAAGCAGATATGTAAGAATGGTGATATGTTTTGTATCTTCAGAAGTGGCTGCTATGAATATTAAAAGTCTATACTTGTTATAATTCATAGAACTGTACACCAAAAAGATCAATTTTGTTATTAACTTTGAATTCTCTATTACTGTTGACTTCCTTCCTTCACGTTCCTTCTGTGTTCAGCCACCATCTCATCCAGTCATGACTGGGATCATTGAAATCTTAGCTATGGAATGGTTGACCTAGTGAGCCTACCTATACACAGATGCTGTAGTCTCTGACTTTGATCACTAGATAATCACAGCGCTAAGAGACACTCCAGAGGATCCTCTAGGCTCTATCTTAGAAATTCATGGGCAATAGCATCATATTTTTAACTTCTCAGTCCACTGCAAAATAACATGTTTTAATTTCAAATTCCAAATCAATTTTGTCCTCTGGAGGAATACTCCACAGATCAGGATGTGCAGTGGGATGTGATCATAATCCAGAGGAAAAGACTGGTTGACTCGGCACAAGTTCTCCACATTGTTTAAAGCTGTAATCGCTGTATGGAAGTCAAGACCCATGAAATCACAGAGCCTTGGAGAAGAATTAGCCTTTAAAGTTCCCTACGAAAATCCAAACTCAGATTCTTATATCTTCTCTCCATCACCTCAAATCCTTTCCTCAAAAGACTTCTCAGCTAAATAAATAGACAAATAAGTCAAGAAGCCAATATCTTCAGAGGAAAGCATCCTATCTTTGGACAGCTCACACAATATGAACATCTTCCAGATTACCAAGACTGTATCCTCCATGGTCATAGTTCTCACTCTAGGGTCCTCAGAGAGTTTTCTCCCCCACAATCTTCTATTGAGATAACATCATTCTTCCATGACTTCATTTTGTGTGAACCCGAATTTTCTAAAATTGCTCTTGAAGCTGAGTTAAAACTGATATACTTAATACCAGCTCAGTCCATAAAACAGCACAGAAGAAACTCAGTTGTCACTCATTCTTCAGGGCTTAGTTCTGTACTCTATAAGTAGCTGTAGTGATACTTCATTTGTATTTTAATAAATAAAGCTTGCCTGAAGATCAGAGAGCAAAACAGCCGCAAGTAGTGACACACACCTTTAATCCCAGTAGCCACACTACTTTGGCATGGAAACCGGGTAGTAGTGGTGCATGCCTTTAATCCCAGCACTAGAGAGGATTATAAAACGGGAAGAGACAGCTCTCAGACAATCTCATTCTGAAGATTCCTAGAGGCAGGATTGCCATTTTCGGATTGTGATAGAGGTAAGAGCCAGGGGCTGGTTGTTTTGCTTTTCTGACCTTTAGGTTGAACCCCAACATTTGTCTCTGGGTTTTTACGAATCGTGCTACAACTATAACCTTAATATCAAAGTGATCTGGAAGCTACACTAATCTTCTGTACACTTGGAAACATTCATCAGGAGCTGACCAAATGCGAGACATCTCACAGAAGGCCCCTCTGGCACCTTCTCATTCAACTCTCCTGCCAACCAATGGGCAGGTTCGATTTTCACCTCCTTTTGAGTGCTTTTAAAAATATAAATACTTTTCCCAAGTTCAAAAGCCACAGAAGAAGCAAAACTTGGATGCTATCTCAAACGTCAAGAAAAGTAGTGTCCACATCTACTGAGCACTACTTCCGGCCAACACTGTGCCTTTAGTGTTTAGAGGGAGATGCAGTGTTCTCTTTGTGTCTGTCTGTAGCACAGTGAGACAGAGAGATGCTTAGCTGTCCTACCCACAGTGAGAACCAGCCTATCTGAACAGGCTTACTCACAGTCTGAAACTATCTTGCCAGATTTTGTATATCATTCCACGCTCTTAAAAATGAATAAATCATTTAAACTCAGTGTTTTGTTTTCTGCTACCTTTTTAAAACTGAATGCTAAATAAAGATTTCCATGTGTTTAAGTTACAAACTTATGCTATGTAGAAGGTGACCTGGGAAGAAAAAGCATAAGGGAGGTAGACAGGTTTCTGGATGCAACCATTCATTCATCCTGTAGTATCGGCAGTCACTGGGCCTCTGAAGCACGCTCTCACCTCGCGTGTGTCTCCACTGATGTTTCTTATATGTCCCTGAAATACATATTTACCCTCATATCTCATAGCCAGTAATAGCAAAAATAATACCTCAGTAGTGTGAAATAATTTTAATTGTATTTAGGTCATAGTGATTGTCATTTCTTCTTCTAAGGATTAAATTTTGAAAAACAAGATGCTAGGTCAGATATACATTGATTGTTAAACTATAATACTATGTTTATGTAATTATGGATGGCACTTTCTACATCATCAAGAATTAACAGGTTCCTGTGATTTCCCACACAGCCTAAAGCATCTTTTAAATAGATTTTAGCAGACAGCACATTCCTTGTACAATACATACTCGGGATGTGCCCTTGTTGGGCATCTTTGAAATCAATACTGTGATTGTAGGGTTTTTACAAACATTTATTTTATTGTGTCTGTGCATGTATGTACTCATATGTACCATTGTGGGGCTGTGCGGTCAGAGGAACTTGAAGGAGTCACTTCTGTCCTGTCATGTGGATTCTGGGGCTTGGACTCACGCTGTCAGCTGCAGCAGCAAACACAGTCACCCAGGTGTAGGGTGTTGTTTGCATTTCGTATCTAGTTTAACTAATATTTTCCCTTTTTTTCTTAATTAAATTACCCAACCCTGTAAATTAATTACCTTCTATTGTGAGTCATACATAAGCTTTGCCATCACCAAACATTTGTCACCCACAAATCTATCCCATTGTCACGGCCTTGAGACACCATAATAAAGTCAATATATGTAGCAATTTTCTGTTGTGCTTGATTTCACTGGTTAGCATTTATTTTATAAACCTTTATCTGTATAAAATAAAGTTTCCTTTCAGCTCATTGAGGATACCACCTCCTAACCTAAAATTCAAGCATTTGAATGTTACCACTGTTATTACTCACAAAGACAATAGCCTCTGAAAAGGCTAGAACCTGGGGCTTGTTTCTCTTGACATTGGTTTGGGTCTCAGATTTCAGGTGCAGTAAAAAAAATACAAAACTCCGACAACTGAAGAATATCATCATTATTAAGGATAATTGTGTCCATATTTCAAAGCAGTTCAAAATTGAGAACTCTCAAAACTGTATTTCTGTTCTCCACTACCCAGTTACAACCTAAAACATTAGGTGTTTAATTAAGGGGACATAAAAGCCAAATGTCTAAATCTAATTTTAGGATATATTTTTGTCCTAAATATTTTAGGTTATGCTTTAACTGTGTAACAAACCTCCCTCAGATTTTTTTTTTGTAAAGCCAGGGTTACTCTTGTCTCATTCCAAATGGCTATATTTTGAATGAATCTGCAATGCTACTATCCCCCTGGAATCAACAGAAGGTCACTTTCCATTTCTAAAATGAAGAATTATTCAACAGAGCTGACCAGCTGTACAGGTAATGCAATTCTTACTGTACCTCGGAGAGAAAATGCTCCTTCGGAGAGATTCAGAGCAATTGGCATTTGTTATTCTAATGTATTTTGCCTGTGAATGTCTGGGCTGGGTCAGTTCCCCACGTGTTCCTCAGGTCCTAATGAGGCTCTGGTAATAGGGTGGAGAAAGATACAGTTCTCATTTGTCATGTCCGTGCAGAAATAAAATCGCATTGGTCACTTATAGAATGCCTATGAAGGCTCTTTCGATAACTCTGATCCTCGACATTTATAAAGCAGAGCTTGAATTTTGACACCACAATCCTGATTGACATTTGATGATGTTTTTCTTGCAGTAATGAAATAAGAAATGGAGAGAAAATTTTAGGGATGCCCTGTCAAATGAACATTACACAGTAAATAAAATAAAACGGACAAACTATTTGGTTGAGAACCACCTCTGCTCTCTAAAAAATGGGAAGGAAACAAAATTTCTAAATATCGCTAAAGTCTTGATCGGGCTTCTAGGTATTACCACTCACCATTTCCCCCAAATCACCATTTATTAGGTTGATTGTTGAAGTCTTTAAAATTCCTTAAATAAACTTCCTGGTCTTATCTTCAGTGTGGCACAGTAGAAAAGTACCCAGTAAATTTACAAGAGTGGGCGAATGAACAGGAACCTGGTCTTGTGTATATGTAGTTAGTCTTGTATTCCTGTTGCGAGCAAGAAGGTAGATCCATGTAGTTAGTAAACCTAAGTTATGTTTTACTGCGCTGAGGGTCATCACACAAGGTTTACACTCTAAATTCATAACTATGGCCCTAAGTCTCTCTCTCCAAGGCTGCTCGCCTGTGTGACGTACCTTAGCCAAAGGCAAGGTCCAGAATCTAACAGAAGTCCCCGATTCAAGGGTCAGGATCCTGGGAGAGGCTCTCCAGTCACAGATCAAGGTGATGTCTCTCCAGATATGCCTATATACGGCCGCATGGGCATTGTGGGCTCTAGGACTGTCTGGTTATCTTGAGTGAGTGATGCCACTGACTTCTGTTTACCAGGTGCAGCCTTGGGTGTAGTGGGGATCCTACCTAAGCTGTTTTTAGGTGTCTAAAGGGCATTTTTTACTATGCTCGTTACAGGTTCTCAAAGTTATTTCCCAGGTGTATGCTGTCCTCTCCTCCCTCCCTGTGTGTGTGTGTATACATGTATGTGAGTGTGAATGTGTGTGAGTGTGTGTGTATGTGTGAGTGTGTGTATATATGCCTGTGTGAGTGTGTGTGTATATATGTCTGTGTGAGTGTATGTGTGTGTATTGTGTGTGAATGTGTGTGTGTATACATGCCTGTGTCCGTGTATACATGCCTCTGTGTGTGTATGTGTGTACGTGTGTGTATGTGTGTGTGAGTGTGTATATATGTTTTTGTGAGTGTGTGTATGAATATTTGTCTGTGTGAGTGTGTGTGTATGTGTGTGTAAGTGTGTATATATATGCCTGTGTGTGTGAGTGTGTGTGTGTGTGTGTGTATATGTCTGTGTGAGTGTGTGTGTATGTGTGTGTGAGTGTATGTGTGTGTATGTGTGTGTGTTGTTTGGCAATTGGTGCAGTGGCTGCACCTGAATCTACCGCTGTTTCAGCTACTAACTGTGGGACCACAGACCACAGTCACTGCCCCACTGCTCAGACCAAAGCATGGGACTTCTGTCAGAATCTTGAATTCTTGATCTTCTTTCTGCTGCCTCCTGAGTGCTGTAATTTATAAGTGTGTGCCAGCACACCTGGTATCGACTCTTCAATGCATTGTAAGCAGCCTCTGAAGGCTCTAAAACTATTCTTCAGTGAGGGGGCAGACTTCACGTCGTGACCACTGTCACAGTGAACATGGTTAGAACAGGTCTGCTATTTTAGAGTGCTCTGATGTGTTAGGAAGAAGCTGATGGAAACACTGAGTGATGGTGATCTTCTGAGCTTTGAATCTGCCTTTCCCAGAAGGATGCAGGCCCATCACAGTAAACCCAAGCTTCTACATCACACACAAGACAAATCATGACGGGAACACGCCTAGAAGCAAGACTCGAAGAATTCTTAGTAAGTCAGCAATGACAAAGGCCTGGTCTTGGAAGTTGTACATGAGTAAACCAGACGTTAATTCAGGAAACATCTTGGAAATTTCCTATTATAGCACACAGCACAAAATGGCTTCTTGAAATTCACGTCCTCAGACCACTCCTCGCCTGAGCCTGCACTGAAGACTAACCTGATTCTAGCAGAAGCAAAACAGCCAATAAGGAAAGTTCTGTTTCCTGCTCTGCCATCTACTGCCTGTGCCCTGTGTTGAGCAGAAGCAAATGTAACTAAACATTCACTACAAGTGTGACTTGCCAATGTGGGTCTCACAGACCTCAGATAGAATTCAGAACATGCGAACATGCAGCCAAACCGCAGAGCATCCGCAAGGACGCAAATTACCTGAAGGAAAACCACCAGGAGCCACAGGTAGCAGAACTATGACTTCAGATATTGAAATTTTAAAATGAAGAATAAACATTAAACATTTTAATATGCCTAAAAATATTAAGGAAAAGTAAAAGGTTACTAAAAAGATGAAGTGATTTTGAAATAGAGAGGAAAGGTCTCTGAGGGAAGATAGACAGAAGGAGGAAATAGATAAAAAATATATCAACACCCAATGCCCTGAACAATCATCAATTTCAGTCAGGCCAAATGTCTGTAAGCATCTACTGAAACTATAATTAGACATAAGAAAATCCTCTCATGACCTCACTGTGGAGAAATTTCTTAAATAAGATACACAAACATTAAGGAAATTATTGATAACATTGGCTACATAAGACTTACAACTTCTCTTCTTCAGGGGAAACCATGAACATATTAAAACAAGCAAACCAAAGAACATGAACTAGGAGACATCCTTAGGAGGAGAGATAGTAGCTAGGATGTGTAAAGAATTCTTATGAGCTTTAAGTATAGAGAAACCTTTCAAACACCCTGCCCACAGATTTAACTTACTGAATATACATAAACAGTTCTGAAATGTCTTAGAGCAACGTCACTTTCAGTAAAATTAACTTTGAAAATACCTGTCTCTCTAAAGTCAGTAAGTCGTATTTGGGGTTTACTTTGCTCCTGACTTTAATATTTCCAAAAGCTTCTCATATTTTCTGTTGTCATTTTAATTGTTGCTATTATTAAAAAGTTAAGCTTCTGAGCCCAATATTTTAAAATCAGTAATACATCTGGTCTCTCCATCTCAAATGTCCTGTTCCACGGGTATATATGAACAATAACCATATAGCAGAATACTGCCGAGCCTGACCCAGGAGAATGGTCTTTGGTTATACAAGGCATAAAAGCAAATCTATGATATGTGACTTCATACATACTCTAATTGGGCAATGATATAAAAAGTAAAATTGTGTTCTCAAGATAAAACATATTTTTTAAAGTGCATGAGGAAGTGGCTAAACATAAAATAAGGTTGAAGAAAACACAAGGGTATCCTAATATCTCAAGACAAAAGCTCTCAACTAGGTCATGATAAGAATAAAACATATAAGAAGGGGTGATAGATTTTTGCTAAACTTTAATATCTGTGTATACACAGGGAGGGGAAATATAATCAGGATATATTATATGACAAAATAATCTATTTCCAATAAAAGGTAAAAATGAAAAACTGTATACAAAAGGAATAAATTTTAAAAGTGAAAAATAAGCCAAAATTGAATGAAAGATTTATATAGCAAATTTCTGTCAAGTTACCAGAATACATGTTTAATTAAAAATATTTATGACAATTACAAAAAGACAGCCTAGTAGATAATGATAAAGGTTCCAGAAAGGGGAGTAACCGAAAACATCAATGACCTAAATACAGAAGAACTCGGGGGCATACAAATTAAATTACAGGGAGCTATCAGACGGCGGAGAATCCAAAAGAGACAGTTGATAATTCAAAGCGTACTTGTGGAGTAAATGAAACCTTTGACACGGCTGTTGGGAATGTCTATCAGTACAACACACAAGAAAACATGCTCTGCCATCACACAATAAAACCGATGCATTTGTACTAGGACCTGGGAATTACAATCCCAGGAATATATGCCTCTTTCCAAAATGTTTTCATATATATACCACAATACCTGTTAAAAGAGTTGATACTGGCATTTTTCAATTACAACAAAAAATCTGGAAACAATCCGCACATCTGTCACCAATACAAAGGAAAAGCAAAGTGCAGTATTCATGATGGAATTTCACATCTAACAGTGAAAATCAAGGGGCAGCTCCACAGAGCAGCTGTGGGTGAATGCCCAGGACGTGCAGTTAAATAAAACTCGAGCTAAAGAAAACTCATAATAATCAAGTTCTATTCGCATTTGACCCAAATGCAGCTATTGCTTACGTGCATTTTTTTTTCTCAGTTAACGATACTGTTACTTCACAGTCTGAAGGCAAGAAATATACCTGGCTGGAAATTTTAGTACATTTTTACTTTCCTGAGAATCATTCTAGAAGCTTTCATTAATCCTTTTTTCAGAAACCGTTGAGGTATAAATTGAAAGGAAGGAAAAGAGACTGAAGTGTGAGCGTCAGAATGAGGGAGAGCCACTGTTTCCCTACAGTGCCAAAGCCAAAATGAATCTCAGCTGGGCATGGTGACACACGCTCTTAATGCCAGCATGTGAGAGATAGAGACCAGCAGATCTCTGTGAGTTGAATGCCATCCTGCTCTGATAAGAGAGTTCCAGGCCAGCCAGGGAGGAGTCCTTTGTTTCCATATCTGACAATGACTGGTTCCTAGGACCTGAAGTTAAATTTGAGGTTCAGCAGAACCAGGGGTTTCAGGTCTCTTCTGCTCCAGAGCCCTTGACTGGCATTCTGTCGAGTTTTCATTTGGATAGTTCAGGGTTCAAAGCAGGGGCAGAGGAACAATGAAAACCACACAGACTATTTCTTCCTAGGATCTCCAGATGTGCTCAGAAGACAGAAGGTTTCGAGACCAAATGGAGACTGTTTGCAGAAGGCCCAGAAGCTGATTGCTGCTGAGGAGCTGGAGGGAAGACATCTTGCCTGCAGCATTCCTTGGGCAGAGGCTTACTTCCAGGGGAGTAAAGAAAGCTCCCTGGGAACACAATTCACTCACACAGCAAGATAGTAGAGTGTGTGTGTGTGTGTGTGTGTGTGTGTGTGTGTGTGTGCCCCAATCATATAACCTCACCTTCCACTATACACACACACACACACACACACACACACACACACACATATATATATATACATACATACATATATATACATATATATACTTCCAGGGGAGTAAAGAAAGCTCCTTGGGAACTGAGTTCACTCACACAGCAAGACAGTGTGTGAAAGTCTATTACCTGTAGGCTGCACACACGAATTTTAAGATTTTTTTCTTCTATTTCTGTGTAGAATGGCATTGGGGGGTTATTTCAATTGCATTGAATCTATAAATTACTTTTGATAGGGTGGTCGTCTTGCCGATATTAATTACTCGCTAAAAGGGAAATGGAAAACTGGATATCCATAAATAGAAGACTGAAACTGGACCCTTACCTCTGGCCATGTACAAAATGGATCAAAGCCCTCGACATAAAACCTTAAGTCATGAAACTGCTAAAATCTAGGGAAGGCGTTCACAGCAACTTATAAACACAAGCAAGGACTTCCTAAACAGGAGTGCATTTGCTCAGGAAATACGGTCAACAATTAACAAGTGCAGCATAGGAAACTAAAGGCCTTCTGTACAACAACAAAACAGTCAATCAAGTTACGAGGCAGCACACAGAATGGGAGGAAACTTTGCCAGCTCTACACCTTGTTAGCATTCGGGCATTTGTGCTGGCCTGCTCTCAGGGTCCTGACAGTTGCTATGTAGAGCTCTCCCTATGTGCAAGCGCTATATTCCCCTCCTAAAAGGCAAGCGCCTCTCACCCCTTGCTCTCCCTCCCTCCACTCTTGCCCCCAGAGGCTGCCTCTGTATGCCCCCAATAAGTCTCCCATGTGAGTTCTGTTGTATGGTGTGACTTTCCTTCCCTTCCGCTGCCTTTAAACTAAAGCACTGATGCCAAGACTCTGGCAGGCTCTCCTGATGGTCCCTCCTGCCCAGAGGTGATCTGAGGCCCAGGATCCTGTTCCCAGTCTATCTGCAACAGGCTCAATTTCCACCTAACTGATTGTTGGGTTCTCCACCCAACCAGCACTATTAGTAAGTTCCCCTTCTACCTGTCAACATAAATGCTTCCCTGGATCCATAGGACTCGTTATTGAGCATCCAAAACCCCACTGGTCTTCTTCTCTTCTTCTTCTTCTTCTTCTTCTTCTTCTTCTTCTTCTTCTTCTTCTTCTTCTTCTTCTTCTTCTTCTTCCTCTTCCTCTTCCTCTTCTCCTTCTCCTTCTCCTCCTTCTTCTCCTTCCTCTTCCTCCTCCTCCTCTTTCTTCCTCTTCTTTTTTTGGTTTTTCGAGACAGAGTTTCTTTCTCTGTAGCTTTGGAGCCTGTCCTGGAACTACCTCTTGTAGACCAGGCTGGACTGGAACTCACAGGGATCCTCCTGCCTCTGTCGCCCACCCACTTTTTTTTAAGCTGGGATTAAAGGCATGCGCCACCACCGCCTGCCCTCTCTGATATTCTGTGAGGCAGAGGAACCCCCAACCACAGTCTTTAAGGCTACAGTTAGCCCTCTTTGCCAAAACTCACCTCTGGCCATTTTCCGGGAGTGAGGCTCACTCTCTTGAGTATGATTTCTTGCCTTCTGGCCCCCCACACAAGCCCTGCTACCAGCTCGCTCTCTCTCTCTCTCTCTCTCTCTCTCTCTCTCTCAGAGCCTTTGGGCCCTTCTTCTTGAATGACGATGTACTAAACAGCTTGTGCCTACTCAATTGGATTCTCCCTGGATTCCGGGGACACTAGGAATTTCAGGCCTATGGATCTTACTTCTGTACCTCGCTCATGGGAACAGAATCTTCCACCATACCTCCAAGCTACCCCCTAGAATGTCTCTTAGAAAACCTCAGACGTCTACATTTAGCACCCGACTTAAGGTGCAGTCGAGTCTGGCCCAGATACCTGTTAGATAATCAAAGTGGCTACCTACTGGCAGCCTGGATCCCAGTATTTTATGGAACCTTGCCACTTTTGCCAGCAATCAGGTAAATGGAAGCACATGCAGATGAAATCCACCAAACTCACGCAGCACACCTTGCCAGGGCTGAGGCAGTCCCTGACTGGTATTCCCAATGGGACTATAGTACCCCAGGGGACATTCTACCTAGGGATCAGTTTGCAGCCTACCTCCTGGCTGGTATTGAACCAGTTAACTATGAAAAACCCTAAGAACTCATCCAGGACAAACAGGAAAACATATCTCAGTTCCCAGAATGCATCACAAAGGCCCTCTTACAGTACAGCCATCTAGACCCCTAAAACTCAGAGGCCAAATAACTCCTGATGACCAATTTCTTTTCCCAGAGCTTCCCTGGCATTAGGACCAAGCTTAAGCATTTGGAGAAAGGACCCTTAACCCCACAGGCAGAAGTCTTAGTCCTGGCATTTAAGGTATGCCATGGGTTACATGTTTAAAGGTGGCAGAAGTGATGTAAAACTGTACCATGCAGCAGAACTCATGTGGGAAATTTATGGGGGGGGTGAGAAGGGCTTGCCTTATGTAAGGGGATATAGCACATGTGCATAGGGAGAGCCCTGCACAGTGACTGCAGCTGATATTCTGTCAGGACCCTGAGAGCAAGCCAGCATAAATTCCTGAATTTTAACGTACCTGACATAGGATTAATACCTACAATACACTCAAAAACCAAAATATCAAGAAAACAAGCCAACCAAAAATAGGCTATAGATCTGAATAAGGAATGCTCAAGAGAGGAAATACAAATGGATAATAAACATGCTTTAAAGTATTCAGCACCATTATACATCAGGTAATCGTAAATTGAAGGTATTTTAAGAATCCGTCTTGCCATGCAGTGGTGGCATACACCTTTGATCACAACACTGTGGAAAGTAAAGGGAGGTAAATCTCTGTGAGTTCCAGGCTAGTTTGGTCTGCAGAACAAGTTCCAGGACAGGCGCCAAAGCTAAACAGAGAAATCCTGTCAAGAGAGGAAGAAAGAGATAGAAAGAAAGAGACAGAAAGAAAAAAGAATTCAGGGGCTGGAGAGATGGCTCAGTGGTTAAGAACACTGGCTGCTCTTCCAGAGGTCCTGAGTTCAATTCCCAGCAACCACATGGTGGCTCAAAACCATCTGTACTGAGATCTGTCGCCCTCTTCTGGCACGTGGGCATACATGAAGGCAGAATGTTGTAAATAAATAAATCTTTCAAAAAAAAAGAAAGAAAAAAAAATCATCTCATGACAGTCAGAATTGTTATCACCAAGAAAATAAATTCTGGCATGGATGCGAATAAAGGGGAACACTTATTCACTGTTGGTGGGAGCACAAACGGAAAATCAGTGTAAAGAGCCCTCAAAAAGCTAGAAATAGAATGACTGCACTCCTCAGCTGTTCCATGCCTGGATGTATGGATGTATATATGCACAAAGGATTCTACATCCCGCTACAGAGATACTGCTCATGCATGTTCACTGTCGTTCTATATAACTAGAAGATGGAATCGGCCTGGATGTTTATCAGCTAATGAATGGATAATGAAAATATGGTACACACGCACAGTAGAATTTTATTCAGCAGCAAAGAAAAATGAATTTGAAAGTAAGTGGCTGGAACTGGGAGGGGAATTATACGGAATGGGTTAACCCCAACACAGAGAAACGAGTGGCATGTGATCTCCCTCATATGTGGTGGATCTTAGCTTCCTTATGGCTGGTTTTGTTTGTCAACTTGACACAAGCTAGAGTCATCAGAGAGGAAGGAGCCTCGGCTCAGGAAATGCCTCCACGAGATCCAGCTCTAAGGCATCTTTCAATTAGTGATCAATGGGGGAAGGTCTAGCCCATGGTGGGTGGTGCCTCTCCTTGGCTGGTGTTCCTGGTTCAATAAAAAAACAGGCTGAGCAAGCCAGGGGAAGCAAACTAGCAAAGAGCAGGCCTCCATGGCCTCTGCATCAGCTCCTGCCTCACGTATCCTGCCCTGTTTGAGTTCCTGTCCTGACTTCCTTCAATAATAAACAAAAAATAAAAAATGAAATAAAGAAAAAAAGAAAAGAAAACAGAAAAACAAACAAAAAACCCCAGCAATATGGAAGTGTAAACCAAAAGGACCCTTTCCTCCCTAACTTACTTTTTGGTCATGGTGTTTCATTGCAGCAACAGAAACCCCTAACACAGCTTCAAATATCCAATTGTGTGTCCTTGATGACAATCTCCATGTTCTGTCATTTGCTTCCATTTTACAATAAAGTTTAGCTCTCTCATTGCTCAGACTCAATCCCATATTTGATTGTCACCTTCTCCTTGATACGCAGCATGTCTTTTTATGCTTGTGAAGAAAATCTGAACTGTTATTACTATGGTTGAATTTGACATTGCTCATGCCACCTCCTTCTGTTATTTCAGCTGCTGAATGTGCAGAACTCTCTGAAAACATTACCAAGGTCTGAGAGCCAAAATCTGAACCCAGAAGATATGCTGTCTTCTATCTACACCACGGAGCTCCTGGCTTCTAGACAGCTAACTCAAAATAAGACTCCAGATTAAGCAGTAAATTTCTTAAGCATAATGACTCCAAAGCATTTCTTGCCTTATTCCACTTTCTATATCCATAGTTGGGAACATATTTTTTTCTTTTTACTTTCATGCTACTAATACAATAAATACCACGTTCCAAGTTATTATCATAAGTACTGCTGAATCAGGGACTGTGAAGACGATTGAGTTTTGGTAAAGCGCTTCTCAGACAGGCCTGAGGACCCAAATTCAATCCCCAGAACTCATTTTTAAAAGCCAGTCTTGGTTGCAGTATGTGCCTATAATCGCTGTCTAGCTAACTCAGCAAGCTCTGCGTTCAGTGAGAGATTCTGTCTCAGTCACTTCTTCTGGAAACACAGTCACAGACACACCTAGAGGAGTGTTTCCAAGGTGCTTCTGGATCCAGTCCAGTCGCCAGTGAGGATGAACCATCGCTACCCCTACCGCACCCCCAGGGAAGTATTCTAACATGAAATGCCCTCTCGAAGAAGCCACAGTCTGTAGTAATAGGGGCGGCAGGGCTGTGTTCTCAGCACCCCCGGCCGCCTGCCCGGCTAGCTTATGCCCAAAATAATTACACAGACACTGTATTCTTTTAATCACTGCTTGGCCCTTTAGCCCTAGCCCTTACTGGCTAATCCTGTTATCCCGATCAACCCATCTCTAATAATCTGTGAGAACCGGTCTTATCGGGAAGATTCTAGCCTAGTCCATCCTGGGTCAGAGCTTCATAGCGTGCGTCTGCCCAGGAGCCAGGAGCATGGCATCTCTCTCAGGCATCTGCTCCCGAGAGGACAGCGGTCGAGTCTGAGCTCACTTCCTCTTCCTCCCAGCGTCCTGTTCTGTTTACTCCTCCCACCTATCCTCTAACCAATAAAATGGGCCAGGGCAGTTCCTTTATTAGCCAATGACCTTCCTCCATCAACAGTCAAGTTCCATGAGAAAGAGGACCTACATAAGAGCTTGGGGTGGATGCTGTGCTGAAATGGAGTGTGACCCTGAAGATGGGTTATAATAGTAAGAGTTGTTGTTTCTGCTTCCCTGAGACGGTTTCAAAATAGGGACAGTGAAGGAAAGAACAAAGTAGTAAATATTCAGGCTTGCAGGGTAATGAAAAGAATCAGTCATTTCAAAACAATTTTATCTCCAGGATGACTTCAATAATTCAGGAAATATAATAACCTGTCCTAGATATGTTTATTGATTTTCAGAAAATATATATTACCTATGTGTCTTAAGAAAAAAAGGGCAGGTGATAAATATTTATTGGCTAAATATTCTATAAATAGCACATTTGAGGATAATCTAAAGATAATAAAAAATGAATGCATCAATGCTTTATTTATTTAGTATTTTAAGATTAAAATCACAGCTGAAAAAGGACAGTATTATTAACAATGGTTTTCCATTGGTGAAGATCTAAAGAGTTGTATCTTTTCTTCTATTTTTAAAATATTTTTCTGTTTTTTATTTGTGTATGTTGTATATGTACATGTGTATTAGTGTGTGTATGTGGTATATATATATATATATGTGTATGTGTATTCATGTATCTGTGTGTGTATGTGTGTGTGTCTGTGGTATATGTACAAGAGTATTCGTGTCTCTGTGTGTGTGTGTGTGTGTGTGTGTGTGTGTGTGTACATTGGAGGAGATCAGGGGAAGATGTCAGGTGTCAACCCTCTTCTCCTGAGACAGGGTCTCTCACTGAATCTGGAGATCACCATTTTTTCACTAGGCTGGAAGCCAGCAATCCCCCATGACTCTCCTATCTCAGCCAACTCCAGTGCTGGAGTTTAGCTACATGTGACCATGGTTAACTCTGTAAGTCAGTGCTGGGGAACTGAATTTGTATCCTCATCCTCTTTTAGCAAGCACTCCTACCCACTGAGCCATATCTCCAGACCTCTTCCTGTGGTGATATTTTGTTTGTGCTCTAACAAGTAAAACTTGCCTGAAGTTCAGAGGGTGGAGCTAGCCACTAGCTAGCCACAGAGGCCAGGCAGTGTGGCACACACCTTGAATCCCAGTACTCAGGAAGCAGAGGCAAGCAGATCTCTCTGAGTTCAAGGTCATCCTGGGCAATGTGAGCTCGATCCAGTCTAAAAGGAAACAGAGTGGTGATGACTCACACTTTGGGTCCCAGCACTTTGGATCTCGTGCCTTTGATCCCAGTACTTGGGAGGCAAATGCATTTAATTCCAGAACTAAGAAAGTGGAGACAGGAAGTGATATGGCTGGGTGGAGAGAGAAATATAAGGCTCAAGGAGACAGGAGCTCAGCCCCTTCAGTATGAGGATTCAGTAGAGGTAAGAAGTTTCTCTAATGGCTGGCTCTTTTACTTCTCTAATCTTTCTGTATTTACCCTCTAATATCTGTCTCTAGGATTTTATGATTAAGACTAATTAGATCATACTACATCTGGTATCCAATTTTGGGGGCACAAATTTACGAAAAAGCAACTTGCATGTGGCTTTGCAGCCACCATCACAGGCCAGAGCTGCACGCGGCCACAGCCACGGAATCACTAGCTACGTTTTTCTCTCATTTCTCCCCAAGGCTCTGAGCGAGTTCGGAATTATTTTTTGCAACCTCTCTGCAGCAAACTCCATAGGCATTTTGGCTCCAAACAGCATGGGAGTTAGCCACTTTCACACATTCCCCCATTCAGATGGCTGGCTCTCTGGCTTCTTCTCTACTGGTAGGTTGTGGGCTACCCCTGGACCACCTACTCAGGCTACTGCCTTGAAACCCACTTGGATATTTACTGTTGTACACAGCGCTCAGCCTCACACTTCTCCATCACCTGAATTGTCATCACTGGCAAATTTGGTGAGACAACTGGGAATTCTTAAATGGAGGAATTAGGTCAAAGAAAGAGGTTTTCCCCGCTTTAAAAAATGGAAAATACTATTACGATGAAGGCAGTTAGGTCTCTGTATGATAATATGCTGGATGGTTTGAAAATGGAACAATTAAATGAGAGGGTAGTTAACTTAGATGGAATTTATGTGATGTCAATTATGAACATTATCAGTTTTATCATTTTTGTTTATCACTAAAAAGTTGGTTAATGTGAGTGCCAAGATACGGGTTTTAGAAAAACTTATTAAAATATCATAGAGATATTCAGATCCACACAGAGGGATTTAAAGAAGAATCATTTTCAATATTGCAGCATAAGGTTAGAGAGAAACAGCCTAAGGTTTTCAAACAACCAACTTTAATTTATCCAGTAACATTAGATGAACTGCCAAGTGATAGATATCCCCAAGGCTGTGTAAGAAATGAATGGACTCCTATGGAAATTTTACATTTAAGAGATTTAAGGAAGCAATAGTCTCATAAGGCATGCATTCACCTTTTGTGAGATAGGTGTTAAACTCGTAGCCAACTTATAATAAAATTATCCCTCAAGACTGGAAGACTTAGTTGTAGCAGTCTGGGAGCCTGTTCCTCAATTACAGTGGAGCACCTGGTGGAAAGACTATTGAAAACTGAAGTAGAGCTAGAGGTATGGAACTCTCCCAAGACCATCTTCTTGGAAAATGAGATTATGCGGATGTACAAAGACAGTCTATATATGGTGACCACTCCCTGACTTTATGCTGTTCAGGAGCTTTGAATGCTTGGGATAGAATAAAAACGTAGGAAAGAAAATTGAGTCATTTACTAAAGTCATACAGGACCTGAAAGAAAACTTCACTGATTTCCTTACAAAGATCAACTTCAGCAGTAAATAAAATGATAGCAAATTTAGAAGCTAGACAAATAATATTATAATTAAATCTCTGGTTTTTGAAAATGCAAATATAAAAGGGTAATGGGGCCATTAAAGGCAAGATCAGCACCCCTTGAGGGATGGATTCCAGATATAATCAGTATTGAATCTCATAACCATGATGGTGCTTGGATAGGAGAGGTGATTTCCAGAGGTTTGAAGAAAAATCAAAATCTCAAATGCTTCAGTTGCGATAAACAAGGTCACCTAAAAAGGGATTGTTAACAGGATGTCCCTAGGAACAATGTTTTTTCTAATCACAGGCCAAACAGAAAACCCCTCCTTTCTGGATTATGCAGGAGATGTGACAAAGGCAGGCATTGGACTAATGAATATAGATCAACAAGGGACAGTCAAGGTGACCCTTTGCCGTGATGAGATGCCTTGAAAGGTCTCTCACAGACTCCCATGTCAAATTCAGTTCATTTGTTTCCTGTCACCATGGAGAAAACTCTTTCCCAGAGCAATTAAAGTACCTAATGCCTATTGTAGAAAACCATACTGCTCTGGATGATAGAACAGCTATAGCAGAGAGAACAAAAAATTCTTGAGAAACCATACAAAAGATATTTTTGCAAACTTCTATAAGTGAACAAAGACCAAAATTAAAATATGAATAAATTACATTGTCATTAAAGGTCTTGCAGACTTAGGTGTGGCTGTAACAATAATTACACAAGTATCTTGGCACAAAATTGGCCTCTTCAGGAGATAAATGTTCAGCTCTTAAGGACTGGAATGTTATCTTAGGAAAACAGAACACAAGATGGGTTGAATGTATAGGGTCTAAAGGACAGAGAGGAAAATTAAAACCATATGTTGCTAACATAGCAATGAATTTATGGGAACGTGATTTGTTACAGCAATGGAATACTCAGATTAACTTTCCTCCAATCTCAGAAACCAACCATAAATTAAGGTATGTTTCTGGGGAAAAAATATTAGAAGGTATTATAAAGAACACTCACTGACCATTCAGGTTCTACAACAGCAGGACACAAAAGCTGCTGATCTTTAAAAGGCACCAACAGCCCTACCTTTAAAATGATTGATGGACAAACCTGTCTGGGTTGAGAAATGGCCTTTAATACCAGAGAAACTATAGAACTTAGAACAGTTGGTACAGGAGCAGCCTACAGAAGAATTAATCAGCCTTTGGAATTCTCCTGTGTTGTTATTAAAAAGAAATCTGGAAAATGGAGAATGGTAATAGATCTAAGAGCTGTTAATAAGGTGATTCAGCCAATGGGCATTCTACAGTCTGGAATTCCTTTGCCTTCTCTATTACTTAAAAAAAGGCCTCTTAGAGTTATTGATTTAAAAGATTATTTCTTCACTATACCTTTAGAAAATTTGCCTTTATGGTATCTACTTATAATAATTCTCAATCTTTTTTAAATATTTATTTGTTTATTATGTATACAATGTTCTGTCTGTGTGTATGCCTGCAGGCCAGAAGAGAGCACCAGATCTCATTATAGATGGTTGTGAGCCACCATGTGGTTTCTGGGAATTGAACTCAGGACCTTTGGAAGATCAGGCAATGCTCTTAACTGCTGAACCATCTCTCCAGCCCCTGAATTCTCAATCTTTTAAGTAGTATCAATAGACAGTACTCCCACAGGAACTGTTAAATAGCCTCAGCCTGTGCCAATATTTTATGACAGCTGTTGGAAATAATACCTAAGCAATTTCCTCTGTCTATAGTTTGCCATCACATGAATGACATTTTACTAACTGATTCAAATATAGATACTTTAGAAAGAATGTTTGAAGAAATAAAGAAAATTTTGCAATGTTGGGAATACAAATTGTTTCTAAAAATACAAAAATGATATTCTATTAATTATTTAGTCTATAAAATATGTTTATAATTAGACCCTAAGAAGTGCAAATTAGGAGAGATTGATTGTGGACTCATAATGATTTTAAAAGATTGTTAGGAGATATTTCCAATCTACTTTTATGTAGCGAATTACATTACTTTTTTTTCTTTTTTGGATTTTTGAGACAAGGTCTCTATATGTATCAGTGGCTGGTCTGGAACTAATTATTTAGACCAGGCTGTCCTCAAACTCATAGAATCTACCAGCTTCTGTGGGTCATGAATGCTGGGATTAAAAGGAATGGACCACCGTGCCCCATTGCCATTACTTCCTGATACCTGCTGTGATCAGAATACCTAACATGAGGTCTACATCTTCATTGACTTTTAGAAGTGCAATCCATTGTTGTTGGGTATAGGTACTGTGTTGTACAACAGATGTCATTCTCTAGAACGCATTCATTTAGTAACTCTGAACCTCCCCTCTCCCTAGCCCCAAGTAACATATTTCTTTTTGATTATTAAGATTTCATTATTTTTTTTAAAAACAGATTTCATTATTTTTTAAATAATTCATCTAAATGAAATTGTGCAGTATTTTTATTTGTGTATTATAGGTATATTATACTCAGCACAATATGCTCTAAGTTCATTTATGTCTTGACATGGTACAGACCAGTTGTGTAATATTACACCACATACACATATCACTCCTTTTTTTAAAAAAATCATTTATCTTCATCTGTGTATTAGGTCAATCACACATCTTGGCTTTTCTAAATGTGCTACAATGAACACAACAGTATTAAGACTTCCTGTAAATGCTGATTTCAATTATTTTGGATGGGATTGTTGGATCACATGATTGCTATATTTTTATATATTCTTATTATATTTATATATTCATTCATTGTGGGGACAAATTCTAGAACAGGCATGTAGAGGCCAGATGACCACTACAGGAGTTGGTTCTCTTCTTTCACTATGTAGATCCTAGGGATCAAAGTCAGGGAGTCAGGTTTGAATACAAGAGCCTTCAATGGCTTGACCATGTGGACAGTTCTACTTTTATATTTTCAATTTTTAGGGATCATATATACTATTTTCTAAAACATCTCTACCATTTCGTATTTCTTTTAGCAGTGTTTAGAGTTCTAATTTTTCCATATGCTCCCCATATCTAGTCACTTGTGTGTTTGTTTTTTATAATGGTCATACTAACAGATGCAAAGGAATGCCTCCCTGTAGTGTGTATGTTTAAAACATAAATAATTTATTAAGAGAAAAATATTCATTATATTATTTATTGATAATTCTTGGTGATTAGTACTATTTAGCATTTTTCATTTATTTTTGAGCATTTGTATGTCTTCTTCAAATGTGTGTTATTTTAAAATTTGACAAATTAATATCCTTTTTAAATACTAAGGAAGTCTTTATAAAATTAATGACAGTGATTTAAAACATGAGGTTACATCTTATATCAGTGACCTGTGATCCTTACTGATGAGTAAACTCTTCAAAATATACTTTAAAAAAGAGAAGTCAAACAGTCTGCCTGCTTTAGGGGGCAATCCAATCCAGTCTACCTTTCAGGAAATTTGATTGTCATCTCTAAAAACCAGATAAATTATTAGATTAGATAAATTAATCAAATCTAGAAATAATCTACAGACAAGACAGGTAAACACAATATTCTCGAATTTAAACTAGCAAAAAGGGGGGGGGGGATCATAAGGACTCAAGTTCTACATTTTTACAGTATAGCAGAAAGACTTTCTCTAAAGAGAGCAGATAATAAATTTTTAAGCTTCGAAAGGCACAAAATCTCTGTTGAAATTATTCTATTCTGCCTTTGTAATTCAAAAGCCAGACACACATTCTGTAACTGGAATGAGTCACATTTCTTAGTTTCTATACTATAGAGTTGTCTCATGATTTTCTGTTCATGAACCCCGTGTAAATGAGGAACAAGCATGAAAGAATCATTAACTGTGGAGTCAAAGTGACCTTGAGAGTTGCAGAACAGAATCTGATGAATCTGCCCTAAGTTGTAGGACAAATGAAGGGTTGTGCTGCACCGTAACACGCAGTTTCTGATTGCTCCCTCCCAGAAAACTCAAAGCTGGGAAAGCACGGAGCCTTCCTGTGTAAAGTACATCAAAGCTTCCTGATTCTGCTGTAGCAAGCTTTCTTGTTGGGCTGTCTTTGGACCGCCGACTCACAAATAATGACCCGGAGACTTATTATGAATTATGAAAGCTTGGCCTCAGTGTAGGCTTTTTCCAAACTAGCTTTTATAAATCAATTAACCCATATTTATTTAATCTACGTTCTACCATGTGGTTTGGTTACTCTTCTTAGTACAGCACATTCGACTTGTTCCCAGTCGGTTGGTGAAACTGCACACCTAGGTTCCTCTTCCCAGTTTCTCTATCTCTGCACAGAAGTCCAGTCTAGTCTCTCCTGCCTGCCTCTTGATCATTTAGCTCTTTATTAAACCAATCAGAAGGTGCTGTAGGCAAAGACACATCTTAACAGTGTAAATAAATATTCTATAACATTCTGCCTTAGTCTTGCTGCCAATTATAGCAACTGTGTTTTGGGGGTTTGTTTTGTTTTGTCTGTAGGGGTTAAGCGTTACTTCCTGGCCTTTGTAGAAAGCCACTATCTCCACCATTTCAGCGGTAGACTCTTCACCCACCATCATTCGCCTATAGATAACAGCCACCCCTGTTATTTCATGGACTCTGGAGCTCTGCTCACAGTGTGTTTCTCAAAGCCTTGCAAAGATGATAATCACGGAGTCTTCTCCAGGATCATGGTGGAGGTTGGGTTAATGTTCTCAGCCTTCCTAGTGCTGCAATAACGTACTTCCTCATTTTGTGAATTCCCCCTCCCCAAACATAAAATTGCTTCATTGCCACTTCATAACTGTAACTTTGCTACTATTGTGAATCATAATGTAAATATCTGATATTTACATAGATGGCCAACAAAGGGGTCAAAGCCCACAGGTTGAGAATCTCAGGGCTAGAGGGAATTAACATGAGCAATCCACTGAAGCATACCTAGCTCTCTGAACCTTTGAGTTCCTGCCTTGATAGGATTTCTAAAAGTTCTAGGTCCTCAGCTTTATGGAACGTCAGCATCAATGGATCCCGTTTGAACATGCCAAGCATATCATTAGAGCTACTTCTAACTGAACATGCCAGTGTACGACATCCCAACTCTGTATTGATCAATATCAATAAAGTTAGCCTAGCTCAATGTTGTCTTCTGCCTTGATCTGGCAACTAAAAATCTATTCCCAGCCAGGCAGTGGTGGCCCACACCTTTAATCCCAGCACTTGGGAGATGAAGGCAGACAGATCTGAGTTCAAGACCAGCCTGATGTACAGAGGAAGTTCCAAAACAGCCAGGGCTATACAAAGAAAACCTATCTCAAAAAAAAAAAAAACACACACACACAAGACAAACAACACCACTATTGCCATACAAACTAACCTAGTTCCTGGCATTTGCAGTTCTTTTAAGTATAAATCATACTACACTGAGCCTTCTTTTTACTAAACCTGACTCAACTTAAGAAACTACAAACCATGAAAAGTAGAGCTAGTGGGTTTTGACCTTGGGTTTTGATAAGACCAGACTTTCCTTAATCAGATATCTCCTTCAGACAAGGACAATGAAAGGCCTTCAAGGAAGGGAAGGCCAAGCTCCTCAAATGCAGAGTTCATTCTGCCGTAAGTGAGGCTTACCACAAGTCAGAGTTCAAGGGCGTCCACTGTGAGTCTACCCAGATACCATATTGCAAGTGTCCCTCCCAAACATTGGTTGACTTTCAAGTAACAGATTCTCATATCTCTACACTCCATGTGTAATTCCTCGGTCAACACAATCAGATTTTATATTCCCCTGCAAAATCAGCTCAGTGACTACTTTAAAAACCGAAACTTCTGGGGCTGGAGAGATGGTTCAATAGTAAGAGCACTGGATGCTCTTCCAAAGGTCCTGAGTTCGATTCCCAGCAGTCACCTGGCAGTTTATTACCATCTACATCAGGTCTGATGCCCTCTCCTGGCAAGCAGGCATACATGCAGCTAGGGCATTCATACATAAAATAAATAAATAAATTTAAAAAATAAAAAAAATACTTGGAACTTTCTCTTCTAGCAGTTTTATAGAAATTCCCAGTATCTGATAGTGTCTTGAACTCAACACTTGAAAACCTAATATTGTCATTTCACATTCTAAGCTCTCCATTGCTATTAAAAGCAATTACCCAAGTTCTAGGCTGTGTGGCTTTCACGAGAGTTGTAATGGCTGTTGACACAGAAGTCAGCTTTCTGTGGACATTAAGGAAAGGGGGCCCATGGCAAACACTGCAAGTTGCTCACATACGATGCTATAAGAACAGAGGTTAGGGTTAAAAGGAAGGTTGAGAGTTAAAACAGCAGTTCTGAGGCAGTGAGGAAGACAGCACAAGATAGCTGAGCTAAATAGATGAAAAAAGGAACAGAGCACTGGGATAGTGAAGCAGGTCGTTGTTTCCTCACTGAAACCTTCGAGGAACATATATAAGGCATTGTCCTTCCATAAATCCTTGCTTTTAATGAAGTTAGTCATAGCAAACTAAGTGTTACTAAAATGTAAGTAACGAGGAGCTTCTGCCTAGGAAGCCATCTCAGAACCCCCCATAGACAAGGAGCTAACTATGAGGTAACCAAGAAAGACTGTAGGTATCCCTGGTGACTGTAATAGAATTAACTCTCTGCCATGGCCAAGCAACTAGATTTTTATGTAAATGTGAGGACAAAGAGACATTAGCATAATTACTCCAGACAGCTGCCAAGATAGAGAGTGGTGGTGTTGGCTCTGTGACTAACAGCTCTCAGTCAAGGTTAACAATGGGCAAACCTGGAGTTGCAGAGAGACAAAGGAGGGCTTCTCCCACCCCTAAGTGGGTCTGCATACATCAACAGCACATCACCTCTCCCCACTTGGGCCAAGGGAACATGCGTAGAGCAGGTGGGTCCTCCATTGGCTCCACCCGTGACAGCCCAGATAATTAACCAATCGAAATAGAGTGTTTCAGTCCTATCCAGTTTCTGTCGTGGCCTTATAAAAATCACCAGGCAAAGAAGGTCAAACACTTCTTCCTCCCCCAGAAAATCCCTTCCACCATTTGTCTCATTTTTCTTTCACTTCTCACTTTTCCTTAGTGTCTCTTAATGTATTCTACGTTGCATACACCCATTAGAGACCCTGTCTTTAATCATCATTGCCAAGAGACAACAGAGAACCACCGTCTCAGGTTGATCTTTGGTGACCATTACATGTCCAGCACCTCAAGACCCTGTGCCAAGCACAAGTGGGCTGAGAAGAGTCCCATCATACTCAAAAAGCCTTCGATTTAAAAAAAAAAAAAAAGGAAAAACATAACAAACACTGATGAAGATGTAGAGAAAGGAATATAAAAAATCTATTAATACAATATGAGTAGGGTTATAAATTTGTGCAGCTGTTATAAATAACAGCATGCAAATTTCTCAAGTAACTTAATAGGTCTATAATATTATCCACCGATTCTGCTTCTGTTTCTAACAGAAACGAATCAGCATTCAATGATACACATTCACTCCCATGCCTAATTGCAACTTTATTCACAATACCCAAGATTCAGAATCAACCCAGGCATCCCTTAGTGGACGAATAGATAAAGTGTGCTACAAATTAGCCAGGCAGTGGTGGCACACACCTTTAATCCCAGAGCTTGGGAGTCAGAGGCAGGCAGATGTCTGTGAGCTCAAGGCTAGCCTGGTCTACAGATTGAACTCCAGGACAGCCGGGACTATACAGAAAAACCCTGTCTCCACGGGGGGGGGGGCGAAGGTGTGTGCTGCAAATTATAAGACAGAACTTTGTTCAGTCATATAAAAGGCAAAAATGGACAGAATGAACAACATTATGTCAGGTGGAATAGGCAGAAACAGAACAGCAAATACAGCAAATTCTCACTCATGTATCAACTAAACGAGTTGATCTTAAAGTAGGAGAGAGTAAAATATTCTGAACAGAGTCCAGAAATGGGAGAGGAAACTAAGGTGAGAAACGTGAAAACAAAATTCAGCTGAATAGGACTGAGTTCCGGTGTTCCGCAGCATGAGCACAGTGCACAGGAATGTACATGCTTTGCGAAGAACTAGAACAGACGGGATAAAAGGCTCCAAGCACAAGGAAATAGCGGGGAGATGAAATGCTAGGTACCTGGTTTGATCATTATATAGGGTACAGTCATGGTGAATCATCAAGAGAACCCCATTAGAAAACCACAGTGAACACTGACTCCTGCTAAAATTGTAACGAAAACAGGACCCTTCCGACCTTGCTACAGGCAGTGTAAAATAGCACAACCATGAAGGAAACTGACGGTTTCTCCTGCACACTTAGACTGCGGCACAGCGTCTACTCTCCTGAGAAATTACACAAATGAAATGAAAGCATGCGCCCACAAAAAGATTGTCAAAGAATGCACAAAGAAGTCCTGTTCATAAGAGCCAGGCACGTTCAGCATCAGAAGAGGTTGCGTCTGTATTAACACATTGGAATGCAGCCTAGATGTGTGCAAACGCTAGATCGTAAAGCACACTACACCATGCATTCAACAATGGTGAAGAATAGCAAATCACTCGCACACAGAAGAAGGCGTGTTCTATTATTCCATTCAAGAGCAAGCAATGGTAACAGGAACCAAGGCCTTGCACTGAACATAAACCTAAAGACTCCTTCAATAAAAAATTCATTTCTTCCTAAGCAACAGAAAATTGAAACTGTCTCTAAGAATTAACAAAAAATTATGGTTAATGCTTTGCCACATTGTTCTTTTTTGTGTATTTCTTTTATAATAAGCATATTTTATTTGTAAATTAAAACATATAGTTAAGTGTTTTTATAGAACAAAAGCCCAAAAGATAATTTACAATTCTTTCTGTGAAAGAATATCTGAGTTATAATAGTTATAAAATACTTACAAAATATCTGGAAAATGGAAGAAAATACAACTTTGTGGGCATATATTTTACCTAGCAATAACTTTGTGTCTCCACTAAGTGGGAAAAGCAGGAAATCAATCCCACTGATAGATTTGCTCCAGCTATAATTCTGGTCCTGTGCCTCCTGCACGGTCATCATGCAGAAAGTACAAACATCTCCCAAACACAATGTGCATTAACTAGCTCAGGAGATTGAAGCACAAAATATGAGTACCAACTTTCTGTTATAGAATAAAAATAATTGTCATCTTCCAAGAATACCTAAAGTCAGTGTGATCAGTGCGCTCTCTTTCTAGTGGCAGATCTTCCAGAGAGAGAAAAAGAAGGTTTGACCATCAGTTTGAGCTTTGTAATTGTGTGTGTACTAAATTTCTTCAATAGCGCCAGTGGCAAAATCATGATTTACCTTCTTATTTTAATAATACCCTGTAGAATATTGCCTCTGTTTCGCCCTATAAAACCCAGAAAATCGAATTAATTCTTCAGTTTTCCAATTTCTTGAAAATCTCTTTGCATTTAATGGGGAAAGAAACACCATTTTCTTAAGTTATATATACAGCAATCTTCCTGATTACAAACTAAATTTGGTTTAAACTAAAGAGTAGACTGTTGTATATCATGCAAACTCATCAGCATGTATATGTGATGTAAAATAATGCCCATTAAGCTGCTGGGATAGGAGAGAGATGGAGCTAGCCTGCTCTATCATTCTCACCTGCTGTTTCCAGGGCCAAACTGGGGAGTTATTGGCAGCTCCAGCGGATGGTCCCATGCCCATGCAATATGAGCATCACTAGATATACTTGGTGATTAAAATGGAAAATAAGAAGATATGAAGTTGGAAGGTAGACCTGTTGAGGAAGACGTATGGGAAATGAAGGGTGAATATGATCAGATTTCATTGTAAACACATGAAATTCTCAAAGATTAAATAAGCCAAAAGCCAGGAATCCTAATAGAACTATAATATCTATTGAGTATTTAGTGGGTGTCAGGCATTGTTCTAAGTACATTTGAAATATCAGTTCATCCAATCCACAAAAATACTGGAAGCCCTATTAGCTTTCTAGTGAAGGTAAAAGTATCCTAAAATAGACAAAGGGAAGGAGTCAACCCATGACATCAGTGTGAGGATAAAATGAGAATATAGAAAGTATCTGTCTTTCTATAGATATAATCACATACTTATTCTGTATTTCATAGTTCAAAATAAGCACAGAGCAAATAATTACTGTAAAAAATTACCAGACATATCAGACAAGACTAGATTACCTGCTGTCTAAATTTCTTCTTCCACATGCATATTTTATAACGTCTCTCCATTTCTTTAGGGGTCTTGTCCCTTGTCCCGACAGAGAGTATGGCAAGTCACAAGGTCCTCTCAGGACATTCTTCACAGCTAGCTGTCCATGATTTCATCTTCTTTTTTCTTTTTTTTTTTCCTTTCCAGTGGAAGGCTGATTTCCTTGCATTGTGACTTCTGTCTAATCTTCAATGTCTCAGTAAGTTATTTCTGTTTTACCAAAAATCTATCTATCTTTTGAGCCCAGAAAGAGGAGAGTATTCCTTTGTCTCTGCTACAAATCCTTTTCCTCTAAAGCTAGAGTATGAGTCATGACCATCATTCTTCAACCGTGCTTCTTGATTATGAATATCTTATTCACATATAGACCTAACAACGAACATATGATAGACACCAGTGTTCATTTAGGAATTTATGAAGATTTGACAATAATGATTTAAAATTAATTTTGATATTTGGGTGATGGTCCATGTGTCACGTTGGAAGGTGCTTTGGATAGGATTTGCATTAAAACCAGTGACAACTAAGTAAAACAAATTACCCTCACTATAACTGGTAGACGTCATCCAATTAGTTTAAGGCTTAAATAAAACAAAAATGTCTGTTCCCCTGAGCAACAGAACCTCCTTCAGAATACGGCCTTTGGACTTCATCTGCACCATTACCTGCTCAGGTATTTAGCTACTGAAGACTTCAAGCATGCCAGATTCCATGATCACATGACCCAGCCAATCTACATACACTTACTCCTGTTGAGCAAGTTTCATGGTACTAATGGTTGAGGGTTTACCTCTTAGTGCTTCTGAGCCTCTTTCTCCAGCACACACCATGAAGTGCCTGGGCTCTGCCATCCTCCAGCACACACCAGGAAGTGCCTGGGCTTTGCTGTCCTCCAGCACACACCAGGAAGTGCCTAGGCTTTGCCTTCTGCTCAGCTTCTGCTCTGCTTTCTTCAGAGGCTTTAAAAACAAACAGAAATAGAGAGTCATTTAATTTTGCTGTTTAATTCTACTTACGTGTGCAGAACTCCTGCAATTCCTTCTAAATTAATGTCAACCAAACTTAGATTTAACAACCTTGGTTCCAGAAAATTAAAGTATTCTTCTTCAGTGTCTTTCATTATGGTGCCTAGTGAAATTTGACTTTTCAAAAAGGCTCATTAATCTTTTGGTTAATTTTTAATGAATGTTGTTTTAATGCCTTGTATACCATAAAATATCAAAAATATTTAGTTGGTAGTCTTAAATTTCATAAAAGAAAAACCTCTTATTTTAAATTAATCGATAAGTATTTATTTCCAGGATAGTATCTTAAAAATGTGATAACAAACTGACTTTTATTATTCTTCTGTACTTTTTCAATGAAAATTCCAGTTTTAAGATATAAAAGCATGGTTTGTTAGATGATAATTCACTTTGGAAAATATGTCAGAACTGCTACATTATCTACACATAAAGTTGTCTCATTCACTATTCTGCGACATACATTCTGTAAGTCTTTAGGTGTGGATCACACACCATAGTTAGCACAGAGAAGATACCAGAGAGATCTTGTTTCACAGGCAGGCAGATTTCTGAGTTCCAGGCCACCTGGTCTACATAGAAAACTCCCAGACAGCCAGGGTTACATAATGAGACCTTATCTCAGGAAACAAAACAAAAAAAGATCTGATGCACAAGCTCATATCTACAACACAGAAGATCAAAAATTGCCATTTCCATCTACACTGTCATATCCAAAATCCTTTGGCTGCAAAACTTGACCTCACTATTATAAAGCTTTTCTATTTATAATTTTTACTGTTTCCACTTCATTGGAGTGCTTCTATAGTTTACTGCCCATGTATTGATGTGCTGAGCTCTGAAGTACAGCTCCCTAGCCCCTGAAGATGTTTCACAATAATAGTGTTTGCATCATTTTCCATTGCCAAAAGGTGGAAGTAAGGGGACTCTGATCCTGAAATAATTTTGACTCTAAGCATTTGAAATAGAAGTTACAAAATTAGGAATGAGGAACTAGCTTAATTAATGACATGCTTGTTATTGATCACATAGACCCGAGTTTGAGCCCCAGAACCCATGTAAAAAGAAAAACACTAGGTGTTGGAGAAGTGGAGACAGCAGAGCCCTAGGACTCACTGGCCAATCAGCCTAGCCTATTGGAGAATGGTCAGTGAGAGATCATGTCTCAAAAAACAAGGTAATGATTGCTGAGAAGCAACCATGAAGGCTGACCTCTGGTTACCATCCATACATGAATACACATGCACATCACATATGCAGCCCCCACACAGGAATGCGTACATACATATACCAAAACATAAATAAGTAAATAAAGAATGAATTTGTGAAATTGTTTCCAAAGAGTACACCATGGATCGTTTAAATGTGTTCGCGCTTAGCTAGTCCTCAGCAAGGACTCCTTATTCTCAGTATCAGCATCAAACCCAGACACTTAGCACATTCAAGATGCTCTACCATGAAGCCACATTCCTAACCTGCTCAGGAACTATTCTAAAATGGAAACATGTAACATTAGTGTTTAGAAAGCTTCCCAGATGAGTTTAATATCTATCCAGGTTTGAGAACTAATTTCATTTCAAAATTACATGTGGAAGGATAGGGTACTTATGAAGTGATCTTGGGAAGGTGATTAGAATAGAGAATGCCATTTGGAAAGAGATGGGATGTAGAAACTATGACCAGAGGTATCTTAAACTATTCGGTGGGAGGAAAAGACTTTAGCAAAGTAAATAGACTTTTAAACTATAATATTTGATTTTGTCTCTGTAATTCCAGGAAATAAATCATATTCTAGTTCAACAAATATTTACTACTTCATTAATTCAAAGGTCTGTACCAGAGGTTTTCAAATGTACACAAATTTTGATGTGGGAGTCCCCTCTGTGTGCTGTGATTGCCATTAATGAATTTAATTTTCATTTCATGCTATTTTTTAAATATTTATTTATTATGTATACAATATTCTGTCTACACGTATGCCTGCAGGGCAGAAGAGGGCACCAGACCTCATTACAGATGGTTGTGAGCCACCATGTGGTTGCTGTGAATTGAACTCAGGACCTTTGGAAGAACAAGCAATGCTCTTAACTGCTGAGCCATCTCTCCAGCCCCATTTCATGCTATTTTTATAATAATATTATGAGGTAGGCATTATTTCTGTTTTATAAATGAAGAGACTGAAACCTTAATAGAAATAAAATGTTTGTTTGTTTGAATGTTTAACCCAAGATCACAAATATTCAGAGGAAGTTTTTCTAGACACACTTACTGTCCTGCACATTATTCCCCACAAGAAAAAAGGCACAAGAAGTCAGCTCCAAGGGTGTAATAAGGAAAAGTAACCCCAACCTTTTAAGACTTACCTGGGAATGGCACAATCAACATGAGATATAGTGGCTTTTCCCTTAGTGAGGTGATCTAACAAATGATCATAACTACTAGGAAAAGCTATGGTAGAAGGATTTCCAAGACAGACAGCACACGAAATGGCAGATGTCTTGAATCTCTTCCAGCTTTGGAACCCTTCAATCCATGGCGTCAGTACACAAAAGTTACACAACACACCAGGAGACACCCAAGACGAAAACATGTGGGTGAGCAGCAGGAGTTTTCTAAAGAGAGGGGGACTCTGTTACCAGGTGCTCCAGAAGCTACTTCCTGGAAATGTCCCAAAGATGACTTGGATTTGGAGAGGACATTTCAGAAGAGACTATTGCCATAGAATCCAAAGGCCTACTCATGATACTGTAGCCAATTCTGTGTGGCCAGCTGGCCTAGGTCTGAAAAAGCCTGGGATAAAACCGGACTCGCTGAACATAGCGGACAATGAGGAATACTGAGAACTCAAGAACAATCGCAGTGGATTTTTGATCCTACTGCACGTACTGGCTTTGGGGGAGCCTAGGCAGTTTGGATGCTCACCTAACTAGACCTGGAAGGAGGTGGGCGGTCCTTGGGCTTCCCACAGGTCAGGGAACCCTGATTGCTCTTCGAGCAGATGAGGAAGGGGGACTTGATGGGGGAGGGGGAGGGAAATGGGAAGCGGTTGCGGGGAGGAGGCAGAAATCCTTAATAAATAAATAAATTTAAAAAAAAAAAGACTTCCACAGGAACAAGACTGGGGTGTAGTTAGGGTTGTTATGGCAGGCAGGGAAACGATCTGCCAAGAGGTGAGAAGGAAGCTCAGTTTAGAATGACCTAGGCTGGATCAAACTTCAGGAGTCTGATGCAAGCAGTTTATTGCGATTATATTTAAACACAGCATATTCTGGGAAAAAAAAAGTTTCCTGCTGTAACACAACCTCCAGCACACAAGGAAGCATAATTACATCAAAACTCAACTCAAAGTGCACAACCTTTCTTCTAAGATAGGCTACCTGTATTAGCTTGGGGGTCTGAGGAAGGATCTGACATAATCTTGGCCATGCAGAGAGCATCGAGGCCCTTTGGCCTATTAGTCACCTCTGGTCCTGGTTGCGGGAGCTTCATATGGCCTGGCCAGACAGACAACACCGATCTCCACTAGGCTGTTAACCACCTCCAATTCCCAGCCTTCTGGACAGAAGGATAGGTATTGCCTTCTTTGAGGAGTAGACCCTTCGTAATTAACATTCCTGGTTTTCCTGGAGATCTATGGACACAGGACTTTGTGCTCCCAACAGAATAATATTAGAAAAACAGGAATGGCAAGGGTGGCTCTGAAAGATTTTCTTTAATTTTGTATATGTATGTTTGTATATATAGATGCTTATGTAGGTGCATATGTTTGTATAGGTACTTTTGTACATCTGTGTGGAGGCCAGAGGTCAGCATTAGGTGTATTTTTCAATTCTTCTTCATCGTATTTTTGAGACAGGGTCCTGAAACTTCCTGACTAGGCTAAACTAGCCATCAAGTGGGCTCCTGGGGGCTGCCTATCTCTACCTCCCCAGTACTGGATTTGTAAGCTTGCATGACCTTGTCTGAAGTTGATGAGTTTTATGGATGTATAATAGCATAAGTCACTTTCTGAAACTCTATTTCCTAAAACAAATATGAAGTCTCCAGAAGACGTACTCTGCAATATTGAACAAAGATATCAGAATGGCGAAATGGCTAACAATGTCATTATAGGTACTAAGATATGATTTTCTATCTCAATGAGAGTTTATTCTGCATAAAAGAAAGTAAAGACACTTGTTATTCGTGAAGTCAGGAAAAGAACTAGCCTGGCATAGCCCCACAGTGTGGTCATCAAGAGAAACGCTGCAGAGTTGATGGGGCTGTGAAGGTATAACCCAGAATTATTGGGGGAAGAATGCTGGAAATAAAGAAGGAGAATTGCAAAGGAGTCATCTTTAAACATACAGGTTATGTCCCCTGCATGAATAACAGAAGAGCAGAAACACTTAGCATGAACCCTTCCTTATGGGGCCAGCAGCAAACTAATGAGTGTTGGGATCATGCAGGTTCCGGCTCAGTGTGCTGGAAACAGGGTCATGACCTCTACATGGAGTGTTGAGTCAGAATAAGGTCTAGGATTAGGCAAATCAAATATTCACCTCAGGTATAAAACTTAAGGGGTGCAAAAATTCTCAGTGTTCAAAACAAATCAGATTATCATATTCTTTAAATAAAAATACAAGCATTCTCTAACAAAATATTAAAAGATTAAATTAAGACAGGATCAGTATTAGCAATTTTCATTACTATTGTACTATGCATAAAACCAGCTTTTCTTGTCCTTACTTGAATTTTTTTAGAATTAGTTTAGCATCAATTTTTCCATTTATTTTGACTCTTTAACATTACTCTAAAATATTATTTTTATTTCTAAGTGTGTGTGTGTGTGTCTGTATGTGTATGCTTTATATTTTATTTCTGAGACAAATGTCTTCTTGTACACCCTAGAGTATCATATACTAGATGACTTAAATGACAGAAACTTACTAACTCATAGACTGAAGATTAAATGCCAATTCAAAGTGTCAGAGTCAGTTCATTCTGAGAGCTGTGCCGGAAAATCTCTTTGGTCTGAGTCTCTCCCTAGCTCTGGTGGTTTGCTGGAAGTGGTTGACATTTCTTGGTTTATGTTGGGTCATGACTCCGGTGTCTCTGCTCACATTCACAGATACTATTCCCAAGTGTGTCTCTCTCAATTTCCCCCTTTTATGAAGACACCAATTATATTTGATTAAAAGATCGATGTGAATCAGGGATCTAAAATTACCATTAGAGGTTCGTGTTGTAACATTACCCCATCTTAACATTCATGTGCTATGTTAGGATGGTTCAGTGGGCGACAGAAAATAGACGTGTCAAGACTCAGAAATGCTGAGGACTGGTCTACAATTTCCAGCTTCCTTTTGAATAGATTAAATTCTATACGTACTTAGAAACAAACATCTCCTAGGCTAGAATGTGTACCTACCTCAACACCTCCTGTTTCCAGTCCATTCTATCTAAGTCTTACAATTTGAACTCTGGAGAGAAAGGAAACAAAGGAGAACTCAGGGCCACTTGCACCTTGGAATTCTGGGAAATCCTAGGAAGTACCCCCATACCGTCACCTAGTCATACATTCATCTGTTCCTTACCACTCATGTCTGGTCTTCAGGAAAGACAGAAGTGGCTTCAGGTTGACCTTACTTGTCTAGAGTTAACAGTAGCCTTAACTGCACCTTGACAGGTAGGTTTTAATTCAACCACTACCAAATCTATTCATGCATTACAGATGTGATTACAGAAGCTTAGGGTTCCCACAGCTAGTGGGTGTCAAAGGTAGAACTTAGACCTGCTTTAGCTGCCCTCGCAGCCCTGAGACCTAAAGCTCCACGCTGCATGGAAGGTGTACATCTTAGACGCAATTCTCGAGCTCTATCTGATAGTGTTGGCTGATCATTACACGTAAATGACACTCAAACAAATGTCACATGCACACACAAAGTCGGTCCAAAAGGTCCCAAGGGATCCATCATTATCGTCATGTTAAACATTGCAAGAGTGGATCTGGTACAGAAGCCACTGTGGTCCTGTCTTTTCCTGTCTCATGTGCCATGAGATGAAGGCCCTCATCAGATACAGCTCCTCCACCCACCCACTTTCCGGACAATCTGAACCTTTACAACTATGGTCCAGTAGATGTCTACTCTTTACAATGATCAAGTCTCGGGTCTTGTGTTACAGCAACACAAACCATATTAAGAAAAGTTCTTCATTTGTGTTTGCACAGAGGCTATGTAGTATGCAGGGTTTTGTCTCATCTCTCATCAATACCTCTATACAGACAGTTAGTCTAAAGGAGAGTTTAGATGGGTGATATATAAATAAGTAAAATTCACAAGTATTTTTCATTCCAATATAATTAATGCTTTAATGAAACCACTCAATGAAGTGCAGCAGATAGAAGGCCTTGTATCTCTATAACATAATTATTCAAGGAGTAAACATCTGGAGCATTGAATAATGATGTCCTAGGGCTGAGCAGAAGGAAAAAAGACAAATGAGAGGGACATGCAAAGCGTGAAAATGCCAAACCACACCATGGCATCATTCATTTTCTTTTTGATTGTTCTTGTGGGAAGAAACAGCAATAAAATTAGCCAGGGAAAGCACATGGGCCTGCCTCTAGTTCATTTATTAGGCTGCTGTTTTTTCATGAAAATGTGCAATTAGACATGGTAGCTCTCAGGAAAAACCATGACTAATAAAATAAGGAGGACTATCCCTCATCTTTTCAGTGATCCATTCCATTCTGAATTAATTCAGTTGTCATCATTGAAGTCTTAATATTGTCATTTTTAAAGACCTTGCTTCTGAATTCCCTAGAAAATAGTTCTCTGCTATTTTTAGGAGAGGAGAATAAAATGTCCCCATTTAAAAGGCTCTCTTTTGCTGTCCCTATCATGTCTTTATGGTCTCACAATACCCACTCTTACCTTTCTTTACACCATTTATTGTCAGGATCTATGGTCATAACCTCCCAAATCTTGCCTTTAAAGTTTTTGTTTTAAGAAAATAAAAAGTTGCAGCCATTTCAGAGTTTTGAAACAGAATAAAGAATGAAAATTGAGCACAAAAATATCTTGCTATAAAATTTTGCTCTTACAAAGGAGACAAGTGCCCAGTCTGTGTTGTGTTCATCCTTCCTCGCTGTATTATTTCTGATTGAATATCTACAATCAGACTAAAGAAATAGCCTCTTTCTTGGGAAAGTGAATTCATTCCTGAGCTGTAATCACTGAGCTCTCTTCATTGCATACAAAGAAAGCTGTATAACTCAGTCTCCCCCTTTGAATCATTTCCACCTCTTTACACCCTCGTTTCTGGGTAACTGAAACAGGGCTATCACCAAAGAAGAAACTTCTCAAGGAGAAACTAAGTATTCCTGGATTAAAAAATAAGCCTTATGGATAATAAATACATAAATTTCCATGCAATAAAATAATTGACAACCTTAAATCTTTACTATTCATCTTTTAAAATCATATTTACATTTAACTTTTCATTATTATTACATGCAATGTATTTATAATTATGGAGGTGACTTCTAGGACCTTCAGGCACTGCTGCATCAGCAACAGGCAAAACAGTGACTTACAAATTGCTAATATTAACTCTATGGGAAGAATTCTGTAGTTCTTCTGTGTACTCAGAGGTTGCTCTCCTGCCTGCGAGTTCCTAAATAATCAATAACTCAGAAGCTTCACATTACATACAAATGTTTGGCTGATGTCTCAGGCTTATTTCTAGCTAGCTCTTACATTTAAATGAATTCATTTCTATTAATCTCTGTATCTCCACATGGCCCATGGCTTACCAGTGTCCTGGCATCTTGCTCCTTCAGCGATTGCAGGCATCTGTCCAACTCTGCCTACCTTCTCCATTTGGCATACCCATCCAGGCTTATTCTATCCAGCAATAGGCCAAATCATCTTTATTTATCAACTAATGAGAGCAACACATATTTGCAGCCAACAGAAGAACATCCCACATCATTTGCCCTTTTATGTTAATTTAAAAAGAATGTTTTAACTTTAAGTTGTAAAATTACATAAAACAGAACAGGTATCAAGTAAGAATCACAGTTATAATATTTAGTCTATTTGCATTTGGCAAAATTAAAGAAAATACTACATCACTATCCTACCTTTGGGAGTTTAAAGCTTCATATCTAATTTATTTTTTTTACTATGGAAAACTATTACTATAACTATCTAGTCTTCAACTCCATTAAAGACCCTAGAATGATATATTACCTGAGTAAACAGGAAGAGCATTGTAAGCAACTTCCAAAATTCCAGAAATAACAGAGAAATCTAGCTGCCTGGATAATCACCCAAAGTTCTTCTGTTAGGTTGGGACATCTAACTTTAGCCTACAGGCCTAGAGTGTCTGGCAGATTTCTCAGTGAAGAAGGAAATTTGAAGGACTGCCCTTCCCATTTTAGCAAAATTTGTCATCTGCTTTCTTCTGTGTCTTGTAGAATATCTAGTAGACTCATTCATGAAGCAGGAACCATGAAGGACTGTCCCACCTTCTTTTGGCAAGTTCAGTGTCCATTTTCTTGTGGGTCCTGCATGTCCAGTTTATACAGCATATTGTCAAGCAGTACAGGCAAGAACAGTTTCTTGCCCAAATGCCTGGCCTTGCCACAGTGAAATCAAACTCCATAAGCAGTTTCCTTGATGCATACCATCCTCTTGAAACAACTGGTGTGGCCAGGAGCACACATGTCTCACTGTCAAGAGAGTTTAAGTTCTTAAAACATTTTAAATGCCATATTCTGTAAGTCTTTGAAGTGTCTGAAGATTACCTATCCATTTGAAATATATCTCCGTATATCTAGAAAACATAACTAGCATGACTATAATTTTGACTGTTATAATATTATATATTATATATAGATGACTACTAATTTGTATTTCTTAACTATATGTTACATTTTAAATGAGCTGCATAAACATAATACCTTAAGTAAGAGTAGAAATATATATATATATAGTATAACAAAATTGACCTTAAATTTTTATTAATAAACCAAAATCCATACTAACGCAAAGTATTTTGAGGTTAACAGTTGCTTTTTGGATTAAAGTAGATTCAATAATCTACCTTTTATCATTTCTATATCATATCCCCCTTTTAAATTTAGAAAGAGATTGACTATGACCATTAACCATTTATAACCAACTGCTTTAAATGAAAAAAAATCATATCAACATTTTGGGAATTTGAGCATAGTTTTTTATTCTACTTCCTACTGACTGAAGGCACTGGTAATCTTAGGGAGATCCTGAGAAAATTTAGAATTATTGTCAAGTCCTGACTGGGGTGTTTTATGTGGTTGGTTCATCTCAGCCAGTAGCCTTGAACCTGATGTGGATGTTGGATCACGGGGGTCATTGTTTCCTTTGGAGACCTTCAGGAGGTCTTGCTCAATCAAAGCCTATTAACCCAGAAGGAACCCTCAGCTTCTCATCTTCTGTGGAAACAAAGGCAAAAACTGTTTTACAAAGGAACATATCTTTAGACTTAAATTTTGAAGTCAAGATGACTTTAAAGCACATATGTTGGTTTAACTTAGTATCCCCCCACAATCAAACGTCTCTCATTATCATGAGCAGTTATCTCATTAACACTCAAAAATTCCAAGAAAACACAATAATATACATAATCCAGACTCTGTGTGTATTTTTCATCTTTATGTGGCTTAATTCCTTTATATGACTTTTATTGTCCCTTTAAAGAATTTATTTTTGTATATTTTATTTATTTTAATTTTATTGATTTTTATTAAGCTCTACATTTTTCTCTGCTTCCCTTCCTGTCTCTCCCCTCCCCTTCAATTCTCTCCCAAGGTCCCCATGCTCTCAATTTACTCAGGCGATCTTGTTTTTTTTCTACTTCCCATGTATATTAGATCTATATATGTAAAGACTTTATTTTTTTAAAACTATTTCTTACTTTCTGTACCTGCCTATACTTCCCCCTCTCCTTCCCAAGTCTACATACATTCTTTTAAAACACACTGTCACCCGTTTAGAGGTTTCCTTTTTTCCGAATCTATCTTTACTGTGTATCTGCAATCTTTTTCTGATCACTGCTTTAAACTAAGTGGGTGTAGCAGAGGCCCCAAGTTTGATTCAGGGCACCCATTGATTTCAGCCTCCACAGACACCTGCATTGACTTGCATATACTGCCACAAAGTCACACACACACACACACAAATACATCCTAAAATTAAAAAGTAAATCTTTTCGAAAAAGCTTAATCCATTATACAGAGGCAACTCCCCCAGACACCACTCTATACACCGTTTACCCATCCCTTGAGGGGAAAGAATCTCTAGCCAGATTAGTAAACCGAAAACATCCAGTTGGTCACGCTTAAAAATATAAAAATTCACAGCACATTTAAAATACATAAGTTGTAAGAGGAAAACCTTCTCTCTTGCCATTCTTGTTTCTTGGGGATGAGTATAAATCAACCTGAATTACCAGCAAGGAAAAGAAGGTGCTGCCAGGCCTTAGCTATTAAAGGTACGACTGTCCAGAGTGTTCCAGTGTACCAATCCATAGCCCAGGATGAAAGCAACAGGTTTTACACGAACACTTGCACAATACATAATCGTACATTGGAGTGTGTCTCAGAGGAAGGTGATCCTCTGAGACACACTGACCGAGGCTATGTAGAGCAGATAAATTGTCCCCAGCTATCAGCTCCTCATTCTCCACCCCCAATACTGAAAATTGAGTTGAACGGCAAGGTAGCAGTAAGCCGCGCGTGGGCCAGAAGTGGGTTCTCTTGGCTGATCAGGCGCAAGCATGTCTTCTATACGAACATTGAATTCATCAGTGGTTTTTATCCTTACCCACAACAACTAGAGGGAGTCACCATGGCCTCATTTGCCTGTACTGTCCTCAGGCCGCCACGCCACTCCGAGAACTTTCTGTAACCCGATGGCCCTATATTAACATGGTTTGTGGAGGAGAGAAGGGACCCATAATATAATTTGCCCACGTCCTGCACCAAAGACTGCCTGCTTCCTAGAACTAATGAGAACAGGCACAATCAACAACACATTATCCAGGCTCTTGAAAATCTTTAAGGGTCAGTAGGCAGAGGCTCTGTAGAATTTTATATCCAAGAAGTCGACTCAGTCTTGACTTTAGTTCAGAAGTTCAGTAATGAGAAAAATACTTCCTTCTTTGTTGACGAAATTCACTGACAAATTGGCATTTCACAAATAATATCACTTCGGGGAAGTCGAGAACTAAGGAGGGGTAATAATAATAATAATAATAATAATAATAATAATAATAATAACCAACCAGTGGTCCCTAAGACACCCGGGCATTCATTTCAGTCAAGGCACATTCTTCCTTCACTCAGCTGAGAGACAAAATGCCATTTAAATATATGTGAGTGCAAATGGTAATAGGATAAATAGGAAACCAACAGAAGTTTACTAAGATACGGGTGTGCTGAGTTTTTAATCGGAAATTTCTAATACAGAGAGATCAATAGCGAAAGCCATTAAAAACACCAACAGCCCGTGGATAACTGTGTATGTCTCTAGGAAGTTTCTCATGAGACATTAATTTTTAATAAGAGAATGGCCATGGCCTTCTTAATGTGGGGGAGGGAGCTGTTTGCTATACTCAGTCTGTAGACATGTGTTGTTCCCTGTTGTGGCCCAAGTAGTGTCGTGGTCTAGAGATCTTGGAAACTCTAGGGATTATGGCGAAGTTATTCTTCTCACAGAGTGCACTTGTGAGTTCAGAAAACAACAACACAAAGTAAATCAGTGTGTCTCAGAGGATCACCTTCCTCTGAGACACACTCCAATGTACGATTATGTATTGTACAAGTGTTCGTGTAAAACCTGTTGCTTTCATCCTGGGCTATGGATTGGTACGCTGGAACACTCTGGACAGTCGTACCTTTAATAGCTAAGGCCTGGCAGCACCTTCTTTTCCTTGCTGGTAATTCAGGTTGATTTATACTCATCCCCAAGATGATTTATACTCATCTTCCTATTTGCTAGGAAGAAAATAAATTGTGTCAACAGACAAACCTCAGGCTGCAGATTTAGGTGAGCCTTGAAAGCCGGACTCATTTCAGAGCAGAAAGCTTTCAGGGCTCTGCCAGCCTGAAGCTGATGAAGTGAAATACAGCCAGCAGAGATGGCAGACGTTAAAGACGCAGGAAGGCCCAGCTCATAATGCATCCCTTAGATCTGGTCAAGGGCTGCAGCTGATATTGTGTGGGAGTAAGGAGCTGATGAGCACAGGCACAGGACAGGACCCAGAATCACAAGACTCTCATGTCAGGCCACAGGATACATCAGAAATATTAGTAACAGATGAGCAAATATTCCAAGTAATGAATGGCCAACAGAACCAAACAAACACGTTTTAAATAAATACTTAAAATGGCCCAATAAATGCATAAATAAATGTTCAACATCTTTAGGCACCAGGAAAATGCAAATCAAAATGGCATTGAGAGTCCGTCTCACCCCCGTCAGAATGGCGAGGACTGAGAAAAGGGAATATATTGGAAGCATGTCCGTGGAGGAAGCCTTCATATGCTGTGATGCTGCTGGTAGGGTTATAAGTTGATCCAGTCACAGTGGAAGTTGGCATCGAGATGCCTCAAGAAACAAAGTAGAGCTGCCATATACAGCTACTGCATCATGACTGTGACATACCTATCAGAATCAAAGGCAGCTTAGAGATACTCATGTACCCATGTTAACTATGGCTTTATTAATAATAGGTCAGACATAGACCCAGCCTAGGTACCCACAACAGATGAATGGATAAAGAAAATGTGGCTTGCATACACAATGAAATATTATCAACCAATAAGATGGTTATTTTCTGGAAAATATGTGGATTTGGAGCCACCAAACTAAGTAAGCCAGACTCAGAAAGACAAGTATCATGTTTTCTTTCTTATGTATAATCTTTTGATATATTTTATTATTTTAGAATTTCACATAATTTATTTGGCTTGTATTCACTCCACCACCACTACTTTCACTTGCTCTCCCACCACCAAGTCCCCAGGAACCCCCATCTTCAATTTATAAGTAACCTGCCAAGTACAGCCTGTGCTATCCATATACTCTTGAGTGTGGGCCTATCCACCCGATCGTGACGGACCTACCAGAGGCCATACCCTTAAGAAAATCGACTCTCCACTGATAGCGGTCTGAGGTTGAGAACCACTACTTTAGTATTATTCAGCTTGTTGCAAGTCACGGCATGTGAGAACTGCAAGAAAAAAATTTGAGCCTTGCCTTCCCCTCTCTCCCCTGCACCGTGGACAGGCTAGCTTCCTACCTGCTCTCTATCCCAGCGACTCTTTTTGGAAAATGAACAAAATTAAAATTAGTGAAGGTAAAACATGAGATCTTCCATTATTGTTTTCAAAAGAGAATACACACATATACAAATGTTAAATATTGTGCCCCATGGTTATATAGCTATTTGATAGCCATCTTCACAATTTGTTTAAACATGGGTGTATAGGTATTATATAAGATCTTGCCCTCTCAATGAGTGGCAGTTAATGGTGCCAGACTTGTTCCAGCATCCTGGTCCATCCCCAACGTAAAATAGCAACAGATTTCTGTCCAAAGCAATTCATGTTTCTATTAGTAGCATTCTCCAATCCCAATGCCAGACTCAGTCTCCCCAAAGTAAAGGGCAGTCTCTGGCATGGTGGCCACTTTGCCCATTATAGCAAATCCACTACAGTTCCCATGTCTCGGTGAAACTGACATAAGCCACAAAATCTCTGGCTTGCCCCATATCTGCTCAGACTATATACATATGGTCTAGGCACTGCAGTTACATCATAAAGATAAACTTTCTGTTCTTCAGGGATCGCTGGCTACCTCCCACCTCCCTGTCACCAAGTCACACTGCTGTGCCAGATCGATGTCTGTGAGTCATTTCCTAAGGCCATTCCCAAGTCTCCAAACCCATGCCAGCCAGAAATGAGCTGTCAAACCGAGGAAGCCAACCTAATCCAGGCTTATAAAATATCACTAGCAAGAAGTATCCTCTACGCCCACACTAAGAGGCACCAGAAGTTGCTGAACGGAGCTCACTGAGACATTCCTATGAGCACAAAGACTGTGTCTATGAAACCGGCGGTGAATTCTCTATACAAAAGTCCTTGCCACTCCTGTCTATTAGGATTTGCTGTTTACTATGAACTGGTGACATTTCAATGCTTTTTTTTACTGTCTCTTTTCAAATTCAAGCATATTTCCTGCTTCTTCAACATTGTATGTGATTGTGCTGGCAGTGGAACCTATCTTTAAGTTTATATGTCACTGGAACTTGGGAGCACCAGGAAGCTTGATAGAAAGAAATGAATGGAGAGTTTGGCCTTTAAGAGGGTGGGAAGTGTGTTAGGAGCATACCCTTATTTTCTATACCTTTACTTGAAATAGCTGCCTTTCTCGAAATAGCTGTTACAAGTCCTAAGTTTTTTATTCATGATGTTTGCCAATCCAAGAGGTATAGAGCTATATAACAAAGCTAAATTGGTTCGCAATTTGTACCTGTTTAACACGTTGAAGGGTTTTTTTTTTAAAATATACTTGCTGGTTATTGAGATATGCTCCTTTGTGATCTATATATGCACATGTTGTTCTGTATTGAGTTTGGGGGTTATTAAGGTATAAGAGCTCTATCTCTGTCATAGTCACAACCCGAGTAGGCTCATCTTCTGCTTTGTAAAGATTTATTTCAAGTCTATAGAGTATCTACAGACATTGCTTGGAGAGTCTTTCATCTTATAAACTTTTTATTGTTTTTTATCAGGTATGTCTTTTTAAAATATACTATAATATTTATTATTATCATTTTAGCTTCCCCATGAATTATATCTATATTGTCTCATAGATGTTTTTCTAGACTCATTACCACTGTATACACCTTTTAACTGTAATTAATTTTCTCTGAATGACATGTAGTGTAGGGATTGTTTTATTGTTCTACAGACGGAGATTTGTGCCATCACCAGCTGTTAAATGTTATTTTACAATTAATGTCCCTGTGTTGACATACCTTGTCATGTGCTACAGTCTTATATTTCCTGAACTAGATGAACCATTTATCTACTCCTGTACCAGTTCAACATGGCTTGCATAGGGTTCATTTCACACCGTGTCCTGGACCTGGAAATCTCCTCAATGCCCTTCTTTTAGTTCTGTATCTGACTTACTTAACAGGGTTCAGTGGTCAAGAACACTTGCTGTTCTTGAAAAGAACCTTACTTATTTATGCTTCATTTTTTTTCCATTTGAAATTTGAAATCATCTTATCCAGTTCCAAAAGCAAATTCAAGATTGTATACTAATTGGGATTGCATGAAATGTATAAATTGATTTGAGATTAGTTTTTTGATAGCTAAATCTTATACATATTTATTTTATGTTTATATGTGTGCACCATCTGCGGGAAATGCCTCTAGAGTCCAGAAGAGGGTTCTAAACTCATGGAACTGGAGTTAAAAATGGTTGTGAGCAGATATGAAGGTCCTGGGAACCGAACTCAGGTCCTCTGCTAGAATAACAAGTGTTCCTCGCCACTGAGCCCTGTTAAATTTTTTATCCAAGAATGTGGTATGCATTTTAAATTACTCAGCCTTGATTTTGTGCTGCCTATAAAATTCTAAATATATAATGTTTAGAAATTGCTCTAGTTTTCTTCAAAGAAACTCTCATTTGCTAATTTTTTAAAATATAAATTTGGGTTGGAAAGGTGGCTTACTGGTGGAGAGCTTTTCCAGGTGACAATGGTTCAGGTGCCTGCATCCATATCATGTGACTCACAGCTGCCCATAACTGCAGCTCCAGAGTATTTGGCTCTCTCTTCTGGCGTGTGTGTGTGTGTGTGTGTGTGTGTGTGTGTGTGTGTGTGTGATATTTTGTAAACCACCATTTGTACTGTTGCATGGAACGCAGTCCCTGATATTGTTGCACAAAGTTACGGTGATTTATTTGATACGCATCACGTGCAGCCATCCCTGTCACTCTGGCCACAGAAGACTGAACAAAATATTATGTATCCTAAAGCAGTCATGGTAAGCTGGACATTAGAAAGACCTAATCCTTTGAGCAGTTTGGAGTAAAGCTGTGTGCCCAAGAGAAATGTACTGTACCGGGCACATGAATTATGAATCAACATAATTCATTCCCCTTGCTGAAGATGAAGCCACATGCACACAGAAGTGGACCAGTAAAGCACTAAGCAATAACAGTCACTCTACCTCTGCATTCAACTTATTTGCACACCCGTCTTGAGAATGCTGGCTAACTAATGCTTTGTTTTAACAAGCCAGTCTCTGATAAAGCTCTAATTATTGCTCCTTTATTGCAAGTGGTATATTTGAGTCTGTGGCTCATTGGTAGAAGAACCGGGATATAAAATGTCTCTCTTGTTCTTGTGCTGGTTTCCTGGCCTTAGAGCAGTGGTTCTCAAAGCATGGCCCCCAGTTCCGCGGCAACAGCAGCATCACCTGGGAAAGTGTTCCAAATGCAAATCCTTGGCCACACCCACCAGCTCAGACCTTGACTAGACCTAGACTTCTATGTTGTAACAAGCCATCCTGATGCTTTATGCGAAGGCTTCTATATAACATTTTAAAAACAAACAAAACAGTTTTCGAGCAGATAGAAAGAGTTCTTAAAGAAAGTGTGCTACATATTGAGCCTTAGAAGAAGAAAATAAGTAGGTTTTAAGAGGATATTGTACTGTGTGTGGTGGGCATGCCTGTAATTCCAGTTTCAGGGCGCTGAGGGAGCAGGCTTGAGAGATCAACGTCAGCGTTGGCTGTGACTGTCTCAAAAGAGCAGCAATGGGAACAGAGAGGCATTTCTAGCGTTTAGTTCTGTTTTCTCTGTTGTATTATAACCTCTGAAAGAAATTACTACTTGGTTCAGTACTGCAATGGTAGCTACATGATAGACAGACAGACAGACAGACAGACAGACAGACAGGATTTTATTCAGCAAATGAAGGATACTGTATCATTCCAGGACTGAACCAAGATTGAACTTAGCATTTCTGTATTTCGATGCACAATTCTCGTGTCTTTAGTTGGTATCCAAATCCTTCAAATCCTCAGCTGAAAATGTGCACGCCTTGTCTCACACGGCTCTCAGCAGAAGCGCCGTGTGCTCCTGCATCGCTGAAGACACTGGGACGATTATACTCACCATCTTCAGCACAGATTTATTACTGCCTGAACAAACACAAGAGGGACTCCACGTTTAATCCTGTTCCACTAAGAACTTGTAGGTAATAGGGAAAACACAGGCTCAGATGATCAAGGGAACTAATGCGTTTTGTATATTTCTTGTACGAAATATGCTTATCCATTAAAATCAGGAGGAGGCACAAATTTAGTAAGTAGAAGGCTCGGAGTAGTTTTCTCGTTCTAATTTGCATAATGCTGAAATACTGCAGCTACTAATTTCTTCTATTAGAGATAATCCCACTGGTGCAGAGGCCGTAATGGAAATGTAATGTACTTGTTTTCCATGGCAGCAATGCCCTGCTGTGACTGTGATGAACACTGCCTAGCTATGTGCTAATGCATATATGATTACATAATTTTGAAGTCATAGAGTTCTCCTGAAAAAAGTCTTATGTATTTAAAAATTATATCTAAAGTGATTCTGAAAGGCAAAAAATCCAACTCCCACCAATGTAGAAAATAATTTCCATTTACCTGATACCTAAGGATCAAACAAGAAGCAGATAAGACAGACTGTAATAAAATATAAGTGAATACATACATACATCCATAGAAAAAGAGAGTGTCACACATATGAAGATCACAGGACAACTTGTAGAAATCAGTTCTTTCTGGCCACTTTCTGGGGTCTGAATTCAGGGGTAGCAGCAAATGCCTTTGCCACGGAATCATCTCACTGGTCTTCACATACAGCCTCCCATACCTGCCTGTTGTTGAAGACACCACGTTCTTCCATTCCAAGCCATAATTCAGTCTGGGACTGATTTGAAAATTCTCTCCAAGCTGACTATAGTTCATAGCACTGCAAGGTGCAGTGCAGGTTGCTGGGGAAGGAAAGACATCAGTGGTCTTTACTAGCCCTAGACCCTTCACGCTACAGTGCTGACTTGGCAGACAGATGTGCATGGTACAATAGTGAAGAGACTATTTCTGGGGGTAGCCAACTGCTCTCTTGACTGGATGCAAGGCCTGCTCGGCAGGAGGAAATTCATGCCTGGTCCTATAAACATGATCAAAACACGTTGCTAAAGAAGTCATGGGCCCAATGTGAGAATCTACTGATGTTATCTTAGTAAAAGGTCATGTGAATCAAACTGCCTTCTGTATGTTCAAGTTTATATTCATAGAGTTGCTCTCAACTTTTGTCAGGGAGGCTTCTTACTGCTGTGGTTAATGCAGAGACTGTAACAAGAAGGGCCAGGCCTGCTTGTTTGGGTTTCTGTCCTGTCCAGTTTCCCACAGCTGTTTAGTCCCAAAGAAAATCACACAAAGATCTCTGTAAGTTATAAAGTTGATTGGCCCATTAGCTCTAGTCTCTCACTGGCTAACTCTCACATCTTGATTAACCCATTTTTTTGGTCTATGTTAGCCATGTGGCTCAGTACCTTTCTTCAGTGGGGCAGCTCACATCCTGCCGCTTCGGTGGTCTGGGCAGGAGTGGGAGGAATCAACTTCTTCCTTCCCAGAATTCTCCTGTTCTCATTATATCATTTCTACTTCCTGTCTGATTTTCCTGCCTATATTTCCTGCCTGGCCAATCAGCGTTTATTTATAACACGATTGACAGAATACAAACAATTCTCCCGCACCAAGAGACTAGTAAGTGTTCAAACAGATGAGAACAAGAGTGCTCGGCTATAGATGAGACATCTGACATCTGTACCTCCTCTCTCCAAGGCTCGATCAACACTGAGTGGGTGAGCAGGAAGAATGAGGGAACTGAAGAACAGGGATGACCGCTATGAAATATCTTCAGGACGTGATGTGGCTGTTGTACCTAGGAACTCACAGCAGCTGTGATGATGGAACAGTAGTTTAAAACAACAGCAAGGGGGCAGGGGTCTCCCAAGTCCCCACCTCTGACTGAGAAGCTATCAGCAGTTGATAGCTAGTAAGGGAGAGAGAGTCGTTTTCCTTGGGGAGTGGTTCTGGTAGGCTGCCCATGCTCCCTTGGATGATCCCAAACCACGCATGTACAGGCAGCACTAATGGGACTCAGTAGGATATAAAAAAGAAGGGCGTGAAGCTGGCAGGTAGATATGTTTCAGGGATTGCAGGGGAGTTAAAGAGACAAAAAGACAAAAGAAAGGGGGGATGATTCAGATTAACACACAATGCATAATTGTACACAACTTCCAAAAAAGTAAAAGAATGCTGAAGCCCGAAGCATCTAGCATTTGAGTCATAGAAAGCGTGCTCTAAAGTTTCTTGTTTAAGTAGTTTTAGCAACAATTTGTTAATAAATGATAGTCAAATAAAATATGAAATGATTGAAAAGACAGAGGAAATGGAGGATTATATGAGAAAAAGGGATATTAATAAGACATGTTCTGGAGAGTTTAGTCTTCAAGAAAGAAAATCTGCCATTTAGTATTTGTCAAATAAATAAATCTTGGATCCACTACAGCATTTACTCTGTGCTGCAGTCACTGGTTTATCACCTTCTGCCCCGACAATGAGACAACAGCCTGTGTATTTACACATGTATTCTAACCCATAGACCATAGCTGTCACTGAAGCACGTAGCCAGTCAATAAATGAACCAGCAACACCAGTGGATTAGGGTTCCTTCCACCACAGCAGCATACTGAATTCATCAGATCACCCAGGAGGAGTGATTAGTTCAAGAGACAGTGAAGGATGTCCTGGTTCCACTTAAAATGGTGTGACCCGGGGGGTTCACACCTTAACTTTCCTGTTTACAATTCTTGAAGATAAATAGAAAACGTGATTTCCTGGCGACTTTGAAGAAGCTGTATTCATATTATGTTGTATTAGAAAAGAATCGTGTAGTCCTCCTACAAGGTCTGTATTGACATTCTCAGTTCGTGTTGCCACCAAAGGCCACAAGGATGCCCAATGACCAGGTTGCCACCTGTGGCCAGGTAGGTGCTCCAGAGACCTGCTGTCACAGATTCTATGCTGCCACCAGTGCCATGGTAACACCTGGGACGAAACTGTGGCTGAGGCCCATGTCTGGGTCCACAGCCCTACTGCAGCTAAGAGTCTAAGTTGATGTCCTTGGCTTATGGTACCAGCAAAGGCTGTGGGGATGCCCGGGGTCTGGCCTGCCACCTGAGGCCATGTTGGAGTCTAAGAGCCATGCTGAAGCTGTGTCATACTGACCTGAGTGGCCCACTCTGCCACGTGGGGATGACCCCTGGGCCTGGACTGTGGCTAAACGCGGTGTCTGTGCCTGTGGTCCTGTCACAGCCAGGACCTGTGTTAAGGTTCATGCCACATACTGCCCCATGGGCCTTGGAGACATGGGTGCAGAAGAGCCCACATACTGCCCCATGGGCCTTGGAGACATGAGTGTAGAAGAGCGGACTCTGCCCCTCGCCTGATGGGGTGGCCCCCGTGGCCAAGACTGAGCAGCTCAGCTGTCACCCAGGCCCATACTAAAATCTACCACACATGTACATGAATGAACAGGTTCTGTGTAAGGATACCTGCACCATCCTTAGACTCAGGGCAACCATAGAGTATCCCAGAGGAGTTTCGGTGAGGTTCCAGTGATGATGGTGTCCTACAAACCAGGGGCCTTGATCAGGTTAATGGTTCATTGCAATGAGTGTTTGCATGTAAGGCTGATATAAAACCACAGCCACTAAGACAGAAAAGGACACTGTGACATCACAGCCACTAAGACAGAGGGGACACTGTGTGACATCACAGCCAAGAAGACAGAGGTGACACTGTGTGACATCACAGCCACTAAGACAGAAGAGGACACTGTGTGACATCACAGCCACTAAGACAGAGGGGACACTGTGTGACATCACAGCCAAGAAGACAGAGGTGACACTGTGTGACATCACAGCCACTAAGGCAGAAGAGGACACTGTGTGACATCACAGCCACTAAGACAGAAAAGGACACTGTGACATCACAGCCACTAAGACAGAGGGGACACTGTGTGACATCACAGCCAAGAAGACAGAGGTGACACTGTGTGACATCACAGCCACTAAGACAGAAGGGGACACTGTGACATCACAGCCACTAAGACAGAAGAGGACACTGTGACATCACAGCCACTAAGACAGAAGAGGACACTGTGTGACATCACAGCCACTAAGACAGAAGAGGACACTGTGACATCACAGCCACTAAGACAGAAAGGGACACTGTGACATCACAGCCACTAAGACAGAAGAGGACACTGTGTGACATCACAGCCACTAAAACAGAGGGGACACTGTGACATCACAGCCACTAAGACAGAGGGGACACTGTGACATCACAGCCACTAAGACAGAAGGGGACACTGTGTGACATCACAGCCACTAAGACAGAGGGGACACTGTGACATCACAGCCACTAAGACAGAGGGGACACTGTGACATCACAGCCACTAAGACAGAAGAGGACACTGTGACATCACAGCCACTAAGACAGAAGAGGACACTTTAACATCACAGCCACTAAGACAGAAAGGGACACTGTGTGACATCACAGCCACTAAGACAGAGGGGACACTGTGTGACATCACAGCCACTAAGACAGAAGAGGACACTGTGACATCACAGCCACTAAGACAGAGGGGACACTGTGACATCACAGCCACTAAGACAGAAGAGGACACTGTGACATCACAGCCACTAAGACAGAAAGGGACACTGTGTGACATCACAGCCACTAAGACAGAAGGGGACACTGTGACATCACAGCCACTAAGACAGAAGAGGACACTGTGACATCACAGCCACTAAGACAGAAAGGAACACTGTGTGACATCACAGCCACTAAGACAGAAGAGGACACTGTGTGACATCACAGCCACTAAGACAGAAGAGGACACTGTGACATCACAGCCACTAAGACAGAAGAGGACACTGTGACATCACAGCCACTAAGACAGAGGGGACACTGTGACATCACAGCCACTAAGACAGAAGAGGACACTGTGACATCACAGCCACTAAGACAGAAAGGGACACTGTGTGACATCACAGCCACTAAGACAGAAGAGGACACTGTGACATCACAGCCACTAAGACAGAAGAGGACACTGTGTGACATCACAGCCACTAAGACTGAAGAGGACACTGTGACATCACAGCCACTAAGACAGAAGAGGACACTGTGTGACATCACAGCCACCAAGAAAAAGAGGTCTCTCAGAAGCGGGAAAGATGAAAAAGCAAAGCGGTTTTGTGTTCTGCTTGTTTTGGCTTGGTTTTAGCTTTTTTAATTATTTATTTAGTATACAGTATCCTGTCTGTGTGTATGTCTGCAGGCCAGAAAAGGGCACCAGACCTCATTACAGATGGTTGTGAGCCACCATGTGGTTGCTGGGAATTGAACTCAGGACCTTTGGAAGAGCAGGCAATGCTCTTAACTGCTGAGCGACCTCTTCAGCCCCCTGGTTTTAATTTTTTAAAATCATCTTTTTCAGTGATACTGCAGAGATTAGGGGTGGATATGGGAGCACATGGAGATTATGGGGATTGGGGTGCATGATGTGAAATTCCCAAAGAATCAATAAAGAAATTATGTTAAAAAGAAATAGAATCTGTTTGTTTAATAAAAGGAAAATATATATATATACATATATATATATATGTATATATATATACATATATATATCACAAAAAGAAAGAAAATAAGGTCAGGTATATTGATAAATCTTGATAAAAACAAAACCTAAACCACAAGAGGAACCTGGACTGTGTTCAGTTTTCCAGCTTAATCTCATGTACTCCAAACCCTGGAACCTCAGCACATGTGTAGGAAAACTTCTAATAGAAGCACATCCTGATCTGAAGACTGGGAGGGACATGCCCTGAAACACAACATAAAGAATGACAGAAGAGATGTGGCTCAGGTGGGCAAAAGACATCCATGGGGGAGCCTGGGTCCTCACAGCCAGCTCCTGAAACACCCACATGCCCTCCCACTACCTTGTGGCACCAGGCAGTTGGGTGTCCATATGGTGACCAAGTGTATGGTGGAGAATGGGCAAGAGAGGCAGAATGGTTCGTGTGCCATGGGAGGAGGCAGAACTGAAGACAGGAGGGCTGCCACCTGGGGCAGTGATGACATCGGAGTCCTGGCTGCTGCTGAGGACTATGTCCGGGTACATGGTCCTACCACAGTCAAGGTCTATTAAGTCTGTGGCCTATGGTGCCAAAGGCCACACAGATGTCAGGGATCTAGGCTGCATCCTGCGGCCATGTGGTGTCCGAGGACTGTGCTTCCCCTGGAGTCATGGTGTCATCTGGGCTGGGGCTGCTGCCAAAGGCCATGTCTAGGTCTGTGACCCTACAGAAGCCAAGGTCTGTGTTGATGGCCATGATTCCTGACACCATAGGAAGCAATGCCGATGCCAGAGGTCTGGGTCACCTCCCCCATACACACACACACACACAGCCATGTCGGTGTCCAAAGGCCTTGCTGCCATGGGGTCAGATCAATCTGCATGGCCTACACAGCCACTTGGGGCTGGACCCAGGCTGTTGCCATGGTTCATGTCTGGGTATGCAACCCAACAGTAGTCAAGATCTGGGCTGATGCCCATGGCTTGTATTGCTATCCACAGGGGGGTATAGGAACGATGCATGTTGAAATCCAAGGGTCACGCTGAGCCAGTCCTACCCCTCATTGGCCCCAGGATAGTGGCCCTGCCCCCACTGGACACTATACCAGAATAGCTGGCTGGTGCTGACCTCCCCCATGGGAGAACTGACCACAGCACTCAGGAGAGATGGTTCTACTCTGCACCATAGGTGTGGGAGAGTTGCCCCCGATGGTATGGGCCCTAGGAGAGCTATCTCTGCCCCTCAACTGAGAGAGTGGTCCCAATGGCTCAGACTGAGCAGCTCAACTACCACCCAGACCCTCACTGTGGGGCAACCCAAAGCTCCATTTTTGACCTGCTGAAGTACACGAAGGAAGTGGACCTGCTGAAAGGAAATCACAGGATCTTCGTAACTCAGGGCAACAACAAGCTATCTGAGATGACTTACTATGATAGGGTCCAGCTCAGTGATGATGATTTACCAAAACCAGAGGCCTTGAACCAGACCAATCCTCAGTGATGGTGTACCAAAAACCAGAGGCTTTGAACCAGACCTATGACTCAGTGATATTGAACCAAAAACCAGAGACCTTGAACCAGACCAATGACTCAGTGATGGTGAACCAAAAACCAGAGACCTTGAACCAGACCTATGACTCAGTGATGGTGAACCAAAAACCAGAGGCCTTGAACCAGACCAATGACTCAGTGATGGTGAACCAAAAACCAGAGGCCTTGAACCAGACCAATGACTCAGTGATGGTGAACCAAAAACCAGAGGCTTTGAACCAGACCTATGACTCAGTGATATTGAACCAAAAACCAGAGACCTTGAACCAGACCAATGACTCAGTGATGGTGAACCAAAAACCAGAGACCTTGAACCAGACCTATGACTCAGTGATGGTGAACCAAAAACCAGAGGCCTTGAACCAGACCAATGACTCAGTGATGGTGAACCAAAAACCAGAGGCCTTGAACCAGACCTATGACTCAGTGATGGTGAACCAAAAACCAGAGACCTTGAACCAGACCTATGACTCAGTGATGGTGAACCAAAAACCAGAGGCCTTGAACCAGACATAAGACTCACTGTAGTGAACATTTTGTGGGCAGGGCTGATTGGACAAAAGGGTTTACTGCATGTGTGATGGAGGAAGGTCACTGCCTTGGCCCATTTTATTGGTTAGAGGATAGGTGGGAGGAGTAAACAGAACAGAACGCTGGGAGGAAGAGGAAGTGAGCTCAGAGTCTCGACAGCTCTCCGCTCTGGAGCAGACGCCTGAGAGAGATGCCATGCCCCGCTCCCGGGATGAAGCTCCGACCCAGGATGGACTAGGCTAGAATCTCCCCGGTAAGCGCACCTTGGGGTGCTACACACAGATGATTAGAAATGGGCTAAATTAATATGTGAGAATTAGCCTAGAAGAGAATGGGCCAAGCAGTGTTTAAAAGAATACAGTGTCCGTGTAATTATTTCGGGGCATAAGCTAGCCGGGCAGGCGGCTGGGGTGTTGGGGACGCAGCCCCGCCGCCGCCCTTATTACTTCACATGTGTGACACACGCAGCTCCTGACGCCGCTGGGATGAATAAAGAGCTGTTGGAAAGATGAAGGAGCAAGGTGGGTTGGGTTTTTTTGTTGTTGTTTTGTTTTTTTGTCTGTTTCATTTTGGTTTTAATTAATTTGGGGGGGAATACAGTAGGCGTGAGGGGCAGATATGGAGGGACTGGGAAATGAGTGGAGTTGAGGTACATGATGTGAAATTTCCAAAGAATTAATAAAGTGTTGTTTAAAAAGGGGATATACAAGCAAAATGTAAGTATAAATACCTACATAAATCTTCCTAGTAATTTGTTCAAACTACAAAATGAGCATGTTGGTGGAAAAAAGATAAATATTACATTTCCTGTAAGAATGACATAGCTTCATAATTGGAAAACACTGGTGAAGTGCTCATTTGTTCACCCGTTTATTTATATTCTTCATGTCAGTGCTCAGAATTTTAAGTTGACTTGGGTTCAGAGGGCATATTTTTAGGAAATAAAATATCAATCATTGTAGAGAATTAAAATCAAATAAAAAGCAATAAGCTTAGAAACAGAAGAGAGCTGCCTGAGTATCGGCTGTCACTGCTGGCCTCCTTCTTCTCGGTGGCCTGTGACAGCTCCTAGCCCCCGAATTCAGGGGAAGTGATGCAAAGCATTTTTAAACTTGGCTCTTAGGACTTCATGCAAACTTTCAACCCACTGGTCTGTTCCTTCATGTTGGAGACTACATATTCCAGATGGTAACATCTCAAGAATAAAGAATCCTGTCGTGTGTGTGTGTGTGTGTGTGTGTGTGTGTGTGTGTGTGTGTTGTACAAAATGACAGAAGAAATATCTGGATTTTCTTCGGTTTTTCCTTTTTTTTTTTTTCATTTTCAAGATTCCTTAGAACAAGACATAATAGAGGGAATCCTGCAAGCTCCTGAAGCCTCAGCCAAAGCTCTTTTCTCTCATCACAGATGAAGGAACCCTTCAAAGGATGGGGAAACCTGGGCTTTCCTCTTTTCTCCTTTGCTCATGCTGCAAACACTCGTAATGTGACTTTCTGTAGGGAAGCTAAAAATGAAAGGGCAGCCTTCTAGTCAGAGAACTGAGACAAACAGAAACCCTTGGAAACGGACATCACGGCAACTCAAGGAGGAGGTCCTCTGGGTCTGCGTGCTTCTCTATGAACATTCGAGCTCTTAGGCTCACTCCCGAGATGTGTGAGCTCAAGACAGACCTGAACAAGAATGCTGAAAGCTTTGCAGCTGAAGGACAGTGTAGACACATCCAGGTACCAGCCTGATGCTCAGGGGCACACAGGGATGGACCCGGGCAACTATAAAGGTTTCAAAAGCTGGACCGCTGGCATAGAGGCAGCCTCACCAGGTTAACTGTCTGCTAAAACGACTACAATGCTCACTCATTCCAGAAGGTTTTTCTAAGACTACGAGACTCTAACACAGTACTCAAAATTTTCAGGTGCTGTACTAAAAGTTCTTTCTATACAAAAATATCAAAATATGTTTAATATTGAAGAGATAGCATCACCAAATGCCAACCTTAAGATGCCTGAGTTAAATGATTAGACAGGTACTTGAATACAGTTATTAAAGCCAAGAAATGTATTTGTCTACTTCAGATTCTGAGCTCCCAGGTTACACTGTCTACCTCTGGTCCAGGGGCCTATAGAGTCTAAACAAACTTTTTGCAAGCAAAATTCCTGACTTGACAGTTTAATAAATATTGAGAATTAGAGAAGAAATATTACTACAGCTCTTAATAGATACCTTTAAAAACAATAAAGAAATTGATGTTAACAGTTCACTCTATAATCTATTACAATTCTGTCTTCCATGCAATAAGAATCTAGCTATACATAAAAAGCATGCCATTTAGCCAATGTAGCTTACCTCAGAAATGCAAAAATGCTATAAACATTGAAAGTCAACCAACATAACTCACAGCCTTACTAAAATAGAGGGGAAAAACATATATGGTATCCTCGAAAAGTAAAAAAAATATTTTACAAAATTTTGGGAAAAATAAAATCTCATTTATGAAAAACTCTTTAAGTTTCCCTTGAGGGATGTGTAAAGATTTTTCAGATGTGTTCTGGGGCTGGAGAGATAGCTCAGCAGTTATGAGCACTTACTACTCTTGTGGAGGACCTGGCTTTGTTTCCCATCATCCATTGTCAGGGACCAGCCTCGATAAAAATACCTCTCGCCAGGGTAGAGGCATGGGGATTTAGAAATATAGTAAAGACTGCGAAGACACGAATGAAGACGATAAAGTGGAGAAACATATAGGATAGTACTGGGAGGGAATTCCAGTGAGTACTGAAAATTCACCCGCATTTAATTTCCAACAGCTTAATATACCCCTGACCTCAAAAGGTAGGAGAAAGACAAAAGACTGTATTAACATGATACAAGGAAGTGAACATACCAATTGAAGGTCGCAAGCTACATTCATAGTTAAACATTCTGTTGCTAGAACAAAACAAGTCATGCTCACACACTAGACCAAACATTCTGTAGGCAAAACACTCGCTGGGTGGAATCCCAAGTTATCTCCATAAAGGGAACTGGTACTTAGCAATCCATATGGCGTCTCATAACCTTCTGACATCCGTAGACACTGTACACATATGGTGCACAAATGCATGAAATAAGTAAGCATCAAAATAAACAAGTAATGTGGTCTATTAAGCTACATCTATGCAAATGTATCTGATTATACATAAACATACTTGCAGACAAAAACACAAGATTACAAATTCGTAAGAGGAAAGCTCTTAGCAAAAAGGGGAAACCAGGGAGTCTGCTCAAGCAGCTCCCACTGTACAGATGAAGGAAGACAGTGACTAGACATCCAGAGGCATTTGCCTGGAGGACTGAGACCCCTCTGGGTCCAACTTCTATCACCTGTTAACTCTGTAATCTTGGCAGTATCCAAAGTACCTTGTTGGTGCCAGCTTATTCATTTGTAAAATGGAAATACAGCGGTACCCATTGCATAGGATTTCTGGGAGGATAGGGGAGCTACAGCTCCCTCTAAGTACTTCTGAAGTTCCTGGAGAGAGTGGACTCTGCAGAAAGGAAAGCAATGGATAGCATCATCTGTGTGCTCTTGCAGCTGCTCCCTGGCCCCGCTCCTCTAATCAAAGGGAGAGTAAACCCAACTCTGATACAACAGGTGCTCATTCCACTCAGCCCTCCAAAAACTGTGAAGTAAGTACGGATATTATTTTCATAAAAATTGAATTGACTTACTGTACAGCCCACCAATTAGGTAATTATTGTATCCTGTTTTTTTTTTATTTGTGAACCTCTCTGTCTTCTTGCACAACCTCTGCAACATCTAACCCAGAGTCACTACTCATTGATTTTATAGGTTGACCTAAAAGGGAAAAAAAAATCCCATTTCTTGTATTTTTACCTTTCATCTGTCACCCTCACATCTACTCATTCACTACTTTCCCTTTAAAATATTTTATAGATTTTTTTTTTCTGAGTCTGGAAGCTCCCCTGGGTCCACCTACTTTGGCTAACTAGTGAACCAACCCTGTGCCGTGTGCAGAAATGAGAGTAGATGGGGTGTTTACTGCATGGAGGAGTCATTGTGAGGACAGAGTTCCGTGGCCCTTTCCCATACTGAAAAGAGAAACAAGATGTAAAGTGCGCAGGAGACCCTCCCTGCTGTTTGGAAGCACTCCTCGCTGTTTTGGAGTGTTTTCTTAGAAATAAGTTGATCAATTTTTCTGTACTGTGTCAGCATGGCTCATTCGGAGGCTAATTACATGATTTCATGGCTATTCTGGGAAAACATGAACATACTGGAAGTAGAGTGGGGAGGGGTATGAGAGTGGCTGAAAAAAAACATGGAGACAAGCCAGATTATTAATGATTTCCACAGTGCTCAGCAAAACCATCTCCCACGGCCTCTCTTCAGATACACTATGAAAGCCTTCCAAATCAGGTTACTTAGGAAGCGGCCACGATGTAATCTTTTTGTCCTTAAAAAAGAATCCAAATTCTACTTTACAAATAAATAATATTCAACAAACACTTTGTTAATCCGATTTCACATTAGACTCTATGGAACAGGTCTCTAGGGTTTCTCACACAAGAGCACATTAGACAGAAGGACAATAATCTCAGGAAGGTCTTCAAAATCAAAAGGAAGAGGTACATGTACGAACAGCAGATCTATTCGGGGACATTGAAGTACTCAGGCCAGTCATTTAAAGTGGCTCTTTCCTATACAAACAGTAATACACAGGTGACAGCAAGTAGAACTATACTACATTCGCCTTCTAAAATAATGTAATTGTTAAGTCCATTAACACTTATTTCATATAAGAACGACACCAACTCAATTTGGCTTAAATAATAAAGATGTCTATGTTATCAAAACCCCAATCCTTCCAACTATTCATTCTGCCCTATATAAAATAGGTTTCAATCTCAAATCTATCTAAGAGCTTTCCCTACTGGTAACAGTAATATTAATGCCATAAAACCAAATTTATTCTATATCTCAGCATCCAGAAGAGAAAAGAGGTCTCTTCTGACATTTTCCCCACATTGCATTTTTGTTACCTTTCTTTGAGCTCAGCAGGGGCCATTTGAGTATTATTATTCTGCTTTGGTTATGTACCACTGTATGAAGTAATTACGGTCATAAGAATGAGATATGACTGGCTTAACCCGAGGCAGACTGTATGTGTGTTCTGCAACAGACATGTGTTGATCTCAGTGCTGTGCTCAGTGACACTTCCAAACTTTATCATCAGCCCACTGCCTCGCCTTTGGAGCACTTTCAGAACATGCCACCAAATGTCTTTTTGTCAAGACCCAGGCAGCCACACACATTAGTACAAAGGCTTGCTAGCTCAATTTCTATTTCCCAGGGATGCTTTCCTTCCTTTTGTGAGCAGAAAATACACCTCACAGCCTAAGCAGTAACTGGCAGAAACTTTTGTTCAGAATATATTTTCAGTGTGAAGCAACTTTAGAGGGTGGCTTTGTTTTGGGCAATCTTTTCTTTTGTCCAATTTCCCATGTGATGTCATGACATCCATTCTCTGCGACTTTTACCCTATAGTGGAAGCAGGAAGATTATAAAATGCGTCCTACTGACTTACTTGATCCATCTGTTACAGGCAAGAAATATAAAAGAACTGGGTTGTCACCGCAGCATGGTCTGGGGAGAGCTGTGGTGAGCTGTCTCTTCTGCTCCCGTCATCGTGGTATTGCGTTCAGCTCTGACACACTTGACTCCCTCAGTGCTCACCAGTGTGGTGCGCACAGCACCCCGCTGCCCCGTTCTAATGAAGTTCACCAAGACTGACATATAAACTCCAATACATGTACAATGATCTACGAATGAAAGTTTGTATTGCCCATGCTTCCATGGCCAAGCCCTAGGTGGGGAGGGAGGGGAAGATGGAAAAATCTCACCATTCTTACAGGATCCAGACTTTGATGATTAATTTTATATGTGAACTTACCCAGGTCATCCAGTCCCCAAATGAAGCAGTATTTCTAGGTATGTCTATAAGAGTGTTTTTGTAAGAAATTAACACTTAATAAAGCATTATTTTTTAGGTATGTCTATGAGAGTGTTTTAGTAAGAAGTTAACATTTCAGCATGAAGACTCAGTAAACTAAAGCTCTCTCACACTATGAACAGGCGCCATTCATTCAGTTTGTGGAAAGAACGGAATTTACACCATTCGCCCCGGTTTCCAGGTCTCCCAACACAGACAGAATTGTACTGCTAGTTTTCTGTAGGAATAGTAGTAAATGGGACTTCTCAACTCCCATCACCTCGAAAGTCAATTCTTTACTATAATAAACAGGCAAACATTCAGTGAGCCTCCTTCTCTGGAAGCCTTAATACTGCACCCAGAGACACATAGTGAAGTAAAGAAGGAAGGTGCAGTGAGGTACAAAAGAGGTCTTCCAAGGTAAAACAATCTACCACAGGTTTATTTCAATTGGGTTAAAATGTACATTCTATATGATAAACGTCACAAATTTTACATGAGTATACTTATACAATCAACACCTCAATTAAGGAATAAGATGTTTTGATACTGGCAATAAAGTTATTATCTCCTTTCACTCTGTTGCAATCCTCGGACAGCCACTGTTATGATCTGTTACCAGTTTAAATTTGTCTACTGTAGTTTCATATAAATGGATTCATACAGTTTTCATGTCTGAACCACTCCTTTCAACATATTGATTTTGAAAGGTATTTGTATGGTGGTACACATTTTTTTTTGCATGTTTATCTTAGGGACAGGGTTGGTTCACCCATGAATACCCATATGGAGGCCAGAGAACGATGTAATCGGTCTCTTTCTGTCACTCCGCATTTATTTTTTGAGATACAGTCTCTCATTAAACTTGGAGCCAATCAACTTGTTTAGGTGGGCTCGGTCAGTGAGCCTCAGGATCCACCTTCCTCTCAGAGCTATAGTTTCAGATGTGCGTAGACACACCTGCCTTTTATGTGGGGTTGAAGTCTAGAACTCAGGGCCTCAGGGATGCATAGCTAACGCTTTACCCACGGAGCCATCTCTTCGGCATGCACCATTTTCCTTTGAATGCTAGTTAGTATTCCATTGTTTCACTGCCTGAGTGCATCACAATATTCATGCATTCTCCTGGCGAAAACAGTGGTGACGTCAGCTCTGAAATTCTTTGAATAAAGCCACATAACTCTTGCCACACAAGTATCTGTTTAAAGTTCTGTTCACCACATCAGAAAAATCATCCACCCTGATCAAGTCAGCTTCATCCCAGAGATGCAAGGATGGTTCAACATTGAAAAATCTGTCAAATGTAAACAAACTGAAAAGAAAAAAAACACATGATCATCTCATTAGATACTGAAAAAGCCTTCGACGAAATACGACATCCCTTTCATGATAAAGGTCTTGGAGAAAGCAGGGATATAAGGAACAGACCTGAACAGAATAAAGGTAATATACAGCAAGCCAACAGCCAACATCAAACTAAATAGAGAGAAACTCAAAGTGATCCCACTGAAATCAGGAACAAGACAAGGTTGTCCACTCTCTCCATATCTATTCAATATAGTTCTTGAGGTCCTAGCTAGAACAATAAGACAACAAAAGGAGATCAAGGGGATACAAATAGGAAAAGAAAAGGTCAAACTCTCACTATTTACTGATGATATGATGGCTTACATAATGGACCCCAAAAATTGTACTAAGGAACTTCCACAACTCATAAACACTTTCAGTAATATAGCAGGATACAAGATTAACTCAAAAAAATCAGTAGCCCTCCTGTACACAGATGATAAAAGGGCTGAGAAAGAAATCAGAGAAACCAACCCTTCACAATAGCCACAAATAACATAAAATATCTTGAAATGACTCTAACCAAACAAGTGGAAGACCTGTATGACAAGAACTTTAAATCTTTGAAGAAAGAAATTGAAGAAGATACCAGAAAATGGAAAGTTTGCCCATGCTCTTGGGTAGCTATAATTAACACAGTAAAAATGACAATCTTAACAGAAGCAATCTACAGATTTAATGCAATGCCCAAAAAATTCTTCACAGATGTCAAAAGAATAATACTCAACTTCATACTTCATATGGAAAAGCAAAAACCCAGGATAGCCAAAACAATCTTGTACAATAAAGGAACTTCTGGCGGCATCACAATCCCTGACTTCAAACTCTACTACAGAGCTACATTACTGAAAACAGCCTAGTATTGGCATAAAAACAGACAGGAGGACCAATGGAATTGAATAGAAGACCCAGATATCAATCCACATACCTACAAACACCTGATTTTTGACAAAGAAGCAAAAAATATAAAATGTAAAAAAAAAACCATATTCAACAAATGTTTCTTGAATAACTGCATATCAATATGGAGAAGAATAAAAATAGATCTAGATCTCTTGCCATGCACAAAACTCAAGTTGAAATGGATCAAAGACCTCAACATAAAGCCAACCACACTGAACCTCATAGAAGAGAAAGTGAGAAGTACAATTGAATGCATTGGCACAGGAGATCACTTCCTAAATATAACCCCAGTAGCGTAGACACTGAGAGAAACAGTCAATAAATGGGACCTCCTGAAATTGAAAAGCTTCTGTAAAGCAAAGGACATGATCAACAAAACAAAACGACAGCCTACAGAATGGGAAAAGAGCTTCACCAACCCCACACCAGACAGAGGTCTGATCTCCAAAATATATAAGGAACTCAAGAAATTGGACATCAAAAAAACAAATAATCCAATAAAAATATGGGGTACAGACCTAAACAGAGAACTCTCAACAGACGGTTCTAAAATGGCTGAAAGACACTTAAGGAAATGTTCGACATCCTTAGAAATCAGAGAAATGCAAATCAAAACAACTCTGAGATTCCAACTTACACCTGTAAGAATGACCAAGATCAAAAACACTGATGACAGCTTATGCTGGAGAGGATGTGGGGTAAAGGGAACACTTCTTTATTGCTGGTGGTAGTGCAAACTGGTACAGCCCCTTTGGATATCAGTATGATGATTTTTCAGAAAATTAGGAAACAACCTACCTCAAGACCTAGCTATGCCATCCAAAAGATGCTCAATTGTATCATAAGGACATGTGCTCAACTATATTCATAGCAGTATTGTTTGTCATGGCCAGAATTTGGAAAGAACCTAAATGCCTCTTGATCAAAGAATGGATAAGGAAAATGTGACACATTTACACAATGGAGTTTTACACAGCAGAAAAAAAAAATAATGACATCTTGAAATTTGCAGGCAAATAGATGAACCTAGAAAACATAATATTGAGTGAGGTAGTCCAGACCCAGAAAAACAAATATCATATGTACTCACTCATAAGTGGCTTTTAGACATAAAGCAAAAAGCCTAGCCTACAATTCACAATCCCAGAGAACCTAGAAAACAATGAGGACCCTAGGAGAGACATATATGCATCTAATGTATGTGGAAAGTAGAAAAAGACAAGATCTCCTGAGTATATTGGGAGCATAGGGACCAGGGGAGAGGGAAGAAGGGGAGAGGAGAGGAAGGGAGGGGAGTGAAGAAAAATATATAGTTTAATAAAAACAATTAAAAAATTAAAAATATAAAGTCCTGTTCACTCAGAGGACCTGAAAATGACAACATTATGATTATATCTGGTATCTAGTTCTGTATTTTTTTAATTTTGAGACTGTAATATAATCACATTTCTCACTTCTCTTTCCTTCTTCCAAACCCTCCCATAAACTCCTCCAATTCTCCTTCAAATTCCTGCCCTCTTTTTTAAAACTAATTGTTATTGCATGCATATATTTTTTTCTAACCTGTTCGTTCTGTATATATTTCTAAATATAATCTATTTGGTCCACATAATGTTCCGTGTGTGTTTTCAGAGCTGGCCATTAGCTCTGGACAGTCAGCTAGTACGCTCTTCCCATCCACTCCCAGCTTTCTTCGGTTGCCTGCCTATCATTCTTCGTGTAGGCTTGAGGCCCCGTGGGCTTTTCCCTGTCCCTTTTGGTATATCCATCCGTGTTGGTCTTGTTTAACTCACACTTGGGCCGCTGTGCTGGTGAGTCGCATGGCACAATAGCCCTAACAGTGGCACACATGTTTTGTCAGTGACCAACAGCTCTCTAATTGGACTTAAGACTTGGTCAAAAAGAGGGGAATCGTGGCTGGTACTGGAAACCGAAAAACGACTCCACGCACTAGAAGTCATGGTTATTGAAAGAGAATCTACAATCATTATTATACTAAACCAGAAAAATCCTTAACAACAATCTATAAGCATTTGTCCGTATACCACAGATAAGTGTATTCTTCATCCCTTGTTGTTGGTTGTTTTTACTCTTTGCTCTTTGAGGGGTCCGCCACCCAGCTCCCAAATAAATTCACGGAGGCTTATTCTTACTTATAAATGCCCAGCCTTAGCTTGGCTTATTTCTACCCAGCTTTCCTTAACTTAAACTATCCTATCAATCTTTTGCCTCTGGGTTTTTTCCTTTTTTAAATTCTGTATATCTTGCTTTCGTTCTTACTCCGCAGCTGGCTGTGTGGCTGGCCCCCAGCGTCTTCCTTTCCTTCTTTTCTTGTTCCTCCTGGTCTTCTTTTTCTTCTTCTATTTATTCTTTCTGCCTGCCAGCCCCACCTATCCCTTTCTTGTGCCCCACTATTAGCCAACCAGTTCCTTATCAGACCAGTCAGATGTTTTAAGCAGGCAAAGTACCAAGGATTCACAGAGTTAAACAAATGCAGCATAAAAGAATGCGACACATCTTTGCATCGTTAAACAAAGGTTCCACAGCATAAACAAATGTAACACATCTTAAAATAATATTCTACAACAACCCCTCATCAAGGAAGCTTCTCCTTGAAACAGACTAAGACTACTACAGAAAACCACAATCAAATGTGAAGTTGTGGAGCCCGTTTCCAGCGGTTATATCTATAAAACATTCCCACAGATAAGCATCAGGGAACATTGTGGGAGAGGGATGGAAAGAGTATAAGAGCCAAAGAATCTGCAAATTCTGAAAAAAAAAATGTGAGATTGTGTCCCCTGTTATTTATGTCTACATACCATTCTCCACTAACGGGAAGACTGTTGCTGCTTGGAGAAATGGCTGAGTCAATGATGTCACAGAGAAAATACAACATGAGCCAGGAGCAAGATATCTGTTTGTTTGTTTGTTGAGGTAATTATTTTAGAAATAACACTTAAAAATTTTTATAATCCATAAAATTACATGGATCAAAAACTAAACACATAAGAAATAGGGTAGTTATACAATTCCAATGACATTCCTCTATGAAAGTTATTAGTAACAGTGAAGGGAAAATTGCAGACAATACTTTCAAAAAAAGTGTCTTCAATGAATATTGTAAAAATATGACAAGCAGAAGGCAGCAAAATGCCCACACCCTCCTGCCCAGGACCTGTCGATGGGTTAGCTAGGTGACCAAAGGGATTTCAGAGATGTGATTGTGGATCTTAGGATGGGAGACAGTCCTGGTTGACCAGTGGAAGAAGAAACAGGAAGTAGAGAAGATGCGATGAAAACAGAGCTGGCAGTGGGAAATCACTGGTGCTGGACAGAAGGGGGTGCATAAGCCAAGGAAGCTTTAAATGGGAGGAAAACAGATTCTGCCTGAAGTCTCCCGAAGGAGTGTGTAGTACTGATACCTTGATTTGTGCCCACTATACTCATTTAAGATGCCTTGTGTCTAGAGATGTGGAGCAAACATTAACGTAATTTTAATCACTAAATTTGTAAAATATAAATTATGGCAGTGAGAGAAATGAGCATAAGGGGATACACCAAATTCTTGCACAACCTGACAGGGTACAAGGACAGATCTTAGAGAATTCTGGCAAAGGTCCAATACCTAAATATACTCAAATCGATGGGCATTTTCCAAAACAAGGTTTGTAATTTTCATGTCAAGGATGTAAGAGTCAAAGAACTCTTGCTCTATTGACGTGGACTAAAGAGGTGTAACAATTAACATCTGTGATTCTGCACCGAAATCTTAAATAGAAGACATGCAGAATAATTAGTGGCGCCTTAATGAGGTCTGAGAAATGAATAGTAATGTATTAATTAAAACTGCATAGGAAAACTTCACTGTAAGAGATGAGTACTCGTGGGAGGAGGGGAAGTCAATCAGCAGCTTGGTCTCAAATGAGTTGGGGGAAAGTTCATTATACTACACTGGCAACTCTTACGAGATGCTGTTGATTCTATTTTGACTTTTAAATGGAGAAATTGAGGTACATAGATTTTTCCTAAGTCTCCAATGCAATATGGAATTGGAAACTGACTTGAACTGAATTAATAAAGGTAGGTAACTAGTGACAGACCTTAGTAGGTAAGGACAGGCAAATCGTTGTGTGGCAGAATGGAATATCAAATATCTATTGGAAGCCTCTAGACGGGATCTGTAAGCTATTTCACTGCAGGTGATAATCCTATCATTTTGTGGGGTCATCTAAAGTTGCTGTCTCTTCATCTCAAACCTTTCAACCGTTTAGTTCTTCACAGCTGAGTCTAAATTGAGCCTCAGATTCTTGTCTCATTGTGTTGCTCAAACAGGCACAAGGGAATCTTCATTCCTCTGGGTGGAGCTCACCCCATCTAGTTCTTCAGCGATAGCAGGAATGCTGAGAGACGAGGAACAGCAAGCAAGGGAAGATGCTCGTTCTTTCCAGCTTAACTCCATGTTTTCCACAACACAGTCCCTACATCCCACTTTCTATTGTTCTCCCCAAATGAAAACCGCTCGGGTGGAGGATGAACATCAAAATGTATGGGGATTGTAGAAAACCACAGAAGAAAGAACCACTGTATTTCTTTCCAAAAATGACAACGATTTTAGCCCAGCTGTGTTGTTCCACACATTTTATATATTAGTAAAGGAGGGGAAGGTGTGGAGAGGAACTGGGAGGAGTAGAGGGAGAGGAAACTGTATTCATATTCTATTGTATGTGAAAGGAATCTATGTTTAACAGAAGGGGAAAGTAGTTTGCATTACGACTTTACCAGTTTGATATATAATGCGCCAGGGTTTCCACAGTATTCTCTGGACGCGGTCTGTACAATCTTTGTCTTAACATCCTACTCTTTTGTTCACAGCGCATCTAAGAGCTGACAGCTCAAATAAACAAAGAGCATACGTATGCTCTTCATTCACTCTTCACTCGATTATTTGAGCAATTATTACTCACCGATTTGCCATTTGCGAGAAGATATTTTTATTCCTGTGTTTAACTCTCTTGAGTGGAACGTCTTACAGGTACGCTTTTGGTTCATGGTACTGAGGTTTGACCTTCTCTTCCTCTCTCACTGCCTCCTCCACTTTCCCCCTTTCACCATTCCCTGTTTCTGCCAAACTTTCAGGCTTGTCTAAAAAAAAATCATTCTTTCAATTATAATAATGGTTAAAATCTGCTTTCTCCCTGCAGATACATGTAGCCTTGAAACATGCTCTACTCTGCTTAGTTTCGCCGATCCGTGTAAAAGAGCAAAGCCTCTCTCTAACACTGCCCTTGAGCTGTCTTCATACGACTTCCTTTATGTTTGTGTCACCTGTTTCTCACCCTAGTGCACCCTAGCTTTTAAGCTCTGTTATCTATGCATGAGATCGAAATGATCTCCATCACTTCTACTCCTATGACATAATGAGAACTCGGGCTATTTCTGAATAACGCAGTTAACTGATTACTAGATTTCAGTGTTTCTTGTACTATGACTCCAGTTGGTGATTTCATATTTGGCTTCCAGTTATCCTGTGTATTACAATTATCACATGGTATCTTCCATATTGCTCTGCTTCCCCTCTAGTTCACTACAGATGAACTTAGGCATTTACCATCCATGAAATGCCTAAGCTGAACTTATCTCTCAGTTCTGCCTATAAAACTCCTAGGAGTGATGGAGGAAGGTCATTGGTTAAAAAATAAAGAAACTGCCTTGGCCCATTTTATTGGTTAGAACATAGGTGGGTGGAGTAAACAGAACAGAATGCTGGGAGGAAGAGGAAGTGAGCTCAGAGACGCCATGCTCTCCTCTCCCAGGCAGACACACGCGATGAAGCAAGCTGCCAGGTCAGACATGCTGAATCTTTCCTGGTAAGACCGGTGCTACACAGTTTATTAGAGATGGGTTGATCGGGATATCAGAATTAGCCAATAAGGGCTAGAGCTAATGGGCCAAGCAGTGTTTAAAAGAATACAGTTTCCATGTAATTATTTCAGGTATAAAGCTAGCCGTGCGGGCGGCTGGGTGGCAGGACACAGCCCCGCTGCTCATACTACAACATAAGAGAAAAAATCTTAGGAACCAAGAGACAGTAGAGGAGCACTTTAATGCATTTACAGCTTACTAAATTCCAACATGGCCTGTCTTCAATTATTGTATGAGGCTGCTTGCTCGTTTCCCAGCCGCCCAGACTCCCAAAATAATGACAAAGAAACTGTATTATTTGCAATACTGTTTGGCCAATAGCTTAAGTGTATTTCTGTCTAACTCATATCTTAAATTAACCCATCTCCATTACTATGTGTATTGCCACAAGATGTGGCTTACTGGGTTCCTGTGTTTGTCTGGGGGGGGGGGGGGCTACATGGCTTCTTCCTGACTCCGCCTCCTTTATTCCAGAATTCAGTTTAGTTTTCCCTGCCTATCTATATTCAACCCTATCACAGGCTCAAGACAGTTTATTAACCAGTGGTATTCACAGCATACAGAGGGAAATCCCGCATCATTCAATGATTATTCTATCCCAAGATTTAGACTTTTTCTCACACACCAACCCCCAACAGTATTATCCTTTGACATCCATCTTGATTATTTTAATTTTATGGACTGATATATTGACTCCCCCAAAATTTCTCTCCAGCATAATCATATTATAAAAGCATTTATCTAGTGGAACATCTCCATTGATAAAATCTCTGATTCTGAATTTCATTACACCACCCCTTCAATTTCCTCTATTTCATCCTATCATATACTCTCCACAGTATTTCATATCCCATCAGAATACTGAATTATAGATTATGAAGCCCCAAACTTAAGATCATAGTATTGCTTAATTTTTCTTTCATGCTAAAACCTCCAAGGACAGAAACTATACAAGTTGTTTTTCATCTTGGTATCTGCTCTTTCTCTTTGAAATATACTTAGCATAAAAATCGTAAATGTTAGGTGAACAAAAGGACAATTCTGAATTACTAAACACTAGATAGTACTGACAAGTTTGTTATGTGTTCCGCACGCGCGTGCGCACACACACACACCCACACACACACACACAATTTAGACAAATAGTGATTGGATATGTATAGATCAGGGAAGGATGGGAAGCAATATCTTCCTGTAAAAATGTTCCCTCTTTTCCCCTCTTCTTAAGATTATTTCAATATTTTAAGCACTGTTTAAGCAGTAGCACCTGGATGTCTACCATGTAACCTCTTATGATCAGAATTAATCAAAGAGCATTTTGAGAAGCTGGCTTTAGTTGGGTGATGTAACGTGACGTGCGTTAGTAATTCAGGGGAAAGTAAACAGAGCCATGAGACCTGATGGAGGAACGAATGACAGAAAATGAAAGACTGAAAGCAAAATTGTGTGTGTGTGTGTGTGTGTGTGTGTGTGTGTGTGTGTGTGTAAGCGCGCGTGCGTGCACGCATTTCATATCAGCTAAACTGATATATTACACACCTGGAACAATTTGAACAAAACAATCAAAATAATGTAGTAAGAGACTAGAGCCTAATGTATGTAATAAATAACCATGAATTTGCACTGATATAAACAAATGAGTACATTAATAAATTAGCAAGAATAAATAAATCTTCAGTATAGACTAATTCTTAATAATAAATATAGGTTCTGCACTCTCAAGGAGGAAAGTGTAGAGTAACTTAATACTTGTTACTGACTAGAGAGACGGCTCTTATAAAAAGTGCAGGAAAGGGAAGAGGAGAAACTTTACTGAAACTCACTGGACCAAGTGAGCAAGACTTACACCCACAAGGTTTGTAAGTGGGAAGTCGTGTGGAGAGGATCTCCATTTAATATGTGCAGCAACTGACCTCTGAGTCTTCCTTCCCAATATCAATCCATCTAATCATTACAAGGAGAGCCTCTGAGAAATCCCAACAAAGCAAAAGCCTACAAAATATCTTGTCAGCATTCTGGAAAACAGTAGAAGTTATCAAAAATGCCGAAAAGTCTCAGCCTGAGTGGATGAGCTAACTAAGTGGAGTGTGGGTCCTGGGTAGGATTCTAGAGTTGAAAGGTCACTATGTAAAAATATAAAAAATAATCTAAACACACGGACTCTTGATATTAATTCTGTCAGCAATGATTCCTTGATTATAACAAACATACCAAATTTTAAAGATGTTCAGAGTAAGTGATACCAGATGTGGGAACTGTGCTACCTTCTTCAGTTTTCTAAAATTGCAAACTCCTCATGTGCGTGCATGCTCGTGTATGTGTGTGTTTGTGTTTCATGCATGTGAGTGGGAAAGAATCTGTTCCTACACAGGAGCATGTGGAGGTCAGAGGAGGAGGATGGATGCCATCATCTATGGTTTCCTCCACCCTATTGCCTTGACCCAGGGTCCCTCCCTGGATCAGATGTTCACCCTTCAGGTAGGCCAGCTGGCCAGTGAGACCTCTATGCATGAACAGTAATGCTTGCTTTTGTTGTTGCTGTTGTTGTTGTTTTAGGTTTTTTTTTGTTTTTTGTTTGTTTGTTTGTTTACCTGGATGTTGTGGATCGAAGCTCAGGTCCTCAAGCACAGCAAGTGCTCTTACCCACTGAGCCAACCCCTGAAATCTCAAACTGTCCTAACAAATTAATTCTATTCATGTGAAAGGACAAATTTGGGGCAATATCTGTGGTTGATCTCAAAGTCTGTGTTCTGCTTTCTTCACTGAAAACCAGTTAAGAAGTCCACATCTTTTGGTATATAAAAAACTTGAAGTCTAAAAATATTGTCGCTCGATGATTTTCAAGTTTTCCCATAGGACAGTGAAGGCTTTCTTTCAGTTCTTGTCTATGAGCTTGGTCAATTAACTGTCAATGTAAAACCATTACAGATTTTTAAAACACTTGTGCATCAACCCCAGAGAATCTAGACAACAGAGAGGACCCTAAGAGAGACATACATGGATCTACATAGGAAGGAGAAAAGGCCAAGATCTCCTGAGTAAATTGGGAGCATGGGGGGGGGGGGGTCACAGGAGAGGGTAGAAGTAAAGGGAAAGGAAGGGAGGTGAGGGAAGGAAAAATATATAGTGCAATAAAAACAAATTTAAAAAGAAAAAAAGAATTACAATTTGGGGGAATTTTGAATTTAAACATTAATTACTCAGTCAATTGCCACAAAACAAATGACCAGGCAAAAGAAATGTATCTTCTTCTATGACTTATTCTATGACTGTGTACTGAATGGAATCCATTTTCTGTAATAAATCTGTGACTTGTGGTTCCTGAGTTCATAAATAAGAACTGTCAATTGTACAGAATTATCTGGGGAAATCTCAGTTAAGGAACTAAGTCAGACTGGCTAAGACGTGTCTATGTAGTGTTTCCTTGAGTATTAATTGTCATAGGATGGCCCATCCCAATGTGGGCAGTGCCATCCTTATGCAGGTGGACCTTGATTAGATAAGAAAGGTAGCTGAACGTGAGCGAAGGAAAGAGCTAGCAAGCAGTATTTTTGTCTCTGTGGTTTTCTTTTCTTCAACCATCTTGCCTTGACTTCTCTTGATGGTGGAAGGTAATTTGTAAAATGGAATAAATCCTTTCCTCCCTGAAAAAAAAAATACTTGTGCATAAAAACCTGACTTCTCTGCCGCTCTTTGAATGTTGCTGCCAACAAACACGCCAGACACTACAGTGGAATTATGGGAGAGCACTGAATCAACCCAGTCACCATCCTTTCAAGCACACACGTGACTGTGGCCATCCAATCCCAGTTTATCTTCCAGGTGATCATAACAGTGATTTGGGGGAACTAAATGTTGCAGTGTTTTTTTATACAATAAGCATCAAATTAACGGATATCTTTCTATCACTTTACCCCCACCAATTCGTCTTTGTGTTTCACAATTTCCCAGGGTTCTATCCAAACTGAATGGATTTTTATTCCTTTTGAAAGTATAGGATATTCACACAATCATGAGTTTTGATGACATACATCCCTTTTAATTCTGCCCCTATCCCCCCTCCATTTTCCCTCCAACTTCATGGTCTCCCTTTTTAATACTCATGAGTCGATTTAGTGCTGCCGGTTTGTACATGGATGGGCAACCATCAACTGGAGTATGAGGAGCCTCTCAGGGTCTGCTTCCCTGAAGAAAACTGACTCTCTCCCCAAACATTTAAAAGCAGCTTGGTAATTTTCTGTACATTGTCTCCCCAGAAAGTGGCAGGACTTTATGATCCCATTCTCCCTTTTCCCTTGAAAATACTTTGAACTTCCTAGATGCCCACTCAACAAATTTCTTTCTTTATGAAGTGTCTTTAAACCCAAATGTCTTTAAAGAAAGTTTCAGTATTCATCTTCCCTGCTTACAGAAAGTTGCACATTAATATGGAAAGGAGGAGAAGGCCTGGTTTCCTTGACTTCCTCCTAGAAGGAAAACCCTGTTTTTAAGAGATGTGTTGGGCTGGAGAGATGGCTCAGTGGTTAAGAGCATTGCCTGCTCTTTCAAAGGTCCTGAGTTCAATTCCCGGCAACCACATGGTGGCTCACAACCATCTATAATGAGGTCTGGTGCCCTCTTCTGGCCTGCAGACATACACACAGACAGAATATTGTATACATAATAAATAAAGAAATATTTTAAAAAAAAAAAAGAGATGTGCTGATGTGAAGAGATCATCTTAAGGTCACCACTGCGTTGATAGGATACAAACTCAGTCACTGACACTCAACATAGGAAAATGCAGACAGAATTTTACTTCCATCTTACAAAGCATGCAAGATATAATCATCCAGGAATGGTATGAGGACTCCAGAGATTTAGCCATTTTTCCCTATTCCTGGTGCCATTATCTATAAAGTACAAGATGTTTCATGGCCACATCCACATGGCAGCCAGAAAGGTGAGGGGAAGGTGAATGAAGGGCAGGAACGAGTGAGAAAATCACTTTTGCCTAAAACACATTGGTAAGACTGTTGTACTTGGACTCACAGGGGGCTACATAATATAATCAGTATCTGGCACTCAAATATTCTCTTACTATGGAAGGGAGTAAAATATGGGGATTGATTTAGTCATTACTCTACCCAGCGTGCTGGTTTGTTAAAACACTGTGTACAAGGAAAGATGATCTGACCTTGCTCTTGAGATAGGAAAGAGAGCAGGATCATCAATAAAGAAACCAGACAAATGGTGGGAGCCATGATCCTGCTGTAAAGAGTTTGATTCTCTCTGTCTCTCTGCCTCTCTCTCTCTGTCTCTCTCTCTCTCTCTCTCTCTCTCTCTCTCTCTCTCTCTCTCTCTCTCTCTCACACACACACACACACACACACACACACACATACATACACAAAATGTTTTTACTGATTCTCTGGGAATTTCACATCATGCACCCTGAACATAATCCCTTCCCAGTCCTTTCATGTCCCCTTCCCCATTGCTTCCTCCCCTAAAAGAAGTAAAAGGATTTTTTAAAAAGTCCCCTCTCTGTTATCTCTGTACTCGCTGGTACATGGCATGGTCAAGTGGCCTGCCCTTGAGAGAGAACCGAGCCCTTCCCTCCCCACACTTCTACCAGAAGCCTTTGATTGTGGAGGGCTACTTTTCAGCATCTCCATCACACATTTCGAGGTTTTTCAGTGACTTCCTGTCTAGGCTGTTACTTGGCGGGGAGGGAGGCAGGTCAGAGGGTGCTGTTGCAGGGGTCTTCCATGTCTTTCCTTCTCAACTATGCATCTGCAGTCATTAGTATCATGGCAAAAAAATGGTTCCTTTGCAGTAGGCGGGAGCATGCGTCATGGGCCTCCATATGGTTCTTGATGACAGCACGGACCATGAACATAGCCCCTTGCTGCAGCAAGACCATGGACCCAGACAAGTCTCTGCCAAGGGCACCAACAAGGCCTCAGGTGGCAGTGCAGGCCACTCCCTTCAGTATGGCCCCAGGTGGCAGCACAGCCTACAGACATTCAATGGCTTCATGTGCACCACAGGCCAGGGACATCTTCATTACCCCTGGTAACAACCCGGTCTACAGACATCAACAAGACCCCAGGTGCTGCAGGGCCTTGGACCCAGATGAGGCCCTCAGTGGCAGTGAGGGCCCAAACCTCACCATGGTCAGCAGGGCCCACAGGCCTCAAAATGGCCCCAGGCTGCAGCACAAACCAGGGCCATTTGTTTGGTTCTAGTTAGAAACATGTGCCACAGACATCATCCTGGCCCCTACAGGGCACAACTGGGTGGGACTCTGGTAGCCACATGCTTGGCTGGCTCACCCTGCCCTGGGGGCCAGTGTGACATAGGAGATGCGCCCCTGTCCTGTCAGGACGTGGAGTTTGATTCCTTATAAATTCACTGTAAATTCTTTCAATGAGTAGCTTCATAGCAAAAATAAAAAAGACTCAATTCTTCAAGTCAAGATAGCATTTATGCCTTAGTGCAAAAATTAGAGGGAGACACAGCTATGATCCCATCAAGCCATAAAACCAACAAAAAATTGTGGAAATCACCAGGTGTCTCGGGACTTTGGATTTAAGTATTAAGAAAATCTCACATTGATTTTCATAGATAAGAGATGTGAGGCACTGATTGACACTGAATATCATCTAAATTAACAGCATTGAATCAAGAAACAGCACTAAAAGTAGGATTAAATACAAATAAAATTTATAATTTCTTTAAAACATAGTATAGCATTCCTATTATACTTTTTATATTTTCATTTTTTAAAATTTTCATACAGTATATTTTGTTCATATTCTTTCCTCTCCTCTGCATCCTCCCAAATCCTCCCCACTTCTGCCCACCCAACCTCATGCTCCTTTCTCTCAAAAAAAAAAAAAAAAGCCAAGAGAACAAAACAAAAACCAAAAAGAGAAAAAAATCCACCAAGCACTAACAGAGAGCACACAAAATACCATGGAGCCTGTTTCGTGCTGGCCCACTGTGGGTTGCGCACATAGCCCGCGCCAGAGTGTGGCTGAGATGCCCAGTGTCGCTCCATTGAAGAGAACTGATGAATTTCCCTCTCCCAGCAGTTAAGTAAGATGTATAATTGAAGGGGAAGTAGGCACAAAGTCTTAATTATACTTCTTACAGCAGTCATAAAGATAGCAATTGAGAAGCACTTTGGTTCGGATTAGCAAAGGATTAGTTTCAGCCACTGAAAAGAGGTATCAAGCACGACTCTCTCGACAGAAATGTAGAGTAAATGTGAGAGTTTAAGAATGCTTCCAAAATTTCCTCACTACTGGATTTTGTATTCTGACCATAATTCATCGATGGGGAAAACAAAATGAATTGGTCAATTTCTATCCATTCCAAAAGAGCCTGGATAGACTACAGTTTATCCTTTTTAGTGAAAATTATACAACAGATGGGTGACTACGCACTTCTGGCACTCTGAGACATGCCTAATTACAAAATAATTCATTGCCTAATGGGCCTCATTACCCCTAGAAGTTCTCAAGGAGAAAGCTTAGCTAGACTCAAAGACCAAGCTTGATCAGGAAACCCTAGGTAAATCTCCCTGTGATAGAAAGTGATCTTTGTAGGTAGATCAGACCAGGCCATTCCCTTGGAAGCTCTGATTCAGACAAGTTGGTTCAGTCTTGACTAAGTGCACTGTAGAAGAGAAACTGAGAATGTATTGTCAACTATTAAAGAAGAACACCATTCTGCCCTGTCTGAGCTGTTAACAACTGCTGTGGAATATTACTTTAACTATGTAAAGGTGTGTGACGTCTGTTTCTGCTGCCTTTGTTAATGATGTAAAGGTCCGTTGCATTTGTCTGTGCTGCATTTGTTTAATTATGTAAAGATGTGTTGCATTTCACCTCCCCTGCCAGAGGCACCTGAGGGAGAAGAATAGGTGGGACTGACAGGCTGAGAGAATGAGCAGGAGGTGAAATCTGAGAGGGGAGGGAGGGAGAGAAAGAGAAGGAGGAGCAGGAGACAAGAATGAGAGAGAAAGAGAGGGCCAGAAGCCAGGCCGCTCCCAGTCAGTCAGCCATGGAGACAACAGGAAAGGGAAGGAAGGAAGGAAGGAAGGAAGGAAGGAAGGAAGGAAGGAAGGAAGGCCCAAGGCAAAACATAGATAAAGAGAAATAAATTAAAATAAGCACTAAAATAAAGCCAAGCATTCATAACTAATAATAAGTCTCTATGTCCTGATTTGGGAGCTAGTTGGTGGCTCAAAGAGAAAGTGTATTACAAACAGCTCTTCATTCTTCTGCCTAGATATTCTCATAATTTTCGTCTACTAATTATGAGCATATAGACTTCAGGTTAACTTTGTGAGCCCTTGACTTTTAGAGACATAATAGACACAGGTATTACTAGTATTCATTTTCTGCACATACTGGGGCTTTTGCAGGGGCTTGTGTCAATTATGATCAAAACATATGAAATAATTTTATGCCTATCAGACATTTACTACATCCTTGTAAGAGGACTCAAAGCCAATGAATGATGGCTACGACCACTCTGATCTGGTCTCTTCAACCACGGAAAGGTGAACTCAGAGGCATCACTATAGTCTGGGATACTCTATATATTGTTTATCTTCTAAAAACACCAGTAATTCTCAGATACACATTTCTTCCAGCATCCACTTCTATGATATACTGTTGAAAACTAGAACTCCAATACTGAGTATAACTCCATGCAAAAATGTTGCATATAGGAGGTGATAGATATGCCATTTACCCTGACATAATTATTACATTATCACACATCACAGTGTACTTCATAAATATGTGTAATTACTATGTAGCTATTCCATGTAACTATTTCCAGTTCCACTTATGACAAAGATCATGTGGTCATTGTCTTTCTGTGCCTCATTTCACTTAACACGATGATTTCCAGTTCCATCTATATTGTCACAATTTTTACTCAAATCCATGGATATTTGGGTGGTTTCTATTTCTTGGCTATCATGTACAGTGGTACAATAAATATGAAGCAACAATGTCCCTCTGACATGCTGATTTCTTTCCCTTTGTATACATGTAGTAGGACTGCTTGGTCTCTTCTGTTCTCATAACACATAACCTAATTTATACTCCTATCTGTAGGCAGTAGTTTCTGTCCCACCTGGTCCCACAGCTGTTCAGTCCCAAAGAAACACACAGAGGTCTACTTTAATTATAAACTGGTTGGCCTATTAGCTTAGCCTTCTTATTAACTAACTCTTACATCTTAAATTAATCCATAATTCTTGTCTGTGTTAGCCACATGGCTTGATTCCTTTTATCAGTGAGGCATTCTCATCTTGCTTCCTCTGTATCTGGATGAAGACTGCAAACTGAGCCTTTCCTCTTCCCAGAATTCCCCTATTCTGGTCATCCTGACTATACTTCCTACCGGGTCACTGGCCAATCAGCGTTTTATTAAACCAATACAAATGACAAATCTTTACAGGATACAAGACCATTGTCCCACAGTACCTATCAACAGTGTGCAAGAATAAAAAAATAAAATTCTGAAAGTCTTTATCAAAATGTTCTCATGGTAAGAAGGCAGGAGTTAGTCACTTGAGGGTGACTAACACACTGCACACTAACACACTGCAAGAGTTAGTCATTTGAGGGTGTTCTATTTACTGTCACCACTTCCAACAACATAGCTGTTCATAGCATTGTATTTGGAGCACTGTTGAATTAATAGATATGTTTCAGTTGGTTAGCAGTGGTAAGGTGGAATGGGTTTCTTCTCAAAAGAGAGTCAAAAAATTAATCAAGATTAAAAATGTTCCGATATCACCCCATACAGTTCTTTGGCAAGGGAAAAAAAGACTGAAGCATCATGTAACAAGAGGGTATGGAAAAACGACCAACAGCTGGTAGAGGTGTGCTAGAGAAAGGAATGTCCCCTCCTCTCAGACAGTGCCTGTGAGTCTTCTATCTTCCCACACCAGGTTGAACAGACTCTGCATATCTAATCCTGTTAGGAGAAGTTTCATTCAATTAAATATCTATATATTACTTGTCTTCACTAGCCCTACCTACTTAAGATGCGGTGTAACAAAAGTATTATGTGTTGAAGTTTAACTTAACACGGTTATATTTAGTACTACGTAGACACTCAGAAATTATCACAGAAATATTTAAAAACAGGTTGAGGGTTGGGGAGATGGCTTAGTTGGTAAGGTGCTTGCCCATAAGTAAGAAGATTATGAATTTTATTGTCACTATTATGTAAAAAAAAAAAAACAACAAAACAGGGAGTTAAGGCAGGAAACCTAATATCCTTGTGTGAAGAAAGCAGAAACAGAAAGAACTTTGATCTCACTGGCAAGCCAGTCTGGTCAAATTGGTGAGTACAGGTTCAGTGAAGGAGTCTGTCTCAAAAACAAAGTAGAGAATGACTGAGGACCACATTTGACCTTTGGCCTTCACAAGCACCCATCTGCAGCACATTTCACATGCTCATGCACATGCGTGTATACATCAAACATGACAATTCTCTTGTCCTAGAATTGATGTTGTGTGTAAAGACAAAGGATCTCTAACACCTCAGAGAACTTGATAATGCCAGACTAAGCAAAAGCAATGGAAATGGGCCAACTTTCCTAATATTTGCAGTTTGGTTTACTGCGAATGTAAGAGATTTAATTCATATATTATCATCTCTTATTGCTAGTTATGAGAAAGTTCACTGACAGTTGTTAGGCATATAGCAAACTAACATTGTAACCATGGTATGAGGTAGATATGCCACAATGGGAGTTGTTCCCCTAGAAAATAGATTATATGAAAGCAGAAATTTTGTCTCTCTTCATCAGAACCATATTCTCTGTGTCTAAAATAGTACTCGAAACAGAGTAGGTTCTGAGGAATACCTGCTGAATAAAGTGAATAAATGGATCACGAAGGTGTGAACTCCTGAGTGGTGAAGGCATTTGTTTCTTCTCTTCTGCTGCACATTCAGTGAAGGAAACTTGATGCACACCGACTGAAAGAAGTGAACAGCAATCTGCAACTCGTCTTTAAATGCTAGAAAGGGTTCCCATATCTGAATTCAAAGCATAATCCCTTCTGGTAAGCTTTATCATTGAGTCTGGGTCTGAGTTCTTGTCTGTGATCTGCTGTATCATATCCTTAGCAATTCAAGTCCCCAAATTTCCATCTACTGGTGAAGCTACTCTAAAAAGAAAATCTTGCTGAGCAATAGAGACACCTGCTGGTTGAATGATAGGCCTTACGGTGTTGCCTCTGCATCCACAAGAACTGAGCAGTGGACTTCAGAGTAACAGCAAATGTGACATAGTGTTCAAACTGACCACCTTGTGTTTGAAGAATAATAAATGCCAGCATTTGTTCCTTTCTTAATTGCCCATGGAGTGATATCTAAGAAAAGGCTGTGCTCCTGCAGACAGAAGCCACTGCAAAACATGTTCCGCTTCCAATTCTTTTGGTTAAAATAAATCGATTATGTTTGATATCAACAAACATTTAAGAATCTACTAATCAAAGAGGCTGTGCTATATGCTGGCAACCTAAATCTCTGACATGGTAAAGGTGGGTTACAGATGATCGTCTTGGCCCTGTCTGAGCATGTGCTCAGCTCCAGTCTTAGAGAGGAATACTGTTCAAAGTTCTTAAAAAGAAGGAATCCAATAATATAAATTTTGAAGATATGATGCAAAATGAAATGTCAGTCACAGAAAAAAAAACACATTATTCTATGTAAATGAGGTATCTAAAATACTCAAATTTGTAAAACCAAAGATTCCTGAAATCAAAGAGCAGACTGGTGGTTACCAGGGACCGAGGGGAGGAGGAAGTGGGAAATACTTATTCATGGGCAGAAAGTCTCCAGATAGATGATGAATCTCCAGACACTTTCTAGACAGTGTTGCACACAAATAATGTGTGTATGTGTGTGTGTGAATTATAGTGCTTCACACACTTAAAATTTAGAAAGGAAATAAACTTTTAAAAAGTTAGTTAGCAGAGCCGGCAGTGGTGGCGCATGTCATTAATTCCAGCACTCAGGAGGAAGAGGCGGGTGGATCTCTGTAAGTTCGAGGCCAGCCTAGTCTACAAGAGCTAGTTCTAAGACAGGCTCCAAAGCTACAGAGAAACCCTGTCTCCAAAACAAAACAAAACTAAACTAAACCAAAAAAAAAAAAAAGAAAAAAACACAAAAATTAGTTAACAGGACTGGGAAGATGGCTCAGCAGTTAAGAGCAATGGCTGCTCTTCCAGAAGTCAAAAGTTCGAGGTGGTTCACAACCATTTCTAGTGGAATCTGATGCCCTCTTCTGGCACAAAGGTGTACATGCAGATAGAGCACTCACACATAAATCTTTTTAGAAAAGTCAATTAACATCTGAACATGACATGGTCTACCATTTGCCTGAGCTGTGTTCTTACTATTGTATGCTATATAGGACAGTCACTCCCTACGAATACGTTCTTTATTACACTAGTCTGGACAAACACCTCCCACCATCCAGACCACGCTGTTTGTGCTCACTTTTTAAGGCTCTGCTTACATACTTTCTCAGTGATGCCTGTTGTGCGTTCTCCGTGTAAAGGCCACTTTCATAGCATCCCTGCTCTGATCCTTATTGGCACAAAAGTGTGTGAAACCTTAGGCTTCCATTGCCCTGAGAGCAACGGGAATGTTCTTCTGCTAATTTTCTAATCAGTCTCAGCAATGAAAAAGAACCAAAAAGTACAGAGAGGAGATGTCCAGGTTGAAGTATTAAGCAGTGGAGAAATGAGGCACAGACAGAAAGTAGACTTTGAGGGAAAGGGTTTAGAGCTGGACCTGCAGCCCAGAGGAAAGCCTCAGGAAGAAATGAGATAAGGTTGAACCAGGAGTGAGATGGAGCCTGAATAGAACAGGTCACTCATTCCTCCACTAGACTTAGGGTCCCTATCCACTCTCCCAAACTTTTAGAAAATCAACGGTTATATTAACAGCATCCATACACTGTGGGGAAAGACAAATTATATAGTATTTTTCTTTCTTTTTTTGTTTTTGTTTTTTTTCTCTTTTTTATTTTTTCCATTTATTTATTAAAGATTTCTGTCTCTTCCCCGCCACAGCCTCCCATTTCCCTCCCCCTCCCCCGATCAAGTCCCCCTCCTTCATTAGCCCAAAGAGCAATCAGTGTTCCCTGCTCTGTGGGAAGTCCAAGGACCACCCACCTCCATCCAGGTCTAGTAAGGTGAGCATCCAAACTGCCTAGGCTCCCCCAAAGCCAGTACGTGCAGTAGGATCAAAAACCCATTGCCATTGTTCTTGAGATCTCAGTAGACCTCATTGTCTGCTATGTTCAGCGAGTCCGGTTTTATCCCAGGCTTTTTCAGACCCAGGCCAGCTGGCCTTGGTGAGTTCCCGATAGAACATCCCCATTCTCTCAGTGTGTGGGTGCACCCCTCGCGGTCCTGAGTTCCATGCTCGTGCTCTCTCTCCTTCTGCTCCTGATTTGGACCTTGAGATTTCTGTCCGGTGCTCCAATGTGTGTCTCTGTCTCAGTCTCCTTTCATCGCCTGATGAAGGTTAATATTCAGGAGGATGCCTATATGTTTTTCTTTGGGTTCTCCTTATTTAGCTTCTCTAGGATCACTAATTATAGGCTCAATGTCCTTTGTTTATGGCTAGAAACCAAATATGAGTGAGTACATCCCATGTTCCTCTTTTTGGGTCTGGCTTACCTCACTCAGGATAGTGTTTTCTATTTCCATCCATTTGTATGCAAAATTCAAGAAGCCCTTGTTTTTTACTGCTGAGTAGTACTCTAATATGTATATATTCCATACTTTCTTCACCCATTCTTCCATTGAAGGGCATCTAGGTTGTTTCCAGGTTCTGGCTATTACAAACAATGCTGCTATGAACATAGTTGAGCATATACTTTTGTTGTATGATAGGGCCTCTCTTGGGTATATTCCCAAGAGTGGTCTTGCTGGGTCCAGGGGTAGGTTGATCCCGAATTTCCTGAGAAACTGCCACACTGCTTTCCAAAGTGGTTGCACAAGTTTGCATTCCCACCAGCAATGGATGAGTGTACCCCTTTCTCCACAACCTCTCCAGCAAAGGCTATCATTGGTGTTTTTTATTTTAGCCATTCTGACAGGTGTAAGATGGTATCTTAAAGTTGTCTTGATTTGCATTTCCCTGATCGCTAAGGAAGTTGAGCATGACCTTAAGTGTCTTTTGGCCATTTGAACTTCTTCTGTTGAGAATTCTCTGTTCAGCTCAGTGCCCCATTTTATAATTGGGTTGATTAGCCTTTTACGGTCTAGTTTCTTGAGTTCTTTATATATTTTGGAGATCAGACCTTTGTCAGTTGCGGGGTTGGTGAAGATCTTCTCCCAGTCAGTGGGTTGCCTTTGTGTCTTAGTGACAGTGTCCTTTGCTTTACAGAAGCTTCTCAGTCTCAGGAGGTCCCATTTATTCAATGAGGCCCTTAATGTCTGTGCTGCTGGGGTTATACGTAGGAAGTAGTCTCCTGTACCCAGTATTTTTCTTTTACTTTGAAAAATGTCTTTTTTTCTGAAGCATACCAACTACTTCCATGAAACAGAATCATAACACCTTAGTATTTCAAATACTTTTATATGAATACATTACCTTTTCAAAAGAGGAAATTAATTTTAGCTGAACATGGGGATGCATGCCTGTAATACTAGCTTTAGGAGGCTGAGGCAAGAGGATTATTAGTTCAAGTGCAGCCTAGGCTCAGCAGCAAGACCCTGACTTAAATAAGGAAGGGCTGGGGCAGATAAGGAAGGGAAAAGGGAAATAAGGAGGGCAGGAGGAAATTTCATTAATACTGACTCTATGATGCTGTTCATGAGTCTGATAAAAACATGAAGCCTAACAGAAGAAATCAAAATAGCACATATAGCAAATACCATTAACGTGGTGTAGATGTTTTTCTGCCATAACTTCTGTTAGAGAAGATATTTCTCACGTTTATTTTTCTTCAAGATGTTTAAATCCCAATTATTTAAATTTTCATGCATAATCTGAGAACACACTAAGAAGAGAAGTAGGTGTAACTACAGACAGATATTCTGGGATTCAAGTCGCATTCTAGACAATCTTTATAATAATTATTCAGGTTAAGGGTGCAGAGGTGTCACTGTGATAATAGATTTACATTTTTAAATATCAATGTTATGACTTTTTTTGTTTTTTCATGCTTCCTTAAAACTCCCAATGCAAGGTAGTTGGTAAAAGCAGGAATTTGTCTTCCCAACAGCAGGTGATAGAAATACCAATCTTCTCTCACCTTTCTGTCTTCCATATTCTTTATCTACTTCATCTGATAGTAAAGAATAAGACCCCTAATGGGAGGTCTAAACGTCCCTCATTTTACAACCAGATCTAGGTTTCAGTTTCTTAACACTTTCTACATTCACCCAAAGTTGAGCAGGAAGAATTTCTGCATATCTCATGGCTTCACAGACACGCATGTGCACAGACATGCATGCGCGCGCACACACACACAATCAGAGTGAGCGTTTGCCATAAGGGATGAACCTACACTGACACACTATTAACAAAGAAAGTACATGGTTTATGTTAGAGTTCATTTGGAGTATTGTCTTTATCAGACTCGGGGGTTTGCTACAACTGTAAAGGCATGTTTCTATTTCAGTACCACAGAGTCTTTGCCGCTATAGGAACCCCTGAACTCTATTCATTTTCCCCACCCCTGGTAACACTAATTTTACTGTCTCCAAAACCTTGCCCTTTACGGAATATCACTGTGGTGGATGGATGAGAGTGGTCCCTGTAGGTTCTTATGTTTGAATGCCTGCTCTCCACTTGGTGAACTATTTGAGAAGGGTTAGGTGTGGCCTGGTTGGAGATGGTATGTCATTGGGGGCAGGCTTCAAGTTTCAAAAGCCCAAAACATAATTTGCCTTCTGCCTTCAACTTGTAGATAAGGATGTAAGTTCTCAGCTAGTGCTCCAGTGCCATGCCCGCCTGTCTGCCTGCTGCCATGCTTCCTTCCCTGATAACTATGGACACATCCTTTAAAACTGTAAGCAAGCCTCCAATCAAATTCTCTTGTTTTATAAGTTGCCTGGTTATGGTGTCTCTTCACCGCAATAGAAAAGCAAAACAATCACAATGGCATAGTCTTACCACGCATACTGTAGATGGTTTTCTTCATGTAGTAATATATATCTTGATTCTTCCCTCTTTACACCAAATACAATTTCATTGTATGAGTTCACACAGTAGTGGTGCACACCTTTAATCCCAACACTTGAGAGGCAGAGGATTTGAGTTCAGTCTGGTCTACAAAACATGTTACAGTACAGCCAGAGCTATATAAAAACAAAACAAAAACAACAAAAATTCCATTTAAGGATGTGCCTCTTTGTTTAGTCATTCACCTCAGCAGTTCTCAACCTGTGAGTCATGACCCTTTTTTTGGAGGGGGGGGTCACATATCAGATATTCTACATACCAAATTATTCATGATTAATTATGAAGTAGCAAAGAAATAGTTTTATGGTTGGTGGGTCACCACAACATGAGGAACTGTATTAACGGGCCGTATCCTTAGGAAGGCTGAGAATCACTTCTGGTTTACCTGCTGAAACAAATTTTGGTGGCATTCTGTTTGTCAACTGTGAATAAGGCTGCTGTAAATATAGTGTCCAGGCTTTGCGTGAAGTTAAGTTTACAGTTTATTTGGGCAACAGAACAAGGAAAGATTGCCTTTATCATATGAGGAAAATGTTATCTTGTATAAAATAAGACAAAGTGCTAACCTGTCTTCCAAGAGGCTACACCACTGTTAGCCCCAGCAGAGAACAAGCATTGATGGTAGGCGGCGTTGTGGCTTTGGTCGGGGGCCGTTCTAACAGATGTATGGTGGTTATCCCACTACTTCTACATTCCCTTTAATTCTGAGAAATGGGTAAGCAAATAATGCTTACTACTGGTAAAAACTACATACATTTAGCTAAGAACCTAAGGATATGTAACATTTTTCTAATTAAATGCCAATTGCCAGTGTGCTTTATTAGAGGAAATCTCTAAATTTTAGTAACCTTATTAGTTATCTGAAACTCGTTACCAGTTTCCACAAAGTCCTCGGATATGAGAATATAAGTGAAAGCCAGGATTTTTCTTCTATTTATGATAGTTTCATATTGAAACAAGATCCTAACTAGTATTATTAATAAAAACCTGGAGTCAGATATTGGGGCAAAAGCTGAAAGATCAGAGAAGCAAAGAATGACCAAAGTCACTTCTTACCTCTCTGCAACCTCAGACCAAAAAGGGGCCGAGATCCTGTCTATGCCCCGCCTTATCACTTCTGGTCTCCTGTCTGTACAGACCTCCAGACCTAGCAGCTAGCTCTATCCTCTGATCTCCAAGCAAGTTTTATTGTCAAAACACAAAATGCCACACAACATCATATAGTATATTTTTACATATCTTGTCATATTTCTTGTCCCCCTTCTTTCTTGATCATCTACTTTTTTAACCCACCCAATGTCGTGTTCATTCTTTCTCTTAAAAAGAAAAACACCCTCGAAAGAAACGTATAGTCCAAATTGTTGGCCATCTACTCCTGTGGACCAGGCCTGTCTTAGAGTATGGCTGACACATCCAATTTCACTCCACTGAAAAAACTCAATTTCCCTTTCCCAAGAGCTGTCATTTGCAAACAGGGTGGGACTTTGTGTCCATGTCCCCTCCTTCTTGCTTAGACTTGAAAGACCAACTTTAAATTTTCTATCAACAATAGCAAAAAGAACGCAGAACATATCTTGGCTTTATAAACAAGTTAGATGCCACTGAAGTCATAAAAAAGGAATCTACTGCCTAGAACCTGATTTTGAGATGGAGTCTACATAGCCTATGCTACCTCAGATTCCCAAGCCTTCTGCTACAGCCTCTTCACTGCCGAAATTAGTGTCCCGCTTGGGGTGCCTTAAACACAGCAAAAAAAAGGGGGCTTCTTTGGTGTTCTCATCAGAGTCTGCACTTTTTGCAGAGGACGGAGGTTAGGACAGAACCACAAATGGTCAGCGTCCAGAGTTAACTGACTGTGGAGTGCCCATCCCTGAATGGGACATTTAAAGTGGAATCCCTAAACCAAGGCCAACTTGAAGATGGGGGCAGAGAAACTGAAAGCGCCAGGGCAAGGGGGAGACTGGTGTGAAATACCCATCACCCAGAGGCAAACCACTGCTCCAGTCAACATTCCAGCTTGGATGGGGTAAAGGCTTCCATCCCCAGCTAAGGGACGACTGGCAGCCAAGGGTGCTGAGGGAAAGTCAGTTTCCTTCCTAAGAAAGACCGGATTGGTTTCCCATGTTCAAGAGCTCAGATCTACACACAAGGACATTTGAGCTACACAAATACTCACGAATACACAAACACTTAATAGAATAACAGGACATGAATGTGATTTGAGCGGGGGATGTCAGGGGGAACACGGGTGGTGTTGGAGTGGGCAGGGAAGAGTGAATACGGTCAAAAATGCATTTGATCACGTATGAAGATCTCAAAACCAAAGATGCAACTCCCTTAAGGAATCCGATTCCTAAAGATTTGCATGGGTGTCACACGGCTTTAATCCCGGCACACGGGAGGCAGGCAGATCTCTTTGAGTTCGAGGCCAGCCTGGGCTACACAAGAGAGTACCTGGGCAGGCTCCAAAGCTACACAGAAAAATCCTGTCTCAAAAAAACAAAACAAACAATATTTTTTTAAAAAAAAAAAGGCACAGCGAGAGGGTTTCTATTTTGTTCATTTCTAAGGCTCCAGATTATAGGGCTGCAGCCGGCGTAGAGCAACAGCACTGAACTTGAAATGCATCCAGAACCTTCGTTTCCTAAAAAGCGAGATCACAGTCAACGGAGACCATCTTTCCCCAAGAATTATAGCACCCGCCCAGACTCCAAGGAGCAGAGACGACGTCTGCACCCCCAGGCTCCCTCAAGCCGGCCCACAGCGCTCCCTCCTCTCCGCTTCGGATCTCCGGGAAGGGGCCAGAGGCAGATGGAGCAGAGGCCTGCGCCTGGCTTTGCCGCACCGGCAACAGCTGGACGGCGAGAGCCGCACAACCGCTCGCTAAGAGAATGGCGACCGAGCCCTCGCAGCGCGCCGCCGAGGCCGGAAGTGACGTCGCGGGTGGCGCGCGGGGCCGCCCCACGGGAGAGGCGGGCAGAAGGGGGGTTGCTGGGAGGCGGGGGGCGGGGCGCGGCCGCGGCTCCGTTTCCGGTGGCTGCTTGCGCTCGCTCACCCCAGCTGCAGCCACTCTCTCCCGTGGCTGCTTCCTCCATCCTGGTATTTTTTGGAGCCTCCATCCTGGTTCTTCCAAAGTGCCCGGACCCAAAACAGGAAGTAAGTGCGATGGAACCTACAGGTCCGGGCCTCTGGCGCAGCCGCTCCGCCCAGTGAGACCGGGCCGGCCCCTTCGCAGGCCTTGGCTGCCGTCGGCCGGGCGCCGCGGGCGGGGTCGGAGCTCGGCCTTCGCCCAGTGGCCCCGGCGGCACGCCGCGCCCGCCACCTCCTTCGCCGGCCCGTGCGGGCGTTGGCGGTCGGGACCGCCGGGCAGGCGCCCGGGCGCCGCGGCGAGCCGGCGGCGGCGGAAAATGGCGGCGGGCTAGAGGATCCAAATGGCGCCGGGACCCCTGGGGGTGGGCCCGAGCCGCAGCGGACGGCGCCGGGCGCCCGCGGGAGTCTGCGTGTGAGGCAGCGGAGCTTCAAGCCTGCCTCAGCTGGGTCCGCCGTCAGGGAGGCCCCCTGGGCGGCCTGGGCGTGGGTGGGGTTGGCAGTGGGGGCGGGGGTCGCCCGAGCCCACTCGTGGCCCTGGGGCTCGGTTAGCCCGTGTGGCTCTCGCCAGTTGTAGGGCTCGACTGTAATCCGCGAGGGAGTCGTGGGTACTGGCCGGACCTTCTCTGTAAAGACCGCGGGACGTGGCCTGGGGTACGGGGGGAACCCTACCTAGCCCAGCCGAGAAGTCATTGACCAGATCGTGCCGAGCAAGCCTTAGGGGTAAAGCCTGTTTGGTCCTCTAGGAAGAAGTGTGTGTGTGTGTGTGTGTGTGTGTGTGTGTGTGTGTGTGTGTGTGTGTGTGTTTAGTTTAACTCCGAGAGAAGTGGTCCAGTGCCATCCCTGTGCTCTAGGAAGAAGTGTGTGTGTGTGTGTGTGTGTGTGTGTGTGTGTGTGTGTGTGTTTAGTTTAACTCCGAGAGAAGTGGTCCAGTGCCATCCTGTGCTGTTGAATGATACAGCATATGTTTTCTTAGTAAAAGACTCAGTGTAGCTAAGGAAAGGGTGAGAAATACACTTCTCCCTTTCCCGGGCTGAATTTTCGCGATTGCTTTTGTCAGATCTTGTACCCCTTTCTGACAGCAAGACTTCCATTTGAGACTTTATAGAAAGAAAGAAGCATTTCAGTACAGCTTGAAATATTTCATGTCTTAAGGTAGATACAGTGCAATTTGAGACTTTTATTAGAACTGTTTTTATTTTGTAATTAACTTGTGCCTTTAAGGCTGCAAATCAAGGAAGAACCTTTGATTATGTTGAAAGTTTTATAAATATGAAGTCCATTTTCTTTTTCTTGTACTTAAGATTTCTTTAAGCTAGTTTCAGATGACTACTATTGTAACATTTAAAACTGCAACTATAATAACAAAACAAAGTCTGATTTTACTGTGATAAACTAGTGATAAATTATGTATATTTGGCTAAGATTAGAAAAATTTTTAATTGCACTTAAAAAAATTTTACACTTAAGTTGGTGAGGGGCTAACAGTGCCACTCCACCCCAGTCAGGAGTTACATATAATAGTTTAGTCCTATATGGAAAAAATTGTTATGGTTAGGAGGGTCTTTATGATTTTATCCCATTACTTTACCTCTTTCCCCAGATGTTTTTGTGTACCACCAAACAAGCTAATGTTCTTCATTATTTTACTTGATAGGCTTGTCACAAACTATTGGTGGAATTATCTAGAAATTCTACTACCTGTTCTGAATCTGTTTTGTTGATTGCCATTGAGATAAATAGTAGAGCCCCCTGCTGCTTTTAGAAAAAAATGTTACTTTTTTCCCTTTGTCTTCAGCATTTATTCAGAAAGTCCCGAGCCTTGCATGCTTCTTAAGAATTTAAATCTGTATCTTTAGCAGTTTAGAGACTACATACAGCATTAACCTTTTTCTCTGAGTATTCAGGTTTTAATATTTTTAAATGAGGATATCAAAGTTTTGGACTTACAGTTTGAGCCTGACCGTAAAATGTGTCAGAGAAATAGTTCCTAATGTCCTCCTGTGTTTCCTTTTTTAAAGTTGTGCTTGCCTGTGCCATTCTGTGTCTGTCCCTAACAAAGGACTTTGCTTTGTGTTTATTAAAGAGCACAGAAAATGTGGTATGGGAAAGAATGAGGATACCTTTTTATAGAAACAGTTTCACAAGGGAAGAAGTTGCTTTACTGACCCAGAATGACAAAACCAAACTTTGTTATGAAACTATATCTACGTTTAGCATCTAACATTTATGGTGACTATTTTTGTTTAGGGTTAGTTTTGACCTGTTGATTGTTTTCAGCAGATTATTATCACAGCATACACAAATTTTTCTGGGTCAGGGGCATGGACAAGTGCCTAATTCAAGATTAAAGTTATGCATTTAGTTTAGGTTGTAAAAGCTAATTGCATGTTAATCCAAGGCTTCATGAAGTTGGTTACTGTGTTTTCATAAAGGCAGGATTAAGCAGACTGAGCACACAGTAGGACAACAGACTAAGTCCATAGTCTTAAATGATCTCAGGGCATGTTATTAGCTTGGCATCAAGGTCTGGCAGAAGTTTAGTCTCTTCAAAGACTGGATATTTTCAGAAAGCTCCACAGATTTTGTCTTAGTCTATTGATGCAGTGACTTAAATTAACATCTCTGAGGATACATACACCTAACAAAAAACAAACATCCCTAAGTATGTATATCTTGACTGTAGATATTAGACTAAGGATAGAGCCTGGTGCTTTTGAAAATATTAGAGAACTGGGTGACTTACTTGAAACTTTGATCTGTGTTGCAAACACATCAAAGCTTTAGATAAGCATTGGTGTTGGGGAGGGTTCAGTGGTGTCCCGCCTTAGCCCACAGATCAGCGTCTACTCCACATAACTGAACTTCACATAGAGCCTTGGTAGAGGCCGTCTGCTTAGTACTGCCTTCCTCAGTCTGGGTTCTCATTTTACTGTGATTACATTCTCTTTCTGCCATAGGTGTTAGAGCGTTCTCTGCTTGAAAAGACTGGGAATTCATAAACATAAATGCTATGCAGTTTAACAAAGGTAGTCTGTAACTAAGCCAGATGCTTACTGAAGCCCAGAGGCACGTGAAGTTGTTGTCCTGTCTCCGTTTATCTTAATGGTGGTTTTTATTTTGTGAAGAGAATTCTTGTAATAAAAATTAATAAAATCACAAGGTTTGTCTGCCTTGATACCATAAAGGTAAATTGGTTCAGTTTCAATAAAAGGAACCTATTGTGTCTGCATTTTTCAAGTTTATGGGGAGGTAGCCCGGTCCATGATTATCCAGAGAGAAGCTGTCAAGAAGAAGCGTATTGGAAGGGCCTGTGTAAACTTCCTACATCATATTTATTAAAGGATCGTTTTGGCTGTGTATTCAGTCAGCCCACTCCTTCCAGCCTTGGTGTCTAGAGCTATTGTTCCCTCTCTGTAAGGCTTTGTGCAGAGGAAATGTATATTAGGTCTATTCGCTGCCTGATGTGTTTTAGTATTTGTTAAGAAAATGTGATTTTTCAATAAACTAAAGAACTTGGTGATAATTTGTATTTAAAAATCAGATGGTGTATTACAAAAAATGGTGTTTTGAAAGGATACTATCTTACAGTGTAACCAAACACATAAGCTCTTAGATCAGATAGGCAGTACAGTTTTATTGCCAGGTATGAAATCTTGACCCTCCAGATGATCTGTATTACCATATAATTCACTTTATTCAATTACAGCATCATTGATAATTGAAGCATTACATTAAACTCCATTAACAAATTTACTGATACTTTATGATGTGTAGTATTTGTTTACTATCTTTTTGTTGTTTTTGTTTTTCAAAACTGTTTCTCTGTATAACCATCCTGACTGTCCTGGAACTCGCTCTGTAGATTAGACTGGTTCCAACCTCACAGAGATCACCTGCCTCTGCTTCCAGAGTACTAGGATTAAAGACAGACACCACCACCATCTGGCTGTTTACCATTGTTTAGTGAAGCCATTAATCATGTACCTTAATTTAATACTCTTTATCTTAATCTACTTTACAAACTTTCCCATGAAGTTACAAAAGTGTTCCCAGGGGTTCAGAGCTGTTACTGCTAGCAGGGGATCTTTTGCTCTGCCTGGATATGAGTCCTGGGTAGGCAAGGAGACTCTTCCATTGCCAGCACTGCTGGTCCTGGAGTAACCAAGACCTAGGGTCTGGACTGACAAACCAAATGTATAACAGTTATGAGCCCCGAACAATATAGTTCTATTGCTCCAGGCTTTTATTTTAACACAAGACTGAAGCTCTACTAGGCCATCAGGTTAGAAGTTCATTGCTCCTGGCATTAACTATCAGTGGCCCCAGAACACAGCAGCTTTTGTAATCTGTAGGTTTGGGCAGTCTTAAACGGCAGAGGCAGGTAATGCTCTTAATAGTAGAGCTCGCTTACAGATTTTGGGTGCTGAGACCCTTGACTAGAGCAAAGATGAATGAGATCTTCATCCTGATGACAGTGACTAGTGTTGACAGTTCTCAATGCCCAGAAAGTTTGAGACCCTTGGCAGCTTCCTGGGACTCTCCTCATGTCTTGATGGCCCTTGGTGGCTCTCATCTCTGCTCCCTGTTATTTCTGCCATTAACTCTGGAACCCTTCAGGTCTCCTTACTTCTGACTGTCACTGCCTCCACTTGTGCCTGGACTTTTAATTTTCCCTTTTTTGTGTGTAACCAACTGAGCTTGTCCTAGTTAACATAAAAAGTAAGAGAAGGACACTGGAGAAGCGTTTTATTGGACCTAATGATGCACACAGGTGGTAGCAAAGGAGCACATCTCCCAGCAGCCCATGCAAACACAGAAATGTCTGTGCTAGGCAGGGCAAAGCCCCTTATACAAATGACGAACTCTGCTGATAGCCACAACAGGCCTTTAGCTGGACCACCAGGGGAGGTGCTCCCCTTGTGGCCTGGATAGGAACAGCTGTGGGGACACGGGGAGTTCATCAAAGCTTGTGATGGCCAAAAGTTTGGAGGTTGTACTTGAGCAAGCAGGTTGGTTTCTGAAAGCACCTATCTGTAGAATGTTGAATGGTGCCATAACTCATTTAGCTGGATATGCAGTTGGCAGTCCTTTGCTCCGAGTAATAGGGGCACTAGAAGACGGGTCTAACATTTGTCTAATTGGAGAGTCAAATTGTTCACACTGCCTACATCTTGAGTTAGTTGAAGGAAAAATAACCATTGAAAAGGATGCTTACAGTGTACATTTACCCTTACAATTAATGGTGCTTCACAATGCTTAACTCTTAACCCTATGCCCCAAGGCGAGGTGCTGCCATCTGATTCACTTCAGAACCATTTCTAAAGCATTCTTCAAGTGCAGAGTGTTCCCTGCTGGAATAGTCAGTACTCCTGAAGATGTTACTCTTGCCATAGTTTGGTGAAAGAGGTGGCTGGCTACTTTTTGCCCTTATCTAAAGAGTCTGCCTGAGGCTAAAGTGAAGAGTTTAGGATTGATTGCTTGGAAGAAATTGTAGTATGAATAATAAAAACCCAGAGACAGATATTGGGGTTCAAGCTGAAGATCAGAAAAGCAAAATAGCCAGCCATTGAGATTTCTTACCTCTACCAAGGCTCAGACAATGGGGCAATCCTGCAATGCTCTCCACCAACCTCAGACTCACTCTGCTGAGTTCCTGTCTCTTCCCATTTATATTCTTCTCTGCCCAGCTATATAGCTCCTGTCTCCACCTCTTTAGTGCTGGGATTAAAGATGTGTGATCCCTAGTGCTGGGTGCACCTTTCTGTGAGCTGTTCCTCTTTTAGACAGATTAAATCTTGTATAACCCAGGGTGGCTTTGAACTCACAGAGATCTACCTGCCTTTGTCTTCCAAGTCCAAGGATTAAAGGTGTGTGGCACCATTCCCTGGCCTGTATGGCTCACTAGTATGACTACTTTGCCCTCGATCTTCTATTTATTAAAACACAATATACCACTGTAAGAAATCTCAAGACAGCCTAGTATAGACTGTTCTGGATACTGGTGGTAACTATAATGAAGATATATAATGAGAAGGAGCGAGCTGAGCAAGGAAAAATACTTGAGAAAAAGGACACCAGGATGTGGGATGGAGCTAAATCCTCTGTTTGAGGAGGTAAATGGATTAAGAGATGTTATAAACAGAGTGGTGATCTCAAGGCAAGATCTCAGCCCAGCTTACTTTCCAATTTGTGAAAAGGGACTGAAGAAAAGTTTGGGAGCTAAGTGTGCTAGGGCACACCTTTAATCCCAGTTCTAGGAAGGCAGAGAGTTTGAGGTCTCCTTTGTCTACAGAGCAAGTTTCAGGACAAGCAATCTTAGTTGGTGAAAGACAGCTGGTGAAGATTTAATTGAATAAGCATGCCATGTTCCAACTTCAGCCAGCAGCAGAACTTGACAGCTTCAGCCACTTGTTTCTGATTTTAGAGTTAAGGATAGGAGGAAGGAGTTAAAAAATAAAACCCTGAGGCCAGGCATGTGTCAGGGTGTCTCTGAATGGAGGCCTAGTATAGAGGTACAGCCTGGATTGCCTTGGACCCCAAGATATCAAACCAAATATGCCCGAGTCATGGGTTACCTGTTGAGGAGAGCTGTTAGCAGGGAATGGAACCAGCCCAAAGAAGGAAGTGTGTTAGAGTCAATAAAGCTTAACAGAGCTGGAAGAGTTGGAGATCTAAAGAACATTTTACACCAGCCATGGGGCTGCAGAGTTGGGAGTTTACTTGGCTGGCTTTTGGTCTTGCTTTTCACCAGTATTTCTTCACTGTGCTCCCTTCCTTGTGTTTCAGAATGGTAATACATATCCTATGCCATTATGTTGAAGTATATGATCTGCTTTTTGGTTTTGATCTTTATAGGGGGATTACAGTTGAGATTGCCATGTGTCTCAAGAGACTTTGGACTTTGAAACAAGTTTGAGATTGGGATAGCCTATGGGGATTTTTGAAGTTGGATTGAATGTATTTTTGCATTGTAATACATCAATAAGCATTTGGGGCCACGGAGTGGAATGTAGTGGTTAGAGAAAAAAAAATGACTCCCAAAGGGAGTGGTACTATTAGGAGGGGTGGCCTTGTTGGAGGAAGTGTGTCACTGTGGGGACAGGCTTTGAGGTCTCTTTTGCTCAAACTTACATCAGTGTTATTGTCAGTCAACTTCCTGTTTCCTGCACGATGTAAGACTCTCAGTTATTTCTCCAGTACCACATCTGCCTGCATACTGCCATGTTCCCCTTCATGATGGTAATGGATTGAACCTCTGAAACTGTAAGCTAGCCACCCCGATTATATGTTTTCTTTATAAGAGTTGCCATGGTCATGGTGTCTTTTCACAACAATAGAAACCAAACTAAGACACTGATATGTGTCTGCGTGTGTGTAAACTAAAAATCTGGAAGGTAATTATTAAAATGTTAAAGAGAAGTGGATGATTGTTAATACTATATTGATTCAGGAAATCTCAAAAATTAAATATGTTCTTGCTGCATTAAGTTACAACTCTCTGTGGTGTTCTGTATTTCCCATTTTAAGAATATCCTCTTAGTGAGTTTTCCTGTGCCATATAACTGCATTCCATTTTCCAGTTTTGAAGCTAAACAATCTCTGTCATGTAGCGTCAGACAGACTATGTTGCCTCCAGCTTCTCATGATCACCACCAGTAGTGTGTGCTTAGATAGAGTTGACTTCTAAAATAGGAAGAAATGACATTTTTTTGATATTTTTTTTCCTTTTTCTTTTAAGATTCTTGACACTTAGCTGCCCCAAAATTTATACCCGATGGACATGTGACCCTCAGAACTTTAGGTCAATACTGAAATGAAGAGGAGCATGAGCAACTTAATTCTTTTTTCATTTTGACTTTAAAAATCAAATGTTACTTTGTCGTACTTATCCCTTCTTGTTCCACCAGGTTATTGTAGCCTAATGAGTCGGGTTACTTGGCTCAGCATGGTGACAGAAACATGCCAGTACTAGGAAGGCAGAGCCAGGGCGGCCTGGGCTCCATCGTGAGACCCTACTGCGTGCCTCCCTCCCCCGTCATCTCTATTTGGAACTATAAGTGAAAGGTTTATCTTTCAAATGCGAGCATATGTAAGAATAAATGCTTTATGCCATTTACGGGTTCTTTTTTCTTGGGTTCATTAAGGTATTTGTTGTTTCAAGCTAATCCATCAAATGATGGGAATATAGCAGAATGTCAGTTTGCCAGTTAAAATGTTGTCCGTCTTTCCTTCATCGTGCTCTTTCATTTTTAATTGGTATAAAAGTGAGACCACCGATGATTTGGTAAGGGTCTGAGCAGGTTCCAAGTAGTGTTGGTGTGAAAGGGTTCCAATGTCAAGCATGATTTTTCGTCTAATGAGTTTCAATAAAAGCACTAAATGACTAATTAGATTTATTCATCAATATTTGTCTTTGTAAAGCCATAAATAATCTTTTAACACTGTGTTGAGCCCACTTCCTTCTCCTATTCTCTTTATCTTCAAAGTGAGTCTTCTGTATGTTGGTTTCTCTGTTTGCCATCTGCTCCCAGTCCACTAAAATTACTTCTTAAGGTAATGCGTGTTCTCCATATTGCCAGACCAAATAAATACTCCGTCATCTTACTGACAGTTAATCATTTTAATGCCCATTGAGCATGTCTCAGTTTTCCTTCTGTATCACCAGCTAGTCCTCAGTCTCCTCTGTTTTTCTTCCTGTTTGCTCTTTTTTTTAAAGATTGATTTATTTTAGGAGTCTTTTTGCCTGCATGTATGTCTGTATACTACTAGGCAAGTAGAACGTGCTGGATCCTAGAACTGATTACAGATGGTTATAAAGCGCCATGTGGTTGCTGGGAACTGAACCCAGGTCCTCTCGAAGAGCATCAGATGCTCTTCACCTAAGCCAGCACCTTGTCTGCCTCTTGACTTCCATAGTAAGGGTGCTCTCGAATTAGGATCTCAGCCATCTTCTCCAATTTCTAGGTGTCTTTAAAAACAACTTGCATACCTATTTTTAAGATAAAATTGGGTATTTTAGAGATGTGAATAAGTCATTATGAAAGAGCACGTGAGCTGGAAATGTTAGTTTTTCATAGGAGATAAGTTTGCACAATGGTTCCAAGGTCTACCATAACCACTGTATATCTCAGTCTATGTTTTCAGAGGACAACTAACTGGGGAGTGACAGCTTGGGTTGAGAAACTTCCTATGAGCTCTTACGTTATCGCACTGGACTGGTTTTGAGGCTGACTTCCATAAAATGTACTCAGAAGAAAGTTGTGCCTCTGTTTCACTCCTCGGGGTGAGGCATCAGAGGTGTGAGGCCAGCATGCAGCAGCATTATTTCCAGTGCTCAGATACTACTTGTTCTTGTTTGTATTAAGCCTTTTGTGATGCTGTCACTGTTTCAGAGTGCTGCAGATGCACAGGCATGGAGGAGAAGCAGTCTGGATGACCTGGGAGTGATGCTGCTGGCCAGAGCACGGAGACGTGATTCTATGGGAAGGGCTGTAGCTAATCCATCCGTGGTCTAGGTAAGCCCGCTTTACTGTGAAAACCCACCCAGTGGTTGACCCTGCTGCATCATGATTCCCATTCTTCTTTATCTTGAAAATTGTGGTCTTTTGTATAGTAAACCTATGTTACTCATTGGATCTTTACCATGTAAATATGAATGTAGTTGTCTGTGTTGCCAAAGTATTTTTTACCAAATGCTTGTTTAAATAGTAACCGGTGTGTAAATGGACTAATACCTATATCAAATACTGAATGATTAATTAAGCACACACAAGACTTTTGTCTATATTAATCGGTAAAGGTATGTGAGAGAAACACTTTTGAGACACAAACTGATTTGTAAAATGCTAAAGATGTCAACCATGTCATTGGTAGCAGTATATTTATCCAGCCACAAGATAGTGACTGTGTTCTAAGACTCCAATTCTTCAGTCTGTGTTAAATATAAAGCAGCAAGTAAGGACACTTTAAACACACATCAAAAAAAAAAAAAAAAAAGCTCGGGGATGGTGATGCCTTTGATCCCAACAGTTGGGAGGCAGAGGCAGGCAGATCTTCTGTGAGTATGAAGCCAACCTGGTCTACAGCGCAAATTCCAGGAAAGCCCTGGCTGTACACTGAGAAACCCTGTCTCAACAAACAAAAATGTAGGTTCCAACCCCATTACTACTAACTACAGAAATGTTTGGTTGATGTTCTTATTTTTCAGGTAACGGCTTAAATACTCATAATAGGGTTTTATGAATAATGATTATTAGATCAAGATGGAAGTTTTGCTTAATTTGCTAAAGATAGCAGGTTTGGAATCTAGTTCAGTGGCAGATCATTGGCCGAATATAAATAGGAAGGTCTGAGTTCAATCACCATTGTGTCCGCCTTAACAAACAAAAGAGTCAGATGGCAGAAAGCTTGTGAGAACATAGTACAAAAGCTACCGGTAAAAATATTAAAAATTGCTAAGAGTTCTGCTGATTAACAGCTTCAACTTTTTTTTTTTTTTTTTGGCTGTAGTTAAAAAAAATAACTGTAAAAGCAAAGAAAGGGTATTGCTGCAACGAAATTCCTTACTAAATGGATTTGAAGGGCTTTTTGCCTGAAGTCAGAGTGCTGTCCATCACAGTAAAGAAGACACGGTAGCAAGAGTGTGGGACAGCTGGTCACATGCATCCGCATTCTGTCTTCAGTGGGAAGAGAGAAACACCATAGTGCTGCTGAGCAGCTTTCTCTCCTCTTAGTCTGAGCCCCTGCCCACGGGGTTACGTCTGTTTTCCCAACTCCTCCTTATAACCATGCCTACAGGCTTCTCTGTGGCGGTTCTAAATTTCAAGGTTAGTCATCACAGAAAGTTAATATTGTAAGAAAGTTGTTGTGAGTTAATCTGGGTTGGTCAGATTCTTGTAGGTTATTGAACCTGATTCTAAATAGTGGTTATTGAAAGGTGGTTTCTGAAATCTGAACTCCTTTGTAGTTTCTTATGAAGACTAAGCAGATACCTAGATCGATTTCATGTACTGTCTGGAAAGATTATTTTATTTTAAGTCCTTAAGTAGCCTCTTCTCATGCAGATTTGAGTATGAGCACAGTTGAAGAGGATTCTGGCACAGTAACAGTAGAAACTGTGAACTCTGTGACGTTTACTCAGGACACAGACGGGAACCTCATTCTTCATTGCCCTCAGAATGGTAGGAGACTTTGCTGACTATAATTGAAACTGGGGTGTCTCAATTCCATTGTCTTGTCACCTACACACATAGTTCTGGTATCTCTGGATTATAGATTAATCTTAATTTATATGTTGTGTTTTATAAATACCTTAATATTTTTTTATTCTAGTAGCCATTTTTATATGGGATGTAAGTCTCTGAAGATAGTGGAATAGCTATAATACATTTTTATATTATTTGTTACTAGAGGTATATTTGACACATTAGAACACTGAGAAGTAGTTCTGCGAGTGATTGATGCTAATATAGGAAATAGGATTTTATGTGACTGATCAAAATTTATATAATCCTTCTGGTGAATTAAGATTCAAAAGTCTGTGAAACATGATTTTTTTTTGTACGTGTGTATGTGTGTTCATTCTTTACTAATCTTTCTGTCTTATTACTCTGTAGTCTCTATTATTTCACTCAGTCATTTTAGCTATCATCTACCTATTTTGATAGTTCATATTTCTGTCTTTATAACTAAATTTTGCATGTCCCAAGCAGTTCTTTCCACACACTTCCCAGACTGCACTTTACTTCCTACTTATAGTCTGGTCATGGTTCAGAATACGCTAATATGCTGTTAGTATGCTGCTGTAAACTTGGTTTGTCCCTGTTGTGGATCCCCCTTTGTCAGATCAGATTCTCTTTCTCATCTGCCTAACTCTGGCCTTTTGTGCAGTTTTTCCATTTCTTAGTGCTGTTTTGAAAGCTTACAATGATTTTTGGGCACTTTTGCTACTTCATTTTCTTCTGCTAGCCTTCTCTTCTGCCACAGTTGTCCCTGGTCATGTGATTATGTCCTAATAGTTCACTGTTTTATTTTCTTAGCATCTTTTGATTTCTTCAGCTCCACTGCACTTTGTGCTACTGCCAAGAGAAGCAAACATGCTTCCTTGCTTTCTTTTTGTTTTCTCAAGTTCATGATGCCTCCTCAAGAACCCTCGCTTCACCTTCATTCGGAATGTGTTTCCTCTGTGCGCTCATGACCTCCCCATTCCAGTGTCACAGCTCTGAATACACCGTTTTTAAATTGTTCACTAGATGCCACCACCCCGTAACTTCCTGATAGGGTGTCCTTTCTTCATGGGGTACCCTTCCTTCATAGGGTGTCCTTTCTTCATGGGGTACCCTTCCTTCATAGAGTACCCTTCCTTCATAGAGTGAGTACCCTTCCTTCACGGCGTAGCCTTCCTTTATGAGGTATCCTTCTTGCATAGGGTATCCTTCATTTTCCTGTTCCAGGCACTTAGACATTAGGCATTTAGTAAATATTTGAATGAACCCAATACCAGTCCTTCTCTTTGTGTGTTAAATCTTTAGAAAACCAAGTTAGAAGGTGGCACTTTGTCCTTCACAAGAACAGGGACTGCGTACTACTGTAAGCAAGGAGAAAGCGACGCTCTTTGAGTCCTTGTGTAGCTAAGTGAATTTAAGTGAGCAGGTGGATAGAAGGATGATTTTAGTAGATAAGAAAATTGCTGCAGAAATTTCTATACTAAGTACAGATTTTTGTCTATTTGTGGTTTCTGAGCATTTTGTCTGGTTTCTTTTCCCCTTCCGCTAGACCCTGATGAAATAGACTCGGAAGATAGTACTGAACCTCCGCAGAAGAGGCTCTGTCTGTCCTCTGAGGATGACCAGAGCATTGACGACTCTACGCCTTGCATATCAGTTGTTGCAGTCCCACGTAAGTCTGCTATAACAGAGGCACCTTCTGAATTAGATTTTAACTTGCACCAGTCAGTTGGCATCTCTAGGGAGACTTGAACTCTACCTAGTCAAAAAATTTGTTTTTAAACAAATGCTTAAAGCGTGTTCATTATATACCAACCGCTAAGTAGATATGTCCAATCTGTTCAACACTTCTTTACTCTCAACCTGCTGCTGTAGGCTTTATAATGAGCCTTTTAAAGAAATAATTTTACTGAGTATTCTGTCTTAACTATACTGAGAGTCTCTTCATTTTTTAAACTGATATGAATATGTATGTTTGCCCTGCTTTGTTCAAGAGTATAAGGTTTTTAAACTGCATCTTCCCCCAGCCCATCATGCTGTACAATAGATACTGTTACCATTCACTCCTACATGGGGATGAAGAAAGTGAGGCTCAGAGAGAGCATGTTCAGACATTTGCAGGTACTCTGCTTCCTCTAGCACATGCTTTAGCCTCTTGCCCACCTGCATAGAAGTTTGGTAGGTGCCTCATTTACTTAATCCTAGTGTGGTTTAGTATGGTTAGAGTCTTAACAACCTTTAAGGCAGGCTAGATTCCAGACGGAGTGCCATTGGCAGAGGCATACCAGCAACAGCACTAGATCATGTTTCTGATTTGCCTAGGAAAGAATCTGGAGTCCTGTCCCTATAAAGCCAGAGCGATGCCTTCATCTGTTGATGCCACTTTTAACACAAATTGCCATTTTTGAGATTTCTGATTTTACATATCAGCATCAAATGAAATATCTTTACCTAGATTTACATTAAGACTAGGTTTTAGCATGGAAAATTATATCTTAGCAAGTTGTATGCACAGAACTAATTATTTCTTAAATTGAACAGAAAATAAATCGTTTTATTTCAGTTTACTATGGATTAAAAAACTGTTAAGGCTAGTATTAGTTTTCAAGTATAACATATTCATGCCTAAAATTTGGAACTAAATGAAGTTTCTTCCTGTCGATTCGTGTTTTTAAATAGCTCCTACTGTGTCTGTCACTGGATCTTAAAGCTTAGTTGGCCTATCTACACAGATACAATCCTATGTGGATATTTTATAAGGCAAAGTTTTTGAACAATCTTTTGTGCGAAATTATGACTAGTTAGTTCATTATTTAAATACTTTGTTCATAATCATAGGTTCACTCTGTACTTGGCACTGTGTTCCATTTTTGTGATATTACGTCTTTGTTCATCACCTGATAAACATAGAGATGTTGACACTATCGTGCTTGTGATACTCAGTTTGTTCCTCTCATGGAGAACTTAATAAGCTGGTCTCTGAGTATATGTTCTCCATATTTGTAAGAATCGTTGATAAACTTAATTTAGGAAGGTTTCTCTTTAAAAGAAAAATAGTAAGAGCTACAGTAAAGTCACAAAGTTTAGCCATTGGCCCCTCAGCCTTTGGCTCTGAGAGTAGCTAAGCTGCCTGTCCTATGAAGCTGAGGCACAAAAGCAGCCAGCTGGTCCTACCCACCATCCCAGAAAGCAAGCAGGTCGCCCCCTGTAGTTTTGTGAAGGTAACTGTAGTTTGTATACAATGAAGGGCATTCTTTTCCTTGTGCTCGCCAGGGTACACTTATCTCTGTCATCAGTTAGCACTCTGTCACACCACCAAGTATATGTTGGCCTACAGGAGTAGATGTGTTTCCGTGTGGCCTTTAGAAATTAGCAGGTGCTTTCCCTCCATAACCACTCTGGCTGCATCTTGCTTAGAAGGGACCGTAGTGCCTTCATCATAGTTGACTGCATCCACCCACAAAAACCGAGAGCAGCTCATGGTGCCTTGGTTCACTGGCAAACTATCACTAACTAAGAGAGCTGCATGTTAGCAGGTAGGGTGATCCCACTTATACCCTGTGGTCTAGGTCACCAAGTCACCCATAGGTATTACAAATACTGGTTACAGCTGAGGAAGTTACATAAACATTTGACTACTGTATCTCCCTGGAACCCAAACCAAAGTAGTCCACCCATCCAGTGCCTTAGGGCACATCTCCAGGGGGGAAAAACTTCCACTACCTGTAAACCTGGTAAGAACAACTTAATGTGCAGATTTAAAAATGTAATGGATGTATGTAGAACGACATGAAAAGTAAGGTAACACGTTACTGCCAAAAGAACATAGCTAAAGAAAGCAAGTTCAAAGAAAAAAAACTGCCTTTTTGATAGTTTAAATAATAATCCTAATTCAGTAAAACATAAGAGAATGAAATTAGGAAGGTACCTTTTGTTCTAAATAAAAAATTCAGCAAAGGTGTATTATTAAAATATGTAAACTTTGGAGCTAAATAATATAATAAATGAAATTTTAAAATATAATAGAACTTAAACAAACTAGATGAAACAGAGGAAGGACCTCTGAGTCTGTGTTTCTGAGCTTGAAGTTATAATAGTTGTTTAGAAATAACTTAGATTAAAAGAAGAAAGCGGCTGTAAGACCTGAGGTTAAACAAATGATATTATTATTAGTATTTTATAATAGAAGGAAATGGATATATACAAATGGATTTGGCAAAGCAACAGTTGAATATTTTTCAAGTCTTCAGTTACTATATACATCCAGGTCCAAGAACCTCAGAGATTTCTAGTAGATTCATTCAAGAAAGATCTTTTTTGAGGTATGTTATGTCAAACTAACAAAGGCCCAAGACGAGAGCGCCAACATATGTGGGATCTTTTCTAAACTAGCTGCAGACTTCTCCACAGAACTCTTAAAGGCCAGAAAAAGAATAGACATTTAAATTGTACAAATAAATAAATATGTGTGATCAGTAACAACATGAATACGTTGTTCAGCAAAGTCCTAGCATTCAGAAATGAAAAGTGCCTTTCCAAACAAGCTAAACCAGACGGTCCATTTCTGTTGGCCACTGCAGCTTTGTAGTGCTGAGAGACTCCTTCACCACAATCAGAAGGACATCTATCTTTAAAAAATCTTTAAAAAAAAAAAAATCCTGAAAAGCCAATATAAAAGCTCATTTGGGGAAAGCATATATATGGCTTGTATTGATAAATCACTAGACTGTTCATAAAAAGACACTCAAAAATCAGACCAAAATGAAAAATTATAATTGATACAAGAGAAATATGAAGAATTAGTGATACCAATATTTTTAAAGGACTCTAGTTAATAAATGGGAAAACCTCCAAGTGAATAAGTTTTATGGACACATATATCAATACCAAAGTTGAAGCATTGAAGACAGAACATTTGAACAGACCAATAATGGGTAATGAGATAGATCATCTCAGGCCAAATAGAATGGCTGTAATGTTTATAGAAGTGCAGAAAAAGAAGGCCTCTTTCACACTATTGGTGGAAGTATACGTACAGCCATTCTGGAAAACAGCATGAAGATGGCTCCTGGAGTAGAGTTGATAGGTAATCTATCAGGAAATGCCTGCATTTCACATACCCATGATTATAGCACTGTCCACAGTCACCAGGATGTGGCTTCAGCCTGTGTCCACACACAGAGGAAGGAGATGTGGCTTGTGGACAGTGTGGAATATTAATCTGGACGTAAAAGAATAAAGTGCTGCGGCTAAAGCAACAGCGTATCTTAGGTTAAGTAAGCCAGGCCTAGGAAGCTGAAGAAATAGAATTTTTGGAGGTAGGGAGTAAAACGGTGGATGGAGTGGGGAGGGGGCAGACTGCGGTGTTTTGTGATGAAGAAGACTGCCGTTCCCTGTGCAGGGGAGTGGATAACTTAGAGATAAAGGCTACGGTAGAAACCTGAAATGCTACATCTCACTAAACAAAGACTTATGTGTTAGACTTTATACAGGTTGATTAGCATTAAGATGTATATCTAACTAGAGACGCAAGTTTTACGTCCTTCTAAAGCAGAAGCTAAAATCACCTCAGTTTAGTCACTAGCTCACTGCTTCTGTGCAGCCTGCCAGGCGTGTATGCCCTTCCTTACTCACGGTCACGGTCATTGCCTGTGCGTTACTCAGGCCAGTGCATGTATGCCAGGCATGTATGCCCTTCCTTACTCACGGTCACGGTCATTGCCTGTGCGTTACTCAGGCCAGTGCATGTATGCCAGGCATGTATGCCCTTCCTTACTCATGGTCACGGTCATTGCCTGTGCGTTCGGTGATTTTTTTTGAGACCCCAGTCCCTCGCTCTTTGTTCTCCATTGTTGCTCCATTGTCACCACTCTTGAGTCACTTGCTGCTGTGCATTTGTGATCTTTCAGACCTGTGTCCTGTTGCTCCCAGCTCCAGCTCAGTCCCTCTGTAGTGGTGCTCTGTGATCCCTTTCAGCTCTGGGCCCACGGTCATGCCACTTTCTCATTGTTCTTTCTGCACCAGGTCCTTCCTTTCTCCTCACCCAGTGGTAGTGTTGTGACTGCTCATTATATTCAGTCTTGCAGTTACCTTCAGATGCCTTTCCCTTCTTTTCTTTTGTTGTTCTTTGCTTAAGCTATAACCCCATCTAAATTTGGTTTTGCCTATTTATGATTAACACAGCTAATCAAATGGTCTTAGAGAAAGGCAGAATGAACAAGCTGGCTTGGCTTTGTAGCCCTCACAAATGGGATATGTGATCTATCAGGACAAGTCACAACAACTCTTGTTCACTCTGAGATCAGTGTTTCATGTCCCAAAATCTGATACCTCACCTTTCTTACTCCGAGACATGCTTGCTTTCTCTTTCAGAGGAAATTGAACTAGTGAGAAAATACCTGTACATTCCATTGCCACACCTGTCTTTACCTGTGTCTGTGTATCCTGGTCTTCACCGGCCAGCTGCGGCTTTTCCATGTACCAGCTCCACGTCTTCGCGTACTCAGATGTAGTTCTTACGTCTGACTTCTAAATCACTAGTGGCTCATCCTCTACCTGGATGACCCCCCTCAGTATAAACACATTTGTTTGTAAACTGAATCCCTGAAGCCATTTTTGGCCACTGTCCAATAGCCTGTCCTTGCCTCCGTGTCTTTTTGTCCTTAACACATCCCAGGGTTTCATCTTTTACCAAAACTTTTTCCTGGGTCTCCAGAGATCTTGTGATTTTTGTCTTAATCTGTCAAAAGTTTTTCTCGTTACTGGCTTCTAGAAACACCTCTCTCTGGTTTTCTTTCTACATGTCCATCTTTTAGTTTGACTTGTGCGCATCCACCAAACTCTTAAATACAGAACACTCCAGCACTCAGACCTGGTGCTTAGACTGCCCCTTCTGTTCTTACTCATTACCTAGGTGATCTTATTTGGTGGTTTTCTCTCTGGTAATGACAGCCCCACGTATTTTAACCAGACTTATCTTAGACATACCTGTTACAGTAGAGTCACCTTCAGGGTTTTCCTGAATTCTTGATATTTGGTAAATATCTCAGTTATTTATTTAAAACTGACTTCCTGAATATTCACGAATGCTTAGTAGTAGTCTGTTCTTCTTGTTGCTTGTACTTAAAGAAGGGGGACAAGCACCTGTCATCCTTGACTTTTCGATTTCCCACACGTCTAGTGTGTCTTCAAATCTCATTGGTTCCATCATCACTATTCAGAATTTGATCTACTTATGGTTCCACCTAGTCCAAACCCCTGTTCTCTCTTACATTAGAGCATTAGCCTCTTTCCGATGTCTCTAGCCCTTCTGCCCTTCAGGTGTTTTCCTCCCAGCAACAAGAGCAGTGCTGTTGAAATCAAAGTGTCTGTGTCATTTCTCTGCTCAGGATCGTCCTGTGCTTTCTAGTCTCCGAGGTGAAGTTGTCATCTCTGCAGTTGCCTACAAGGTCTCACGGTCTCCTTCTGTTCTTACCGCATCTGCTGTAGCAGTAGACTTGGTTGTGCTTGTGCCATTCCCAGCATGCCCTATTGCAGAGCCTTTGGCTTTTCATTCCTTCAGACACCTCCTGCAAGACACCGCCAGGACCAGCCTTCTTCCTTTGTCCCAGGTCTTATCCCCCAGCTCTCACCTAAAATTCAGACATACTGCTTCGCTTCACCTCATTCCTTTTCCTGCTTTATTTTGTCCCTGGCTTATAAGAGTCACCCACTATCGTATCTTGTTTATTATTAGACTATAAGCCCCATGGAAGGACCTTCCTACCTGGCACTCGTGTCTATTAAGCAAATTAATATGCACTGTATTGTTAAGAAGCATGTTAGGAAATTAGATGATCACATTCTCCCCGTGGGTTTCGTTAGGATAATTAGTTTCTATGATTATTATTGTGGAGATGAATCATTATTTTCTTGAAGTTTCAGAAAATGAGCAGAGCTTTGAGGTGACCATGACGGCAACCACAGAGGTGGCAGATGATGAACTTTCTGAGGGAACTGTGACACAAATTCAGGTATAGTACATCCTAAAACTGGCTTCAGTGAGGGACATGGTTATTACGTGCAGCTTATGTAAGAAATGAAAAGCGTATACTTTTACAGCATTGCAACAATGAAATCAGTGTAAGACCTGTCATTCGGGTTTCCAGTCCCCACGTGCTGTGAGCAGAATTAGATATTTGTTTGCTGTAGAGTGCTGCATGGCTGTTCAAATGGGAAATGGGATTCAGTGTGACAGTTATCTAAGTTATTCTATTATTAATAAAAATCCAGAAGTCAGATAGTAGAGTATGAATCTGTTAAACCCAAAAGCAACAGAGAAAAGCCCAGTTCACCTTCCTCTCTGCTTTTCCAAGATCCAGAAAGGGCTGCAAAACTCCTAAGCCCCTCCTCCTTCCTCCCTGTGTCCCTTTTCCACCTGAGTCAGCCAAAAAAAAAAAAAAAACTCTGGCTTATTCTGGTCGCCTGAGCATGAACTCTGTCCTCTGAATTAGGATTCAGTTTATTGACAGTTTCAGGGGACAGAGTGGAAAGTTCTCTTGCAAATTTCCCCTTTTGTCTAAATAAAAAGATAAGGTTTTAACTCTAACATAATAAAACTACATGCAATAAGGTATTGTCTATATAAAAAGAAAAGGTATTAACTTAAAAAAAGTAAAACTATATACAGTAAGAACAATATTCAAGCAAGAATTAAATTCACAATGTCCAGTCCATTTGTATTTGGCAAACTCAGAGAAAATACATTATCTATCCACACTTGGTGTGTCCAAACTTTTGTACCTAATTTACTTTCTAGAGTAACTAAGGAAAACTTACTGTAATCATCTAGTCTTCCACTTCATCAGAAACCCGAAATATATACAATATTACCTGAGTAAACAGGAACTGCAGAGCAAACAGCTTCCAAAACTGTAGCAATAATAGAGATAACTGGTTGCCTGGACAGTCATCCCAAGATTCCTCTGCATCATTGGGGCACCAGTCTTCAGCCTAGAATATCAGACAGACTTTTGTGAAGCAGGAAATTTTGAAGGACTGTCTTATCTTGTCCTGGCAAAGCTCAGCAGTACCTGTGTTCTACTTGTCCAGTATGGATAGCATGCTTGTCAGCAATTGAGGCAAGGACGGTTTCTTTCAAAAGTGACTTACTTTGCCCGCAATGAAAACAAACTCCAGTGGAGGTTCTTTGATGCCCAGTCCTTTTTTGAAGTAACTTGGTGCTGCCAGGAGCAGATGTGTCTCACTATCAAGAATAGGCCTTATGTTATGAAAATATCTTAAATGGATATTCTATAGGTCTCTGAAGTAGTTGAAGACCATCTATCTATCTAGAATATATATTTGATCTTGAAAACATTTCTAGCATGGTTACAAATTTGATTGTTTGATGACTACTAATCTATATTTCTTAATTATCCTGTGTAGTTTTTAATAATAACTTTGAAGGACTAGAAATTTATATTAGATTGCTAAGTGAGCTGCATAGGTACAATAACTTAAACAAGAGTAGAAACACATATACAGTATAAGATCAGTAACCTTATATTTGTATCAACATACAAAAATATACCAATATAAATGTTTGAGACTAATATTTGCTTTTTTAATTTAAAAGAAAATTCAATAATTACCCTTTTATTCTATCAAATCTATGTTCCCTTTTTTCTTTTCAGAACGAGATCCTTAAATCTGATCTCCTTTGTTTAGTTTTTCCTTGTTTTTGACCGATGGCAACTTACAATCAATTCCCCTGTAATGACAAACATCCCTAACTCATCAACTGACCAAAAGCAACCTACCCTATCTATTGGAAATGTGGGCATTGTGTTCCTAAAATTACTTCCTGATGTCTGGGGAAACTAAGATAGTGGTCAAATCCTGAGAGAACTAGCTGTTCGTCTTGCTGTTATTGATAATGCAGGGCCCATCTGAAGACCTGACTGAGTAGTCTATTAGGCTGGACTGGCAGTCACCTTGAAATTTCCTGAGCAGTTTGCAGTCCAAAGCTGATCTTTGAATGTTGTTTGTCAGCTTATTGGCTTTATCACAATTCAGGTATAATCATCATTTGTGGAACCCCATCATTCTTTTGGATTCAATAGTCGCTGTTAGAAATGGTCACAGTTCACTGCGGGAAACAACATTTTAAATGTCATATGCAGCAGATCTTGGAGAGGTTAAAGGACCCCGGTTTATTAAATATGTCTGGGATACACAAGCTTAGTTCCTAATTACTTGTTTTAGACTTAAGTCTAAAATCATTTTCAGGAAGCTAGAAGCCTAGATCTAAAATTAGTTATGCTATATGACCATTACTATGGCAACAAAAAGTTTATTTTATATATACTACATATATAGTATATTTATAATAAACTTTGAGATGTTTATACCTTAAGAAAAGTTTTGAAGAATCAAAACAAACCCAAGAGATTATGAGATTAATGACAATAGAATGGTTACTTAATTTTTTTTTTCTTCTGTTCCATACCAGGTGGCTCTTCTGACGTGAGACAGAGACTTTAGATTTTTCTTTAGCAACCATGCTTGGGTTTATAGAAAGAGAGCAGTACTCCAACTCCAAAGCCAGCTTTAGTTTTTGATTGAGTTGGGACTACAAATAGATCATTTGGTTTACATGTCTATAGGTTTACAGCAGAAACAAGTATTTGGGAAGATGTCTGAAATTTTAGCCTGTTGGAAATGTTTTTTTTTTTTCCAATCTGATCAGATGAAAAGCATTTGTTAGTCTTATAAGGTAGTTTTTTGATTGAATGACCAAATCTTTTGATGAACTGTCACCTCTCCTCATCATGAGGTCTCTCCTGTATGAATCTAATCTCTATCAATCTTGATAGTATCCATAGCATTTCTGATTCTGTGGAAACAAAAGCAAAATCTTTCCCCAACAAGTACCATGTACTCTATCTCTGGGAGTCTTTATTACTGCTTTCTGTTTATTAAGCATATCTTTTAAAGTACAATTTGATCTTTCTACAACTGCTTATCCCATAGGAGTGTGTGGTAGACTTGTAATATGCGTTACATTACAATATGCGAAAACTTTCATTTTACTAGAGACGTGCTACAGCATCGCCAGTCTTAATTTGTACAGATGTACCCATAATGGCCATGACTTCTAATAAATGTGTAATTATGGAATCAGTGGTTGCTCATTGAAATCCTAAATATGTAGCTATGGTACATTGCACATATTTTAGTTTTCAAAACTGTAAAATAAAACATATCCATTTGCCAAATATCAATCTTTTTAAAAGATTTTTATTTATTTATTTATGCAGTATCCTGCCTGTAGGCCAGAAGAGGGCACCAGATCTCATTATAGGCTGTTGTGAGCCACCATGTGGTTGCTGGGAATTGAACTCGGGACCTCTGGAAGAGCAGTCAGTGCTCTTAACCACTGAGCCATCTCTCCAGCCTGAAATATAAATTCTTGAAGTATTTTTTGAGTTACTTCCTATAGGTAATGGAGTTTCATTATACACAGAGCAAGTAGGGCACTTCATTATAATTTCCTTGGCTTGTTGCCAAGTGATAGAAAAGTCTTCCTTCAAACCTTTGCTGTTAACATGGTGTTTCTTAAGAAATTCTGAGCCGTCTGGTACATTTCCTACCAATAGCTGGTCCATTCCATCATTACCTGTGCTCGAGAGCCTGGTAGACCCCTACGGGGTCTGATATGTGTTGTGTACAAGGAAAGATTTCTATTTCTGATTACTTTGTTATAGTTAATTCTGAAGCATCTGGAATACGTTCAGCAGTTTTAATATGTAAAACTTGAGCATATTGAGAGTCAGTAACTATTTTAAGAGGTTCTGGAAAAATCTAATACCGTCAGAATCCCGTATAATTCTGACTTTTAACTTGAATCATAAGGGCTTTGAGCCATTTTACTTAACTTTTCTGACTTAGAGCCTGTTTTTCCTGATTTATTTGCATCAGTATAGAATGTAGGGGCTCCAGAAGTTGGTATTTCTTTTATTATATCAGGGAGAATCCTTATTAGTTCTTTCTATAAAATGAAATCTCTTGCTTTTGTGTTATATGTTGCTAATCTCTCCCTGAAAAGAATACTGCAAGAAAATGCTCATTTTCTGCCCATAATGAGGCAATTTCAACATTAATAAAAGGCACCACAGTTTATAAAATCTCAATTTTCCTTTTAGAATCAGTTCAGAAACCTTTTCTACATAGCTCTTTAATTTTTTGCTCTGTGTGGTAAAACTGTCCATTCTAAAATATTGTCTTCTTTCTGCATAAGAATTCCTGTGGCAGAGTGTGTAATGGTAAAAAGAACCAGAATACAGTACAGCTCAGGATCCATCGATCCACATGCACATCCTGTAATTTCATTTCTAACAAACCCAGTTCTCTCTCGGCCTCAGCTGATAATTTTCTTAAACTATTTAAGTTGTTTTTACCTTGTCAGGTTTTAAAAAGTTACTTAGTTCTTGAGTTGTCAATCCAGTTGGGGACTGTAGCCAGTTAATATCTCCTAACAATTTTTGAAAATCATTAAGAGATTGTCATCAATCTCTCCTGATTTATACTTTCTCTGGTTGAATTTTTTTAAAGCCTATCTTTTATCCTAAATGACTAATAGGGTCTTCCTATTTTTTTCAGGAATTTGTGACTGTTCTTTAAAGTATCTTTTTTTCTTCCATTTTGGTTTTTCTTGACAGAATTTCTTTTATTATGTATATAGTGTTCTCCCTGTATGTCTGCTTGGAGACCAGCAGAGGGCACCAGATCTCAGTAGGAATGGTTGTGAGCCACCATGCTGGTGCTGGAACTTGAACTCAGGACCTCTGGAAGAGCAACCCGTGTTCTTAACCTCTGAGCCATCTCTCCAGCACAACAATACCTTCTAATATTTCTCTCAGAAGCATTATTTTGTGGTTTGTTTTTGAGATTGGAGGTACACTGCTGCAACATGCATCCCCATAAATTCATTGCTGTGTTAGCCATATGTAGTTTTAATTTTAATGTTCCCATCTGTCCTTCTGACTGTATATACTTGACCCATGTTGCACATTTTTTATCTGAGATAAAGTTGCAATCCCAAGAAGCTGAACATTTACATCCTAAAAGGCTAGTGTGGATGCCAAGATTTTGGTGAAATTATTATGTCTGCACCTGTGTCTACCAAACCCTCAATTTCAATGCCATTTTTATGTATGCTTTTTGTTTTGGTCTCTGGTTATTTATAGCAGTTTATCAAAATACTTGCTTTGTGATCTCTCCTGAACTTCTTGCTGTCTTTGGTCACATCCAGAGCAATGTGGTTTTTAACAACAGGTAGTAAATCTTTTAAAGCATGCCCAGGGTCAAGACTGTTCTGTGTAGCTTTGTTCCTCCCTACGTAGTGTGAGTGCAGAAGGATCTCAGGTACAGTGACCTCTAACGCTATCTTAGTTCTTTGAGAGGAGCATGCACCATTCAAGGCTGCTAATCGTCTTCACAGGGCTAACACAACATTGCCTGTTAAGTGAAGCAGTGATTTTGCAGTGATATAATTTTCTCTGATAATCTTTTATGAAGAAACCATATAAAGTGAGAGGAAATCACCCCTGAGGACATTAGCCAGCCTTAACAACCAAGGAAGGGGACTGCTCTCTCCTATGTGAAGCTCACAGCAACTGGATAGAAAAGTTCATTTTGTATACAAAATGCCCAAATGATTTTGGAGTATCTTTTTTTGTTGTTGTTGTTAGGTTGTTTTTCGTTTTCTTTTGAGATAGGATCTTATTATGTAACTCCAGCTGTCCTGGAACTCACTTTTAGACCAAACTGGCTTTGAACTCACAGAGATCTGCCTGACTCTGCCTTTGCCTCCCAAGTGCTGGGATTAAAGGCATGTGCAACTGCACCCAGCTTGGAATATCTTACTGTTATTTTCTGAAGCAGAAGATATATAACCCAGGCTGGGAAGCCAACATCCTGCCTCAGCCTCCCGATGCCAGGATTCTAGATATGTGCCTCAACACCCAGCTTCCCCAAATGATTGTATTCACCTAATGTATAAAAAACTGCAGCCAGTGTACACATGAAATTGAATTATTATGTTAGAATTTTATAATTCCTAGCCTCAACAAATGTAAATCCACTTGGGCATTAATCAAGCTTCTAACCCCCCCTCCCTTTTTCTTTTTAAAGATTTTACAGAATGATCAACTAGATGAAATATCTCCATTGGGCACTGAGGAAGTTTCAGCAGTTAGCCAAGCATGGTTTACAACTAAAGAAGATAAGGATTCTCTCACCAACAAAGGTAAGATACGCTGAATATTGGATCCTAATAGCAGAAGCCTTGGGACTAGAAAGGCTTGTTGTCATTAAGATTCTGGATTGAGACGTCCTTGGTGGAACCAAGTAATGTAATTGAACTTTCTATTGGATTTAAATTTCACCATGAATGAGACCATAATGCCACTTATTTTACAATAACTGGTACCTTTGTATTTCTGATACAGATTCAGTTTTACATGTTATTTTTAAACAGATATGCTGTGGTGGCATTTAAGAGGCAATTCAGTTATTGTGTAAGAGGAGAAAGTGAACTTTTCTTGTGTTTTTGAGAGTCTCTTAGAAGGTTAAACATGAGAACGTTTACATTGCTATGCCTCTCACCAGCGCATCTGGGGAAGCTGTTATCAAAAAACAAAGGACTGTGGGATTCACTGTGCTACTCTAGCAGAAAGACACAGATGAGTGAAAGCCTCAGCCACAGTACAGCAAACACTCCTAACAATTTACCTGGGAGCTGGCTTTTTATGTTTAGCTCTAGAATCTTTAGTCTTTTTTTTTTTTGGCCTATAAAATTAATTTTTTAGGAAAGAAACTTTTCCAAAATCTTTTGAGTACGATTTGACTATCCTCTTATCTCAGCAATGTTACACTTCCACAAGAGAAGTGGTACTTTAGAAATCGGCTTATCCGGTAAGGTTACAGTAGGTACTGCACTCGGGACATTTCAGTTGAATAGAGCACTTGGCTAACCCAGTTCTGTTCTCAGTGGCAGTTTTACCACAAGAGAAATATGTTGTGTTTTATTCCTCTCAAACGGTAATATTTTGTGTAATAGTTCTTTTATTTGTATTGCACTAATTTCTTTTAAAGGACATAAATGGAAGCAGGGAATGTGGTCCAAGGAAGAAATCGATATTTTGATGAACAACATCGAGCGCTATCTGAAGGTACCCCATGATACGGTTTTCACAGTTCAGTAATTGGTTCACGGGTGATTTCAGGTAGTAGTTTGTGTAATTACTATGAATGTCTCACTAATTTTTATAACAGAAAATTGATGTCTTAATAATTTCAAGTTCCGTGACTATATTTTTCTATTTTTAAAGCAGATTTTGAATTTTCATCACAAAGTAGCCTTAGTTGCTGGCTGAAATTAGGACAATAATGCTCATTGCTACTCGACTTGTAAGCCCTCCCTTGTCTTTCAAGCAGGCTGTGAGTTCAGCTTGTCCGTGCCTGGGGGTTTGCTTCTCTTTTCAGCTTAACTCATGCTGGTGCTATTGCTTTTTAAACAAACAAACAAAAACAACTTTAAGTTCATTGGCATAGGCTTGTAATCCTTGTCATCTTCACTAAATGTCATTGAATGTAGAGTTTTTGAGGAGTTAATGGAAACAGGAATCCTCTCAGTACGTACTATCGTACTATCTATCTGAGCAAAAAAGGAAACAAGAAATGATATGCAAGGTTTCTACCATGCAAATGATGTGCATGAGATGGACCTTAAGAGTTCAGGGAAGAATTGTTTCCCAGGATTGGAACAATTAAGCATGATTTGTTTTTAAGGCAGGGTCTTACTCTGTTGCCTGGGTTGACTTGCAATCCTGGCTAGCTTTGGGCTTGTGGCAGTCCTCGTCAGCCTTGTGGTGCTATTACAGACAGTTTCTGAGTCTTGAAAAGCTGTGAGCTAAGAGTGGCCAAGTGTAGCTTACATTGTGCATGAATGCTGAGTGGCAAGCCCAGGACATTACTGTAACCCTGTAGCTGAAAACAAGAAAAGTAAGTAGCCTTGCCACAGCTGGCATAAAGTATAGGTCAAATAAGTAGAACTATATTGTACAGGAAGTGGGAAGTAATAAAACCTTAAAGAAAATCTGATAGCTTAGTTAGATGGTAGATTGGTAGTGGAGACCTATACACTTCTTACAGAATCCTCACCAGAGCCTTGCTGCATACCTTTGAGGTGGTATAATTCAGATATTTTAAGTGTAGATTGTTAGCATGGCTTGGAATAGGGGAGTATGCATTCTTTATTTAGCTATTAGCATTGTTTGACATATATAATCAAAACATTGTCGCCTACCACATTTGTATTCGTAAGCTGAATTTTACTGCTAAGGTAAGCTTTGTAAACTGTAAGCTTAAAAAAACTTCCACAGGGTGGTGGTGGCACACTCCCTTAATCGCAGCACTCGGAGGCAGAGGCAGATAGATCTCTGTGTGTTCAAGTCCAGCTTGGTCTACAAGAGCTAGTTCCAGGACAGACTCCAAAGCTACAGCAAAACCCTGTCTCAAAAACCAAAACAAGAGCCGGGCAGTGGTGGCGCACGCCTTTAATCCCAGCACTTGGGAGGCAGAGGCAGGCGGATCTCTGTGAGTTCGAGGCCAGCCTGGACTACAAGAGCTAGTTCCAGGACAGGAACCAAAGCTACGGAGAAACCCTGTTGCGGGAAAAAAAAAAAAAAAAAAAACCCTTCCATTCTTTATTATAAATTCTCTACAAATGATGGACGAAAAGTTCTTTTACCAAGGCTATTTTGAAGAAACAAGTCAATAAATGTTGAAAAGTGCAGTTGTCCACTGGTCCCATACACTGAGGAACTGAGGATGCTATAGACAGTGACTAAATGCTTACCTGGGGGAGACGGCATGGATGGCCAGATTTGGAGAACTAGAAAAATGGTGTCTGACCTAGCAGCTCTGAGTAGATGGTCTCCAAGGCACAGCAGACTAGAGGGAAGCAGATAGACACGTGCTCTGAGTCTTGGCGAAGGGAGATGGGATTACTGGCGCGGTTTGCTGTTAGCTCACGTGGAGACTGATGGGGGAATTGACACGAGTGGGCAGTGTGGAGGGTCCGAAGTCTTGGGAAGGAGGAAAGATAACATTGTTTTTAATTCTTCATCTTATCAAATGCTTAGGAGCCACATTTAACAGGGCATTCTCATCGGTTAAGTGTCAGATAGCCCAATGCTGGGCAAAATGATAATGAAACTGCTACAGCAGAAACGAGGACAGCATGCTTGACTCGTGTTGTCCCGCAGTGCCAAGCACACAGTGCTTGCCTTTACCTGGGTTTAATTGCGATTCTGAAACTATGAATGAAAAGAGTCTAAACTTATGGAAACGATGTACCACTGCAGTTTTACTTGATTTTGACACTTACATAAGAAGATGGTATTTCATAAATTGTTCTCTTGCTCAGTATTTTGATTTTTTTGCTATTGACTTGTTTCAGTGTATTTTACTATACAAATATATTTCAGGTTGCTCATTACACAGGAATTACTTATTTTCATTCTTTTTAGGTTGATTTTTGAAGTAAAACAATTTTAGATGGTTATTGACCGTTGTATTTCTTTTTAAATTCCTCTTTGTATTTTCTACCCATTTTGCCATGGGTTTTCTTTTGTTTCCTGCTAGATGTTCATAATATTTGGTGTATCTCAAGGGTTTATAGGCAATTCATTACAGAAACCTTTTCATAATTTAGGGCCTTTTCTTTCCTTTTGAATAACATATAATGGACAAACATTCTTAATTTCAGTATTTTAAACTTGATTTTGCATGCTTGTGTAAGATAGCATCTCATAGGTATGAATCTATTCTTATTTATTGTCCTGATAATACTTTATAATTTTGTACTTAATATCTCCCTCCCCAACTAATATGAAATAGGTCTTCAGTTCTTTTTATATATGGATGGCAGTTTCCCCAGCATTTTGTATAGGGTGAAAGTACTTCTCCCAAGTTCTTTCTAGTTTTATCTTCTTGTTATTACCTTAACCAGTACCAGGTTAACACAAGCTTGAACAGTCTAATACCTGACAGGGCAAGCCCCTGTGTGAATTTCTTGGCTATTTTTAGCCCTCTTTTCTTAAAAAGTTAGTTTTTAGAGAATGAAATCCTGAGAGAATTTTTATTGGAATTATACTGACTCTCTTTGTAAAAGAATCATATTTTTTAAAATTCTATATTGTCCATAGAAGACGTAAGCTTTGTATAGAAATTCAAATGTCTATTTATTGATTTGGTATTCAGCAACTTGATACAGTGCTTGTTCGTTTGTTTTTCTCAAAACCTTTGTGGCTACCTATATATATATGATATTCCCTATAAATAATTCTCTTGAGTATATATTTCCGAAATGTTCTTTTATCAGGTCTGCAGCTTACCTTGATTCAGTATGAGTTTTATCATTTAGAGTATTTTCTACCTATTTTGAAATTTGACATGTTTTCTGTAAATGTGCTGATATCAGTTATCAGTAATGATTGTTCTGAAAACGTACACCAGCCTCTGCTCATCAGCTCTCGGTTCTGCCCTAAACTAGTGGGACTCCAGGGCTGTCACAATGAGTAAGCTTTAAGCCTTGCCCCAGATGATTTTCTGAAATGTTCTTCATTGGGTTTTGTTACTGAGGGCATGTTAACCTAATAAAATCATAAATTATCTCCAGTTACTTTCTCTTAAATGTTTGGTAGTGTTTATTCATAATACCACCTAGATCTGGAACTTTCATTATGGTGAGATTAATAGTACCAGTTTTTTGTTTTTTTAAATTTTCTGTTTATGTGTCTTTGATTTTCTATCTTTTCCAGAATCCGTTTTGGTAAGTTGGCTGTTTTTAGGAGTGTGGTCACTTTATGTGAATTAAGACTTGTAAAATTGTTCCTAGTGATCATTTGTTGTCAGTGTCTGTAGTGTCTCTTAGGCCCATTTCTTTCATCTCTAGTATGTGTGCCTTTCCTTTTTGCCAGAAATGGATCATTTCAAAATTTATTTTTAATTCATCCTTTCAAAGAACCATTTGAAACTTACCTTTCAATTTGTTTTGATTTCCTTGTACTTGTTTCGAGTATTTTTAATTTTTTTATAAATTTAAAATGAAATTTAAACAGAAGTTTAAAATTTAAACTGAAATTGTGTTGTTTGAATTGGCTAGCTTATTTTTGGTGCCCTTCAGTAATACTTGAATAACTACTGCAGCACTTACTTTAAGGTTTATTTAGAGTGTAGACTGACGAGCAATGGTCTTTCTCTCAGGGTCACTGTGGACCGGTAGCGTTAAAACTGCTGTCAAAGCAGAGTATATCCACATGCATTGTATCAGCAATCCCTAAATCAAAGAACTGTAACCCATTTAGGCACGCGGAATAAAAGATGCTACAGAAATCATCTTTGAGATGTCAAAAGACGAAAGGAAAGATTTCTACAGGACAATAGCGTGGGGGCTGAACCGGCCTTTGTTTGCAGTGTACAGAAGAGTACTGCGCATGTATGACGACCGGAACCACGTGGGAAAGTACGGACGCTGGCGGGGCCGCGTGTGTTCACGTAACTGGGGAAAGAGATGGGAACCGCTATTTTTTGAGTTAATTCTTGAAGCGGAGGCAGCCGTGAATCCTTATTGATAATTTTATCCTGCAAGTGTTAGTATGTGGAGAACCTCTGAATAGGACTTCCTTAGAAATTAGAAAGCTGAACTACTTTACGTAGATTAACTTGATTGAATTTACTCTGTCAGAGTTTACTTTGTAGAAATTAAAAATTGGGGTGATTAAAAATGTAGGGAGTGTTAAAAAAAACCCTCTAGATTCGTTGATAGTGTTTGTTTCCTATTTGATTTAGGACTATAGTATGCCAGGTTAATGACTTTATTTATTTTTAAATAAAACCAGAGTAGAAAATAGCTTAGCAATGATGAATAGATTTCTGCTAACAGTAGCATTTATGGAAAGGCATCAAAATAGTTGAGTGATTTTGTGATATTGCTGATGCTTTGTCGCTGGGATTTTAGGTGGCATCAGTGTGACCTGAAAGACATTGGTGAGCTCCCAATGCTAGTTTCTTCTAGCCTGTTAGCAGGCTACCCATGAAAATACACTTAAAACCTGAAGGGAATCAACTGAAGATGTTAGGAAGTTGGACAGAAAGAATTTTTTGGCTCAAGAAGGAATGGCTTGGCTACCTTTCAGAAACTTTCCATGCAGTACAACTGGTTAAACAGTGAACAGCCTTACAGAATTTTCAGTTAAATGTATTTTTTAAACATAAAACAGAACATTGCATTGGCTGTGGAAATAAAGAAAAAGATTGTTATAGTATCTATGCCTGGCTAGAGAAAAAATAAGATTTTTTTTCTCTTTACTATGCACTGTGTTATCCATAAGTCTATTTGGAACAGTTGTAATTTCAGAATTCCTAGACCTAACTGAAATAAAGGAATATATAAATAACATGAGGCAGGTAGATACTTTAAATGTTGGATTTCCATGAGAAAATGATACAGTATATATGTGTACTATAGCTAAAAGTAATTATTATTTTTTTCTTCTAAGAATTTAGAAGCATTTATTTTAACTTTTAACTCACTTTAAAACACTTGACAAATATTACCCATATGCTGTTTTGTTTCGTGTTCAGATCACTAAATAAAACTGGTTTTTGGTAATGTTTTTAGCAGTGTATATTTAATTGATTTCTTTTCCACTGTTCTGAATTTCTAGATACACTCCTGAAGAAATTGAGAAGCTCAAGGAGTAAGTTTTTATTGATTATAATTATTTGGCTTTTTGTCTTATTTTTAACTTTTAAATCTGAAATTTTGAACTTTTTTGTCAGACTGGCATAATTTTATTTGGCAGTTAAAAGCATGAATTTCTGTTAGAAGTTATATATTAGCTATTCCCATAATAGACAGATCAGTCTCCTGTTGTCAGTCACTAGGTGCTTGCTGAGATTACTAATAGGGATTCGAAAAAGAATTAAATGAATGTTTTCGGTGGCCTGGACACTTAATTTAGGGAATTTATTACCAGGATCTAGGGCTTGATATAAAACTGGCCTGGTGAGTGTTGACTCCGTCTGGAAAGGGCTGTGACTCTCCAGATGCATGGATGTTCTTCATTGACTGGAGGCTGTTAGTACAGTGTGGTGGACTGTGTGTGTCTGAAGACTGAAAGTAGATCCTTGTTAGAAAGTTGTGTTGGGATTTTAAGAAGAGCTTGTTAGGAATGTGCTCCAAAGGAAAAACTCTGGGACTTGCCTGGGAAGTGTCAATAATCGGAGGGAAATTTGATCTTTTTTAAAACCCATATCCAAGTTATCTATTTCTTCTCTGACCCAGGAAAAGGGCAATTGCTGCCTGTTTTTTTTTTTTTTCACCCACAGACAACTGTGGACCCCAATAAAAGGCCATTCTTTCAAACTTTGGCTCTCAAAAGTATTGCTGCCCACAACTTCCAAACCACCAAACTTCCAAAAGGGAAGAAGAAGAATGAAGAATAAATGATGAGATTAAAAGGGAGGAAACAGTTGAACCAATTGCTGATTGGCAGACTCTTGTTCTAGGCTCCGGATAAAGCACGGCAATGACTGGGCAACCATAGGGGCGGCCCTAGGAAGAAGTGCCTCTTCTGTCAAAGACCGCTGCCGGCTGATGAAGGACACCTGCAACACAGGTACTGCGTGCGGTGCTGTGCTGTGCTGCGCTGTGCTGCGCTGTGCTGTGCTGCGCTGTGCTGCGCTGTGCTGTGCTGTGCTGTGCTGTGCTGTGCGGACTGTCTGCCCCTAGAGGGGCTGTGTGCCGGTCACCTTTATTTGAACAGTCATTTCCTGATCTTTCTATCTATCTATGTAGTTAGATAGATGAAGCCAACTGGGTTTTGTGCTTTTAAATCCAGTGTCCCTGAACATTGTTAACAAGGACATAGCGACACTTGGTTTTCAGACCATTTAAGTTTAATATTCTGCAGTTTTGTATCAGTTCAGAACTGCTCCACTGGGGAAAGCTTTGTAGTTTAAGACATACAGAAGTCATTTTGATGTAAGCCCATCTAACTGAAATTAAAACATCAGCCTATGTTTGTGGCAGCTCAGAAAGAACCTGCTTGTGTTTCAGAGGTTAAGAATATTTCTGTGGATCTCCAACTTGAATTTTATTTTTCATAAATTTATGATTATTAGTATTTTGGTGTCTTGGCCAGGCTACATATAGTTCTTAATATATACAAATGTATTGATGATAAGTATCAAGCTAGTTTGTGATAAACAATGGTTTGTAGAAACTGCCATTTTTTCCACGAGCCTTAATTCCTCTGTAAAACAGGTTAGAGCAGACACTCTAAATCTCCTTTGGTCTTAATGTTCCTAAACAATCAATAATACATGTTCAGGTCTTTAATTAAAAAAAAAAAGTTCTCAAGTGTAACTTAAGATTCTAAACCAGGGGCTGGAGAGATGGCTCGGTGGTTAAGAGCATTGCCTGCTCTTCCAAAGGTCATAGTTCAATTCCCGGCAACCACATGGTGGCTCACAACCATCTGTAACGAGGTCTGCTGTCCTCTTCTGGTCTGCAAACACACACAGATTGAATATTGTATACATAATAAGTAAATATTTAAAAAAAAAGATTCTAAACCATCTTTTCCTTTACCCCTCACTTTAAAATTAAAGTGAAATCAGGAGTATGTCCTCTACTCCCTGATGTCATTCCTACCAGTAAGACAGCAAGACCATGAATTTCACCAGCTGGCATTCATTCTTGGGTGTGGCTAGCGTATGGAATGAATCAGAAGCTTTATTTGAAGCTCCAGAGGTTCTGTTTGCTTCTGTGGGTACAGAACTCACTTGTTAGCACAGTTTGGGGGAACAGTACCATTCCCTGAGAGCAGCATGAGAGGTGGGCCTGCCAGCTTCCCTCTGACCTTACAACATGGCTTCTTTTTTAAAGTTCCTTTCTGTTTTTCTGCTCAAGCTTCATTACTTAAAAAGGCAAGAGAAACATTAGTTGTTAATAAGCTCAGAGATTTGGAAAAGATGGAATGAAAATGCTTTTGAAGTTAGTGTCATAATTGACTAATGCATCGTCACAGTGGCTTGGGGTGGGCTGTACAAATGACGGTATGAACCTCACTTTCTCTGGAGTAGATGAGCTCACAGATGTCACTGCGTGTATTCGTTATCATTCCCTCTTAATAAGACAGCCTATGAAGTTTATTCCAGTGCTGCTGGCAAGTGGTGAGAATTATTATCCTATCAGTGGGGCCATCAGTGAAGTTCTTCCCACTTTATTATTTCAATATAAAGGACTTGATGTAACTTGAGGATATATAATTCTTTGTTGTTGTTTTAGATAATAAAAGCCGGTAGAATATAATTCTAGTGAGTATATGTGGTTTCCAACTGAGTTCTGTTACAAAGTAACCTGATCAGCTGAGCTCCTTCTTCATCCTTTGAATTTGAACTTGGACATAGAGGGCTAGATTCAGTAATGGTTGAGAAGATAACACTGTAATCTGGGTGATTTCCTTTTCAGGGAAATGGACAGAAGAAGAAGAAAAGAGACTTGCGGAAGTGGTTCATGAGTTAACAAGCACGGAGCCAGGTGACATCGTCACACAGGGCGTGTCTTGGGCAGCTGTAGCTGAAAGAGTGGGTACCCGCTCAGAAAAGCAGTGCCGTTCTAAGTGGCTCAACTACCTGAACTGGAAGCAGAGTGGGGGTACTGAATGGACCAAGGAAGATGAAATTAATCTCATCCTAAGGTTTGGGTTCCAAATCTTTTAACAACAAAAGCCGGCTTCATTTCTGTGGGTGTCTTGATGGACTTTGCTCTTGATTTCCTTGAATGCCTAGTGAAAAACAGGCTTGCCGTGGAAAGCCACGTGCAAGACCCTGAGTACCTTATTGAGCTTTTTTTGTTCCTGTCTGGTTGATTTAGTGCCCAGGCAAAGTGCCAGACTGAAGGTGCAGAGACAAAGGCAGTGGCAGTGAGGTTCTCATTGTCCCAGCAGTGTGCCTCAGCAGCAGCCTGTGGGAACGCTAGAGTAAGGGTCTCTTCAGTCCCTGGGTACTGTGCGAGAGGTGGCCATGGAGACTTAGTTTAACAGTCGCACACCATCGGCTTCCATCAAAGGAAACACTTCTGCAGCTTTAAGACACTGGGGAGAGGGCGGGGCAAGTTGGTTTTCACTTTGTTTCAGCCTTGGAAACTAATGAACAAACAGAACATTAAAGTTAGGAGTTACACTAGTCCATGCTAAACATCAAAATCATCAGTCAAGGGAAGGAAATACAGACTATTAAAACCTCACATTTATTGTACTGTTTGTTTAGTTTATTGTTTTTCTTTTGTTCTATAAGGTTTTTTTTTGTTTTGTTTTTGTTTTTGGGTTTTTTTTTCTCAAGACAGGGTTTCTCTGTAGCTTTTGGATCCTGACCTCCAACTCACAGAGATCCGCCTGCCTCTGCCTCCCGAGTGCTGGAATTAAAGGCGTGCGCCACCACCGCCCAGCTATAAGTTTTTCTCAACTAAGTTATTTTTATATATGGTGAATTTCTAAACAAGTTTGGTTTCTTTATAAATGGAAAGCCCAGCCAAGAAATAACTTAGTCTAAAAACAAACTATAGCCAGGACTTGGGAGTCTGAGAGTTGGATCTCTGAGTTCAGGACAGCTTGATACATAGAGCGAGTTCCAGGACAGCCAGGGCTCCAGAGAAACCCTATGTTGAAACAAAAATAGGAAACCAAACTGTAAAACATTGCAGCACTGAACAACTCAGCCTGTTCTTCATCCAGTTGTGATTCCTCGTCTGCTCGCTTCCCTTCTCCGAGCTGCTTCTGCTTCTTGCCATCTACAGTTCAGGGCCGGGGCTGCGCATCTCATTCCTTAGCTCTTACACACTCAGACTGCTGGAGTCCTTTTTCTACCATGGCCCCTCATTGCCACTCCCTACCATTCCCTTCACCTGTACTAAGAGGAGGATTTGTAAATAAATCTAAGGCCTAACAGATTTATTTTGTAATCTGTAGGATAGCAGAGCTTGACGTAGCCGATGAAAATGACATCAACTGGGATCTGCTAGCTGAGGGATGGAGCAGTGTCCGCTCACCGCAGTGGCTTCGCAGTAAATGGTGGACCATCAAAAGGCAAATTGCAAACCATAAAGATGTTTCATTTCCTGGTAATGTACTATTTGCTTATAGTATTACTCCTAGAAAGTTAGTGGTTAGAGTCTTTGCCTCAAGTCCAGGCTACTAGGCTTTTCTGGCAGATTCCATTTAAGCTGCCCTGTTTCCTTTTGTAGAGAGTCCATGTGATTTGTTAGTCCAGAACCCCTACGTAGGGGAGGGCACACTTACACATATTCATCTTCCACATCAACTACGAAGAGGAAATAAATTTTACATGGTTTCCTTTAGTAGAAACTGTCTTCAAAAACGAGTTGATTAATTTTAAATACCTTGGCTATATTTATTATTTAGAGAAAAATCTGGTACCCTACATTTTTCTTTTCTTTGCCCTTTTTTTAAAGAAACTAGGCTCTCAGGGTTTCCAGGGATCTTAAATGGGATTTGCATAGAGGTTTGTCATTCCATTGCCTTTTTGCATTTAGGTGCTAATCTGAGTTACAGAGTCTCCTTTAGGTTACCAAACTCATTTCTCTTATGGCACTCTAACTCCAGTTTTCAAAGCAGAATTCAGTGGTGAGGGACTTGACTTGAATTCCCGTTACAGAGGGTTGGTTTTGGTTATCGTGAGAGCAGAGGCTGGGCATCATGGTTCACACCTGTAATCCCAGCGCTTAGAAAGCAAAGGCAGGCAGATCACTACAGACTGAGACACTGTAGCCTCACACCCGCCAAAAAGAGCAAGTTCGAGAGTAAGCAAGCCCATGAGAGGACCTTGAGTACATGTGATTGGTAGAAGACTGCATTGTTCATATAAAAATAGAAACAGTGTGCCAGCGTCACTAGGAAGTAGTTTTCCTGCACAGTTCGGCCTGAAGCCCCAGAACACAGATGTTTATTCCCGTGCCCCTAACAGTGTCTACCCACTTCCATTTTGTTCTAATTCTGATGACAAGAACAGTATACTTTTAGTGATTTTAAAGTCTGGGCAGGCATGGTGGCACATGTCTCTAAGTCCAGGCTGCTTGAGGGGCAGAATTACAGGATCACAGGACTAAATTTGGAGACCAACTTGGGCAACATAGCAAGACCACTCCCATCTCCAAAAAAAAAAAAAACTAATCCCTTTTTAATCTCTTACGGATATTTCCAAAGATTTAGACAGGTTTTAGTTGGAATCTTTTTTTATGATTTTGACAGTTCTCATGTGCAGTGTACAACTCTTTACTCCAAATACTTTCCCTCCTTGCCCTCCTCCCACCCTACTTCCCTTGATGCTTAGCTGGTGGTCTGTCAGAGAGTCATGTTCTTTTTGTCTACCCATCTCCCTTCAGTCTTAATAAAAGGTCTTAAACAGTTACATGAGAACCAAAAAAACAACCCAGTGCTTTTGGAGACTAAATCAGGAGCTGGAGTTCCAAACAGTAATTGCAATTCCAGTGTACAGCATGTTCAGATCAGAGTCGCCCGCTTGGAAGATAATACAGCCATCTCTCCAAGCCCCATGGCAGCGTTGCAGATTCCAGTCCAGATCACCCACGTCTGTAAGTGTTGGCACCTCAAGACTCCTTGCCATTGGGCGTTACCATCTAGTTAATGGCTCCAGTGCCTTAGTCTTCTAGAGTGTTGATGAAAATTGATGAATTGTGAGATCTAAGGAATTTTATGTTTTACTCAGTTAACATTTGCACAAGAATGAATGTGTAACAGGAGGAACTTCAAACACCTAACAGTTTCAAGTATTTCTAAATCATCTTTCTAGATTTTATAATTAATGATAGGGATTTTTATAGACATTAATCAAATAGGCATCTAAATCAATGATTAGAAGAGAAATTGTTTTCAGTGTGACATGTCATTTGTGATTTATCCAGAATGAAAACAACACAGGCTTGGATCTGAGGTAGTATATTTTAAAAATGGGATCTTTATAGAGATTGAAAAAAAATTTAAGGTAGTAAAGGGCCAGTTTACTTTAGGGAAGTGTTTTTAATCCCAGTTATCTTTGCTTGTCACAGTTTTATGCTTAGAATATTTCAGTAACCCAGCGATATATAGAGAAAAGGTTTCTCACTTCAGCTCTGTGTTTACCTTCCTCCCTTTTTCTGACATTTCTTTGCTTTTAGTGACAGAAAAGAAATGAGTTCCAATTCTTGGAACTGTCTTTAATTACCATAAGCCCCTTCCCCCCTTTTTTTGGTGGTGGTGGTGGTCCTACATGATGCTGTTTGCCTGTGAAAAGATTGTTGCCCACAGTATGCACTTTTTTGTTCACATCCGGGCATTCTGAGTAAGTCTTTGCAGAATACCCTCCTATTACAATATGCTTAGTGTTTCTTGACCTCATCTATAAGATGCTGATAGTGCTTTCTGTCATTAGGACAAACAAACATGCACACACACAACACTGGGCACCTGTTGATACCATGAGCACCATATATCTGTATATGCAGTGACTATCAAAGGTACCTTTGTGGGGGTGGCACTTGCCTTGCATGGTGAAGCCCTGGGTTTGATCACATGCACCACAAAACAAAGCTGCTTTGGAGACATTTGAACTAATGACATGCCTTACTCTTTATTTGACCCTCCATGTTTTTTTTTTTATTTTATAGTTTTAGAATTATAAAATAGCAGAAGTTCCTAGTCTAAATAAACGAGCTGCTAATGAGTATAAATTGTACATGGAAAAGATTAGCCACCATTAGGAGGACACTATCCATTAGGAAGACAGCAAATATTTCATAAATGGAACCTTAATACTCATTCATACCATCTCTTTTTAATAGCTTTTTAAGAGTGTTTTATTACTTCCGACAAGATGTGTGAGTATAGTAAGAGTTTTCTCACCCCATTCATTATTGTTAGCATTCTGACCCCAGCCTCGTGATTGTGCTCGTTGGACCCCATCAAATATGATCTTCTGAAAAGAATTACTGTAATATATTCTTTTGGTTTTAAAATTGCTTTTGCTTCTCATAACAACTCTATATAGGAAGTACAGATAAAATCTTTGAATATTAATTTGAATTAAATCACTACAGGGGCCATGGAAGAGGCAGTGTTACTAGAACTAATACCTAATGTTAGAGACCTCTAGTCCACATCTAGTGCTTACTAAAATTTCCAGAAAATTTTGTTATTCTGTATCTTTTTCTCTTTCCAGATTAGCCTTGGTGTATTTTTCTTGCTTCCTAACTCTTAAAACACTTTCAGATACACACCAAGAGTTATAGGTTCTGATAATATCTTTCTTTGGCTTTATGAGCCCTCTGATGTCATTATTGCTTTCTATGGTGTGTGAAAGCAACCATATTAAGCTATGGGTGGGCATGACTGTCTAGTAGAACTGACAGTGGGCTGAAGTCAGCTCTTGTGTATGTCTGATCTCTGTGCCATCCCAGATGAGCCCATTATATAACTTCAGGTTTGCAGGCAAATTGTTCAGTATGTGTTTTCCTTCATGACAGCTGATTCCATTGGAGAAATTTCACACAGCATTTTATTATTGTCCTTGTTCTTACTACAGCTTCCACAGAATCCCCTGCTGCTTCTGTTGACTCAGAAACAATAACACTAAACAGTGGAACACTACAGACATTTGAGATTCTTCCAGTGAGTAATCTTCAGATAATAGCTATTGGCTCTTTTTGTGCAAAAGAAAGATGAGGTATCTAGATGGAGTTAGAATTCAGAGGCCAACTGGACAGACTTCCACTTCTATGTCATTGTCGTCCTTTTTCTCTGTATGTACATAAGGCAGTTTTTGTCATCTGAAAATGACAGTAATGGGTAAATGGTATCGATTTGTACTGGCTCAGTCAAACTGAGTATTACGAAAAATTAGTGGGCACTTACTTCATGAGCTGTTGGTAATATTTGAGTATGTTGAATAGCTCTTATGCTAGTCACTGTATACAAAATGTTTAGTTCCAGTCCTTAATGGTTACAGTTCTGCAAATTTTGTTAGCTGTAAAAATGTTACCAGTTATCAGGAACTGGGGAGATGGCTCTGTAGGTGAAGTGTTTGTTTTGTAAGTACAAAGGACCTGGGATTCCCAGCACCATTGTAAAGAATCTGGGCGTGGCAGCGTAACTGTGTTGCCCCACTGTGGGTAGACCAAGAGTCCACCAAATCCGTGAGCTGTGTTTCAGTGAGACCGGACAGAGACTGAGGAAGACACCTATGTCGACCTCTGGCCTGCACATGCATTTGCACACATGTGCACACACTACGTACTCGTTATCAGTGACCAAATTTTAACTGCAAGTTTATCTAAAATAACACAGAACTCATGCCTGAATGCTCAATTTGGGATTTGGAGCTGGCGGTGTGATTACTGTGCTGGGAGGTAGCAGAAGCTGAAGCTTCAGTCAGCCATCCAGTTGCTAGGATAAACAAGCATTCATCCACAGTGTACTAACTTGCTCTTCAATGAGTCAAGTATATTACAGTACATTTTAAGGCTGAACAATGGATTTATCTCTATGCAGCTCCAGGCGTGAAAGAAAATCTCGTGGTTCTCACATACTTGAAATTCCCTAATAAAGGGATATCTGGTTGTGATTTAAGTAAATTTTGGTTGCTTATAAGTGGTAGGGGAAATGGGTCATGACTTAAATGTACAGGCTTTCTTTCAGGGGCAGTGAAAACTCAAGAAGCAAAAGTGCCAGTTCGTGTCCTCCTTCCTAAAGCAAGCCCGGAGTTTGTTCCTATTTTGTTAAGAAAATATAAAAAAGCACTCATGTTACTTCAAGATTTATTTTGAATCATGTATTAATACAATAGTCTAGTCAACAAATCCCTTGAAGATTCTCTTTCCATCTTTGGACTTGAGACCATGGTGATCTCACAGTAGGAACGTACAGTATACTAAACACTGATAGCGACAGAACTTCTTTGGACTTGAGATTAGTGACCTCATAGTAGGAATACATAGTTTGTTAATACTGATTGATTGGGACAACTTTACGCTTGTTTATTTTGTCTTGGAGGAAGGCTGTTAAGGTTGTTTACTTACAAAGTCCCAACAAATAGCCTGGGGCTGGAGACTTCGCTCAGCACGGGACTGGCTGCTCTTCCAAAAGACCCAAGTTCAGTTCCCAACACAACCGTCTATAAATTAAGTTCCAGGGGATTTGACACCCTCTGTGGGCACCAGGCACATACTGAATGCACAAACAGCAGGCAATACACGTAATTTTGAACTATATAGACTTAAGTGTATTCAAACACTTGAAGTGTCTGTGATTATATACAGTATTAGCACTGATTCCTAGCTATCTGTGATAAATACTGGTAACCTTTAGAAAAAGGCTTGGTTTTCACTTTGGGGAAAGCAGAGAAAAACTGAGTTCCCAGTGGTGGTGGACACTTTAATAGTCATTTCTAATTCTACCAACCCTTCCCATGAAACATATGTATTATTTCCTTGTTAGCAGTAAGAAATCCTGTAGGGATCCAGGACACAGGAAAGACATTTTGGCCAAGATTATATTGGACTGAAAAACAGACTTCCCCAGCCCTCCCTAAAGTACAAAATACTTAATCTGCAGTTTATTAAGATAACCTGGATTAATATAGACACTTAAACAGTTTAAATCCTATTCTATCACTATAAAATCTCAAAAGATAAAAATATTGCTAGTTGACAACCTATTCAAATGGCATCTTCATTTTCCTTAATACATGAGTGTTTCCTGAAATTATTCCATAATGAAAACATTTCAAGTAAATAAACAGCACAGTGCTCCTTTTGAAAACCATGGTGTCCGTCTGCTGGTGCAGCTCACTATTGGGGGGGGGGGGGGTGCATGCCTTGGTGCTGACGGAGCTCCAAGGATAGCTTGCGACTTGGTTCTCTTCCACTCTGTGGGGCCTGGGGATCCAGCTCACGTTCAGTGGCAAGTGCCTTGACCCACTGAGACATTTTGCTGTTTTTTTTATTTACCACAGAGGAAAGTTTAAAAAGATGATTGAGAATTGAGATCCTACATTGCCTATGGTAGTTCTAGGTAGAAGCTACTGTGTTGGTACTTAGTTGAAACCAGAACTAGAAATGCAAGGAACAAAAGACATGATAAATGTTTTACTCAGACATTTCAAACAGTGTATATAATGAAGAGCATTCTCTTTGTCATGTGTACCTTCATGATTGGTTAGTATGCTGCTAGCCACTAAATTCAAATTAATTTTAAATGCAGATGTAGACTAAATCCATAGGTTTTGTACCTGTGTTGAACCTCTTTTTCTTCTTTAGTCTTTCCATTTACAGCCCACTGGTACTCCGGGCACCTACCTTCTTCAGACAAGTGCAAGCCAAGGCCTTCCCCTAACTCTGACCACAAGTCCCACAGTAACCCTGGCGGCGGCTGCTCCTGCTTCACCTGAACAGATCATTGTTCATGCTTTATCCGTATGTCATGTGATTTCCGGGGCCTGTTGTGGGTCAGGATTAGTTGATAGAAATCTAAAGTCATTTGGGTTGGGTATCAGAGTACTTCTTGTTTGATTGCGATGCAGTATTTTGCACCGAATTCTTCACTGGGTACATGTCGAGTCTCCTCTGTTGTCTCTTATTAGATCCAAGCAGGGAATTTACAAGAGGAAGGGACTCCATGGGAAGTAACAGATTCTAGAAAGTGATGAAGTAGTTGCAGAGGTGAAAGGTATGGGAAGGGAGGTTACTAGCTCCTGTCACTGGCAGTGTCCTTTACTATCTTACAGCCAGAACATGTGTTGAACACCAGTGACAATGTCACCGTGCAGTGTCACACTCCCAGAGTTATTATTCAGACTGTTGCTGCGGAAGACTTCACTTCTTCCATACCCCAAGCAGAACTGACAGCCGATAGTGACCTGCACGCGTCCGATTTTCCTGAGCCTCCAGATGCACTAGAAGCAGACACATTCCCAGACGAAATTCCTCGGCCCAAGATGACTATACAGCCGTCATTTAATACTCACGTGTCTAAGTTCAGCAACCAGAATAGCACAGAACTGATGAACAGCGTTATGGTCAGAACAGAGGAAGAAATGGCCGACACTGACCTCAAGCAGGAAGAACCGCCTTCTGACTTAGCCAGTGCTTACGTTTCTGAGGTAAGCTGTGTAGGTGACTGCAGCCTATGATACGAGTTTTGCCTCGGCCTTCCTAATGCTGCAACCCTTTAATAACAGTTCCTCCTGTTGTGGCGACCCCAACCATAACATTTTTGCATTAACTGTCATTTTGCTACTGCTATGAATCTAAATGTAATATCTGATACGTGACCCCACAGGGTTCGCAACCACCCAGTTTGAGAACCACTGCTCCCATAGCCTTTTCTCTTTAAAATCACAAAGTGCAAACTCAGAAGGTATCAGTGGACTAGCTTTTGTTGCTGGATGTGCCTGAGCATAGTTCCTCGCTGAAGTGCACCCTCTCCACAGGCAACAGAGTGAGCAGCCTTTGTTAGCATCCTCTCCTAGAGCACCTTTGGGTGGTATGGGTAATAATAGATTCTAAATACATCCCACAGTGCAACGTAATTTTCTCTGTATGTCAATAACATTGGACAATTTATTGGTTTAAGATCCTTTTTATCAATATTCATTACATTACGAGATTATTGAGGTTCATAGAACCTCATCTTCTTAAGGTCTTGATGTTTATGTTCTAATTTTTAAATGAAGGACATTTGAGTGCTAAGTGCTAACAGACCTGGATGCACTTGGGGAATGTAAGTCTATCTTTTTTGTTTCCTTTTTTTTTTTAAATTATTATTTAGGATTTAGAATCTCCCACCATAGTACACCAAGTTCATCAAACAATTGATGATGAAACAATCCTTATCGTTCCTTCACCACATGGCTTTATCCAAGCATCTGACGTCATAGATACTGAATCTGTCTTGCCTTTGACAACACTAACAGGTACTGTATTAAGACTTTTTTTAAAAAAAAAAAATATTTATTATGTGTACAATATTCTGTGTGTATGTCTGCAGGCCAGGAGAGGGCACCAGACCTCATTACAGATGGTTGTGAGCCACCATGTGGTTGCTGGGAATTGAACTCAGGACCTTTGGAAGAGCAGGCCGTGCTCTTAACCTCTGAGCCATCTCTCCAGCCCCTGTACTAAGACTCTTAATCATGAGCCTGGTAAATAATAAGGGGGAAAACTCAGACGGTTTTATCCAGTCATGTTAATCTCTTGATCTCTCGGTGTTCCTTGTAGGCTATAATGTTAGTAAAAGACTTAGACTGGATAGTAAGCAAAATACATTTAATACTAACTTTATTTAAACTTATTTCAGATCCCATATTTCAACATCATCAGGAAGAATCAAATATGATTGGATCGTCTTTAGGCAGTCCTGTTTCTGAAGACTCAAAGGATGTTGAGGACTTGGTAAACTGTCACTAGGTTATTAGAGACAGCACTTCAATAAAAGAAGCCGCATTGCTGATTGTGTTTTCTCCAAAGACAGGAGCAGTCCCAAGAGTTTTGGTTACCATTCCTCTGGCCTGTACGTAGTGCTGTGCTTAAGCCGTGCACATTGTTGCTGCTGTTACTTTTTACCTCCGTTAAAGTTATCATCTGAGGTCCAATTTGTGACAGTGTGTTAATGGAGTATAGGAAGTTTTAATTGCCCAGATCTGTTCAGTTTTATATCAAGAGGGAGTTGTATTCACTGTAGCTACTTAAACCACCAAAGCTTACCTGCTCTGGTTTTTTACACACAGTAACACTCATCTCTGCAGTTGGACACTGTATTCTGTCCAAACTCAATTTGGCCTGGTTATAGTTCAGGTTATATTATCAACATGGTCCAGCTTAGTCAGCAGTGACCTTCAGGAAGATTGTCTTAGGAGTTTAAGACAAGACCAGCATTTATATGAGAACATGGGAAGTGGTTGTGAAGGTTACTCTGGTTACCCCATTGCTGGCAGTGGGAGCTGAGAGGCAGGGTAAAGAGGAAAGCATTAATTAAAGAGTCAAGAAAATTCACTACAGGTCTTTGATCTTTAACTCTTAAAGGGAAGGTAGTAAGTAATGAAACCCACTATAGCAAAGCAGTTATCTCCCCTCACCAGAGACAGCCAGTACTCTACAATTAGCACTTTGAAGTCATTCAGTGAGGGGAGGGGATATCACCTGTGTTTGAGAACCATGACTTTTTACTACATGGTTTACTATATCAATTGCCCAGAAAATAGTTGAGGGGTATTAGAGTTTGATGTTCACTTAGTGCATTACCTGTTGGGGGTACAGGCTAGCTTCTCCCTCAGGCACTTTCAACAAACAGAATTTGCTTCTGTATCAAAAGTCATTCCTAAGGGCAACGCCAAAACAAGCCGAGAGGGCTTTAATGATATGGTCTTACAGAAAAGTCAAAAAAAAAAGAGCCTTGTATAAATTATTTTATTTATTATTGTAATTAGATCTTCACAATCAGAGTTGTCTTTTCACTATCTGTTTTATTAATGTGAAACTGTAGTAATAAGCAAAGGTTGGTTGCCTAGGGAACAATAATTGTATATTCAGTTTAACAGAAATAAAAGAGTATTTGTCTTAAAATGAAAGATTTGTGCCGTGCACTTAAAGTGTAAAAAAAATTATTTTCAAAAGTGAAAATACTTTGTCATTTGAGGGCTGGAATGTTTCAGCTTCTTAAAGGAAAGCGGAGATCTAGGATATAGCTCCCTTGCAAGAGGGAGTTCAGAGTTACAGTTAACATGAAAATCATGTGCAGACTTCGGAGAGGATTCTTTCAGCATACTTGTCCAGCCGTTGATTCCCATAGATAGAGTCCTGGTGAGTACTCTGGGCTGCTTCACCTTCCCACGTCGTGGAAGTACAAGTTCGCACATATACACAACATGACGATAGAAAATAAGATGTAGTAAATTAGATTTCTAAATTTCGGTTCTAAATCTCCTTGCCGATACCAGTAGATCTAAAAGAAGGATCAAAATAAAAATTTAAGTAATGACCAACTCTTGCAATGTAAAATACAACTAATTCTTTTTATATGGATATCATAGAATTTATTGTCCTGGAATAGTCTTCAGTTACTCATTCCTGAGGCCAATGCAGCCATAGTTCTTTATGATTCAGATAGTACTACACGTGTTTCCATGATACAAGATCGTATATATCCCTATTTTTTGTGATGTATTTGGTCCTGTGATCAAAGTATTATACCAATCACACTAGGTAAAAACATGTTATCTGGATATATTTTTAATATATTTTAATTACTAGAGAGAAGGGTTCTTAGATTTATGTGATCAGTTCAGATAGGAGAGAGCTTATGTAAGTAAATACATAATTTAACTATCTCAACCTTGGTCACTCAGGACTGCAGAACATAGGCAACAAACACAAGTAGATTCGATCTGTGACTAGTTCTACTTAAGTGATATGGCTTAAAAGTTACTTGGGTTTTGAACAATTTAAGGATTTACTTTAAAAAAAAAAAACTTAGTGCTTTTTAAAAAATAATGTTGGCGCTCAAACCCAGGGTCTTCTTGCTTGTGAGAGAATCTCTCCCACTAAAATACAACTTCACCCCAAGTGAGGTTTCATGAATTGAAAGGCAAAACCAACAGATACCTCCAAATAGCCATCTTTTAAGGGTGGGTGTTTTAGTATATGCTGGGTCTGTATTATAGCCATCTTATTACAGATAGAACTACAACTTGATAATCATATGTTTCTGGGGAAATGTGATGTTGATTGTCTTCATTTTGGGAAGAACACAAATCCAAGTGGACCCATATTACCAGAAGTAATCTAGGGTGTTGTGCAAGACTGTTGAACCCTATGTATAGTTGCTGTGTACAGGCCAGTCCCATCTGACTTTGCACAAGTTGAAGTATTATGGCAATTCTTAAACTTTCATGTCTACTTATCGAGGAAACAGTTTTCTTCAGGCTTTTTAACTTTGGGATTGAGGAGAAAGGATAATTCTGGAAAAGGGTAATTCTGATTACCCTTGGTAAATCCTTGGAGATGTGGGGTAAAAGGAGAGATGCCCTTTTATATAGACCCAGGAGCTAGAAATCTGTCCTAAGCACAACCATATTCCGCTCTTACAAACATTTAAATTCTATGGTACTCACAAGTATGCAGGCAGTAATACTACTCAAAAAGATGCAGACAGCAAAAAATACGTTCAGTGGTTTGGGAGGTAGGTGAGGGAACACAAAAGCACTGATGAGTGTCACCTGGATGGAGAGACATGGAAGAGTGATTCCACGGTGCGGTCAGACCGCAGCAAGGCAGAGCTAGACATCTGCGTCATAAGATCCTGTCCAAGCATTTGACACTCTCCCAGCAAGTACAAAAGAAGGCAGACCAGCCTCAAAAAGACACCCCTCCATTAACAGAGATTAGCAGTCATATAAATCCCGCTCCCAAGCTTAGTAATTACTAGGAAAAGATCTGATTATATTGGAATTGTAATTTTCCCTACCTAAAGTGAGTAGGGCTTGCTTTGGCAGAACAAATACTAAAATTGGGACAGTATGCAAATTAGGATGGCCCCTGCAAATCTGAGAATCATTCAGTGTTTCCGATGAAATGGTGCGGAACACACTCATGTATAAACTGTTGTTACCTTTGTATTTGTTTTCAGCATTGCCAAACAGGGGAAACTAAATTACAAAATTAGGAAAAAAGTGAATATACACTGGTTTGACTTAGCTTTATGAAAAAATACCAAAAGATAGGTTTCTAATCCCCATTTTGTTTCTACCTTGTGCAGTGGAAAATTGTTCTCTAGCAAATTTTAGTCTTGGTTATCACATTTTGTAAACTGTAGCTTTTTTCCTTTGATAGGCAGATACAGAATGTGTATCATACATACTCAGATGTGCTATGCAGAATTTTAAAAATTAACATCTACCGTAAGAATCTTTGCAAACCTGGTCAGAGTAAACTTAAGGCACTAAAAGAAACGGAAGAGGTGACAGCCATTGCCACGATCAGTTTTTCAGTTTTACAGATTTACTTAGGCAGGAAATCATGGCCAACTCAATTGACTGATTTACTCTTTCGAACTTGACTATGATTGGAATATCTATATGTTCATATGTCTTTTATTTGGGGAAGATTGATAGTAAAGTTCTCAAAACTGGCCAGGAGTATAAATGCAAAAAGAAGATACTTACTAGAATCAATAAGGTGGTTAAGCTGCCAACAACTAAATTGATGATTCGATCCTGAAAGAGACAAGAGCTTGTTAAGTCACATAACTTGGATTCGGCTGCTGCCACAATGGAAGCCGGAGTCTTATAGAATAAAGAGTCCAAGAGCTGGGCCTTTGATGTCCACCAAAGAAAGCTGTGCTAGTAAAAACGTACAAAAGGTTCTGGGCAATGAGGCCAACTGAGGAGCGCATGTACTACTGGGAACAATATCAGGAGGAATGGTGTTCAGGTTTCCAGTCTTAGCCTTGACACCAGACTGGTCTAGACGTATGTAAGTGACAAAGGAGGTAGCTTTGTCTACCTGAAAATACTTGGTATTGTTAGAAAGGACGGAGTGCCATGCTGGACAAAGGCTATCTAGTCCAGTTTTTACTATTTTCCTCCAATTTAGTAAGACTTCAGTAATATAAACAAAGAATTGTTTGAAGAGCCAAGTGCCCTATCCATTAAGTTATCTTGTGGTTTTCAGCCCTAGGCCAATCAATTCTATAGAGTATCTAAAGCGGGGGGAACCTAAATTTTACAGGTCAGTGTAAACTTGGGCCAGTGTGTCTTAAACTACTTGCTAAAAATTAGAGGTAACTCGGAAGCCAAGCGTTACAAAGTCCTAAGGTCCGTGAGTTTTGTAGAATTACAGAACAATGGGCTAGAGTTATCACTCAGTAGTACACACCTGCCTGGCATGTACAGGGCCCTAGGCTTCATTCCCCAACACCTCCATTGCAAGAGAAAAGAAATTGTATATAAAACAAGGTTGGGGCTAAGACTTGACCAGGAAACATAGCCACTGAGAACAACTCTTTTGTGATTATCCAAAGCTGAGGCATGAACTTGTATTTATGGAGCAGGGGCCACTGGGATTCAGCCTTCACTCTGGCCCTTAAAAGACTGCTTTAGCATTAACAGAAAGGGGGAAACAGCAACAAACTACAACCTCTCTTCCAAATTCTCTACTTTTGAAAAACTACAGATTAAAGTGGTAGGCAAAGCTGGAGAGCAGGGAAATCAGATATGCAGTAGTCCTGACCCATGCAAGGACAAACCACACCTCTCCAGGTGAAGGCCAGTGATCAAAGGTTGGAAGGGAAAGCTAAACTACAAACACCCTAACTACACTAAGAACTCAACAGATCTTACAACCGCAGCCCATCAGAAATCAATACCATTCCTTAAGGACGAGACCTGGGGGGAATTCATTAATCACTTACCTTCCTGCCACCCTTGTGTCCGTACAACTATGTGAACGTTTCACCTGTCTATTCTGAGAGTATCTGCTCTTGGAGATTTGCACACCCAGCAGCTGTCACCAACAGAGGTGTAAACAGCCAAGGCAAGTCACAGTTTCCAAATGTTGTCACAGCAGCTTGTCTGCCAAAACCAGGGGTAACAAAGACAACCAATGGAGGGAACCTGACCAAACTCTCACAAAGCTTCTGAAACTAGGGATGAGGGGACTGGGGAGATGGTTCAGTCCGTAAAGTGCCTGACGTATAAGCCAGAGGACCTGAGTTTGGCTCAAACCCCAGCACTCACATAAAAAGCTGGACGAGCTGCCTGGAGAGATGAGCTCACAAGGACCTGTAACTGTAGCTCCAGGCGATTTGACACCCTCTGCTGGCCTCTGGTCACCCACGGGTACAGATTACACACTCAGTTGTTTCTTACAGAATGAATATATCTGTACATCCTCTCCCAGGAGTTGATGGGGTGTAGAGACAGGTGGGTCTGTAGAGTTCAATAGCCAGCCAGAGCAGCTGAATTAAGAGACCTTACTTCAAAAGAATAAACAGAATGATAAGCATTGAACATCAAACCTCTGGCCTCCAGTGTGTGTATACATACATACACCACGCATACATACACTAAGGATGAAATTGCAGTATGACTTGTTCATGGGGAAGGAGGCTCTGGAAAATCAAAATACCAAGGTCTGTAATTCTAAAGAAACAGGTTGTCGGGCCTGTACACCCATAAAGCTCCTATTGATCTTAACATTCCTTGCTAACCAGAATATCCTATAGGCCACTACTGTTGTAGACAAAGCTGTCAAGTGACAGATGGCGCCTCACAAAGCCTATTAGTAGCATATCCTATCAGCCTATTAAGAATAGCATAACTGCTTTGTTCATGGTAATGAGAATACACCTAAATTTCCCTGCCTGGCTTCTAGACAGTCAATCACCATCATCTTGTGTATCTCTCTGAATTAACAATTACTCAGCTAAAAAGCAGTACTCTCAGTTGTTCCTAGAAGGAGATAAACTACTCAGCATGTGGCAGAAAGGCTTCTTAACAGTGTTTTTTCTCCCAGCCAGTACGTGGCCTTCAGGTCTCCTGCTACGGACAACCATAGATCCAGGTCAGAACCACCGAGTTCATTTGAAACTTTCACTTGTAATGCTGTATCCAAACCCTGGCTACTCTGGTATGGAATGTGGTCCAGCTGCATTAGCCTCCCCTAAGTAAGAACCCATTTAAATGCAAAATCAAACCCTGATTCAGATATGCTGAGTCAGAAAATATTTTTAACAAGATCTCCTGGTATGAACCTTGAACAGACCATTTTGAGAGTACAATCCATTGCTTGAGACAGATATTCCAGAGCCCAGCATGTTCTAGGTTCCAATCTCAAAGGACAGAATGATTCACTCACTAGTGATTTACGGCGTCAGAGGGCATTTAAAGAAGAGCGTGCTCCCAAATTGAGCTAAATTGTACAGAGAAATGAACGTTGCATTCAAACTTTGTCATTTATAAGAGAGACAAACTCAAAAGTTTTTCTGGGTCTGAAGCTGGTATTAGTTTTACCAGAAACCACCTTTCCCCCATGCCACCCCCGCTTTTATTTTTATTCTATACCAGAAACCACCTTTCCCCCATGCCACCCCCGCTTTTATTTTTATTCTATGTCTCAGCTTACTCTGACACTGCCTAGCTATGTAACCCTACATGGAGACCCCTTAAAGCCCTATCTTGTTTGATAGACCAACATGGGCAAAGTGATTGTTTCCACAATTTACAGTTGTGAATCCGCTTCAGCCTACACTCGGGTCAGAGCAGGGCCAGTCACCTTGTGACTAAAAAGTCCCCAATCTTGCCTGGTCAGTCATCATCCAGCAAGCACACGGATCAAAACGGTAAAGGCCCTCAGAATGACGAAACTCGGGTACTGATGACTTTTGCAGGACACTGGCAGTCACATCCTGAGGAACCAGTAGCCAGCGGCTGCCATCCCCTCTGGCTGGCCATCCCCGTTGCTATAGAGTTCAGAATGCTAGCAAGCACTGGGTTCAGTATTCGTTTCCATGGCAAATCATGCTTTATCTACTCCCAAAGCAGATTTTGTCCTAAACCCTAAACACAAGTAACAATAAGAATATGAAGGCAAGAATTCTAAAGGGGCTTAGAGAACATCGAAAGGTGGGAAGGGGCAAGAGAATTGAGAAGGAAATTGCCTATGCAATCGTTTCTGGTTTAAATTTAAGTCTTAGTGCAATCATCTTCCTTTACTCTTTTTTCCATGGCTTCAGTTACCTGTGGTCAACAATCCAAAAATACCAAAAGGGAAATACCAAAAATAAACAATTTATTTTTTCAACTGAATATTCTGAGCAACATGATAGAATCACATGTAGCTCCGTGTGTTTCGATGAATATATATATATTCTTTCCATGGTACTGAGACTGCATAATACCCATGCTGTCTGACATCGGCAACACAGCTGCAGCATTTGTGTTCAACACTTTCACTTAACAGAGCGAAGCTGACAATTTAGATGCTGTCACAGAAAAGCCAGAGATGCTAGAACTTATAGGGGGAGGGTTACTACAATTAGTAACATCACAGTAGAAACACCTATGCAAAGTTCTGCAAAGGGGAAAGACTGTGTTCATTTACTGTTACACCTCAAGCGGTAAGTTACAGCCACAGTATATGGTCTTAGCTACCTGATTCAGGTATTGGGTATCCTCAAGATTATTTTGCAGTTCGGGGTTTTAATTCTCACTATTCAAAGTAGCCATCATGCTGGATCATTGAGTGAGGCAAACGTCTGGCCCTAGGCTAATTTTTTGCATGATAAACACATGGACATAGGAGATGCAGTATTTCATAAACAGCTCTCATGTTGGTCCATAAAGTCAGCTAAAGACGTGACAGCTACATTCCCAAATTAGTGAACTGTAACTTGGGAGGTGGAATACCACCCCTCAATCCAACTGCCCGTCCTCCAGAGCTAAACTCCACACATCACTTCCACTATTAACTCTCAGGAGAGACATTCCCACTTCAAGACCCCCACATATCACCCAGATGCTACACTTCCTACATCAGAGTAAGATACACTACCTGTGTGCTTCCCTGAGACTGACAGTTAACGTAACGCGGAGCGCAGGCCTCTCCTTCAGCAATTTCCCTATTGTCTGAGAATGCGCATCTATCTCTCTCACCTGGGACCAAACCTGTCACAACTAAATGCAGCCTCGTCGCCTGTAGGATGAGCATGTAGCAGAACAGCAGAAGCTGTGGCCTGGTCCTGCCCTCGGGCCCAGTATCCTCTCAAGTGCTTCCAGAATATGCTATTGTTCTCAAGGAAACAGCAATAATAAACTCTGGGGATCACATGGGTCAACATCCTCCTGGCTTTATTACAAGATCTCTGCTAGAGCAGGAAAAGGCAGTGACCAGGAAGGCTTCATCCTTACGCAGTGTGTCTCAGTGTGTCGGGGAGGAAACCACAGGAAAGGAGAACAAGGATACCATACATTCTCCACACCCTCTTGGAGGTCGGGCAAGGCTGGAGGTTGCCCTGTAGTGACACCATGCCCTAGGTGTGTCTCCACACTGTTCCTTTTCTCCACCTCAAAACTGTGTGATACAAACTAACTTCCCTGTCAACCACTTAGGGCTCTCGGAGATGCTGCTGGTCTCCAGACCTCGGCAGAACATGTCACTACTCAGTGTACTAATACTAGACTCGGAGAGGCAAGGCTTCACAGGGCCAGACATTTTGTTTTTTGGAGTAGCATAACTTTTTTTAATTGATTTTTATTGAGCTTTATACTTTTCTCTGCTCCCCTCCCTGCCTCTCCCCTCCTCCCTTCAACCCTGCCCCAAAGTCCCCATGCTCCCAATTTGGAGTAGCATAACTTTCAATCATAGCAACTTCCTCCCTTCCTCATTTCAACTACTACTAGCTATGCCCAATCCTTTCCCCCTCCTCCTGCCCCTGAAACTGGACCACATTCACTAACCAGAACATAACCAATATGCTGCTGCAACACCGACTTGAGGACCTCCTTCAGACTAACTGTGGGCTTAGTAACTTCAAAAATGTACAGATTACTCCCTGGAGGATGCACCTTGGGAAGCCTGGGTCATGTGACCCAACCCCCCACCACCACCACCAACCACTGGGCACTGGCACTAAGCCTTGTTCTGGATATGTCTAAACTACCTAAGAACTAGACTCATCTCTTCCTCCAAATGTCAAAGTTGGTAAGGCCAAGCCTTTTTCACTCTGACACTGAGCCACTTTATAGAATGGAAGTCCAGCCCAAGTTTGTACCATGGCACACGCTCTCACCACCCTCCGAGAAGAGCACCTTTTTCTAATTCAAAACAAACCAAGCCATGTCCCTGTGGGGGCTGCAGTGGTTACAGCGCCTTCATTGTAGCTCATCGGATTCCTCTGCCAAGCATAATACCCAGGACTTATCAAGATGGTCATTACATGCTAAAGGCAGAAACGGGGCTGACTACAGATTAGTGTATCCTCAGCTACTCCTTCACTGTGGTCCACCGGCCTTTTGAGTTGACTGCTTCTGACCTCTCCAGAAAGTGCCTGGAAGCTCTCCCACCTCAGATTCCCAGTCTCATTCTTGAACACAGTTATCAGTCATCCCCAGAAAACAAAATGCTAGCAGAGAAAGGAATGCCCCCCCACCTCCATTCCTGCCTCAGTGGAAGTGGTGGAACCCGTTCCCTTCCTTAGCCCATCACCTCCATTTAATCCATTCACTTGTTCTCACTGAGGAACACCGCTGGCCTTAAAATCTCAAGTCCCTCCATCATCAGAGGACCTTCATTCTACAATGCTTCCTGCTTGGATTTTCAGATTTCTTGTTCTGCTTTTTCTACTGACTAATTGGGGAGGGGGCAGAGCATCACTCTGGGGTGTGGGATGTGAAAAGCCCTTTTCAAGGAAAAGCAAGGCAACAAGCAAGGAGCCAGAGAGGGGGGTGTTGCAAACAAATCTATGCAGCAATGGCCAGAAGAGCTGTGGAGCTTGGAGAGCAGCATCCTCTTCAAAGTTAAGGTGGAAACAACCCCCAGGGCTGATATAAGAAGTATCCTCTTTAGAGTCTGGCATGGTGGTGCACACCTTTACTCCCCGCACTTGAGAGGCAGAGGCTAGTGGATCTCTGGGATCTACAGAGCAAGTTCCAGGACAGCCAGGGATACTGAGAAACCCTGTCTGGGGGAAAGGAGGAGAGGGACAGGGATGAAAAGGGGGGGATATCATCTTCAGGAAGGTACAGGCACCATCCTGCATGGGCCCAGCAACCCTCAAAGCTTTCTCTTGCCTTTCCACTCTTCATTATGTTGAGAACATAGCATTACTCCCCTCTTGGGGAAGCACCCCCACCAACCTTACTGCTGCCTTTGTCTGTACTTCCCAACCTTTTAGAACATTGAGAAAATAAGTTTCTGTCCTTTACAAATTACACACCAGTGGTATCTTGTTCCAGGAGCACCGGTGTACTAAGAACAAAAGGACCTCATAGAGTCTAATAAGCAATAGAGAAGAAAAGATTCGCTCTTCCCTGGCCCAGCACACTTTCTAGGGCGCAGTCGTGAACTTCACGGATATGCACTGGACTCTTCTTGAGATCTGCTATCACCATGCCCAGTTAAAACCCTACTCATGCTTCTAGGTCAGGACTCACAGTCTGACCTGACATCCTTGAGAACTCCAGCTAGGAAAGGGTGCATTCTGACACCAATCAGTACTTAGCTGCCTATCCCACACCTCCGTCAATACCTCTGAATGCTGGGTACTCCTTCTAGTAAGGAAGCAGAGCAAGGCGTCAGCATGCAGAGCCCACTAACAGAACCTTGCACTGCTTACCCTGAGTGAGGAAGGCAGACCTAAGCCACAGCCTTCTTTCACGGTTCTCAAACTTGAGGACTTTCAGGCTGTAGGTTAGAGATGGATTTTCAGAAATTACTTGGCTTTCATCCAGTTGCTGAGGAAAACTTCCTGTCACTCAAGCTCTAGAAATGGCTAGGTTAGACAGCCCTGAGGGGGAAAGCCCTGAGGAGAGGGCTCCTGCAGCAGGATAATGGAAATGGCTAAATTAGACAGCCCTGAGGGGAAAAGCCCTGAGGAGAGGGCTCCTGCTGCAGGATGATGGAAATGGCTAAATTAGACAGCCCTGAGGGGAAAATCACCCAAGACTCAGAATGGCAGACAGAGGAAACACTAGGCGGAGCCTGACAGCCCAGACTCACAAACCTCTTCAGTGATCTCTACCTAGGTGGGATCTTCCCCTTGTATGGTCATGAGAGCCAAGCAGAGGGGCAAACGACATGCAGGAGTGGAAGATGAGACTTCCCGCCTCATGCTAACTCTCATTCCTAACTCTAGGGAACAGTGACCTCTGCCTGTGGGTGCAGCCTTTCTGAGACTTCCCAGAGAGACAGCGAACTCTGAACGGAACTGTAAGCAGGGGGGATGGAAGAGGGGTTTCAAGAATGCAGATGGCCAGGTATGGTGGGCATTCCTTTAACACAGGCTCAGGGGGCAGAGGCAGGCTGATCTCTCTGAGTTTGAAGCAAGCCTGTTCCTCATAGGTTGACCACAGCCAAAGCTATGCAGATCCTGTCTCAAAAGAGTAAAATAAAAATACAACCCCTCTGACACCTTCACACGTTTGGCACTGCTACATGTGAGCATGAATACAAAATTCCCTCTTTATTTTGATCAAGAAAAAGTTACTTCACAGACATTTATCAATGCCCGCTGATTTCACCATATTCATACTCTGAAGCATAATTAGGTTATATTTTTGTACATTCATCCAACCAGAGTGTCCTCACAGACACCTGAAATAGATAGGTTCACTGAAACACCATTTGTGGAAATCAAAGTAAAAATGGAGCGCGAACAGTCTCCAAGTTTGGTACGCACAGAAGCACACTGATGATGCGCACCCAAGACTCAGAATGGCAGACAGAGGAAACACTAGGCGGAGCCTGACAGCCCAGACTCACAAACCTCTTCAGCATGCACCTACCACTAGGTTCATAAATCACTTCACTTTTAAAATGCAGCCTTCCAATTGTGTACAACTTGCTAGGTTATTGTAAGGATTAGGAAATAAAAGTCCTTACAAGACAACAGTTGTCACTCCGTGGTAAATGGTGGCCTATTCAGGTGGCCATGTCTAATCTTTTTTTTTTTGTTTGTTTGTTTGTTTTTCTTTTTTTCTTTTTTTTCTTTTTTTTATTTTTTTTTTATTTTATTTTATTTTATAATGGGAAGTCTTTAATGATTGATTAGACTCCTCAGAGCTGAACAGGAACTGAGCTGACTCCTCCATGCTTGGCCACAATTTCTAAAGTCGCCAGCAACTTTCAGTTCATTTCACTCCCATAAGGACATTCAAGATTGTCAACAATCTGAGCTCAGAAAATACCATTACCACAACCTGCCCCCGACCATAAGAAAAATAATGATTCAGTTCATGAGAACCAGGCAATTACCACACCTGAGCAGAACTCCAGTCTTCCCAGAGAACAGTAAGCCATTAAAGTGTCTGCGAGGCTGGGCTCCGTTTGTTTCTTACACAATCCCGTACTATTCACCCATTTTCTACCGGCCTCTGCTATGTATTCCTCAACAGGAAGAGAGGCAGTAATTGAATTGCCTGAGAGTTTAAAACACCACTTCCTGCTTGGGCAGCCAGTGTACCCGAGCTTCCGAACAGAAGCCTTTGCCTTCTGTTGTTTTAGAATCGCCCAAGAATACAGGTGATCACTTAAAACTTAATATACTTAAAACCATACACAGAATCAGTCAACAGCCCCTTTGCTTAGGGACCATACACTAGAAGAAGCCACATCTAGCTAAGTTCCTCACGGTACACAAATCAGTGCCAGGGTAATCCTCTTAAGAGCCAGGTTTGTTGACGAGAAGTAAGGATAAAAGCGGGGCTGTGAGGTTCCAAAGTAGCAAATTAGGCGACTGGACAGGACTCCTGGGTGGGGGCAGAGGCGGCACTACACAAAGATCACAAAAATTGAGAGGCGGTTAGCTGCAAGGCCAACAAGATGGCTCACTGAGTTAAAAAATCACTCGCCACACAAGCCTGACATCCTGAGTTCAATCCCCAGAAGAGGGAGGAAAAGGAGACACCTCCAAAGGTCTGAGGAGAAATGTGACCTTGGATGGAAGTGGCACCGAGGAGGGTATGACCAGCACGTCCCAACCTTCTCCGGATGGATGTCTTCCGCAGAGCCTTCCAAACATTCGATGCGTGGCAGAGGCCCATCCCCAGAGATGCCAAGTCCTCTGATCCTGAGAAAGGAGGAGGAAAACTATGCAGAACAGAAAGGGAAACGCCGCTGCAGCTGTGTGTTCAGAACTGCAACCGGCACAAGGAAGTGAAAGCGATCTGGAGGGCGAGAAGAGAAGAGAGAACTGTCTGCAGTCCCTTGGCAACTAGCTCTCCTTCGAGGGAGACAGAGCTGGGCTCACAGCATCGTGGACACTCAGCAGCCAACAGAAACCTGAAGCTTACACTCCTCAGAGGGCGGCCTTGTGGGACCCTGAGCACGAGAGGCCAGGAGGCCGCGGAGACCTTAATCAGAACAAAAATATTCTGAAAGGGGCTAAAAAAATCTCATGAATAGTATTCTCCTCCTACATTTGAATATTCCCAGTGCAAACGATTAGGAGAAATGCAAGTAATGAAAAAAGTCGTGGTTGTGCTACTTGTTTGCTTACTTATTTTACTGGGAGATGTGGGAGAGGATTTTTGCTCTTAGAAGCTAGTAGGTAAGCCTCAGAGTCCACTGACCTCCACAGAGGGCTTCCTTCCCCTTGCTGTCTGCCACAGAGCCCACTAACCTCCACAGAGGGCTTCCTTCCCCTTGCTGTCTGCCACAGAGCCTACTGAAGCAACTCCTCACCTGCAGTTTCAAATGTGAGTAACAGAATGTCACTGCCTTCCTAGGAAGTGTAACTACGTACTTTGTGACCAGTGACCATCACTGGCACCCATTTCTCTGGAAACCATTTTCTGTTAAGCCCCACCAAGTGAAGCGGTGTGTCCTCTGCCATCTGGGTTCGCTGTGGAGAACCCTTTGCTCTCCTCCACCGGAAGAATCACCATCGTCTTCACACCCAGGTCCACCCAGCCTACACAATGGAAACTGATTTCAGAGACCTTGCACCCAACGACAAAGTCAAGAAATGACACTCAACTCCGGGCAACCATTTCGTGCCCGCCTACTGTAGAGATGGGTGTGGTTTTTTATGTTTTGAAACAGGGTTTCTCTGTTTAATATCTCTGGCTGTCCTGAACTCACTTTGTACAGCAGGCTGGCCTGGAACTCACAGGCCTTCACAAGCCTCTCTAGTGCTGAGTTTAAAGGCATGTGCCACTACCACCAGGTGAGATGGGTGTTTTTCCTAAAACCAAGCACTGAGAAGCAGAGGGACTGTCTCCAGGTTTTAGTTCACACTGCATCAGGGAAGGAGAGGGAGGAGCAAAGAAAGAAGCTTAGGTCCAGCAGACAGCATTCCATAGAGCCACAGTGGGGAGAGAGCTGGGTAAGGTGCCATTAGGGTAAAAGGCCATACCACCAAAGCAGAAGTGCTACTCCCACCCTCCTCCAATTAGCATCAGAGAGAAGAATCAGCACATCAAAAACTACAACGTGGGCAGAGAAACATCAGGTATTATTTTGCTCTCTGTCTGAAAGAAATGTACTATGGAACAGAATTTAAATGTTTTTGGATTTTGGTTCTTTTTTAAACAGGATCTCACATCTCAGACTGGCCTGGAACTACACAGCCTAGGTTGGTCTCAGGCTCACAGCCATCTCCCTGTCTCCTTGCTGGGGAGAAATGGTTTAAAACATGAAAATAACATTCTGATAGCTTCACCAGTATTTATAACATTTTTAAAGGTATCAATGAGGTATAGTGTCTTATAAAATATGACCACCATTCCCTCTGGCAGTGTCCCTCAAATGTAACAAGAAATGTTCGGATGGCTCCATCTATGCAGCTGTTCCCTAAGTATCACACTGAAGACTGAATAAATTCCTAATTCCAGTCACTGGAATCACTGGGATCATTCAGTACAGAGGGCGGAGGATCCTTCGGGCCTGCCCACTCGCGTGCTGCTCACAGTCCACCAGGCCACGCGTTTCTTCCTCTACAGCAGATTCCAGGGCCCTGAGTACAAACTCCCCACTTGACCCCCTACATGCTGGGAAACGCCATCAAGCATGCGCAGGTCCTGGTGTGTGGAGACTATTCCACACAGGCTACCTGATTAAGTTACGACTCACCCCACAGTTTGGCTCACAAAAGGGAACTGGCAAAAGACCTAGAGAAGTAATGCGTGACTGAACAAATAACTCTGTGAAGCTCACTTCCTTAGTTGTACACCCAAAATAAAACCTCCATCTTAGAAAGAAGCTGATGATCAAGCCAGGGATAGCTGAGCACGGGCCGGCTGCGCCCAGCACTGAGAACACAAGCTCCAGGCTCTCCTCTGGACTGCAATCCTCTTTACCTTGAGAATTAGGGATTGCACCTGTAACTGCGAACCTATGCACTTGGTTGTTCTAAAGACACAAGATCACACAACGCTCTGAGAATCTGTCACAGGAAGGCGGGCTTTGTCCTCTAGATTTTTCTCTCGTGAACGATCGTTCACGGTTACCAAGTTTCCACTTGTGGCTTTGCGGCTTCTACGTCTAGTTTGCTGGCCTCTGAAAGGCAGTAAGTCAGAGACGCCCAGATACAAAGGGGAGAATGAGACTTCTCACCATCTCCAAGTCTCCTTCAGTTCCAGCAGGTCCTACTGTCCAAGGGAATGGCTGGACTGCAATGTGACCTGTCATCACCGAGGTCCCATTCTGGTTCCTTGCTCCCTCTGGCCTACAAGCAAAGTCTTTAAACAAAGACAGATGTTTTTCCTCCAGGCTAAGCAACTCCATTTATTTGAGACACGTTTTTTGCCCCATGCCAAACCGTGGATTTCTTTCCTTTCTCCATGCCACGGAATGTATACGCAATGGTCCTGCCCACTTCACAGGGCAAGCTGAGCGGTGCAGCTGTAAGGGAGGTGCAATTACATATATAATTATATATTAGTCTTAACTTTTTCCTTGAGTCACCAAAGCAGCACGGCCCATTCCACTCACTGCACGCTCGGACTCAGGTGTGTCATGAATAGGGCTACATTTGGATACTGATGTCCTTGGATGGGTTTCAAATGGATGAGGGACGGTAGGACACTGGCAAGCATTAGGCAGTGGGCTGGTCAATAACATCAATTATTTCTCAATGTCTACATAGTTGTTAGGAGGCTTGGCTGTTTTGCTTTTCAAGTTTTGGGGTCACAGTTGCACTGCGCACCCCAGGTTGACCTTGGACGCCTGAGATCAAGTGCTCCTTCCCCTTCAGCCACAGCCTCCCAACAGCCCAAACTAACACAGTGAATGGCCTCAGGTTCTGCGCGTCTGCACGAGTCAACAAGTCCATCCGGAAGACTGGGACCACTGCATTACCAGGTCCAAGGAGTTCAAAGTGGTCTCAGTCGCTCAGATTCCCAATCAGTGCTCAAAGAAAGAGGTAGTGCAGGAGACAGTGATTTGGGGACAGCTGGGTGGATTTTCTATATAAATGCAGCCAGTTTCTCTTTGTAGCCAAAACACATTTCCCCTGTGCTGTGACCTAGGTCACATCCACCTAGATCTGAATATATCTATATACACATCTCCTATTCCTGACCACTACCCTTCAATACCCAGGACCTGGTTCATAGTGAAAGCTTAGTTATGTCTGCACTGATAGGAACATTACTGAACTAGAGTTCCCAGAGCACAGCCAGCTGAGATTATGTAAAGTCGCAAGGCTCTGGACATCGAGCTTAAAATGTTTTATTAAAACATTCCAAGATAAAGCAAAAAAAAAAATCTATGTGGAATTTAGGCAGGCTGGCAGCTTCCAAATTCAGGGCGGTGCCCCTGATAGCCAGGTGGAGAAGTTCCCTGTGTGCAGTTACAGGCTCTTCCCCAAATGTAAGAAGAAATCCCAGCTCTGCACTTAGTGCCGTAACTTCTGAAAGACTGATAGCTCCTTATCAGAGGTCAATGGTCACCAATGCCATTTACAAGTGCGGGAACCAACAGCAGGTTAATCTTGCCCAGGCCTCTCAGAAAGTTAATGCTGAGCACAGAGAAAGGCTTCTCTCTTCAGTTGTTGGCCAGACAAATTACCCAATCAAGCTCTTTGAAAAGTGCTATACTCTTTTCCAGGACCTCTCTGTCCTGAGACTTTGCTTACTTGAGTGCTGAGACCCTTTGATCACCTCCCGGAATGGTGACCTACATTTCAAACCTCACACAACCTCGGCACGGACCCGTTAAGGGCTCTAGGCACACAATTATCAGGAGCAACCCTGGGCCTCTCTCTGGGCGGAAGCTCACAGCACACCTGAAGCACAGCTTCAAAGTGCGGTTGTGCAACCCTCGCAGGAATCTCCCTCCACGGCGGGGTTTCTTTCCGCACTCTTGTGAAGGGCTTCCCACAAACTGCCCAGAACTTTCTGAACTTTTCTCCACTCCAACCTGCTCTTGGAGACGAGTGCAGGGCAAACAACCCAAGAGGGAGGCGGAACTGCAGGACCAGCTTCTCTGCACTTCCAAGTCCACTCCAGGCCCAAGCGGGATGGAGGGAGGCGGGACAGGCGCACCCCGGCCCGGGCGCCCCCTCCGGCACTCACCTTGGCAGACGTCTCCCCGAACAGAGGTCTGTTGTCCAGGCCGCTGGTCCCGTAGGTCCTGGTACTAAAGTCCTCCATTTTGGGGCAGCTCCTCTCGTCCCTTAGCCGCTCAAAAGCGAGTCCGCATCAGCTCGCCAAGTCGGGACGCCCGCCCCTCACGGCGCACGCAGGGCCCGGGCCCTGGGGGGGGGAAGGGGAGCGGGAAATCCCGACGGGGCGACTGTCACTCCCGGGGCCCGCGGCCGCTCCGCCTCAGCCCCGCCGTCCTCCTCCTCATCTCCAGCGGCTGCCGCAGGAAGTGAAAAGAAACAAACAGCGCTTGGCCGACGCCCCGCCGGCGCCCCCGCCCGCTCCCGCCGCCCCCCAATCTCTGCTCGGTTCCGCGGGGACAAAGTTTTCCCGGCCCGAGTCCCCGCGCGGCGGGCGGGCGGGCGAAGTTGCGGAGCGAGCGCCTCCCGCACACCTCCCCGGCTCCGCGTCCCCCCCGGTCCGGTCCCCCACGCTCCCCGCAGGCCAGACCTCGGCGCCCCGGGCCACGCGCGCGGCGGATCCTGGTGGCTCCGCGACCCCGAGCCACGGCTCCCAGACGCCGACAGGACCCCCGCACCGCACCGCGCGGCGACTGCCCTGGGCTCTCGGGTCCCGGACCGCGGCCACTGTCGCAAACCGGTCGGGCCCGCCCAGACCGCGTCACGACTCGGGCAGCCAATCCCACGGGCAGAGGCGCCGCCTCGGCTGCGGAGCTTTATTTGCAGAGGTGCGGGTTCTCCTCCGCCCCACGCGGGTCTCTCCGCCTCTGGGCCGTGAGCGGCTGCGCGGTGCACGTGGCCAAAGCACGGTTCCGAAGACCCCTCGAATTTGGCGTCCCCTAAAAGTGGCCTGCTTTGACACTTTAGGGAAGCACTGGCACGGTGTCTGCTCGTTTCATTCTGCATTACGTACAGCATTCGAGGTCCAAGTTTACATAAATGGGAAGAAACGGTGCTGGATATTTCTTCGACTGGTCCAGTGAAGGTGCTGAGTAAAAGCGTTGCGGCCACAGGCCAGAGCTTCGCATCCTGGGCTTCTTAAGAGAGCTGGATAGAAGTGTTCCAGTCGCTCTGCAAACACTGAAAACCAAACAGCTACCCGAGATTGTCCGGACACTCTATGATCCCTAGATTCAAGGGAGCTCTGAAACTGTTGGCACGCGGAAGACGGAGTAGACGCCGTAAGAGCCACACAACGCTTAGAATGTAGACACGGGTTCCAGAGGCCACGCAACAGTTTAGAACAAGGGATGGGATAACAACCACCAAGAATCTCCAGCGCTGAGTACACTTAAGAATTATACGTGTCCCAGTCTGCCATACGTGTTTTACAAATTAACTATTTACCCACGACTTTTCCTTAACAGCAATACTACATAATTTGGCACCCAATTCTGTTAAAAAGTTCCACTGGTCCAAAGAATCAATGAAACAAAAAGCTGGTTCTTGGAGAAAATCAACAAGATCGACAAACCCCTATCCAAACTAATTAAACGACAGAGAGAGAACACGCAAATAAATAAGATCAGAAATGAAAAGGGGGACATAACCACAGACACAGAGGAAATTCAGAGAATCATTAGATCTTACTACAAAAGCCTGTATGCCACAAAACTGGAAAATACAAAAGAAATGGACATTTTTTTAAATAAGTATCATATACCAAAGCTAAACCAAGACCAGGTGAATGATCTAAATAGACCGGTTTCTCGCGAAGAATTAGAAATGGTTATCAAAAATCTCCCTTCGAAAAAAAGCCCAGGACCAGATGGTTTCAATGCAGAATTCTACCAGAACTTCCAAGAAGAATTAATACCTATACTCCTTAAGGTATTTCACAATATAGAATCAGAAGAGTCATTGCCAAATTCCTTTTATGAAGCTACAGTTACCCTGATACCAAAACCACAAAAAGACCCAACCAAGAAAGAGAATTACAGACCGATCTCACTCATGAACATCGACGCAAAAATCTTCAATAAAATACTGGCAAACCGAATCCAAGAACACATAAGAAAAATTATCCATTATGATCAAGTAGGCTTCATCCCAGAGATGCAGGGCTGGTTCAACATACGCAAATCTATCAATGTAATCCACCATATAAATAAACTGAAAGAAAAAAACCATATGATCATTTCACTAGATGCGGAAAAAGCATTCGACAAAATTCAACACCCCTTTATGATAAAGGTCTTGGAGAGAATAGGGATACAAGGGTCCTACCTAAATATAATAAAAGCTATTTACAGCAAGCCAACAGCTAACATTAAATTAAACAGAGAAAAACTCAAAGCCATCCCACTAAAATCAGGAACACGACAAGGATGTCCACTCTCGCTATACCTCTTCAATATAGTGCTTGAAATTCTAGCAATAGCAATAAGACAACATAAGGAGATCAAGGGGATTCGTATTGGAAAGGAAGAAGTTAAGCTTTCGTTATTTGCAGATGATATGATAGTGTACATAAGCGACCCCAAAAATTCTACCAAAGAACTCCTACAGCTGATAAACAGCTTTAGTAACGTGGCAGGATACAAGATCAACTCCAAAAAATCAGTTGCCTTCCTATACACCAAGGATAAGGAAGCAGAGAGGGAAATCAGAGAAGCATCACCTTTCACGATAGCCACAAATAGTATAAAATACCTTGGGGTAACCCTGACCAAGGAAGTGAAAGATCTACTTGACAAGAACTATAAGTCTTTGAAGAAAGAAATTGAAGAAGACACCAGAAAATGGAAAGACCTCCCTTGCTCTTGGATTGGGAGGACCAACATAGTAAAAATGGCAATTCTACCAAAAGCAATCTATAGATTCAATGCAATCCCCATCAAAATCCCATCAAAATTCTTCACAGATCTGGAGAAGACAATAATCAACTTTATATGGAAAAACAAAAAACCCAGGATAGCCAAAACAATCTTATACAATAAAGGTTTGTCTGGAGGCATTACCATCCCTGACTTCAAACTCTATTACAGAGCTACAGTATTGAAAACAGCTTGGTATTGGCATAAAAACAGAGAAGTAGACCAATGGAATCGAATAGAAGACCCTGACATTAACCCACAAACCTATGAACACCTGATCTTCGATAAAGGAGCTAAAAGTATACAATGGAAAAAAGAGAGCATCTTCAACAAATGGTGCTGGCAAAACTGGATGTCAATCTGTAGAAGAATGAAAATAGATCCATATCTATCACCATGCACAAAACTCAAATCCAAATGGATTAAAGACCTCAATATCAGTCCGAACACACTGAACCTGATAGAAGAGAAAGTGGGAAGTACTCTACAGCACATGGGCACAGGAGACCACTTCCTATGTATAACCCCAGCAGCACAGACACTAAGGGCATCATTGAATAAATGGGACTTCCTGAGGCTGAGAAGCTTCTGTAAAGCAAAGGACACTGTCACTAAGACAAAAAGACAACCCACTGACTGGGAGAAGATCTTCACCAACCCTGCAACTGACAAAGGTTTGATCTCCAAAATATATAAAGAACTCAAGAAACTAGACCGTAAAAGGCTAATCAACCCAATTATAAAATGGGGCACTGATCTGAACAGAGAATTCTCAACAGAAGAACTTCAAATGGCCAAAAGACACTTAAGGTCATGCTCAACTTCCTTAGCGATCAGGGAAATGCAAATCAAGACAACTTTAAGATACCACCTTACACCTGTCAGAATGGCTAAAATAAAAAACACCAATGATAGCCTTTGCTGGAGAGGTTGTGGAGAAAGGGGTACACTCACCCATTGCTGGTGGGAATGCAAACTTGTGCAACCACTCTGGAAAGCAGTGTTTCGGTTTCTCAGGAAATTCGGGATCAACCTACCCCTGGATCCAGCAATACCACTCTTGGGAATATACCCAAGAGAGGCCCTATCATACAACAAAAGTATATGCTCAACTATGTTCATGGCAGCATTGTTTGTAATAGCCAGAACCTGGAAACAACCTAGATGCCCTTCAACGGAAGAATGGATGAAGAAAGTGTGGAATATATACATATTAGAGTATTACTCAGCAGTAAAAAACAAGGACTTCTTGAATTTTGCATACAAATGGATGGAAATAGAAAACACTATCCTGAGTGAGGTAAGCCAGACCCAAAAAGAGGAACATGGGATGTACTCACTCATATTTGGTTTCTAGCCATAAATAAAGGACATTGAGCCTATAATTCATGTTCCTAGAGAAGCTAAATAAGGTGAATCCAAAGACAAACACATAGGCATCCTCAGGAATATTAACCTTCATCAGGCGATGAAAGGAGACAGAGACAGAGACCCACACGGGAGCACCGGACAGAAATCTCAAGGTCCAAATCAGGAGCAGAAGGAGACGGAGCACGAGCAAGGAACTCAGGACCACGAGAGGTGCACCCACACACTAAGACAATGGGGATGTTCTATTGGGATCACACCAAGGCCAGCTGGCCTAGGTCTGAAAAAGCATGGGATGAATCCGGACTAGCTGAACATAGCGAACAATGAGAAATACTGAGAATTCAAGAACAATTGCAGTGGGTTTTTGATCCTACTGCACGTACTGGCTTTGTGGGAGCCTAGGCAGTTTGAATGCTCACCTTACGAGACCTGGATAGAGGTGGGCAGTCCTTGGGCTTCCCACAGGTCAGGGAACCCTGATTGCTCTTCGAGCAGATGAGGGGGGGGGGGGGACTTGATCGGGGGAGGGGGAGGGAAATGGGAAGCGGTTGTGGGGACGAGGCAGAAATCCTTAATAAATAAATAAATTAAAAAAAAAAAAGTTCCACTGGCCCTACAAATATTCAGCTACAGCCAACAAAACAGTTCCGGAGGCTCTCACCTGTAATCCCTTAAAGGCCGGAGGAACATTAGTTTCAGTTCAATCTAGCCCACATAGCAAGACCCAGTCTCAAAAAATAATAATAAAATCAATAATACTTCGAGAATCTGTTGTGACAGTTATAGGCTTGGACAACAATCACGGAAAAAGTCATCTTTAAGGCTTTAAAACCAAAATTTAATTACTGGACAATCAGAATCCTTAAAGTCTAAAATTCTGAAAGGTCAAATTTCTGAAAATAAAATTCTGAAAAATTAAAAACTTTAGATAAGTAAATATATACGCTTGAACTTTTTATTGAATCTTTGTGGATTTCACATCATGCACCCCAATGCCATTCATCTCCCCATGCCTTCCTATGAACCCTCTGCTTTTGCAAGCTCACCCCGAAAATAAAAAAAGAAAATGTAAAAGAAAAAAAAATGACTCATCATGGAAGCTGTGTGATGCAGTGGGTTAAAGTATACCCTTTAGCCCACACATCTGTAAGTGTTCATCGCAGGGGGGTTCAAGGCCTCTGGCTACACTGTCGCTCCTGGGCCCCACCGGACTCCTCTCCGGAACCCTGTTGTGGCGGTGTCACGGAGATTCTCCAGCCCTGGGGCTGCAGGACTGGCCCCTTCACATGCTCGAGCAGTTCACTGATGGGGTGGGTGGTGGAGTGGGACAACTCGCAGTCCAGATTCTGGAGCTGGTAGTAGCTAGGGCTGGTCAGTTGGCCAGTTCTCCCCAATCCTCAACACCAGGGTGAGCTCTCCAGCCCTGCCCCCGCTAGCTCACTCAATACCGCCACAGCAGCAAGGGGCGGTAGATTATTAAAAGAGAATCCGTTTCAAAAACATAAAAGGACATTTCGTAGGGAACTTTTTATGGTAAATAGACAAAAACATTCATATGTTGAAATCATATACACTCCATGGACATGAGAATTTACTATTAAATGCTCACCTCGGTGCCATGGTGCTGAGATGCTTGGACTGTGGAGGCGTCTAGAATACACTCATCTAAGGGGCACAGGTTGGGCAGAAAGAGTTCCAGACACTGAATAAAGTAAGTGCCTTCCTGTTCTACCCTGCACAGAGTTACTTTCAATCAGGAACTTCTCTGGCCTCACCAGGCAGATGCTATTCGGTTCACTGAAAACTACTGAAGGTGCGGGGGCGGGAGAAGCAGCTGAGGACCCAGGTTTGCTTCCCAGCATCCACCTGGAGGCTCACAAACATCTCTAACTCCAGTTCCAAGGGATCCACTGCCCTCTTCTGACCTCTTCAGGCACCAGGTACACACAGGGAACACATACACACACCCAGGCAATCATTCTTATACACAGAAAACTTTTTTTTAAAAAAAATTAAAGTTTCTAGAATTTCATCCACTGAAAGGCCAATGTAGATAAATGACATATATTTCAAAAGATTTTACTGTGTATATGCGTGTGTGTGCGCACATGCGTGTATGCTCCTGGCCAAGAAGGCCAGAAGAGGGTGTCAGTTCCCCTGGAATGGAGTTAAGGCGCTGTGTGAGTCACCCACCATAGGTGCTGGGAACTAAACTTAGGTCCTTCCCAAGAGTTTCAAGCACTCTTAATTGCTGAGCTATCTCTCCAGCCTTCTAAACAAAATATTTTGAAACTAAATGTTTTGTTGTTACTGAAGCCCATGGCCCCAGCTCCCTCCCTAGAATTAAAATTTCTACTCCTGATACAAGAGCCCCTTTCCCTGGGGATTGAGATTTTCAAACTTTTGCCTTCAACATGTCAACATTTGGTGTTTCCCCCCTTTGAAATTATTTGGGGGATTCTATACTAGGAGTTTTGGTCATTTGGGAGGAAGCCTCTTAGGTTTCTGGTCAGCACCAGGCCAACAGGTCAGCAAGGGCCTTGTCTTGAGGCCGAAGTAGAAAGCAGAACAAATGGTCACAATCTAGGGCAAAGAGAATACACAAGCACCGCTTTACAACTGACGGCACGTGACCATACACGCAATGCCATCACAAGCTTCACAACTGACGGCACGTGACCATACACGCAATGCCATCACAAGCTTCACAACTGACGGCACGTGACCATACACGCAATGCCATCACAAGCTTCACAACTGACGGCACGTGACCTCACACGCGAGTCCATCACCAGCTTTACAATTGACAGCACATGACCTCGCACGCCTGTCATCACAAGCTTTACAACTGACGACACGTGACCTCACACACAATGCCACCACCTACAAGCTGTGTGACCTTGGGCAAGTTCCTCAGTCTCAACAGAACTCTGGTGAAAAGGGAGAAGATGAAAGCCCTGCACGGTGGTGCACACCTTTAGTCCCAATCCCAGCCCTCAGAGGCAGAGGCCAGTGGATCTCTTGAGAGTTGAAGGCTAGCCTGCTCTGCATAGTGAGTTCCATATGGCAGCCAGAGCCACAGAATGAGACCCTATCCTGAAAAAAGAAAGTGAAGATGATAATAAAGTGAAATACATGACTTCAACTATATTTAAGATCTTTGATATGCATGCATAATGCACTAGCAAACAGTAAGATTAAAAGCAGTGGTTGCCACGCATGATGGAAAGGGCTGTAATCTAATGTTGCTTACATTCCTTCCCTGAGGGGACATAAGCAGTGTCTACTCTTCCCCCTAAGGTCCCAATGATGAATCAAGCTACAATCCAGCTAGGGAACCAATGAGATTATTACACTTATATAACAATGGATGAAGGGCTACAAATGAGCATAAATGACCTTAAAGGAGCCACCCCGGAAGGTCTGCACTCAGTAGGCACAATGGCTTCCCCGGGGCTGTGACAATGGAGGCCCTTCCCCTCATTCTTTCCCACCTAAATCCCCTAGCCTTTCCCCCAGCAGCCCTACCTAAGTCCGTGAGAAACTGGTGCAGAATCATACACAACTGTTTGTCTGGGAGAGGTGTCTGGATACTCAGGTGGGGGCAAGACCCTCCCCCAACTGCTTCTTAAGGGAGGGTAAAGAGTCAGCAAGTCCAGCTGTGGTGATCTCTTTGCGGCCAGCCCCTGCAGTTGGTTGCTTTTGCTCTTTGCTCTTTACCCTTTGGGAAGCCCGACACCCAGGACCCAAATAATCCACAGAGACCTATTATTACTAATAAATGCCCAGCCGTAGCTTGACTTGCTTCTAGTCAGATTTGCTTCACTTAAATTATCCTGTCTACCTTTTGCCTCTGGGTTTTTATCTTTCTTTCTTCTATATACCTTTCTTTCCTTCTCAGTCCATGGCTTGCTGTCTGGCTGGGTGGCTGGCCCCACATGCCCTCCTTTCCTCCTTTTCTCAAGCCTCGATTTTCTCTTCCCAGAATTCTCCTTCTCTTTATTCTCTCTCCTAGACAGGCCAGTCTATCCTTTCTCTTGCCTAGCTTTGGCAGTTCAGATCTTTAATTAGACCAATCAGGTGTTTTAAGCAGCAAAGTAGCACAGCTTCCCAAAGTTAACAAATGCAACATAAAAGAACACAACACATCTTTGCATCATTAAACAAATATTCCACAGCATAGAGGAATGTAACACATCTTCAACTCATATTCCCCAACAGACTCCCAGCAGAACTCCTGAAGATTATGTTAATTTGGCTGGGATGACAGCCCAAGACCTTACCTGGATGTGTGATGGATGCCCACTGGCTTCAAGTGACAGGGGAAAACAGCCTTGTAAGAGAATAGTTCTAGATAAAGACCCCGAAGGAGAATATAAAGACAAGGAGAACAAGGAGGCAGGCCATCAAGGCCAGACCCTCCTGCAGGCAAAGACCTTCCTACCGAAGCTTCTCTGAGCCGCTTCACTCTCCTGTAAGCTCAGCTTTCTCATGCTGCCTACATCTGCCACGCTTCTCCATAGACTTCACCTGTTCAGGTGCTAAATTTGGGGAAAATGGGCCTATAGTGTAGCTCCACGGCTTCTCATTGTTTGGCAGGCTCAGTGCGGTTTTCTCTTCAATTCACAGTGTCTTGGTCACTGACCTATTACTGTGAAGAGACACCATGACCAAAGCAATGCTTATAAAAGAAAACATTTAATTAGGGCCTCGCTTACAGTTTCAGAGGGTTGGTCCATTGTCATCATGGTGAGGAGTAGAGAGGCAGGCAGGAAGGCATTGTGCCGGAGAAGGAGCTGAGGGCTCTATCCTGAGCCACAGGCAGGAGGCAGAAGGGGCAACACTGGGCCTGGCCTGGGCTCTTAAAACCCCAAACCCCACCCCCAATGCTATACCTCCTCCCACAGGATATATCTACTCCAAAATGGCCATGCCCTCTCATCCTTCAAAACAGTTAACTGTTTAACTGAGAACCAAGCATTCAAATGCATGAGCCTATGGGGACTATCCTTATTTAAAGCAACACACACGTGCATGCATGCACACGTGCGCGCGCACGCACACACACACACACACACACAGACGCGCGCACACACACACAATATTTGTCACTGTTTATCTTGTTTATGGTGCTGAGGGTCAAACTCAGGGCAAGCAAGTGCTCTACCACTGAGCCTCACCTCTCTTCTCATAAAGAATTTTTATTTGCTCAGTACAGATTATGGATGTGTCGGTTTCTCCACTCTCTGCCAGACAATGCCAGGGTACGGGTAAAACATCTTTTAAGATCTACTCCTTCAACACAAGGGAAGCCGAATGCCTGAAGGAAGAGAACGAGCGTGGGTGTCAACGACAGGATAAGCAGTGCCCTGGCACTCAACGTGGGGTCTGCAGAGACGCAGGGGCGCTGAGGAAGCTTGTGAGAAGTGAAGACTTTAATTTCTTCTTATTTATTCATTGTCTTTCTCATCGTGCATCCAGATCCCACTCGTTTCCAGATCCTTCCATGCCTGCCATCTGCCCTTGCCTCCTCCCCCCAAACAATAAAATTTAAGAGACAAAAAAGAAAAACGGTAAAAAGGAAAAGTCTCATCTTGGAAGCTGTAGTGTGACACCGTGAGTCACACAGTAAACACTTTGGTCCATACACCTTGACTGGAAAGTGTTCACTGTAAAGAGTCATTGCTCTGGTTTGAGGTCGCTGCTGCTTCCTTCTTTCCTTCCTTCCTTCCTTCCTTCCTTCCTTCTTTTTTTTGTTTTTTGTTTTTTGTTTTTTTGTTTGTTTGTTTGTTTGTTTTTGAGACAAGGTTTCTCTGTAGCTTTGGTGCCTGTCCTGGAACTAGCTCTTGTAGACCAGGCTGGCCTCAGAACTCACAGAGATCCACCTGCCTCTACCTCCCAAGGGCTGGAATTAAAGGCGTGCACCACCACCGCCTGGCCTGAGGCTGCTGTTTTGTGCTACACCATCGATGCTGGGCCCTCACTGGGACTCCTCTTGGCTATTCCGTTGTTGCCCTGTGTCATGGAGATCCTGCAGTTTTGGGTCTGCTGGGCTGGCCCCTTCCCTTGCTTCTGAAGGTCATGGATGGAGTGGGATGTCAGGGTGTTAAACCCCTGGTTCTGGGCCTGGGTAGTCACAGGGTTAGTGAGCCCACCAGTTCTGCCCTCTTCTTCCCTCCAGGGTGAGCTCTCTAGCCTTGTCCCAGCTAGTTCACCCTATGGAGCAAGGGGCAGGGCCACTTCTTCTTCTTTCACGCCCTCAGGGTTGGCTCTCCCACACACTGACCGTCAGGGCTGGCTCACCCATGCCCGTCTACAGGCTTAGCTCTACTGTGCTGCCCAGGCAAGGTGCAGGGCCTGTTTTCCTGAGACCTGCAACTGGTGAGGGGTGGTGTTAGTCCCTCCCCTGCTACAGGTGGCAAGGGGGGAGGGAGAGGGCATGTTTCCCTCACCCTTGCCACCACATGGCATACAAAAGGGGTGTGACCTGCTCTCCTGTCTCACACCGTAGGGCCAGCTCACCCATGCTCAAGAACAGGGTGAGCTCTGTTGTGCTGCCCAGGTAAAGGCTAGGACCCTCTCTCCTGAGCGCTTCAGTCGGTAAGGGGCAAAACCAGCTCTCCCGAGTGTTGCAGCCAGTGGGGGGCAGGACCACCTTTGTATAGCCCTGTACTCTCTGCCTTTGGTGGTATCAAGAGTTTCAGACATCAACGTGGCCTGTGGCTGCATCAGGGTCATGAACCCAGACAGCCCAGGTCCAGACATCTCACCATGGTCCTGAGTGGTAATGAAGCCATCCACCTTAGCGTGCTCCTCACAGCTTTCAACCCTTCAGATAGCTTCTGTTCATGGTATGTGAATCAATCTCTCTTTCTCTCTCTCTCACCATACATTTGTTCACCATAGTAGTGCCCTTCTGTCCGATGCTACAAAGTGACGAGCGAGCCCGTGCTTTCTTCCCTGAACGCCCCCAGCCCCCCAGCCCTCATACTGGTCTCCTTGTCCTGCTCGATCCGTCATGGCGCTGGGCAGGACCAGACTTCCTTATCACAAAGAGATCACGGTAGTGTCCAGCGCCTCTGGTTGGTGCAGAGGTGGTGCTGGAGTCCTCTCTCTGACCGGGCTAGAGAGTCCAGGCTGCTTTCTGGCATTTCCTAACACACCAGTGTTTGCTGCATCATTATTCAGTACAGCTGTCATGGAGCCGAAAGAACTGTCATCAGCAGAGGAACTGATAAAGAAAATACGGCATATACACAAGGAATTGTTCTCATCCATAAGGAAAAACGAAGTTAGGCTCTTTCAAAGCAGATGACTGTCACTGAAGGTAATTGCCTTAAATCAATTAAACCACTTAGCAAATACAGTACGCGTTCTCTCAGATGTTGGCCTGGATTTTATAAAGACACACACAATCGTGTATTTACAGACAATGTAGAGTAGAAGGGGAATTATCTAGGGGAATAAAGAAGATGAGAAGGAGAAAAGGGGGAGAAGAAAGAAACAGGAGTGGGATTATGCTCAAAGCGTATTATATGCTTGGATGAAAATGGGCTTTTATAATGCCATTTAATACAATAATAAAAGCAAGAAGATAGAATTTCAAGTCCCAGAGCTAATGAGTTACATTTGCCTTTCACAGATTCTCCTAAGGATTCAGATATAGAACAAAACACACACACACACACGGACATAGACTCAACCCCCCACTGTCCCAGGGACAAACACACACACACACACACACACACACACACACACACGCTTCTCAATTCTTGATCTTCTTCATTCTGTCTCAGCTGTACGTTTTGCCCATGCTGAACTTGGTTCACACTCAGAACCATAGCATGTCCGTGTACATCAAAGCCTCAGCAGCTCTACCTCACATCAGCCTGTCTCTGGTCCTTTGGTCTCTGCTTTTCCTGATGGAGGGGCACCCGTTTTTACTTTCTTCCTGTGAGATTCCATGTTCTATCACTGCACTTTCTCTTCTTACATGCCTTTGTTTCCCTTTTCTGTTTGCTTTGCTACAAGTATGCAAAAAGTCTCCTGAAACATTAACCTGTCTCTTCAGCCTCTGGGGCCAGACATCTAATGCAGATGGAGAACTTTGGATTCTCTGATTGGACAGCCAGCTTCCCGTTGTGTGCTTAAAGACTCATGAAAGTCCCGTGTTGCCTAGGCAACTTTCTTACGTTTGTCATGATGGAAAAAACACAACTCTCATCTCAAAGGGATTAAGATATGGTTTATTCTAGAGCCAAATTTGAGTGATCATGGCTTGGGAACACGGATTTAGGCTACCCCAAAATTCCATGGTCCAATGTGGAAGCGGTTTCATAAAGCTTGATAGTTTTACAGAACAAAGTGAGGGCAAAATGAAAATACATTTGTGGGTGCATCAGAGAGGCTGGCACAGAAATGTGGGGAAATCTCTCCTGTAGGACTCAGATGGTCTCCGATGGCTTTCCTAGTTTCTAGGTTGGTAGAGCTAATAGTCTGCTATGTTCTAAAAGTTCTATATGTTCTAAAAGTTTTTTGTCTATTCCTTACCAGATGTGAGTTTTGACATAGAACTGGACAAGAAATGGCTATTCAGAGAACTACAGCCCGAGATAGGGTAATTATCTAGGCTGCAGCACCCCTGCCTCTCCACATCACTGCAGCTCAGCATCCCCGCCTCTCCACATCACTGAAGCTCAGCATCCCCGCCTCTCCACATCACTGCAGCTCAGCATCCCCGCCTCTCCATGTCACTGCAGCATCCCCGCCTCTCCACATCACTGCAGCATCCCCACCTCTCCACATCACTGCAGCATCCCCACCTCTCCACATCACTGCAGCATCCCCACCTCTCCACATCACTGCAGCATCCCCGCCTCTCCATATCACTGCAGCATCCCCACCTCTCCACATCACTGCAGCACCCCCGCCTCTCCACATCACTGCAGCTCAGCATCCCCGCCTCTCCACATCACTGCAGCTCAGCATCCCCACCTCTGTACACTGCAGTTCTAATCAGTCAACAGCCTTTGCCCAGGAAGCCTCTTTTCAGGAATCTCATTGACACATCATCTATGTTCTCACGCCTCTGGGCCCTTTCCACTCAGCAGGTGACTCAGCCACTTCATGACCAAAACAAGACAGAAGGCAGCATGTGGGGATCTCCTCAACCCCCAACAACCTCTTCCATCTCTCCTTCCATCTCCTCAGAATAAAAGGCATGCCTACCTAGCTCATATTTTTAGACTCCATAGATATCACTGACTCACCCTGAAAATTGTTTCTAAGAAAATGCATTTAAATGTGTTGTTTCAACCACAAAGAAGCAAACAGAAACCTTTCAATGAGTCCACGTTCCTTCCGCTGTTGTGTGCTCTCTTGGCAGCCTCTGTGGAGCTCTTCCCATTCATGTGTCCTCCTCTGCTTCCTTGGAAACAACCTACCCAGTATAAGAAAAATCATTCGACTTCAACTTTGCCTTGCAGTAAGGGAGGAGCTGGGTATTTAGGTCAAGGAGTCTCTAAGAAGTCTGTTTAATCCCTTAGGTGGTGAATCGTTCCTGGGTTCATAGTGGAGTCCCTAGGAAGTCTGTTTAATCCCTTAGGTGGTATATCGTTCATGAGTTCATCATTAACTTCAGCTGTCACACTGACACCAACCTAGGGCCCCTCGGGAAGAGCAAACATCAGCTGAGGAAGTGCCCAGTTCAGACTAGCTTTGGTCATGTCCAGGAGGCACTATCTGAGCTGCTAATTGAGGGGGAGGGTCTAACACACTGAACGAGGTGCCAGCCCTAGGCAGGTAGGCCTGGACTCTGTGTGTGTGTGTGTGTGTGTGTGTGTGTGAGAGAGAGAGAGAGAGAGAGAGAGAGAGAGAACGTATCTGAGCAAGCCTGAGGGAGTAAGCCAGTAGCCAGTCTTTCTCCATGTTCTCTGTTTCAGTTCCTGCTTCTGAGTTTTTGTTTGAGTTCCTGCTGTGACTTTCTCTGTGATGAACTATGACCTGGAAGTACAAGCCAAGTAAACCTTTTCCTCTTCCAGGTTGCTGTTAGTCAAAATGTTTTATCACAGTAGAAGAGAAGCAAACTAGAGCAATCAGGGAAGTGTCCTCTTTGATGAAATAAGAAGTCTGTCTGAGGAGACTACCCCCTAGATGCTTTCATGTGAGGACATGATACATGGACATGATTTCAAAACCCTTTTTTCCTCGAGAATTTTTTAAATACAATCTTTTCTCATTTCACATAGCTAGTCCCCGTTCCCACTTTCTCCTCTCCTCCTGTTTCCTTCATTTCCCCCCACCCCACCTCCTCATCCACTCCTCAGAAAGGGTAAGGCTTCCCATGGGGAGTCAACAAAGTCTGACCCTTTGAAGCAAGACCAAGACCCTTCCCCCTACATCTAGGCTGAGCAAGGTATCCCTCCAAAAAGAATCGGCTCCTAGATGCCAGTTCAAGCACTAGGGATAAATCCTGATCCCACTGCCAGTGGCCCTACAGACTGTCCAGGTCTTATAACTGACCCCCACATTGAGTGGGCCTAACTTGGTCCTATGCAGGTTTGCCTGCTATCAGTCCAGAGTCCAATGGGCCCTCACTAGCTCAGTTCAGCTGTTTCTTGGTCTTGACCCCTTTGCTCGTATTATCGCTCCTCCCTCTCTTGGGCTGGTCTCAGGTAGCTCAGCCCAGTGCTGTGGATCTCCGCATCTGCTTCCATCAGTCGCTGGTTGAAGGTTCTATGATGTGGGAGTGATTTCTTATTAATAAAGAAACTGCCTAGACCCATTTGATAGGCCAACCCTTAGGTAGGCGGAGTAAACAGAATGGAATGCTGGGAGAAAGAAGCTGAGTCAGGGAGTCGCCATGATTCTCCCACTCCAGACAGACGCAGGTTAAGATCATTCCTGGTAAGCCAGCTCGTGGGCTACACAGATTAATAGAAATGGGTTGGATCAATATGTAAAAGCTAGCCAATAAGAAACTGAAACTAATGGGTCAGGCAGTGTTTAAAAGAATACAGTTTCCATGTAATTATTTCGGGTAAAGCTAGCCGGGTGGCGGGACACAGCCCACCGCTCCGTATTTCAACAGAGTGGCACCCAACGTGCTAATGAACTCCACGTAAAACCTGAGAGGGCTTAAAAAGGAGAGAAAGAGAATTTAAGACAGCTTTTTGCTGTTTCTGGGTTGCGTGCCGCAAAGAAATTGTCCTGACTCACCAGCAGGAAAAAAAACTGGCTGTTTTAAAATGCCGGCTTTCTGGGCTATGCCGCCATTGCGATCTCTGTCTGGCTCCTGTGGGAGACAGAGCTTTTAAATGGAACATTTGGAGTAAAGCTCTACGGCTTGCTTGATGGCAATGTGGACTGCTGTGTGCCTGAAACTGTGTGTGGCTCAGAGGCACCAAATGGCTCTGAGGCAGGAGCGGCTTGGCTCAGCTCTGCCATGCTGAACTGTGCTGGTCTCAGGCAAAAACTACCATAATTACCATAAAAACAGCGCATTTAAGGTTTCAACTGGGCAGGACACAGGCGGTACCATATTACCTGTACATGGTGCAACTTAAGTTTTTAAAAACTGCTTAACATTTTAATAAATGCTCCTGGATAGTAAAAAAATGTTACAGATTCACAATAAAACAGATTCAGACATAAAAGACCACACTGTTGGATGAATGTACGTAGGCTTGAGAGAGAGAAGAAAAAGAATATAGAGAATAAAGTTAATGGTTTAAAAAAAAAGGTAAAGTCTTTAAAGAGACAGAGTACAGATAGTTAAGAGATTAAAAGAAATAAAGAAAAATAAGCCATGTAAAAATGGAAAATTCACAGAGAGTCTGGATTATGTACATTGTGCTTTCTTTAAAATTTTTGACTATAAAGGAGCTAAGTACAGAGAGACATTTCATTACATGGGCTGCTAAGCTAAACCAGAATGGATATAAGGGTATGACGATTTCAAAATTTGGGTTTAAGAATATGATGCTTTGGAAAGGGTCTTCTTTTGTTTTCACAGAGGACCAGACCCTGTGGATTTCTTCTATTACAATTTGGTATGATAGACCACGCCCTCCTGAAAGGTTGTTGTGAACATCTTCAGAAAATTGCTTCGCTCAACTGCCAACTGAGATGAAACTAGCACACAGGTTATACCATAAAAGACCTAATTAACGACGCCCCATTCAGCAGGAAGCAGTTTGGAGAGAAAAAACTACGCCCATGTTCCCAAAATATTGTTTATAAATGTTCTTTTACATTTAAAGGGGGATATGATATAGGTATGAATAATTTGCATTGGTATGGATTTTAAGGTCAATTTTGTTATATGTATATGTATTTTTGATCTTGAATAAGGTGTGATTGTGTAGTTCATTTTTAAAATGTAATGTATAATTAGGAAATATAGGTTGTTGATGGATAATCATAATAGTCAAGTTTGTAGTCATGTTACTTAGATTTTCTAGATATATAGAGATATATTTCAGATAGGCATTCTTCATATCTCTCAAAGGCTACAGAATATGGCATTTAAAATATTTTAATAACTTAGGACTTTTCATGACAATGAGACACGTCTGCTCCTGGCAGCACCAATCTACTTCGAGAGGAAGATGGGCATCGAAGAGGATCCTTATGGAGTTTGATAGCCATTTGGGCAAGAAACTGCTCTTGCCTGGACTGTTGCATAAAATGGACACAGAGAACCCGCAGAGAGAGGACTGCTAAACTTGCCTAAAGGTGAGATGGTCTTTCGGGGTTCATGACTCATGAAAGAGTCTGCGAGACATTCTGCAGGACACAGCAGATAGTGACTGAACTGTCTTTGGAATTTCCTGCTTCATGGAAATATCTGCTGGATACTTTGGGCCTGAAGGCTGAAGATGGATGCCCCAAAGGTACAAAAGAACTTTGGGTGACTGTCCAGGCAGCAAGATGTCTCTGTCATTTCTAGAGTTTTCTTATTTCTTGTTTACTTAGGTAGTATTATATCCTTCTGGAGTCTTTGATGGAGTTGAAGAATGAATAGATAGTTATAGTTTTCCTTAGTTATGATAAAAGATAAAATAGATATAAATATTGTAACTGTAATTCTTGCTTGATAACTGTTGTGCTATATGTAATTTTACTATGTTAAAGTTAAAGCCTTTCTTTTTTGTTTAAACAGAAAAAGGGGAAATGATGTGGGAGTGATTTCTTATTAATAAAGAAACTGCCTAGGCCCATTTGATAGGCCAACCCTTAGGTAGGCGGAGTAAACAGAACGGAATGCTGGGAGAAAGAAGCTGAGTCAGGGAGTCGCCATGATTCTCCCACTCCAGACAGACGCAGGTTAAGATCATTCCTGGTAAGCCAGCTCGTGGGCTACACAGATTAATAGAAATGGGTTGGATCAATATGTAAAAGCTAGCCAATAAGAAACTGAAACTAATGGGTCAGGCAGTGTTTAAAAGAATACAGTTTCCGTGTAATTATTTTGGGTAAAGCTAGCCGGGTGGCGGGACACAGCCCACCGCTCCGTACTTCAACAGTTCTATGATGACAATTTAGGTAGTAATCAGTCTCAGTACAGGGGAGGGCCAATTGAGGAATGCTCTCCACTGTTGCTTAGAGTCTTAGCTGGAGTCATCCTTGAGGACTCCTGGGAATTTCCCTAGTGCTGTGTTTCTCCATAGCATTTTAATGGCTCCCTCAATCAAGGTCTTTCCTTTCTCTCCCTCACTGTTCCTTCCACCCCCTTCCTGAGCATCCCATTCCCTAATGTTCTCCTCCTCCATCCCCTTCTCCTCTCCCCCTCCTCTTCCACCATCCCTTCTACCCCCTCCTAATTTTCTCAGGAGGTATTGTCTATTTCCCCTTCCAGGGGGATCTAAGTCGTACATCTCTCTTAGGGTTCTCCTTGTCACCTAATTTTTCTGGGATCATGGACTGGTTATCTTTTGTTTTATATCTAATATCTACTTATGAGTGAGTACATACAATGTTTGTCTATCTGGGTCTGAGTTACTTCACTCGGGATGAATTTTTCTAGTTCCATTTATTTGCATATGAATGTCAATATATCATTGTTTTTTACTGCTGAGTAGTACTCCATTGTGTAAATGGACACATTTTCTTTATCCATTCTTCAGTTGAGGGACATCTAGGTTGTTTCCAGATTCTGGCTATTTTATGAATAATGCTGCTATGAACAGAACTGAGCAAATGTCCTTGTGGTATGAGTGTGAATCCTTTGGGTATATGCCCAAGAGTGGTATTTCTGGGTCTTGAGGTAGATTGCTTCCCAATTTTCTGAATCTTAAAGCAATGAGGGACTCCCAAGAGTATCCCAGAGAAGTCAGTCAGACTAAAACTGTGACCTGCCTTCCTCTAGCTTTTAATTTTGTGATGTGTGTGTGTGTGCATGTGTGTGTGCTTATGTGTATCTATGTGTGTATGGGGGCAAGTGTTATGTAGAAGGGCCTATTAGGTAAGCCATCTTCTGTTGGGTCGGAGAATCACACAGATACTGAAGTCGAGGCCACTGAAGTTAAATAAGCAGAAGCAACTTTATCCCATCACCATGGAATACCAGAACTTCTGACTAGTTAGAGTCACAGGTAGCTCAGGATATGACTCTGGGACCCAGAGCAGAGGAAGTAGGTCCTTTAAAAAAAAAAAAAAGCAATGGCTGAGCAAGGGAGAGGGAGGGTCAGAGATAATAAAAGAAAAAGAATTTTTACAATTTGAGGTTAAGTCCTGGGTAACGTACATTCTGGGAATTTAAAACTTGTGAAAATATTTTGCAATTAGTAGTGCAATTTGTGATAACAAGATGTTTGTATAAGCTTAACAGAAGGTTTGTTTACACAAGTCTGTGGTTATGGTAACAGCTCTGGACGCAGTTGCGTCTTAACTTTCAATCAGCTGTTCTCCCTGTGACTGAGAATATAGGGCAAGGATCAAGCCGTAGAAGAAGCTGGGTAGGGGGACTAATTTTCAGACTTCCTCTGAGCCCTTCACTTTATTTCAGTATTCCTATGAACACAGTTACAAACATTGATAGTATGTTTAAAGTCAAATTTTCTGTTTTAAAAATCTGTACAGTAATACAGACTAGAGCTACTTCCTCGTCTTCCGTGCTTGCTTCAGGTCACAAGAATCAGGTGAATAGTACATGGTCCCACAAGTATTCTCCCATGAGGATTGCAGTCAAAGTGTCAACCCTAGGAGCATGTTTTTTTTGTTTTTTGTTTTTTGTTTGTTTGTTTTTTTTTTCAAGACAGGGTTTCTGTGTAGCTTTGGAGCCTGTCCTGAAAACCAGCTCTTGGAGACCAGGCTGGCCTCGAACTCACGGAGATCCACCCTCCTCTGTGGTGTGCGCCACCACCACTCAGCTTTCTGGGAGCGTCTTTAAGGCCATCTCATGTGCAAACTCTCGGCGGCACTCTGCATTAACCTTTACTGTAGATCACATACTTTTCTCTGTACATCCCTCTCACGCCATCGCTCGGGGCTCCAGTCTGCACCTTTTTCCTCTTTCACTACACACTTCGCAAGGTTATCAAACAGACTCCACACGTACATGACCAGACCCAAGCAGCTTGCTTGTAAAACACATTTTATAAATTAATAGCAATCACTACTCATTTCAGGTGAGACTGTTTCCATTGTAAAGTAGAACTATCTTGGTAGACTCTTGATTTTGAGCGTTGAAATATGTGGTAAACTATTTAATAGCCCAAGGCTGCACGTCAGAGCTATGAATCCAGAATTGCTAGAAATAACACTCAACCACTGACCCTTTTAGAAGTTCCCTAAACACTTCTTATTTGTGGCCAAAATAGAGAGGCAGTGGTTAAGGCTGGACTTCTACTGTGTGTCCCAGTTCCTATTCTAGCAAGGTACTAGACCCTTTAATATACCAGATCATGGTGAACCCTCCTGGTCCTAGGTCATTTTCATGTCTACTTGACACATGCTGGAGTCTTCTGAGAGGAGGGAGCCTCAGCAGAAATGCATGTCTCCATAAGCTCTGGCTGTAAGCAAGCCTGTGGGACATTTTTTTAAATTAGTGATTGATGGGAGAGAGCCCAGTGCACTATGGGTATGGCCATCTCTGGACTGGTAGTCCTTGGCTCTATAAGAAATCCGGCCGAGCAAGCCAGGAAGCAGCACTCTTCCGTGGCCTGTGTATCAGCTCCTGCCTCTCAGGTTCCTGCCCTGCTTGGTTTTCTGCCCTGACTTCTGTTGTTGATGAATTGTGATGGGCCCTGTAGGTTAGCAGACTCTTTCCACACCAAGTTGCTTTTAGTCATGGTTTTTTTACCACAGCAACGGAAATCCTAGGACACTGCATGCTTGTTATGTCACTGACAGGAGTCTTTGGGCAGGTCTGACGTTCGGTAAGTTTTCTACTCCTTTTCCATAGCTCTGAGAATCCAATGTTTACTTTTGTGAAGCAATCAAATCATAATTACCCTGTAGAATTTTGTGAAAATCAAAAAGATAAATTACCTTTGTATAGTTAACACTATAAATTATGCAAACTATGTATGCAAAATGAACCTATTAACCGTTGTGACAAAAATCTCATTGACTGTTATAGGGGGGAAGTAAACACAGTGTAACATTTATTGAGAAAGTTGTTAGGTCTCAGGCAAAAGTCAGCAGGCCTCAGGAATCTGTGAAATCAGTCCCCATCTGCCCAGTGGCGTCATTTCCCTTACCTCTGGCAGAAAGGACAGATGACAACGTGTGGTGCCTCTCGGCATAGCTAAGTCTGCTGGTCTCCAACCTCCCTCAGCCTCACACAAGTGCCTGTTAAACATTTCAAAGTCTACACTAACATCCTGGTCCTTTACTCCCCCAGCTACTCCGCCTCCTTTTAGTTCTGTCCATGCTACCTCTCCTGCTGTTCCCACTCCCGCTATCGTCCATATCCATCTCTTGCTATCTGCTTTGCTCTCTCGGTGTGCTCCAATCTCTGTCTCCTGCCGTCTTGCTATCTCCAGTACTCTCTCCCACTCTCCCGATTCCCTAGCTCTGGTCATGTCCGCTCTCCTGTCTTTCCTCTCTGTTCTAGATTCTTCCAGACACCTCTGGATATTTTCTCTCCTTTGTTTACGTGAAAAGCCTCCCCCTAAAAAAATGGAGTGGTCACGTCGGCTGTTCCTTTACTTTACCCCCTCACATGCATGTTATGTGTGCATATTCTGACATAACAAAAACATGTTGAGTCTCTCCCATTAGATTCTAAATGCTTCTGAGTTTCCAGGGCCAGATAGCATCTTTGGTTCTAAGCAGTTGTCTCTTGGTGGGCACATAGACAGCGGTAGCGGCAGGATGGGTGCTGGTCACCCCAAGACCAAGTCATGGTTAAAGTATGCAGCCTCCGGGATGAATTAATACATGACCGCGCTTGCATGATGAAGCCTCCATAAAAATCCTAAGAGAAGTTCTGCATCAAACCCATCATGTACCCATCACAGATGCTTGCCCAGCTGCACAGGACAGAAGCGTCTGTGTTCGACCCTTCCTAGCCTCACACTAAATACCTCTTGTTCAGAAAGCCGTTCATCTGTAGGTATCGTCCTTCAGTGAGCCAGTAGGTGGTTCCTTCTGTTCCTGAATTCTGTGTGCCAGCACAGTAAATCCTCAGGTCAGAGGAAGGGACGGTAGTGACCATGACAGGTCGTCAAGTTGGACAGCACCATGAGTGTCCATGCCTCTCTGCCAGCGTCTGAAGCCAGAGCGAGTGTGTGAGACCGAGCGCTTCAGACAGGGTTAGCGATGAAGCGCTGCCTAAAGACATATCATTTGTTTTTCTTTTTAGTACCAGATACTGAGAGTAGATTTGAGGAAAGCTTGTTCTTCATATATGAACCCAAACAGGGAAAGATGAAAAAGTTACATTTTTATGTGCTCAGTCTCTATCTTAATTCCTGGGTGGTCCGAGGTTTCACACCTGTTTGGTATGAAAGTTTGGCCGTGATACAATTGCACCGCTTCATCCTTTCTGTCTTGCCCTTCACGTGTGCTCAGTGGTTGCGCTAACAGCATATGGCCTGCCCACAGTCAAGGGCAACGGCGTTTAGAGACGGAAACTGGAGTGAAGACAGGGGAGGGAGGAGTCTGTTCTAAATTCAGTCCAAGAAGGGGAACAGAGAGAAAGGGAGAAATCAGAACACAAGGCCTGTCAGTGGGTTTGGGGAGGAACAACTGACCACATAAGATCCGTCCCTTTTGGTTGCCTTTGCTTTTGCTTTATTATTGTGTTTTGGTTGTGGTGGTGGCATGTGTTTTGCGTTTTGATTTTTGTCTCTTGATGTTTTTTGTTTTGTTTTTTGTTTTTGTTTTTGTTTTGTTTTGTTTTGTTTTTGACAGGTTCTCATATAGCCCAGGCTGGCTTTTCAACTCACTAGGTAACTGAAGATAAACTTCAGTTCCTGATCCTCCTGCCTCGACCTCCCTAGTGCTAGAAATACAGGCATGCCCTTCCATTCCCGGTGTTTTCGTGGCGAGGCTGGGGATCAAGCCTAGGACTCCATGCGTGCTGGATAGCTGAGCTACCACTCTAGCTGAGCCCACGCCATCTTGGCTGGTGGCAGAACTGTGTCAAGGGTATTGCCAGGATCACACTCAGGGCAGCGGTACAGAAGTGATGGCTCTCCCCTGCTCCGCCTCTTGTGTTCAGGGATGCAAGGTGTGTGCACCTGGAAGAATGTCCGAGGTTTGCTGACTTGCGTGTCTCCCAACAAAAGAGCCTGGTCTCAAAGCACTTCCGCCCTGACTGGGACCTACACAGCCTCCCTCCGTGGACTCCAGGAAATAGAGGTTAAAGAGAAAAACAGCAGCTAGAAGCCAGTGCACAGGATGCAGTCTGGGAGAACAAATACAGTAAATACAGGCATTGCAACAACCTGTACATATCACTCTCCACCCAAAGGGCAGGCAGGGCCCGTGAGCTCCTGCACTGCCTTGTAAGGAAGGCTTTGGGAAAGGCAGCTGGGTCATTTGTATTTGTTTGCCATGCTGGTAGTCAAGCCGGGCTAGGCAAGTGCTCAACCACCAGCAGCTCAACAACCAGGAGATTCCAGTCTGGTTTAACCTGGGAGGGGCTGCCTGGGTGGCAGCTTCCTTATCTCTAAGAAGAAAGGTTACAGACAATCTGGCCAGATCCAAAGTGCTGCCATGTTATGAGAATAGAAGGCCTACCTTTTATACCAGTGCAGATTTGCAGTATGGCAAACCCTTTCTCCAGCATCTCCAAACATGGGTATTTTAGAAAACAGAAGGACATTTGACAAAGATAAGGCTCAATGCTAACCTGATGTCTATACTGCAGGCTCGACAGCAGCTCCTGTTTCTCTCTGAAGCAGACAAATAGTGAGCAATCTTAAACACTTCAGGGCAATTCTCTTAACAACCACTGAGAGTAAGGAAAGTCCCTTCTCTCTCAGGGCTGCCGTGCGAGTTAAACAAGATGCAGTAGGTGAACTGTAGTTTTATACTCTGAATTGCTACTCACTAGAACAGCCGTAGTGGGTAAAAGGTGATTTTTAGCTGTTTAGAATGACTGTGTTTGGCAGCCTTACTCTGTCTGACACTGCACACTACAACCATAATCCCTCACCAATTACAGTGTCAGAATACTGAGGTTTGCACAGCAATATTAGATTCCTAAAATGTGTGCATTTAAGACAGTCCTCTTGTCAGCCTTTTTGGGAAGATGCAACCCTGGACCATGCCAGCAGTGTGTCACCCCCAAGAGACGCCACTTGGGGTAAGCTAGGTCCTGGAGTATGATACCGAAAAAAATTTTAGGCTTAGTCAGAGTAAAGCAAAGTCATTACGTTTATTAAGTAAAGTGATCGCACAGACTTTAGCTTAAGCGTGGGCATTGAGAGAGAGACATGCGAAAGACATTCTACCTCCAAGACATGGGCGAAGACTCCTTGCTTAGAGAGTGGAACTTTCAAAAGGTTGAAAACTAAGCAAGCTAAAACTGTGAGTTTTGTAAACGCAATTGTAAGGTGGTTTTGTGAGGCATGTTGTTCAGACTGGGGGATGAAAGAAGAACGTTTATACATTAAACTCAAGGCCATGAATAATCTGCATCTAAGTGCTGTGGGACAATGGTCTGTACCCTGTCAATTATATTTAATAAAACGCTGATTGGCCAGTAGCCAGGCAGGAAGTATAGGTGGGGCAACCAGGCAGGAAGTATAGGCGGGGAGAGAACAGGAGAATTCTGGGAAGAAGAAAGTTTCAGTCTGCAGTCGTCACCTAGACATAGAGGAAGCCAGACACAGAGCAAACAAGATGTGACTGCCTTGCCAAAAAAGGTACCAACCTGCGTGGCTAACACAGACAAGAATAATGGGCAAATATAAGATGTAAGAGCGAGTTAATAAGAAGCCTGAGCTACTAGGCTAATCAGTTTATAATTAATGTAGAGCTCTCTGTATTTCTTTGGGACTGAACAACCGTGGGACTGGGCAGGACAGGAATCTCTGTCAAGAGTAAGTAAGTAAGTAAGTTTATTTGTTGTTTGAAATGTCTTTGGGAAAGAAGGCATTATCTCTGTAGACTATCTTGGCTCTATCAGTTGTCTTCAAGTTCTTTGACTTGAAGCAAGTAGGAAGAGCGAACTGTATCTCAGGCCGAGAGACCTCTCTCCCTGCCTAGGTCCCCTTAGTCTCCTCTTTTTATTCCGCCTTACTTTCACATATGGCCAAACAGACTCGTGAGCAAACCATTTAGAGAAGTCCCATCTCATCTCCCTTCCCCCTTCTATTCCTCCCTCCTTCTCTTTCTCTTCTCCCCCCACTGTGCACGTGTGTGTGTGTGTGTGTGTGTGTGTGTGTGTGTGTTGAGGGGCATTTAAAATCTCTCTCAGAAGCAGTCTCTCCATGATAACCGAATGCTTTTATACAGAAGCAAAGCTGAACACAGCCCAGTGAAGCCCAAACCCGACAGACTTGCGGCAGTTACCTTCCCAACCCACATAGCTGTTCTCGAAATAGACACAACAATGGAGCAATCTCATTCTTTGCCTAGAATAATGCCACCTGTTTATTTTGAAGATGACACAGCGTACAAACTTCTTGCTTGAAAACCAATGTTCATAGCAAAATATAAATGAATATAAAGAAGTAAATGGCACCGCTTACCCCATTGTATGTCCAGCTGGGTCCCAGGGCCGAGAATAAATACCTATGCAGTGCCCAGCTGTAAGCGGGGCATCCACATCACATCCCACATCAAGGCTCAGGAAAGCGATGGAAGACTAAGGATTGCCACAAAAACAGACTTCTATGCAGGGCAGGCTGCATGGGCGCCCATGAACTCAGACCATCTGTGGGTGCCGGCAGATGAGCTAAGAGGCAATGCTGCATTGCCTTTGTAAGTAAAAAAGAAAAGTAACATCTGGGAAGTTGGCTCTGTTGGTAAAGCGATCACTACTCAAACATGAGGACCTGAATTCTGACCCTTAGCAACTACATAAAAAACAGGTTGGAGATACATATTATAATCTCATACAGGAGGCAGGGACAGGCATTTTCTCAGGCTCGTTGACCAAACCATCTAGCCTAGCTAATGAGGGAACTCCGGGTTCCTGTTCTGAAACTTGAGGTGGAAAGCAATAAAGGAAGGCACCTGCCATCAACCTCTAGCCTCCATGCCTGTACATACAGACGCATCCCCCACTCACACATACATATTAATACAGAAAAATAAAACAAAGGAACAAAGACACCCAGGGTCAATATCTAGCCATCTTCACTAATGACTTTTGTTTGTTGATCTCAGCCGGTCTACAGTGCTACCCTCCCCGAGACTCTAGCATAAGCCTTGTTTACCTTGAGCCTGCTTTCGGTTAATGTGTAGAACCTATCTTTATGGAAGATGTTCCTTGTACTTTACAAGAGTTTTAATATAGTCATATCTTAAACTCTATTGCACACACAGGATTGAGTTCATTATCACCAGGAAACTATTTTACAAATTGTGTTGTACTTTAAAACGTCTAAAATAAAGTACCCAGGGTCACACTCTTGCAGACTGAACCAACAACAGCAACTCAAGTGTGCGGAGTCCGACTTCCTTCTTGCCGTCAGAGGACCGACATCTGCTGGCCCTGGTGTTTGTGGAGACCCCACGGGTTACGATCATGTACTACTCTTGCAGAGGTCCAGGGTTTAGCTCTCAGCACCCATACCAGATGGTTCACAACTACCTGTACTGGTGAGAGCCAGGTGACCTTTGACCTCTTCATGGCAATAGCAAATGTTGTAATGTAACGTGTTTAGCTTTTAACTATAGTCATGTCAAAAGTTTCTAAGACTGAGGGCCAGTGAGATGAACTCAGTGGGTAACGGTGCCTGCTTCCAGGCCTGGTGACTGAGTTCAGTCCCTGGGACCTGGCTGGTGGAAGGAGAGAACTCATTCTCTGACTTCTAGAAATTGTGGCACATGTGTGTCCACATTCATATTTATACACAAACACACAATAATAATACAAACGCAGGAATCTCAAAGATATTGTTACTATACCTCAGCATGGTTATTCGTCATAGTTTGTCGTTTAAAGCATTTTAAATTAGCATACGTAGCACTGAGTTTTATTGTGGCGTTTTCTCTGAAGCGTGTGTACGAGTGGTGTGTGCACATGCATGGAGCTCGTAAGATAACTTTACCAGCTGAGCCATCTTATTGGCCCGCGTTACGACATTTTCTAACAAAATTTGGTTTTGTTGCTTCTCCTTCCTCCCATTTCTTCCCATTTTCCTGAATGCCCTTATGCCTGCCACCCACCACAGCCCTTCCTCTTCCCTTTGGTTGTGTCCTGCTGCCTACCCCACCTTTCATTCCCCGCACCATGGTCTCCTTTCTAGCTGCATGGCCTTTGGCCACACTCAGCCCTGTTTACAGACATAGAAGCACCATAAGCACTGATCAGTGTATGGGAGAGAGCGTGTGGGTGGGTTAGTCTGTTACCCTGCTTACTATATTTTACAGATCTGTCCATCTTCCTACAATTTTTATGATTTTAGTTTTCTTTACAGCTGAAACATATTCAGTTGTGTATGTGCGGCACATTTTCATCTGCCGTAGACACCTGATCTGGTTCCGTTTTCTTGCTATAATGCAACAATCATGAATACAAGTCTTTGGAGCACATGTCCAAGGGGTCTATCTGGGTCATGTGGTAATCCTGATTTTAAACGCTGTATACTGATTTTCATGGATGATTTTAAACGCTGTATACTGATTTTCATGGATGTTCTAGGTCACACTCCTGTTAGCCACATCCTCACCAGAATTTGTTGTCTTTTTCTCAACGATACCATTTTTTTTTTCCAGAGTGAGAAAGTCTCAATGTAGTTTTAGTTTTCTTTTTTTCTGGTGGCTAAGGGTGTTGAACACCTTTAAGGTACTTAATTAACTATTGTGTTTCTTCTTTTGAGACCTGTCTGTTCACCATTACAGTTTTTAATGCATGCCTTTGTATACGTATGGGAGTAAATCTGCTAAGGTTCGTACAACCCAGTGGTTCTCTTGCTTGTATCTGCTCCACCGCTCCTCGGCGATACAATCCACGCCTGTGCACGCTATCATTTCTGTCCACTGTGACATATCCCTCCCCTCTGACGCTCACATTCACACCCACACACTTTCCATCATTGGCTGCCTAGATCAGAGGGTTAGAGACGGAGGAGAGTGAAGGGCTGGGGACACATGCTGAGCTAGAGAGCTGGGTCAAAGGCTCACTGCCCCACACTCTGGGTGTGTGACTAGTAGTTCTGCACTTCAGTATCTCGTCTGTAATGTCGCAGTAAGAATGGTGCCTCTTTCGTAGGATTGTTTGGGACATTTGAATGAATTAATTTATAGACAGTATTAGACAACTGCTTGGCATGTGGTAAATGCTCAAAGAAATGTAAGCTATTATTATTTGGGTTGCGTCCAGTTGTGTTGAAAGGAACACCTCTGGGGCAAACTCTTTGGGGAACCGACATTATCAAATCCACTTGTAGGAACTGAACCACTTTTCACCCTCCTTACAGCTATGATAAAAATACCCGACCAAAGCAACTTAGGGAATGGTTTATTCTGATGCATAGTTCAGAGGCAAGTCCCTCATGGTAGGGGAAGCAGGTGATAGGCGTTTCAGGTCACATTTCAACCACACTGAGGGAGCAAGCACAATGCCTGCTCTTTCTGAGCTTGCTCTCCGCTGTGTTCAGTCTATAACTCCAGCTCACAAAAGATGCCACCCTCATCTACAGTGCCTCCCCAAATCACTCTCGGTTAACCTAACCTAGTTCCCAGACCTGCTCACAGAGCCTCGAGCCTGTCAAGCTGACAATCATTACTGACCATCAGAATAGGTTAATAATGCTCCTCTTTCTGATTTTAAAAAAGACTTTGTTCAATTATCTTCTTGGCAGAATCTTCTACCATTTGTGTTTGAGTGACCAATACTTCAAACTTCAGTTAACATGGATTGCCATGGTATAAAACAAAAAGTGACCGTGGTGGGTTGAACAGAATGGACTCCGCATATTTGGCAGGGATTAGGACGTGCGGCCTTGCTGGAGGAAGTGTGTCATTGAGAGTGGGCTTTGGGGTTTCAAATGCTCTGGCCCAGTGACTTCTCTTCCTGCTGTCTGTGGACCCTAATGTAGAACTCTTGGTCCCTTCTCCAGCACCATGTTTGCCTGAGCACCATAATACTCCCAACATAAGGATCATGGACTAAGCTGATCCTGTAAGCCAGCCCCAATTAAATACTTCCCTTTTTTTTTTCATTTTTTTTTATTGAGAAAAGGAAGAAAAAAAAAAACAAGTTTCCACCTCCTCCCAGCCTCCCATTTCCCTCCCCCTCCTCCCACCCTTCTCCCCCTCCTCCCATCCTTCTCCCCCTCCTCCCACTCCTCTCCCCCTCCCTCTCCAGTCCAAAGAGCAGTCAGGGTTCCCTGCCCTGTGGTAAGTCCTAGGTCCTCCCCCCTCTGTCCATATCTAGGAAGGTGAACATCCAAACTGGCTAGGCTCCCACAAAGCCAGCACATTAAGTAGGATCAAAACCCCGTGCCATTGTCCTTGGCTTCTCATCAGCCCTCATTGTTCACCATGTTCAGAGAGTCCAGTTTTAACCCATGCTTTTTCAGTCTCAATAGGGGAGCACGGAAGCACAATTCTTAGTTAAGGGAGCCACCTTAGGGTTGGCAAGAGACTTGAACCTAGAGTGGCTCCCAGGAGCCCAAGCCGAGGTCCCCAGTTAGTTCCTTGGGCAGATGAGGATAGGGAACCGGAAATGATCCTATCCTATAGCAATACTGACGAATAACTTGCATATCACCATAGAACCTTCATCTGGTGATGGATGGAGATAGAGACAGAGACCCACACTGGAGCACTGGACTGAGCTCCCAAGGTCCCAATGAGGAGCAGAAGGAGGGAGAACATGAGCAAGGAAGTCGGGACCACAAGGGGTGCACCCACCCATTGAGACAGTGGAGCTGATCTACTGGGAGCTCACCAAGGCCAGCTGGACTGTGACTGAAATACTTCCCTTTTTAAGATGTGCCGTGGTCATGGTGTCTCTCTATAGCAACAGAACACTGACTACCAGGCTGCCTATTCAGTCTAGGCATGATGATTCGTTTTGCTTTGATTATTAGTGAAGTGGTGTCGTGTCCACCCTCGACCAGCAAGGAAAACGCAACACCTGGAGCTCTTCTTGCAGCAGTTTTCAGGACTTTATTCACAGCGATCTATCTCCTTCTCCTTCTCTTTCTCTCTCTCTCTCTCTGGGCAAACCTCTCCCAGCCCTTAAGTAGGCATGAGCTGCCAACCCCGAACTGCCAGGTGGGCACTGCCCATAGGGTCACGCATATGCAGGCAGCTGATAATCATTGCGTGATCATAGCATAGGTCAGGCCTTAGCCATCTCAGGAGTTGATTATACATCTCCATCAGGTGTGACACCACGCAGCTCGCTACAAAGTAGAATAGGTTTTCAAGGTCCTATTGGCCTCTTGTATTCCACCCCCCTGTAGATCACCTTGAGAAGTAAAATTACTTTCATACGTGACTATTTCCCACTTTGCCTTTGTGGGTCTTTAATCTCCTACTCTGTCAAACATAAGCCCTATGTAGTGAGTGCCAATGCACAGTTGAATAAGATTCAGAATCATTACATCTAAGCTCCGCAATGGCTTCTGTAGCAAAATTATCTGGCAGTCACAAGAGAGAACGCATCAGGAATGATCTACTTCCTCTGCTTCGAAATGGCCTTGCAGCATCCTTCCTTTGCGCTTCCAAGAATTCAATAATTGCACAAGAACATTTAAGGGCATTTCTCTCTCTCTTTGTTGTTTCTCGCTGGTGCTTCTAAAATGTTCCTCTTCTCAAAGAAAAAAGAACACTTTCATATTTGAGGCCCCATAAATCTAAAATTCCAAAGGGACTTGCCTTTTCATATTCAGGGAGTATTATCCATAAGGTAGTAACTGTGTGCCTGGCAGCGAGAAGGTGTGTGAGGGGAGGGGAGATTCATATATACGAAGAATAAAAACATCTTCTCTTGATGCCATGGGGTTAACAGTCAGATAAGAGGACATTGTGAAGAACAATGCTTCAGAGCAGGACCTGAATCCCAGAATCCAGTAGAAAGGATTATAATGAGATTCTCATCGTCTATGTTTTAGTTGGTACCCTGCAGGGCTACAACTCCCACTGTAAATGTAAACTAGAAAGAGCCAACTTCTCCAAAGACAATGAAAATTGATTATTCTAAACCTTGATGTTGACTGAAGAAAAGGAAAAGCAAAAACAACAAGCATTTATTGTTTGATAAATGAATGTTTAACCATTTAAGTCTTTTTTTAAAAAACCAATACTAGTGATAAGCCTTTTTTATGTTTTTACTTAAACATTTTATTTTTTTTTTATTTTTATTGAGCTCTGCATTTTTCTCTGCTCCCCTCCCTGCCTGTCGCCTCCCCTTCAACCCTCGCCCAATTTACTCAGGAGATCTTGTCTTTTTCTACTTCCCGTGTAGATTAGATCTATGTATGTTATTTAAGTCTTAAAACACCTTCACAGTAGGACTTTAGCCTCAAAATGATATTGGTGGGGTTTGTTAGACATGAGTCTGGTTCCAGGGGTACACCCTCTGATATCCCCTGGTTCTTGCGTCTCCAGAACAAAGGAACACATGCATAATATAGAAATAGAGGCAGTTTAATGAGGGCTGATGAGATGCCAAGGACAATGGCACGGAGTTTTGATCCTACTTAATGTGCTGGCTTTGTGGGAGCCTAGCCAGTTTGGATGTTCACCTTCCTAGATATGGACGGAGGGGGGAGGACCTAGGACTTACCACAGGGCAGGGAACCCTGACTGCTCTTTGGACTGGAGAGGGAGGGGGAGAGGAGTGGGGGGAGGGGGAGAAGGGTGGGAGGAGGGGGAGAAGGGTGGGAGGAAGGGGAGGGAAATGGGAGGCTGGGAGGAGGTGGAAACTTGTTTTTTTTTTTTTCTCCTTTTCTCAATAAAAAAAAATGGCATCCTCAAAACTAGGAATGGATTAGAGGGTTAGGACAGGTCCAAGACTCCGAATCCACGGACTCCCAGCCTCCCCACCCTTCGTGGCGCATTGATGGAGCCCTTGACTCCTCCCACACTTGGGCGTCACACTGTCCTTGTGCATGCTCTGCTCCTGACACGTAGCCCTGGAGGGCAGAGGTCACCAGTATTTCTGCCAGGAGGGCCTGAAAATGTTTTGTAAATGTGGATGTTTCTTTTCCCGTGCCCCACTTTCCTGCCACAAAGGTGGTCTGAGACACAGCAAAGCTCTCAGACCCAGAATTCAAAGTGCCCTCGGGCCTCTCGCGGACAGGCAGACATACATTCTTCCGGAGGGAATACTTCTTATATTCAGGCCTACATGAAGCTCCAAATAGAAAGTTCTAAGAAACTTTATATTTAAAGTCCCTGTCAAAGACCCAAACACTTAATATCTAGCCATGAATAAGAATTAACAGGAGAAGACAGACAGCATCTTCCTGACCAGGGATAACCACGAGCCAGTGCCTGCAGACAGAGACCCTAGCTACTCTGGCACTGGACGGAAACCTGCACCCTAGTGAGACAGACTGAAATTGTGGATTGTATCACAAGCCAACAATGGTGTGAGTAAAATATCACCCGAGACTGTGAGGTCCTTGTGGATGTCCGTGTGTAACTCAGCTGAGCATCAACTAGTAGCAGGGGACTGCTTTCGCCAAAACTACCCTAACCTCAGGCAGCACAGTGTGAAGACAGGTACCTTCTGCGGATAGGAAAGGGCAGTACACACAAGACTTTACCTTGGAGTTTATTTCCAGACTGCTGGAACCTAACACGGGGCAGCCCCCACCACTGGGCCTACCTGTCGATGGAGTCTCCAGAAGAGCCGTCGTGACGAAAAGAAGAGGCGAGGTTTCAGTGTGATCCTTTTCTATTTGAGATAGCGTCACCTGCGGCCACTTACAGCTGCATAGGGCACAAACCCATCTCCCCGGTAGGAAGAGCAGGCTGAACTGGTAGGCTATAATATCAGAGGACAACACAACACGGAGAGCCGCCCTTGTGGCACAGAGGCCTGGGCTACTCCCTCCATTATGATACTGCCAAGAGCTAGGCATTCCCCAACAGGGCTTATAACAGGCCGGTGACTAAGAGTGTGGCATCTGGGCTTACCTAGCCCAAGGAAGAACCTTCTAGTACCTGCCTGCAGGGCTGGGCTACTTTTTTAGGTGCTCTTCCAGCTCATGATAAGTAATACACTCATTGATTATTTGTGACACATCTGAGCTTTGAACACCCTCTAGTGCTAACAGTGTCAGACCTCACACGGTGCTCCCTGATAGGAAAGGGCTAAGTCCCTTTGGAGCAGGATTTAGGGTAACACCTACAGGTGAGATAGTGAAAGACATGTGGATCATAGCACAGACACTTAAGAACCATGAAGTGCAAACCATGTTGTTTGTGTTAATGTCAACTCAAATACATATTATAGAAAATGGAAGATGCTCCAAAAAAGAGAAAAACGGGGCTAGAAAGATGAATCAACAGGTAAGAGCACTGGATGATCTTCCAAAGGACCTGGGTTTATTTCCCAGAACCCACATGATGGTCAACACCCATCTGTAACTGTAGTTCCAGATAATCCAATGTTTTCTGCTGGCCTCTAAGGGCACCAAGCATGCATGCAAGTAGCACATAGGCACACACACACACACACACACACTAACCATACATATAAAAATAATTTTAAAGGGGAAAATAGAACTACCGTAGGATCCAGCAATCACTACTATAGCTAAAGGAAACAAATCAATGTGTTGAAGAGACATCTGCACTTTTGCGTTGGCAGGACTATTCAGGAAACTGGGTGAAGAGACACAAGGAGCCTCCAAGTGATGGAAAGATAAAGAAAATGGTCCATCTATATGCAAAATACTGTTGAGCCAGAGAAACGAAATTCTGCCACTTAAGACATGGATATAAACAAAGACATTCTATGAAGCGAGGTAAGCCAGGCAGAAAAAGATAAATGCTACACTCAAGAATAATATAAAATGTCGGTGCTGGAGAAGCAGGGAATATCATAGCGGTGACCAGAGCCCTTGATGACGTACGATTCCATTATTACTGCGACCAAAAGTATGATCACCTGCATCTTAAGAAGGAAAAAGGGTTGATTTGTTTCATGTGACTCATAGTTTGGGGAAGTCATGGCAACAGGGGCATAAGACAGCTCGTTCCATTCTCCCCAGTCAGGAAGCAGAGACCAGCGAAGGTGGCACACTCCTCTGCCATCTCCCTCTTTCCAGTCTGAGTCCCAGACTCTGTGCTGGAGCCACTCGCATGTGGGATGAGTCATCCTCCCGAGTTCATATCCCTGGGAACACTCCTACAGATGTGCACAGGGGTCTGTCTTTTAGCGTATTCTAAATTCAGTCAGTGTGGCAGTGAAGACTAACATTGCAGGAGAATACACAGGAAGAATTGGTAGGAAGGGAGATCACTGGGGCCTGAGTCACAGTTAGACAGGAGCCAGACATTCTGGTGTCCCACTGCATCGTAAGATAGTTATAGATAATGATAGCATACAACACAATACATATTCATGATGAAAGTTCTCACCGTGAATAAAGTGTAAGTATTTAAGGACGTAGGTATATCTAGCCTGATGTAAATATTAGTTCGTGAATACATCTACAAAAACATCCTGTAAATACAACTTTTATATTCTGTGCTTAGTTAGGAATAAAATTAATTTAGAAACACTCTCAGACAAATATCAAAGAAACTCATAAGGCTGAAAGAAGTTTGCCTAATGTGAAAACGCAATACATGTCAGAATCAGCCATATTGTCAAGTCAGGGCTGTAAGATTCTAACGACTTTTACTTTCTTTTAAATGCCATTTTGTTTGGTTGGGTGGTTGGGTGGTTGGTTGGTTGGTTTGGTTTGGTTGCTTTTTGAGACAGGGTTTCTCTGTGTAGCTTTGAAGCCTGTTTCCCTCCATTTGTAGATCAGGCTGGCCTTGAAGTCATAGAGATCTGCCTGCCTTTGCCTTCTGAGTGCTAGAATTAAAGGCATACACTGCTACCATCCCAGCCTTAAATGTCATTCTTTTTTTAATAATTTATTTAATTTTAAGCACATTGGTGTGACAGTGTTAGATTCCAAACTGAGTTACAGACAGTTGTGAGCTGCCATGTGAGTGCTGGGGGTGTTTGAACCCGGGTCCTCTGGAAAGGCAGTCAGTGCTCTTAACCATTGAGCCATCTCTCCAGCCCCTTAAATGTCATTCTTAATATATTATCTAGTCTGCCCCAGTCATACAACTGTTACCCACATTCAGAGGGGCTTGGTTCTATGCTGGTTCCTTCCCTGTCTGGCCAGGTGAGCTCCTGTTTGTAGTAATAAGGGCGGCGGGGCTGTGTCCCCAGCACCCTGGCCGCCTGCTCGGCTAGCTTATGCCCCAAAATAATTACACGGACACTGTATTCATTTAATCACTGCTTGGCCCTTCTGCCCTAGCCCTTACTGGCTAATTCTGATATCCCGATCAACCCATCTCTAATAATCTGTGAGAACCGGTCTTACCGGGAAGATTCTAGCCTAGTCCATCCTGGGTTGGAGCTTCATGCCGTGAGCGGGGCATGGCGTCTCTCCCAGGCGTCTGCTCCAGAGAGGAGAGCTGTCGAGACTGAGCTCACTTCCTCTTCCTCCCAGTGTCCTGTTCTGTTTACTCCTCCCACCTATCCTCTAACCAATAAAATGGGCCAGGGCAGTGCCTTTATTAGCCAATGACCTTCCTCCATCACCTGTTAGCTCAAGTAGGCTGTTTTAGTGGGTGTCCCTATCATGGTCTTGACCTCTTTGCTCATATTCTCAGTCTTCCCACTCTTCAACTGGACTTTGGGAGCTCAGTCCAGTCCTCTGCTGTTGGTCTCTACCAACGTGTCTCCATCAGGTGCTGGATGAAAGTTCTATGGTGACATTTATAGATAGTCATCAATCTGACTACAGGGCAAGACCAGTTTGGGCACCCTCACCACTATTGCTTAGGGTCTTAGCTGGGGTCATCCTTGTGGATTCCTGGGAATTCTCTAAGTGCCAGATTTCTTGTTAGCCCCATAATGGTTCCCTCAGTCAAGATATCTCTTTCCTTGCTCTCATCTCTGTCCTTCCTCTATCTCAACTATCTCATTTCTGCAAGTTATCCTCCCCCTCCTCCTTCCCTTCCACCCTTCCTTCTCTTTCCTACCCCCTGCTCCCAATTTTGTCAGGCGATCTTGTCTATTTCCCCTTCCCAGGGGGATCTATATATGTTTATCTTAGGGTTCACCTTGTTACTTAGCTTCTCTAAGGTCATGGACTGTAGGCTCATTATCCTTTGCTTTACAGTTAGTATCCACTTATGAGTGGGCACATACCATGCTCATCTTTCTTGGTCTGGATTACCTCATTCAGAATGGTTTTCAGACTGCAGGGCCACTGGCAGTGGCACCAGGATTTATCCCTGCTGCTGGTACTGGCTTTTTAGAATCCATTCTCTTTGGATGGATACCTTGCTCAGCCTGGATATGATGGGGTGGGCCTTGATCCTTCCTTGGAGCAATGTGCCTTATCCTCTCTAGAGAGTGGATGGGGGATAGGATGGAGGGGAAGGTGGAGGAAATGGGAGGAGGGGAGGAAGTGGGAACTGGAATTGGTCTGTAAAATGAAAAAGGATAGTTTGTTCTATTTTTTATAAAATAATACATTATGTATGTGTATTCCTCATCTTTGCCAATGCTTATTATCTTTGTCTCATGTTTTATAAGGTTATAAAATAAACGTGATAACATTGAAGCATCATTCACATTTTTCTCCTGTCTCTTTCCCATCCCACCAAACCTCAGAGGCGTGCGATGCCCCAGGCATGTCTTACAATTCTTCTGCCATTTACTTCCCCCCTTAATATCATGGCTGTAAGATTTCTCTTTATGTATTCATGGAATACGTCTATCTTCCTTATTTTAACTAGTATAGAGCACTCTGTTGTTTGGAAATGATTCTATAATCCCCTTACTTGCTTTTCGGCTCACGGAAATTTAAGTTGTCTTAAGTGTTGAGCACATGTCAGGGCTTCTTTGCTCTATACCAGTGACAGGAGGGAGTGAGCCTCTTACACCTCATGGATGTGTTCGAAGGGCATTCTAAAGCAGCCATTGGCCAGTGCCAACAATGCCTAGTGCTCTTTTTCTTTTTTGGTCTAGGCAGGTAAGCCCAGTGTTCAGGCTTGTCACAAAGAATGCTTGTGCACATTTCTGCCACTCTTTAGACATCCCCCTTCTTTGTCAAAATCGCAGACTTGAAACCATCTTTATTCAACTGTGTGGTAGCCATGGGGCTTGCTTGTGCAAACCCTTTGCTCGTTTTGTTCTTCATCTTGTCATCCTTTTCCTTACCGATCTGTGTTGGAGGAGGCCGCTTGTTCTTCCAGGCCGCCCTGCTAATTTAAACCTAAAATAATCACACAAAAACTATATTATTTAAATTACTGCTGGGCTCATTAGCTCTAGCTTCTTATTGGTTAACTCTTACATATTAATTTAACCTGTTTCTATTAATCTCTGTATCACCACGTGGCTGTGGCTTACCGGGTAAAGTTCCGGGCGTCTATTGATTATACACAGTAAAGGCTGATAAATATATGGCATGGCTCAGATTTTAAATATATAGTTTATAATATATAATACAAAAAAATATTCGGATCGGTTGAATCATGAGTGAAGGAAGATAGCACCTATCTGAAAGGGAAGGAGTTAGAGAATCTATCGAATAAAATTAGGAAATAAATGATCAAGAGTAGGATAGAACCTTGCTGTGGCTGGGACTGGAGGATGCCTAGGTGACATGTGATATCTTCAACTCGGCAGGGCACAGCTGAATCCTGAGTGAGATGATGTTCTGTCCACCCCGACCCGTTCCAATGCCATCAGCTTATTTGGCCATATATGACTATAGAACACTTACCCTGATCTGATCATCACACAGTGCATGCATGCACTTAAATGTCACACATACCACATGCAGTTACTATGTGTCAACGGAAAAGAACAACACAGTAACAAAAGGCTTGAGTGTGTCCGGAAATGGAGCCATTGTGATGCTGGCAGAGAAGGTTGGAAGGGTTTGAAGGAGAGATAGAAAGACTCTATGGAGACCTTTCTCCCAGTGCCTCTAGGTTCCGTCATCATAGAAAAAGCCATATGGTGGCACACTTCTGTAAATTACACCTAGGAGACACAGGCAAGGAGGTCACTACACGTCTAATACATAGTGCGATGGAAAAGAAAGAAAGAAAGCATCCAGAGACAAGACTAAGCAAGCTTGTATGGCAGAGCAATAATCAAGCAGGTGCACTACACTACAAAGAGTCACTTTGAAAGCTTTCATTTGCGGACTCTGCTTTAAGTCTGGGGCGTGTGATGTAAGCTTGCATAGCTCACTCATGACCACAGTTGTTTGATAAGGAATTGTTCTAGTTTGAACTTTGTACTGTGATAAACACCAAGACCAAAAGCAACTTGTGGGAGGGAAGGGTTTATTTGGCTTACAGGTGAGAGTCCATTATCAAGGGAAGCCGGGGCAGGAGCTCAAAGCAGGTCCTGGCGGTGGAAGCTACAGCAGAAAGTGCGGAGGGATGATGCTTCCTAGCTGCTTCTCATGGCCTGCTTTCTTATACAACTGCGACTATCTGTCCACAACGGCTCTGCCCTCCCAATCAAGAGAACCTCTCATGCCCACAGGCCAATGTGAAGGACACAATTCCTCAACTTGGTTCTCTTTTCACAGATGATTCTGTAGTTCATGTCAATTTAACAATAATTAACCACAAGCATAGAATTCTTCTTCCTCCTCCTCCTCCTCCTCCTCCTCCTCCTCTTCTTCTTCTTCTTCTTCTTCTCCTCCTCCTCCTCATCTCCTCCTCCTTCCTTCCTTCCTTCTTTCCTTCCTCCTCCTCCTCCTCCTCCTCCTCCTCCTCCTCCTCCTCCTCCTCCTCCTTCTTCTTTGCCACTTCAGGTTACAGGTGAAAAGGTTAGATGTAACAGTTGCAGTTTATAAATTATTTTTCTTGAAACACAAATCCCAGTCGGATGATTACTGATCCCATTTCTAGGCATATGTACTTTCTATAAATTCCTGATGTTTATATATTTTCTTACTGTTAACTTAAGTTTTTCTCTTTGAACCCTTCCTGCTTTGGTCAGCCTCTATGTCAATTGCAGACGCAATTCAATAAAATGTAGACATAAGGGAATAGGGAAGGCACGGTGATGTTTTGTTTATGCTTTAACAAATAAAGCTTGCCGGATTCTCAGAGTGTGGAGCTAGCTACTAGTTAGCCATAGAGGATAGACAGTGGTGGCACACGCCTTTAGTACCAGCTTTGGGGAGGCAAAGGCAGTTGATTCTCTGTGAGTTCAAGGCCACCCTGAGCTACACTAGATTGCTCCAGTCTCAGGGAGAACCCAAGCCAGGTGGTGGCTGTTCACACCTTTAATCTCAGTACTTGGGAGTCACACACTTTTAATCCTGGTTCTAGGGAGATGGGGACAGGAAGGGTATGGCTGGGTGGAGAGTGGAATATAAGACGGGAGGAGACAGGAGTTCACCGCATTCATCCTAATGGCAGGATAACTCATTCAGTCTGAGAACTTTGTAGTAGTAAGACCTAGAGACTGGCTGCTCTACTTTTCTGAGCTTTCAGCTTCCACCCCCTAATATGGATCTTTATTATTAAGATCAATTAGAATTCGTGCTACAGGTAGGCATTTAATCCACTGATCAGCATCCTTATTAAAGAATGGTCTGTGAAAAGACACACACACAGGGAGCAAGCGATCTAAAACTCTGAACCAGAAGGTGGGGTTCTGGATGATATTAATAAAGACCAAGGAACACTGAAGATTTTCAGCAAACCCTGGGAAGTTAGCAGACAGCAAGGGACCCCTGTGTAGTCATCTGAAGGAAGCTACCCCGTGACGCCATGATCTAGGACCTCAAGCCTCCAGGATTCGATGTGCTACATTTCCCTTGTTCAAGCTACCTGTTTGTGGAACTCTGTAATGACAGCCCTAGCCACTGATACTCTTTTTATATGTGTATTTTTCTCCTGTAAAGTTAGAATGGCATTAGTGTATTTGCCTCTACCTTCATCCCATAACCTAGGGCCTCACCAGAGTTAAGAAGGGTGGCAAGGCCGGCTAACAGATCGCTTGCCTGTCACTCACAATGGTCTCCACCAGGAGCAAGGACTCCAGTGGATTTTGGTCCCCAGGTATCGCTCTCCTTTAAGGAGGGGCATGCAGTGAGGAGAGGAGAGGAAAAGAGGATCTGGATAACAGGTTCCCTAATTAGATAGATAGATAGATAGATAGATAGATAGATAGATAGATAGGTAGGTAGGTCTGTGTGGCACTGTGTGTGCACACACTGCTTTGTTCCCTTCTAAAGGATCAGTAATGACTCGTGGAAAGAAAGGAATAAAAATGAACTTTCTAACCAACACTGTCATCTATCTTCAACCCTGTTTATGGAGCCAAACTTGATCAGAGGAATTGATTGAGAACCTTAAGGCTCGTTAAGGCAAGGACTTCCGGATGGATTCACTGATAATTATACCATCATAATTATACTATTTCATCCAAAGATGAAATCGGTATTGTACCCTGATTCCGAAACCAGATACGACACACAGAAAAAAGGAAGCTTACAGCCAATCTCCTTAATGAACATAGATACACAGTTCTCACAAAGTACTTGTAAATGGAAAATAGGAGGATGTACCGGTTAGGATGTCTATTGCTGCGATAAAGCATCATGGCCAGCATCAACCTGGAGATGAAAGGGTTTATTTCACCTCTAGCTTACAAACCCATCACCGAGGAAAGCTGCAGTAGGAACGAGAATGGAGAACATGGAGGGGTGCTGCCTACTGACTTGTTCCTCACGGCTTGTTTGTTTTATTATAGCACCCAGGACTTACTGACAACCCTTAGTGGACTAAGATTTCCCACATCAAATATTAATCAAGAAGATGTCACCCAGGTTTGTGTAAAGGCCAATCAGTGGGGGAATGTTCTCAGCTGAGATTCTCTCCTTCCAGATGACTCTAGCTGGTGTCGAGCTGACACAAAAGTATTCAGCACAGGATACATCAAAAGATATCATTTAGAAGTGCAGAAATGACCTAACATATAAAACCCAATAAATATTCAAGGACAGAAACCATATGACCGTCTCAATATATGGAGAAAAGGCTTTCAAAGACTCCAACAACCCTTCATGGAAAAAAAGAGACTGTGAATTGAAGGAGTATTTCAACAAGAGGGAGGTGAAGGCAGGAGGTCAGACATTCAAGGCCACCCTTCACAGCATAGCGAGTTCATGGCCAGTCTGGGCTACATTGTCTCAAAATTAGTAAAGTCCTGCCATTCACAGGAAAACAGACACAAATGGAGATAACCATAGGAAGCAAATTAAGTCAGTCTCAGAAGGACAAACGCTGCTTGTTAGCCCACTTCCAGGACCAGATTTTCCCACTGATATGTAAAATCAGCATTGCGTTATAAGTAAAACTGTCAAGGGAACAAGGGACTAACACTACGAGGGATGGGGAAAATGGATATGAGGAGAGAAACACACACACACACACATACACACACACGCATGCATGAAAACATCCTGTGTAACCAAGTACCGTGCCCAATAAATATACAACAACGCAAAAATTACACACACACAGTAGAATTTCATGATTCCAAATAGCTATGTAATTGGCAAATACAAAATGCAATAAATACAACAAACCAGTACTAGAAACAGCATAGAAAATCACTTTGGTTTTCACATTATGGATGTTGATATGATGATATTAACAGTACACTTTTGATTTGTCACGCTATTATGAAGAAAATGAAAATTGTGTATTTTTTTTTAAAACGCAATATATATAAACCAAACTATACAAAAGGGTTAATGAAAAGGAAAATGAGGGTCTCCTCGTAGGGAGTATGCAGTACTGCTAGCATGCAGTACCCGTTTTTTCCAGCAGGTGTCACTTCATCACAGCCAGCACTCAAAGGAGCCTGACAATCTGCTTTTTTTTTTTTTTTTTTCTTAGTTGTTTGGTTTGCTTTGTTTTTCGAGACAGGGTTTCTCTGTGTAGTCCTGGCTGTCCTGGAACTCACTCTGTAGACAAGGCTGTCCTGGAACTCACAGATCTGTCTGCCTCTGCCTCCTAAGTGCTGGGGTTAAAGGGGTGTGCATCCTCTACCAGTTTTTCTTTCTTTAATTTAAAAAGGCGCAGGGCGGGGCTGGGTATGTGTGTCAGGGGACGATGTATGTTTTGCTTTGTTTCTACATAAATCCACTGTTGTAGGGAATTAAGTCTCACAGAATAAACATGTCAAATTTCTTTGAAAATATGAAGTGAACATCTGAGGTCAAAGGGTGTGCCCCTGAGACCAGAGTCCCACCTTTGCAGCAGGACTGCTGTAAGGAAAACCATCCTGACTAAAAGTGACAGGAGCAAACTGTAAGGATTCGTTCGACTGCATCAAATTTTCATTCAGATTATACCCTTCCTTTAGGAAAATACGATAGAGCAAATAGCTTTTGTAACTACTTGGAAACCATCCATGTAGAGAAGAGAACACACTTCTTCAACCTCCAGGGAGTATTCCAGACAGAGAAAAACAACCCTTTGACCTGTTTATCTGTCTACAAGATTAGTGTCCAAGAACTGGGTTGTGCAAACGGAAGACAAACTGGCCGTCAGAGCCTCCTTTGGGCTTTGTGTAGCTGACAGATATTCGCTGAGGTCATCACCATTACTGCTGGAAAACATGGAAGGCCTAATTTCTAAACACCTATCGAAACAGCTGAAGGTTCTTCAGAAGCTCCTGGAAGGAAACTGAACAAGAGGGAGCGCCCTTGTTCTGCAGTGATGTTCTGTGCCCTACAGAAAGGGCTCCCTATGGGCGCGGCTGCATGGAGATGGCTCTAGACTCTAGCAGCTCTGGGAAGGCTTGAAGGTGTATGGTGGGGTAAGGCAGAGATTCCACAGGAGCTCATAGAAGACAAGAATTGTCTTCCTTCCATACCGGTAGAGACTCCTGAAAGACCAGATGGCCCCCTTGGGAGCAATCTGATAAAGCTTCTTTCTTAATTCAGTATCAGAACTTGGGGCGAAACTGCACATGTCTGACAGCTTACTGTGTCCCCATGCCCTGGAGAAAGGACAGAGCTGAAGTCAACGCTCTGGCTATACTTTTCCTGAAGACTAAGGGGCGACCCGTACTGAGAGAGGCTAAGGGAACCCGACTTCTGTTCTAAAGAGCAGAAACGCCACGATAGGAAGAGTAACTACATCCAGAAGGATTTTAAAAATTCAAACTATTCTCTCCCCATCTCCCCTTACCCCCATCCCCCCCCCCCCAAGATCCCATTTTCTCCCCGGAAATTTGGTCTACTTCCCTTAGCGAAGAGGACAACTATATGTTTTTCCTTCGGTTCACCTTCTTCCTTAGCTTCTTTAGGTTCACCTATTGTAGACTCCGTGGTCCTTATTTATGGCTAGAAACCAATTATGAGTGAGTACATCCCATATTCATCTTTTTGGGTCTGGGACACCTCACTCAGGATAGTGTTTTCTATTTCCATCCATTTGCATGCAAAATTCAAGAAGTCATTGTTTTTTACCGCAGCGTAGTACTCTAGCGTGTATATATTCCATACTTTCTTCATCCATTCTTCCATTGAAGGGCATCTAGGTTGTTTCCAGGTTCTGGCTATTACAAATAATACTGCTATGAACATAGTTGAACAAATGCTTTTGTCATTTGATAGAGCATCTCTTGGGTATATTCCCAAGAGTGGTATTGCTGGGTCCAGGGGTAAGTTGATCCCGAATTTCCTGAGAAACCGAAACACTGACTTCCACAGTGGTTGCACAAGATTGCATTCCCACCAGCAATGGATGAGGGTACCCGTTCTTCCACAGCCTCTCCAGCAAAGGTTATCCTTGGTGTTTTTGAGTTTAGCCATTCTGACAGGTGTAAGATGATATCTCAAAGTTGTTTTGATTTGCATTTCCCTGATTGAGAGAAAAGGTAGAAGGGAAGGAGGGGGGACCTGGGAAATGGGAGAATTGGGATAAAGGAAAGGTGGATAGGGGAGCACAGAACCACAATTCTTAGTTAAGGGAGCCACTTTAGGGTGGGCAAGAGACTTGACCCTAGAGGGGCTCCCTAGTGCCCAAGATGAGGTTCCCAGTTAGTTCCTTGGGCAGCTGAGGATTGGGAACCTGAAATGACCCTATCCTAGAGCAATACTGACGAATATCTTGCATATCATCATAGAATCTTCATCTGGTGATGGATAGAGATCGAGACAGTGACCCACACAGGAGCACTGGACTGAGCTCCCAAGGTCCCAAGGAGGAGCAGAAGGAGGGAGAACATGAGCAAAGAATTCGGGACCACGAGGCGTGCATCCACCCACTGAGACAGAGGAGCTGATCTACGGGGAGCTCACCAAGGCCAGCTGGACTGTGACCGAAAAAGCATGGGATAAAACCGGACTCTCTGAACATGGCGAACAATGAGGGCTGATGAGACACCAAGGACAATGGCAGGGGGTTTTGATCCTACTTAATGTGCTAGCTTTGTGGGAGCCTAGCCAGTTTGGATGTTCACCTTCCTAGATATGGACGGAGAGGACCTAGGACTTAACACAGGCAGGGAACCCGGACTGCTCTGTGGACTGGAGAGGGAGGGGGAGAGGAGTGGGGGGAGGGGGAGAAGGGTGGGAGGAGGGGGAGAAGGGTGGGAGGAGGGGAAGGGAAATGGGAGGCTGGGAGGAGGTGGAAACTTGTTTTTTGTTTATGTTTTTTTTCTTCTTTTCGCAATAAAAAAAAAAGAAAAAAATTCAAACTATTTTCTAAAGTCATAACATGGGAACCGTTGTGATCAGCAAATAATTTAAGATGCTCTTTGATACTAAAATTTATTCTAGTCACCACAGAGAGCCACTCGCCATCTTTTATTTATATCATTGCCTCTGAAACTCAGAGCACCTGGAGGTAAGTGCTCCAGGAGAGTGAGATCAAATATCTGCCCCGTTATTAGAAAGCCTGACCTAGGAAGGAGACTGTCCCTGAGAATCAGATCACGGACATGGAAAACAATTACTGGTTACAAGAAGCCATAAAGTGCGGGGAGTTTCTTACATAGCAAAAGTCACCAACAGTTTGGGAGACGGTGAGAGCGAGGAGCCAGCTCTTGAATTATTTGAGCTTGCACTGAAGAGAAATGGGTCTAGGCTAGATTTTTACTGTGAACTTGGTTTGAATACATTGTGACAGGCAGGACAGTGTTGAGACACTCCAGTGACATTGTTGTTTTGTGTTGGCCATGGATCAAAGAACGGGGAATGTGCTGGTCAGTTTTCTGTCACTGTAGCCATTACCAGAGCTGATCAACTTTAAGGGCGAAAGTTGGGAGCAGAGTTTTGGAGGATACAGTACATGGTCGTTCAGTCACTGCTCTGGGGCCTCTGAGGCAGCACAGCATGGTGGGAGCATGTGCAGACAGCTGTTCACACGCTGGCAGCAATGCAGGGAAGGATCCAGTGTTCAGGGTCACACCCCCAACAGCCCTGTCCACTAGGCTCCGCCTCTTATGGGTTCTACCACCTGCTGTGGAGACCTGGCCGTTAACCAAGGGGCCTTTGGAAAACACCTTACATCGAAACTGTAGCAATAAAGACTAAATGCATTTCCCAAGAGACCTCAACACTACACAAAAATCCACAGGCAACTGAGGAAAGCTGGGAGAGGAGAGGCGGCCTCCCTGGGGAAGAGCATGCCAGTTGGTTGTCTAGTGCTAAACCATAAGCCCTGTTAATACATATAAGTAACATACGGACTTAACAGGGTATACTGGGAATGAGTATACATATATAAATACATATATGCACGCGATGGCAGCTTATGAAGAAAGAGGCTGTGAATTTGAAGCAGATCAAACACAGAGTATATGTGGAGGGAGGAAGTAGAAGAGAGAAATGAAATTAAAATAGAATCTCAAAAGTAAACACAAAACAAAAAAACTATTTCCATCCTTCCTTGTCACAGTCCTGGCAAACCTGCTGACAACGGCCTCCTTTCTGAATGTGGATGCTTACTTTTGGGGTGGAGGGTATTGGGGATCCCATCTAGGTCCTTACACATGCTCGGCGAGCACTCTACAGACAAGCCCTAACCAAGTCTTCTTCCCCTTTTGGAGACATGGTCCCCCAAGCCTCGAAGCACAAACCAGAACTTCAGGCTCTGAGTCAATCTCTTAGGCTTTTAATTACCAGCAATCTGGATAATCACTGCTTTAGCGAGTAGCTTGTGTTTTGGTGAGCAGAGGATCCGTTCTAAGTTCAGTTCTACTGGAACAATCTACCAATAATTATCCACTTCCCTGTTTCACGGGATCCCGAATTTAAACAATCATATATGTTCCTCAGCCCCACTTGGTTCCTCATGTATAAGCAGTTATAAATATAATTCTATAATTCAAGAACGGGTCTTGTTTCTGAAAACCGAGTTTGGAATTTAAAAACGGCAAGAAAGTTTTGACTCTATTCTTGGCTAACAAACTGGATCTCAGAAGGCCAGTTGGCATCTTTTTCCTGCTCGTGACACAATCACACACAAACATACCATATGCATCTTTTTACATAAGCCCTGCAGCAGTGTGGGAAAATATGGAAATACTGTTAGTAAAACAGAAGCATTGAGGAAATTTTAGAAACATTATAAAGAAGGGCTTGGAATGAGGAAACAGCAGATGGATATTAAAGCTACCTATTGTTAGAGTTCTGATAAACACTGTGGCCCAGAGCAACTTGGGAAGGAAAGGGTGTCTGGGCAGGAACCTGGAGACAGGAACTGAAGCAGAGAACACAGAGAAACACTGCTCGCTGGCTCAATCCCCATAGCTTGCTCAGCTTGCTTTATTATACCACCCAAGACCCCCTGCCCAGTGGTAGCACTGCCCATGGTGGGCCGAGACTTCCCGCTTCAATGAGTAGTCAAAAACTGCCCGCTGACCAATTTGCCAGAGGTGGTTTCTCTATTGAGATTCTCAGAAGGGTCAAGTTGACAAAATAGTTTAACAGAACATGAGTTGAGGCTACAGGGTTCAATTTACAGGAACTGGCTGTGCAATTTCATCAGCCTTCTTTCTCAGGGAAAGGAGGTGTTGCTGCCCCAGACATGAGTCACAGTTTAGGTACCATGTGTCCTTTTGTTTAGTCTGGATCCTGGCCTCACCTACCCAAGCTCTTCTAGGAAGGACCCCACCATACCCGCCAGTCCCCTGCCCACAGAAAAGAAACAGCAAGGCCTCCCCAGCCACCGCTATCATTTGTCAGGGGGAGGCACTGCACAGAAATCCCCTGGAGACCTGGTCAAACCTGAATTGACTCAGCAGTTCTGAGCCCTTACCCCACCCCAAAGCTTAACAAGCACTGGGGTATCAATCCCATGATTCCTGCCTCACACACCGTCAATAGGACAGACCTAGAGACTAGCACGTTCTGAAACAGCTTAAAATCAAAAACAACAAATATTCAGAAATTTAAAAACAAAAATTCTTCATAAACCCTTTACCCTCTGCAACCTGTCAAGTGTTAAAACTTTGATTGGTCTTGGGCAGTACAGTAATTTCTTTGACTGCTACCCTTTACTTCTGGGACTTCCCTTCCCTATGCCAACTTGATAAAATGTTTCTCATTTTGAATAGCATTCTTTTGCACTCTTGATAAGTTTATAATTTGTTTCTGATTTGTTCCGGAGTTGGGCGGGCTCCTCGGAAGTCCATGACCTGTCAACACACAACACTCCTCGTGTGTGTTCATTGCCAAAAAGCTGCCATAGCCGGGGACTCTGTGCAAAGCAAATCGCATTTACTTTGCTCACTGAGTAGAAATCCAGATAATAAGGCCCTATTCATCCACCCTGGTGCCACTGGAACAAGCCTGTGCGGGAGGTGGGTGCTCTAGAAACCAGGGTACATGTTCAAATCGCAGCACATGTAATTAATTAGAAAACAAAGGAAGAAAGAAGAAGGAAAAGCAGGAGGCTGTTGGGGATGACTTCTGCTCAAATCCGCTCTTTAAGATGTGCGCAAGCACAGAGGAGTTGGCTCAGAGTCCCCACCTTCCTTGCATTGTGTGGAAGCTGAAGTAGCTGCACAGAGCAACAAATGCTGCCTCTGGGTATGCCCTCTTGTCAGGGAGCACAGCAGTCAAGGCTATGGAAGGCAGAAGCTGGGGCTTGGGAACCAACCAAAGGAGACAGGAATATGGGCAAGTGGCTTACACCTCGTCCTGTGTTGTTTATACAGTGAAGAAGATAGCCCTTTTCTCATGGGGCTGTTATTGAGAGGATTGTGAGCCATGATATATGTAAAAGAGTCAGTCATGGAGAATGGGATAGCAGTTCTTTGGTTTTAGCATTCACACTATTGTCCACTGCTGGGTCCATTGCTGTGGCCACCAGCGACGCATGGCAGTCGTGAGTACCATCGTGCAGTTATTTCCTCTGAATTGAGACATTTTCTCCTGGAGGAAAGAGGAAAGCATCTAAAAACTCAGAAACAAATGAAGTGTTGGGGTTCCAGAAGTTCAGAGGGTTGTAAGTCCCCACCCCAAGGTTACGTGATCAGGGAACAATTGCTATGGGAGTGGGGCCTCTTCAGTAGAGCTGCCTGTAAGTCAGGTGGGGAGATCTGCAGGTGCAGCCTTTGGAGTTGTCATCCATGCTGGGGTGGATCTTTTGGTCACACAGCTGCCTTTAAGCCACCCACACCCACACAGATAATCCACCTCTCAACTTATTGGTTTATCCAGCCAGACAAGGGTTGAAATTGCTTCTTTGATCTGTTGTCAGTACCCTGTCTAGGCTGAACAGGTGTGTGGTCAAATATCCCAGGTAAAGCCACATGATGGAATCTCTTGTCCAGAAGTATGGCTGGAGGTGGCCTGGTAGGCGCTGGGAGATAGAGGGCACCTCAGTGACTGCACAGCCACAAGCACAGGTATTGAAACAGCTGAAAAACTACCTCATTCAGATTGGCCTGTGGCCAGCCCTGTGACAGATTGTCTCGAGGGACGCTCGATGTGGGAGTGTCTGGCACACTGTGGGTGCCTGCCCCCCCCACATGCACCCAGACTGTGTAAAAACTGTAGCTGAATATGGGCCTGGGAGCAAGCACTGGATACTTTCCTCCATGGTTCTGCCCCTGTGTCTTCTTGAGTTCCTGCGCTGACCTCTCTCAGTGATGGACTGTGACCTGCAAGTGTATGCCAAATAAACCCTTTCGTCCCCCAAGCTCCTTTGGGCCATGGTTTGTCACAAAACAGAGGGCAAACTAGGAACACTTTTTTTTTTTTTGAGATGGGTTGACATCAAACATCTTCCTGTTAGCAAGCATATATTTCACTAGGCTACCACAGCTAATTTTTTATTAATTCTGTCCCATACTTAGCCCATGATGGTGGCTCAGGTAAGCAATTGTGTTGACATCTTTGCCTGTTTTATCATAAACTGATTGACTTTAAATTACTTAACCTTGTTAACAATCAACAAAGAGACACCAGGTTATAACCACTTTTTTCATTTAGACTCAGTATTGTTGCCATAGAAACAGCATCTCCGGTTGGCTCGTTAGTAGATGTGACCTTTCAAAGAGGCAGTTAAGCTAATGTTGGGCCTTTATGATTGGTACTCACTGTGACTGGTGCTCTTTCCAAAAGAAGATGTCAGTACCTACAGACGGATATGTAGAGAAGTGGGCCTTGTGACATGCCATGAAAAAGCCACAGAGCTTGGCTTCAGAAGAAACCAGACTTGCAGGTACATTGTTCTTGGACTTGCAGCCTCGAGAGCACTTTGTGGCTAAACCAGCTGTCTGTGGTATTCCGTTAATGCAGCGGGTTTGTATCTCAATTACTTAGAAATAATTACAATATTTATAATATCAAATATACATATTCTTTTCAGTGCTAATGACCTTGAATGTCAGTATGCTTTTTTTTTTTTTTTTTTTTTTTGGAGACCGATCATTATTTCTCTTAGACTTCAAAAGGTTCCCCCTGGACTTTGGACACGGCAGGGTGAGTTGGAACTAACAAAATCGAAGTAATCTTGGCTTTTGTAAAATAATTTGTTGTAAGTAAACAGAATGAGTGACAAATCCCGTGAGGCTGAGATGAACTCTTGTGTGGATCAATAGGGCAAGCATTCTTCTGTGGTTTCCAAGGCAAGAGCTAAAAGGATATGAATAGAAAATATTATTTTCAAATTAGAATAGAAGAATAATGATAAAATATTTTAAGGAGGAAGAGAAGGAGGAGAAGAGACAAGTGGCAGTCTCGATAAGGGCTGCAGCTTTGCTTCATACACACAGGCAGTAATGTGTGTGAGAGGGTTCGGTGTTGTGAAGACTGAACTGTCAGGTGGGACCAGGCAAAGCTCGCCTGTGTGTCAGAGCGAATGCTGAAAGGACGTGGATGGAAACCGCTCTCCCGCGGGGGTAACACCCAGTATACCCTGCCGTCTCAAGCCATATTAACGTCAGGGACAGAACTGGCACCGAAGTTCCCTTCGTACGTAACGAAGTTCCTAACGTACATAAGCCCTTCGGAAGGTCACTCCAGCAACGACAGCTAAACAGACAGCAGGAGGCTGTGAGCCCTCTTCCACCCACCATCATCACCAGCCTTGTGAGAACTCTGGAAAACAGCAAGCAAGGAAACGCTGCATAAACACAAGCCAACTTAAAACCACTAGGAAAGCCGGGGCAGTGTTTCCAGCCTCCCTTGCTCAGGGATGGTTTGGAGGACAGTAGCCCGCTGTGGGATCTTCATCCCTGGCCCTGAGAGGGCCGAGCATTTCTTCCCTACTCTGCCTGGGGGCTGCCTGAAGGACTGAGGCAATGGGCTTTTTTTTTCTCCCTCTGCTTGCCTAATTTGGAACTTACCTAGGCTAGAAAAAGGCTTTGCTCAGAACATCAGAGTGTAGAAAACCTGCAGCTGCCTAGGGCAAGGTTGTACTTGAAAATCACAGCGGACCACTTCGGGATGGGGAGGAAACGTCCAGGAGAGAATTGTGTTTGAAAAATGGGGCATCCAGAAAGTAAATTCAGAGGCAGGTGTGGTGGGGGTATGTCTTGAATCTCAGCATCTTAGGGACGGAGGCAGGAGAATCGGCGGCAGTAGTTCCAGGACAGCCTTGGCTGCCTGAGACCCTAGCTCCTCCCCTTCCTCCTCTGCCACCTCCACCACTAGCTCCTCCCCTTCCTCCTCTGCCACCTCCACCACTAGCTCCTCCCCTTCCTCCTCTGCCACCTCCACCACTAGCTCCTCCCCTTCCTCCTCTGCCTTCTCCACCATTCATCAACATCAAGCAGTAACAACAGAGAGGCAAATTCAATTAGTTTCTCTGTACTCAGAGGAATTTGAAAGGACACACACATGGTCAGAACAAGATCCTTCTTAAGTCCAGAACTTAAGATTTCGCTTCAGCCAATTCCCAAGATTCGCCTCAGCACAATTTCGGCTTAGTGTTGAAGACACTTCCCAACACAGAGCCTATCTGAACAAACTAGGACAGGATGTCGCTTTCTCCTTCTCCTCCTCCTTCTCCCTCCCTATCAAGGTAAGCAAACAAATTTTTGTTCTTAACTCTACACAAAGAACCACAGATAACTAAGGATTGTTGAGAGCAGGAGAATTGGTCTTCCTCAGGGAAGAGCACGCCAGTTGGCTATCAAATACCAAACGATCAGCCCCGAGGCACACATGTGAATAGCATCATACAGACTGAGAAGGTTGTCTTTGCGGGTTTGGGAACACACACACACACACTGTGTTGTAACAATATTTAGGAATATATATATATATATCAACAATTAATGAAAAAGAGAAAATGAATCTCAAATATCTAGGAAGGGTATGTGGGAAGGTTTGGAGCGAGAAATGGGAGAAGTGATATAATTCTGCAATAATCTCCAAAGAGAAAAAAGATCATTTTTAAAGTTGGCTGAAAACTGGACTGGAACTCAGTAGTAGACCGCTCTCCTAGTAAGGCCCTGTGTTCAACCGCAGCACCACATAAATAAAGAACACTCCTACACACAAACCCTAGTGTTTTTTAAAAATCAAGAAAAGGTCCTTTAGAGGCTCTCAACCAATCGAGTGTGTATGCATTCAAAAGAGATTGGATTGACTTGCACAGTAGGGACTGGATAGTCCAGCCAGGACAGGTTTCATCCTGGGGTGTCAGAGACTCTGCTGGTTGCTCCGTTCATGAAAGCAGCTGACTTCAGCATTATCTCTGCTTTTGGATGCCTGGGAGCTGCCTGGAGACGCTGGTGCTGAATCCACATTGGAAGACCATGGGAACTGGAGTTTGACGTCAGCGGGGCATGGTAATAAAAGCAGCAGACACACTGAGGAGAAAGAAGTGGAGCTCCCCTTTGTTGTAACAGGACTGCACGGGGAAGGTACCAAGGTGGGTCTTATCCCCTCAGTAATAAAAAAAAGTCCTCTGTAAGTTCTCTCCCAAACATGCCCAGAAGTGTGTCTCCTCGATGAATCTAAATTCCACCAAGCTGACAGTCAAGATCGACCATCACAGAAAATATGGCTCATTCAAATGGATAAGACAGTCACAAACCATCCCCGAGGAAGACAAGTTAGAGCCACTTGGTGGGAATCTTAGAGAAGTGACTGTTAAGTGTGCTCAGAAAGTTTTGTCTTTAAAGAGCAAATAAAAGAAATAAAAACATAAAAGGGGCCTTCTAATCAATCGGTAGCATGGGACATGCCATTCTCTCACCTCCGTTCAAGAGATCTGTCTAAAGCAGGGGAGAATAAAGAACCAAGGACATTCAATGCATGACCCGAAGATCCCACACGAATGGCTAGACCCAATGAATTCAGCTATAGGATAGAAAATCAACATGAAAACATAGAAGTAAATCTTCTTGATGTTGGAAATAAATAATCAGATATGACACCAAAAGCATAAACAAAAATTAAAGGCAGATTAATTAAACTTCTTCAAGAAAAAAAAATAAAAAGAGTATACCAAATGGAGTGGAAAGAAAGGAAAGAGGCAGCGGCTCAACCTAGGTGAGAGCGTGGGTGCACACGGAAGTGGACAAGCTGGGTTCCCAGCAGGGGAGATCAGTAGGGGAGCGGCTTGTGAGAGAGGAGCGCAGTGGGTCACCAGGGGCTCTGCCTGCAGAGGGGATTAGCAGTTCTTGTGAAATAACTTGAGGGAACCAGGTTGACTTTTCCCCACGCTCTGTCTTCTTGTCCAGCTGTCACACTTCTGCCAAGATGCTGTCTGTCACTATTTGATGCAGCCAAGAGGGCCCTAGCGAAAGGAGCAAGTGGTTGAGAGTTTTAGTCTCTAGGACTGGGACTAAGGTACCTGTATTAGGGTAATCTGTCATAGGAACAAAAGATGGATTATATTATAGCCGGTGTGTGTGTGTGTGTGTGTGTGTGTGTGTGTGTGTGTGTGTGTTGTGGCATTTTAGAAGACAAATATGATAATGATCTAATATTCATAAAATGAAACAAATATTTCTTTATGGAACCAAAACAATGGTATATTTATGAGTGATGGGAAGGGAAAGAAAGAAAGAAAGAAAGTAAGAGAGAGAGAGAGAGAGAGAGAGAGAGAGAGGAGGGATGGAGAACAGCAGAAAGATGACTAAATCTTATACTTCTTTCAAATATTAATTCAGAATGGAAAATAGATGTAAAATACAAATTTATAACAATTACAGAGATGAGAAGGAGGAAATCTCCAGGGCTACAACTTGAGTATTTTGAGGCTAAATACCAAAATATGATCCGTAAAAAGAACAGCTGATAAACTGAAACTGATCAAAATGGTACGATTCTGTTCGACAACAGGATGTAACTCAGCGACACACAGATTGCCTGGCATGCATAAGGCCATGTGTTTCATCCCTAGTGGCACAAAAAAGGAATAATAAACTTTTCTATTTCCATCCATTTGTATGCAAAATTCAAGAAGTCCTTGTTTTTTACTACTGAGTAGTACTCTAATATGTATATATTCCATACTTTCTTCATCCATTCTTCCATTGAAGGGCATCTAGGTTGTTTCCAGGTTCTGGCTATTACAAACAATGCTGCTATGAACATAGTTGAGCATATACTTTTGTTGTATGATAGGGCCTCTCTTGGGTATATTCCCAAGAGTGGTATTGCTGGGTCCAGGGGTAGGTTGATCCCGAATTTCCTGAGAAACCGCCACACTGCTTTCCAGAGTGGTTGCACAAGTTTGCATTCCCACCAGCAATGGATGAGTGTACCCCTTTCTCCACAACCTCTCCAGCAAAGGCTATCATTGGTGTTTTTTATTTTAGCCATTCTGAAAGGTGTAAGATGGTATCTTAAAGTTGTCTTGATTTGCATTTCCCTGATCGCTAAGGAAGTTGAGCATGACCTTAAGTACTGGCTTTGGGGGAGCAGTTTGGATGCTCACCTTACTAGACCTGGATGGAGGTGGGTGGTCCTTGGACTTCCCACACATCAGGGAACCCTTATTGCTCTTCGAGCTGATGAGGGAGGGGGACTTGATCGGGGGAGGGGGAGGGAAATGGGAGGCGGTAGCGGGGAGGAGGCAGAAATCTTTAATAAATAAATAAATTAATTAAAAAAATTAACTTTTTTAAATGAATAAACAAGATGAAGAAAAGGCAAATACAAGCAATGTTTGCAAATCACATATCTGAGGAGCAGAATCACATATCTGAGGAGGCTTAGAATTGTAGCACAATGTTGGGGTGTTCATCTCACCCAAGGAGGTCCTCTGCTCATCCTCAAGACCACACACACAGAGAGACAGAGGAATACAAAGAAGTCTTAAGACTCAACACTTAAAAAGAGAAACTCTCATGAGAAATGAGCAGGGCGCCCATGAGACATGGCCAAGAGGAAACACAGATGTCAAACTGACATTAACCATGCACAAGAGGAAACACAAATGCAGATCATAGTAAAATCACCAAACACATCTAGCAATAGCCAAAGTTTTAAATTAATAACACCAAAAGGGGTGAACACAAAACAGAACCCATAAAAGCAGAAAATCGGAACCCATAATATATAAGCCAAAGGTCTCTAAGGATAAATTAAGCCCAAAGATATGAGACAATACGTTTCCAAAATTACCATTGAGTTTGCTTTGGGGCCATGGACCTACTCAGAAGTGTGCCTTATATACCCAGTGAGACTCTATTGTAGAACACTGATTTTTCCTTTGCAAAGGGATGTCAACTGGAGACAGAGTCTTGGTTGGGCATAGGAGATAGTATCAACTTCCCCTGCTTACTGTTTGGGCGCCACCTGACTTAGACCTGCACAGGCTTGTGCAGGCTGTCATAGTGTCTGTGAGTTTGTGTGTGCCGTTGTCCTGTAGCGTCTGGAGGACGCTGTCTTCTTGGTGTCCCCCATCCCTCTGGCTCTTCCAATCTTCCCTACTCCTCTTCCCTGAGCTCTGAGAGGAGGCGTTTGATGAAGATGACCCATTTAGAACTGAGTGTTCCAAGGTCGAAGAGAGGCTTTTGTGAAGAGGGGTAAGAACTACGCTTGCCTGTGGGTATAAGGAAACAATTTAGAATGTAGGAAAGAATCATGCTGATCCAGCAAGTGTTAGTAGTAGAGTCTCTTCTAAACTCCACGCCTCAGTAGCTCTGGTTAGTTGGCGAAATTTCTAGTACCATCTGTGATTTCCCTCGTGTTGAGTGGTCTTCAGTCTCAGGAGACAGCTTTGGTGACAGCTGATATACGACTGAGACTTTTGTACCTTTAGGGCTAGCTTGCCGTGCTGGTCATTGCTCTCCTTCATGTACATCCCGTATAAAAACATCATTGATTGCTTCCCTCCTTAGGCAACCATGGAGTCTGGTCTGCAGCAAGGAAGGCTGTGGGTTAGATTCGGATGGAATCATCTGAGTCCGGGGCCCTAAATTTACACCACCGTTTTAAAAGGATATAGCTATGTTAACAGTACATAGTCAGTGACCACCCGCAGTCGCGTGGAAGGGAAGAACTATATCAGAGTGCAGCACAGGACACTCTTCTTGGTGACAAAATGGTCCTGCCCCCATGGTTCCACAAACAGGTAACCTAATGGGAGCACTCGAATTATGTCCTCACATCGCTTCAACGTCAGTTCCTGTTGGTGACAGGCACTGCAGTTAGGTGAAGTGAAGCTACTGCAATCTAGGGGAAAGGTCCTTCCTCTATGACTCTTGTCCATCTGTGCTTGCTAAAGTAACACCTTCAAGCTTACCTCAGCAGTTAAAGTTAAATTTTAAAAGTGCAAAGCCAGCAACAGTCTTTAAAGTGACAGAACACCCCCCTGAAAGCTGCGGGACCAGGGCACTCAAATGGTGAACTCTAGCAAATATTCAAGGGGAAAAAAATAAGCCTTGTTTTACTCAAACTGGTAGAGAACAAAGAGAAAGTAGTGTCCATCATATTTTAAAAGGCTAACGTAACCTGGAGAACAAACTCTTGTAAGGAATCTGTTGGAAATTAAGAATTTAGGACACAATAATCATGAACATAAAGGAAAAATCCAAAACAAAAAAATTTAGCAAACTAAAAGCAGCATTATGTAATATAATGGCACTGTGACCCAAGGGCAAGAACTAGAAATTAGGGTTTCTCATCTTCACCCTCTCCTTCTCTCTTCCCTTTAAGACTTTGGTAAATGAGCTGGCTCTCTGTGCAAGTGGTGGCAGGTCCAAATTTCTGTTCACTTCAATCCTGTTCACTGTCCTGGGTGTGGAAACCTTAGGGATCGGGAGGGCACTCACTCAGCGACCCTGTCAGAAGACAGGGAGTGACAAATAGGGCGGAAGAGGGATCCTGGTGAAGACAGGTGAAGAGTCAGAGCCCAGCAAACGAGGTCAAAGTGTTGCAACTTTCCTTTTATCTTAACCTTTGTAACAACACTCCCACTGCCCTTAACAATGTCTGGCATAGGCAGGGACTTAACAGAAAAGTATAGCCTGGATTGCATAAAGCAGTCCTGGATAAACCATGAACGCCAAGACTGTTGTACAGAAGATGAAGAATTAGGTAGCTCTCAGGGAAGACCAAAGGGATAGAGACTGAGAAACAGAGTAAGTGAACGTGAAGGAAATGACTTCCAAAGTGACGTAAAAGGTCGTGTTTTGTTACAATGTACATTTAGTGCTCATTTCCCTTTTGAGTTTCAAATGGTATGTTACAGGCATTTGTGTAATTTAGTGTCTACTGTACCTCCTTCCAAAAATAATTTAAATCAGTAGACAATGCCAGATATAAAAAAATTACTAAAATCATTCAGTATATTAGCATTATTGGGAAAATTAAAATCAATAAGAAGATCGAAATAAACAGGTTCCTCTCGGATGCTCAAGGATGAACGTGACAGAGGCACAGCACAGACAGCTGGGAGAAGTCAGGGCCCTTGCGAGGCATTCATCTCCAGGTACCTTTCGTCAAGAAACAGTTTTCTCAGTTCTTGAAGGTCACGCGACTGAGCCTGAAGGTCACACGAATGAGCAGAGTCCCCCAAAGGCATAATACAAAGGAAAGAGGGTCAATTTTGCTTCAGTTTAAGGAAAAATATTTCAAGCTGATCAAGTGCCAAGCAAATTTGCGTTCTCTGTTTTCTGACCGGAAGTGCCTTTCACTGGGACTGCTCCCCGAGGAAGCCACTGCATTCTGGAGATGAGGAGCCTGACACCCAGGAAGTTTAAGTGGCTTCCACAGGCCGTGAAGCCAGCAAGTGGAAGAATCTGGATGTGAACTTCATTTTGTCTGACTCTCGAGGCCCATCTCCAAACCACCGAGGCTTGCTTGCTCCGGAAGTTTCCTTCCTACATTTCCTCTAACTACTGAGTCTGCTTGGAGTGAAAAAGGATTATGAACACTGACCCTGATCCTATACTTTGAATTGCTTTGTTAAAAGGATCATTTTAAAAATCAGAAAAGAATAAAATATAGCTTTCCCCCAAAAACAAAAAGAACATGATGGGTCTGTGCATACTCTTTACTGCAGTAGGGAAGGAAGTAAGAGGGAGGGAAGCCCTGTGAATTCAGTTTTTAAACCAACCTTGAGAATCATCCTGATTAGACTACTTTTTAAGACTCTGCAGTGATCACGCCCTGGAGAAGGTGGCCGCTTGTCAGTCATCCAGACGTGGCTCTGCGTGTCCTGCCACTCTGAGGCAGCTCTTGACAGACTCAAGCCCGCCAGAAGCTGTGGTTCCTCCTTCTTTTAATTCACTCCAGTTCGACAGCATGAAGCCAGTGTGTCGATAAAGTGTTCGGAGGATGTCATGGGAATGTTAGTGTTGGCAAAGGGACATGAACATCACACAAGTGAAGTGCATCACCTGTTGCTGAGTATGGAAGCTCCCAGGAGGTAAAACTAAGTAGGCCGCAATGCCCCAGGAGAGTATTTGGAGAAATGCTATATTCCCTATATATAGAGGTGCTATATTCCCTTTCTCACTTAATTTGCTCTTGGCCTTGGCTACAGTTAGGGGTCACTGATTGTGAATGACTATGGGAGGCTGATTTGATTCCCAGACTAATATAAGAATCTCTGTAGTGACATATTCTTTCCTCAGATGTCTCAGGCCTTAGACCAAGTCCCTGATGATAGTATCTCACTGTCAATGATTCCTGCCTTGTTTATGGAATTTGAACATAAACAGAAAGTCCGAGACTTCTAGGTTTGATTCCTGACCCATCTCTTACTAGCCAAGTGGCCCTGGTCAAGTAATGGATATATCCGTGTCACATAAATTTCTATTGCTGCTGGAATTAAGTGCTGTGAAAATAAGTGCTTAAAATAAAGCACATTTTTCCCCATTTTTTTTTCTTTCTTGCTTTTTGAGACAGAGTTTCTCTATGTAACCCTGGCTGTCCTGGAACTCACTCTGTACACCAGGCTGGCCTCAGACTCAGAGATCTTTCTGCCTCTGTCCTCTGAGCGCTGGGATTAAAGGCGTGTGTCACTATCACCCAGCTCGTTTGCTTCATTTTAAGAAATCAGAAACTATCTTAGTCACTGTTCTGCTGCTGTGAAGAGACACCCATGACTGCAGCAACTCTTCCAAGGGAAAGCATTTAATCGGGGGCTTGCTTATAGTTTCAGAGGCTTAGTCCATAATCACCTTGGCGGGGAGCATAAAGCAGGCAGGCGTGGTACTAGAGAGGCAAAGCTAGGGGGAGCAACACTAGGCCTGATGTGGGCTTTTGAAATCTCAAAGAGCACCCCTAATAACACCCTTTCTCCAACAAGGTCATGCTTCCTAAGCCTCCTGTGGAGCCCTGCCCGTACCACTTCCTAATGACCAAAAATGGATGCTTAAAACAGCACACATTTTTTAAAAATTTGTTTCAGTTTAAAAGATGAGAAAGAAACAAAAAAAAAAAATGATGTTAGGAGCCTAAAGTCAACGTCTACCAAGTTTCATTCTTTCTGGAGGCTCGGGATGATCCTTGTCCAGCTTTTAGAAGTCACCTGTCTTCCTTGACTCGGGGCCCCCTCCCTTCTTCAAAGCCAACAGTCACATCACTTAAGTATGTCTGGCTGCATGTTAATCTCTAAGCTTTGACTCTGCAATGGCTATTCTTTGTTGTCAACATGACACACTTGGCAAGACGGAAGCTCCCCTGAGAAATTACCTCTGTCAGACTAGCTGTCTACGGGGCATTTTCTTGACTGCTGGGTGATGGATGAGGGCCTACTCTACTGTGGACAGTATGTGGACAGTATGACTCCTGGGCAAGAGAGCCTGGTTCTCCAGGGTAGCTAGCTGAGCAGAGCAGATAGCCAGCCAGTAAGCCATGTTCCTCCATGGTCTTTGCTTCAGTTCCTGTCTTGAGTTCCTCCTTTGGTTTCCCGCCGTGATAGACTGTGATCTGTAATCCAAATAATTACTCAAGTTGCTCTGAGTCAGTATTTTAACCACAGCAACAGAGAAGCAGCCTAGGCTAGCCTCAGTTAACCAGAGTATAAGCCAACCCATTAGCTTCAGGTTTTGTGAAAATACTTCTGCTAGTGTAGATTACTATTCTGTTCCCATCCGCAAACTACTCAAGAATTAGCATTTCCACCGGCTAGCTACCATGATCTTCAGCTCTTCTGTGGTGCCAAGTGCTACCCAATGCCCTTTGCACTGTTTATCATACACAGAGTGAGTATGGGCAAAGTCTGCTTAAAGATACACATGACAAAGTACTAATACTGAATTATTGCCTGTCTATATTGAACTCTGCAGTTTAAGAACTAGAGCAATATAGAAGTTTACATTTATCAAAAGCACCTCAAATATTCTAATGAAAGAGGTAGCCCATGTTGAGCATCACCAAGAATTCAAATTAACAAGCTTCAGAGAAACTTGGACATTCAAAAATGTTTTAAACTTTGTCTCTCTCTCTCTCTCTCTCTCTCTCTCCCTCTCTCTCTCCCTTTCTCTCTCTCTCTCCCTTTCTCTCTCTCTCTCTCTCTCTCTCTCTCTCTCCCTTTCTCTCTCTCTCTCCCCCTTCCTTTCTCTCTCTCTCTCTCTCTCCCTTTCTCTCTCTCTCTCTCTCTCTCTCAGTGTACATCTATTTGTATTTTTCTTAGTGGAAGTTTTATAACTTCCAACATATTTTAAGGGATTCTGATATAATTTTCAAACAGCAACAGAAAGTGTTAAATATTTACCATTAACATATATTTGGACTTGTTACATAAAAAGCCTTTTCTTCCTTATTTGAGAAATAAAGCATAATATTAACATGTGACTGTCTAATACATGCATTCTATTATGTAAGACACTGTTGCATACATTCCCCCAAAGAAAAACACCTTCAATTTGGTTATAGACAGACACACACACGTGTACATACACACACATAAACACACATACACACACCCTAGATTGTATACTTTAAGTCTGGAATATTAGAATTTTAAAATAAAATCGACAATACGTGTGTGTGTGTGTGTTCTACTGGGCAGAAAGAACAGCTGCAAATCCATTATTTTTACACGGAATATTTAAGATCAGCAGATAGGTATGTATTGGTTATGGTCCCTTCGCCATCACTTTTTTGGTTTTATAGTCCTAGAAAAGTCCTTTACTATCTCTGAGTACCTGAAGATCGACTGTTTGTAGAGATAATGTCACATGATCTTCTGAAGGCAGGATAAGGACTTCATGATATCCTGAAGCCCTGATATAAGTGTACATGTGTGCATAAATGTGTATTTGTGTGCTCATGCATATTTGCATATAAATTATTTACATTATGCAGCTGGAAAATACAGAAGAGTGTAAAGAACAAAATATCCTATGCCCTCACATCCTAGAGATAGTAGGTCTTGTCTGCTACATTTGTTCACATGGAAAAGCCCCAGCAACACTGGCTTTAGTGTGGCATTGTCTTAGAGACAGTCATGGATATTGAATAAAATGACGCAAACCTGAGCATGTGCGCCTGTTGTCCCAGCTGCTCAGAAAGCGGAATTAGGAGAACTGCTTTGGCCCAAGAGTTCGGATTCTGCCTGGCAACATAGCATGATGCTGACTCTTAAAAAATAAAGTGATGCATCCCCTATATTGAAGAAGAAGATGTGTAAGCAAAGACAATATAGATAAATTCAGCATGTACATTTATATAAGCAAAATGGTAGATACCTTTTACAGAAGTTATACATGTGGACAATCTGATTACTGTTTAATGGGAATGCTTCACCATAAAATACAACAAGTATCTTTGGGCTGCCAAATTCTTTGAGCTGTCATATACACAGAAACATGAACCTGAAAAATTCAGAACTGACTCATTGTTTGTATCCTTTTTATCATTATGACGCTTAATAAATGCTTATTTGTATGACCTTTGACCCCATTAGCTAATCACACTATAGCTTCTTTTAGGAAAAAAAGAAAAGAGAAAAAGGGGAAGGAAAAATAGTAAAGGAAAGAAAAGAAAAAAATAAATGAAACTTGTACACACTAAAGCAGAGTCCAAAGTACTTGGAACGCTAACAAACTCATTAATGGCATCCAGTGTTAACATGTGGATCAATTTACTTGGTTGCAGCTGATGGCTGTTCCAGTTAGTCACCTTCAGTCACACGGGGACTCAGCTGAGATCTGTTATGATGACTGCCAAGAGGGGAGAGCCAGGAACGTCCAGGTTGTACAGTTAGCGTGCTTCTGATAAAAAGAGGTGAAGAACCGGAGGAGGTGGGAAGCTCTAAGCGAGGTTTTATTTCCTTCTAAGAGGGAGTGGTACAGTTAACTAGCTACGGTGATGTTTCTCAAGACGATGAAATAGAAGTCCTAGAGACGAGAGCGCTGTGGGTCAAAGGGTAGTCCTGTACAGAAACAATTGGGCTGAACAATAAGAGGGGGAGCGATTTGAGTGAGTGAAGGATCAGAAGAGACACTCCTTTAGAAAATGTAAACAGGTGGCCGAGGAGAACTTGGCGTTAGTGTTTACAGTGATGTGGATTAAACCCACAAGCCGCACCCAGCAGGCTGGTACCAGTGAAAGTGGCAGTACCAATGATGGTGAAATTAGAGAAAGAAATGTTACAGCCACTTCGCAAACCGCTGGACACTTTCTGAAAGTATTAAGTATAGCTGGGTGGCGGTGGTGGTGCATGCTTTTAATCCCAGCATTTGAGAGGCAGGGGCAGCCGGATCTCTGAGTTCGAGACCAGCCTGGTCTACAGAGCGAATTCCAGGACAGCCAGAACTATGCAGAGAAACCCCTGTCACAACCCCCACTCAAGAAAAGTGAAAGAAAGTATTAAATATAGGATTAAGATAATACAATTCTACTCTTAAGATAAACCCATAGCAACTGAAAACATACATTCACATAAAACCTGTATGTGTGTAGTAGGATTATTCTTAAAAATAAGAGGTTGGTTGGCATGGTGGCACTTGGGAAGCAGAAATGGATGGGGCTAAAGGTTTTAAGATATCGTCAACTGCTTTGTCAGTTCACGGCAAGCCTGGGCTACACGAGACCCTACCTTAACAGAAAAGTTGGGGAGATAGTTTGGTCAAGAGAGAGCTTGACTTACAAGCATGAGGACGAGTTTGAACCCCAGAAACCAGCTAAAAAAGAGAGAGAGAGAGAAAGGTATAGTGGTACACACTTGTAACCTGGGACTGGAAAAACAAGTGGAGACAGGAAGATCACTGCTAGTGTCGCCTACATGGAGAGTTCCAGGACAGTAAGAGAGTCTATCTAAAAAGAAGAGAAAAGGGTAGACGGCACCCAAGGAACACGCTACGGTTCTTCTCCGACACTCGCACCTGCACACACATAAACACATCACAGAAAATCAAAGGAAATTAACTTTCGCCTGATGAAGGGTAAACAAAATATGGTATATTCATCAATACAATGTAGTATTATTTGACCTGTTAAAATAAAGAAATGCTGTTATAGACTAAAGCACAGATGCATCTGAGCAATGTAAGTGAAAGAATTCCAGTTCCAAAAGGTCATATAACTTATGGTTCACACCGAGTGCCTGGATCAGGTAAATCCACAGTGACAGAGAGTGCAGACTGGTTACACAGGGCTGGGAAATTGTGGGGAGGGCTGGACACCGAGTGACAGTTAATGGTATTTCTTTGGGGGAATGACAAAATGTTGTAAAAATCACTTTATAACTGTGCTAGTTTTCCCAGCTTAACACAAACTAGAGTCACCTGGGAGGAAGGACCCTCCTTTGGGGAATGGCTGCCACCAGATTGGCATGTGGATGTGTCTGCGGGCACTTTTCCTGATTGATGTGCTGTGTCTTTCTGGGCAGGTAGTCCTGAGATAAGAAAACAGGCTGAGCAAGCCGTGGGAAGCAAGCCAGTAAACAACAGCATTCTTCCATGGTCTCTGCTTCATTTGGGGCCTGGGCTTCTCTTACTCATAAACAGTCATGTGGAAGCACAAGCCAAATAAGCCCCTTCTCCTCAACTTGGTTTGTAATGAGCTAATGAAACCTCAGGTGAGCTGAGAAACTCTGGACAAGAAAGTTGACATGCTGCTAACAGCTTCAGCGGGCAAGGATCTGCAAGCACCTGATAAGATAAACATAACCTCCTTCGGTGTTTGCAACTTTGAGACCACAGGGGACAGAACAGACTTCTGGACAAGGGACAATTTGCTTCTGTACAGCTCGGTCTATTTTATTGCCAAGGATTTATTTACTTCCATGGATCTTGATCTAACAGAATTGGTCACTGTCTTACCACAGGAACAGATGGCAAATTAATACAGACTATGTAGTTGTAAATATAGTTAAATATTTATTTATATGCTTCAAAGGGGTGATTTTTGGTATGTAAATTACACCTCCATTCAGCTGTAAAAATTAAATTCTCAGTTTAGCCATAAGGAACTTGTCTGAGATGTGAAAAGGTCATCGTTAAATCAACACTTCCTCCAGGACTTGGGGGGCAGACTTTCATATAAATAAATATCATCAATGACAAACAAAGTCTGTGGCTGGTGGTAAAGTGAGCCCATATGTGAAACAGGGTGCATGTGCTCTGAGGGCCCAGTGAGACAGCACAGTTAACTTTTTGTATCTAGCATACTTTAGTTTGCTATCGGCTGTTTCTCAAAATAACCACACCTATGCAACCTCCTGTCATTAAAAATAAGAAAATATAAGCGAAGGGACTCTGGACAGCTTGAGTATCATGAGTATGGCTCTGGCAGGCCTTGCCCTTCTCCCCCACTCCTCCATTAGGTCACATTCCTAGCTAGACCCCAGGATCTACTCCCTTACTTGGCCACTTCCTCCTCCCGAGGCTGCCTACCAAGGTTCAGCTATCAAAGTATCGAAGTCCAGCAATCAAAAGCCCCCTTTGGCTCACCTAGTAAACATGCCTAATTAAAATTAAACACCTCATCATTCCCTCTGTACCTTTTAAACCTCCATTTTCCTCTATGCCACATCTGTCTCCTCTCTATTCAGACACTCCTTTGTCCCTCCAGGACAAATACCCTTGCCACATTTCCCTTCTTCCCTTCCCATCCTGCCTTGTCCCCTATATCCTCCTGTGTTTGCCTCTCATCCTCTGCCCTTAGTCTCTCTGGGGCAAATACATCTCCTTTGTGCTGAGAAGTTGGCACTGGGGGTCCTGAGCTGATACTTCTCAACTCAATAAGTATTTCTTCAACTTGCTTATTTGGGGTAAATTCAGAGTAAAAATCTACCCCACAGATTAGTACTATATATTACATTCCATTAAATTCACAAGTCTTATCAGTAAGCAAGCTATGAACCTGCAAAGGAGGCTCGCACTCGCTAGGGGGAGGGACGACTGGGCGTGAGAAGAGACCGGGACACGGCGCCCTGCAGCGGAGAGGTCGAGTGAAAAACCAGGCTGAGCCGTGGGCTTCCTTACCCTTCCGCAGGGTTGTGCCCGTGCGTGGGCGGAGCCGCCGCCATCTCTCTGGACCGCGGCCAACGTGCCGCAGAGTCCAGCAGGAAGATGCTTTAGCAGGGACTGCAGGACGCTAATCGGATTTTCTGCTCGCGTTCCTAGGGCGCAATCCGGGCCCGGAAAACCGCCGAGGGCGGGGCCAGGGCCGGGGGCGGGGCAGCGAGCCCCGGCAACCCACCCCTTCCAGCACGGGGTTGGACCCTCGAGGCTTTCTGTCCAATCGCGTTCCCCGACGTGCGCGGGGCGGGACCCTCGCGGCTTTCCGTCCTAGTTGGGCTCCTGGGCTGCGCAGGGCTGGCAGGCCGTCGTTGCCGAGGACCCTGAGAGGGGCGGAGGTGAAGGTGAGCGTGCAGCTGGCTCCCTCCGTTCCCTCCCACGGCGGCGAGCGGTCAAGGGGCAGTGGAGCTGCGCCAAGCCGAGCAGGGTGCAGTCGGGCAGCGCCTCAGAAACTCCGGTCTGGCGCGGGTGTGGCGTCCGCAGGCATCTCGCCCTTCGGGTCCGGGATATCCCCCCCCCCCCCGCCCCCCGCCATTGCAACGTCCAGCTAGCGGGTCGGGGTGCTTGTTCCTTAATTTTTCCCGATTTGTCCTCATCCCCTGCGCCGAGTTGCCCTTGGGTTGGTGGGAGGAGTTTCTGAACTTTCTTGCTGCTTTTTGCTTCTGTTTCAGCCTAAGTGCGGGTACCGGAAGGTGCTCTGTGCCCCTTGGGTCCATCTAATTAGATGCCTGGAACATAGCTAGCTCTGCAGCGATTTAAGCTAACAGATGACCATTCTTCTGTTTCTCCAGCTTCTTTCACTTCCTTTCCCCTCACTTTCTGGTCTTTACTTCAGCGCAATTCTTCCTACAGTCTCCAGCCTTGTTCAAGCCCCCGTGGTTTCACATCAGAATTGTTGGAGCTTCTGGCAGTCCTGAACACTTCATCTTGGTTTACTGGTATGTGACACTTTGTTTGCTTACTCTTCCTGGTTCTTGTTCCTGCTTCTTTGAGTTCACATTACCTTACTCTCAGGAAATCCACTCTAGTTAAACCCATAGTAATAGTGTTCTTAATGTTATTGTAATCCTTTAACTTAATCTATGTGGTCGAAAACTTAAGACAACTCTTAGCGAATCTGCTTTACCTGGTCCAGGGTTTAAGCAACACAGTGGTCATAAAATTAGTATTCTCTTTCTCGGCTTTGGGGGGGTCTGTTAAGTGACAGGGAAGTGGAAAGAGAGCGGCTTGCCATATTAGTTTCCTGTTGCTACCACAACAGATGATCTCAGGCAGTTAAAAGAACAGACTGAGCTTCTGTGAAGTCTGAGTGAGTTTAGCTGTTTATCCTACACAGAATCTCAAAAGGAGAGATCAAGGCGCCTGAGTTATTCTCTGAGGTTTTAGGGTTCATTCGAGTTGGCAGAATTTAATTCCTGCTCACTTGCAGGATTGAGGATCCCATTCCTGTTAGCGCTTTTTTGCCTCTGAGTTCCTCCAGGTCGTGGATGTAGACATAGAAATGGCAGCATCTCTACCTCACGGACTCAAATAATTCGGTTAAGTCCTGACTATTTAAGCTCATTTTTTTTCATAGCTGAAACCCAGTTGCAACCATAGGAGTAATGATCTCCTATCATAATGACGAGTTCTGGGAAATAGAGAGTGTAGGTAGCAGTTGAGGTCATCATAAAAATTTCTGCATACTCTAGTCCATAATATACTTGTTTCAGGATGAACTGTTTTTATGGCATGCTTTTTAGGGCATGCCAAAATAAAAAATCTGATGACAGTATGATTATACATTCAAAGGTAAAGAGATTCTATTACTTACTTGCCTAGAGTTTGGTGAGTATTAGTGGCACATACCTTTAATCCGAGCACCAGGGAGTCAGAGGCAGGCAGATCCGTGTCAATTCAGGCAAGCCTGGTCTACACTGCTAGTTTCAGGCCTGCCAGGGGTATATAGTGAGATTCTGTCTCAAAATAAGTAAATAAATAAAAAGGGCAAATTTTGAGGTCCTTTGAGATGTATTGTTAGATAATGGCACCTGCAGCCAAGTCAGCTAACCCATGTGTGAGTCCAAAGGACCCACAAGGTAGAGGAGAAAAAACTCCTGCAAGTTTCCTTTAACATGTGTGCTGTGACAGCCCACCACCACCAAATAAATGCTCCCAGTGTTTTCCAGTCACTTACCTAGCAGCAAATGGTTAAAAAGTAGCTGAGTCTATTTTTAGGACCAAGAACTACATTTCTGTTAAGTCCAAAGCGGTTTATCAATATTCAGATGGGATGTAAGGAAAACCATTAAGAAGAGGCTGAACTTTGAGGTCCTAAGGTATTAGCCAAAATAGTCTGCCTTGCCTTTGTTTCTGATACTGTTAACTTTTATAACACAAGTAGAATATTTAGCTTTGCCATTTTAAGATATGATATGAAAGGGCAGAAAGTTTTCATTTAATATTAATTTCTTGTTTTCTTAGTTACTGTTTTATTATGGAATTTATAAATTATTCATTCAGAAATCTTATTATTTAATACCAATATACCCTAATCTTAAATGGGATTAGTTTTATTTTGACAAGAATACCACAAATCTAGAACATATTTAAGATTGGTTTGTGATACTCAAAGCCAGTCTGATTAGGTCCCATGCCATCTGCACAGTTTTAAGTTAGATCAGCTTGTCACATGAAGTCTTACAGTATGTAACATCTATGACCTACTCTTCCACACGTCTGCATTGTTTTTCAGACATAATATTTTCCTACACACCTAATCCTACCTACCCAGTAAGACTCTGGAGGTTCCCTAATGTTCTGTAATGTTGCCTTGTGGAAGGAGAGATTACAACCTAACAGATCTGCCTGGGTACCAAGGACGACCTCTCAAACCAATGACTAAATCGGAGATTTCGGTTCTCATATGCGAGCATGTTTTCTGTAGCACACTGCGCTAACTATCTGGTGTTTGATGAGGATGGCTACTAGTCCCGCTGATGATGCTTTGGTTCCCTAGCTGTAGTGAGGAGTGGTGGGCTGCATTTTTCGGCCGCCTGGCTAGCTAATGCCCCGAAATAATTATACACGGAAACTGTATCCTTTTAAACACTGCCTGGCCCATTATATCTGGCCTCTTCTTGGGTAACTCTCATATCTTGCTTAACCCATTTCTAATAATCTGTGTAGCACCACGAGGTGGTGGCTTACCGGGAAAGATTCTGGCCTACATCCGTCTCGGGTTGGAAAATCATGGCAACTGCCTGAATCTGCTTCTTTCTCCCAGCATTCTGTTCTGTCTACTCTGCCTATCTAAGCTGCTGTACTATCAAAGGGTCAAGGCAGTTTCTTTATTAACCAATGAAAGTAACACATAGACAGAAGACCCCCCCCCATATCACCTAGCATATTGAATTAATGTTAAAGTTGGTTTTCTTTGTCCAACAAGTTTACAAATACTTAAAAAGTTGAAGTTGTGACGGATGCTGTTCTTCTTTTCTTCAGTTTTTCTACTGTGATTATATCATGGAAAATCAACTGGCAAAGTCAGTTGAAGAACGGACATTTCAGTACCAGGATTCTCTCCCATCATTGCCTGTTCCTTCACTTGAGGAATCATTGAAAAAATACCTTGAATCAGGTACATTTATAAACTTCTAGTATAGATTAATATTGATAGTGACATAGAAATGACAGAGACTGATGAGAGTCTAACTGCAGATGCCTCTAGACTCATAAAACATGCAAAGCTTTTAGAAGTTATTTTTCCACGGTGTGAAAAGCCCGATAGTATTAATAGGCATGCGGTGTAAATGTCAATTCTTTTTCTCCATCTGTGTGTACAAGTCCCACTTTGGCAAAGATCTTGAAATCTTTCTCTGCTTCTTTTGCTAGCACCATATTTGAACTAATCTTATGTTTCTTGAACCTTGTAATTCCTTCAAATGGTTGTGTAGTTTGCTGCTAATGCCTGTCCACGCATCTGTACAATCCATCATGCTCACATTTCCCCTCTGATTCTTGTCACCCATATACAAAGTCACCATTCTAAGTCAACAGCCACCTGGTTTTAGTAATTCTTTCTCTTAAGTCTCCTGGCTATTCAGGGTTGAGAGCAGTGGTTCTGAACTCTGTAATGCTGTGACCCTTTAATACAGTCTCTCATGTTGTGGTGACCCCAACCATGAAATTATTTTCATTGCTACTATATAGCTGTAATTTTTCTACTGTTGTGAATCCTAGTGCAAATATCTATGTTTTCCAATGGTATTAGGTGACCCTCAAAGAGGTTGTAACCCACAGGTTGAGAACCTCTGGTTTAGTTGTTCATAAACGAGCCAGTCATTTACTTTTGGGACTTGTTGTATTTCCACCTTCTTTTTCATTTCTTAATTTTTTCCTTTGTATTCAAATTTATTTCTAAACACTAGAATGAATGAACATTCTTGTATACAGTTAGACATAAAATATTGAGTCAGTTTTATTTCCTGTTAAAAACGTGCATTGTGGAGCTCTCTTTTCCCCTCTTCTTCTCTCCTTTCCCCTTCTCCTTCCCCCTTCTTTTTCCCCCTTCTCTTTCCCCCTTTCTTTCCCCCTCTCTTTCTCCCTCTCCTCCCCTCTCTCCTACCTCTCTCTACCCCTTCTCCTTCCCCCTCTCCTTCCTTCTCCTTCCCCCTTCTCTTCCCCCTCTCCTTCCCTCCCTCTCCTTCCCTCCTTCTCCTTCCCTCCCTCTCCTTCCCTCCTTCTCCTACCCCTTTCTCTTTCCCCTTTCTACTTCCCCTTTTCCTTCCCCCCTCTCCTTCCCCTCCTCTCAATAAGGATAGACTGCCTTGAGTTTGCTCCACAGCTGTGATTCAGGACATTTCAGTTGCCAGCAACCTGGCAGCTCTCTTCCCTTCTCTCCTGTGTTCTCTCTTTCCTGTCTGCTTTCATATGTTGCTCACCCTTGTAACTGCTTACAAAAGAGTATTTGAGAGAGCAAAAAAAAAGAGCTAATTGTTTTTACTTGATTGTTTAGCTCTGTGTAGATTTCTGAATTGGGTGTGCTTTAAGAATTCTGAAGGCCTTGTTTGTTCCATATGGGAAATATGGTGTCGTTCTGATTTTGGGACCCATCCCCCTAAAGATTATAGTACCTCCCATCCGATCATCTTCCCAAATTTATGTATTTTTTAAAATTATTAATTTATTTAACTAATCCATTGATTCCAATTGGTGCTGCCTATATGAGTAGAGTGTCAGTCATCCAGTGGGGGCGTGGGAAGCCAACTAGATGCTACACTAAAAATAAAAATGTAACTTTCCATCCTCATCTGTCAGTTCCTCAGCTAGGGGTAAAACCTTGGGAGTCCCTGTTAAAATGAGCTCTTTTGATCTTGTGGAGGTCTTGTGCTGAGTTCATGAGTGCCAGCACCTCACAGCACTCCTTCCCAGCCTTCTGCTCTCATATGCACTCCAACCCCTCTTCTGTGACACCGCAGTCTTGGTGTCCCATCGACTGTCACACACTCGGTCACCTGTTCTTGCCCTTTAAACAGTCATGAGTCTCTGCATTACCCCTTGCATTACCCATTGCAATAAGAAGCTTCTCCTACTAAGGTTGGGAACAGCACAAATCTAGGAATATATTTAGAGAACACTTTGACAACATGGTCATTTAGGAAAATATCAGTAGGTTCTCTTTGCCAGGGCTTATGATTTCTCTTTTGATGGGTTTTAATTATATTTGCAGGATGAGGCATGGATTTTCTCCTGAAGAGCAGGCCTCAGATCCAGAAAAGAGAGTGGTTGTTGCCCCCATAAGCAGTCTTGCCTCTATTGCAGCAGTGGTTACAATGTTTTCTTAAGGTTGGTAGTGTAGCATGCAGCTCCCAGCACTGGATACACTTTGATGTCGTTTATGCACCATCAGACTCTGTAGTACCTTCCAGCAGTATGCAAGCCAGCGAGCAGTGACGGTTTTCTGGTTAGTTCATTGATTTCTCTGTGGCCAGCTACCAAAATGTGTGTGATGTCTTTAGCAATAAGGTCTTATCCTCTAGACTAGTGGTTCTCAACCTTCTGATGCCGTGACTTTTTAATAGTTCTTCATGTTGTTCTAACTCCCAACCATAAAATGATTTTCCTTGCTTCTTTATAACTGATTTTGCTGTTGTTATGAATCCTAATGTAAATATCTGATATGCAGAATATCTGATTTTGTGACCCCAATGAAAGGGTTGTTTGATCCTAAAGGGGTTGCAGCCCATGGGGCTGAGAACGGCTGATCTAGCCACTGTGGGCAACAGAGAACAACAGCAATAGCCTGTAGTCTGTGTTGTTTTTGGTGCCTCTCTGAACAGTAACTCACAGGAAGGGAACTCATCCCTGGCTCAAGAGTTCAAAGCACCTGATACTTTTGAAAACAAAGAGAAAATGAAGGGAACAGCATTGTTTGCTAATATAGGGCACCTTTGTACAACCTGCCCCCCCCTTTTAATGTATTTTTGATTATGTCACAAATTAGTGAGTTTCATAAATCCTTAGTTTTGGCTAACATACCTCTCTACCTCCTTTCTCCCACCCCATCCCCATCCCCTCTGCATCCTTTGATTCCGTGTGTACTCTATCCCCTCATACTGTGTATATTACGTAGTGTGCAAAAGCCCAGGTTCCTACATGGTCTCCTAGAGTGGTCTTCATTTTGGTTGCAGCTTCTCCTGGCCTTTTGTTCCTGTGCCCTTTACTTCATTTGAGTGACCCAGACAGGTCCCCTTTTCTCTTTCTTTTCTTTTTAAATTCCCCCTGTGGCACTTTATAACCCCAATTTACTTTCCATTCTAATTCACTCAGGTAAATTAGATTCTTTCTTACCTTATAAAACTCACGATTCATTATTGGACTCAACAAAACAGTAAAACCCTGCAACCATCCCAACAATTCTGTTTTATTATTTTTTTTAAAAAAATACTAATTCAAATTCCCACTCCCTCCCCTTCTGCCATTCCCTCCACATACCCTCTCATACCAACCCCCTCCAATCCTAAGAGAGGGTAAGGCACCCTGCCCTGTAAAAAGTACAAGGCCCTCCCCACTACATCTAGGCTGAGCAAGGTATACATCCCCAAAATAGGAGAATAGGATTCCAAAAAGCCAGTACATGCAGTAGAGACAAATTCCAGTGTCACTGCCAGTGGCCCCCAGTCTGCCCCAGCCATGCAACTGTCAACCACATTCAGAGGGACTAGTTTGGTCCTATGCTTGTTCCTTCCCAGTCCAGCTGGAGTTGGTGAGCTCCCTTAGCTCAGGTAGACTGTTTCAGTGGGTGAACCCCTCATGGTCTTGACCTCTTTGCTCATATTCTCATTCCTCCCACTCTTCAACTGGACCTTGGGAGCTCAGTCCAGTGCTCTGATGTGGGTCATTGCCTCTGTTCCCATCTGTTGTTGGATGGAGGTTCTATGGTGATATTTAAGATAATCATCAGTCTGATTACAGGGCAAGGCCAGTTCAGGAACCCTTTCCACTATTGCTTAGAGTCTTAGCTGGGGTCGTCCTTGTAGATTCCTGAACATTTTTCTAGAGCCATGTTTCTTGCTAACCCCATAATGGCTCCCTCAATCAAGATATCACTTTCCTTGCTCTCATATCTGTCCTTCCTCCATCTCTGCTATCCCATTCCCTCAAGTTCTCCTCAACCCTTCCCTTCTCTCTTTCCTTCTCCTCCTGCCCTCATGCTCCCAATTTTGTCAGGCGATCTTGTCTGTTTCCAATTTCTAGGTGGGTCTGTATTTGTTTTTCTTTGGGTTCACCTATTACTTAGCTTCTCTAGGATCATGAACTATAGGCTCAATGTCCTTTGTTTATGGCTAGTATCCACTTATGGGTGAGTACATACCATATTCATCTTTTTGGGTCTGGTTACCTCAGTCAGGATAGTGTTTTCTAATTCCATCCATTTGCGTGTAAAATTCAAAATGTCATTGTTTTTTACCGCTGAGTAGTACTCTAATATGTAAATGTGCCACACTTTCTTTATTCATTCTTTGGTTGAGGGACATCTAGGTTGTTTCCAGGTTCTGGCTATTACAAATAATACTACTATGAACATAGTTGAACAAATGCTTTTGTAGTATGATTGGGCATCTCTTGGGTATATTCCCAAGAGTGGTATTGGTGGATCCTGAGGGAGGTTAGTTCCCAGTTTTCTGAGAAACCACCACACTGATTTTTAAACTGGTTGCACAAGTTTGCATTCCCACCAGCAATGGATGAGTGTTCCCCTTACTCCACATCCTCTCCAGCATAAGCTATCATTAGTGTTTTTGATCTTAGCCATTCTGACAGATATCAGATGGTATCTCAGAGTTGTTTTGATTTGCATTTCCCTGATAGCTAAGGAAGTTGAACATGTCCTTAAGTATCTTTTGGCCATTTGACCCCCTACAGCTGATAAATACCTTCAGTGAAGTGGCAGGATACAAGGTCAACTCCAAAAAACCAGTAGCCCTCCTATACACAAAGGATAAAGATGCTGAGAGGGAAATCAGAGAAACATCACCTTTCACAGTAGCCACAAAGAACATAAAATATCTTGGGGTTACACTAACCAAGGAAGTGAAAGATCTATTTGACAAGAACTTTTAAGTCTTTGAAGAAAGAAATTGAAGAATATACCAGAAAATGGAAAGATCTTCCATGCTCTTGGATAGGAAGGATCAACATAGTAAAAATGGCAATCCTACCAAAAGCATTCTATAGATTTAATGAAATCCCCATCAAAATCCCAACACAGTTCTTCACAGACTTTGAAAGAACAATAATCAACTTCATATGGGAAACCGAAAAGCCCAGGTTAGCCAAAACAAGCCTATACAATAGAGGAACTTCTGAAGGCATTACCATCCATACCAACAATTCTTTTTTTAAAAAAAATATTTATTTATTTATTATGTATACAATATTCTGTCTGTGTGCATGCCTGCAGGCCAGAAGAGGGCACCAGACCTCATTACAGATGGTTGTGAGCCACCATGTGGTTGCTGGGAATTGAACTCAGGACCTTTGGAAGAGCAGGCAATGCTCTTAACCTCTGAGCCATCTCTCCAGCCCCATCCCAACAATTGTTAACTGCAATAAACTTTCTTCCCTACCATACCTAGGAGCAGTCATGTCCTTCCCTTTTAAATTTCTTTTGTCATTCATGAGCCAGTACTTCATGTCATTCCCATGTTGTCTGGTTTAGTTGCCAGATCAGAGGCTATCATGGAGAATGAGTGCCACCCGCATGTATTTTTTTCTCGTTGTCATTCTTCCCTTCTGTGCAGTTCTTTCCTGGGGACAGGTAGTCTCAGCTGTGCGTATTATCTATCGCCTAGAGCCGGGGTAATCAGTCGCTCCCACAGCAGGGAGACACAGCCTTCCCTGCAAGGAGACTCCGGTGTCAGACTTGCTGTGCAGCTCCTCTCCTGTCAGCTTGATTTAGTCCACGTTTCCTTCCCATTGCAGCTGGGCCCTAAGCCGCCTTTCTTTACCTCTGTTGTGTCTGTCTGAGCATCAAATGTGTTAACTTTTCCAAGGAGACAAAAGCAACTAGTTGTTCATTAACCCTAGATAAGGCACCAACAACAGACCAAAAGAATAATTCCGCTGGAGTCCAGTTTGGTAAACCAAGGAGTTTATTAGGCTTGTTTACAAGAGTATGGGTGACTTCAAAACAGTCAAGTCATTGAGAACTCCTACCTCCTCCTGCAAGCCGGAGAGCTGGACTCTCTGCCTTCAGTAAACCCTCTACTGTCTAAATACTCCAGCATTTCCTTCTGAGATCACATGGGAGCCCAGTGACCCTATGAAGGCAGGAGGGCCACAGACAAAATTCTGTGAAGGTTTCGTAAATGTAGACTCAGTGCTATGATTAAAATGGTATGGCCATGTTGATGTTATACCCCGAGGATTGGTCTCCACTACACCTGCCCATCCTTGGGCATTCACATTTGTGATTGAGATTCTGAAAATCTCACTGGGAATGGTTTGGACTTGGTGACTAGTGGATCTTACTGTTGAGTGTAGGACAGAGACCTAGTAATTTCATTAGCACACACCTGAATTCCACCACTCTTTCCTGAACTGATCAGTTTGGGACGGGGAGAAAGCTGAGCATATAACTGAACTTTTTAAAAATTTAAGTTAAATTCAAGCTGTTACCTTGAAACAAAAATATATACATATTAGCTGGGTACTATGTAATTTCAATATATGTATATTATATAATGTAGGTCAAACATCTGTCTCTTCAAATATTATTTCATCATGTTGAAAACATTCAAAATCTTGCTTCCCGAGATACTCAGTATGTAAATACTGTCCGTAGCAGGATTCCAGACCTTCTCATTTCTCTCTCATTTTGCTCCCCCATCAACCTTCTACATCCTTCTCGCACTTCCCTCCCCATGTATCAGTGTTGCAGAAGGTGCTGGCTTCTGTTGTCGGCTTGGTTACTGAGCGTTTCTAGTTGTATCTGTGTTGTAGTGTCGGTATTTCATTCTTTCTTTAAATGGCGAATGAATAGCTTTTCCATGTATACGTAGTATAATTTCTTTCTATTCATCAGTTGACAGATACTTAAGTATTTCCATTTCCTGAATTTTGTGAATAATACCTCAAAATAAGATCTATAATACCTTATTTTTAGTATGGACCAAAATCCAGGTTTTTGTTTTTATCTGATTCATGTTTCAACTTGATTTTCCCTAGCACTGGGCAAACCTTGTGTGGGTGGGACGGCTGTCTCTCCTGGTTTGGGGGAGACATCGTGGCAAACCTTGTGTGGGTGGGACGGCTGTCTCTCCTGGTTTGGGGGAGACATCGTGGCAGTCTCATTTCACCCTTTGTTTTTCCTTTTTAGGGGACCTTGTGACTTAAATCTTGAATCTTGGGTTCTGCCACCAGAATTGGCTTATTTATGGACTTACATTTACCCCACTTGTATTTTCTGTAACCTTTTATTCCTCAGGCCTTAGATATTTTCTCTGTTTCACGAAGCCAGTCATCTCTTTCCAGTTTATTCTTGTTTGTTTGGTTTGGTTTTTTGACAGTGTCCCAGTTTATTGCCCAGGTTGGCCTGAGCTCCTCCAGCCTCGGCTCGCCAGTGGTTGGGACACTACAGGTTTGCCACCTTGTCTGACTCATCGTGTTTCCTGGGTTTCTGAAATGTCTGCCCACCAACCCCTGGTCTGTCTGTCTGCCTCCCTGTCTCGTTTGTCAATTTCATTCCCTTTTATTACTTAGTTTAGATTTTTTAAATGTATTTTATGTATCTTTCTGCAAACCAGATTCTGTTAAATGGTTGTGAGCAGCCATATGGGTGAGGAAATCAATTCAGGACCCCTGGTTGAGTCAGTGAGCTCGACCACTGAGCCGTCTCCTGCCCTGTATTCCTCCTGAGATAGCTTTACTCTCATTTTACTGGGTTTCTAGAGGGAGTGGAGATAAATAGGAACTGGAACAGGTGTGTGTGTGTGTGTGTGTGTGTGTGTGTGTGTGTGTGTGTAAATGTATGCTGTTATGCTGTTCTTTTTTTATTATTGGTTTTTTGGGGGTGGGGAATAGTGTGCACTTGCTTGCTTCTGCTTCATACTTTATGTTTGTTTTTAACATGGGTTTTTGCTAAAAAAAAAAAAAAGGTATACTTTCTCCTCCTCTTTTAAGTCTACCTTCTTCTGGGAACACTAACCTTTTTGAAATTCACAGATTATTGCCTTCTAGAGTACTCACATTTTCTCTCTGAACACAATATTTTTATATAGGACTTTACATTGTGCTCGATAGATTTTTTTAAAGAAGCAAAAAAACTTATTAGTTTCTAATATACTTTAATTTTTAAAACAATTGATTTTCATGGACTAGGAAATTTGGATGGTCTTCGTATTTCCCTTTTTCTTTTCTTCCTCCCTTTTTTCCCCTTAGTAGAAAACTGTTTTTTTGGCTCTCAGGCACCCTAAATATATTTTACATTGCCTATGTAAGAGTCATGGTTCTAATTTAAACAGCAGAGGTAAAGGCTTTAATTTCTCTTACCTGTGGTTCAGTCGGGCTTACCTTCAACTGCATAATAGCTATGTGGCAGCTTGCCCCTTTAACTGTCATCAGGAGTACTTTGGTGATAATATCAGATATTGTGACTCCATTCTACAATATCTACAGTTTTATTTCTGCATTTGCACTGCATTTTTCATGCTGTAGACTAAAACCTTACAGTATGCTAGTGATGTTTAGAGTTGTATAAAAATGAGTGAGGTGATATGGGAACACTTATAATTAATCACTTTTTTATAGTAAAGCCGTTTGCGAATGAAGACGAATATAAGAAAACTGAAGAAATAGTTCGAACGTTTCAAAATGGAGTTGGTGAGAAATTGCATCAGAAACTACTTGAAAGGGCTAAAGGAAAAAGAAACTGGGTATTTATTTTATTTATATACTTATAATTGGAAACATGATATTTAAAAAATTTAAAATGTATATAACTTTCCTGTTTAAATTATTGCATAAAATGCTTGGAGTCATTGTCATTATGGTCACAAAAGAATGATATATGTCATTGGAGAGCATTTATTTTATAAGTGAGCTTTTGTCTTACCTGAGAATGTATTAAAATGCAGGTTTCCGGGAATCAGTAATTTTTGACTCAGTAAGTCCAAATGAGACCCAGAAACCTTTATTTTAATTCCTCTGTGTGGTATATGTTTTGGCCAATATTTGTCATAGAGTCCAGAGTTATACATGCTGGGCAAGCTCTTTACTACTGAGCCATACTCTTGCCCATCCGTGTGGTTCTGAAGCAGGTGGATTTAAACAGCAGGTGATGGAGAAGTGGGAACCAGTTGGACATATTCTGAAGTTCCGACTTCTGCAGGAGAAGCTGCTGTGGTCACCAGGTCTCCATTAGCCAGCAGCTTCCTGTTGTGTGGAGCAGCGGGCTGCGTTCCTGCCACCCTGGCTCCCGGCCACAGGCTACCTTTATACCCGAAATAATTACACGGAAACTGTATTCTTTTAAACACTGCTTGGCCCATTAGCTCTAGCCTCTTACTGGCTAATTCTCACATCTTGCTTTAACCCATATTTAATAATCTGTGTAGCACCACGAGATGTGGCTTACCAGGAAAGATCTTTTTTTTATTATTATTTTTATTTTTATTTTTATTGAGAAAATGAAAAAAAAAGTTTCCCCAACCTCCCAGCCTCCCATTTCCCTCCCCCTCCTCCCACCCTTCTCCCCCTCCTCTCCCCCTCCCTCTCCAGTCCAAAGAGCAGTCAGGGTTCCCTGCCCTGTGGAAAGTCCAAGGTCCTCCCCCCTCCGTCCATGTCTAGGAAGGTGAACATCCAAACTGGCTAGGCTCCCACAAAGCCAGAACATGAAGTAGGATCAAAACCCAGTGCCATTGTCCTTGGCTTCTCATCAGCCCTCATTGATCGCCATGTTCAGAGAGTCCAGTTTTATCCCATGCTTTTTCAGTCACAGTCCAGCTGGCCTTGGTGAGCTCCCAATAGATCAGCCCCACTGTCTCAGTGGGTGGGTGCACCCCTCGTGGTCCTGACTTCCTTGCTCATCTTTTCCCTCCTTCTGCTCCTCATTGGGACCTTGGGAGCTCAGTCCAGTGCTCCAGTGTGGGTCTCTGTCTCTATCTCCATCCATCACCAGCTGAAGGTTCTATGGTGATATGCAAGATATTCGTCAGTATTGCTATAGGATAGGGTCGTTTCAGGTTCCCTATCCTCATCTGCCCAAGGAACTAACTGGGGACATCGCCTTGGGCTCCTGGGAGCCACTCTAGGTTCAAGTCTCTTGCCAGCCCTAAGGTGGCTCCCTTAACTAAGAATTATGCTTCCGTGCTCCCCTATCCAGCCTTAACAGGAAAGATCTTAACCTGCGTCTGTGTCGGGTGGGAGAATCATGGTGACTGACTGACTCAGCTTCTTTCTCCCAGCATTCTGTTCTGTCTACTCCGTCTATCTAAGCTGCTGTCCTATCAAAGGCCAAGCAGTTTCTTTATTAATTAACCAATGAAAGCAACAGACAGATGACCCACCTCCATCAGCTTCCATCTCTGATTCAGCTCAACCACTTTTCAGAATGTGAGTTAGGGGGTGACTTTTCCTAATTAAAAAGCATTGCCTTAGCTGGAAACTAATGATGGTAACTTACAATTTTAAAAGGAAAGTGTCTGGTTTTTATATAAGGCATTTATCCTTTTGATGAAAAATAATTCCTACTTACAGATTCCTTTGTTCTCAATGTTGAGTCGGGCGATTTTAACTAAAATGGGGAAAAGGTAAAGAAGATGTCGCTCTGCTTGTATTCATTTTACTCTGGTCTCTTTCTGGGTTAGTAGCTACAGTTTGTACCATCATTTTAAAAAAGCAAAAACCTCCAGGTAAACTGGTAAGATCTGGTATCTCTTTACTCGGGTAAGAAATCCAGTTATGTGCTGTGAAGGGGACACAGAAAAGGACTGTCAGAGAAAAGTCTGAGTTCGTTTGAAGCACACCGAAGGGTCTTGCACTTCTAACTGGAATTTCAGTTTCTCTTCGGCAAAGAGCATTATAAATGGCTGTTATCGTTAAGCGAGGTTTCAGGGAATGTCTTTTATACTCTAGGAGTTGCCTAAGTACCTTGTTGATAGTGTAGTTAAACCAACTCATATTTAGTAGTTTACAGCTCCAAAAGTGAGAGGATAGAAAGGAAGGGAGGTCAATACAGTGGGTCTTTCACTGTCTGTAGTGACGTAAAATAAAAGGAGCAAGTATTGCATGCTTCCTTTACTGGCTAGCACTTACATATTCTATTTTGAAGAACCAATGTTCTTATTTTTTAGCTGGAAGAGTGGTGGCTCAATGTCGCCTACCTGGATGTGCGTATGCCATCCCAGCTGAACGTGAACTTTGTGGGCCCTTGTCCTCATTTTGAACACTACTGGCCTGCGAAGGAAGGCACACAGTTAGAAAGAGGAAGTATAATTCTTTGGCATAACTTGAACTACTGGCAGCTGCTAAGAAGGTAAGAATGTAAGGGCCCTAACACGGGCTGAGCCATGAACATAAGGGCTCTGGACACGGGCTGAGCCGTGAAGGTGAGGGCCCTAAGGACCCTGGCACGGGCTGAGCTGTTGTGGGAGTTGCGGGTTGCGTTCCTGCCTCCCGGCTCCTGGCTGCCAGCTAGCTTATGCCCCGAAATAACAACACACAAACTGTATTCATTTAAACACTGCTTGGCCCACTAGCTCTAGCCTCTTACGGGCTAATTCTCATATTTTGCCTAACCCATTTTTAGTAATCTGTGTAGTACCAGTCTTACCAGGAAAGATTCAGCATGTCTGACCTGGTGGCTGGCTGTATCGCGTCTGCTCGGGAGAGGGGAGCATGGCCTCTGAGCTCACTTCCTTTTCTTCCCAGCATTCTGTTCTGTTTACTCCGCCTATCTAAATTTTAACCTATCAGGGCCAAGGCAGTTTCTTTATTTAACCAATGACCTTCCTCTACCACTGACCTGTGAAGGTGAGGGCACTAAGAACCCTGGCATAGGCTGAGCTTAGGTTTGCCCATTGTGGGAAATAAGAAAATGGTATCTACCCAGCTCAGTTATTCAGTGGAAGAATGATACAGTTGAGATAGCCTGATAGTGAGTTTTAACAATGACTTTTTTTTAATCAAAATACTTTTTTAATAGAGAAAAATTGCCTGCACATAAATCTGGGAATACTCCTCTAGACATGAACCAATTCCGGATGTTGTTTTCCACCTGCAAGGTTCCGGGAATCACTAGAGATTCGATTATGAATTATTTTAGGACTGGTAAGTAAACACAGAGACCATAGATAATTTTTTTGAAAAGTCTTGAGATTTGGGGAGTTTTGCTATGATTTCTAATATACTATTTGAAATAATTGGGGTTTTATAATATTTATCAGAAAGTTTCTGTGAAACTATCTTTCTTCCATTGCTAGCTCAGTAATATTCTTGATGACTTTAGCTTCTAGTTCTATGTTATCCCCTCATTTCCCTTAAATTCTATTCCTTAGTAAAACCTTTCTCCTGCAGACATGGCCCAGTTCCTGTCAGCTCTTAACCTAACCCTTTACACTAACCCCACATGCTGCAGTTTCTGTATCACTTGGATCACCGTGAGCACCCATATCCGTCAGTACCCCACCTTGGCTGTTTTTGCCTCCACATTGTGATGTACAGTCCATGACCTTACTGTTCTGCACAGCTATGTTCTTCCCTCTCATGGGGGCCATAACATAATGCTCAGTTTATTCTTTCTTGCCTGTTTCTTGCCTTTCTGCCTTATTCTCAACTAGTGAACTGTTTTCTTATTCATCACAAATACAGAAAAATTGCTCTTTAACCTGAGGTTGACCAGCAGCTATAAGAAGAATAATCTAGAGATGCCACATCCCGGTCCTCTGCAAGGAGGTTAGGGTTGTCAGTTGCCCTGGAGATGAGGTTATGCTGAACTAATCACAAGTCTGAGAATCGTATGGGTTCTTAGAGAAAAACAGAGATGGCAGCACAGACAGATTGTGATCTCCCCTTGATGGCTTTGAAGATGGAGAAGGGGACTCCTGAGCTGAGGAAGGGATAGCATCTGTAGAGCCTCTGGAAGGAACACAGCGGCACCTTCATTTCGCATAGAGAAACATGCTTCCGATTCATCCTGCAAACCCTAAATCATAACGGTGTGTTGTTTCAAGTCCCTTGGTAATTCTTGGTCGTATATTATAGCGCATTTGTACACTTCGCACTCCTTTTTGGAAAGTAGATGAAGAAAAAGCTGTGGTACAGCCTCGTCAGCACCTGTGAGGCCCCAGCAAAGCACAGAGAACCACTGACAAAACCAACTTGTCTGATCCTCAGGATGCTACTAATGGTGTGAGATCCCCTTCCTCGTGTTCGTTCATTATCCTCTCTTTCTCCTCTGCATTTCCAGTTTTCTTGCTTTGGTAGGTTGCTCCAATCTGTGTTACCGCTCATACTAAAAGGAAAGTTTAGCTCTCCCCTCTAATCCTCAGGCAAGCTTTGCTGGAGCACAAACACGACATTGCTGCTACCTGTTTACTATGTAAAACCACCTGCTGGCTTCCTTTCCACCGTGCTTAACACTGAAGCCCTGAGAGTCACAACCGGTCTGGCCTCAGCCTCACCTCTGCTCAAGGTTCCCTGGGCTTTTTGTATTAAGCAAACCAGTTCAGTTTTGTCTTAATATCTTTATACTTCCTGATCCTTCTGTCTGTACTATGCACAACTTCCATGGTTCATTTTCCCATTTCATTCAAATCTCTTTTCACGTGTCCTGAGAAGTTAGTTTTGGAGGACCACACTCCTGGCACACATTCTTCCAACTATTTATTTATTAAATGGGTGTTTTGAATATGATGCAAGTTGGGATCTTGGCAGGTGAGGGCTGTGGGCAGGAGACAGATACACTATGCAGGCAGAGTTTATTGAGAGAAGGGTAAGGGGAGGGGGAGAGAAAGGGAGAAAGAGATAGGCAAAGACCTGCTTGCCTCTTCAGAGAGTGAGAGTAGGCGGGGCTTGTCTCTTAAAGGGACCTTTGCACCTGCAACAGTCAGGGTACTTCTTGCCATGCACAGAGGCAGAGGGTTGACCCACTGTGCCATGTGTGCTTGAATGCTAACACTTGGTATCAGAAGTGGATATGCGGTTTATTTTCTTTTTCTTGTCAAGCTATGAATTTTGGAAAGGATTTCAGTAGATGCTGGTAATAAAGGGTATTTCTGGTAACCATGAAAGGATGGGGTGATGTCTGAAGGGGTCAGAGAAGAAATGACTTGGAAATAACCCGAGGAGCAAAAATATTTATCTCCTTGATACTGAGGAAGTTGGGTATAAGAGAAAGTAACGACGTTACCAAAAGATGGTCTCTCCTAACAGTGGATAAATACAAGAAATCATGTAAAAGCAGTGAATTCTGAATCCCAAGCAGTTACCTTTGTTCCAGTAGTACCGTGTGTCTTTACTCCCTTTCACTTTCCTGTCTTAGAGACAAGGACAGACGTAGACGAGGACATACGTCATCTTCCCCTGACACTCAGGAACATAATGATTTTTTTCTACTGAAAACTTTTCTCGGGGTCCTGCCTGACTAATTCGTCTATACTGGGAAGAGGGTTGAGGATTAAGAAAGAAATAGACAAGAGATGACAGATAGAATTGGGGGGCATCCAGTGAATCCTCCCAGATTTGTTTCTCATAGCCCGTACACCCCAATTCAAAAGGAGGGGAAGCAAAAGGCTTCTTTACCATGATACAAAGAACAAATAAATGTAATTACCTCCTTACATCTCAAAACATGAAGTAACCACACCTTAGAGCAAAATACCCTTTTCTAGGCGAAACATCCTGTAGCCACACTGAGGTCAAAACATCCTGTCATGGAACCTTGAAGGAGCAAGAATGGATCTGAACTCTGACCTTTAGTCAAGGTAGAATGGATTCACTCCTGAGGGCTCACTGAGGAATCCTTGCTAGAGAGTGCTGCAGTTAAACTGTCCCCCATTCAAGTGCTGAACCCCTGCCAGTGCTCCACCCTCCTTCACTTTGCAGTGAGGGGAGGGATTTACACGGTTCAGACTGGAATAGCTGTAGTCAGAAATTAAATCATCTGATGAGAAACTAACATTGGAATAATCTCAATGAGAAACTTCCTCAAGTGTCCATCCCTTTCCATTCCCATTCCTGTCTCTTAAGGAAAACTTAAAAGTTCTTATAGCACAAATACTCGGAACTCAAGGATTTCAAGATTCACATGGATAACTTTCAAGAGTATGTGTTTATGTCATAGAATCTGGAGTTCTGTTAACTGGTGATTTCTTCCTTGTGGCTATAGGGAGCATACTTGGTTTTGGGCACAGTAGACTTTAAGTATAGCCTTGAAGCTTTTCATAAATTGTGTTTTTTATCAAATAATTATAAACCTAAAAGTTGTATATTGATCATTTTAGTGATCTATCATATATTGTTAACGAGTGTCTACATTATAAAGTCAAGTTAAACTTGCCTGTCTCTTAAAACATCTGTCATTTCCTTAGCAAATCATAGTTTTTTCTCTTAGCGTTTTGAAATTTACTCTTGTCTGAGCATAGCTTCATGTTATTAAAGATTCTCCTCATCTTCCCTCCTCCATGAGAACTTTGTCCAAGTAATATATTTTATACCACACACATGCACGCACGCACACACACACATATTAAAAGAATTATATTCTGTTGGCTGAACGCAGCTTTATTGAGTCTTATGTTTTCTGTGTCTTTTTCCAGAGAGTGAAGGGCATTGTCCATCCCACATTGCTGTGCTGTGTCGTGGCCGAGCTTTTGTATTTGATGTATTGCATGAAGGGACTTTGATCACCCCACCAGAGCTTCTCAGGTTTTTAAACTACATTTTAAATGAATTATACATTTTGCATTTTAATTACTTAATTTTGTTCTTTGACAATTTTATACACACATAGAATGTATTCCTATTATTTTCCCCTTCCTTTTACTTCTCTCCTTGCCTCCCTGTCAGCTCTCCTTTTCCGTACAGCTCTCTTTCATATCCATGGCTTTTTGTTTTGTTGACGCAGTGAGTTTGACCGGGGCTGTCTGGGCTCAGCAGTGGGCACACAAGTAAAGGCCACAGTTCCCTTCTCTGAGACTCTGTCAGAAGTCAGCTGTCTTCATGACTTACCGTTCTGTTGCTGTAAAGAGACACCATGTTTTTAGCTAAGGATCTTACTTGGTTCTGGTTGGTAACTGTCTTGGTTAGGGTTTCTGTGCTATAATAAAACAATACAAGCAAAAGCAATTCTGGGGAAAGGAGTTTATTTCAGCTGGTATGTCCTGATCATAGTCCTTTATGAAGGGTACTCAAGGCAGGAGCCTGGAGGCAGGAACTGATGCAGAGGCCATGGAGGAGCCCTGCTTACTGGCTTGCTCCTCGTGGCTTCCTCAGCCTGTTCTTATAGGACCCAGGACCACCTGATAAGGAGTGGCACCAGCCACAGTGGGTCTCCCATATCCATCACTGATTAAGAAAATGCACCACCGGCCAGTCTGGGTGGGGCATTTTCTGAGTTGCAGCTCCTTCCTCTCAAATGACTCTAACTGTGTTGAGTTGAACTAAAACTGTCCAGCACAGCTAACAAGAGGAACAGCAGGAGACTATACTATTTGGTGTCGAGGGATGCTTTCTGGGGCTCCCTGGACAACAGCTCCTATGGAAGTACCCCACACCTCTCACTGCGACTTTTAGTCAGTGACCTGTTGCTTCTAAAACCAGCATTATGTAGCCTGTGGGATATCTTCCTTCAAGTTCATTTTTATGTTTTAATTTGGTTAGAAGATAGTAGGGTTCTATGGCTTTTTCATACCTGCTTTTAAAAATAGCTTTATTATTATTTTTTTTTAATTAAGATACAATTATGTCATTTTCCCTTTTCTCTCTCCACCCCTTCCCAGGTGGACAATACTTCTGCTTTGCTCTTTTTCAATGACCTCTGTTTCTTAAATTGTTCACACACACACACACACACACACACACATTTGTTTTAGTTAACCAGCCATCTTGCATTCCCTACCCATCCTATTTAAACCTTTGTGCCTTGTTTTCCTCCTGTCTACATTCTAAAACTGTAGTGCTAGCACCGGCCTGTCATTCCAGCAAGAGGATCAGGGATTAAGGTGTTCAAGATCATCCTGGCTGTAGCCAGCTCCTGACCCCCTGGGATATCTGAGGAGTCTGTCTCAGACTGCTTTATTGGATATCCTTTGCTTTCAAGCTCTAGCTTGAGTAAAAAATAAAATAAAATAAAATAAAATAAAATAAAAAAAAACGAATGTCCAGAATTGCCATTCTCTAAAATGACATAAGCTATAAAGGAAGAGTTTCATACCTGCTGTTGTACTGGGAAATCCCTTCTCTGAGACCTGGCAGTCTGGGTTATACCCAGGAGGATTCGGCAAGTCCTGGGGCAGATTGCACTCAGCTTCAGAAAAGATGAGGATGGGTGGTCGGCACAGTCCTACTAAAAAGCACCCTAACTGATAGGTGGATGCTGTAGTTCTCTGCACAGGAGCTCTTGAAAAGCACCCTAACTGATAGGTGGATGCTGTAGTTCTCTGCACAGGAGCTCTTGAAAAGCACCCTAACTGATAGGTGGATGCTGTAGTTCTCTACACAGGAGCTCTTGATTGGATGTGTGTGTTCTACACACAAGAGGCTGATTTGGTCTTCTGCTCTATTGAGCAATTTTTTGATAATCCTTTAATTTGAATGCAATCAGCTTATTAAACTTTGCCACATGAACTCTATTTTTGTATTTTTATTTTTTTTCTCTAAGTGAGCAGAAAGAGGCAAGACAAGTGTTTTATGAAGAAATCCTCATGCGCTCATAGAATATCTTTAGTTTCAAGATAAAGCTGAAAGCCAGCGGGGCGGTGGTGCAAGGAGGGAGAGACAGGTGGGTCTCCTGTGTTTGAGGCCAGCCTGGTCTACAGAGCGAGCCAGGACAGCACACAGAATCCCTGTCTTGGAAAAAAAAAAAAGAAGAAGAAGAAAGACAAGAAAGAGAAATTTTTGTTGCAAGGAAAGTATTTCTTGGCCAGTGTCGCAGATACAAATAAACAGAGGAAACTGGTATTTATTTATCTGATAAATAAATTACCTGGAAATGCATGTTTTCAGTAAATGATATCGTCTATGCTTATTTTTAAATATAAATTATTCTCCAATATACTTTTTGTGTAAGTAAAATATATAATCACTTTTTAAACACACACACACACACATATAACATATATATATATATATGTGTGTGTGTGTGTAAAGACTTCTGTAATTCCTATGTGTCCTGTCCATGCTCTTTCTGAGATGCTTTTTTAAATCTTCCCTAAGACAACTGACGTATATCCACCAGAAATGCTGTAGTGAACCTGTTGGGCCCAGTGTAGCAGCACTAACTAGTGAGGAGCGAACACGATGGGCAAAGGTAATAATTTATATTATTCTTTCCATGTGCTAATTTATTTTCTGTCTTTATTTGTTGAGAATTCTAAATAGTATATTTTTATCAGGCAGCTGCTCCCAGATCCTCCTTCCCTTTCTGCCCACCAAACTTCATGTTTTCTCTTAAAAACCAGAAAAGCCACTACCGGCCCGGAGTCAGATTGTGTTGACTAGCTCTTTCTCCACTACCAGCCCGGAGTCAGATTGTGTTGACTAGCTCTTTCTCCACTACTAGCCTGGAGTCAGATTGTGTTGACTAGCTCTTTCTCCACTACCAGCCCGGAGTCAGATTGTGTTGACTAGCTCTTTCTCCACTACCAGCCCGGAGTCAGATTGTGTTGACTAGCTCTTTCTCCACTACTAGCCTGGAGTCAGATTGTGTTGACTAGCTCTTTCTCCACTACCAGCCCGGAGTCAGATTGTGTTGACTAGCTCTTTCTCCACTACTAGCCTGGAGTCAGATTGTGTTGACTAGCTCTTTCTCCACTACTAGCCCGGAGTCAGACAGTGTTGACTAGCTCTTTCTCCACTACCAGCCCGGAGTCAGATTGTGTTGACTAGCTCTTTCTCCACTACCAGCCCGGAGTCAGATTGTGTTGACTAGCTCTTTCTCCACTACTAGCCCGGAGTCAGATTGTGTTGACTAGCTCTTTCTCCACTACCAGCCCGGAGTCAGATTGTGTTGACTAGCTCTTTCTCCACTACTAGCCCGGAGTCAGATTGTGTTGACTAGCTTTCTCCACTACTAGCCCGGAGTCAGACTGTGTTGACTAGCTCTTTCTCCACTACCAGCCCGGAGTCAGATTGTGTTGACTAGCTGCTTCTCCACTACTAGCTTGGAGTCAGATTGTGTTGACTAGCTCTTTCTCCACTACTAGCCCGGAGTCAGATTGTGTTGACTAGCTGTTTCACTACTAGCCCAGAGTCAGATTGTGTTGACTAGCTGTTTCACTACTAGCTTGGAGTCAGATTGTGTTGACTAGCTGTTTCTTCACTACCAGCCTGGAGTCAGATTGTGTTGACTAGCTCTTTCTCCACTACTAGCTTGGAGTCAGATTGTGTTGACTAGCTGCTTCTAAGCATGAGGCCTGCCTGGAGCCAGGCTGCCTTGTTCCATAGAAGGAACCTGACTTTCTGTCTCCAGCAGCTGTCATTTGTGAGCACTGGGCCTTCACAACCAATTGTCACCAGGTTGAGCCTGTGTCTGTGAGCCTGGGCAGGTCATGTGACTGCTGTCCCCCTCTCTGTGAGGTCATGTGTACCCTCTATGCCCTGATGTGTCTGGAAAATGCCGCTTCCTTCAAACTGTCCACCACTGCTAGCTCTTCGAGTCCTCCCACCACCACCCCCTTCTGCATAAATCCCTGAGCCTCAAGTGGGGGTGACAGCGACATCCCACTCAGGGCTGAGCGCTCCGAAGTCTCTCAGGCTCTGAACACTGCAACTGTGAGTCTCTGGGTTTACTGCAATCTTGTGCTGTTCTTAATAGACTTTCTCTAACAAACTCTTGATATTTTCTGCATGTGTAGTATTTAAATTGAATATCCATTTATCTCCCTGCTCTTTAGGCTAGAGAATATCTGATTGGTCTTGACTCAGAAAACTTGACTTTATTAGAAAAAATTCAAGCCAGTTTATTCGTGTATTCCATGGAAGACACTAGTCCACATGTAACCCCAGAAGACTTTTCTCAGGTAATTGTTCTGTTACCTTTCTATGCAGTTTTCTGGAGGATTCTTATTATCTGTTGAACATGAGATTTTTTTTTTTTAAATTGGGGTCTTAGAATTTTTCTCAGTTATGAACTACATTGTGTGCTAAACCAAATCTCATGCATAGTGAATAGAGCACTGTAAATACTTGATGTTTAAGTCTGTTTAGATGTATTTTGGACCTTGTTTAAAGAAGTGTGGCTATTTGCATGCATGTCAGTGTTTTCTACTCTTTTCATCAATCGCATACATAGAATATTTGCATAGAACATTGAGGCAAATTAACGTCTCTTTACAAAGGTGATGTATGACTCTACCTGTAATTCACACCAGTGTACCACATCAGTTAGGAATTGTATGTAGCACACATTCGGAATTATATCACCCTTGCAAGCAATTGATTATATCATTCAGTTTTATTGAACATACTGTTCAAGTGTTTAAGTTCATGGATAATGTGGCTTGTTTATATTTTTTATTTCCCAATCCTGGATAATGCCTTTACCTTCTAGTTTATGGATAATGTGGCTTGTTTATATTTTTTATTTCCCAACCCTGGATAATGCCTTTACCTTCTAGGAAGCGTAGTCAACCACATTAGTAAAGCCTTTGAAAGAACCTGTTATTTCATCATATATTCATCTGTATTAAATTATAGGGGAACTAATCCAGGATTTAAAATCTTGTAGTAAGAAACCAATTTTTATTTCAGACAGGAGGAAATTGCTGAAGTACCATTTAAGGAATAATTCAATGTTGTTCAAACCATAGTCTGTACTTGGAAACAGATTTAGCCCGCTATAATTAAATATACATGCACACACAGACACACACCCCTCTGCACACACACACATGTAACTGAAGTTTCACAAAACAATGAGTACTTTTACTATCTGTCATGTACTCTATTTCTATTCTGTTTTATTGTTTGTAAGGAATATTATTTTATGCTGCTGTAATTGTTTCATGACTTATTAGTGTGCCAGAATCTACAGTTTGGAAAGAAATGGTCTCAGTGTCATGTGAATTGTTAAAACATGTACTCTGAACTTATTAGGCTTCCTATACTACCTAAGTTTTGAAATGCTTTTTCTTTCAAGTATATGGATGTTCTGGGAACATTAATGAATAATGTTTTAGCATTCTATTTTCTGGATAGATTTTCATAACTTGAGGTTTAAAAAGTAGCCAGAGTCAGACCCAGAATTATTATCTGTATCTGTTGAATCTTTTGTTTTGAGACAGGGTTTCTCTGAATCTTAACAAAACTGCCATTTTATTAAACTCAGTTGACTTAAAAATAAAAAGTGAAATATGTAATCTTAAGTCTACTTGCAAACTTATGCAAAACACTTTTAATTAGAAAAAAATAAAATGTGTTTTAGGTCTTGGAAATGCTTCTTGCTGGAGACCCAGGAGTACGCTGGGGTGACAAGTCCTATAACTTGGTTTCCTTCGCTAATGGAGTGTTTGGCTGTTGTTGCGATGTGAGTATGCTGTTTCTAGGGTGCTGGACCACTTTCTTAAGTTAACTACCAATACCTGTATCATACTTCTTTTAGTCTTACCTCATTGTAGTAAAAGGTTTAGGTCTGACTAGTCAGTGAAAGCAGAACATAGGTCAAGTTCTTCCTTCTGCTGTAGGCTAACCATTTGGAGCATGCAAAAAGGATTTTGAATGTGATTTTTCTTTGCAGTGTAATATCTTAAAACCTACTGTTATCAGATAGCTCTCCCTGGGAAGAGCACAGCAGCTGATTGTGTGGTACCAAATGGTCATCCCTGAAAACATATAAGTAACATTACACAGGCTGAGCAGGTTATATTTAGAAATATATATATATATATATATATATATATATATATGTATATACCTGTGCATATATGCACATAACAGCACATGAGAAAAGAGGCTGTGAATTTCAGAGACAGCATGAGGGGTCTGTGGAGGGTTTGGAAGGGGAAAATGCTAGGATAATATAATCTCAAAAGGAAAAGAAAAAGTATTTTCAGAAAACAGTGAAAAATTTGAAAATCTATTTTCTTGCTAAAATTCACACCCTAAGTTGAAAGATACCATTTGCTATTGTATAGATGTTCTGTGTTTAAGGAAAAGACTACATGACTGTTTCCCTAAATGGCAGGTTATTTGGGACACAGTAGAATGTCTAGAAATGGCTACCAACAAAACAAAACAAAAACCCTGTTTCCCTTGTTTTTCTTTTTCTTTTCCAATGAATGCACTTGGCCAGCTCTGTCTTCCATTTGAGAAATCTGTAAACCAAGGAAATGAAACTAAACAGAGACCCCAAGCAAGCCTCAGGCCTGCAGTGGGCTTTGTTTGGGGGCGTGGAGGTTGAACAGAGGGTTTTGTGTGCATGGTAGGCAACAGTCCACACTGAGCTACAGTCCTAATTTTGTCGATGGTTTTATTGATCCTGCACTCTGTTTTATTTGATGAAATATAATCTGGAATTAGTTTAGAAGATGTTGGTATAATTATATTCTTAAATGTGAATAATACAGACGTAGTGTCCAGATATTTCCGTTATAAAGATATTTCCTCAGACTGCCCAATGTGATCATTGTAGTTACAGCTTAGGGTCGCTGCAGCTCTCTTAGCTGTTTCACTCCTGTGGAAATTGCCAAGTTGTTTCAATAGCTCCAGAAAAGGTCCCGAAATAGTTCTCATTGGTTATTATTGGCTTATGTGGAACACATCCTCTTGTTACCCTGGCCGTGGCCACTGTCTAGACTTGGAACCTCATGGGTAGATTCAGTCTCCTTATATTTAACACAGGGTGGTCGCCTAAAAAATAGTAGAGTAGCTGTTATTCCCGAAGTAGATGGATTGTTGATAAATAGTAAGAGTAATGCAGCCCATCTCCCCCCACTGCTGAACATCACAACATCTAGGCTTCCTTGTAGATCCGTACACAGCAGCACTGCTTTCTGCTGCTTACTTAGTGGTCTTCTCTTAGCTAGAGATATTCATGCTCTTCTCAGCTGCCCTAGTCTGGTGTCCTCACCTGAACACTACACTGTTTTTATAATTTCAGAATATTTTCACATGACACAGGGTGTGCCTGCTTGAACTCCCCGTAACCTCTCTGGGTTGTGTTTACAGTTACAAAGCCAAAACTAAGAGCTTTACTATGTGCTTTCAATTTTGAACGCTTGTTTTTTTTTCCTTGTCTTGAAAAATAAATAGTTCTCATTGTGTAGGAAAGAATTGTATTATGTCATCATTAGGAAGTCAGGTACTGGAAGTTGGGCATATCTCATCCATTAAACGTGAAGAAAGTAAAAAATACTAGCTCACATTTTAATCTGACACAAACTACTTAAAATCTTGTATTTTCATTTTAGCATGCTCCTTTTGATGCAATGGTTATGGTGAATATTGCCCATTATGTTGATGAGAGGATCTTGGAGAACGAAGGAAGATGGAAGGTAAGTCAGAGCAAGTCCACCATGCAGTAACCACACAGAAACACTGTTTGACCAGTGACTCTAGCATAGTCCTAGCTAGCTCTGATGTTACATATTAACCCACTTTATTAACTGTGTATCAGCACGAGGCTGTGGCTTACAGGTAAGGATCCAGCATCTGTCTCCTTCAACACTACATGATGTTTCTTTGACCCTGCCTACTTTCTATATCTCTGTTTGGGTTTTTTGCCTGGTTTTATTCTTTCCTGCTAGAAGCCAAAGCAGCTTTTTATTAACCAGTGGTAATAAAATATATTCATAGCATAGAAATTTCACATCACTCATGTTCTCAAAGATATAATTAAAGCCCTCCATTTTCAGGGATCAGAAAAAGTCCGGGATATACCACTTCCAGAGGAGTTGGTTTTCACTGTGGACGAGAAAATACTAAATGACATTTACCAAGCCAAAGCCCAACACCTCAAAGCGGTAGGTGTTAGTTTTTCTTTTAGATTAGTAATGTTTTCTCTGTTATCTGCCATATATGAAAATGTGACTATTAGCCAAGCATGACTTCTTAAAACATTTTAAAATTATAACCTTAATACCTTTAATTCTTTGCGTCTGGTGATTAATGCAAATAATCATGTGATCCTCTTTGACCTCTCCCGTCCGGTGATCTCTCACTGCCGCTGTCCACCTTTGCCAGGCATCTGATCTGCAGGTCACAGGATACACTTTCACGGCTTTCGGCAAAAGGCTCACCAAGAAGGAGGCGCTGCACCCTGACACCTTCATTCAGCTTGCGCTTCAGCTCGCCTATTACAGGCTCCACGGACGGTAAACCTTCGCTTCTCTGTTTTCGTATCTTGACTTCTAACTCCACAGTGGATTTTCTCACCTTTTCTTTCTGTGGGGTCCCATCAGTTTATCAGCATCTAGCCCGTGACAGTTGTGTGGGTTTTCCATTCTTTGTCACCAGTGTTTGGTACTTTTGAAGGATCCATTCTCTAGAGAGCTTTACCGTGTGAAATTGTGACTTGAAGACATTAGCCCCCATTCTGTAGGATGTCATTTTCTCTCTTCGCAGTATCCTTTGACTCCCACAGTTACATATTGATGAGAACCAATATATTTTCATTTTCGCTGGTTGCTTTTCAATGAAATCAACCAAATCTAAAGCAGTAAAGATTTTCCCATCTCCTAAGATTTTATAGATGCTAGTTCTTACTGTAGATCTGTGGCCCGTTTAAGATCATTTTATCTATCATGTAAGGAAAGAGTCTATGTTTGAATTCTTCATAGAATCAGCCTGCTTTGTGTATATCCATGTGGTTTGGGGGTCTTAAAGGGTGAAGCTTTTGATGGAAATTGGCATACAGAGGCAGTGACTTACAGTCCCATAATGCACTCTGGTGCTGTGCTTCAGTGTGAGCCTAGATTCTGAGAAGTGGATCAAATAACAAGGTCTATGTCCCAATCTAGAGCTGAGTGAGCGCCAAGGACTGGAAGCCCCGGTGTCTGAGGGTCCAGTTCTGAGCCCCAAGGACCGGAAGCCCCAGTGTCTGAGGGTCCAGTGTTGGGCCCCAAGGACCCGAAGCCCTGGTGTCTGAGGGTCTAGTGCTGAGCCCCAAGGACCGGAAGCCCCAGTGTCTGAGGGTCCAGTCCTGAGCCCCAAGGACCGGAAGCCCCGGTGTCTGAGGAGAGGAAGAGAATGCTCCAGCTCATGGGGTGATTTTTTTCCTGTCCTCTGATTTTTTTTTCCTATTCAGGCTCTCAGTGGATTAGATAATGCCCATACACATGGTGAGGACCAACTTTTTCTGATCCATATAGCTCACTGATACAAATGTTAATGTCATCTGGAAACACCCCCACTTTCTGATCCATATAGCTCACTGATACAAATGTTAATGTCATCTGGAAACTGAAGTAATAAAGGCGGCGGCGGGGCTGCGTCCCCAACACCCCGGCCGCCTGCCCAGCTAGCTTATGCCCCGAAATAATTACACGGACACTGTATTCCTCCAAACACTGCCTGGCCCATTCTCTTCTAGGCTAATTCTCACATATTAATTTAGCCCACCTCTAATCATCTGTATGTAGCACCCCAAGGTGCGCTTACCGGGGAGATTCCAGCCTAGTCCATCCTGGGTTGGAGCTTCATCCCGGGAGCGGGGCATGGCGTCTCTCTCTGAGGCGTCTGCTCCCGAGAGAGCTGTGGAGTCTCTGACCTCACTTCCTCTTCCTCCCAGTGTTCTGTCCTGTTTTCTCCTCCCACCTATCCTCTAACCAATAAAATGGGCCAGGGCAGTGCCTTTATTAGCCAATGACCTTCCTCCATCAGGAAACACCCCCACTTTCTGATCCATATAGCTCACTGATACAAATGTTAATGACATCTGGAAACACCCCCACTTTCTGGGCGTGTGTTCTTCCAAGGAAGTTAATGTCTGAAATTAGCTGACCGGGTCCAATTTCATACCTTCCCCGGTGGATATCAAGTTCCCCCAGCGCTGTAGAGGACGCTGAATATGTGGAAGCCTTCTGAATATGAAGTCAGCAATCTGTAACAAGTGCTGTTTTCCGGCGTGGGCGCTTTCCTTCCTTTCTCATGGGGCTGTGAGGCAGATGGAGGTGGAGAAGTAGACGTTCTCTCTTCCTGTGTTACCTGGGTTTTCACAGAAGCCCTGTCCCTGGTCTATTGTGTGTTGTGAATGAGTAAATACTTTTGTCAAATGCTTTTCCATACCTACTGAGATGAGTGGATGAGCCTGTTTTTGTGGTCTTGGCCAGAGTCCTCCTGACTCGTGCCCTGAATGCTAGTAATTCTGCCCAGAGCCCTGTCCTCCAGTGTCTATGCTTGACCAGTGATGTCCTGTTCATTCACGCCAGTCCTTCTGTTCATGAATCTTAAGAACCAGCATTAATCAACTTGTCTAACAAACTATTTTTATCTTCTCTCCACATCTTGGCCTTTAAGTCCTGGTTTTCTTGACAAATTTACAAAGCCTTGAGCAGCCTTTTTAAAAACTAAAACCCAGGGGCTGAACTTCCCCTCACTCTCTTCTTAAAAAGAGATATTAACTTTGCACCATTAAAGTCCCAGTGGCATCATCATTCAGACTTCCCACTCTCACTAACTTGATCCTCATTCACTATAACTAACTTTGCTTCAGCAAAATAAGAACACTTTGTATCTAAAAGTGTGTTATTCATCAGTTGGGGAAGCAGCTCAATTCTCATCATTCAACAGCCAAGAACTCCGTATGCATTCTGTGTAATAAAGTATGAAAACCATACTGATTTAGAACTCAGGTATTGGTTGTAGCGTAGTTCCCATAGGTGAGTAAGTACAGCACAGTATGGCTGGTGCATGTCTCATGCACTTGTGGTCAGAGTACTTCCAGCACCATGTGCATTTCATCTGCCAGTTCTCCTGAGGGAGGATCTGTCTGTGAGATCACCTCAGCTACTCCCTAAGTGCAGTCTAGAGAAACGTGTTCGGTTTTTAACTGCCTACTCCACTCCATACGGCAGTTCTCACCGTGGTAATTGGCTTTTTTTCAGAGCAAGGAAGTAAAAAGGAGAACTCTCTTTGTAAAAAAAGCCCTTGACTTTTGCTATTGTCTCTGCATTGAATGGAGTCACTAACTCCAACCCACATTTAGAATGTGCCAAAACATGACTAGCAAGAGGTGTGGGCCACTGGCATTCTTTGAGAATGCCTGTCACAGACTATGAAGCATACCTCATATAACATAAAAGCAGCCGAGCCTTTGAAAACAGCCTGCTAACAAACTGGTTTTTGCTCTTTGGTTTTGAAAACAGCCTCTGTTGAAAGTCTCAATTCTGGAATGATTTGTAGGCCTAGACGAGCCTCTGTTGAAAGTCTCAATTCTGGAATGATTTGTAGGCCTAGTCTGATCTGAAAGTTGCTTAGTATGTGACTATATTTGTACTAACACCAGAACATTTCCTTATTCTAGCCCTGGTTGCTGCTATGAAACGGCCATGACAAGATACTTCTACCACGGCCGGACAGAGACTGTGCGCTCGTGTACAGCCGAGGCCGTCAGCTGGTGCCAGTCCATGCAGGATCCCTCTACCAGTGTGAGTATTGGAAAGAAGAAACTCACAACATTGGAGTGACTTCTTTGCTTCTGTCCCCCCTAGATCATTAAAACACTTTAAGGCATTTTTCCTAAAGTTTTCAAAGTATTAATTTGCCACTGAAGTGTGCCAGGAACACTAGTCAGCAGATCTGAAAAGAACCCCATTGTGTGATTTTCTAAGGCAGATGACTTCAGTACAGAGTTTGTCAGCACTGTTGGTCTCCATTTCGACCAGCATCAGCGCAGTGTAGAACTCTCCAAAGACCTTTGGAAGAAGGCGTCTCCTCATGTAGCTGAAGGTCTGGTTTTTCTTGAAGTCACTAGGACGAGAACTGGTTGCATATGTTTTATTTTGAATCATTTTAAGTATTTAGACAACAATGTGTTTCTTTCCCTATTAACTTGAAATTTTACCTGTTTTAATTTGAAGAGACATAATTATGTTATTTTCATAGAAATTACATTTTAGTTTTAAAATTCCACTTTTTGTTTGTTTATTAATATTACAAATGTCTCAAAGCAGTTTTCAGCGCTGCTCTTTCCAATTTCAGAAAAGAAGAAAATAAAAAGTCAAGGCTCTATGGGGACAGAAAGGCAGTAGAATAAGGAAGGACGGGAGCTTGCATCACACCTGCATCTCCTTTCCCCTTCGTCCAGATTCTAGCATGGCGACATCAGTTGTCTTTTGCTGCTGTTTATTTGGGTTATACCGTTATGTTATTGATTTGATCTATGGATTTGTATTCAAAATTACTGTTCTCGCTCTTGACACAGCTTCTTGAACGGCAGCAAAAGATGTTACAAGCTTTTGCGAAGCATAATAAGATGATGAAAGATTGTTCAAATGGAAAAGGTACTTAGCATGAGTTGTTCTGTTTGAAAATTCTTTTACTGGAAGCTTTGTGTTTGGCTTACATTTGGGATGTCATTGCAGGGTTTGACCGTCACCTACTAGGTCTCTTGCTCATAGCAAAAGAGGAAGGTCTCCCTATCCCAGAGCTGTTTGAGGATCCACTTTTCTCCAGAAGGTATCTTGGGCAGTGGGCTGTTGTGTACATCATATGGTTCTCCCTGGATGTTAGAAGGAATGCAGCACCTACCTCTGATCTTTCCTTTGTGCCACACAGTGGAGGAGGCGGAAATTTCGTTCTCTCAACAAGTCTGATTGGTTACATGCGAATCCAGGGAGTTGTGGTTCCCATGGTACACAATGGATACGGGTTTTTCTACCATATCAGAGACGACAGGTGAGCCCACTCCCCTTTGTTCTTCAGGTAGAATGGGAACTCTGATGCATTTATAATTTTAGTATTTGTCTACATTATGGTTTTACTCGTGTTGTCTGTCATTTGCTAGAGGACTAGCCTCTTTGCCACCTGGGTATTCAACATGTCGATATTTCTCTACTCTGCTTTTGAGATCCTTTTAAAATCACTCTCTGGGGTGATTATGCAGAATGATATTTTAATATATTATAGTAACCATACCATCATCTGTGAAACCTGTACATTTTAAAAACATATCTGACCTATGCAAGATATTATTTTGACAAGTCAAAATTTATAAATATATGTGGCTTTTCATATGTGTGGGTCTGCATGTGCAGACTAAAATCAGGCTTGGGCACGTCAGGCTGGATACAGAAAACTCAGAAATAGTATACAGGACATTAGTATTTCAATTTCTAGTTCCATACATTCCCTTCAGAGAATTTTATTATCTGCTTTCCTTTTGCATGGTGTGTGCATAGTTACACAATGTTACTTGTCACTCGGCCTCTGAGACCCTGGATTGCATATCACCATAGGATTGTTTATGCACATTAATGTACAGATTAAAATGTAAGCAACAAGTTATACATGGATCTTGATATTTTCATGAAAGAATTTGAGGACCAAAATAATAATTGAGCATGAATAAGCATTTTAACATATTCCCTGATAGATAATAGGTTCTATGTTCTACCCAGTGACGTAAGTTCAGGCTCAGCTAGCTCAGTCAGTAGATCCTGTAACTCTTAATCTCAGGGTCATGGATTCGAGCCCACGTTGGGTGCCAAATGTAGCATGAATAATAAAAACCCAAAGACAGATATTGGGGTTCAACCCAAAAACAAGAAAAGAAAAGCAGCCACTAGAGAAGTCTTACTTATACCAAGGCTGGGTGACTGCAGACTAAGCAGACTAAGCCTCTCCTCCCATTTTATATTCCCTCTATTGCTGGAATTAAAGGTGTGACTCCTTAGAACTGGGATTAAATGTATGAGCCACCAACACCTGGATTTGTTTCAGCATTAATCTTGTGTAACCCAGGGTGGCCTTGAACTCACAGAGATCCATCTGCCTCTGTCTCCCAAATCCTGTGACTAAAGGTGTGTACCACTACTGCCTGACCTCTAGCGGCTTAGTTTTGCCCTTCTTTAGGCATACTTTATTTATTAAGACATAAATAAAATATCTCATTTTTTTTTAAGAAAACTACTTTTAATGTTCCTGGAGAGAATATCCATTCACTCATTTAGGAAATGTTTAGTAGACTCTGTAACAGTATGTCCTTTGTTTTGGGTACAAAGGACAAAAGACAAATAAGATTCTCTTTCTTAAAGACTTCATTTTCTACTTATAGATTAGTTAATTAATGGTGAATACTGTGAAGGAAATGACCTGCCAGCACATCAGTTGCTTCACTGGTAGAGAGGAGTGCTTTGTAGAGCATGGTCAGGTCCCTCCCTGAAGAGCAATAACAGGACTCAGATGTTAAAGATGAGGAGTGATCGGTTGTATGTATCAAGAAGATACTGCTTTCTAGAATGTGGAGACGTCTCCTAAGCCACCATCCTTTTTATCTTACACATCCTACCCTATCAACCATTCTGTACACTGATGCTCTGGTGGGCCTTCTAAGAATATGAATCAGGGATAGCAAGATGGCTCAGAGTTTAAAGGTTAAAGGTTCATGCTTGTAAGCCTATGACTCTGCAACCCACATGGTGGAGAAACTCAGGCCATGTCATTCTTCACAACTTTGCTCCCATTTCGCTCACAGTAAAATCCAAAGTCCTGCACTGAGACATGTAGGTGGCCCTGCTCTTGCTTGTCTTTGTGGCTGTATTCTGTGACACACATACTGGCTCATCCTACTCCAGCCACACTAAGCTTAGTCCATCCTCAAGGCAAGTGCACTTCTGCCATGTTTCCTTTTTCTTGAGATATAGAGGAATAACCCCCCCTCCTTAATTCACTCAGAGACCCCTCCTGAGAGGCCTTCCATCATCATATAAAATGGCTCTACTTTCTCTAATGAAATACTTAGGGATTATGTCAAAATTGTTTTCATTTTTAAATTTAAAGATTGTATGATTTAAAGTACTTTGACATAGCACTTTTCTTTAAATGTTCTACATTTCCATTGAAAAAAGATATAAAGTATCAAAACAGAAAGTTACTTAACGTTCCTATTTCATTGCACATAATCATTAGATAATACTTCTCTTATTAAAGATGTGTATTGTGTTTAATAATCTAAATCATTATTTTGCATCATTTTTTACTTTGTTTTTAGTAATTTCAAACAGTTCCCATTGCCATTTACTATGCTTTGAGCTATTTTAAATTTGAATAATTTAGCCTTTTTATGAAGGACTTACTCATGTACTAAGGAATAATTTTCAATCTTCCATGAGATTTGTTAATACTTTTCTACTTTGTTTTCCCACCATTACAAATTAGCATAGGTATTATATACCCTTTGTCATTTCATCATATAATTTCCAACTACAGGTTTAACAAAAGTAATATAACTTCAATTTTTTACTTATGTAGAGAGACTTTTTTCATCATTATTGTCATTTATGCTTTGTGAGTTGTCTAAGTACAAAAGGCTGTTTCTATAATTTAGAAATATAATTTTTAAAAAAGTAAAAGTTTAAATACAAATAGTTACTCCTAGAAACATTTTTATTTCTTTTTAAATATAATTTCTTTATTGATTCTTTGGGAATTTTACATCATGTACCCCAATTTCACTCATCTCCCAGTCCCTCATATCTGCCCCTCACCCTTACAGTGCTCCCCAAAAAAGAAATTTAAAAGAGAGAAAATTAAAAACAAACAAAACTTCTTTGTTCCTCCATCTTTCCTGCCTTTCCAACATCTCTTCACAGGAGTTGCATATGTCACATGGTACACCCTTTTGTCCAATCAGCTTTATCCATTGGTCTGGTTCAAAGCCTCAGGTTTTTGGTATGCCATCCTCACTAGACTGTCACCAAAACTCCTCTGCAGCTGCCCTGAGTCGTGGAGATCCTACAGTTACTGTTCCACAGGACCAGTTCCTACATGAGCTCCAGTAGGATAGAGATGGGGTAGATGTTAGGGTGGGCCAACCCAAGGCCCAGGATGTAGACCTGGGTGGTAGCTGAACTGGTCAGTCCAAGCCATGGGGCTGCTCACCTTAGGCAAGGGCGGAGCCAGCTCTGCTATGCTTGTGCCATCAGGGTCAGTTCTGTCACGTGCTGGGGGTGGCCCATCTAGTCTGTGTTGGTTGGGGCCAGGCTTCTTGCTGCAGTGTCCAGCGAGGAGCGGGGCCAGTCCTCCCAGGGCTAGCGAAGGGCACCCATTCCATCACTCATGGTTCTGTGGGTGGGCCTTAGACATAACACAGACCCTTGCTGCAGCAGGACCATAGACCTAGTCATGGTTCTCAGCAGCAGCAGGGCCTAGATATCACTATTGCCCCATTGGCAGCACAGGCCACTCAGATCAATGTGACCCCAGGGACAACATGACTCTCAGACACCAGCACGGGCCCAGGTGGCAGCTCAGATCTCTGGCATCTGCAAGGCCTTCAGTGGTAACAAGCCATGACTGCAGTAGGGTTGTGCACCCAGACATGGCCTCCTCTGCAGCTCTGGCCCAGATGTCACCATGGCAGTGGGTAGCAGCACAAGCCACTCAGGTCTGTATGGCCCCAGCTGCAGTTTGGCCCTCAGACACCAATGTGGTCTCAGATGGCTGACCAGAAGGAGCCTTGGATGTCAACTCAGACTCTGACTGCTGTAGGGCCATTGACCCAGACATGGCTGTTGGAAGCAGCTTAGGCCCAGACAACACCATGGCCCCAGGTGGCAACAGGCCACCCAGATTGGCATGGTCCCAGCTGCAGCGTGGTTCTCAGATTTCAACAAGATCACAGGCTGTCGCCTAGACCCAGAGCTTACATGTGGTCTTTGTTGGCGACATGGGCCATGTATCCCAGCTGTGGTAGGACCATGGACATTTGGCAGCACCCAGGGTTCATATGTTACCATGGCCTTGGGTGGCAACCAGACCAGCCACATCAGCCTACTCTCTCACCATCTTTACTCTTCATTCTGCTTCTCTCTCTCCCATTTCTCCACCGCACATTTGCTCATCATAATGGCTCCCACCTTGTGGCAAGGAGCAGACCCAGGCCGTGAGACTGGTCTGTGGGTGGTTATTCAGCCTGACATGAATGGCATCAGGTGGGTTGTAGATGTCTTCCCATCAGCCAGGCCTTGAGGACCCAGACCAGCCTGTGGATGGCTGACACCCTACTGAGCAGAATGGCATCAGGCAGACCCCTGGATCTTAGGAACATTTTGATATTACTAAATAGCCGAGAATTTTATTCACAGTATGACTATAAAATGACTCATACTACCCTTGAATTATTATACTCAAATAAGGTACAATTTCAGGATTCTCTTGTGTGTTTTAGCATTTGCTAAAAGTACACAAAGCCAGTTTATGTCTGAGGGTGTAACTGAACAGTAGTGGAACTTCCTAGCATACAAGAGGCCTCAGGCTCTCTAACATTGCCCAAAACAGTTCCATCACTAGAGCAGAGGGGCAGAGCAGGCTTTCCTTTCATTTTGCTTGAGCTAACGCCCATGTTGAAGATGTGCTTTGCCATCATTTCCAGTGATGCGAAGAAGGCATGGCTGGCCAGAGTCTTTACCCTGCTCTTCGGCTTTGAGCTTTGTCCAAAAACTTCCTAAATGCTTTGCAAGGCTAGTCTGCAAAGGGTAGGAAGCACATGTTCTGTTGGGAGTCTTACAGAAGCCAGCTTCTCTCCTGTTTATTCCAACTACCAAGAGCCCCTTTTTTCTCACTTCCAGATCTAGAATTGTACCATTGGGGGATCTAGTAGGAGATGGTAGAAGGCAAGACTTGTCTTAAGAGACCCCTCTTGCTTTTGTAGAAATAGAGAAAAGATATTTTTTTTCTCTCCTTTTAAAAATGCTTGTCAAGTGCTATACAGGTCAGATTTTAATACAAAGAATGACATGAGCTCACACTATAGCCCATTCTGGTTGCAACTTCTAGGTTCTTTTAAAGTTCTTGTGGGGTTTTGTTTGCTTCTTTGGTTGCTTGGTTGGTTGGTGGGTGGCTGGGTGGATGGATAGTTGGTGGTTTGGAGGGTGCTTGGTTGGTGGTTTGGTTGGCGGTTGATTGGTGAATGGTTGGTGGTTGGGTGGGTGGTTGGTTGGTTGGTTGTTGGTTGCTGTTGTTTAGTTGATTGGTTGGTTGTATTTAAACATAATCTCCTGCTCCAGAGGTTGCTTGTGGTCCATAGCATTGTGTAAGTGTGTGTAACTGTGACTCTGTCTTCAGCTGTACCAGGTTACATATAGCTAACATCATCACGAATTCCTATTTTATGTGTGAGCAGCCAGATGAAGCATGGTTATGCTATGGCATAACCATTCATGTTTTGTATTTCACAGGTTTGTGGTGGCGTGTTCGGCCTGGAGGTCATGTCCGGAGACTGATTCGGAAAAGCTAGTTCAGATGACTTTTCATGCATTCCATGACATGATACAGCTGATGAATACCTCTCATCTTTAGAAACTCAAGAGACACACACAGATCAACTCGGTACAGAGAGTAGCTGGAATGGGAGGAATGTTGACTTGAAGGAGATTTGTTAACTGTGGTAGTAGTAGGTTGTACTCCCTAGATTTATTCTACCTTAGAATGTAGAAACATCTTAAAGCTTCCTGTGTTGCAGCAGCAATGCACAGTCAGACATAGTGACTATAGGACTATGCAATGTTAAACAGGAGCCTCAACAATGCAGACCCTACTCTGATTTTAAAATATCTTTGTTGACACATGTATAGATGGCAGTTGTCCCCTGTGAACATAATTGTAGACTACTTTTCAAGCACTTTAATATTTTCTAATTGCCAGAGGTTATATGAAGCACATGGTTAGTTGCTAATGTCCATGAAGTCAGTGCCTTCTATACCCAGCACAGGGATACAAGCCAATTAGGTTTCATGAAAAAACCACTACATTTCAATAGTGATCTAAAATAGCTCCTTTGAATAGACAAAAGTTTCAAGTATAATACAAATATTTACATTAACACAGGAAAAAATCCTAGCAAAACCTATATGATATATTGTAATTCATTTTGTGAATACAGAATGAAGGCACTTCCATTTAAACCCAGTTGTTAGAGCTAGTGACTTTGAAAGGGTTAAATGTTGAATATTCTCAGGACTTTACAGTTGTTTCCCATTGCTGTTCAGTTTTGTGGTTTATAATTCTCAAAGAATAAAGTATCCAGAATCCTATAGCTTTTCAGCTTGTGTTTGAGAAGAGTGATTCCTGTTCTCTTTCTTGGCATTTTCTGTTATCAGTTAAATATTGTATAATAAACCATTTAAAAATTTAGTGTCTGGGCTGGAAATATGGCTCAGAGATTAAGAGCACTGACTCTTCTTCCAGAGGACCCAAATAATGCGATATTATGCATAAGTGTCACTTAAAATTCCATCAGGAAACAGCTACACTTTGTGTTTGATAAACACTTTCAGCAAAATGGCTGGATACAATATTAATTCACAAAAATTAGTAGCCCTCCTATATACAAATGACAAATGGACTGAGAAAGAAATCAGAAAGACAGCACCTTTCGTAATAGCCTCAAATAATATAAAATATCTTTAAGTGATTCTAATCAAGAAGATGAAAGATATGTGTGATAAAATTTTGATTCAAGACATTGAAGAAGATATTAGAAGACAGAATGTTCATGGATCGGTATGAAGAATATAGTAAAAAAATGGATGTCATATTAATTACAATCTCTATTAAAATCCCAACACAAGTTTTACAGATTTTGAAAGGACAAATTTCAGGTTCATGTGGAAACACACACACACACACACACACACACAACAGAATACCTAAAACAATCCTGAATAATAAAACAAATGCTGGAGGTATCACCATCTCCAATTTCAAGTTGTACTGCAGAGATTTTGTACCAAACCATGTAATATAAAAACATGGTATTGGCACAAAGAAACAAAATCAGACACATTGGGCTGGAGAGATGGCTCAGAGGTTAAAAGCATTGCCTGCTCTTCCAAAGGTCCTGAGTTCAATTCCCAGCAATCACATGGTGGCTTACAAAATCAGACACATTGAATAATGGAATTGAATTGAAGATACAAGCATAAATACACACACCTATGGACACCTGATTTTTTTTTTTTAAGAAGCCAGAAAACAATGAGGAAGGTAAAATAATGGCAGCCTCTTCAACAAATGGTGCTGGTCAAACTAGATGCAAATAGATTCATAGATTCTGCACAAAACTAAACTCAAATGGATCAACGACCTCAACATCATAAAACCAGATACACTGAACCTGATAGAAAAGAGAGAGAGGAACAGCCTTGAACACATTGACATAGAAAGGTTAGCACAGGTACTGAGATCAACAATCAATAAATAGGACCTCATGAAGCTGAAAACTTCAAAAACACCATCAAGAGCACAAAATGGCAGCCTACAGAATTTGAAAAGATCTTTACCCACCCCAAATTGGACAGAATGCTGATATCCAAAATATATGAAGAATTTAAGGAACTAGACAAAAAAAAAAAAACCAACCAAATAATCAAACCTTAATGGAGAATTCTCAACAAAGAAATCTCAAATGGCCAAGAAGCATTGAAAGAAATGTTAAACAACCTTAGACATCTGGGAAATGCAGATCAAAGTGACACTGAGATTCCACTTTATACCTACCAGAAAACACAAGTGATAGCTCATGTTGCTGAGGGTGTGGAGCAAAGGGAACACTCCTCCATTGCTGGTGAGAATGCAAACATGTACAGCCACTTAGGAAATTAAATATGGTGGTTTCTCAGAAAATTGGGAACCGAACCACTTCAAGACCTAGATACACCACTCCTAGGCATATACCCGAAGTATACTCTACTGTACTACAAGGGCATTTGCTCAACTATGTCCATAATAGCTATATTCATAATGGCCAGAAATTGGAAATAACCTAGGTGTCCTTCAACCTGAGAATGTTTATACAATGGAGCATTACTCAACTGTTAATAACATTATGAAATTTGCTGGCAAGTGTGTAGAACTAGAAAAGTTCATCCTGGGTGTGAAACCCAGAGTCAGAAAGACAAACAGCGTATGTAATCCCTTGTAAGTGAATATTAGCCATAAAGGAGGATAACTGTACTACAATCCATAGGCCCAGGGAAGCTAACTAACAATGAGAACTCAAGAGGGCACACATGACCCTCACCATGAAGAGAAAACAGAGTGGCATTGCTCGTGAATGAGGGGGTGTCTGGATGGGGAGGGTGGAGATGGAAACAGGAAGGATCAGGTATAAGGAGGATCTGGGGAGAGAGTACTGGGAAAGACAACTGAAATCGGGCCATTTCTGGGTCAAGATAGAAACCTAATGCAATGGAAACTAGATCCATAGATTCTCAGGAATCTATGAAGCTGACCCTAGCTAAGACTTCTAGTAATGGGAGATATGGAACCTGAGCCAGCCATCTCCTATAACCAGGCAAGACTTCCAGTGGAGGGATTAGAACACCAACCCAACCACAAACCCCTTAACCTATAATCTGTCCTGCCTACAGGCTGTGCTGGGTAAAGATGGCACAGAAATTTTAACAGTGGCCAACTAATGACTGATCCAGCTTGAGACCTATACAGAAAGGGAGCTCTTCACTGACATAGCCTGGAAGTTCAGGACCCAGAGACTTGATAGCCCAGAGACCTGGTAGAGAACCAAACATGACTGGAGAAAAAAAACAGCAAAAAAGAAAATGAGGCAGCATACAAAATATATCCCCACATGACCATGTTTCATTCAGGAGTATTCATAACAGCTAAGGTGTATAGTCTATCTACATTGATTTCTGTCAATAGAAAAATGCATAAAGAAATTGCTATATTTAGTCATAAGGATGAAAGAAACCTAAGCTACATGTTAAGAATGTATGCCTACCCTAAGTTTGATCTCTAGTAGCACAAGAAAAAAAAAAGCCAGCAAATGAGATCATAGTTTTCAGCAAAATGGATGAAATGGGTGTTTTGGGTTTTTGTTTTGTTTTTTGTTTTTTCGAGACAGGGTTTCTCTGTAGCTTTGGAGCCTGTCCTGGAACTAGCTCTTGTAGACCAGGCTGGTCTTGAACTCACAGAGATTCACAGAGATCCGCCTGCCTCTGCCTCCCGGAGTGCTGGGATTAAAGGCGTGCACCACCACCGCCCGGCGAAATGGGTGTTTTTTAAGTGAAATAAGCAGGACAGAAAGAAGAGTGCCACACGTCCTCACTCCTGTGATGCTAAACCTGACTCCTGCATGGAGAGTACTGATTACTGCTCACTGGGATGGGTTTGTGAAGGAATGGAAACCGGTGTTTGGATCTTCTCATGCGTATTCCATGTAGAGCAATACCACACGGAACCTCGTTAATATGTAGGATGGAACGTGTTGATAAAAATAAGTGTTCAATATGGCCACAACAAGCAACACCTCCTATTGCACACTGGAATAATTCAGAGTGTAAATTTAACTTTCCTTTGTACTCAGAAACCTGTTCCCGAGTCATCTTGTCACACACCTACCTATTCGGAACCATGGGAACTTGCTCCTGGTTTGGGGTTTCTATTAATCCTTCTCACTCACGTGCCTGAGCTTTGCTGCAGGTCTCCCTGGGTGGTGCTGATGGCTCGGGGAGAAAGAGCCACACTGTAGTTGGTAGACATCACTTTTGTCAAGGCAGGTGTCCCTTCGAGACCACCAGCCTCGGCTGCTTTAAACTCATGTGGAATAAAGTAGATCTTTACTTTGTAGCTTCAATGAGAAACTTCTTCTACACGTCATAAGTGTAAAACGTTTTGAATTTATTTTAAAAATACACTGTAACAAGAGTTCATAAGTTCTGGGCACCAGCCTGAATATTGACCATTGAGAAATAGATGCCTTTCTGGGCCAGCAGCTGCTGGTGGGTGCCCTGCTCCTTGACCTTGCCGTTCTGAATCACCACGATCAAGTCCGCGTTCTGGATGGTGGACAGGCGGTGAGCGATCACGATGCAGGTGCGGCCTTCCCTGGCTTTGTCCAGGGCTTCCTGCACCACCTGTGGAAAGCCAAGAGGAGCTGTGTACTGAGAACCACAGCAGCAGGCGTGCTCCCCCATCCTAATAACATCAACTCCCAGAATCCCCTTCTCTTCGAACACGGCTTTATGTATGCATTTCACATAGCTGTTAGTGTAATCTACATTGTTATGTTTTACTTTGCAATCATAACAGAAACAGGCTTCTATGATGCAAATGACCCTGGCAAGTATTTAGACTTTCTGACTCATTGCCATATCAACTTATCTAGCTCCTTTTTTATTTCAGTCCTTTTGAGTTTTTCATTACAGCTAATGTACCAAAGCTGTTATGTCTCCTTTTGAATGCTTGCTTTATGTTTAGGAAATATATGTACTTTGTTAGAAAAATTGGAATCATATATTCTATTACTTTAAAACAATTGTATCTCTATGTAGTGCTTGCTCTCCCTGTGTCTGCTTTTCTCATTCTCCTTTTCATAGGTTAGTGGGACAGACAGGCAGAGGCAGACCTTTTCACTCTCCGTGTCCAGAGCCGACGTGGCTTCATCCAGCAGCAGGACCCGAGGCTGTCTGATGAGGGCTCGAGCGATAGCGATCCTCTGCTTCTGGCCTCCTGAGAGCTGAGTGCCCTTGTCTCCTACTCTCGTTTCGTATTTCTGCAAGTTAGTCATCAATAAACGCAATGCAGTTTTAAGTCAGCTCTTTTTACAAAGGAAAACTGAAAATCAGTAGGCATTTCTATAGTAAGATATTTGTGTTTTTAACAATACATTTTCAGCTCCAGGGAATGTTTGCCTTCAAAACTTAACTAGAACACAGTGTCTTTAGTTTTCAATAGTATTCTGTCACAGGAATTTGAGATATTTTAAATTTTTTCATTCACATTAGTATCATTTTATATGACTTCAGAGGAATCATAGCTTAGACTTATAAAGGATTTTTTTCTTTTTTTACAATTTGAAGTACCTATAAGACCCATGTATAAACTAGTTCATTCTCTTTTAATAGTTTAATAATATTTACTTAAAGGTTTATTAAGAATTATATTACACAATATAAAAGAGAATGGGGGATCAGATGGAAGAAAGACTTTTAAAAAAAGAGGAGCGAAATAGAGGAGAGAAATATTTGCTTAGTGCAGGGGCTGGCTTTAGGAAAGCTCTCGGCTGGGGAGAGCACAGGGGACAGGTACATATTGGGTTGGCATCTTTGCAAAGCTCGGGGGATGCACACCATCCAAATTCGTCTCCCGAGGTCCAACATCAGATTAAAAGGTGAAGGTTTAGATTTCTCCTACTCCCAGTCACCACTGCTTGTCTGAGGTCAGAGTCTAGGCACAAAGGTTGAAAGGAGGTCGTCCCAAAGAGTTTTCAAGTCCTTTGTGTGATTCACTTGGGATTCCCAGAAGAATGCAATGGAACAAATAAAGTTCTCCTGCAGTTGGCCCTTGAGTTCTGGATTAATTCATAAAACTAATTGCATCGGTAGCATCACCCTACTGAGAGTTATCTTGCCATACATATATATGCTGCAAGCAATGTGTAACAGAATGGACCACATGCAGAAGGTGAGAGCCACAGCAACTAGAGTCTCTAAAGACGGAAGCATCTTCCAGACAGGGATGTGCAGGGATGTCACAGATTTGACATCAGAAGGGAGATGCATGAAAGGAACATAAATCTGACCTCACTACAATTAGAAATTCCGTTCTGTAGAGGAGGAACGCAGTCTCACTACGGCTTGGTATCCCATGAATTGCTGATATTCATGGGATGCCCACAGGTATCTGAAGAGAAACAGTAGAAGAGGAGTGGATGGGGCTGGGGCATGTATGTAGGGGGAAGACTTCGATAAATAAGCAAAAAGATCTGTTCTGTAAGGCATCTGTTTTAAATAATAGAAAACCAAATCACAGGCTGAGGAAAGTGTCTAGAAAGCACATATATAAAATTAATTAGAATAAAGGAAATACTCAAAGCTCAACCATAAGAATAATTAGAAATTTTGAAGAGATGTTTTACCGAAGTGGTTATATAGCTGCAGGTATGTATTAATGATATGAAGCCTCACTTTTCCTTTGATAAACACAAATCTACTGGGACATATCTTACATTCTATCAAATGGCTGCAAATAAAAATCTTGGGTCCCCTCACCAGCTGGAGCACCCAGAAGAGTGGGCATAGTACCACGCCTGGGCAGCACACTAGAGCTGACCCTGTTGGTAGGGACACAGGGGTAAACCAGGCCTGTGGTTCACTCCTGCTCTCTCCCTTGTACGCCATAGGATGGCAAAGGTAAGGGAACTATGCTCTCCCTTTCCCTTGCAACCTGTGACAGGCAGGGGAGCCAGTTTGGGGGGCCTGAGAATGGAAGGGTAGCCCTGCCCCCATCACTTGGTCCAGCAGTCCAGAGAGCAGCCCTGCCTCTAACCTGGCCAAAACCGTAGAGCTGGCCTGGAAGTGTGGGTTCAGGTGAGCAAGAGAACCGACCATGCTCCTTGCCGTCTGCTGCACTGGGCAAACAAGCTAGGGCAGTGCCGGAGAGGAGCTCTGCTGGTGACCATGAGGGAAAGCCGATAGGCTGACCAACCCAACTCCCCGGACCCAGAACCAGGACTATGAGGTAGCCCACCCCGACATCCACCTCATCTGTGAGCCTCTGGGGCATGTGAAGGGACCTGCAGATCCAAAGCTACAGGATCTCCATGACACAGAGCAACCCCAGGATATCCAAGAGGAGTCCCAGTGAGGGCCCAGTACCGAGGGTGTAGCAGAAGCCAGAGGCCTCAAACCAGACCGATGACTCATTGCAACAAATACAAGTAAAGATGTCAAAGGACTAAGGGGTGTACTGTGTGACTCACTCGGCCACACTGCAGCTTCCACACTGAGATTTTATTTTTTTTTTTGTTTATTTGTTTTTGTTTTTACTCCTAAGTTTTGTTGGAGTTTTTTGGGGAAGGGAGGATGCAAGGGCAGAGGTTGGAAGTGAGGGGATGGGGAGATGAGTGAGACTGGGATGCAGGACACGAAACCCACAAACAATATATACAAAGTTTAAAAAGTCTCCTATCCCCAGTAAGTACCGGCAAGTCTTTAGAACCTGCATCCCTCATCCATTGCTGGGAGGGCTGGAATGGCAGCTACAGGAAACTTCCTGGTGTGTTGCTTTGTAAACCAAGCATGCAATTATGATATGTGTCAACAATTGCACTGCTGTAATCCAGAAATACTAGACCCTAGGTTCACATAAACCATCAAGACTCACATTTAGATGAAGCATGATAAGTTTCTTCAGGAGAAAGGTAAACCTGTGGTCCAGCCAGGCATGAAAGGCCACTCAGCAAATCAAAGGGCGCAGATGGATGCTTCAGGTAGGTGCTGAGTGAGAGCTGCCCCCACGAGTTTACACACTGTGTGCATGTAAGATCCTAACCGTGGAAAGCGGTGCGAACTGAGGACAGATTAGTATTTACAGAACTGTGGGGACTGAAGTGGGGGAGTGGACTATGAATGGAAAGATGGCCGTGCGAGGGACCTTCATGTGCCAGAAATACTGTTGTCTGCAGTGTCAGTGCAAGAGTGTGCACCTGCACTGCAGCGTTACAAAATCCGTACTGCCACTGCTCGTGTGCACACGCACACACACACACACACACACACACGCACGCACTCACATGCGCACACAGGCACATGCATACATGCGCGCACACACACGCACGCACATGCGCACACACGCACGCACACACATGCGCACACAGGCACATGCATACACACACACATGCACGCACACACATGCCTTTAATCCCAGCACTAGAGGTGACGATAAGACGGGAGGAGACAGCGGCTCAGGGCTCAGTCCGGAGGTGCCCACCTTGGGAGAGATTAGGCTTTTCTAGAGGTTTGGTTGTTTTGTTTTTCTGATCTTCTGCTTAAACCCCAATATCTGCCTCTGGGGTTTTATTAATCGTGCTACGCAGGTATCTCTGTATCTCATGCCACTGTATGTGCATCTATAGGATCTCAAAATAAAAAACTTAAATTTGGGCGTGGGGAAGTAGCACATGAACGACACTAAACCCTAGTTGACATGTGGTCCAGATGTGAGAACTGGTGTAGAGCTCTCCGAACTGAATCTTACCTTGTTGGTTTCTCATTACATGAGGGTGGTGGAACACCCTGTCACCCACGTCAGTGCTGTCCCCAAAGCGACCATGTTGACACATCAGCCCATTCCTGACCCGACTGCTGGAAGAACTTTGGGGATTGCTTCCGGGATAAAAAGGAGCCTGCCTTGATTTTAGCTAAGAAGTTCTGAGTTAACTCACTTGGGGCAGTGTCTCGATGAAGGGGTGGATGTTGGCTGCTTTCGCCGCCCTCACGATCTCATCCTGGGACACGACCCGGCTGTTGTCTCCATAGGCGATGTTCTCAGCGATGCTGCAGTCAAATAGGATGGGCTCCTGGGACACAATGCCCAGTTGGGCTCGGAGCCACTGGACATTGAGTTTCTTTGCTTCTTGACCATCTAGAAGCTAAAAAACAGAAATCCACAAACTATTAGAGTCTTCAAAGAAAAGGGAAGCAATCCTAAACAAGAAGTGACTGGATCGGGTAGGCTCTTGCACTGTGCACAAGCCAAGTCTCATGTCTGATGTCAACATCCCAAAGGATATCATGGCTAGCAGAGTGACTCTTACGGCAAGCCTCTTTTGCTGTGCTCTAGAAGGTAAAATGAAACACATGTAACCTTGTCTTTTGTCTCTCTGTGCCCTCATCAGGCATCTCTGTGCCAGGTGCCTTTAGGAAGTCTGCGTCAAAATCTGACACTAGCCCTCCTGCCCCTAATGACCTTACTCCTTCAGTATGACTCTCCTTGTGCCCCTAATGACCTCACTCCTTCAGTATGACTCTCCTTGTGGCCCTAATGACCTCACTCCTTCAGTATGACTCTCCTTGTGGCCCTAGAAAAAGACGAGTGGATTAGTAACACAGCCCTAGATTCTGATATTCTGTGAAAGCAGCAGTCTTAAACATCACTCCTATTTTTGTGTATGTGTGCATGGAAATGATCGTGTGGTGTACACGCATGCATTTGTCTGCACGTGCACGTCCTAGAAGTTGATGTTGGGTATCTTCTTCAACCATTTTTCACCTTAGTGTTTGAGCCAGGGTCCCTCACTGAACCTGGAGCTCCTGAATGCGGCTAGACTAGCTGGCCAGTTAGCTTCAGAGCTCTGCCCCTCTCTGCCTCCCTAGTGGGGGATTTCAGACAAACACCTCTATGCCAGACTTTTTAAATTTATTATTTTATTAAGTTTCTTGCATATATTTGGATCATATTCTTTCCCTTCCCCAACTCCTCCCAGCCAGTCCATCTCCCTAACTATCCAACCTTACTTGCACGCAAGTGTGTCATCTCTCTCTAAAAACAAACAAGCAACAGAAAACGAGGATCAAAACTCCCAGTGAGACAAAACAAAACAAAAAGTGCATACACACACACACACGCACGCATGCACACACACACATACACACACATACACACACACACACATATACACAAACACACACACACATACACACACACAAACACACACACGCACGCACACACACACACACACACATACGCACGCACGCACACACACACACACACACAAAAAAAAAAAAAAAACCAAAGAACATGAAATCTGTTTTGTGTTGGCCAAGTCATGGTCCACTGCTAACGTCTACACTATATCAGTTAGAGACAACTTTACCTAGTGAGCCATCGTCCACTGCTAACGTCTACAGTTGCTGGGTGTGAGGTAAGTTCTGGAGGTTAAGTCTAAGTCCTCATGCTTGAACAGCAAGACTTTACCTAGTGAGTCATGGTCCACTGCTAACATCTACACTATATCAGTTAGAGACAACTTTACCTAGTGAGCCATCGTCCACTGCTAACGTCTACACTATATCAGTTAGCGACAGACTTTACCTAGTGAGTCATGGTCCACTGCTAACGTCTACACTATATCAGTTAGAGACAGACTTTACCTAGTGAGCCATCGTCCACTGCTCACGTCTACATTTGTTGACTATATCAGTTAGAGACAGACTTTTCACTCAGCGAAGAGAGCAAATGCCATAAATTTATGATAAAAGCCGAATGTGGCCGGTTGTGGTGGCGCACGCCGGTAGGATTTGCTGAAGGAGGCAGAGGCAGGAGGATCACGAGTTCGAGGCCAGCCTGGGCTACACATTTAAGCCGGGCGGTGGTGGCGCACGCCTTTAATCCCAGCACTCGGGAGGCAGAGGCAGGCGGATCTCTGTGAGTTCGAGGCCAGCCTGGTCTACAAGAGCTAGTGCCAGGACAGGCTCCAAAGCTACAGAGAAACCCTGTCTCGAAAAAAAAAAAAAAAAGCCGAATGTGAACGAGCTGGAGTTTAAGGGTCAATGTCAGAGAGCCTAGAGTTCAAGGTTAGAGAAATGAGGCCAAGCAGATGGCGGCGAGGCAAGAAGAGCCGGCACACCCCTGTCCTGAGAGTCTGCGTGGAGTGACGTCAGCTTTCTTCTGCTCTCTCTGAGGGTTGCCAGCCTGCAGCTTCCCTTCTCCTTTCTCACAACACAGGCCAGGGATTCAGTGGGAGGCAAAGCAGAGATCACGGAAAGACAAGCACACAGAGAGCAAAGCCGTCGGGAAGTAGTCTTGTTCCTGTTTTGGTTGCTGTGTGTGGAGGATGCGGTCTCCTTCCTGCCTTCAGAAGGCAGCTTAGTTTTGCTTAAGAGGACTGGACTGAGACAAAGTCCCCCGAGGCCAGAAATCCATCCTATACCAGCTTTAGTGCAACGCTTACGTCTCTGATATCCTTCCTCAAGTGCCCCGTCTATTTGTTTCATACAGGTGCCCGTTGAGAGTTTACAGGCCGTGGTCAGTACGCCAGACAGAATTTTGGGCCTTCACTCATCTCTTAGTCTGATCACGTAAAATACAACCTGCAATGGGTTTGCTAAGAAAGTGTGCTCACCACTGTCCCGGCCCTGGGGTCGTAGAACCGCTCCAGCAGCTGGACCACTGTGCTCTTCCCGCAGCCGCTGCTGCCCACCAGGGCCAGCGTCTGGCCCTTCTTCACCTCCAGGCTCAGCCCCTGAAGCACTGGGATGTCGGGTCGGGTGGGATAGTTGAATACGACTTCATTAAACGTCACACTTCCTTCAAACTTATCCTAAAAGTTTTTACAATATTTTTTTTTATTAAACTGATCTCACAATCATTGGAAATAAAAGTAGTACTTCAAGAAAATTTTACCACAAACAATGCCAGTGAAACATGAAATGCCTGTTGGGTGCAGTGCCGGCACAGTTTATGCCGAGAGCAAGATCGTTATCATAGAAACAAGATGAGTTACTAAAAGTCGGGCTACCAAAGCACAGCTTCTGATTCATGTAAAGTAAACACTGAGCCAAGAGCTTCAGAAAGCAGCAACAGTGTCTAAAGCGAAATTGCAAACTACAGCGCCCTGACTGAAATAGATGCGTAGACCTTCCTGCAGAACAGACTAAGCTCTTGTCAACAATATTTTGTTTCAGATATCTTCATTTTTCTTATTAATGTGCATTTATTTATCTTCATTTTTTTTGTAAAGTTTGTGTTAAAATTTTAAAGTGCCAAAAAGTTGATGAGATACTGGCAGCATAAATATCCCACCGATGCAGATGACGTCATTGTGATCTAGCAGAAAGAAAGCCTTAGGACAAAGCTCTGCCATCTGGCCAGAGGAACTTACAGGCCACAGCCCTTCTCCACTGTAGCTGTCAATCAGAGGCTGTCTTTCAAACAGGCTGAATAAGTGTGCAGCAGATAGCTTGGCTTTTGCATAGTCTGGAGCAAAGGAGCTGGCGTGTCCTAGGGCCACTGCGCCAAACACAATTGCTGAAAACACCCTGGATGGAAGGGGAGGTGTCAGAATTAGCTCCGTGGCATTCAAAGGCCAAAGACAAACTTTTAACGAATATTTGCGTGTCTGTCCTTCAACTGTCGTGTCCCAAAGCCCACACACATTTCTGTGAGATTCCAGTAGCAACGACAAAGTCTAGAAGGGAGGCAAGACCCACTGTCTCGGGCTGTTTTGTCTGTTCGCCTTCCAGCAGCAGGGCTCTGGCTCTGAGCTAATGCGACCTTCCAGAGGTTTTCACTTTCCTGAAGTGGCTCATGACTGAATCTTATCTGTCATCTCAGCTCATTTTAGTTGCCGGCTGTGCCCTTTTTAAGACTGAAGGAGACTGAAACCCCCAGGACCAAGGGGCTCAAAGAGTGGCAGATTGAATGACGAGACTACTGCCTTCCAGTTTGAGGTTTGGACAATCCTGCATCACGGGTGACAAGAGTCACCAAAGCAAACAAGTTTTTAGACATACATTTACAGACTATTTCATCTAATAGAGTATACATTCTAAGGAGTTTGCAGAGCTCGCTCTAAAATATACCAGTCTATATTAGAAATAATTAAGATCTCATATCTTTTCTGGTCACAAAGGAGCTAAAGGAGATGCCAACAATGGAAGACATTTTAGGGTATTTATAAATGCCTGGAGACGGAACAAAGGCTTGTAAATGAACAGTAGGCTACTAACAGAGTCAGAAAGGATAAAAACAAGCCCCCCAAACAGAGGCAAGTGTAGGCACAGCCTACTACAACTTGAGGGTTGCAGAAAACTAACACTGGGAAGAAACTGTCAGTGCCAACGTCAAAAGAGGAAAGGTTTCAAATAGACAACCTAAAAATGCATCCCAGGGCTTAGAGAAGCAAGAATAAGGACCTAGGGCATGGCTCAGTGGGAAAAAACTCGAATTCCCCACAAGCCTGAAAAAGGGGACAGACTTCCAAAGACTATCTTCTGACCTTCACACATGTGCTGAGCCAAATACATCTTCACCTTCTGTTTCTCCTCTTTCTCTCCTCTCCCCCTCCTTTTCTCTCTCTCTCATACACACACACACACACACACACACACACACACACTACACAATACTAGTAAAGTAAATAAGAAAGAAAAGCATGCACAAAACAAAGCAAACATTAGAAGATCAGAAAACAATAAACAGGAAACAAAATCAGTACAAATGATAAACACAACAGAGTTGGTCCTTCAAGAAAATATGAAAAACTCTTGAACTAGATTAGCCAGAAGAAAAAAACAGAAGGCCCACATAAGTAAAACGAGAGACAAGAAACTACAAACCTATCTCACTTTCAATAGTTACAAAAATAAGTAAATGAATAGCTCTGGAATAGACTTGACCAAGAATGGAAATCCACTGTAACAAAAATGCTGATTTTGGAAATTGAAAAAAAAAAAACAAGAAAAGGAAAATTCTTGTATGTTGTTTAAGGATTATATCACCCAAAGCAATCTATAGATTTATTGCAGTCAGTAGCCGCCAAAATACTAATGACATTATTCACAGAACTATAAAAAGTCTTTAAAATCATATAGAACTATGCACATAAAAATAGAATACAACTGAGCAAAAGGAATAAAGCTAGAGACAGCACCATACTTGGTTTTGGTACAAAATTCAGAGCCACAGCAACCAGGTCAGCATTGTGTTGACATAAAGACAGACTCGTAAACCAAGAGATACAACAGACACCCTAGAAATAAACCTATGCATCTTTATCAAGTGGTTTCTCAACAAAAGCATCCAAACAGATGCCAGACAAAGGGCAACCCCTATAATAAACAAAGACGCAGGCAACCCTGGGTGACCACATATAGAAGACAGACACTTGATAGCTGCCTCTCGCCTACTTAGGGGAAAGAGCCGGTTTGCTGGACTTTTGTCTGAGATCCCCATTGCATGGTCAAGGCCATGTGTTGGTTACAGAAAAGTAGCAAGCTACTTAACCTAACTCTGTTTTGAGCCTATGAGCTTCAACGACTTTCTAGTTACACTAGTCACACTCATACAACTTCCTCTGTTACATTCCATCCCAAAGTGGCTCACATACACAACCCGCCTCGTGCTTTGCAATCAACTTCACAAGGCTTCGTGAATTTTCAAGCACTCATATGATGAAAGTCTGCTGGGTGTAGTGACAAGATCAGATTTCTGTGCCTGCCAGGGTGACAGCTATAGGAGGCTAACTCCTTGATCTCATCTCCGGAGAGTTGTTTTTCCCGAGCCACACCTGTGCATACGCCTAGTGGCAGATGCCCTACGACGGGGCCGGAGAAGTCACCTTGCTCTTTTCAAGCTACTCACAGAATGACATCCTTGAAACGCATGTGCCCGTTCACAATGAGGTAAGCGCCAAACCGGAAACAGGCAGCGTAAGAAAAATACATAAATGCTTGTGAGATGCTGAACGTGATGCCATAGATGTGTGCCTTCCGCACTGAATTCCTGAAAAGCAAATGCATTTGTTCACAATTGATACTCGTAGCCGTTATCCTGCTTCTCTTACCCTCTGTCTAGCTAAAAGCACAGCTTAGCCTGTCCAGTCTGGGCTAAATGCCTGTCTTCTAGGGTATTCGGTTAAGTAGGGAAACCAAAGTATTTCTGACTTACACAATGAATCGTCTGTGGTTTTGAGAACTAAATGCACTAAACGACATGACTACCTACCATAGTATCTAGCACATGGTGGTTTTTACATTATAGCTGCTATGATACATTGGTTAATAATTCAGATATTAAACTATATTATGTAATAATTATGTCAAAAGTACCACAGATACCAATGTTATAAATAGCATTGTGATCATCTGTATATAATTTGTTTACGTATTCTTTTTTTTTTTTCGAGACAGGGTTTCTCTGTAGCTTTGAAGATTCTCCTGAAATTCCCTCTGTAGACCAGGCTGGCCTTGAACACACAGAGATCCACCTGCCTCTGCCTCCCGAGTGCTAGGATTAAAGGTGTGCAGCACCATCGCCCAGCTTGTTGATACATTCTTATCATGGGTTCTGTACACACAACAAGCTGTAGTCACATGTCAAACTTATTTCAGTTTCACAAAAGGTGGATAATTGACATTTGTATAGCTATACATCCCAAACTCTCCAAGCTAGATCCTGCCAGCCCCATACATAAGTTATTCTATACTGTTTCTAATTAGAATTGTTGCTACACTTTTTAAGATTTCTGAATCCAGCCCCAGTAATTTCTTACTCTTAAACCAGGAATTATTTGGTCAAGGAGATTCATTGTATTGTTGATTTGGGAGGCGTTGCTTGTGTACTGTGACCATGGTGTTATGTTTATTTGGGCATTAACTTGAATACTGTAATTACAATGTTACACTTAACATTATGGCTACATAATTAAGTTTTGATCAAATTAATAATTTTTTTCAGCTTTTTATTCTTTGAAGTTAAAACTACACCATAAGATAATGGGGTAATGGTGCACATACACATTAAATATCAAAGAGAAATGGTAGCTGTGTATTCTTTAGCATCATGGAAGTACACACAATGGACGAACCGGAACATGTTGAGGATCCTTGCTCAGATATTCAAGTGTTCAAAACTACTGATTCCTTAAGGCAGGTATGGTGGTACATGCTTTCCAACATGTGGTAAGCTGGGCAGAAGGATCACGAGCTCAAGGTTAGCCTAGATTGTATAACAAATTGTAGGTTAGCCTAGGCTACATAGTAAAATCCTGTAAGAAAGAAAGAGAGGAAAGAAGGGAAGATGGGTGGAAGGAAGGGAGGGAGGGAGGGAGGGAAGGAGGGAGGGAGGGAGGGAGAGAGGGAGAAAGGGAGGGAAGATGGGAGGAAGGGAGGGAGAAAGGGAGAGAGAGAGGGAGGGAAGAAGGGAAAGAAAGAGAAAAGAAAGGCTGTATCTACTGCTGTTCCAGTCTATACATCATGTTAATTTTGTCAGAGTGAAGGTGGTTTGTTTACAAAACCAGACAAGTAGAAAACAGAACACAGGGAGATTTCAAATGAGCCAACTCTAAACCATGAAAGGGGCTTCATGTCTTTTTCTTCAGAACAGCCTGGAACTGGTCCATATTTAGAAGACAAGGGAGACACTGTCCTCTGGAATAAAGCCAATAGAACTCATTCTTAAAGCAGCCTGTATACTCAAGAAAAGATAGGTTTGAACAACTTCCTCAGAGCATGCTCATCCTGAGCCACCCAGCTGAGCTACACCACAGTGACAAAGTTTTCTGTAGCCCCCGGTACCTCTTGGCCCTTAGAGGAGACCTAACCCTTACTATGTTCACGAGAGCAAAGAAAATTGAGTCGTGACATTTGATGAGATAATTATCAGAAGAGGTGATTACTGTTGAGTGCAGAGATTTCTAACGCTTTCAGGGGACAGCAGCCCAGTCTAGGAATGCAGTAGGGATGCAGCAATCAAGCTTATTACCTGTAAGGTCCATGCAATTTTTCAACATACATTGATTCAAATTTTCTTTCCTGGGTCAAGGATACAACAGTTCGAATGTTTTCTATGGCCTCTGTTGCGATCTGTAACAGAAAGACCTCAATTAGAAATAGTACTTTTATTTCTGAAATGAAAAATCTCTGTCAGATGTACTCTAAGGGTCAAGTCAATGATCTTAGATTTCTTCAAATAAAAGCAAAGGCAAAATACATTCTTTAAGACCAGGTTTCTAACGAAATTAGCCTTGGGGTTGTGTACACCGGAGCAGCTAAGTCTCTGGATGCTCATGGAGGCATATGGCTGAGGGCCAGAATGAGTTCAATCACAGCCTTTAGTGACCTCGCTTTCTTCATAGGGTAGAGTCTAGAAGGCACAATTAAGCAATGGTTTCTAGGGGTCCACTGGAAATGATGGTCATTTTTACCTGGACACACCGCTTCTTAGACAAGCTGTTTACCCAAAAGCAGGAAGGAGACTCCTGCTTGAAACTTGAAATAATATGGCCCTGTTCTAAGCTGCTGTTTAAATGAAGGAAACAAGCCTGATCCTGGTTAATTAGACTCGGGATCCTGGAGGTGGAGGCAAGTACCTGTTGTGAGGCCCTGTGGATTCAGAGGGGTAGTCATCACTTAGGGAACAGATCTGAATGTAGATGTTTGAGGAATGAAACAGATGTGCAGGGACACTTACTAAGAACACAGCCTGTGGACCTTAGACACAGAGACAAAGAGAGTATACAGCTGTGGACTTAAGAGACAGAGACACAGAGAGAATACAGCCTGAGGACCTAAGAGACAGAGACTCAGAGAGAACACAGCCTGTGGATCTCAGATACAGAGACAGAGAGAACACAGCCTGTGGATCTCAGATACAGAGACAGAGAGAACACAGTCTGAGGACCTAAGAGACAGAGACACAGAGAGAACACAGCCTGTGGACCTAAGAGACAGAGACTCAGAGAGAACACAGCCTGTGGATCTCAGATACAGAGACAGAGAGAACACAGCCTGTGGATCTCAGATACAGAGACAGAGAGAACACAGTCTGAGGACCTAAGAGACAGAGACTCAGACAGAACACAGCCTGTGGACCTTAGACACAGAGACAGAGAGAACACAGTCTGAGGACCTAAGAGACAGAGACTCAGACAGAACACAGTCTGTGGACGTCGGACACAGAGACAAAGAGAACACAGCCTGTGGACCTAAGAGACAGAGACTCAGAGCAAACACAGCCTGTGGACCTACTGCCTGCACTTGACATATATCCTTTATGTCAATCCACTTTAACCCAAGCCATCCAAAAGGTTTGCGATTTTGTTTTTCAATTTTTGTAGCCTACCCTTTGGGCATTGTCTGTGATTAGCGAGTGAATCTGCATTTCTGTTCTACAGGCATGTTCCCTGGATATACCAGCAACATGAGGATCTTACATTTTCCAGTTTTGTTTCATCAGTTTTAACATCTGTATTTCAGCTTCCTATTGTTAAGCAAGGAAAGATATTTGTTACCTTGGGCTGAAAAGGTCTATCTCTTTAGATAATAAATAATCTAACCGATAATAGAAGCAGCCAAAACGTTGCAACGTGGAAGGACACGATCTCCTTTAGCCTCAGGACAACTCTGGGGCAGTGTTACTCCTGCTCTGACAGGTGACAGAGGTGCAGGGCCTGAAGCCTCAGAATTAACTCAGGGTGTGAGAACTGCAGGGCTCCTGATGCCAAGTCTGCTGTCAGCCAGCTGCGCTGTGCTGCTCTGTCTATTTTGAGATTTGCACAAGGGGAAACTGGTTGTAAACAAATTTCCCATCAGCCCTTGATTTTCTGGGTTAACTTTGTGGTCTAGCTCTGATATTACAGGCTTCTGAGCTCGGAATATGGGATCTAGTCAAGCCATCCACAATATGAATCCGTTATTCGGATTACAAAGGGCATGCTGGTGGAGCTGATCAGTAGGATGTACATATATATTAATATTATATTTACAGGATCGCATTACAAGTGTACATATGATTTGTGGCTATAATCTTACTTTACCTTCCTCCCCCAACTGCACAGCAACAAATATTCTAAGTTTTCCTTGGAAAACTGAAATGGGACTGATGATATATTTTACCCATTAATAAAAATGTATACTCCAGTAAATGAGCACTTTCTTTAGAACAGGAGATGGGAAGGAGATCATCTAGGCTCCCACTCCCTCCTTTGATCCCAGTCCCAGGATGGTACTGCACCAGGCTGCCTCTTTATGGAGAGCAGACTGGTCTTACACTGGCAGCAATTCTCCTTCATCCGCCTTCGAAGTACCATACCACACTGCACCGCACCACATCACACCAGAAACTCCATCTAACCCCAGTTCTGTCAGTGAATCAACAGTTAATGGAGAAAACAACATTGAACCTTGACTGAACTGTTGGAGAGTAAAACAGCTTTAGTGCCTCCCAGCGTTCAAACCCGTCATTAGACTGCATGGCGAGCCGTTCATCTGGTCCCCAGGATGGCAGCTCCAGGAAGGTTACAGAGAAGCCTGAGCGGCACCATGCCCGGAGTCCCACTTCGCCACCGGACCCGGAAGCTTTCCCCGGCATCATAAGGTCTGAACAGAAGGCCAAGACTAAGAACTGAAAGTCTAAGTCTGTCTCCAACATTATTCAACTCTACTGCCTTACTTCTGCCAAAATTTCGGCAATTTTCATTGTTATAAAAATATTAACTGCCGGGCGATGGTGGCGCACGCCTTTAATCCCAGCACTCGGGAGGCAGAGGCAGGCGGATCTCTGTGAGTTCGAGACCAGCCTGGTCTACAGAGCTAGTTCCAGGGTAGGCTCCAAAGCCACAGAGAAACCCTGTCTCGAAAAAGAAAAAAAAAAATTAACTCTCTGAATAGAGTCAAGATTACTATGTTGGGTAGATTCTAGATGTTTTTATTTGTGTAATTTGCCTAAGGAAATTTTATTTTCATTCTGATAACTTTCTCTTGAGGAATGAAGACGAACTCCAAGATCGGGGGCGTGGGCAAAGCAACTGTTATTGGCTTGTTTGTTTATTTAGTTAGTTGATTTGTTTGTTTTCAGAAGTCAGCTATGGCACACAGAGTGAAGAAAATGGTACCCTCCATTACCTAAGTCAGAACGTAAGAGTGTGTTCAACAACTGGGAACACGCAGGGACAAAGTCCAGGACCCACAACACACATGCTCCCAGGGGACTCTGGTTCCAGGGCAAGGTCATGTACAAACGACAAGAGTTCTGACTGAAGCTGGGGACCACTAACCCATGGAGTGGCAGGAGGAGGGGGTGGATCTCAGGGAGAGAACCTGTCTAGTGGAAACACACCCCACTACAGCCCCAGTCTCGGGGGTTTTGGCTGCTGTTGTTTGCTCTGTTTATTTTGTGATGTGTTCCAGCATGGCCTTGAACTAGTGGCGATTCTCTTGCCTCTAACTCTTGAGTGATGAGCGTACAAGCACAGGCCACCACAACTGGCTTTAATCTTACCATTTTACGCCAGCCACTTAGAGGCAGTCACTCAACTTCAAAGTCTGTCTCCATGTTGGGTGGAGACACTGACTCCCCCCACCACACACACACACACACACACACACACACACACACTACACATAGCTGTAATGAAGATATTCAAAGTGATGCTTGTGAGTGATGCTGAGGTTTGTACTAACCACCTGCTTTACCCCCTAAGTTTTCACTACAGAATGATGTTTACATCCACGAGGACAGATGTGTCCTTGGACACAATCTGCACCTTACCATTTTGAATGTGCACGCATTACAAATCAAACGTTTATGTGTGGATTCAGACCCACTTAGATACCTATAGAGACTGAGGTGGTGAGAGTCTGGCATGGACTTGCTTCCTGTCCACATCCCTACATTTGCAAACACGAAGAATCTGGCTCGGCAGGTCAGAGTTCTTGCTCTGAAAGCGCAAGGCCTCGGTTCAAATATGCAGCATCCACGGAAGAAGCCCGTCACCCCAGGGTGTGGGAGCAGAGCAGGCCGACCCTGGGGGTTCACTGGCCAGTTCCTCTAAGCACAGTGCTGGGACCATCTATCAGGGAATAGGTAGAGAGCAAAAATGACCACACTCAATGTGCTTCTATGGTCTTGCACACTTGGCACTCGTGTGTGCATGCATGTGCACACATACACTTGAGAGGTGGCATTATCATCTGCCTCACAGGACGACCGTGATGATAGTAAGAATAAGTTCCTATATGTAGTATGGTTGTCACACAATCTCTATTGTCACTACACATTAGAACCACAAAATAAGGAATGACTGCCACCTGGTGGCTGCTAAGTTTAACAATAAAAATAACAGTGGTGTTGGGGGCGAGTGTAGGCAACAGGCTCTTTGTGACTCATCCAAGTCTATACTCTGCCTTAAACTCTTTTTCCCCCTAGAAACAGAAGCAACTCTTATTGAAAACACCATGGTAAAAGACTAGTCAGGGCTACAGAGAATAATTAGACTCTGTAGCCCTGAGAAAAGCCTACAGGTTTCTTTTGATAGCCAAAGGTTACACAGGGCAGATTTTGAGATTTAAAGCATCACGGTGTCACAGTGGCTTGGGACTGCTGACAGCTGCTGAAGCAATCGGACCGAAGGTAAAGCTACGCTCTTATCTATAAAATAGTGACTTTTGTTCTATCAGTGACTTCAGGATATACAGTTAAGATGAGGTGCATCTGGGCAAATTTGGAAGATCTTTATAGCAAGTTCTGCCTGGAAGCTGGAAGTTTTGCACGATCCATCCCATCTTTGAGTTTTAGGCATTACCGATTCGGTAAACACTTTGCACAGGTTGTATGGAAACAGTAAAGGTGCCAGTTCAAGCAAGGCATGTCCACAAGCAGCACGTGCTAGCTGGAACCCACTTAACTCACCTTTCCAGCGGCTTCCAGTTCTTTCTTATCTCTCTTGGCATTTCCAGCCAACATTTTCATTTCCACAACTCCCGAGACAGCAACGAACGGGACAACCGATAACAGCAAAAGTGTCAACTGCCACCCGTAGATAAATGATATGATAATTCCGGTTCCAAGGTTGGCTGTGTTCTGTGCAATTAAAGCCAACCTGGTTCCCGTGGCCTTTAAGAGAAGAAGAGTAAGGCAGCTGGGTGAAGTTCCAAACCATGGGTTCCTGCCTTCGGCTGCCTACTCAACGTGAAGGGTTTCATTACTCAGTAAACCCACGCTTGGGCCAACAGGCTTCACTCTCATCCCTTCAGCCCGTGAATCACCTACTGTATGGATAAACTGTGAGATCTCTCTCTCTCTCTCTCTCTCTCGCACACACACACACACACACACACACACACACACACATACACATCTTTTCAAAGGGGAACCTAAATCTCAGTAATATAAATAAAAATTTGGTTCAGTTAGCAGACAGAAATTTATACTCTTCTAGAAACCATAATACATGAGACCATTAACCATAAACCATACTGTGTTTGAATTAGTCATTTGCACAATTCAGAAAGCCAGGACCACTGTCATGGGCAATGCTGTCATCTCCCTGGTTCACCCTTTCCCTTCTCTCTTACTGTGGAATGAGGGAACTTCACAGAGTAGGGAAGCTGGCCAGAGAACCATTTTCTTTTGAGACAGAAATTGCCTCAGGCTTGAGCGTAACTTATGAGCTGTAACTAGTTCTGGAAGGGGTTTTCATTTGAAAGATGAGGCACAGATGTATGTCCTTTCCTTAGATGGGAAACACAGAAGCTTCTAATTCTAATTGCTATTGGTTGCCAACCAAGAGATCAGCCTGATGAAGTCAATGCCGAGGAGGCGACTCACCAAACAGACAGAAGGAACCTGGGGTCTCTGACGCCAGCAGATCATGCCACCCTGAAGTCTAAACTTTCCCCTTGCTGTTCATGATAGTTTCAACGAAATGCTCTACTATTTCCAACTGAAAGTATCTTTTGAAAAATGTTTTTAGGGCCTTGTACACTGCGGGCAATCTGTCCACCAGTGAGCTATCCCACACCCTCACAACCCCACACCCCCGGCTGGAAGCATCTCAAGAGATGGAACAAACAGGTTCACTTTATCAAGGAAAGGCCGGCAGAGCGCAGCCTACGTACTCCTTGGACTTGCGCAGCATCCGTGGCGAGTCTCGTAGAAAGGGCTCCGGTGCTGTTTCTGTAATCGTCAAACCAGCTCATGTCCTGTGGAATTAAACACGCCTTTAAATTAGCCCGCAGCTAAAACCAGCAGAAAAAACCATCTCTCCGGGCTCCAGTGAGAAGAAACAGCCACTCTGAGCACCCCACTGCATACGCTCTAGCCACAGGTCCTGACTGCCTCCCATGATAGGAAGGGGTCTCTAGTCAGAGATAAGGAACAGATTCATCTGCCAGCTCCGCCCCAAAGCTGGACTCCTGCGGCTGTTCCAGCTGCTAAGTTGTCACAACTTGAGCTAAGGACAGCTCTGCCCTGTAGGGTAACTTCTTTCCCACTGAACAGATACTTTCAGCTGGAAATAGTAGAACTTAAAAATTGTAAACAGGGAAATTAAATGCTATACTTCTGCTTTATTTTGTCGAAACAAGGACTTTAAAAGTGTATCTTGTATTTGACACAATTTATAAATATTTATTGGCAGTATCTTTTTACTGTCATATAAAGTTATTTGCCTCAAACAGCAGGAGTTTGAAAAGTTCCCAAAAGAACTCATCACTTCAGATGTGCTCAAAATATAATGCCTGTTTGTGCCTGGTGTGGAAAGAGATGCGACCAACTCAAGTCAATTGGCTTCCTCTTTCTTTAAAGGAGAAACATGTGTCTTCATATTTCCCACACACCCTACCCCAGAACGAGAACTTACATAATAAGTCACATTTTAATGAATTAACAAGTGAAATCAGCCTGGAAACAGAGCTCAAGGCAAAACAATAGCTCAACTTCTAGCATTTGGGAAAGCCTCGGTAGAAGGCCAACTGTACCACATGAACGTGGGTGCTACCAACTACTTTCTCCTTTGTACAAAGACACCTTACAGTCTCCAAAGACTGGCCAGTGTCTGTGCAAAATCCAGGAAACAGATACAGGTACTGGAAATAGAGTATCCGCACAGAGACAGACAACTGTCTGTCTTGAAAAGCCTGCTCCCATGAAGCTCCTGAGATGTCACTGGCTAGTTCAAGACTAGGTCACCAGGACCCTCGTCATTCCTGGTATGGAAGTCTCAGAGGGGGTATATGACCATTGGAATGCCAAACAAAGCAGGCAGAGTCTTAAATCTAAACACTGGGTACCATGTCCCATGCCCTCACCTGCCGCAGCATCGCTTTGAAGGCCATGGACCGCAGTCTTGTGGTGAGAATCTCGCCAGCTTTCCCAAATGTGAAGCCCTGGGGGAGAGAAAAAGGCTCGGGTTCCTTTCGATTCTCATGATTGTCTTCTCACAACTGCATGCATTCACGCTGATTTTACAGTATCTCTATGTCGATGCAAATAATGCAGGCCAACTTAAAACGCAGGCTCTGCAGAGTCAGTGGCGTGTGCTGGAACAGTAACACCGAAAACCTGTACGTGTCCCGTTTCAGCTTCTCTCTCATTTCGAGAGCAGCATCCCAGTAACCAAGATATCGCATTGAACTAGAATGTTTGTTGTGTTCCTAACACTTCGAACATAATGAAACCAAAAAAAAAAAAAAAACAAATTCTGCACAGAGACACACTTTGGCTGCTGTGCTGTAGAAAGAGGAGATTCCCCTCCACTGGCACAGCCCCACCTGCTCCCGGAATAGCCAGCAATTAGGTTTCACTTCCTCTCCAAGTCTGCCTGCCAGACAGTTTCCCTCTCCCTAACAATGGTGTCCAAGCTGGAGAGGAGCCCAGACGTCCAGAGCTGGCCTTGCTTCTGGAGCACGTAGCGTGGTTGGGCTCCAGCAATGATGCTGTGAGTGCCGGGCAGGCTGTGGCGAAAGCTTGTGAGGGCACACTGCAGGACTCTTGACTAAGCCAGGAGCGTGAGTGGGGCACAAGTGCCTCCCAGGGTCCTTGAGTAGGACAGGCCTCTCCTCGCCTGTCTTTGCTGGAGGACTGCTGCATGCTGCCCCATAGCTCCTATAACTTCCAGAATTCCGCTCCCCAGAGAGCCTGGCACCTCTGAGGCGCTCCTGACAAGGCAATGATTTCCAGATAAAAAAAAAAATCTCATCTTGCCATTACCTCTGACTCCATAATGAAAAGGGAGAAGCATGCTGGGCATGACTAGTTACATTCCGCTCGCACCCCTGATTGTCTTTGAGAACCCCGTCATTCCCACTGGATTGACCATGGCTTGGGGAAAGCTTAATTCGGTAGAAAAGAAAAACAGGTACCAATTTCTTGTTCTTGTCTACTTGTCTGAGTCAGGACTTCACTGTGTAGTCCAGGCCAACCTCTAACTTGTGATTCTTCTGCCTCAATTTCCTGTGTGCTGGGATTATAGATATGTACCACCTGCCTGGTTTTGACAAGCTTTCCTGGCCTGGTTTATAATATATGGATATAAATGTATGTCCTTTCTAATAGTTCGCCAATTAGGAAGGAAAAGAAATTCAAAGTTACTTGATATTGGGGAAAGTAATAACAAAAAAAGAGAGGATTTTATTCTATTGGTTTTCAGTTTCCAGTGGATGAGCCTGGGACTTCTTCTGCCATAATGACTATTTGCCAAGGACACACTTGTTTGCACACTTGGGGTTTCCCGGTGAAGGGGTGTGCCCTCTAACGAGCCTTGCCTCCCACTCACTTCAGTGTGAGTATCTGTTGTTTGGTTAGGTGTGTATCAGTTTCTCCAGTCCCAGACAGGCAGAGCAATCTTACCTGAAGGAAGAAGGTAAAGAACGAAAGGACTCCCAGGCCCAAGAAGATCAGTGAGAACATGTTACACTTCTGCTGCTTCACGGCATCGTCCCCGGGGCCGAAGATCTAGAGAGAGCATTAGAACACGTGTGAATGGCCGGACCCAGCCTGCTCACTCCTGCCCTAGACAATCTGTGAAAGCAGTCTTCCAATATGTGATGTTTCCAAATTGCAGGAAAGTACAACGAGCAAGGATTGAGTATTTTAACCATTATTAAGTGTACAGTTTAGTGGCCTGACATACATACATATTATCATAGGGCTTTTTGTCCCCTCCATTGCCAGCATGATTTCATGATCCCAATAAACAACTCTTTGTTCCCCCTCCTTGTAGGCCCTGGCGTCATCTGTGACTTGGGGGATTATGGGTCATACATAGGTTGAGAACAGCAGGGAGCTGTGAGATGCCTCTCCCCTTCCTCTGTCCCCTAGCACCAGCCCTCAGCCTTCCCCTTCAGGAGCTTATCCTGACCAACCTTCTCCTCTCCTTTGTTCCCATGCTCTGCTCTTAAAATACTTATTAATACCGGACACATTCTAAGGCTGTATCTTTGTGTGTGTGTTGTGTGTGAGAGATGCCAAAGGAAGATTCGTTTCATGAACTGTCTTTCTAGTGTCTGGACCTTAAAAAAATGTGCCTGCAAGTCATGAGTCTCTTGAGGTACAAGAAAGCCACAGATTGTCTTATACTGAAATTTAAAGACTCAGAGGGTCCTTTCTAATTTTTTTGTTGTTTATGGTCTTAACATAGATCAATGCCTGACATCATGAGACTAGTATGTTTCAGCATGTTGGAGGACAATTTGTTTCTATTCAACAAGTCTCCCCAATAATCATAGAGGGTGGTTAAGGTGTTACACAGCACAAAGACAGACACTTGGGATCGCTTCGTACTCACGTCCCTTGCTGGGTTTACTGATTGGGTTTGAAGCTGCACGGTTGGCAGACACTCTGAAATGCCCCCACATGGTTAGCTATGTGCTCTCCATCCCCAGGCACTCTGTGAGACTGCTCATTCCACACATGAAGAAACAACTGTGCAAGTGTAGTTCCTGGGGTCACCCACATGCTCAACATGGAGGCCAGCCCGTGCCTAGAACCTGGGCTTGCCGGAGAGTAGGATGTGAACTCACCTTCCCATCCATTCCGACCCCTCCGGGCCTGTGGTCCTGTGAGCCAACTGCCAGCCCTTCTAGATAAACACATACGAGCTACCACCTGACCCGGGTTTCACCCAAGTGATGACAGTTAACCAGAGTGATTTCTTCGTTGTTTTTATACTTTGTAAGTTCCTAATGTTGTGACAGGATGCTTCAAAGGCTACTCATTTTCTCTTATAATAAGATTGGCTTTAAAAGGAAATTAAGGGCTCTACTTAGGTTAATCCGAAGGGACATAGCCCTAGACCTGGCGAGGCTGAGCTGAGCAGTCTGATGACATGTCTCTGCTCAGGTTGCCATGGATTCTTCACACTTACAGCTATCATCTCTGACAGGATGATGGAGATGGCCGGCTGGAGGGCCCCGTTGACAATGGCACAGACTGTTCCCACCACAAAGTAGGGCCACTCCGTCTTATTCAGCTTCAAGACTTGCAGAAATGACACTGGTGGCACATTTGCATCCTAGAACATATAGAGGTCAGAACAAACTGGTGATACCGCCCTTTGGTGCCGCAGACACAAGCTGGTGACCACACAGTCGTTCGGTGCCACAGACACAAGCTGGTGACCACACAACCATTCGGTGCCCACAGACATGAGCTGGTGACCATGCAGTCATCTGGTGTTGTAGACAAAGAGGAGGCATGACTATTACCCTCAACTGTTATGCAGACTCAATACAAAAATATGTCCTGTCTTTGACAGTACCTACAATGACACAGGGTTGAGCATGAACCTTACACACAGGTGAAAATTTCGACGCTGTGGCCACTGTCTCTGATCTGCAGCTTGTGAGGTAGCAGGATCAAAGTTTCAGCTCGGGGTCTGTGTGATAGTTACAGTTAGGCCACCTGAGCTGAGCTATAGTTTCCCATCAGCGTATAACGCTATGGCCTTGCCTTTCTAACAGCGATGCTATCAGATCAAACGAGGCAATAGACAGAAACAGATGGATCCATATCCTCTCAAATGTAGAACAGCATCATTATCAATAATGATATTTCTCTGCCCAGGACTGCCAGATTAATCACAACCCCTTTCTTATCACAAAGGCTGATCCCAATGATGTGGGATTTCACTGGTTAATAAAGGAACTGCTTTGGGCCTATAGCAGAGCTATAGGGAAACAGAGCTAGGTGGGGGAAAACTAAGCTGAATGCTGGGAGAAAGAAGGCAGAGTTAGGAAGAAGCCATGAAGTCGCTGCCGGAGACAAATGTGATTTTGCTGATAGGTCATGACTTCGTGGTGATGCACAGATTAATGGAGATGGGTTAAATTAAGATGTAAGAGTAGCCAAGAAGAAGCTAGAGCTAATGGGCCAATCAGTGATTTAAATAATACAGTTTCTGTGTGATTAGTTCAGGGCTGAGCAGCCGGGAACCGACAAGTGGCCACCCACTACATCTCAGGACTCATTTGGGACTAGTTTTATTATCTCTGGACTACAAAGGTGAAGATTAAACATCTCAGCACAACGACTATATTTTATCTTTTTTTCCCTAGGAAATCCTTTTTTCATTCCCATTTGTTTGATTCACTGTCAAATATATTTAAAAATTGGATTTCCTTTTCTTTAAAAAAGCATGCAGCCCACAGTAAGAAACACATATTCTTTAAGGCTAGGATTTCAACAGCAAAACCCCAAGACAAAGGCTTTACCCAGAGCGGAAAATAACTTACGAGTTCACTGGCGTCTGCCTCTAGCCTGTGCTGATGTGCTCTTGAACTTTTAAGACTTTTCTTCGTGGAGTTCCTGAATAAGTGAGCTTTCCAGCCATTGGGGGCCATGCCGCTTGCAGCCTGTTCTTCACTTAGTTCAACTTCAAATTCTGCTGACAGGCTGTGGCTTCCTGATGTCTGAATGACAGATAAATCATTAAAATGTGTGTGTGTGTGTGTCCAGATGAGTAGAATCTCCAAGTTTAGAATAACAAAGCAACTCTAAATGTTATATGTATCAAGATATCTACAGAGTTAAATTTAAACCAGGTTGAGGTTTGAGAACAAAGAAACAGCACTAAATTGAGCATCCAGTGAGCCCTCAAGGTCACCATGGTTCCTCCTCCATTTCTGCTAAAGGACCAACAAGGAACTGGGAGTGAAGCACAATTAATAAAAACTCAGGGTTAGAAACTGGGGTTCAACCTGAAGATCTGAAAAGCCAAAGAGTCAGCCACTAACTCTAACTGAACCTCAGTGTGAAATGGCGATTCTTCCTCCTAGAATCTCAGGAGCCTGCATCTGAGAGTGGACTCACCCCATCTTATATTCCTTTCTAGGGCTTGGATCAAAAGCGTGCACCACTGGGACCAAAGGCATGCACCACCCGATTTCTATGGCTACTGGGATTAAAGGTGTGTGTTACCATAACCTGGTCTGTAAGGCTGACCAGTGGGACTGTTTGACTCTCAGATCTTCAGGCAGGATTTATTTATTAAAATTCATTTGAAATGCCACTACATGGGAGGGTAAAACAAAACTCAGAAGTAGGCATGGCGAGGGGACCAAGGGAGAAACACACAGGTCCTAAATTCCCCAGAACTGTTAGGAGCAGCAGAGGTGATTCAATGTAGCCCGATTCACTTCACATGGGATAACAAGGCCTAACTGGCTAAATTTGGCAGCACTACTACTGACAACTAGCTGCATATTATTTTAATTTATTCATATTGGACGACCATTCAGTTTGAAAATGAACGTGTTCTCTTGGGAAAGAAGGCCAAGAGAATATGGTACAGACTTTAGAGCAATCTGTTTGTCTCCCAGCCGAAGTCCTTGTAGTAATTCTTATGGGTTAAACAGACATGGGACAGATAAGGATGGGTAAGAGTTATTTCACTTGAGGATCCCACATGTCATCCCAAAGCCTTGCTCATAATCATGTCAACATGAAAACTAAAATGGATTTAAAATACCATGTCTCTGTTTCTTTAGCTGTAATTAAGAGCAAAAGCAACTTAAGGGACAGAGAAGAGCTTTGATTGGCTGGCAATTCCAGGCTAGGGTCCATCCCAGTCACAGCTTGAGGGAGCAGCTGCAGTGGATCCAGCATCAGGAAACAGAGAGCAATAAGACAATGGCACTTTGTGAGTCCGCGATTGTCTGCTCAGGGAATGGCGCCACCCACTGTCAAGGTGGGTCTTCCCACATCATTCGTGAAACCAAGATGGCATGCCTCAGAGGCCCATCTTCCTGGGGGTCTAGATTCTGTCCAAGTGACAACCTTACCCATTATAATTACATCTATTTTAAAATAGAAATTGATAAAGAGCATTTATATAAAACTGAATTTTATATATTTTTCTGACATTTCATTCTTTGAGGAATTTGAAATTTTGAAACTGTCCTGTGTCCGGGTCTTTAAAAACACAGTAACAGCTCAATAAGACGTGATCCAAATAGCGAATCCATCCTGTAAAAGTGGCCCGTAGCTTTCCAGGGTACTCAGACGTTCGTGTAATTTGTTTACTTTTTAGGACATATATGTAGTATGTATAACATATTAGCATATATGTTTTACTTGACATGTACTGCACACATTGAGTGAACTCAGTGTGCTATTTTGTGTGGGGTGCAAATGTATGTGTGGGAGTGTGTGTGTGTATGTGTGTGTGTATGTGTGTATATGTGTGTGTGTGTATGTGTGTGTGTATGTGTGTGCGTGCGTGTATGTATGTGTGTGTGTGTGTGCGTGCGTGTATGTATATGTGTGTGTGTGTGTGTGTGTGTGTGTGTGCCCCCTGAACGTGTGAGTGAAGGGCAGGTGACAACCTCAGGGTTGGTGCCTTGGATTTCTCTACCTTTCCTCTTTTTCTGAAAGAGGGTCTCTCACTTGTCTGGAACCCGCCAAGTAAGCTGGCCTGGCCACCCAGAATCCCCCAAAGATCCACCTGTTGTCCCCAGACACTACATGGTACATGCCATCATGCCTGACTTTTTTTTTCCTTCTGGAAACTACCTTAGGTCCTCGTGCTTAGAAGAGGAGCATGCTACTGGCTGAGCTGCCATCCCAGCCACCAGTGAGCTTCTCTACAGGTGCTTAAAATCGCCATGACTGGTCAGGGTGATTGACATTTTGGTTACTTTTCAAAGTCTCCCCTCCTCGTGCTTGTGTGCCAGGAAAGTAACTCAGTGGTGGAATGTTTCCCTTGCACAACAAGGCTCTAGTTTCAATCTGCACAGATGAAAAGGAAACAATCTCTCTCAGCTCTTTTGACATCCAGAACTCACTGTGGTCATAGTTGCCCTTCTGGGCTCTGGAACATTCTTTCCTTCTGCCTGCATCTCTGCACCTGTCAATCATCTTCTCCCTGGCGCTCCCTACCACTCCCCAGTCTCTACAAACCATAATTCTATTTCTTGTTCTATAAGAGCACTAGCTCTCGCATTTCAGGGCGAGGCATTCGGAAATATAGCCATGACTCTCAGTAGGCTTGCTAATCCCAATGCGGACTGATACTCAGCGGGCTGGGGCTCGTCGGGAAATTGAGGGAATTGTTAGCATTGCTTTCAGCTGTGCCTGTACTGCAATGTTTAAATAAAGGAAAAAATGTTAAAAAACAAAACAAGCTAAGTATTCAACTTTAGAGAAACAAATAGTTTCACATACTTCTATAACTACCGCTGAGTAATTGAAATAATATTTCATGATGTGTACCGGAAGTGTCAAGGGGGAAATCTGCGATACACACACAGGAGCTTATCATAATGCCAAAGCAGACGCACATAGTTTAAAATGTACGAACTACAGTCACAGCGACGTTCTAGGTTACTTATTCTGTAAGGCTGGTACATTGAGAGTCCACCACAGGAGACGAGGTGATGGTGTTTTAGTGGCTAGAGACCACAGGAGACGAGGTGATGGTGTTTTAGTGGCTAGAGAAAACAGGAGACGAGGTGATGGTGTTTTAGTGGCTAGAGAAAACAGGAGACGAGGTGATGGTGTTTTAGTGGCTAGAGAAACACAGGAGACGAGGTGATGGTGTTTTAGTGGCTAGAGAAAACAGGAGACGAGGTGATGGTGTTTTAGTGGCTAGAGAACACAGGAGACGAGATGATGGTGTTTTAGTGGCTAGAGAAAACAGGAGACGAGGTGATGGTGTTTTAGTGGCTAGAGAAAACAGGAGACGAGGTGATGGTGTTTTAGTGGCTAAAGAAAACAGGAGACGAGGTGATGGTGTTTTAGTGGCTAGAGAAAACAGGAGACGAGGTGATGGTGTTTTAGTGGCCAGAGAACACAGGAGACGAGGTGATGGTGTTTTAGTGGCCAGAGAAAACAGGAGACGAGGTGATGGTGTTTTAGTGGCCAGAGAAAACAGGAGACGAGGTGATGGTGTTTTAGTGGCTAGAGAAAACAGGAGACGAGGTGATGGTGTTTTAGTGGCTAGAGAAAACAGGAGACGAGGTGATGGTGTTTACGGGCTAGAGAAAACAGGAGACGAGGTGATAGTGTTTTAGTGGCTAGAGAAAACAATTTTTTAAAGCCAACCATTCACTTCCGAAAGCTACGAGTGTTGCCACTTGCTTTACCAAGTTTGTCTACAAAGGATCGGGAAATTGCAGCCTTTTCCGCGACCACTGTAGGTCTCTCTCTCGGTCCACTGAGAAGGACCTGTTAGTTTGGACACATGCCCCAGACAATCACTAATCACTGGGTTAATCTACTGGGTACATTAACTGTGAATTTTGCCTTTGCCTGTCTTCCCCTGACCTTTCGCTCTTTCCCAGGTTATGAATTAAGGCTTTGAGGCTTGCCTAATTTTAATGCCTCGATCTAGTCATATTTCCTTGTGTGAAATTAGCTGCAATTTGTTTTAGTAACTTAAAGACTACCGTATTCGCTGCCCAGAGAGCAGAGGGAAAGCAACTGGGCAAGCGGTACCTGCGTGTTCACGAGTTTGAAGTAGACCCCTTCCTTCTCCATCAGCTCCCTGTGACTTCCCTGCTCCACGATGACGCCATCCTCAAGCCCGGCGATGACGTCAGCATTTCGGACTGTGGACAGTCGATGGGCGATCACAATGGTGGTGCGCCCTTCTCTAGCCTAAAGGGGAAACGGACAGATCTGTGGTGCACTGGGATTATGGTGCAAACACTGTCAATCAACAGGCACAAACAAGCCTTGGGTAAGACGCTGTTTGAGGTAGAGAGTGACACCCACATTTCGGTGTATGCATAGGCACTTCTCTTCCGTAGAAGACAAAAGTCACATTTGAGCTCCAGACCAGGCAGGGAGCAACCCTTTCAATCTGAGGGCCGATTACTCTGGAACACTATGGAGTTTCTGATACTCAAGAAAGTTAAAGGTTTGTTTGTCCGATGGGCCCTACCTCTGAGCTGTGTGGTGCACTGAACACTGGCAGAAACATTTTAGGGAGGTCATTATGAAGCCATAGCTTTCTCCAGATCCTGATCTGAACATAATTTACATGTTACATACATATATATTCACATATTTATTTATATGTATTTTACATATACTTCAATGTATTTGCCCTTTTATTGGTTTAACAAAATTAGTAAATTTACAAAGAAAAAGCTTAAAATTTAAAATAAAGTACAGTAAACCACAGAAAGGGACACTATGCTATCACTAAAAATTGTTATAGAAAAATGCTTAGAAATTATAAATTTTTAAAATTAATTTCTTCACATAGTTTACCATAAGTGCTTTCGTCAAACAGAACCAAGCACAAGAAAGAAGCAAAACTAGACGGTTCCTCCCCCAAGCTTTAATCTAGGTTCATTGCACCATGGTGGACGGTAGCCAAGACCACTGACCTCTCTCTGCGGCAGACCAGGAGAATCGATAAACCCCAAGAGATGACTTCATTTGCCCTATGGGTTTGTTTCTCAATCTAGGCTCCAAAAGAACTGACAGAGATTTGCAAACCATTCCAATTTGCTGTCTCTCCCCAATCCCGGGTGTTTATCCCTCAGGTACTGACCTTATCCAGAGCCGCCTGTACCTCAGCTTCACTCTCTGTGTCCAAGGCTGACGTCGCTTCGTCCAGCAGGAGGATCTTGGGGTTGCGGACCAGGGCACGAGCAATGGCGATTCTCTGTTTCTGTCCCCCACTCAGCTGCGCCCCTCTATCACCAACCAGGGTGTCAAATTTCTAAACAGAAAACCCAGAAAAACTCTGGAAACATTCATTCAACCAATTTTCCAGTGTTGGGGATCAAACCCAGAAGGGTTTTGAGCATGCTCAGCAAGCTGTCCACCATTTGCCTGCATGTATATCTATGTGAGGGATCACCTGGAACAGGAGCGACAGACAGTTGTGAGCTACCATGTGGGTGCTGGGAATTGAACCTGGGTCCCCCCAGAGAGCAGCCAGTGCTCTTAACTGCTGAGCCGTCCCTCCAGTTCATGTCAGCCTTCTTCAAATATTTGAAACACGGAAGTGTGGACTTTGTAGAGACAGATGGAGACAGCTGAAGCTTTGACTGTCATAATGGGTCATAAACCCTAACAAATGAACACTGAATTTGAAAGTTACTACCACATAGCCTATATGCTTTTATATCGTTTTCATACAAATATAGTCTGTCATCCTTAACTGAATAATTCAAGGGATTCACCCAGCAAGGCTGAACAACCTTGTAACACAAACTTTAGGCTTTGAAGCAACAGCTCAGTCCCTAATGTTTCAGATCTGATTTTAAGGGAGTCTTTACCTGTGGTAATTTCATGATGAACTCGTAAGCATTGGCTTCTTTGACAGCTTTCTTTATCTCCTCCATGGTTACATTGCCACGGCCATAGCGAATGTTCTCGGCGATCGTGGTGGCAAACAGTACCGGCTCCTGACTGACCACTCCGATGATTTCCCTCAGGTACCTGACATTGAAGTCCCGGATGTCCTGGCCATCGATGCTAATCTGGAAGAAAGACTTCCTATTCGGTATCTTAAACAACCTGATCTCTAAGGCTCAATGGCTCTTTACTGTGAGAACATCTTAGCTAGTATTGAATTCATCCAAAAGTTAGATATAACAATTAAAATAAACAGTAATACGCAAGGATAAAATAAAGCATCCATAGTTTCTCCTGATATTTTCATATATATAAAAATAGATTATTAATGATCCTCCATAAGAAATTTTAGATATGTAATTATTTGACACAGTGCTGAAAAAATGACCCCAAGGCCTTTTATATACTCAAGGGCTCTTCCTCGGCAGTGCGCATCCAGTCAGTGATGTTTTAGGCATGCCACTGTTTCAATTACTAACGATAAATTTAAGTTAACACGCCCCCTTACCTAACTAATCCACATTTATTTAGATGGCATTTTGGTGTTTTGTTATGCTTAACATACCATAATTTACTTTATCATTTCCTAACTTTTGAACATTTCTTTTTTCAAACATATTCTAAAAGCGAGAATTATTAAGTTGAGAAGAAAGATTTTTTTTTTCCTTAGTGCCAATTTACTGTTGTTTGCTGGGCATTTACTCCTTGATGAAGAAAAGCTAAATACATCGCTTCATAAGTAACTTAGTAATGGACAGCATAAGCAGAAATAAACAAAACGTCTTCTTCATTATACCTTACTAGGACTGGGGTCCATTGCTGACCATTTTTTAATTGTTTGTTCTTCGGCAATTTAATGTTCAATACAGATCTACGTAAATAATGCATTCTGCTTATTTCACCCCAGTCCTGGCTTACCTTCCTCCCGTCCCTGTCCCTGTCAACTCTCCCTCCTACCTACAAGTCCTTTCCGTGGTTCGTGTCTTTTTGCTGTATTTTTTGACCCACTGAGGCCATCTATGTGACTATGGGTTTGGAACTAATGTTAGAGCCTGGTGGGCTCATAGGGGCAGGAGTATACAGGTAAAAAATGGTTGTCCTTCTCCCAGAATCTATATCCCATAGTTTAAGCTGACCATTTCTCAAAAATACTTTGTAAATTGATATTTATCTTCTCCTTTAAAGCTTAATTGTTTAAGAATTCCATGCATTGATTGATACATTCACCCTCTCGTCCCAGCTTTCCCCAGATCCAGCTCCCTTCCACACCCACTAATTCTTATTTATATATACATATATATAAATTATGATTTATATAGAGAGATAAAAATTATATTATCTTCATTTACATACACCACACACACATAAATGAAGTCCAACCTTTGTTGTCTATATACTCTTGGATGTAGTCATGTACTAGAGTACGGTAGACCTATCAGGGTATGTAAAGAAAATAACTTTATATTTATTCTCCAATCATTTGTTTGTTTGTTCATATCCTAAAATCATAGGAGCGCCCAGCACACTGTGGGTAGTTTCATTCCCTGAGAAGGTGGCCTGGGCTATAGGATATAAGTGAGCATGATGAAGAGAGAGCCAGCTAGCCAGCTCACTTCCTCCATGACCTCTGCTCCACGGTCCTGCATGAGTTCCTGTCCTGACTCAATGATGGCTGTCGCCAGTAAGGAGAAGCCAAATAAACCCTTTCCTACCCTCAGTCGCTGTTGGCCATGGTCACAGAAAGAGAGCTAAGATCCTTTGTAGAGTTGTGTTTCATAGTTGATGACTAACATTTGGGAAACACAATGTCCTTAAGTTGGGACAGCTGAAGAGGAGTGTAAACTAAGTTAGTCTTGTTAACTTGGGGTTTCAACAATTCCGATCGTCATTCTCTGTACAAGAGAATAGCCCTCTTAGGAAACATATTCTGAAGTCTGTCATATCCTGTAGCTTAGCCCACATACACGGAAAAGGAGAAAAAAGTAAATGGGTCAAAAATAAAGATGATCTAGGTGAAGGGTATGTGTATTCCCTGAGGGGGAAAAAAGAGAATATTCTAGCCTGTTCTCACCTCTGTTCTGGTAGGAGATTCCGATTTCTCCGTGTTATACTAAAGCTAAAGAAAACAATCATTTTTGCTGAATGTAATTGCAGTTTTACGATATCTGTGGCCACAATTCCAGACTGTCAGAAATAACTTTGTGGAATTTGTTTTGTCAACTCAGACTCAGCTGGGAGCAGTATTTGGTGACAGAAGAGTCCTGTCTAGTGCCTGTTGTTTCAAGGCTTTCACTGAAAGCATTTGCCCCATGCCCAGAAATATGTGCCTTGTCCCAATGTGTTGCGACACTGTGTGCTCTTGCCAAGCTCAGATGCACACACGGATTTATCTGTAAGAAAACAATATCTAGGGCCAATTTATGCCCAGCTTCCCCAGCTGGGGAACTTGGCTCTTCCCACTTACCGTACCCTCTGTGGGGTCGTAGAGCCTCTGCAGCAGCTGGACAGTGGTGCTCTTCCCACAGCCACTGTTGCCGACCAGGGCCACTGTCTGTCCACTCTGCACCTTCAGGTTGAGGCCCTTCAAGATCTGCAGGAGAAAGCAAGGCAGAACACACTTCACAACACAGCTCCAAAAGAGGAATAATTCAATACTAGTTAGAATTAGGGGGAAAAAGGAATCAATTAAGAGTTTAACTCCAACAGGACAAAGTACATAAACATCCCAGGAAGTAGACTATAGAACAATGATCAGAGATTATTTAAGCTGGGAATTCCAGTACTATTGACAGTACCTTGATATTAGCCCGAGATGGATATGAAAAGTGAACATCACTGAAGTCCAGATTTCCTTTGATGCTGTCTGGTTTGTGTCCTCTCTCTGAAAGACTGTCAATTTTAGGATTCTAAATAAAACAAAATTCAATGACTATTTTATCAAGGAATAAGCAATTATAATTTTAAGGAATAGGGCTCATCAAATGCTAAAAATAAAACCTGGAGTGGCATAATCTTGTTCATGTGAGCAAACCCACAGTGAAGGTGTGGTGTGTGTATGCATGTGCATGGCCCCTGTGTACACGGATGTATACATGTGCATGTGTGTATGCATGTGTGCGTTGTGTTACATGAAACGTTTATAGGGGATATTCATTTTATTTCATGTGACGCCTCACTTCCAGTTTTTTGACATATATGTGTAGATTTTCTAAATGGCCAAATAGGTATGCTTTTACTCACGTTGTCAATAATGTCAAAGATCACGTAAGCTGCTCCTCGTGCATTGGCGAAAGCATCAATACAGGGGGCAGCCTGCCCCACACTGAAAGCACCAATGAGGATTGAGAAGAACACCTGAGCGAAAGAGCATGGGAATGGTTAGGGCAGAACGACCATCCGAGTTAGAGCTCGCTTGAAATACCAAGTACAAAGGAGGGAATTTAAGATTTATTGAACATGTAGCAATCTTTATTTCATATTAAGAAATTGTATTTGCACATCTTTATGGACACATTGTGCTAATTTGATACATGTATATAATTAGAGTGATAAGCACTTTTGTCATTTATAAAAAATAAAAACTGCTTCAGTAGAGAACAAAATTTATAAAAATCAATATAGCATTCTATTACCTGTGCTTTTCAGCATCAAAAATAAGTTTTGCTTAGTCTTCCAAACTATTTGCTGCATTTTTCTGATTATATAATTACCTGTCATAAAGACTTCTGAAACCCATTTCATTAGCGCCAAAGTTAATGCCACCAATGTACTTTCCCACTAGTGTTATTATTTAGTTCTTTACCATTTTCTCTATCTCTGTGGGAACTGCACAAAACGTTCAACAGGAAACATTACAGATTTTGACCCCATGGAATTTTTCCTTGAAAGGCTATTGCAGACTTATATATGGACATATGGACAAAATTTTGTGCAAAATGTTAACTTATTTTTTTTAAAATACCTTCTTGTAGACCAAGATGGTCTGAAACCCATTATGTAGCCCAGGCTGACCTGGGCCTCATAGGAACCCCTATTTTCTAACCCCAGTCTCCTGTGTGCTGAGATTAAAGGTGTGTGTGGCCATTCCTAGTCAGTTCACCCATTTATAGGACACGAAATTTATAGGACTCTGGTTATTCTGTTCTACAGCACACAAAATAATGCATTTTTCTTCTTGTTTTTTCACTGAAAAATAAACTCATATATAAATTCAAGAATACAGTTTCAGGAAACCAGATTAATAGCATACATAATTTAAGAAAAATATAGAAGAGAAATTACTCTCTTCTCTCTAGGCATAGTAAAACTTCTACATATAGCTTATTTTCTCTGAAACAACAGTCTTGTTCATGTTTACAAAACCCAAACACATTTAATTATCTGTCTCTTATCTCAATATAAATAAGGACCAATGAGAAAAACTTCTCATCAGAGTAGATGCTAAGACGTTAATGCAACAGTCTCAGCGCTTTGTGTGGGGATCGCCAGGTTCCCTTTATCTTGGAAGCCACTTTCAGCCTTGTGACACGGATATTCTCCTCATGCTACAAACGTGAGCAAATTCATCACAAGGTTAATGGCAAAGTCACGATGCGACTCTGTCGAGTCATCAGGGGGAAAGGAGGAAGTGAGAAAAAGTGGCCAACTGACACAGAGCCGCCAGAGAAGAGAGGGCTGGGGCGGCGAGGTTGTTACTAATACCCTCAGCCTTGCCCAAGGCCTGGTGAAGCCAGCGTAGTGTACATTGTGAGATTCAAGTTTCTGTATGGAAAAAGTTCAGGGACCGAATTATACTTAGGATTTTCATTTAAAGAAACAAGTTTTGAAACATTTCTGTTAAAATGATTTTGTACTGACCAACCCCAACATGGGACGATGATCACAAAATATCAGTGGTTTACAGAAAAGATTGCCCAAGGAAGACCTAGATATTATGACCTCATTTTGGGGGAGAGAAAGCGTATATATCTGAAAAATACATACCAAAATTCACCATCAAGTCTACATGAATTGTTAGACTGTAAGTAATTAAAACTTTAAAAGTGTTTATTTTAATCTTTAGAATAATTAGAATATGTTATTTTCATAACCGTGTCATGAGGGCATTTTCACATAGACAAGTGAACTAACAAATTTTCTTTTATATTTTAAGAAGCTGGTACTTACTGTGTTGTGAATTGAATTCTATTTTATACAATGACCTATCTATGATAATAGATGTATATTATATCCTCAAGTTAAACTCAACAGGAGAATAAGGGTATTTCCAATACATGCTATTCCATTCATAAATTCTTTCCCTCTTCATTTCCCTTTGCATGCATATGTATTTCCCCAGTATGTTATTAACTTGTCCCCATTCATCACTAGGACTTGTATGTTTCAGAAGGTCAGCTCTACCCACACGACAGCAAAGATAAAACAAACAATCGCAACCTATTCTTCCAAAAGAAGGAAGATGGAAAAAGAATAGGCAGGGGCTGGAGAGATGGCTTAGGGTTAAGAATACATCCTGCTCCTGCAGGGACCAGGTTTGGTTCATCATACCTATAGCAGGTGACTCATCACAACCTTCTTTAACTCCCGGTCCAGGGGAATCCTACACCTCTAGAAGGTACTTGCACTCATCACACACACACACGCGCGCGCACACACACACACACTTTAAAATAACACTAAAATCAAATCTTTAAACAAGAAAGAGAAGGTGGGGGTAAAATGAGCACAGATTGCTCGTAAACATCGGAGGTATTACTTACGGTCACTGCATTTCCAATAGTATACTCTTTTGAGATGACCAGAGTGGACCCATACCAGAAGGCCAGTGCGTAGGATGCATATATTAACAAGAAGGCGATGCCCATGGATATGTTCGCTGAGATAGCCTTTTTTATTCCAATTTTTTTGGCATTTTCTAAATGTTTCTGATATCTGCCAGAAAATGAAGAGGGGAATGTTATGATGAGAAAAACAATTTACAACCTGAACCATAATCACCTCTTTTTCAGCAAGGAGTTTTTTTTTTTTTTTTTTTTAAAAAAAGGTAATAAACTCTTGGGAGCCCCAGCATCCTGAGAAGTGGCCCCATTCAGTCTCAGGGCTCACTAGAACAGACCTAGCCTGCTCCTCACCGGCCTGCTTCATCTATGCTGAACTCTCCCATGCCAACTAGTGTTCCCATGGCTGCCCCGGAATTGAAGTCGCACTCCTGGAGTAGAAACAATCTTATTATTATCTTCATGGCCAGCATCACCCATCAGGATTAAGGTAGGATTAAAATAAACAACATAACCCCAGATGGCTACTCTAGACTCTTTAATGGTTACATTCTTAACCTTTCTACTTCCCTCTCTATAGAAAAGAACATTTTCGCTAGATTGCTCTTCTGGGTAAGGGATTTTTATAAATCAAGCTGCCTTCATTGCCAAGTCAGGTGTAAGGTCAGGTGTCTTTCTCCATTTTTTTTTTTTTGACTTTAGTTTCATTGACTGAGAAATGGAGGCAAGAACTCTACCAACTAATGCCTACTTAGGAAGATAATCACGAGGCTGGCGGATAATTACAAAGCGGAGTTAGTATATTAATGGCTGTATAGCTGGTGGCGAACTTGCTAATTCTTGTTTCTGTTGCTCCTACCATACTAGAACATATTTTCTTATATTTTTCATCCTATTATCATCTTACTTTTGAATGATATTTTAGTATCTGAATATTTTAACTTCACATGCAGCTATATATGTATACATATGTATTTACAAATCTTATGAATGAGTTTAACACATCAAAGTATTTTTACATCAGGTTAAATTAATTAAATTAATTAATTAAATTCCGTGCTAGATTCAATCACTGTAGAAAGTCCAGGGTTGGCTCCCTAATGGATTTCCAATGAAACTCTGAGGGAAAACATCATATAAACTGGAGGATTTCTTTTTATCAACACTCCCCAGCAACATCACTATATTTTTTAGTTCAACCAAATGAGGCATGGAAATTCATTAGTCATTTTTTTTAATGTATGCTGCCAAGCAGAAAGGTTTTCCTAAACGCCTCTAAGCACCCAGTTCTCTAGAGTCCTTTCCTCCACTGTGGATGCTGCACTCATCCAGCAGAGCTGTGTTCGAGGAGGCAGCCAGGGCACCACATCCAACACTGTGGTTCCTGCTGAGCGGCAGAGCCTCCAGGTGCACGCAGCAGCAAGGTTGCCCTGTGCCCCAGGGTGACGCAATGCTCCAGTGAGAGTGGGCATGCCGTAATTACCTTCACTGGGTAACGGAGCAGCGTGATTACACGGCCATCCTGAGGTCCAACTGAGGGTTAGTGTGGTCTGTGGGGACTATTGTGTACAGGAAGCAGCAGTGAGAGAGAAAAAAGGAAGAGGTTAGAGAACCAGAGACACGCTGGCTGTGAAGAGGGATGGAGAACAGAAAACCAGAAAATGAAGAGGAATGGGTTGGAGAACCCGTGTATTTAACACTGGAAACTTGGGGAATTTCCAGACACTGTATTCAAAGAGTTGTGGGTATCAAAAATCTCACATAAAAAAGATATCTATATGGGGTCATATTTCAACTATATAGGGGTAAATTATTTTAATGAGAACATTAATGATTTATATAGACATGTATTTGTCTCCAAACTCATCAAGATATGCAAACTAAGTATATAGAGCCCTTTATCAATGCTATCTCAATGAAATTGCTTCTGTTTGTGTTGTTGTGCTTCTTAAGCAATTGCTTGTGTCCTCCAGCACATGGCCACAGAGAACGGCTTCTGGCATTGAGGCAGAAAGCCAGATGGGGGGTGGGGAGCTATGTCCGGTTCTCCTAGCCCCACAGAAAATCCTGGGTTGTGACCAGGAGATCCACATCTCAGATTTTTCTCTTCCGTATTCCAGTTCATTGCCACTAAGGGATTGGAAAAGTAGACAGTACCTTGGTAACTGTACTTTATTGATGGCTTTGGGACCCTGCATGTTTTCTTTTATGCAGTTAAAACTATTATGCTGGGAAGCAAGCCCCTAGGCATCATCGGGCCTCTAGAAGAGTCTGTAGAGCACAGAAGGATGACAAGTCACAGCCAGTGGCGACAGATGATTCTACCATATGGGGAAGGTGACTACCAGGAAAGAGAGAGCGGTAAACACGTACCACAAAAGGATGAATGAAACCACGGAAAAGTGGATTCTTTGAATCAGCAGACAAAGAAATTTCCTGACCTTTCTAGTTCTTTGTTCTGGCCCCCGAAAGCTATCACGGTCCTGATGGCTCCCAGAGCCTCTTCAGCCACGGCACCTGCTTTTGCGTATGCAGCTAGTTCTTTGTCACTGAACGTTGAGAGGATCTGTTCAGAAGAGACACAGTCACGACTTTTGCATGGAGAGAAGAGGTAAAAGACAGTCTTCACAGTGCTTTATCCCCCACTTGCCCACATAGACCCTACGCTTTACATCACTGAAAGCAGGTCTCAAGGCGGGTCTTGGCGTGCCTCTTATAAAGGCTTGATCCGGGCTACCCGAATCATCAGGGACAGTTTATTTGAGAATCCTGTCAAATCCACACCTCTCATATGTTTTTTTTTCTGTCAACTCTGAAGTTAGATAAAATAAAACCTTATACCTTGGAAAGATGAATTATGCTTGTCCTTTCTAATGTCATAATTTGTGTGTGTATGAGAGATGTGTATATATATTTATGTGCATAAAAAGAGTATTAATAGCAAAAATACTGTATCTTATTCCAAGCTCAGCATCCATGTTTCTTAAAGATAGCTCATTAGCTTAGAGCTCACGATTAGTCTAGGCTGTCTCAATGGCCCTCCCCAGGCCTGGAACTCACTAGTTAGGCTGGGCCAGCTCAATGGCCATCCCCAGGCCTGGAACTCACTAGTTAGGCTGGGCCAGCTCAATGGCCATCCCCAGGCCTGGAACTCACTAGTCAGGCCAGCTCAATGGCCATCCCCAGACCTGGAACTCACTAGTCAGGCCAGCTCAATGGCCATCCCCAGGCCTGGAACTCACTAGTTAGGCTGGGCCAGCTCAATGGCCCTCCCCAGGGATCTGCCTGTCTCTGCCTCCCCAGTGCTGACCTTACAAACTTGTAACACCAAACCCAGGAATTTTTTTTTTTAATTTGGGTTCTGGGGATCTAACTAAAAAAAATAAATAATGAGGACTTATCCTCATTTTTGCAAGGTGAGTTGAAAATGATACTTTCAAACTATTAATGGTGATTCTAGATAGTAGAACTAGATAATAGGATGGTTAAATAAGATAGCAGAGGAGAAAAATCAAAACAAAAGAGATACAACTAATTAAGTGAATCATCAGACTTAAGGTGTATGAAAATAGCCACCAAATTCACTCTACTCTAAAATGTTAGCTCAAGTAAATATGATTTTATGTGTATGCATACAAGTTAAAATCGACAGAGTGCTATGTAATTGTCACGGGGACCATAACCCCTGCCCCGTTTAAAACTTCTATTATTCATTCAATCATTTGGAGGACTATGTTTAAATTTGTGTTTCCTTAAATAAAAATAAAACCATACCTGTTATTTCAAACATCACATGAGAATATTTACTCAGAGAGGTAACAGTGAAATGAAGAATAGTGATTAAGGTAAGAACTGTAGTGTTTGGAATCATATTAAACATTAATATTGATATTAAAGCTCTATGTGAAGGACATACATGGCTTCTGCCGACACTGAGCACACCTCTGAATGGGCAGTAGATACACATACACGCTGAATACACAAAGCAACGCTCTGTGGGCCAGCACACAGAAGAATGTTGGGGTTTCACACACCTTTGCCCACACAGCTGTAGAGAGCCCCAGGATGGGGCTGATGGCCATGATCACCAGTGTGAGCTTCCATCCTCTGAGGAACCCCACTATGAAGCCTGCAAAAAACGTGGCTATTGCTTGAAAGAACATTCCAACCTTGTCACCAATTCCTTCACTGATTCTGGAGATGTCACTAAAAAAGATCACACCTAGGTGGTTACGGTCAGGAGGTCTTCAGTCAGAAGGTGAAGTAGACATTTAATAAACACACAGACAAGAACACCATGCCCATCCTACTGTGAGTCTTGTTTAGAGTCAGCCTCCTGGCTCTTTCCCCATGAAAACACTAACAAAGAAAACTCAGGATGAGTTCATGTTTCTAAGAAGTTAAGGCTATGAAGCTGATCCTATGAAATCCGTTAATCCTATCACAGAAGCATTAACACTGTGGCCAAGAGTCAATTTGTTTAAATGAAGAAATTAGAAAAGGTATTACAACAGTCAAAGCACAATCACAGAAAAGTCCTGTTCTAGGTCGAACATCATTTCTCTAAAATTAAAAAAAGTATATTCCTCTCCCTCCTTCCCTTCCCTTCCCTTCCCTTCCCCTTCCTTCCCTTCCCCTTTCTTTCTTTCTTTCTTTCTTTCTTTCTTTCTTTCTTTCCTTCTTTTCCCTCTTAACCACAGCCAGCATTTGTAACTTTATGAGCACTGTATTGATGCTAAAAGGTATTTCAGATTTTTCCTTTTAAGAGTGCTCCATTGGTAAAGTGTATACAGACATGTCAAAATCCCCAAGTCCACACATCAGGACCAACTCTTAGTTACAAGCATCTCATATACGAGGTATTCGACCTGTCCCCTTGCTTGTGTTCTCATGGTCAGTGTGACTGTAGTGTGACCATCCAAAGAAAGGAAATCTTACAGTGTTGTCATGGCTGCCGTTTCTTTCAGAGTGAAGCACGAAGGCCCTAAACGCCTTGGTCTTCTCTCTCTTCGTGACCTTACCTGTGCATGTGCCAGAATGCCCGGTGAGGAAAAGCTGATCATTTATTCCCCCTACTGGAGCAAAACACCAAAGAGACAGAGCAGCTTGCTCTGTTTGCTCATGTCCCGAGTCCCCAGGAGGACGCTTAGCATTTAACAGGCCCTCGAGTATTCGTTAAACAAGTGACGTGCCCACAGTTACTAAAGTAAGTCTTTGTAGTTAAGGCCACCACTTGCTCATCCATTCCACCGTCTTTAGGGGCTAGCACCTGCCAGGCCCGTAACAAGCTCCGTGAAAGAGAAATGCGTGTACGACACACACGCAGTCTTCAAATAGATTCACTAAATAGAGGGGGAAACAAACCCGAACATAAATGGGACATGTGACATAAGCTATAGAGGCTTCTATATGACTATCAGATATACACTCAATTTATAACTAACACGGAAAGTCATGATTTAATGTTTCAAATCGTCCTTCCCTTAGCAGTTCCCACAGAGTGCGTCATCTCTTCATGGAAATGTGGCGCCAACAACACACTTACTCTGTCAGGCGCGTATTGAGTTCAGCGGTGCCCTGGATGTCAAACCAGCCCATTTCTTGTCGGAGGATGGCATGAAAAAAGTGTTGTCTGATCTTCTTTATTTGCCGACCAGCTGCCAAAGTCCAGAACGAAACTTGGATGTAGGCAGCAATAAGGACTCCGCCACCTAGTCCTGAGTAGTAATATGCGTATCTGGAAAACAATGGGGAAGGCACCTTTGCCTGAAATACCACACAGTGATGCCTGCTGTGAGTCCCTCCAACAATGGTGGCAGTGCTCTGCTTTAAATTGGTGACAGTTTGTCCTAACTGTAGCCTGGGCTTGTGTACTTACTCTGAAAATGTCTCTACCCCTTCCACGTGGCAAACAGCACTAAGCATATGAAACATGTAAAACAGTTCTTAGTGGGAGGTTTTTCCATAAGGAAACCCCAAATCATCCTATTTTGCAGACTTTATTTTTCAAACATGAATTTTATAAGAAATTTAATAAATTCAAATTGGTTTGGAACAAAGTGTAACTAACTGGCTAACAGTTTCTTTTAAAATACTCAACTCCTTCTCAACGATCTCAAGTCTGTCTCTAATCTGACTTGACAAACTCCTTTCCATTTGCTTTCCAGACCTGCTTCAGCATGCAGAAATTCCTCGTTCATAGCTCAGAGCCATTAATATGCAGACATTGTGCTCCAGGCCTTTGAGATTTGTTAGGAAGACTGGAAGGGAGCGGAGGTCACACATGGCTCTACTGGGATCAGAGTGACCAAATGGGAAGAAAAGCTATAGATAACTGTGCTTTACTAATTTTATTAAAAGATTACCACGATTATGAACAGCATATCTTTTGCTAGGAACCACATGCAGGTAAAGGGTCATAAGCAAGCAACTTTCTTGAATCTGGGGGCTGGGACACAAACAATTGGCGGAGGTGGAGCTCGGGAAAGAACTCGGGTATTTTATATATTCTTAAAACACTGCAGTAAGAGACCATTTTTAGAGGAATCTTAAAAGGAACACACAGTGTATACATACACATAAATTACCTAGTCATTTCTTCTTCCAGAAGTCTTCCTGGATTTATCATTGACAATGAAAAATTTACTAAATAAAAACAAAAAAGAACATTTTAAAAAGAGATTATTAATAGGAATTGCTAGACTAAAAAAATCTGTTAAGAATATAACTGTGTGATGCTGCAGCCTAGTTTCTCAAAGAAAAATTTTTTTCACACCCAAGGTCTTTTGCAGTTCCCTGAAACACAGGTCTACGTGTTAAGGCACAGATGGGGGACCTGCTCTCCTGGTTCTACCCCTCCCATACACTCCTGGGCCTGCGGCCCAGCAGTTTCCTAAGGCACGTGGAAGAGCTGGTCAAAGGCAGAGGGTCACACAGCATACTGAAGGCAAAGGAGGCAAAAGGAACTGGACAGAAGGGAAACTTGGAGATTTGGTGGACACTGCTGTTTTTGGAGATTCAAAAGACTTGCTCTTGCAATTTTTATTTTTAAACTTTTTTTTTTCCTACATACTTCCCAGTGACAAAAGCAGAACATTACAGACAGGGGAAATCCCAAAAGAGCGGCTCAAAAATCAGCCCCTGGATCTGCGGTAATCAGTCAGTCTTACAATACGTCTTGCTTACTAACAACAGCACTGGATATACTGGATATGTGTGTTTTAGGTAGCTGTAACTGAAAAGAACTGTACTGATTGATAAAAATGTTAACAAGACATTCCGAGTTGTCCTGTTTAAATGACAATTCCTATTCATTACAAGCCAGGTTTTGCTCTGAATACTTTACAAACATTTGTTTAACTGTCATAACAACCTTACGAGGTAAAGGATAGTTCAAAAAGTATCATGTTATGGAAAAGGAAATGGACGCAGAGAGAAATAAACATGTCCAAAGCCACACAGCAAGCAAGTAGGAATCTGTAGGCCCTTTGCTCTCACAGGGCGCTGTGCTGATGGATTTGTGTGGTGATGGCTTATTTCCATTTCAAACACACCCACGAACAAAGAAAGAAGCAGACCGTCTATTTACAGCATTTACGAAGTAGCGGGATAAAGTATCCCTGAAGCGTTGTTGCGAAAGTACCAGGGCGCTTCCCCTCCTCTGCAACCCAGGAGAGGAAGTGTTCTTTCTTCATCCTTTTGTCCTGTGCGAATGACCCAGGGGTCATGTTTTCTTGCTGTTGTGTGGCTGTGTGCCCTTCTTATCTTTCTCCAGTGGAAGATAAAAAGTTCAAATTTATTTTAAACCTAAACTATGTCGGGGTCGATCACCAGGAGTGCAGTCGGAGTGCAGTCTCCGTGAGTGCACGTCCCAGACCCTGCTGAGTCTTTGAGGAATCCTCTCACCTCACTTCTGCACAGTTGTGTGTGCCCTTCTCCATCCTGAGTGCTATGCTTGGAGTGAGAGGCAGATAAAGACTGAAGCTGTATTTGTATTTGAAGTATTTGTAGAAATCACGAGGTGTTTCTTCCCCTAAACCTAGAGATTAGGTGAAACCTTACATTTTTATCTGTTCCGATCTGTACATCAAACCTTTAAAATCTTTCCTCAAGGACAATGTAACTCAAGTGGACTCTCCCCTTCCCCTTCTAGGAAAGATGAATCTATGAGCATTTCAGTCCTACCCGCTTCTTCCTAAGAGTCACGGGCCAAGAAGGATGAAAATAGTAACAGTGGCATTAAGGAATAAAGGAAGTGTCAGCGTTATCATGTGGGACTCTCAAAGTGAACTGACACACTCTTTTCTAGATTGCTCGGGAATTTCTTTATCACATGAATTTCCCAGCATTAAAACAAATGGGTGGGGTTTGTTCAGGCAGCTTGGGTGCTGTGGACGGTTAATATAAGTCAGAGCTCAAACACATTCTTTCTTCTCTACCACGAAGCAATGCAAGAGCGTGCAAGCTGCAGCAACTTCCCCACAGAATCTTCTAGATGATTATAACCACACAGAATTGTCCTAAACAATAATAAATTCTCCTCAGATGAACTGTTTTCTATGACTCTGTTCTTAAGGTTTCGGATGAATAATGTCTGTTCACAGCGCACAACCGAGTCACTGTGAGACAGCAACCCTGTCATGAAGTGACGTCACTCTGCTGACAATGGCTTCATCCACAGTTAGCCGTTCTTGGAGCCTTTTGGAATCTAAACCTTCTTTCCGTTCTCACTCGGCTTTCAGTAAGTCTACTTCCCCAAGAGTCCAACAAAATTCTAAATAGCATACTAAAAAACACACAAAAAAAAAACAAGCAAAAGCCCTCTATGTGATTAGTTAAGACTTCAGTACTCAACCCCCGTCAATAAACACAACAATGAGCACTCTACAGTTGGAGCAAGTTCATCCATGACTTCATTTTTCTGGAAAGAGAATGAAGTCTATTGCTTCCACAACCTACAGAATGAATTACTGACTAGAAATCCGTCACTTATCGGAAACCCCCCACCACTAATCCTCCATGACAGGCAATATGACCTGTGACCATGTGACTTCAGAGTCAGGAGTCCAAACCTCAGGCTTTATAATCTGAGGATACAGTAACGGAATTGTTAACCCTCTTCAGTCCACCACTCGGTAATCTCTGGCTCATTCAATTTCCCAGAGAGACCTTGAATTTGGACCTTAGCACAAAGTACCTGCCAACTTCAAAGCCACTGAATTGCATAATTAGCTACACGGAAAACAAAGGAGCCTGCTCCAAATAAGCGAGTCGTTGAATTATTGTAGAAAAAACATAAGCAAGATTATGATACTTGGTCCAGGGGTAAATTCATTCATGGTAAGTCAGTTGTATTGTTTAAAGCTGGTTATTTAAAATAAAGGTCGTTGTAATAAAAACACATAGAATAAAATTTACCATTTTGACAATTTTAAGCTTAAAGGTGCTAAATATTCCCATATTTTTGTCCAACCAGTTTTCTGCACTGTCTAAGATCCTATGCTGGTTAAACAGTAGCTCTCCAAATCCTGCTCCCACAGTCCCTGGGGGACGACTTCATGTTTCTATGAATTTTACTATTCTAGGTAATCCATATACGTGAAGAGTGCATACAATATTCATCATTCCTCCGCTAATTTAACTTAGTATAGTATCCTCAAAGTACATTAATGCTGCGTCATGCATCAAAATCCCCCTTTAAAGGCTGCAACATTCCATCGTATGTATTGCCCACATTAATCTGATTTTTTAAACCCTAAATAGAAGACAATTTTTGGTTGATATGTTCCATTATGGGTATCACCCTGGTACATTTGTCTGTGTGCATGTGTGTGTGCGTGTGTGTGTGTGAGTGTGTGTGTAATTAACATGTAACTGATGTAGTTAATATGTAATTGTAACAGATAAAGAAATAAAAGGGAATAAATAGGAAATTCCTATCTCTTACATTTCCTTAAATACTGTTACTTTCTCTCTCTCTCTCTCTCACTCTTTCTTTCTGACAGGGTCTCTCTACTATCACTAGCTATCCTAGAACTCATTATGTAGACCAGGCTGGCCTCGAACTCACAGAGATCCACCTGCCTCTGCCTCCTGAGTGCCAGGGTTAAAGGCGTGCACCACCGCATCAAGTTCGATTTTTTTTATAAAGATATATTTTATGTTATATATACAGGTGTTTTGCCTGCATGTATATGTCTATGCATCACAAGTTTGCAGTGCCTTTGGAGGCCTCTGGCAACTGCCATGTGAGCTTTGGGATTTAAACCTGGGTCCGTAGGAGAGCAGCCAGTGCTTTTCCCCGCTGAGCCATCTTCGTGGCCTTTAAAGCTATCTTGTCCCTTTCAACTTATCTTTACAATGTTTACGTTAAGGTTTTGGGTCACTGGTTTAGCATCAGAAACCTAAACTGATTTGAAATAGTTTTTTTCCTCATAGAGAAAGCATAATTATTTATACTGGAAGAAATACACAAGGTTATGATTATAGCTGGGATGGTAGGAAGACCTGGGTTGGAATTCTGTCCTAACACAAATAGAGTCTGGACGCTTCCACTGGCTTTCTGAAAAGCACTAGTATTTACCAGTGTTAACGTAAACATATCTTCCATATTAATCAAGCAATCACATTTTCTCTAAATCATTGGACTTATGTTTTTTAATGGCAACTAAATATGTAGTTCTCAATCAGTGGGACTGAAAATGTATATATAATGACATCTAAATGATAGTGTATATTCTACTCAGTTACATTTGCTATGAAGACTGGCTTTCCTTTACTATTATTTTATTCTATCATCTAGGTACCAATAAACTTCCCTTTGTTTTTCTCCTCCTAGACCTCCATTGTCTCTCAGAAGAACAAGCCTTTTGGGCTTAGGATAAACCATGGAACGAGTTCTAGATTAAGCTCCTTACCCTAGTGGTGTGGCTGGGACCCTCTTTAAGGTGACGTGGGCCCATGTGACGTCATTCCTTTGGATTTATGCTGAGGTCATTGCTATTTAGTAAAGTGCCTCATTCAATTCTAGTTAATCTCATTAGTTCAAACAAACAAACAAACATAGAAGATAGATATTTTAAAAATGAGAATGGCAAGAGAGAAAAAGACAAAACTCAAAAAAAAACCTACAAAAGTTACTGTATTTAAGAATTGCTGGGATATGTTTCAAACCTGTCTGACATCACCCGAGGACAGACACTGCAGAGCGATACTATAGGCCCTCTTTATTTAGCGTCAGAGTTTCCTGACATCACAATGTGCTTTTTGAGATTTGAATGAGTGCTCAAGCACTTTTACGAAAGTTTCACAACTCCCTTTGTGGTGTTTAGGGTCACCTAGATGTCTACATCAATAAATAAACAGATGACGCAGATCAAGATCAGTTTCTGCTACCTTTCACCCAGTTAAATAATACAATTTATTTTTTAAAAAGGGAGGGGTAGAGCAACAATTACCTGGCAAGGCCAAGTTCCCAGCATTATCTACAAACTTATCTGTCATTTCTCCAAAGACTATCATCATGAGGGGAAGACCTGATCCGTGAGCTATGGCCATGACGGTGCCCAGGAGCATAAACAATTTATCCTGCCAGTCAGAGTATCGGAACTGAAAAAAAAAAGAAACAAAATAAGATTCCATTTAATAATTTATGCTTTGGGAATTTTTATTTCGAGTTCTTTCTATTATCGCAGGTGCAAATGTGCTTATCAAAATCCAGATAATTATCATATTAGTTTCATGATTTATGTACATGTAAGGAAATCAATCTATTTCAACTTAATTAATGTTTAACTTGGGTGAATTATTACAATATAATCAAGGGAATAAAGAGTTGGATTCATTGAGAAATATTATTTAATCTCTCAGAGGTTGTGTGTAGTGAAATAAGGTGAGTTGAGGACAGACATTAAGTTCACAATAGTGGAGGCATAGAATATGATTTCAGCAGAATTGAAAATAGGAACAAACAGACCTTCTCAGTTTGAGGCCAGAACCCTTTGAAAGGGTAAAATTGGCCTGTAAAGGTAGTTCAGGAATGAACGGCTCATTGAAAGGTTATGGAGTATCTGTCTGTGGGTTTTAGGGGAGTCTAGCTCATGAAGAGTCTTGAAAGATGAGAGAGAAACAACTGGAAAAGAACAGGGACCATGGAGCAAGTCAGGATTGCAGGTTTGCAAAGAAAGGTGACTCACAACTACACAGAGCACAGCAGCACTCCTGGAGGTCACATTACAGGGAGGAGAGACCACTGGAACTTTGGGATTTGGTGTTACCTTTGGGCAGCAGGGTGGGTACCAATTATCACAGTGAAGTATGCAGTTCCTAATCACTGATTAAATACCACTTTGGACAACTGCAACTCTGCCTTTTTAATCTTCTCCAATTTACACCTTTTGCAAAATATGTTTGATTGACTCTTCTACGAATTTTTTTGTTCTTTCTCCTCTGTCTTCTAAACTACAGCCTTATTGGAACATTTCCATTTTAGCTTGCTCTCAGTCTCTTGTATTATTCCTCTCCTTTTAAAACTTTATACTCTGTCCATTTCCCCCAGATCTCCGTTTGGAGACGAGGAACAGTTATCTGAAAAGTACACAGTGATTCAGTGTGGTGAAGCAGCATCTTTGAGGGTGGAGGCTGAGTCACACTGGTCAATATTGAGTGGTGCTGAGTTTGGGAACACACAGTGGAGACTGAGCACGTGTGCAAACAGTTCTCAAAGAGTTTCAGTGTTCATCTGAGGCCAAGGGCAGCAGGGGCAGATTCCACCCTCAAACACACAGGGCAAGCGAGAGAACTAACGGAAATGAAGGTTGAGAACCAGAAAGAGTTTAGAATAAAGCATGGGCAGTGACAAACATCTGGAGGAAATGTAAACAGGATCCTGACTACTACGAAAGGACCTGTGTCCTCAAGGTCTGCTGTTAGTGGTCTAAGTGAAGGGGTTAATCATGAGCATCTTCCAGCCTCCTTTCTGGGCACACAGTCAGACAGCCTGTGGTGCTTTTTAGTGCACATTGTATGCCACTGAAGAGGGTTTTAATGCCTTTCATGTTAGTTGAATCAAATTTAAATTTCTAAGGTCAAATTTAAAGTTAAACAGCTTTCCTAAGCAAATCTAGATTGGTCTTTTTCAACAAAACAAGGCATTTTTAATTCTACTATACCAGTTTTGTTCTGGTTTTTCCTTCCAAAATGTCTACTCAGACACAGGATAATGATTAAACTTAAATTCAGTTTAAACTAAAATTAGTAAAGGCAAACGAAATGTCCATCGCTCTGCTTTGCATCAGGTATGTTTCTTTTTTCTATAGGAAACATGTTCTAAACTGAAATTAAAATGTTTCACACTGTATTCCCCATGGCACTAAATAAAATTCTTTTTTTCTAGGCTGGTGAGACGGCTAAGTGGGTAAAAGTACTTCTCCATCAAGACTGGCAGCATGAGTTTGATCCCTGAAACCAACAGGCTTGGGAGAAGAGAACCTGTTCCCCAAAACTGTCTCTTGACTTCCACACATGTGCTGTGGCAGAGACAGCTGCACTAGACACACATCAGGCAAATACTGCAGTGGGATCTTGGGCCATTGTCCATTACAAGTCAATATGGCATAAGCACACACACGATAAAACGTAAATAAAAGTGTACTCACAGTGAAACGTTTAAAACAAAGACACAGCGTAGTGGGGGAAGAGTGTGAGCGGAGTAGGGGCCGCTGAGTGGCAGGAGGATGTTTTCATGCTTCTCATCCATTTGCTTTCTAACTTGGCTTCAACTGGCACGCACTTAATCCTCTCTCTCTCTCTCTCTCTCTCTCTCTCTCTCTCTCTCTCTCTGTCAAAGACTGTCTGTTTGGAACATATCACATTTACCCAAGGCAGGTAAACACTTTTCTGCCCTAACTCTCTGAGACACATTACAAATGAAAACAGATTCAATTTCTTCCAAACACATGTTGCCTTACCTTGTACCCTGAGAAAATACTAGAAATAGCCTGAAGCAGAACCAGAATCCATAATCATTATGATAAATTTAACTAATTTTTTTTTTTTGGCTGGGAGGTATAGACAGGTTTTTTTTTTTTTTTTTTTTTATGGAGCAAGATGTTTTGTGAAGTCAATGAGCTTCCAGAGTGTTTCAAAAACGTTTCATTTTGTTCTGTCTACCTATGTAGCAGTGAGCGCACAGCCAGCTTGCCCCCTTGTCTTCATCTGTCTTGTGATTCGAGGCCACTGTTTACAATAAGCCAGCCTTATAGCACGGGTGCAGCAGGAACAGTCGAGGGCTGCACAAGACAGACAGACTTAAAGGACTCGCTCGCTGGCTATTGACTCAAGCTCCTAAACCTGAAGGAAAGGCAGGATTATTCCCATTTAGTATTTCACAGCTTACCAGTGTCAATGGTCCAATTAAGTTCACTTTCTTCTTTTTATTTCTGCCTTGGTTGCTGTAAAAATATAATCGTTCGAATTTAAAACTGTTATTAACAACCAGTTGAACATAATATTAGTAGCTATGGTTTTGAATCAGAACATTTTTAAATACAAAAAGGCTACCATTGCCAGGAGTATCCAGCTGCACAAATAACGGCAGCAAGGCAGCCGTCAAGTAACTGTCCAAGGTACCACAAGGACGTGGATAAATAATAAAAAAAGAGAGAAGATGAACATCTTAATAATGCTTACCAAACCATTTAAATCATTCTGTTCCTAAAGTACAAATTGACCTATAGGGAGAGAACTCTTCTGAGTGATGGAAGTAGTTTCAGGAAATACTGTTTTTCTGCATTCAAGATGCATCTAAGATCCAAACACGTCTCTCCTGTTAGGCTGGCATCCTGTGTAACCTCCCCACTTCACTTCTGTTTATGTTTGGTCCAGGGTTTTGGCAACCTGTAGCCAACATAATCATTTAAAACCCGAGCTACTTCTCTAGTCAGGAAAGAACAATTGCTGCACTTTTTCTCAGTGAAATCCAAACCTTCCTACTGGTCACTGAGTCCACCGGTTCTGTGAGTCCTGGTGAATACAACTCCCACTCCCTGCCTTACTTAGGCTGCTCAGAGAGGCAGCCTAGCTTCTCTGCTTGTTGTACCTAGCTCTGTTTTCTGGGTACAACAATCACAGCCCCAATCGCAGGGTCTTTTTGCTCTAAAGTATTGCTGTCAGGAAGATGCTCCCCAAATACCCACGACTCCCTCTGCTCATATCCTTCCACTCTCTTTGCAATAATTGCTTCAAAATAAGACCTACCGTAACCACCCTACTTAAAACTGACGAGTACTTCTGCTGTGTTCTCCTGACTTCATTCATTTTTCTTCATACTTGGCACCTATATGTATGAAAGAATGTGCCACAGACTATGTGCGCACCATCTTTGAAAGAAGCACATATACAATTTGCCCTACACAGCAGAAAGTGGGCTTAGCTTCCCTTGAGTGTATAATCCTTGGTATGACTAAGATTCAGTCTCATATTTAATCTTACCATCTTATAATATCAAGCTATTCTTAACTTCTGTATTTCAGTTTGAGCTGTTTCCCTCTTTCCACCCCAGGCTGTGAACTTCTCCCGAGAACTTCCCTGCTCCGTCGCCAGGGTTACTGCCCCGTTTGCAGGAGCTGCCCCTTCTTTTACTAGTCAGTGTGCTCGGCAAGTGTAACACATAAATAGCCTTCTTCATGAAAATGCCAGCTATTAATAGATTCACAGTCATCCCCAAGCTAAGTTGTCAGACAAGAAAACCACATTTTTTTTCTATTAGAAGTAACACCACCCGTAGGATTTTGTAACTCTATATGGACAAACCTAAATTTTCTGTGAATGAATGCCACGATTCTGAGAATGAACAACAGGTCAATGTCACTGTCCAAACACATTAACAGAGGGGAGTAACACTTCGGTTTGAGCATCAGATAGGCATACTTTCAGTTGGCTAATCAGATGCCTCGCAGCTGGAAGACCAACTACAGAACCTGATAAATTTGTCCCTCTAGCTGACAACCCCATGACACATATCACTTAGTTCCGGGTGGCCTAGCTTGAACTCAGAGACTGGAATAGCCTCATAAACTGTTTGAAGCTAAGGGCGAAAATGATTCACTATTCCCACAATGAAAGCGGAAACGCACACACACTTGACCGGGCTCTTCTGCCTCACAAAAGGCTGTATGCGTGCTGCATTGTGGGCTGGAGGAGGACCGAACAGAGAGGGAGGAAGAAAGGCTCATCGCAGAGGAAGCATTGCGGTTTCCCTTCTTGCACTTGGACAAAAACTGATTTGGAAGCAGAAGTTAGGGAAGAATGAGGTTGCTCTTCATCACACACACACACACACACACACACACACACACACACACGCCACCCCCAGAGAGGGAACATGGGGAACACAGTCTACACACGGGAGTAGGGGAAGACCTGGGATATAGAAGAGAAATGAGAGCGGGGGTCCTGCTTCACTACCCTAGTTCAAGAAGCAAAGACATCAACAGCAGGTGTCTGAGGCTCAACTAGCTGTAGCCAGATGATGGTTAAAGAGAGTTATCTTCAAATGTTTACTTTATAAAAATACAACGATACAACATCATCGAATCACCCGTGCCCCAAGGAGGGGAGTTCTTTTGAAGACAACCCATTCCAAACGGAGACCGGACAACATTCAAGACCACTTAAAATTTCTTCCCAAAGGTATGAGGCATCAACCGATTTTCTCAACTTCTTTCCAGGACTCAGGTATAAAGGCAAAGCCTGTGGCTTTGTGGCCCTGTATACCTGATGCTGCCTAGTTCAAAGTCGCCCTCCACTGTCCCGGGGTGCCGCGCTGTTCCGTTCCTTGCTGCCTCAAGATCCATCTCAGCCTGGAGAGAAACCACAGCCTCAGGTCCAAGTGCACCCAGCCCAGCCCCGGGGAGAGGGGACCTCGGGCCAAAGGCTCAGAGCGGAGCGCACGGATGGGAGCCCTTCCCGGGCTGGTCCCGCTGCAGCCGCCCTCCCGCCACCCCGGGTCACCCGGCGCGGCCTCCCTTCACCTGGCCTTCGCGCGCGTGTCTGCCGCAGCGGGGTGCCGTGCAGACCTGGACTTTGCTCGTCGTGGCTCGTCCCCGCCTCCCACACGCGTCCGGAGCCAGCGACGCCCGCCTCCCGCTGCAGCGGGGGCGAGGGCCCGGGCCCGCAGGAGAGTCCCCGCAAGCCCGCTGCCTCTGCAGGCCCCAGCGCCACCAACGCGTCGCCCTCGCCGCCAGGGGCGCGCGCTGCCGCCCACCCGGGCGAGCTGCCAGCCACCCACAGCTCAGCACAAGCTGCAGCCCCGATAAGCCCACCGATATGCTTGCCTGGCAGGCCGCCGGCCCCTAAAAAGTGACTGTCACTCTTTCCCAGAGCTGACTTTTCTTTTAGAACACTTTAGGGAGGCAGTGTCTTCGGGCTCAGCAACCAGACCCAGGGAGAGCAGCAAGGCCGTCACTTCTGCAACCTCAGCTTTAGTCCATGGCACCAAACCCAAACAACATTCCGGATGCTGACGATTATGAAGGTCCGGCCCAGAATCATCACCAGACGCCTGTTGAAGAAGAGGGACACTGCTGGTGTCCCCCACAGGGGAGGGGCACGTCGCGACCCAGAACTTGAGTGATGAAAAGGATTTTGAATGGTTCCACGATTAGAAGCACATTCTTTTAGTTTTTGTTTTCACACGTGAAGAAATCGGTGCTCAGAGCAGCTAAATGCCCCCTAACGCTATATCTATAGGACTGGCACCCAAGCCAAGCCTATTGTCTGCTGTTGCCCTGGCTCTCGGCTCTTATCACAGACTTCCCTCAATGCTAAGTTGCCTCTATTCTTAGTGCCTATGTGGAGATGGTTTCCCTGTGAGTTCTCCTTACTTTCTCCCCTCTACCCAAAATGAAGGCGCTAAATCAGTTGACAAAACATCGCCACTTTCCATGCTTCAAGCAAGTGAGTTTCACACTCAAGAGCTTCATAACTTACTGTGGCTTGCGGACAATGCTTCTTTCTCTAGGCTTCAGTTTCTTAAGGGTCTGTCTCGCCTACTAGGTTATTGTCAAAGTACCTATTTTGTTTATAAAACATAGAACCTGTTAAATAAGGGGCTTGCTTTTCTCCTCGTCCAGTAGCTCGTTCATCCACTGAGCTTTGGTCTCCTGTGTGGTTATTAGCACACTAGCGTCTCACTGCTTTCCCAGATCTCCAGACAACCTTAAAGGAGTGCAGAGTGTAGGCGCTGTCACACAGAACCTGCAGGAATCTCCACTCTGCCCTTTACTGCTGTCTGGGTGGCTTATCTGCCAAGTCTCAAAATCCATTAAAATAGGGGTGTTAGTAAGACTGAAGACAACGTGTATACAATGTCCCTCACACAGGGCCACTTAATAAACGGCAGCTGCTAGTTTGGTTAAAAGTGCAGAAGAGACAGACAAAGGTAGGGTAGAGGAGGAGCAGGCAGTCCAGATGCTCACACTTGAGTGTGCTGTGTATCTCTGCCTGCCTCTTCACAAGGAAAATGGCTCAAGTCGCATGTGGGGAGTTGATTGCAACTATGATGGACATGAATGTAGACACATGTTGGGGCTCAATTCCCAGCCTACCCCAACCATGAGGTCTCCTTGATGGGGGTTCTGCCCTTCGCAGGCCTAGCAGGTGTTCAAATTATCATTTTAAGATATTCTGAGGCTAAAGCAATTAGAATTGTTAAATTCAGACAAGGGGGAATTTTGGGTAATTGGGGGACATTACAAAATTCAGTAGGATCTAAGGGATAATATACACTTGTCAATCTCCAATGTAAGAAAGTTAGAGTAAAACAGAATGTTTGAAGGAACAAAAGGAGTCTGAATTAAAACATAAATAAACCAAATCTGGACATGAGGGGGAATGAGGTGCATTGCTCTGTCTGTCTGTCTGTCTATCTGAGTCAACCCATAGGTTGTCCTTGTACGAGTTACTCTGTTCTCTGCGTGAAGACAGACGTTAGCAGGTGGGTCACAGAATATCTACAGGGAATGAGTAGATATATCCTATAGCTATGCTTACATATCTGCCAAAAATGAAAATCTGAACCATTCAAAATCCCAGTGGCTCAATTATAGAAAAAATTTAGAGATTATTTGAGATATACTATTGATGTGGGATTCCCCTCTGTGTACTTTGTAAACCTTTGGTTAATAAAGGTACTGGCTTGGCCTATCTCAAGGTAGAACTTACTTAGGCGGGGAAAGCTAGGCCGAATGCTGGGAGAAAAAAGAAGGGGTCAGAGAGAAGCCATGGAGCCCTGCCAGATGCCGGAACTTTACCTGGTAAGCCACAGCCACGTGGTGATACACAGATTAATAGAAATGGGTTAAATTAATTTGTAAGAGTTAGCCAATAAGAAGCTAGAGCTAATGGGCCAAGCAGTGATTTAAATAATAAAGTCTCTGTGTGATTATTTCGGGTCTGAACTCTGGGCAGCCGGGAACCAACAAGTGGCCCCCCACTACATACTTATTTAAATTAAATGGGAATTTGTTTGAAAACATCTAAAACACTACAGATTCATAGGATACTTCCCATAAGAATCTAGCAATGATAAAATTTCTACATGCTTACATAAAGTAATGTAACAATTACATGGGTGTAGTAGTTATGAGAAGGAAACCGTCATAAGGAAATAGCTCAACACTCTTGAGAGTGTGGATGAGTGCAGTCACTTTGGAAATCAGTCTAGCGGTTTCTTGAATGAGAAGGAATAGAACTTCCACATGAGGCTGCTACACCACTTCTGCATGTATGCACAGCAGACTTTACATCCTAGTTCTGAGACCTTGGCACAGCCATGGTCATTGCTGCTTTATTCACAACAGCTGGGAAATGGAAGCAAGCACAATATCTGATTTAGTTAGGTTTCTCTTGCTGTGATAAAGCATCATGACCGAAAGCGACCTGGGGAGAAAAGGGCTGATTGCATCTTATGACTTGTAGAGCATTACCCAAGGGGCTTGAGGAAGGAACTGATGCAGGCCATGGAGGAGAGCTGCTTACTGGCTTGCTCACGGCTTCTTTAGTCTGACTTTTTTTAAAAAATTAATTTATTTAAAAAAACACTATCTTTTCCCATATTACATACCAATCCCAGTTCCCACTCCCTCACCCTCCCTCCATTTCTTACACACCCCAGGACCACCTGCTCAGGGGTGACACCACATACAATGGATTGGGCCCTCCCCATCAATCAGTAATCGAATAAACGCCCTACAGACTTGTCTGCAGGCAAACATTTCTCACTTGAGAGTTCTCTTTCCCAGATGACTCTAGTTTGTGTCAAGCTGACAAGAAGCCAGCTAGGATAATGTTCATCTGGAGATGAACGGATAAGAAAACCACGGTACATATACCCAAGGGAATAGGTAAACGGATAGAACTAGAAAAAATTATACTAAGGTAACTTAAAACCCAGAAAGATAAATATGACACATTCTTTCTCACACATAGATTCTAGCTTCAGATTGTTGGTTTTGTGTTTTTAACCACGAGCTTAATTGTGAGTGTAAAAAGGGATCTTTGGGGTCATAGTAAGGGAAGTGGAATACTGGGAGCCAAAATACTTGAGCAAGGAAGGTGATGGGCGTTGGGGGGAAAAGGTGAGGATTACCTCAAAGGAAGGGAGCATGAGAAGCCACACAGAAACCATAGAGTGAATTGCTAACCAAAACCAAGGGTCTATAAAGTAGTCTTATAGAAACTCATTAGTTTAGTGGTTTCAATTACAGCTTTTAAAACGTGCTCAAGCAGTATCACCCTGCATGGGTTGATAACGCCACTGCTAGAAAACGGGTTATTAGATGAAAATTACAGAATAAGCAAGGGATACCTCCCTAAGAGTTACTAGTCAGGGAGATTGCAGAGGTCTCTAAAACAATATAACTTTCATCCTTGATTGTCCTTGGTCATCCACCGTAACTATATTGTAAGACCCTGTTACTGAAGGCACCACACACTTTTCAGGAAATAGAGAAATCACTCCCTCCCTGCTGGCAGTTTTCACAGCATCCAAAGGGGCTATGCAGACTGTGAGGAGAGAAAAGACACAGCTGGTCTTAGCTAGCCCTGAACACTGCATGCTACAGTACAGACTCAATGGGAAGGATTGCCCACTGGTGCAGTAATGGCACAGCAGTTTCGGGGAACTGCTTTCTGGTAGGATTTGAGACCTGTTTGTTCTACAGGAGGGAATTTCATGGCTGAGCCCATTTATTCTGCTCAAAAACCCTTGGCTGGGGAGATCATAGATTCTAGGGTAGGGTAGAACTCAATATTACTTTTTCCTAAATGGGAGTCAAGCTGTTAAATTGCCTTCTGAAGATTTATGCTTATACTCATAAACCTTGGCTGCTCACTACCTCGGTCAGAGAAGCTTATTTTTGCAATGAATAGCTGTCAATGAATTGATGCATATTTAGTCGAAGTGCTGACATAAGAAACTGACTGTTAAATAGGCTATCTATATTAACACTGCACCCCACAAGGCTCAAGGCTATCACAGAAGAGGAGGCAGAAAGAATGTTAGAGCCAAAAGATGGGGAGGAGGGCTGTGAAACGCTGTCTTGTGGACGGGGCGTGGCCATCACAATCACAGCTATGAGTTGCCTGCACAAGATGTAGACAAAACCTAGCCATCCCAAATTTCCAATTTAGAAGGAGCAGATGACCTCAGGCCCCACCCCTTTCTGAGCTGCTACTGAAGTGGATGGTTGTCGGGCTGGGAGATGACCATTGTTTTTGAAGTTGTGGTCACTAGTAGGTTTCACATGTCAGGGGATGGTCTCAGATTCATGCACGTATGGAGAACATTAACTGGACTTAGTGGGATATATTATTAGACCTGGAGCTGGGAGAGTGCTTGGGGGTGTATGGAGGAAGGTGGAGGGGGAAATGGGAGTAGATGTGAACATATTTAATTGTATACATGCATACGGGCTTCTCAAAGGGACAATAAAAAAAAACCAGTCAAGAAATGAATAGTATAGACACGCACACTGTGGTTGGCTCTACTATATTCATAGCAGCATGGTTTGTAATATACTGTATTCTTAATATGCTTGCATTTTCCAGTTATTGTCAACTCTGTGGCTCATTTTGAAATTAGTTATGTTTAAGTTTTCTACAGTGAAGACAGCTGTATCTGTTATTTCTTGCATCTTATGGAATTCGCTTGCTTCTACTTCCTACTTACTCAGGTAATATCACTTTCCTTCTCGGGTCTTTGATGGGGTTGAAGACTAGATAGTTACAATTACAGTCCTCTCATATCTTAGCTAGGGCATATTAGGAACAAGACTTAGACTCTTCAGGATAGGACAGCTATTTGAATAATCTCTGTAATTTGCCAATTACCTATGGTCTGGACATCTAGAATGTGTTTCTTGTTTGATGTTGTTCTTGATGGTTGTAGTTTCAGTTTTGCTAATGTTATTACCAGTTCTTTCTTCTGCACAATACTTAATAGCTGTTCTTATTGTATATAGTTTTATGTTAGGGTTATGGCTTTTGGGGGTACAGCCAGACACAGTGGGTGTTCAGACCAGCAGGGGCACTTCCCTTATGCTGTATCAGTAAGTATTTATCCACACTTTATACCTTAATAAACCCTCAAAATCTATTAACAGACTCTGGTGGGTTCTCGTAACAAGACTCACAATGATATTTTTTTTTCTGTGTCATTCCTTGATGTATCCCAGCAAACACAGGTGTCTCTCCAGTTCATCCACACTATCGCATCCCAGCAAACACAGGTGTCTCTCCAGTTCATCCACACTATCGCATCCCAGCAAACACAGGTGTCTCTCCAGTTCATCCACACTATCGCATCCCAGCAAACACAGGTGTCTCTCCAGTTCATCCACACTATCGCATCCCAGCAAACACAGGTGTCTCTCCAGTTCATCCACACTATCACATCCCAGCAAACACAGGTGTCTCTCTAGTTCATCCACACTATCACATCCCAGCAAACACAGGTGTCTCTCTAGTTCATCCACACTATCGCATCCCAGCAAACACAGGTGTCTCTCCAGTTCATCCATACTATTGCTTTCCTCGGAGGTTATTTCCTGCCGTCTCTTTCCTCGGACCCGTTGTTCTCATCTGCCTTCGTATCCTACTGAATCATGGCGCTTCTTATTGCACTGATTAATAAATAACAGGAGCCATGATAAAGACATGGGCCCTCATGCTACATCTGTGCTCACTCAGCTGATCACGCCCCTGTGTGTAGCCTGCCGTTGTTAGCATCCAGGCAAACCTGGCCCCGTCCCTGGAGGACCTGACAGACTTCATCACCCCTGCATCAGGCCTGTGTGCATGGCAGACAGTAGCCTGTCCCTTTAAAAGGTGAAATTTCTGCCTAGCTCTTTCTCTTCTTCCTCTTCCCTTTTTGTTGTTGCATCTCTTTGTTTCTTTCTCTTTCTCTCTCCCTTCCCCCACTCCCTTTACCTCAGTAAAAGCCCCACTTAAGCTCTGTCTGCATGGCGTATTTGTCTCTCAACCCCTGTGGGGACCCGTGGCTCCTTTATACCAAGGTCCATCTCGTGCAGAATCATTACATTGATGTTGTGACCCTGCCAGGCTCTCCCCGGCATCCCTCCTACCAGTGGGAGAAGGCTGGAGGCAAACAGGGACCCTGACCTGGACCAATAGCCCACTTTCCAACTACCCAGCCACTGGATCACTTTGCACAACACTGGTTATTTCAATTGGTGAGGTCCCCCCACCCGCTTGGGGCAGCCACTGCCTTCAAGACTAAGGCTGGTCCGTTTTGCCGACAGTCACCTTGGGCAGGTCCCCACAGCTGAGGATCAAGGCCTCATTTTTTTTTTTTTTTTTTGGTTTTTCGAGACAAGGTTTCTCTGTGGTTTTGGAGCCTGTCCTGGAACTAGCTCTTGTAGACCAGGCTGATCTCAAACTCACAGAGATCCGCCTGCCTCTGCCTCCCGAGTGCTGGGATTAAAGGCGTGCGCCACCACTGCCCGGCTTCAAGGCCTCATTTTTGTCTAGGACTTTGTCCCTTGTTTCTTAGCTCTCGGGCTTTTGTCCCTCGGGTTCGCAGCCCAGCCCTGCTCTGTTTGATGGAACCTTGAGCAGCCTGTGCTATTTAATTCCATCCTCAGCTCATCTCTAGAATGCCTGGGATAAACGGCCATTGGATCTTTCTCTGCTTCCCTGGTGGGAACTGCTTCTTACCCCTCAAATATCAACCCAAACAGCCAATTACTGGCACTCCATATCCCGGTATTTCACGGGACCTTCACAGCCTGTGCCAGGGATCCAGGAGATGGAAAGAGATGCCATCCCCTTTCCCTATGCTCTCGCTGTCAATGTTCTCCTCTCCGAGCTTCCTCTGTTCTTCCTCATCATCCTCTTCACCTGTTGCGTGTTCTGTTCTCTTTGCCCATCTGTGGATGTCTGCTTCTTCTTCCCTATTTCCTGTCCAGCTGCAGGTTGGCCTGGGACGAGCCGCAGGCTGCCCTGAGACGAGTGGGAGGTGCCCAGGATGTTTCCTGTCGGTTCCATACCTATGAAAGGATGTGTGAATAAAGCGGTCACACGCGTGTGATTCTGATCGTTTTAAGTGCATGTTTTCTATGTCCTTTGTGTGTGTGTGTGTTGCTAACTGAGCACAACTGCTCTAAAAAATCAAATGGTTTGTCAGTATCTTACAACACATGGGCAGGTGCCATCTTGGCTAAGGGCCGGTCAGATGACCTAACTAAGGGCCAGTGCCATTTTGTTTGAGGCTAAAAGAGATGCTTCACTGACATCTTGGCTAAGGGCAATTCAGACAGGCCGGATGACCTAGTCGCCATCTTTACTAAGGGTACTCTTTGCCTCATGTCTCACCTTTGACTTAGGTTTTTATCTCTAATTCTCTCTCACACCGACTCTGTTGCGTGTGGCATGTTTACACAGGGCAGGCTTTTTGGCAGGGACTGCAGGGACCCCCGCTCCAGCTGATCTGCTCTCTTCCACCGACAATGAATCTGCTCTCTCATTCACTGGCAGCTTTCATCCTCCACTTTTTCCTTTTCTTTGCTCCAAAGGCCTGTGTATGCCTGTCTACTCCCTTTCTCTTTAAATGCTCTGTCTGTTTACAACGTGCAGATCAGAGTTGAAGAAGTCCGCTTCCTCATTCAGCAGACACTGGTTCTCCCTTTCTTATGTCACTCGACTCCTGTTTAATATGCATGTGTGCATGTGACTTTTAACTTTATGTGTGTATACCACTTAAATTCAACTGTGCATATGGGTTCATATAATTACAGTTAAAAATGTTTTAAACAGCAGCAATGAGCTCTTTTAAACACTCTGAATGCGCTCTGTTTGTTGTATCTCCTTAAGACAGCCCTCTACAACCTCTCTTCTTAGATCCAGCTCTCCAGGCAGATCCCGTACTGGTGTCTCTGCTGCCATAACTCAGATAGACCCGAGAGACAGCCCTCAATTGCTCAGAGGAGATTATGGCATTTAAAATGTTTAATTAAAAACTTTTTTGTTTTGCTTTGTTTTTCAACAGAGGGTTTCTCTGTAGCTCTGGAGCCTGTCCTAGAACTAGTTCTTGCAGACCAGACTGGTCTCCAATTCACAGAGATCCGCCTGCATCTGCCACCCAAGTGCTGGGATTAAAGGAGTGTGCCACCACCGCCTGGCACTTTTTTTTCTAAAAATGCTTTTATAATAGATAGGTCAGTTCCTACCCTTATTTCCTCAAAACAGATGATGTGAACAGAAGAACCTCCACCCAGAGTTTGCTCCATAAGTGATAGCGCGAGCTACTGAGCGAGCTTTCTTTTCACCTCAGAGACCCTCTTCAGACTGTGGACAACAGGACACTGGGGAGCCGCTTCAAATTGCCTAAGACCAAAGTGAATCCTCCATGACTCCTTACTCCACAGGAGCCCGTGGGATCTTCTGGGGCTTCTTCGTCCAACATCTTTCATCTGGAAGACATATATTTCCCTGAGACTTGTCCTCGGTGACCATGGAGGATCCTGGGGTAATTCTCTGGGTAGCCAATCAAGGAAGTCTCTGTCATTTTATAAAATGTATTATAAGATAAAAAGCTTAAGATGCGAGGATCTAAGAATGTTTTAAGGTCTAAGAAGGTGTTTTAAGGTGTGTAAATGCAAGTCATAATGGTCTGAGGAAAAAGGCTTAAGTGCTAATAATCTTAAAGTTAATAAAATTATAATAAACTATTAAGTACAACGACTATCATCATAACTACAATCTCAAGATCTCAAATTCCTTTTGGTTCTTTCCCAACCATAGACTTAAAAGGTACTTTTCATAGGGCTAGAAACATCTGTCACACATGATTTGTGGCATGAGCATACTTCCCTTTCTAATGGGGCTAAAACTGACGTCTTCACAAACTCAAAGAATTCTTGTAAGTTTTAGGAAGTCAACTTGGATTCAGCTCAAACAGGTTGGACACACTCTCCCCCAATTACCAATACCTAAACAGCCTAAGCCTCCCCATCTTCCCTGGTCTTGACACCCCCCTTCCTCAATTACCAGGACTTAGAAGAAAAATTCCCTAAGCTTAACCTTGTCCTCTGTTCTGCCAATATCTTGCCAGATAGTTCCACATAGCCTGGATAGCAGTGAAAACCCAGCTACCCTAGAACGTGGCCAGAACCTCAGCTTTCTCAGATCCCCCAAAGATGATCAACAACCCAGATCAGCAGGAAGCAGTCTTGAGAACCCAACGCCTCATTTCCCTTACCTGCCACACATAACTTCTCACCTTTTTTAATAAATAAAGGAGGAATGTTAGCATCCAGGCAAACCTGGCCCCGCCCCTTAAGGAGCTGACAGAGTGTCATCCCCACATTGCACCCACGTGCATGGCAGACAGTACCCTATCTCTTTAAAAGATGAAAACACTGCCTATTTCTCTCTTCTCCCTCCTCCCTTTTCTCTCTCTGTATAGCTGTCTTTCTCTTTCGTTCTCCCTTCCTTTCCCTTTATCGCAATAAAACCCTACTAAAGCTTTATCTGCATGGCGTATTTGCCTCTCACCTGCCATGGGTACTGTTGGCTCCTTCTGCCAAGGTCCATCTCATGCAGAATTCTTAGTCTGCCTTTGTATTTCATCTTTCTCACTGTCTTCAAAAGCTCCTATGCCAAAGTAGATGTTGTAGCTCTTCTACGCTCTTGTCCCTGTACCCATCCCTCCTAACATATACACGTATATTTTTCTTCCTGACAAAGTAGATGTCATAGCTCTTCTACGCTCCCGTCCTTGCACCCATCCCTCCTAACATATACGTGTATATTCTTCCTGACAAAGCCCTTGGCCCTCTTCCCTGCAAGCGGCCCCCACATCTCTCTCTTCTTTGGAGGCAGACTTCTTGAAAGAACTGTGCCATGACATCTATTTCCTGTCCTTTCGTTCTTTCTTAGATCCAATCCAAACAGGAATTTGACCCTTTAACACTAACGAAACTGCTCATGTCAGGGTCACTGATAACCTTTAGATTGCTAAACAGAAAGGCCTTGGTCCTTTTTCACTTGAGAAACTCAAGTATTTGACAACATAATCACATTCTCTTCCTGATTCACTTTTCTGGGGTCCAGGCTGCTGCCCATTTCTTGTATTGTCCACAGTTTCCTTGTCTTTCTTTCTCAGTCTATTCTGTTAGTCTCCTCTTTTTATAATTTATTGTCTTATTTTTGAGATTATAATAATTACAAGTTTTCTCCTTTCCCTTTTCTCCCTCTAAACACATACCCCTTCCACATCTCCTTCAAAACTATGGCCTCCCCTTTCACTAATTGTTGTTGCATGCATATAAACATGTGTGTGTGTGTGTGTGTGTGTATTTCTAAATACAACTTGTTCAATCCATATAATGCTACAGTATGTAAGTTTCAGGACTGACTGTTTGGTACTGGAAAGCTAATTGTTATGCCCTTCCTGGGGAAGGATTCATCTCCTCTTCCCAGCTTTCCTTGGCTGCCTGTAGTTCTCTGTGTAATGTTGAAGTCTCCTGGGCTTTTTCTTGTCCAGTTTGGCACGTTCACTGATGTCATCCTTATTCAGCTCACATTTGGACAGTCGTGTTGGTGAGACTTTATAAGTATCTCTGGTATTAGGAGGAGACACAATTTCCCTGCAAACTCCTGTCTGGTTCTTACAATCTTTCTATCTCCTTTTCAGAAATGTTCCCTGAGCCTTAGACATAGGAGTGTTTTGCAGATGTATCCATAGGAAATGAACTCCACAACTCTGCAATCTTATTGCTTGTGGGTTTCTGCAGTTGTCTCTGCTGGGGTACAGGAAGTGGAACTGTGGGGAAGGCTAGGGGAAGGCTGTTACCAAGGCATGGGTGGCCAGACTTGACTGGAGCTTCTGCTGTGGGACCTGGGCCAGATCTGCTGGGCTGTGAACAAGCAGGGATTGAAGGGTAGGAAGTACTCACCAGGCTATAGAGTAGAGGAAGATGTGGGAAGGCTGGATCTGGAGAGAGTGGGTCCTTTTACAAATTTCATTTTCCAGAAAGTGACAGTGGTGCTCCAAAGCTCACTTAGTGGTCTTTTCAACTCTACATTCTCACGATCTCTGTCATCTCGGTCTCGTAGCTTTAAATAGAATTCAAATCCAACAGTTTCTCGTTGTTATTTTTACCTTACATCTTCTTCCCAAGTCCTACCTTTTATGTTCACAACATCAAATCTAATATGCTCACTGGACTCCTGATCTGTTCTTCAAACTGGCTCCTCCAACAGGCTTCTTCTCAGTTGGTAATTTGGGTTTTCTAGTCGTCAGCACAATTAAAGTCTTCGGTCCATTTCCTCCTATTTCTTTGATACCACATAATCAGTCCATCTGGAAATTATGTTGATTTTCCTTTGAACTATACCCCAAATCTTAATACTTCTCCATGTGTCCAGTTCTGCCACCACGGCACAAGGCACCACTATCTCTAAGTTACTCCAAGAACGTAATTGTTCCTCCGCCTTGGTCTCTGCTCCATCTTCTGCTTCTGTCCTCTTTCCAAAGAACAGTCTAATCCAGTAGCAGTTTGAGAGGTGAGTCAGCTTGTGTTGCTTTGCCACTCACAACTCTCTGCAGGCCCAGTTCACTAGTCATAGCCCACAGTGCTTCACACACACACACACACACACACACACACACACACACACACACACACTTGGATTTTGGATTTTCCTAAGAGAGGCAGTACGTACACCAGTTCTGCCTCAAATTCTCTCTTCCTAAAATTTACCCTTTCACTTCTTAAAGTCACTCCTCAGTTACAATCTTTGCAGTGACGGCAACTGTATTCCACAGTCCCTAGTTTCTCAGCTCTTCCCCCTCCGCTTGGTTTGATTTCTCCACAGCATTGATAGTCTTCATGTGAGCAAAGATAATTTTCTGTTTCGTTCATAAAGACATCTGACAATCCCACATGTTTCTGCCTTCTTGTTAGAGTGTGAAGAGTGTCACTCCTGTTTACACTCAGGTGTTTCCATCTGTCAGACCTGAGACACAGTGACAGCAGGACACATCATCCTCAGTCACCAAGATGCAACTACAGCCACTACAACTCTCCCTTATACAAAGGAAGGGCCATCTCCCCTTACCCCTTTCCTTCCACTCATGCTCAGAGGCAGTCTCTGCATCATTCCCCCCAATAAAGCTTTTATGTGGTACCTTTGCATGGCGTGACTTTGTGGAGTCCTTCTGCTCCACCCCATCAAGGTAACTTCTACCATTAAATCATGAGAACTCCAGTACAAAACCCATTCAAATTTAGATGGTATCTTATAGTACCATTGTAGACAGAAGTTTCTGTCCTGCCCAGTCCTGCAGCCATCAAGTCCCAAAGAAACACACAAAGGCTTATATTAATTATAACCTGTTTGGCCTCTTAGCTCATGCTTATTATTAACTACCTCTTAACAACTTAAATTAACCCATAATTCTAAACCCATGTTTTGCCACATGGCTTGGTACCTTTTCTCAGTAAGGCATTCTCATCTCATTTCCTCTGTATCTGGTTGATGACTGTGTCTCTGCCTTTCCTTTTCCCAGAATTCTCTCAGTCTGGTGGGCCCCGCCTATAATTCCTGCCTGGCTACTGGCCAATCAGCATTTTATTAAATCTTTACAGCGTACAAAAGCATTATCTCACAGCATGCCATCACCATGTATATATGATATCATTTGAATCTCAAACTAAAAAACATGTTTAAATAAGGAAAGTGCTGGTGCATTCAGCTTAGAGTGGGAAAACAGGGACTTCCAAAGAGTAGGTGAATTTATACAGTTGGTAAATGATGGAATTGGGGTTCCACCTCTGACCACATGACTCCAACTTATTCTTCTATATCCCTGGGGAAGATTACAACGAGTCAGAAACCATGTTTTTTTCCTTCTAGTAATAGTCCCTTAGCATAAAGGGGGTTCATGTGTGTGTGATAAATCAATGCTTTCAACTGTACAATAAAATATTTGCATTACAAATAAAATCATATAAGTAAAGATCAATAGAAAGCAAACTACATTTATCAAAATATTTAAAATTTAGCAAAATATTGCCAAATATACCAATAACAGTTTTCTCTGAAAAGGGTGTCAAGGATTCTATTCTAGACACAGTTAACTTGATGATGATCTCTGTGATACTTTCTCCCAGTATTTTGCTTTCATGGTTGCTAAAGATTGGGTCTGGCATGCTCCAAAATGTCTGGAGCATGTGTTAAAAGGCCTGGTCCCCAGAGGAGCGTTTTGGAGAAGTGATAAAATCGCTAAGTCTAGTGGAAGATGTCCTGGTCAATAGGGGACATCTTAAAGGGCACTATGGGGATATAGTGTCTTCCTCTTTTTCTGCGCACTCTGATTTGTCACGTGAGCAATTTAGCTCTGCCACATATTTTAGTGCTGTGCCAGGGTGTGATGCTCCACCACAGACACGTAGTGCTGTGCGAGTGACCAAAGAAGTTGTATGGTGACTCATTTCTCAAAGTGTCCTGCCTTACTAGGCTGCGCCCTCCTAGGTCCTTTGGCTAGAGAGCAGGAGCTTTTATTTCTGCATGTTGCCATTTCTGGATCATTTCCTCCTTCAGCTGGGACAGAGGATGCAACAAACCAACAAACCAGGAACTCGCCACCACAGGCTGTTCTTTGCATCCCAAGACCTTTGGCCAGTCTGACTTCTTATCTCCAGTTTTCAGAACTTTCAGAAAAGTCAAAAATTTCGTAATTTTTTTTTTTTAGATGTGTCATTCGGTATTTTCAGTTGTAGTTCACAGGACAACTAAAATAATACACTTGCTCTATTCCCTAAAAGCGATTGCTAAATGTTTAAGGGTGTGTGTGTAATTGTTTTGCTCATAGTATAGGAGAGTTCAGTCCATGGTGGCTTGGCACCATGCACTAGAGCAGAACATTGTACTGGTGAGAGGGTGTAGTACAGTAACTTCTTCACCTCATGCTGGATGGGACCCAGTGTAAGGTGTGGACTAGAGGCCTGCCTTTTCTAAGTAAGCCGCTTCAAAGGTTTCCGTATTTCCTAAGATAGCACCACCAGTTGGTGCTTACACATGAGCACTGTGGGGAACATTTAATTATTTAAACCATAATAATCTGTCCCTAGTCCCTAAATGATTCATATATGTCTAATAATAAAAGATGAAACAAGACCCGAGCCAGTGACCTCTGCCAGAGCAGCCCTGAGACAGCAACCTCCCCGAGAGCAGGTGCAAGGCCAACCACCTGTGTGGGACCAGGCCCGAGCCAGCGACCTCTGTGGGAGCAGGCCCAAGACGGTAACTTCTATGAGAGCAGGCCCAAGCAAGCGACCTCCCTGGAAGCAGGCCCGACTGAACTCTGGGAGTGTCGAGTGACCTTCAGGAATGACGAGTGACTTCCGGCTTGACTGGAACTGTGACCCTGACTCCACAGTGAGAAACAACCATCTGAGCCTTGGACCCACTGGCACCTGGAAGAATGGTCACCAGAAACACAGCCCCAACTACACCAATCAGAGGAAAAGAAGGGCAGACAAGGGAAGATTACTTTCAACACTACAAAGAGCAACACGTCACCAACAAAACTAGTGTCTCTAAAACAGCAAGACTTGAACACCCCAATACAGATGAAGCAGAAGAAAATGACCTAAAAAATAACTTTAGGAGAATGCTTGAGGCCCTTAAAGAGGAAAGAAAATTTCCTCAAAGAAATGGAGGAAAAGACAAACAAAAAATTGGGAGAAATCAACATATCCCTTAAAGAAAAGTAAGAAAACGCAATCAAACAGGTGAAATGAATAAAGACTGAAAACTGCAATAGAGACAATACAGAAAGCACAAACTGAGAGGATTCTAGAAATGGAAAATACGGAGAAATCAGGAACCACAAGTGCAAGCTTAAATAGCAGAATTTAAGAGCTATAAGAGAGAATCTCAAGTGTTGAAGATACGATAGAGAAAAGAGTCTCATCGGCCAAAGAAAAACATTATATCTAACAGAAGTGTAACACAAAATGTCCAGAAAATGTGGGACACCATGAAAAGACCACACCTGAGAATAATAGGAATAGAAGAAGAAGGGGTCTAACTCAAACGCACAGAAAATACATTCAACAAAATCATAGAAAAAAACTTTTGCAACTTAAAGATATGAATATGAAGATGGAAGAAGCTTACAGAATGCCACAAACAATGAACCAAAAAAACCCCACTGAACATACATAATAAAGAAATAATATTAAGAGCTGCAAAGGAAAAGGGTCATGTAACATATAAAGACAGATTTATCAGAATTACACTTGAATTCTCAGTGGAAACAATGAAAACCCAAAAGTCCTGGTCAAGCCTTATGCAGATATTAAGAGACAATGGATGCCAGCCCAGAAAAACTTTCAATCACCAAAATATCTTGGACAAAACAAGATATTTCATGACAGAACCAGATTTAACCAATACTTAGTCACAAAGTACTAGAAGGAAAACTCCAACCCAAGGAAGTTAGCTACAGCCACAAAATCACATATAATAGATGATCTCACAGCAGCAAATCCCAAGAAATGGAAAAACACAGACAATAACATCACCAAAAAAGGAAACTAAAATAACAGGAACTAGCAATCACTGCTCATTAATATCCTTTAATATAAATGGACTCAACTGACCTATAAAGAGACACAGCTAACAGATTGGATATGAAAAGAGAATCCATGTTGCTGCATTCAAGAATCACACTTTAACCTCAAAGACAGACATCGCCTCAGAGTAAAGGGTAGAGAAAAAATTTTTCCAATAAAATGAACCTAAGAAACAAGCTGGAGTAGCTATCCTTATATCTAACAAAAAAGAATTCAAACTAAAATCAATTAAAAAAAGACAAAGAAGGACATTCCATAATAGTGACAGGAGAAATCCATCAAGAGGAAATCTCAGTACTGAATGTCTATGCCCCAAATACAAGGGCACCTTCATATGTAAAAGAAACACTACTAAGGCTTAAATCATACATTAAACCCCACACACTAATAGTGGGAGACTTCAACACCCCACTATCACCACTAGACAGGTCTGCCAGAAAAAATTTAACAGAGAAATAAGGGAACTAACAGATGTTATGACTCAAATGGACTCGACAGACTTCTATAGAGCATTCCATCCAAACATAAAGAATATACCTTCTTCTCAGCACTTCATGGATCATTCTCAAAAATTGACCACATACTAGGTAACAAAGCAAACCTCAACAGATACAAAAGTATTAGAATAATCCCATGTATCTGTTCAGAACACCATGGCTTAAAATTAGAATTCAACAGCAACACTAATTTCAGAAGGCCCACAAACACATGGAAATTAGATAATGCTCACCTGAATCATCAATGGGTCAAGGAAATAAAGAAATAAAGGAAGAAATTAACAACTTCCTAAAATTCAATGAAAATGACTACACAACATACCCAAATTTATGGAACACAATGAAAACAGTGTTAAGAGGAAAGTTCACAGCACTGAATGCTTACATAATAAATCTGGGAAAATCCCACATTACTGAGTTATTAGAACACCTGAAAACTCTAGAACAAAAGAAGCAAACTCACCTAGGAGGACTAGAAGGCAGGAAATAATCAAATTGAGAGCTGAAATCAACAAAATAGAAACAAAAAAAAATAATACAAAGCATCAATGAGATCAAGAGTTGGTTCTTCAAGAAAATTAATAGAATAGACAAACCTTTATCCAAGCTAACCAAAAGGCAGAGGAGGAATATCCAAATTAACAAAATCAGAAACTGGTGTGGGGAAGTCCTTTTGTATATGTTTTGCTTTTATTGGTTAATGAATAAAGCCGTTTCGGCCAGTGGCTTAGCAGAATAGAACTAGGTGGGAAAACTAAACTGAATGCTGGGAGAAAGAAGGCAGAGTCAATGGGAAATCATGTAGCCTCCACAGGAGACAGACACCTTTGCTGGAGCCCATTGAAACTTTACCAGTAGGCTACAACCTTGTGGTGATGTATAGATTAATGGAGATGTGTTAGTTTAGGATATAAGAGCTAGCTAGAAAGATGCTTAAGCTATTAACAAATAATATTACAATTAATATACTTTCTGTGTGATTATTTTAGTTCTGGGAGGCCAGGAAATGAATGACCACTACAAGAAACAAAAAGGCGGACGTAACAACAAATACAAATAAAATCCAGAGAATCATCAGGTCATAGTTCAAAAACTTGTACTCCACAAAATTGGAAAACTTAAAGGAAATGGACAACTTTCTGAATAAATATCACTTAACAAAATTAAATCAAGACCAGATAAGAAAATTAAATAGACCTATAACTGCTAAAAAAAATAGAAACAATAATCAAATCATCTCAATCAAAAAAAGCCCAGGACCGGATGGATTCATCACAGAATTCTACAATGTCCAAGATAAAAAACACTGATGACAACTTATACTGGAGAGGATGTGGGGTAAAGGGAACACGTCTGCATTGCTTGTGGGAGTGCAAACTTGTACAGCAGCTTTGGAAATCAGAAAATTAGGAAACAACCTACCTCAAGAATCAGCAATACCACTTTTGGGTACATACCCAAAGGATGCTCAGTCATACCACAAGGGCATGTGCTCAACTGTGTTCATAGCAGCATTGCTTGTCATAGCTAGAACCTGGAAACAACCTAAATGTCCCTCAGCTGAAAAATGGATAAGGAAAATGTGGTACCTTTACACAACGGAGAACTACACAGCAGAAAAATTAATGACATCTTGAAATTTGTGGGCAAATAGATGGATCTATAAAACATCATATTGAGTGAGGTAAACCAAACCCAGAAAGACAAATATCATATTTACTCACTCATAAGTGGCTTTTAGACATAAAACAAAGAAAAACAAGCCTACAATTCACAATCCCATAGAACCTAGATAACAAAGAGGACCCTAAGAGAGACATGCATGGATCTAATCTACATAGGAAATAGAAAAAGACAAGTTCTCCTGAGTAAATTGGGAGCATGAGGTCCATGAGAGATGGTAGAAGGGGAGGTGGACAGAAAAGAGGGGAGTGGAGAAAAATATATAGCTCAATAACAACAATTAAAAAAATAAATTAAAAAATAAGAAAAAAGAAATATGAAGCTAACCAAGTTCACAGATAATAAAAAGAGAATTATTTATTTCTGAGGCAATGCTTAATGTTTCCTTTGAAATCAAAGAGGAAGGCTCTATGATCCTATAACTTTTATACTCTTCACCTATACAACCAGAACCATGTGGCCATTCTCCTTGAAAGTGCAAGCAACTGGGCCTAGGGAAGACATCCCTAGCAGACCTGAATGTGTAGGCTCATGGTTTACTGGCAAGGTTTTGGCGATCTCCAGTAGGCATCTTTCCCCTTAGGCAGCTACATGTTATCTCTCCGACTCTGCCTTCTTTCCCCCTCTACCTGCTTGGAATTCTGACCTTACTCTATTCTGCCCTGTCATAGGCCAAAGCAGCTTTATTCATTAACCAATAAAAGCAATACATATGGCCCTTCACACCTCTCTATTTCCCCAGTGCAAAATACTGGATTTCTTTAATGGTCACAGTTTCTTTAATAGCCACATTCTGTTTATCCTCAGCTCTAAATATACTCATTTTCTGGCCAGACTGCATATTTTTCAAATCATGCTGCCCTGATTTTTGCCCCTGATTCTCACAATAAAATTGGCCAAAAGCAGCCAGCAAAACCACACCAGATACTAATTGTGGTATTGGCTTAAAATGTTTTCCTCCAAACTAATTAGTCCATGTCTTACTTAGGATTTCTATTGCGGAGAAGAGACACCACGATCAAGGCAACTCTTATAAAGGAAAACATTTCATTGCGGCTGACTTAGTAAAGAGATTTAGTTCATACACGTGGTATGCAGACAGACATGGTACTGGAGAAGGAACTGAGAATTCTACACCTTGATCCGAAGACAACAGGAAGTGAACTGAGACACTGACTGGCTTGAGTATATATGAGACCTCAAAGCCCACCTACATAGTGACACACTTCCTCCAACAAAGCCACACCTCCTAACAGTGCCACTCGCTAGAGGGCAATTACATTCAAGCTACCACAGCCCATTTCCTTTACATTCATATTTACCCAGACAAAATATAGACTTACAAAAGCATATTGACCTGTAATTCAATTGCAAATAGAGTCCCCCTCCGAAACGTTGTGATGCCTACCTTCAGCATCCATGTCCCTGAGCATCCCGGTCTTCTGAGCGCCCGCCAGAATCCCTTGTTAAGCTCTGCTTCCAGCCTTTCTAAACTTCGCAGACTCCTACCCCAAACTACAGAGTTTCTGAGCTGCATGTGGACAGAGAGTCACAGCAGCAGTCACACTTCCCTGGCATAAATTTCTCTATCAGTCACCGTCTTCATCACTGTCACAAAATACCTAGAACATGGAAGGAGGTTGGACTGTTTACTTGGTTCAGACTTTCAGAGATTCTTATCCACAGTCCTGACTCTATTCATCCTTGGCCCATGGTGGGGCAGAACCCTGTGGAGGGGCAGATTATCATGGTGGGGCAGAACCCTCTGGTCAGGCAGAATGCCGTGGTGGCAGGAGTGTGTGGCACAGAGGAACTTCTGACACTGATGAGTTTTGGGTTTTTTTTATGTTTGTTTGTTTGTTTTTGTTTTTCAAGGCAAGGTTTCTCTGTAGCTTTGAAGCCTGTCCTGGAAACTAGCTCTTGTAAACCAGGCTAGACTCGAACTCACAGAGATCTGCCTGCTTCTGCCTCAAGAGTGCTGGGATTAAAGCCGTGTGCCACCACTGCCCAGTTGACACCTATTTATTCTCATGGGTCAAAAGACAAGGAAAATTCTGAAGTCACATGGCCAATCTATGTGTTTTTAATCAGTGGAAGAGGGATGTAAAGTAGCAGATTAAAAGGTTTCTCTAATTTATCTACTCATTTCTTGGAACCATCCTCTTCGATCCTCAGAGAACATCTCTCATTCTTTGTGGCTGTTACAAAATCTTCATATGGCCTCATGTTTACTCCACAGTAAAATTAAATCAAATATTAGTAATTATAGACCTTCTCATCACAAAGTAAGATGTAGAATAATGCTTAAAATGCAAACAGCTTATGTACCACTTTACATTAATTATTCCCATGTTTGGACGCTCTTTGAATGTATTTTCTGAGCGCTCAGTTTGGAAACCTGTCCCACAGAATGTCGGTCCTGTGTGATCATGATATGTTTATGAGGTGTGATCAAGTGCATTTTTGTTAGGTTACTAGGGTTGATGCCTCAGAAAGAATCAAGATAGGTGGGCTGGAGAGATGGCTCAGTGGTTAAGAGCAGTGTCTGCTCTTCCAGAGGTCCTGAGTTCAATTCCCAGCAACCACATGGTGGCTCACAACCATCTGTAATGAGGTCTGGTGCCCTCTTCTGGCCTGCAGACGTACACACAGACAGAATATTGTATGCATAGTACATAAATAAATATATTAAAAAAGAATAATATTGTATGCATAATACATAAATAAATATATTAAAAAAGAATCAAGATAGATTCTTGAGGGACTTTGATTTATTTCTAAGACAAGGTTCTTATAAAATTAAGATTGGACCCTTCTCTGTTCTCTGACTTCTTGTTTCACCATGTGACCTTTCCTTTTCTCAGTGATGCCATTCACCCTGAAGTGAAGTAGCTGGGGTCACCGCCTTGAGAGCCAAATCAATGACGATTGCAAACTATGAGTTAAATAAATTTCATTTCTGCATAAAGTAACCTGCCTCAGGCATTCTACTGTGTCAGTGGAAAGTGGACTAAAGTCGTGATGTTAGTTACATTGCGTAAGTTCTGCAACTGCACATTCACTATATGATTCATGTTTCTCTTTGGTTCTGTCATCTCTCACTTGACTGTGAGCTTCTTTGAATATTACAAGCCCGGAGGTATGCTACTCTGTCACCTCATGCTCATTCTTTTTCTACACTTTTAATTCAGGAGTAAGCCCAGAAAGATGGGGGGCGGGGATTTTCATGTACAACTCATCTAGGTTTAGTTTTTAAAAGTCCTCTGAGGCTGGAGAGATGGCTCAGGTTTAAAAGTGTTCTTATAGCAGACCCATGTTCGATTCCACACTTGAAAGCTCACAAGGGCTAGTAACTCCAGCTGTAGGAGATCTGACATATCTGGCCTCCACAGGCACCTTTCTCTCTCTCTCTCTCTCTCTCTCTCTCTCTCTCTCTCTCTCTCTCTCACACACACACACACACACACACACACACACACACACACACATGAATGCGCACACACACTTAAAGGTTAAAAAAAAAACAGAAAAACATCTGAATGAATGACCAGGACCTCAGACTGGAACTTGCAGGGAGTACTGGTCACTTTCTACCTTACCCCCACAGCCTTTGAGATTCTGATAAATGCAGAATCAATGGATTATCTCTTAGAACTGTGGCCGATTTTGTCTGTATTTATCAATTTTTTGATGAATATGAATGAAAGAAGAGAAGGACAACATGTAGAACATATTCATAGAACAGGTCATCCAGCTGTGACCTGAAGAGTGCCAACCATTGCTTAGTGGCAACAAGTGTTGCCTGGCTTGAGAGACACTCTGCCTCCTCTTAGAGGATTTTGCACTTCCAAGGTTTTGAGAACTTTTGTAATGAAAAAGTTTGACTTTTCTGGGCTAGTATTTCCTTCCCTTTCCCATCAGACTCCACCATACTCAACAACCATAATATTCATATTCTCTTTAACTTCACACATGAGGCTGCTTCTAAGGAAGATGGGTTAAAATTTCCAAAAGCAAGCAAACAACCCCGAAGACAGATGGGGTTAGTAAGGAAGCCCTGGAAGAAAGCAGGTGTGACCCTAGTTTAAGGGTGGGTGGCTGTGGTGGTTTGAAAGAGAAATGTTCCTCATAGTTTCATATATTTGAACAATAAATCCTCGGGTGATGACATCGTCTTTCGGCCTTTTAGTGGTGTGGCGTTGCTCAGGGAAGTCTCTCAGTGGGGAAGGGTGTTGAGGTTTTCTAACCCAACTGTACTTCCTGCATTCTTGAGCTTTTTCTGTCTCTGTTTCTCTCCTTTCCTCCTTCCCTCCCTCCTCCCCTTCTATTTCCTGTGTGAGGATGAAAGGTGAGGTCAGCATCCTGTTCCTGAGCCCGCGGCTGTTTTGTGCCAGGCCCTCTCCACCATTGAGGACTGTATCCACTCTCAAACTCTAAGCTAAAATGAATACTTTTCTCCCCACTTGCTATCTGTCAGAATGTTTTCATCAAAACAAGACAGGGGATAATACAGTGACATGTGGAAAGGATTTGATACTTTAGTAGTGTCTTGGTTACTTTTCTCTTGTTGACAAGAGACACCATGACCAAAGCAACTCATAAGAGATTGTAGAGGATTTACTTACAATTTCAGAGGAGCACGGCAGAAGGCAGGTGGGTACAGTGCTGCAGCAGTAGCGGAAAGCCCACATGCTGAAACAACAACCAGGAAGCAGAGGAAGAGTCAACTGGAATGGTGTGGGTTTTTGAAACCTCAAAACCTGCCCCCAGTGACACACTTCCTCCAACAAGGCACACCCCCCAATCCTTCCCAAACAGTTCCACCAACTTGGGACCAGCATTCAAACATATGGATCTATGGGGGTCATTCTCAATCAATCCATTGTAAGTAGGTTGAAACCAATAGAAATGTAGACTTTCAGAATTTTTGAGGTGTTTAGAAGCAATCACTACAAGAATTATGGCTCACCCCGCTGTGGGTGGTGCATGCCTTTAATCCCAGCACTCAGGAGGCAGAGGTAGGCAGGTCTCTATGTTTGAGGCCAGCCTGGTCTACAGAGTGAGTTCCAGGACAGCCTGGACTTTCCACAGAGAAACCCTACCTCAAAAAACAAAACAAAAACCCAACAAAGCAAAAAGAGAGAGAGACAGAGACAGAGAGAAAGAAAGAAAAAGAATTGTGGGTTGTGTATGTTTGTCTGTATGTGTGTGTGTACACACGCAACACATATGTGGAGGTCAGAGGACAACCTTGGGGCTTGGCTCTCACCTTCCAAAATGTTTGAGACAGGGTTTATTATTTGTTTTGCCACTGTGCCTGCTAGTCTGACTGGCCCTTGGGATTGCAGGGATTCTTCTATTGTAAGCCAATCTTCTCATAAGAACACAGGGATTACAGATGCCCCCATTGGGTGTCCTGCTTTTACATGGCTTCTGGGATTCAAACTCAGGCCCTCGCATTGCTCTGCACTCTTACCCACTGAGGCAGCTCCCATGCCCCCAAATTACAGAGTTTTATTGTTGTTGTTGTTGCTGTAATAGTTGACCTGTTTCAATCAGGGTCTCTGAAAGAAAGAATGTTCAGTCATACACTCTCGTTCAGTCATTCCTGCAGGGTTTGGGGACAGAAGTTTCAGAACAAAATAGACAAAACACAGGCAACAGTAGGAACTTCATATGGACAATGAGCTATCTTAAGGCCACAAAAGGTTCTGAAGAACAATATTGTCTCTCTACATCGGCATGGGGTAGTGAGGGCAGTTACTAGAAGCTGGTTTTAAAGCAGAACTACCTTGAGAAGAGCTGTGATACCCACCTACTTCTTGCTTGCCCCTTCAGCTGAACCCACAAAGGGCAGAGATCAGTGTGGAGAGAAGGGTGAAGACTAGACACGGAGGGCAAGCGGAAGGTATGAGGCACATGTCTCAAAGTAGAGGAATCTGGAAACTGGCAAAACACTGACCATTTCCTGAATATTGGTGTCCCTCATGATTTCTGTGTTGCTTTCTCTGCCTAAACATCGGTTAAATACCAGCGAGGCCCGAGGAGGCAGATAGAGACTCAGCCCTCGGTGTGTGAAAACAGCTCCAGAGTACACAGTAAACTACAACACAGACTGAAACCTAAGGAGGTGTAGAAATCATAGAAAGAGTTCAATGCTGGCCATTTTTAAAGGCCATTTATTACTTTAGTCTTGGCCTGAAGTACTGGTATACAGCATAAATGCAACATTCAAGAACTTAAATTAAAATGAAATTGAGTTCTTTATATCAATTAATAAGTTTGATTACTATTATCCAATAAATCCCTTATTTTTTTAAAAAAAACTTATCATTCAATCAGCATGCTTGTAACCCTAGGTGTTGAGGAAAATGGATTGCAAGTTTGAGGTAAGTCTAGGCAATTTAGTGATAATCAGTCCCAAAAATGAAATTTAAAAAGGGATAGAGATGAGTACTTACTTGGCAGGGGAGATCACAGCATGGTTTTCCCAGGGTGAGGCTTCTCCATTGCACTCTGCATGCACTGGTCCCTGTGATATCCCCAAATGTGGGAAACTCGGATGCATAATTTGTGGTAGTAGAAGAAGAGAAATGTCTCTTACAAATAAGTTATCCTCTAACCTCTACAGGTGTACAATACACACACACACCACACTACCCACATATACACACACATGTACACATACCACACACACCATATACACACACATATACCACACATACTCATTTATGCATGCACACATACTATATATATACATATATATATATATCACACAAATACCACCCCCCACACATACACCATACATACACACATATGCACACATACACTAAACAAATACACCATACCGATGTGGGATTTCCTTTTGTATACTGTGAATATCCCTGGTTAATAAAGAAACTGGCTTGGCCTGCTGGAATAGAACAGAACTAGGAGGGGAAAACTGAACTGAATGCTGGGAGAAAGAGGAGTTTAGAGAAGCCGTGGAACTGCCGCCAGAGACAGACTTTGCTGGTAAGCCACTGCCACGTGGAAATACACAGATTAATGGAGATGGATTAAATTGAGATGTAAGAGTTAGCCAATAAGAAGCTAGAGCTATGGGCCAAGCAGTGATTTAATTAATACAGTTTCTGTGCGGTTATTTTGGGAGTCTGGGCAGCCGGGAAATGAACAAGTGGCCTCCTACAACACCATGCACATACACACTCACTTATGCACACACACTCACACACATACACCATACATACATGACACACACACACTTTACATACGCCTCACATACCATAATATATCACACACACATGCACACACCATACACACTCACTTATGCACACACTCACACACATACACCATACATACACGACACACACACATTTTACATATGCCACACATACCATAATATATCTCACACACATGCACACACCATACACACATTTACCACACACACACACACACACACACACACACACACACATTAAATATTTTAAACTTCAAAACTGAAGTTTGCTTTTCTACTTTAACTGGTCATCTGCATTTGGCTTCTCTCCCCAGGCTTTGTCTCTGTTTAGAATCCAGGGCTCCCTGACCTCACTCCTGCTTGCATATTGTAGCTACAGGGATTTTCAGGCACGCAGGTCGTATCATCCATAGCTTGGTTGAAACTGGTACTTTCTCCAAAACAACATGGAAAAATCCATGGGTAAATTCTGCCTGAGTCATCTGTTTAAACTATAAAGAGCAGGGGTGATGGGGTCATTGCCCACGCTGACCAAGATTTTTCCCTCAGTCATGCTTATATCGACCTTGTTCCTGACAAAGTGTGATCCAACCCCCAGAGATCGGGTTGAGTGTGTGAGGGTGTATCCCCTAGGATCTTTGACTATGGTGTGTGTGTGTGTGTAGTATATTTGGATATTCACTGTACATAACACTGGATTCCTAAGGATGTTTTCAAGCTAGTATATTCTATAGTCTGACCATGTCTTCCCTCCCCGTTTGTTCCCTTTTCCCACTCCTCCCAGTCCGTTCCTTCCCCTAAACAGGATGTTTTCCATAAGACACATCTGAAGAGTGAGCATGAGCTCTTCTGGAATGCAAACATTTTCGGAACAAGGAAGCCTCCGCCATAAACTAGTTGAAATATAGAAAAATAAAGTAGTCCCAAGACAGATAACTGGCATTCTTTTTCTTCACTTTCTGTCTCTAACTCCTGGTTAAAGAGGAGGAGGAATTGTGTTCCCTCAAGACGGCTCTGCCCCCTCCTCCCTAAATAAAATGGTCTGACTCCCACCAGGAACCCAGGCCTCTGTGTCTGACCACATGTGGAAATCCAAACTCTAAAGATAAAACCCTCTCGGGCCGCTCGCAGGCTCAACAGCCACATCAGATTCCTAGAGTCAGTCTTTCCTCTTTCTTTTGGAACTGTTACAAGGGTTGAATTTTTATCTCTATAATATAAATTCAAGGAATAAACTGTTGCCTGTACAGACAGTTAGAATGTGACTTCACCATTGGATCTGGTCTCATCTGTGTGGTGGTCCTTCTCCTATGCTCCTGTGCGTCTGACGTGCTCCAGAAGGGATCTAAAACAATCTAAATCAGTACCAAGTAAACCTTACTTCCATCAAAGAGAACAGTATGCTTGAAGATCCAAAAAACTATGGACTGAAAGGCAGCCAGAATGGGTTGTCCTAGGTGCTTTTATTGTATTTAGTACCTGAGCAGCACAGTGAAGCAGCCAGAGAAGGAAACTTTTTTTTTTTTTTTGCCAGTGGGGAAACAGGGTCCATGAAAAATAAGTAATTTGTCCAAAGAACCACATTCCACATGCTAATAAACTATGACCCCAAACAGAAACTCGGGCTCTCTGATTGTAGAGCCTACGTTTTCTCTGCCATTATGCAGCAATCAATGAGAGGAAATATTTAAATTTGTCTGCTCACAGAGAAAGGGAAGCCTCTCAGGTTTCAGCTCAAAGGTCAGTTATGACCCACACTGGCTCTTTTGAAAGAGCCCAGGTGAAAACATTTCATCATTTCTCTTTGCCCCTGCTCAGAGGTTTCTCTTTGCTCTCTAACTTCTCCAAGGACACAGAGAGGTCTTTCACCTTAGTGTTGCACATTCCAAGTGGGACATAGTAATTTCATTGTGGAAGTGTCCTAAGTCAATCATTTGTCTGATCATTTTCTTCCTCCCAGAACAGCGCATCTTTTCGTTTCATTCAATAAATATTTGTGATTAGGACTTTCGGTGTGTAGTGTTGGTAGAAGTATCAGCACAATGCACAGCAGCCGCCTGCGAGGACATTCTAGGTGCACAGCAGAGCCTGCGAGGACACTCTAGGTGCACAGCAGCGCCTATGAGGACACTCTAGGTGCACAGCAGCGCCTGCGAGGACACTCTAGGTGCACAGCAGAGCCTATGAGGACACTCTAGGTGCACAGCTGTGCCTGCGAGGACACTCTAGGTGCACAGCAGCGCCTGCGAGGACACTCTAGGTGCACAGCAGAGCCTATGAGGACACTCTAGGTGCACAGCTGTGCCTGCGAGGACACTCTAGGTGCACAGCAGCGCCTGCGAGGACACTCTAGGTGCACAGCAGCGCCTGCGAGGACACTCTAGGTGCACAGCAGAGCCTATGAGGACACTCTAGGTGCACAGCTGTGCCTGCGAGGACACTCTAGGTGCACAGCAGCGCCTGCGAGGACACTCTAGGTGCACAGCAGAGCCTATGAGGACACTCTAGGTGCACAGCTGTGCCTGCGAGGACACTCTAGGTGCACAGCAGCGCCTGCGAGGACACTCTAGGTGCACAGCAGCGCCTGCGAGGACACTCTAGGTGCACAGCAGAGCCTGCGAGGACACTCTAGGTGCACAGCAGCGCCTGCGAGGACACTCTAGGTGCACAGCAGCGCCTGCGAGGACACTCTAGGTGCACAGCAGCACCTGCGAGGACACTCTAGGTGCACAGCAGAGCCTATGAGGACACTCTAGGTGCACAGCAGAGCCTGCGAGGACACTCTAGGTGCACAGCAGCGCCTGCGAGGACACTCTAGGTGCACAGCAGCGCCTGCTAGGACACTCTAGGTGCACAGCAGCCGCCTGCGAGGACATTCTAGGTGCACAGCAGAGCCTATGAGGACACTCTAGGTGCACAGCTGTGCCTGTGAGGACACTCTAGGTGCACAGCTGTGCCTGTGAGGACACTCTAGGTGCACAGCAGCGCCTATGAGGACACTCTAGGTGCACAGCAGAGCCTGCGAGGACACTCTAGGTGCACAGCAGCGCCTGCGAGGACACTCTAGGTGCACAGCAGCGCCTGCGAGGACACTCTAGGTGCACAGCAGCGCCTGCGAGGACACTCTAGGTGCACAGCAGCGCCTGCGAGGACACTCTAGGTGCACAGCAGCGCCTGCGAGGACACTCTAGGTGCACAGCAGAGCCTATGAGGACACTCTAGGTGCACAGCAGCGCCTGCGAGGACACTCTAGGTGCACAGCAGCGCCTGCGAGGACACTCTAGGTGCACAGCAGAGCCTATGAGGACACTCTAGGTGCACAGCAGAGCCTATGAGGACACTCTAGGTGCACAGCTGTGCCTGTGAGGACACTCTAGGTGCACAGCAGCGCCTGCGAGGACACTCTAGGTGCACAGCAGCGCCTATGAGGACACTCTAGGTGCACAGCAGAGCCTATGAGGACACTCTAGGTGCACAGCAGCGCCTGCGAGGACACTCTAGGTGCACAGCAGAGCCTATGAGGACACTCTAGGTGCACAGCAGAGCCTGCGAGGACACTGATAATTGCACAGCAGCCACTTCAGAGAATATTCTAGGTGCAGGAGTTCTTTGGAGCATCAGGAGAGTTGAGTTTATCTCTCAGTATTAAATTAAATGCAGAATTTTACTAGGTCTGGTTATTCATCGAGTTGATAGGCATAGTGTTTATAATCGCTTGTTGTTGTATCCACTGACTGTGCTCAGTTTTTGTCTCAGAAACCAACTGAGGCTACAGCCTCCCGAGCATGGCAGGCCTGTTCACATGGCTGGCATGTGATGCTGGCTGAGTACCAAGGGCTCTGTAGGCTCAAGTCACATAGCCACCTTACAGGACTTCGGCTTCTCATAGGAAGGGGGCTTGATTTAGGGGGAAAAAAAGAACTATCGTCACAGCTTGGGATCTTGTTCTCCATTTAAAAATAACTCCAACAGCCACTTTGTTAGGTGGAGCTTGCAGTGTGAAAAAAAGTCCCTGCCTCGTGCTGTGTTCTGCCTTGTTCGGCACACTCTGCCCACGGGACTCAGTCCTGATCTTCAAATGTTCCTTCAGGTGCTGTTTCCTCCTTCTTTCTCCCTCCTCCCTCTCTCACCTCTTCTACTATAACACAGGCTACTTTTCAGTTCAAGAGTGAAGCCCTTATTATTAAATTCATCAAAACTTTTAGACTTTCCATCTGTTGTCTTACTTTTTTCTTAAGAATTGTAATAAATAAAGACTTGTAGGAAATTGCAGGTATCTTACATGGGCTCATGTGTACTGGTGCGTCAGTTTTCCCAGTGATAATCTGTGATAATGGTAGTTCAAAATCAAACCCAGAACTCTGACATCAGTACCAACCTGTGCACCTCCAATTTCCTAAAAATAAGACTACATACACATGTATGCCTCCATAAATACTTTCTTTTATCTTAAAAACTTAGACACAAGGCTTTTCTTCTCCATTCTGGGGATTGGGTAAGGCTGAGTTGCCTGTCTGAGACTAGCAGTAGCTCTTCTCTCTCTCTCTCTCTCTCTCTCTCTCTCTCTCTCTCTCTTTCTCTGTCTCTCTCTCTGTCTCTCTCTCTGTCTCTCTCTGTCTCTCTCTCTCTCTCTCTCTCTCTCTCTCTGTGTGTGTGTGTGTGTGTGTGTGTGTGTGTGTGTGTGTATGTAGAATTATATGGCTTCAGGCAAGACTCCTGTTGCTATGCCTTCTGTTAAAAACGACTTGTCAGCCTCGGATGGGCAGCACAGTAGAGCTGGCCCTGGGATGAATGTGGTGAGCTGGAACCAAAGATGTGCAAGCAGAACTGGCCCTAGTCCATGCTGTTTGCTGCACTGGGTGACCTATCTGGGTGTTCTGGAGAGTTCACCTGGGTGATGGTAATGACGGAAGGCTGGCAGGCTTTCCAATCTAGCCACCACCTAGGCCCAGGACCAGGGTTTTGAGTTGGCCCAACCCAACATCCACTTCATCTAGGAACTCCTGGGGCATGTGAAGGGACCGCACCTGCAGATCCAAAACTACAGGATGTCCATGACACAGGGCAACAACAGGATATCCAAGAGGAGTCCCGGTGAGGGCCCAGTACTGAGGGTGTAGCAGAAGACAAAGGCTTCAAACCAGACCAATGACCTATTGCAATGAACAATTACAAGTAAAGACGTATGGAATAAACGGTGCACTGTGTGATTCACTGGGCCACACTACGAGAGTTTTCATTTGCTTGTTTTTTTTTTTTTTTTTGGTTGGTTGGTTTGAGTTTTGATTTGGGTGGGTTTTTTTTTTGGTTTTATTTTTAAATTTTGTTTTGGGTGGAAGTAGTAAGGATAGAGGAGGGAAACAAGGGAACAGGGAGATGAGTAAGATCAGGATACATGATGTGAAATCCACAAAAAAATCAATAAAAAGTTTTAAAAGATTTGCTAGGTATTAATTTCTGGGAAAACTGACACAAGGGTGATATAAACTGGATCAGAATTTGGTACTATTGCACCTCTACTGCACGCCGAGGGTGTTCCCAACCTCAGTGACCCGCCCCTCTAGAGAGCTGCAAACTGGGAACGCCAGGGTTCTGAGCTGAGTAAGCAAAAATGGATTTTTATAAAAGGACCTGTTATTGAGACCTGAGGACAAACGACTGCTTTGTATACCAGAATAGGTTGAAGCATGAATTGGCTTAAATTCAGAGGCTGATGCTGTTGAGTCAAATAGTGTGTCATCACTGTGAGAGTTGGGCATCACTGGGTAACTTTTGAGATGGAGCAAGAGAAATCAGACTAGAAAGGAATAAACTCAACAGAGGGCACACATTGGAACTGCCTATATTTAGTGTGTGTCCTGAGACTTGTATTAGTTAAGGTTCTCTAGAGGAACTGAACTTATAGCAATGGCTCTATATAGAAAGAACAATTCTTATATATACAAGGGGATTTATTTGAGTGGCTTATAGGCTAATCCAACAATGGCTTTTTACCAAAAGAAAGTCTAAGAATCTAGTAATTGTTCAGTCATGAGGCTGGATGCCTCAGCTGGTCTTCAGTGTACTCTGGAACCCCGAAGAGTAGGCTCTAATGCCAGGGAAGCAAGAACGAAGGGCAGGCAGGCAAAGAACCAAAGCTTCCTCCATCCTTGCACATCACAGGCTGCCAGGAGAAGGTGTGGTCTTCCTACATCAAATGATCCAGTTAACTAAGAATACCCCACAAGTGTGCCCGGTGAATTGAGTTTTTAGTTAATTCCAGATGTAGCTGACAACCAAGATTAGCCATCACAGGGCCACACCTCACATACCTGTGTGCATGTGAACAAGGTGCTTTCCTGCTGAAGAAGTGCCTCAGATCTGTCAGTCACAGCAACATCTATTGTGCCCAACTATGTACACAATGGATCTATCCATCCACCCATCAGTAAGTTTCTCTCTTTTCCTTTTTTTAATTGATTTTTATTGAGCTCTACATTTTTCTCTGCTCCCCTCCCCGCCTCTCTCTTCCCCCTTCAATCCTCTCTCAATGTCCCCATGCTCCCAATTTACTCAGGAGATCTTGGCTTTTTCTACTTCCCATGGAGAATAGATCTATGTAAGTCTCTCTTAGTGTCTTCATTGTTGTCTAAGTTCTATGGGATTGTGGTTTGTAGGCTGGTATCTTTGCTTTATATTTAAAAACCACCAATGAGTGAGTACCTGTGATAATTGTCTTTCTGTGTCTGGGTTATCTCACTCAAAATAATGTTTTCTAACTCCATCCATTTTCCTGCAAAATTCAAGATGTTGTTATTTTTTTCTGCTGTGTAGTACTCCATTGTGTAAATGTATCACATTTTTCTTATCCATTCTTAAAGGTGCGTGCAATCACTGCCTGGCCTGTATGGCTGACTAGTGTGGCAAGCTTTATTTATTAAAACACAAATATGCCACTATAACACCCTCCTCTTAGGAGACCTTGCTGTGGAATTTCAATGTGGCCTCCCATCTGCACAAACAAATGTGTAGGGACTCCCAGATCATTCTCCTGACTACAGCCCGCATGAGATACAACGAGCGGGCGTCCCTTGCTCGTGTGGCCGTTCTCAGTGCACCTTTCACAGTATTGTCCTTCATAGCCAGGGTTGCAGGCGTCACACCGGAAGCCACCGTCACCTTCCAAGACACAGGTGGGGCTGAAAGAAAAATGGTTTTACAGAAACCTTCAGACATTAGCTTCAAATCTTTATCCTAAAGTATTTATTTCTCATCACGTTCTAAACACTGAGTGGTTATACCGGGTGGCGGGACAAGCGGCTAGAGCTCAACTCTGTAAAACAGAAGGAATCGAAGCCTGCAGACAACGCTATGGGACACACGGAGGTCTCCTGTATCCAGCGTTTGCTGCAGGGTGGCAGCAGGTGAGTGCTAAGTAGATCAGTCTCACAGAGCATAGCCAGCTACCCAGGAAAACTTTCCAAATCAATTTGGAGAGAGGGGTTGCCATGTTTATTAGACAGCGATTGAGCTGCCCAGGCGCGGGAAACAGGAAGACAATGTTGTTGGTTAGTACAGTTCCACGGACTGCGACGATGTGCAGAGGACAAGTCACAGAAAAGCTACTTGGCGGAACAGGGGAGCATGACTGGCAGCTGCAGGTAGACCAGAAGTAAACTGATACAGCCCAGTTGGAGCTTTGGATTAGTTATCTTTTTGTAAAAAACTGTCCTGGTGCCACCTGGAGGCTGAAGTGGGTAACTACAACCTACAGGAACCTGACTCAAACCAAGTGGGAAATCAGGTATGGTTCCTTGCTGGGTGTCCACAGCATAAATTATCAGCTCTGCATCTCCTCCAGCATCTCTCTCCTTAAATCATCAGGTGGACTTCAAAAAAATACAAATACGTGGAAGATGAACCAAGTGAGCTGTGGCTTCTCAAGTTTGTAAATTCTTGTGCCTCATGGGTATGACTAGAGAGGTTGAGGGGATGGTTATCCTTTTTTGATGTAGGAAATAAAGTGCATTATTCCACAGTATGGAAATATACACACTGAATGGCGAAACAGCCACGGACACACTTTTGTGGGTGCACACAGCCATTGGCCACAGATGTGGAATATACGTATAGAAATTATCTTTTCCAGAATGGTGCCACATTATCTATCCAGAAGCACGGCACCATGTAAGTTACTAACTGTCGGATTAATGTCATGTATCTTTCCTCAGTGCTTGTGTGTTCCCCTCTAGGAACATGTATACACAATCAATCCTTATTCCCTTACATTGCATATGAACTGGACCCCATAGCTGAACCCATAGCTGGGAACTCAAATTAGTCTTGAAAATTCTCCAAAGCCCATTTTTAAAACTGGTTCCATCCCAACACTCAAGACCAACATGATGCTTTCCTTCTGAAGAGATCCTGCTCAGACACCCCCGAGAAGGTGTGCTTTTCTTTAATGTCCCCACAGGGACAGCATTAACAGAGGGCACTCAGGGACTAAGCAAGCAAGCTTAGGAATGCAGGGTGAGGGGGGCGGTGAGGACAGGAACACGGGGTGCAGTCTCCAAGCAACCCAATCTCCTTCCCATAGAAGCAGGGAGCGCACATCTCGCAGTGGTCACCAGCCGTGTGGTCGCGGCAGTTCTGAAGGTCAGCATTTCAGTGGAAGAGAGAAACAATGGGAAACAGTCAAATATGACTCTCTCCAGGGAATAGCTTTTTAACAAACTGAGTTTCACAACAGCAAGTATTCTTTAGTGCTTAAAGAAGATGGGGCATGTGAGATATATATATATATATATATATATATATATATATATATATATATATATTTCTAGAATTCTGGAGCTTTTCCAGATCTGTGGCCTTTATTGACCATAAGATTACATAAGCCTAGAAACTGCTAATACATTCTCCCGGAGGAAAACAGACCCAGGTCTAGTATCAATGACCAATGCAGTCAGGACTGAGATCCTTAGAGCTAATGTAGATGGAGACCAGTGGTGAGCCCATGGGTCTTTAGGGCTTTGTGTGGTTGGTACGAGAAACGACTCATACATGTGGGTGCTTGCCCCCAGGTGTTGGTGCTGTTTAAGGGGAGTTATTGAATACGGAGTGTTGATGGAGGAAGGCAAGTCACTGCGGGTGGCCTTTGAGAGTTTAAAGTCCTGCCCCATTCCTAGTTCACTCTCTGCTTCCTGTGTACAGTTGACATGTGATCCCTCAGCTTCCTGCTCTGGCCACCTGCTGCCATGACTTCCGTATGACAAACATATGGACTCCCCCTCTGGAACTGAAAATCAAAATAAACTCCTCCTTCTGTCTCATCGCAGCAGGAGGAAAGGCACTAATCCAGGATTCCATATTCTCATGCAGAGAGAGAAAGAAAACAGAAAAATAACTACTCCAAGATCCGACATTCACAGGCAGGGAGCTGCGGTGGCAGAAGTGAACACGCATTTGGCTTGGGAAGCAAACCAAGGAGGGAGGAAACTCGTGGTCACAGAGTGCCACCAGCAGGTTCCTGTAGCAACCAAATAAACATCAGTTAAGATTTTATGCCATTAGTTAAACCAGCGGCCTTCAAATCAGAAGATCTTGTAGATGCATCTCTAAGCTCAGAGTGCAAGCGATTCCCGTCACAGGTCTACTTAAAATCTCTGCTGCTCGGTCCCTCACTATTTGCTTGGCTGCAGTGCACAGGGCTCTGCGTATGATGCGGCCAAAGAGGAACAACAGCAAAGCAGAGACCCTGCGCAGCCGGTCACCCCTCCTCTACCAAGTCCCTCAGTAGCAAGAAATGATAGAGCGGGAAATCGCTACCAAATATATATGTTTAAAAAACCTATTTTTATAGACTCTTTGCTACTAGAAATCATCTGAGCCCTTTCATTTAAAAGTTTTATTCCTGCTTCATCTGCTAAAGATAGGTTTGATTAGCATCCGCTCAATCTCCCAAATGGGTCTCCCTTCAAAAGAACTATCGGCAATCTCTTCAAAAATAAACTGTAATAAATACTCGTTTCATCAACACGGCACAACACAGACAAGGGCCGAGTACTAGATGACGAGCTAAGATGGAAACAGCTCTAGGCGCTGGTCCTGTTGACTGTCAACCCCATGAACAAGCATGAAGTGCTTCACTTAGCAGACCATGGATCCTGGCTTCCTGGGGCCTGCTGTCCTACAGAACGAGCCACCCCAGGGAGTAGCGGAGAAACAAGGACCAGCTACTGAGGACTAGAGTGAGGGAGGCATCCATGGCTGAGGGAGACACAGAAACAAACCCTACCAGTTTCCCAGTGACAGGAGGAGGAGGAGGTTTCAATGTCTTTGAGACTGCGATGGCGGTAGCAATGTGGCAAGGACCAGCTGGAGGGTCTGCCTGGTTCCTGGCTGTCTTTCAGGTCACGCTGAACTGAGGTCAGTTCCCACACAAGCAAACATACCAGACACTGCCCAGTTTCCGGGTCACAGACATCACTGTGGTTGTTGCAACTGCAGGACACACAAGGAGCCAGCAGAGGGCGCAGTCCCCAGGCACTGCTTTCTGGGAGCTTCCCTCTGTGGCACCCAGGAGCACAGTCCTACAGGGAGGCAAAAGGAACAAGAAAGAGGATACTGGTTAAAAGCTGGGCAAAGGTAAATGCTCTTCAGCAAAGACAGGTGGCTAAGGAGCTCATGAGAAGGGCAACACCACTATTAGAAAGAAATGCAGATGAAATCCACAGTAAGAGCTGAGCATGGTGACTTAGACATACAATCCAGCTGGGGGTAAACTGAGGCAGAAGGACTCCTGTGAATTTCAGTGTAGCCTAGGCTACAGAGTAAGTTTCAAGCTAGCCTAGGCGACAGAGTAAGACACGGTTTGGAAACGCTCCCACCAATAAAACAAGTGTCCTGCTCATTACAAAACCAGTGTCTCCAATCAAAACAGCGAGCAGAACAGCATTGAGGATTAAAGAAAGTGGGGTGCTCATACACAGCTGGTGCGGAGGAAAGGCAGTGTGCAGTCCTCCAAAATTAAAGATGACACTAGCCGTGCCTAACAAGGCTACTTCAAGGAGAACGACATGAGGGAACAGGAAAAGCCATTCACACTCCCTTCCCCACAGAGCTATTCACAAAAGCAGCCCACATCCCCACAGATGAACAGACAGATAGGCAAAGTGAATGTGTCCAAGTGACGGTGTAGTATTCAGCCTTAAAAGGGAAGAAATCTCAGCATGTGTGAAACACGTGCTAAGCAAAAACGAAAGCCACAGCTGTAGATACATTGCAGGGTTCCTTATGTGGGGAACTTGGAGCAGAGGCAGACAGAATGAAACAGCACGTGAGGGGCTGGAGTGATGGGCAGGTGGTGGCTGTACAGACGCAGTTTCCATCTGGGAAGAGAAAGAAGGCCCTGAAGGACGACTGTCTACAGAACCATGTGAACGCCCTTCACATTGCTGACTTCTACACTTAAAAGTTGGTGGAGACAATAAATATAGAGATCAGATTGAATTAGAAGGAACGGCTCTCAAAGCCTGAAACCACCTTTTCAAAGGATGGTGCTCACCAACTGACCGCTGTTCTCCCCAGGGCAGACCTAGCACTGAGGAGCACATTCAGCAGCTACTAGTAACTACATTATAGGCTTCATGAATTATTGCTTTAGAAGGGAGAAAAAATAATGTCAACTAAGGAAACCGTAAAAGATTTACAAATCTAAACATCTGAAGACCCACACCTCTGCAGGGGTTTTCTATAAGCGCTGGATGTCTCCACCGTCACCCAGAAGAGCCACTGAGTAGCCAGTCCTTTAATGATGGGCAGAAGCAGGCACTCTGATTTTCTCTCTGGGAAGGGAATGGGCGGGGCTGGCGTGTGCTCACCTGATCTCCCTCAAACTGTTTTGGAAGCTGCCAGTAAAATGGCTCCCCATGGACATGCTGGTGGACAGCCTCTGCATCCAGCAAGGTGTCAGGGTCCTGGAAATGCACGCCTTCAACTGTGCCCTTGAGGTTGCTCTGGGAAACCACATGCAGGAGGAGCTGATCGGGGGCAAGCATTATCTAGGCATGGAAAGAAGAAAGACACACTTCAGGTTAAGTACCCAGACACAGTGGGTAACAGTACTGGCGGTGTAAGGATGAGGACCCATGATGTACCAGCACTCATTCAAAACACTGGGCGAAGCTGCATGTGTGCCCATACCCCAGTATAGGGTACAGAGAAAGGATAGCTGTGGTTCACAGGCCGCTAGCCAACTCCAAGTGCAGTGCAAGACCCAGGCTCAAGGGTCTGTAGTGGAAAGTAATAGAGCAGGGATATTTAACATCATCCTGCTGGCTTCTACACACACACACACACACACACACACACACACACAACACACACACATGCACGCACGCATGCATGCATGCACACACCGCGCACACACATGCACCCACCACACACTTGCATGCATGCATACACATATACTCACACACAGTGCACATACAACACACACACACACACACACAACACACACACACATGCACGGACGCATGCATGCATGCACACACCGCGCACACACATGCACCCACCACACACTTGCATGCATGCATACACATATACTCACACACAGTGCACATACAACACACACACACACACACACACACACACACACTTTAAGAGCCCAGATTTTATCTTTGAGATCCCCCAAGTAGTCCACAGATGAAATAGCTTCATTTAAAGGCTAGAGAGTAAAGCGTTTTCCTTTAGATTGTATGTATGGATCAGGAAGACCTGAAGCACTGTGATTAGGTTCGAGTTTAGGTTCACCCTGGAGCAGATGTCAATGACAGTAGGTACTCCTTGGAGAGGCACTCTGGCTGTTAATCTCAATCTTCTAGGCCACATCCCTAACTGAAGCTTGTGACCATTAGTTCTCTCAGACACCAGAGCTCCCCAACTATTACTGAGGATCAAAACTGCGGTGCAAGGAGCTGGAAATAATGTATTCCCTAATGTGATTCTCCAGTGGTCCCCAGCTGACCCTGAGGGCCTCCAGGTGGAGCGTCGGGTTACGTGAAGACAGCCCAGGTCCTTGCCATTCTGACTGACTGGAGCAAGGACGGTTGCTAGCAGATGTGGGAAGATTCTCAGAAAGTGTGCCCCAAGTGACTCCTTTCTCCACCACTTCTAGCTGCACACCAACCCACCACAATCAGGCTGATACCTCATCCTGCTTGCAGAGACGACCAGAGAAGGTGGCAATGATCTGGCAGCAAAGCATGTTGGGAAAGCCAACAGACACATGTGCAAGCTGTATTCAGAGAAGTTAGGTTGCCAGACATGTGGAAGTGGTAAAAATTCTATTCTAAAAATTGTCTATCATTTCAGGAAAGAACATGGAGGGAGACTCTTATGTTAGATATCAAAGTAAAATACTGTTCAAGAAAGTTTTTGAAACTGCTTCTAATCACTAGACTCTAAGGTCAGAAGTCCAGGGGTGGGAATGAGGAGGCCAGAGGAAGGAAACAGAGGCTCAGTGGACCACAAGTACCTTGCAGGAGCATGTACCGCTGTCCTCTGTGCAGCTGCAGAGACCCTGTTCCAGGTCACAGGTGTCTGCCAGTGTCCCCTTCAGGTCACAGTCACAGGAAACACAGTCAGGAAACCTCCTGTAACCCAAGGAGCACTGATCGCAGCTCTGTCCACCAAACCCTTCTTTGCAATGGCACTGGCCAGAGAGAACATCACACTGGGGACCCGTGGAGCCAGCAACGCTGCAGTTGCAAGCCTGGGGTGGGGTAATAATGAAATTAATATAAGGGCAGAACCTATGTCCTCAGAAAGCACACAAAATGAGACACCAGAAACACTGTGTGGGGCAGCAGTTCAGATAAGCTGACCTAGTACTGTTCCTCCGTGGAACCATTCGGTCAGGGACCAATGGGACAAGGGCTGCACAGCAGGGCATGCTCATACATTGGTGGCACGTAACAATGCATCAACACTGTGAACTAGAACTGGATCTAATTGTGCTATCGACTCAGCAGAATTATTTTAGAGACCAAACTACTTTAAACCCCAAACTACACCTAATTCTATCCTAAGAAAATTATTTACAGAAAACTATAGCTCTCAGATTCAACCTAATCCTCTAATGAAACTATTTACAACTCCATTGGAAAATAGATTAGACTAAAACAAATTTAAAAGGCAATATCTCTATCTATCTAATCTATCAATATCTATATATATCTATGTACAGATCAATCTATGTAGATATAGAGATATATATCGTTATCTATAGATTCTATCAATATAGATCTATCTATAAGTATATATTGATACCATCTCTATATATCTATATATATCAATATCGATATCAATATCTATCTATAAGTTATTCTATGGATAGATATAAACATTGATATAGATATAGATATTGCCTTTTAAATGTGTTTTAGTTTTATCTGTATTTATATATAGATAGATGAATATAGATACTGCCTTTAATAACTAGATATATAGATATTGCTTTTATATTTATTATAGATAGATATAGATGTTACCTTTAAATATGTTTTAGTCTAGTCTATATTTTATCTATGGGTATTGCTTCTTATCTAGATAGATAATTAATTACCTATATAGATAGTTAGTTCTAGTTATCAATTTCAAAGCTAAATTCTTTTTTTTGTTTATTTTTTTTAGTTGTTGCAAAAAAAAATTTCTGCCTCCTCCCCGTTTCCCATTTCCCTCCCCCTCCTCGCACACATTGCCCCCCTCCCCCCATTCCCCTACCCCTCTCCCCCTTCCCCCCACTCCATTCCCCCTTGCTCTCAAAAGAGCAGTCCAGATTCCCTGCCCTGCGGGAAGTCCAAGGTCCTCCCACTTCTATCCAGGACCAGGAAGGTGAGCATCCAAACAGGCTAGGCTCTCACAAAGCCAGTTCATGTATTAGGATTGAAACCTAGTGCCATTGTCCCTGGCTTCTCATCAGCCTTCATTGTCCGCCATGTTCAGAAAGTCCAGTTTCATCCCATGCTATTCAGTCCCAGTCCCGCTGGCCTTGGTGAGCTCCCAATAGATCAGTTCCACTGTAACAGTGGGTGGGTGCACCCCTCGTGGTCCTGACTTCCTTGCTCATGTTCTCCCTCCTTCTGCTCCTCATTTGGATCTTACGAGCTCAGTCCGGTGCTCCAATTTGGGTCTCTGTCTCTATCTCGATCCATCGCCAGATGAAGGTTCTAAGGTGATATGCAAGATATTCATCAGTATGGCTATAGGATAGGGTCATTTCAGATTCCCTCTCCTCAGTTGCTCAAGGTACTAGCTGGGGACATCTCTCTGGACACCTGCGAGCCCCTCTAGAGTCAAGTCTCTTGCCAACCCTAAAATGGCTCCCTTAATTAGGATATAAATTTCTCTGCTCCCGTGTCCACCTTTCCTTTATCCCAACCATCCCATTCCCCCAAGCTCCCCCCTTTCTCCCCTTCTCACATTTTTCACCCCATTTCCCCTTAGCCCCATGCCACCTCACACCCAAGATCTCAGGTTTTGCTCTGCAATCTTGTCTACTTTCCATATCCAGGCGGATGACTATATGTTTTTTTTTTGGGGGGGGGGGGTTCACCTTCTTATTTAGCATCTCTAGGATCACAAATTATATGCTCAATGTCCTTTATTTATGGCTAGAAACCAATTATGAGTGAGTACATCCCATGTTCACCGTTTTGGGTCTGGGATACCTCACTCAGGATAGTGTTTTCTATTTCCATCCATTTGTATGCAAAATTCAAGATGTCATTGTTTTTCACCCCTGAGTAGTACTCTAATATGTATATATTCCACACCTTCTTCATCCATTCTTCCATTGAAGGGCATCTAGGTTGTTTCCAGGTTCTGGCTATTACAAATAATGCTGCTAAGAACATAGTTGAACAAATGCTTTTGTCATATGATAGGGCATCTCTTGGGTACATTCCCAATAGTGGTATTACTGGATCTTGGGGTAGGTTGATCCCGAATTTCCTGAGAAATCGCCACACTGATTTCCAAAGTGGTTGCACAAGTTTGCATTCCCACCAGCAATGGATGAGTGTGCCCCTTACTCCACAACCTCTCCAACAAAGGCTATCATTGGTGTTTTTGATTTTAGCCATTCTGACAGGTGTAAGATGGTATCTCAAAGTTGTTTTATTGTTTTTTTTATTGAGAAAAAAAATTTCCGCCTCCTCCCAGCCTCCCACTCCTCCTCCCCTCCCCCCACTCCTCTCCCCGTCCCCCCACTCCTCCCCCTCCCTCTCAAGTCTGAAGAGCAGTCAGGGTTCCCTGCCCTGTGGAAAGTCCAAAGTCCTCCCCCCTCCGTCCTGGTCTAGGAAGGTGAACATCCAAACTGGCTAGGCTCCTACAAAGCCAGAACATGTAGTAGGATCAAAACCCAGTGCCATTGTCCTTGGCTTCTCAGCAGCCCTCATTGTCCGCCATATTCAGAGAGTCTGGTTTTATCCCCTGCTTTTTCAGTCACAGTCCAGCTGGCCTTGGTGAGCTCCCAATAGATCAGCCCCACTGTCTCTGTGGGTGGGTGCACCCCTCTTGGTCCTGACTTCCTTGCTCATCTTCTCCCTCCTTCTGTTCCTCATTGGGACTTTGGGAGCTCAGTCCAGTGCTCCAGTGTGGGTCTCTGTCTCTATCTCCATCCATCGCCAGATGAAGGTTCCGTCCAGATGGGATTCCTCAGCAACTAATCAGGGCCCTCAAAGTTGTTTTAATTTGCATTTCCCTGATCACCAAGGAGGATGAGCATGACCTTAAGTGTCTTTTGGCCATTTGAACTTCTTCTGTTGAGAATTCTCTGTTCAGTTTAGTGCCCCATTTTTTAATTGGGTTAATTAGCATTTTAAAGTCTAGTTTCTTGAATTCTTTATATATTTTGGAGATCAGACCTTTGTCTGTTGCAGGGTTGGTGAAGATCTTCTCCCAGTCAGTGTGTTGCCTTTTTGTCTTAGTGACAGTGTCCTTTGCTTTACAGAAGCTACTCAGTCTCAGGAGGTCCCATTTATTCAATGTTGTCCTTTATGTCTGTGCTGCTGGGGATATGAGTAGGAAGTGATCTCCTGTGCCCATATATTGTAGAGTACTTCCCACTTTCTCTTCTATCAGGTTCAGTGTGTTCAGCCTGATATTGAGGTCTTTAATCCATCTGGACTTGATTTTTGTGCATGGCGATAGATATGGATCTATTTTCATTCTTCTACAGGTTGACAACCAGATCTGCCAGCACCATTTGTTGAAGATGCTTTCTTTCTTCCATTGAATACTTTTAGCTCCTTTATCAAAAATCAGGTGTTCATAGATTTGTGGGATAAAATCTGGGTCTTCTACTCTATTCCATTGATCGACTTCTCTGTTTTTATGCTAATACCAAGCTGTTTTCAATACTGAAGCTCTGTAATAGAGTTTGAAGTCAGGGATGGTAATGCCTCCAGAAGTTCCTTTATTGTATAAGATTCTTTTGGCTATCCTGGGTTTTTTGTTTTTCCATATAAAGTTGATTAATGTCCTCTCAAGATCTGTGAAGAATTTCGATGGGATTTTAATGGGGATTGCATTGAATCTATAAATTGCCCTTGGTAGAATTGCCATTTTTACTATGTTGATCCTCCCAATCCAAGAGCAAGGAAGATCCTTCCATTTTCTGGTATCCTCCTCAATTTCTTTCTTCAAGGACTTAAAGTTCTTGTCAAATAGATCCTTCACATCCTTGGTTAGAGTTACCCCAAGATATTTTATGCTATTTGTGGCTATTGTGAAATGTGATGCTTCTCTGATTTCCCTCTCTGCTTCCTTATCCTTTGTGTATAGGAGGGCAACTGATTTTTTGGAATTGATCTTGATCTTGTATCCTGCCACGCTACTAAAGGTGTTTATCAGCTGTAGGAGTTCTTTGCTGGAGTTTTTGGGGTCGCTCATGTACACTATCATATCATCTGCAAATAATAAAAGTTTAACTTCTTCCTTTCCAATTAGAATCCCTTTGATCCCCTTATGTTGTCTTATTGCTATTGCTAGAACTTCAAGCGCCATATTGAAGAGGTATGGAGAGAGTGGACAGCCTTGTCTTGTTCCTGATTTTAGTGGGATGGCTTTGAGTTTCTCTCCATTTAATTTGATGTTAGCTGTCGGCTTGCTATAAATGGCTTTTATTATAGTTAGTATGACCCTTGTATCCCTAATCTCTCTAAGACCTTTATCATAAAGGGATGTTGAATTTTGTCAAATGTCAAAGCTAAATTCTTGACGAAACCCTGAAAGATGCTATTCTTCTGCATTATCCCTGAGTTCATATGTATTTGTTTATTTATTTCATGGTGGGGGGTCCCCTTAGTCTAGCTTCCCAGGATATTTTAGAACTAGGCTCAAACAATGCCCCTGCCTCAGCCTCCCAAGTAGCTGGGACTACAGGTGCACCACCAGTGTGTCAAGCTGTACCAATATTAAATATGAACTATGAAGATATTTAACTGCTTAAAACCAAGTGACTGGATACAAGAAAGCTTGCTCCAAGGAAGGTACTCTTACCCCAGCGTGATGACAGAACCCACCTGGCACCCCCGCTCTGGGTCCAGGTTCCAGTACCCCTCTTCACACTCCTCACACTTCAGACCCCGGGTATGAGGAGGGCAGAGGCACTCTCCAGAATCGGGGTCACAGTTATTCTGAGTATGTGCGCAGTCGCAGGCTAAAACAAAAGAAGCATCACAGAGTTAGATGCTTGATGGGATTCAAGGCTGACAGCACAAGGGGCCTCTCTTTTGTATCAACTATCAGAGCCACTGTTAAAGGGGATGTAATCATTCCTGAGACCTCTTCATAGCACCTGGAGGTAGGTGCTCCCCACGTCTGAGAGATCATAAGCCTGAAAGAGGTGGGACTAACATGCCTTGATGGCCGGAAGAACAGATGGCTCGAAGACAGTGGTTCTCAACCTGTGTGGTCGTGACCCCTTGGGTTCAAACGAGCCTTTTACAGGGGTCACACATCAGATATTTCCATTGCAATTCATTACACTAACAAACCTCTAGTTATGAAGTAGCAATGAAATAACTTTATGGTTGGGGCCACCACATGAGGAACTGTATTAAAGGGTCTCAGCACTAAGAAGGTTGAGAGCCACCGCTCTAATGTCATCAAGTCCTCATCATCTGCGAACTGTTGTGTTAGATGTGACCCTCAGTCCTTGCAAAAGTCTCTGGATGCTGACTGCAATCAAGGTCTCAAAAACCAAGACTAGGCTCACACAAGCAGGTGGGGACCCAGGACCAAATGCTTGTATCTAGAAACAGAAAAAGGGTATGGGAACCCGCTGTAAAGACAAGAGAAAAGTAATGTCACAGAAATTATTCTGACATCAAGGAAGGTCACAGAGAAGGCTTTATAGGGAACATAAGGAACTCGAGAGCTTACGTGTACAGCCACCATCCTGGTACCCATAGAAGCCGTGTGAACACCTGTTGCATGTTTTCCCACTGACGCCCGGTACACAGGGACACTGGCCATCCTCTGTGCAGTTGTCTGATGTGGAACCCTCCACACTGCAGTTGTAGGGCACACAGCCACGCCCTGTGTCCAGCCCATAATAGCCAGGCTATGTCACAAGAGAGGAAGGATCACGGGTTAGTGGCATATGCACACACTGGAATGTTCTCCACGTCACACACAGAAGATGTTCCACAGACTCATCATGCTCTCAGCACATGTCTGTTCCTGGGCACTCTGCACACATGCTCTTTAGATGGGAAGGTACAGCAGAGACCAGTCAAGAGTATGCTCGTCCCACATCAATTCAAGTTCCCGTGGACCTAGGTTAAGCGTCAGTCATGCAACAATGGCAAGCAACTGAACAGCCTGTAGTGACTGGTAGATGTCTTACCAGGCACTGGTCACACTGCTGGCCTGTCACTTGAGGTTTGCAATCACACAGCCCAGTCTCCAGATGGCACACGCTAGAAAGGGAGCCATTTTCATGGCAGTACAGCCTAGAAGGCACAAGACACAAAATGCTTTAAGAAAAAAATGTATGGGTTAGAGTAAAATCCTTTTACTTCCCAAAGGAAAAGGCTTAAACATTCAACATGCCAGATCACAAAGCTAACATACTTCACAGACAGTGAGAGCCCAGCCAGGTTGTGAAGGAACCACAGCAGAGGGAGCACTGACCCTAGACACTGCAGACTTGATAGCCTGAGCTAGGGCTGGATCAGCTTCTTGGCTAACCCCAGCTTGCCTAAGAACCTGGCTTCTTTCTGGCCTTTGGTTTTCCTTGGCGTATGTGGACAATGCCACAGCTTTGCCTGATATCCTGAGGGACTGCAACCCTGCTGCCCCATTTCTTGCTGCTCTAGAAGGGCTTTACTCTTATTCTGTAGCTTGATTCCAATTGTGACTCCTAACTCCTCACCGCTGCCCTAGGCAACACATGAACAGATGCACTCTGATGAAGCGCCCCCTCTCTCCCCACCCTCCCTCCTTGCCCCATCTCCCCTGCCCTATCCTTCTGAAGGCAAGTCTCTTACCACTCCTCCTCTTCCCCATCCCTCTTTCCCTTAGGATGTCCATCAACCTCAACTCTTATTTTGTGTCCTCCTGGTGTCTTATTTCCTAATGTGTCACTTTTAGAAGTCTCTGGGACACCGCAAGTGTTAGAGTCAGTGAGCAGAGTTGAGTACCCATCTTATGGGATCTTTCTTCAGACTGGAACCCACAGACCTCTCACTCCCTGGTCTTTAAACCAAGGTTTCCATGTAGTCCAGATTGATGGGTCAAAGCCAGGATTAATTTCCTCTCCTAATGTGTGTCTACATTATTCTTTTCTGTATGGCTGGCACCGCCTTTTCTCCAAGCTGTAATATAAGACCAACACACTTACCTGGCGTTATCAAAATATTTAAGTGGCATTATTTTCATGAATCCTTTCCTAAGACTGTGCAAAACCTGCACAAGGCCAAGCCAGCAGAAATCACAGTGGGAACCAGGGAGGGGACCCATGAAGCTGAGGAGTGATCAGCAGTTGATGGCTACTAGAAAGTTTTCTTCAGAGATGCAACGCCCCTTTTTACTGCCCATGCTTCAGTGGATGGCCCCAACTCTGAGATCCACATAATGGCAGCATTAAACGGACTCAGTGGCTTTAAAAACAAGGTACATAAAGTTGTCAGGGAGAAGTCCAAGGGAGACTGGAAGACTTGGTGGGCAGGATTTGATCAAAGTACATTGTATGCATGTTTAAAACTCACACAATAGAGTTTTCTGAACAAAGCAACAATACAAATGCTGAGGGCTCCAGTGTTAGCCCCAAAGCTGGGTCCCCTTAGGCATAAAACTGTCTCAGTAAGTGGCTTTACAGCAACCCTATGTTCAAGGCTCCAAAACTCAGCAAATCAGGGTGAGGCGGTACAGGAGCAGACCACCAGGATACTCTACCACCATGCTTGAGACAGCCTCCTCCCTGGTCATGAAGGATAATGCATTTTCCAGACTTCTGACCATAGAGGTGACAGTGATTTAAGCCACTGTAGAATGCAGAGGAAGGAACTGAGTATCAGATCTACTTCTGACCAACAGGAGACCCACAATCAGTACACAAGATACACTAAGGTATAACATGGATGGGGGCCTGCTTGTTGTTGGGGTTTTTGTCCCATGCGGTACCCCACAACTGTTTAGCCCCAAAGAAAAACAATTCTCCCGCACCACTAAGGTCTCCTCCAGGCTGAGTTCTTTAGGCAAGTGTTAAGAGATTATATGGCGACATATAACAGCTATGACTGCATTGGTCACGCACTCACCCCGGCAATTTTTGGCAGTCACAGCATCTCCATAGAAGCCATCTGCACACCTTTCACAATGGGCACCATCTGTGTTCCACAAGCACTTCAGACATTCCCCGGTGACAAAGTCACAGTGGCCAACCTCCAAGGGATCAGCATTGCTGCTGCAGTTGCATGGTACACAGGTTTCCTCTGGCTCTGTTGGGTTTCCATAGTAACCCTCTGCACATCTGTATCCAGGATGGAAAGCAGTATCTAATAAAAAAGAGGGTTTGAGATAATACCTCACTAGCCAGGGCCTCCCTGGGTGGCTAATAAATCAGACTCTGTCCCTTAAGATTTTGCAATGGAGGGACTGGAGAGATGGCTCAGAGGTTAAGAGCATTGCCTGCTCTTCCAAAGGTCCTGAGTTCAATTCCCAGCAACCACATGGTGGCTCACAACCATCTGTAATGAGGTCTGGTGCCCTCTTCTGGCCTGCAGGCATACACACAGACAGAATATTGTATACATAATAAATAAATAAATAAATATTTAAAAAAATAAAAAAAAAGATTTTGCAATGGAAAAACGGTGACTCTGTCCAGACAATCACAAATCTTCCTTGCCTCTTGTGAGGTGGGAATAGATCCAATACGAGCATAAACAAAGATGATGTGCAATCATGTCCAGAGCCAACTCTGACCTCCCTCTGGCTACTCAGGATGTCACCCAGCTCTTGACAGGATGCACCAGGGGCAGAGACACCAAGGCTTATGTGTGGGAAAACACAGACTGGTTTTTGGTTGTCAGAGATGGCTCCTAAATCAAACCTCCCAATGCCTTCACCATTGTCTGGACAACTGAATACTCAGACACATGATGACTGTAACTACTGACCCCCCCACCCCCCATAGTCTTTGGTGTGATCACAGATGCACTCCAGGAGGTGAAACACTGTTCTCTCCATGGACATCCTGCTTTTCTCCATGACCTTATGCAATATCAGCAATGCACCGAGATGCCAAGACCACACTTAAAGCTATTGATTTTAACTGTCCACCACTACATATTATATACATACATTGAATTATCACATCATATCTACAGGGTCTGTACAATTGCTATGTATCCACTAACATTAAAGATTTGTAGATATTGAAGAAGGAAATACAGACTTTCTGCTGGACTTTTGAAATAGTTGATACTGCTTTGTGAAACTGGGGGTTGGAGAGCCACAAGGTACCTCTCACACCAGGATCCTGAGTAACCCAGAGCACACTGGTCACAAACCACATTCTCTACAAACCACATCAGTAAGGTAGCATGTGGGGCTGAAACTGCGAAAACACTTGAAATTAATGTGTTTTTTTTCCAGTGGACGCTGCTCCTTTCTAAATATTTTAAATGGTTATCTTTGGATACATCTGTCCTAACAAATGCTCTGCAGGTTCTCTCTCAGTCTTTAGTCCTGGATCCACCCTGGCAGAGCCATTAGCCTCCTCTGTCCATCATCTATTGCTTCCTCCATGTGTGTCCTGCAGAGGTGGCCAGAGCATAGGCGGGCTGGAGGGGGGAGCGGCGGGCCGGGAAGGAGGGAGGGAGGGAGTGCGACGGGGGCGTCGGGGGCGTCGGAGGGACGTCGGGGGCGTCGGAGGGACGTCGGAGGGACGTCGGAGGCGTCGGGGGCGTTGGAGGGATGTCGGGGGCGTCGGGGGCGTTGGAGGGACGTCGGAGGCGTAGCGGGCGTCGGAGGGACGTCGGAGGCGTAGCGGGCGTCGGAGGGACATCGGAGGCATAGGGGGCGTCGGAGGGACGGCGGAGGCGTCGGGGGCGTCGGAGGGACGTCGGGGGCGTCGGAGGGACGTCGGAGGGACGTCGGAGGCGTAGCGGGCGTCGGAGGGATGTCGGAGGCGTAGGGGGCGTCAGAGGGACGTCGGAGGCGTCGGGGGCGTTGGAGGGACGTCGGGGGCGTCGGAGGGGCGTTGGAGGGACGTCGGAGGGACGTCGGAGGCGTCGGGGGCGTCGGGGGCATTGGAGGGACGTTGGAGGGACGTCGAAGGCGTCGGGGGCGTCGGAGGGACGTCGGAGGGGCGTCGGGGGCGTCGGAGGGACGTCGGGGGCGTCGGAGGAGCAGCTGGGTCGTGCCGGGTCCTCCGCGCCAGGTTGGGGCCAGAGGACTCGGCTCTCGGGGCGGCACCGCTCCTCCTGCTGGGAACTGGTCCTGTGCATGCATCCCCTTTCGCGCGGCCGGCCGCCGCGCCGCTCTGCCTTACAAAGGAGGACGAATGAGGCGGGCGGCGGCGCGGTGCGGGCCCCCTCGGGCGGCGGGGATGGCGGCCGCCCCCGGCACCACCTAAGACGCCCCCGCGCGCCCAGCCTCGGCCCAGGCCCGAGCCCCGCAGGCGGCCGAGCGCTGCGTGTCGCCCGTGGCCCGCGAGGAGGCGGAGGAGCAGGACGAGGCGCCGCCTTCCCCGCGCACTGCCGCGCGCCCTCGCCGTTGTCTGCGCTGCGCGCTGGACCAGTTTCGCGAAGTTGCCCGGGCCCCGCGCCGCCCATAAGTGCGACCTCATTGAACCTCAGCCTAGAAAGAATATCGGCAGGATGAAGAAGTTGAGGAGAACTTTGTCAGAGAGTTTCAGCCGCATCGGTGAGTGTGCTCCGCTGACCCTCACCCCACCCCACCCCCGTGGGCTGCCGGCTGTCCCCGGACTCTCTCCCTCGGCCCCGCGCCCCCACCCGTGCTCCGAGCACCAGCCAGGCAGCTGCCACCTCTGGGCGAACTGTGGACCAGGGATGGAGGGGGATGTCGCTCGCAGAGCCGCCCCTTTTCCCCAGGATCTGGGCTTCCTTTGTGGACCTTCCCAAGCCTTGAATTTGGATTCCTCCTCTCAGCCACTAGTATCTTTTCGCAGTGGACCGCGAGGGGACACCCAGTCCTCACCGCCATAGGGGTTCTGCGGCCACCCACGTTATTTGTTATTTTTAAAGGGTTTGGTATTAGGTGTTTAACCAGTAATTTAGCTTTGAGAATCACAGAAACGTTGACATGTGCCTAATGTTGTTTAACTTAGCCAACCTAAAGGAAGTGGGACAGATACCTTGAGACCTTTTGTTCCCTACTTCGGGTCCTATAAATGGAGGTTTGGGTGTTCAGTTCTTAGGACGCTGAACCTTCCAGCTGCTGTAGGGAAATGTGAGCTATGAAGCTGTGGGGACTCTATGAATCAGTCTCCTGAACTGCTGCAGCAGTACTGTTCAGAGTATTGTCTTTGAGAAAGAGCAACCGACTTCACAAAGAACAAACAACAACAAGATCAGGGAATGTTTAGGATACTTAAAAAGATAGATCCGTGTTCTAGGGAACAGCAAGAGGACAACAGTGTCATGTGGAATGGGTTTGTTAATCTTGAGGTTTACTGGCAGGAAGTGCGCCTCTTAACCTGGAGGTGTAGCTGCCTACTAAACTGTCACAACTTTCTTTGACACAGGTAACTGTGCCAAGCAAGGGATCCCCACAGAGCCTCAGACAAACCTATCAGAGCGTCCAAGCGTACCTTCTGGCCCTTGATTCGCTGTGATCATGTTCATGAAAGTGTTCATTAATTAATGATAAACAAGCTAATTCCTTAAAACCCTGATGTGAATGTCAGCTGTCTGTTCCATAGTTTTTTGTCCATGCATGAAAACTGACTTCAAGTGAAAGAAAACACGGTAAACATTTAGTCAAGCTTATTATTGTTAATTATTGTTATTGTTATTATTATTTTGGTCAACTTGTTGATTTTTTCTGAACACGGCTGGCTGGCACTTAGCGTTGTAAAAATATCCTGTGGTCTTTGGAAATGGAATAATTTTCAGACTTTACCTACACTTACTAATCTTTGGACATTGATGCCCTAGGGTTTAGAGAGTGGGAGGGAGATGGCAAGGAAGCTTGATTCTGTTACCTTGCTAAAAAACACATGGCATTTAACAAGCGCTGAGCTCAAAGTTTCTGCGGGAACAGACCCAGCAAAGCCACTGAGCTGCTCCAGTAGCGTTGGCACTTAAGTTTCATTACGTTTTGTGCTACCGAGCAGATCCAGTGTCAATAAAGCAGAAGTAATAGTACTGCAGCCCCTCTGGAACTTGGTTACGGAGCCCCAAACCCTCGCTTGTGATCATAACTTGTTACTGTAAAGTGGGTTTGCCTGTGTCACAGCTCCACCATTGACTCCCCAGAGAACCTCCAGATCTAGTGTTATGGAAGAGAAACTGAGAGCTGTAGACAACAGTCAAGCTCCTACCATCTTAAGGCAAGTGTATACCATCTACTCTGTAGTTACCTGGTACCATATGTCAGCCTGTAATGGTTTGCAGAAATTATCATTCTAGATATTACATGAGTTAATCTCATGCTGAAAAGTACTATCTATCTGGTTTCATTGGAGTGATCATCCTATATGCTCCCTGGGATTGCTAGCTACCGTATGTGGGTAATAATACTCCTTTTGCCTGTTGTTATAATTGTTCCTATAGGTGCAAGCTCTTTAGGTTGTTTCTGGTTTTCAGTTTAAACATAGCCTCATTCCTTGTTTTGAAAATTCCTATAGTTTTTGATTCTATACAATGATTTTGGTTTATAATTATACTTTTTCTGCCTTTGGTCTAGAATCTGCCATTTCTCTAGACAGCTCTCATCTTCCCCCACCCCCGCCAATTGCAGAATGAAACATAGAAACCATGATTCGATTGCTGTGTGTGCTTATTGCTAATGGAGGCATGTAGTATGAAAAGTCAATGGAATGCATTGTGATGTAAACATTAACAATGTCCTGTGAATACTCATTTATAGGTTTTAATAAGAATTAACTAAAACATCCTTATCCAAAAAAGCTGGGACCCGTTTGTTGTATTTGATACTTCTCTTTCCACGTGAAGTTTTTTTTTTGTTAATGTAATAGACTTGAACATAGTTTAAGGGTCAGATTTGATAGAGTCAGTCAGAGGGTAGTGCCATAGGTTTTGAAACCCACCATATAATTAGAGAGACTGGTAGAGTAAAGCCGAACCAGAAGACAGTTTCTCCAGTAAGCACACAGCATCTCCATGAAGCTCAGGTCATACCGTGGGAAAAAGTGGAGCAATAACTGGGCAGTGTCACTGAGGGGGAAGCTGAAGACCCCGAAGTTCTCACCAGGGACATGTGACAGCTCACTGAGAATCCTGCAGAGCACCTGACACCTCAGAGGGTTTCCATGGCTTCTGTGGTAAGGGAGAGCAAGGAAAGTGCAAGAAGTCTCTGGATGCAGGTGGTCTCCTGCCTTTCTTTGGGGGACTTCTCTAAACTGACAAATTGAGTTACTTTTCTTGTCCTACATAGAAAGCATTAGAATAAATTCTGCACAGGGTAGATTCAGTAGAAGCAAGGGAACAAGGAGGCCCAGGAAGAAGTGACATAGAGAAACAGAATTTAGGGATAATTAGTAATTTATGGGATAATAGGGAATATACAAAGCATTTTCTCCGTTATATTTGTATCTATAAATACATGTATATAACATTTTTTTGCTTATATTAATATATAGCATTTAGCAGTGTATTATAATACAGAAAGGATACTGTACTATGATTACATTACTAATTTTTATTACTTATAATTGCATTTTCTTTTCATTTGTCCCTGACTAGTAAGATTGGTAACACTGTTTCAACCTCAACAGCAATGCATTAGTTTGATTATTTTATACCTGTGATAACTGTAGGAAATCATGACTCATGAAAACCATTGGCATGTGATGGTATAGTTGTGATTGCTAGATCCGAGCACCCTTGCCCTGACACAGCGGTATTGATTTGTACCCTTCATCTTGTCATTATTTCAAACTATTGGTTAGTTAGAATTGTCCCTAGGAGTACAGTTGGAAAGACACCGTGATGAAGTGTGGCGGTATTTCTACGGTTATAATGAGGAAATGACTATTTCTTATACAGACTGTGGCGAGACCTATTTCAAAATGGCATACCTTGGAATGGGGATGGAACTCAGGGGTAGAACAATTGTCTCTCACGGATGAACAAGCTTCATGTTCAATCTCCAGTACTGCACAGAAACCAAACACAACACAAAACAAGAAACTAAAGCCACTGAAAACCTTACTCACGCCTTCATCTCTTGTACACGTGTGTGTTCCTGGGTGTGTTTCCCAGGTGCAGGCTGTTATATGCTGGGAACAATGGCTGAAGTACAGGAATCAATTGAACCTTGCCATCAGTGTCTTTTATGCTAGTCCATACTTGTGTTTTTGTTCCCAGACCATGACATGTTAAAATTCAGGGGTATTGTAAAGAATAAAGTAATTAACATATTTAAAACATACTTGATAGTTTCCAGCATTTTGTTGAATGCCCACTTTTTTATACTATTCATCAGTATTTGATGCAATTACTGACATGGTAAGCTTGCACTAGGCTTTTCTGTCACCTTCAGCACAGCCTGCCACCCCCTTCTGACCAGCCGTAGCTATCGGGAGGACCACAGGTGGATGCTTGTCTTGGTGGACCAAGTTAGAAAGCATTTCCCTGAGTTGGGCTGACATCTGCTAAGCCCAAACAGAGTGTGTTTTCAGTTCATATTCAGGTTAGTTTTCTCCAAACACTCTAGAAACTTCTTCAGATTTACATCTTTTCATACCATAAAAATCTTCATGCCATAATAGGCGGTGCTAATTCTGGAGCGAGAGGAGGAAGGTATGGGTTTGCAGGAGAGTCCTCACATACACATTCTGGGGTCATGTCCTCTTGGCATTGTTTCCTTTCTGTTGAATGAAAGATCCCCCCAAACCAAGCCTCTTTGTCAGCATGTTTCCATGTCTGGTACTTGGGGCCGTCCCTTTGTCTAGTCAAAGTTAGATCTTCCTTGCAGTTATCTGTTTACTGTGAATTGCCTTAGTGAAGGGATCTGGGGCTCAAGGGATCCTCCTCCTCCTCCTCCTCCTCCTTTCTGATTCTCTCAGTACTGCTGAGCCAGTTTATATTCCCACCGGCAGTGAATAGGGCTCCTCTTTTCCCATAACGTCACTAGCATTAAATGTCTTTTTCCTTGATGGTAGCCATTCTTATTGGGGTGAGATGGAATCTCACAATTATTTTTATTTGAATTTTTCTGATGCTAAAGATGTTGAACCCTGTTAAAATTATGTATTGGTCATTTGTCATTTTTCTTCCTTTTTTTCTTTTAATTTTGGTCTTGGAAAATTTCAAACATGTATATAAAACATGCTGGTTACTTCGTCCTCCTCATTTCCACCTCTGCCAGCCACACCCCCTTCCCTACACAACTCTTCTTATGAATTCGTTAACTTGTTGTCTAGTGTCCAGCGGACTTTAACTGCATGTTTGTGAACCTGAATTTGAAACTAAGCATTAGAGATTGCTGACCTGCTCATCAGTAGGTACACCTGGCTACTATGCCTCTCCTTCTCCCACAACCTCTTTACTGACGGTCGTTCACCACTAAGTGCAGGAGCCTGTGAGCACATTCTCTACTCACTGACTCTTTGAGCTCACCTTATTACTTAGTTTCTCTAGGATCATAAACTATGGGCTCATTGCCCTTTGTTTATGACTAATATCCACTTATGAGTGAGTACATACCATATTTCTTTTGGGGGGGTCTGGGTTACCTCACTCAGGTTAATACATTCTAATTTCATCCATTTCCATGCAAAATTCAAGATGTCATTATTTTTTACTGCTGAGTAGTACTCTAATGTGTAGATGTGCCACACTTTTTTATCCATCCTTGAGTCGAGGGGCATCTGGGTTGTTTCTACGTTCTAGTTATTACAAATAATGTTGCTATGAACATAGTTGAACAAAGGCTCTTGTAGTATGATTGAGCATCTTTTGGGTATATTCCCAAGAATGGAATTGCTGGATCCTTAGGTAGGTTGATTCCCAGTTTTCCTAGAAACTGCCACACTGATTTCCAAAGTGGTTGTACAAGTTTGCATTCCCACTAGCAATGATGAGTGTTCCCTTTCTCCACAACCTCCCCAGCTTTTTATTTGGGTTATTTAGAATTTTAATGTCTAATTTCTTGAATTCTTTATATATTTTGGAGATCAGTTCTTTGTCTGATGTGGGATTGGTGAAGATTTTTTCCCATTCAGTAGGCTGCCTTTTTGTCTTATTGACTGTGTCTTTTGATTTACAGAAGCTTCTCAGTTTCAGGAGGTCCCATTTATTTATTGATGCTCTTATTGTCTGGGCTACTGGGGTTATATTTAGGAAGTGGTCTCCTGTGCCCATGCATTGAAGGTTATTTCCCACATTCTCCTCTATCAGGTTTAGTGTGGTCGAATTTGTATTGAGGTCTTTAATCCATTTGGATTTGAGTTTTGTTCATGGCAACAAATATGGGTCTATTTTCATTCTTCTACAGGGTGACATCCAGTTATGTCAGCACCATTTGTTGAAGATGCTTTCTTTTTTCCATTGTATCTTTTTTGCTTCTTTATCAAAAATCAGGTGTTCATAGGTGTGTGAATTAATATCCGGGTCTTCACTTCGATTCCATTGGTCAACATCTCTGTTTTTATGTCAATACCAAGCTGTTTTCATTGCTGTAGCTCTGTAATAGAGCTTGATGTCAGGGATGGCGATGCCTCCAGCAGTTCCTTTGTTGTGCAGGATTGTTTTCACTATCCTGGGTTTCTTTTTTTTTTTTTTCCAAGAAGAGTTAAGAGTCTATCTTGTTTTTTCATATGAAGTTGAGTATTGTTCTTTCAAGGTTCTGTGAAGAATTGTGTTGGGATTTTGATGGGGATTGCATTGAATCTATAGATTGCCTTTGGTAAGATTGTCATATTTTACTGTGTTGGTCCTTCTTATCCAAGAGCATGGGAGATCTTTCCATTTTCTGATATCTTCCTCAATTTCTTTCTTCAAAGACATAATGTTCTTGTCAAATAGGTCTTTCACATCCTTTGTTAGTGTTACCCCCGAGATATTTTATGTGATTTGTGGCTATTGTGAAAGGTGATGTTTCTCTGATTTCCCTTTCAGCTTTTTTATCCTTTGTGTATAGGAGGGCTACTGATTTTTTTTATTTATTTTTATTTTATTATTATTATTTTTTTATTTTATCTTGTATCCTGCCACTTCACTGAAGGTATTTATCAGCTGTCGGAGTTCTCTGGTAGAGTTTTTGGGGTCACTTATATACACTATCATATCATCTGAAAATAACAAAAGTTTAACTTCTTTCCAGTTTGATCCCCTTCATCTCCTTATGTTGTCTTATTGCTATTGCTAAAATTGAAAGAACTATGTTGGAGAGATATGGAAACAGTGGACAGCCTTGTCTTGTTCCTGATTTTAGTGGAATCGCTTTGAGTTTCTCTCCATTTAATTTGATGGTAGCTGTCGGCTTGCTGTATATTGCTTTTATTGTATTTATATATGATCCTTGTATCCCTAATCTCTCCAAGACCTTTATCATGAAGGGGTGTTGTATTTTGTCAAATGCTTTTTCTGCATCCAATAAAATGATCATAGGTTTTTTCTTTTAGTTTATTTATATGATGGATTACATTGATTGATTTTCATATGTTGAACCAGCCCTGCATCTCTAGGATGAAGCCTACTTGTTCATGATGGATGATTTTTTTTTGATGTGTTCTTGGATTCAGTTTGCCAGAATTTTATTGAGAATTTTTGCATCCATGTTCATAGTGAGATTGGTCTGTAATTCTCTTTCTTGGTATGAGTCTTTGTGCGTTTTTGGTATTAGAGTAACTGTAGCTTTTTAAAAAGAGTTTGGCAGTAAGCCTTCTGTTTCTATTATGTGGAACACTTTGAGGAGTATAGGTATTAGCTCTCGAAAGTTCTGGTAGAATTCAGCACCAAAACCATCCGGCCCTGGGCCTTTTTTTTTTTTTTTTGGTTGGGAGATTTTTGATGGAAGCTGCTATCTCCTTGCAGCTTATAGGTATATTTAAATTGCTCACCTGGTCTTGATTAAATTTTGGTAGGTGGTATCTATCTAAAACGTTGTCCATTTCTTTAACATTTTCCAGTTTTGTGGAGTATAGATTTTTGTAGTAGGACCAAATGATTCTCTGAATTTCTTCCATGTCTGTTGTTATAACCCCCTTTTTATTTCTAATTTTGTTAATTTGGATATTCTCTCTTTGCCTTTTAATTAGTTTGGATAAGGGTTTGTCAATCTTGTTGATTTTTTTCAAAGAACCAGCTCTTTGTTTAATTGATTCTTTGTATGGTTTTCTGTGTTTCTATTTTGTTCATTTCAGACCTCAACTTGATTATTTCCTGTCTTCTCCTTTTGGGTAAGTCTGCTGCTTTTTTTTCTAGAGCTTTCAGGAATGCTGTTAGGCCATTTATGTGAGCTTTCTCTGTTTATGTGGGCACTTAGTGTTATGAACTTTCCTCTTAGCACTGCTTTCATTGTGTCCCATAGGTTTGGGTATGTTGTGTCTTAATTTTCATTGAATTCAAGGAAGCTGTTAATTTCTTTCTTTATTTCTTTCTTGACCCAGGAGTGGTTCCAGTAGTTGACTGTTCAGTTTCCATGAGTGTGTAGGCTTTCTGGGAGTAGTTGTTGTTGAATTCTAACTTTACTCCATGGTTATCTGATAAGACACAGTGGATTACTCCAATTATTTTTTTTTTGTATTTGTGGGTGTTTGTCACTGAGAATGTGATCAGTTTTAGAGAAGGTTCCATGAGATGCTGAGAAAAAGGTATATTCATTTTTGTTTAGGTGGAATGTTCAATAGATGTCTGTTAAGTCCATTTAATTCATTACATCTGTTAGTTCTCTTATTTCTCTGTTAAGTTTCTGTCTGTTTGACCTGTCCATTGGCGAGAGAGGAGTGTTGAAATCTCCTATTATTAGTGTGTGTGGGGTTTGATGTGCGATTCAAGTTTCAGAAATGTTACTTTTACATATGTGGGTGCTCTTGTATTAGGGGCATAGATATTCAGGACTGAGACTTCATCTTGATGAATTGTTCCTGTTGTGAGTATAAAATGTCCTTTTCCATCTCTTCTGATTGATTTTAGTTTGAAATCAATTTTGTTAGATATTAGAATAGCCACACCTGCTTGTTTTTTTAGGTCCATTTGATTGGAAAACCTTTTCCCAAACCTTTACTCTGAGGTAGTGTCTGCCTTTGAGGTTGAGGTGTTTCTTGTAAACAGCAGAATGTTGGATCCTGTTTACGTATCCATTCCTCTTTGCCTTTGTCTTTTATTTAAAGATTAATTTATTTATTATGTATACAACATTCTGCCTCCATGTATGCCCGCACGCCAGAGGAGGGCGCCAGATCTCATTACAGATGGTTGTGAGCCACCATGTGGTTGCTGGGAATTGAACTCAGGACCTCTGGAAGAGCAGCCAGTGCTCTTAACCACTGAGCCATCTCTTCAGCCCCCAGCCTTTGTCTTCTTATAGGTGAATTGAGACCACTGATGTTAAGCTCTGGTTATCTTTCAGTAGTAGTGTCTATGTGTTTCCCTTCTTTGGGTTATGCTGGCAGGGGGGTTATCAGATGCCTGTATAATTGTGGGTATAGCTAGCTTCCTTGGGATGTGGCTTTTCTTCTAGTACTTTCTGTAAAGCTGGGTTTGTGGATAACATGTTGTTTAAATCTGTTTTTGTCCTGGAATATCTTGCTTTCTCCATCGATGGTGAGTGGAAGCTTTGCTGGGTACAGTAGTCTGGGCTTGCATCCATGGTCTCTTAGTGTCTGCAGCACATCTATCCAGGACCTTCTGGCTTTCATGGTTTCCATTGAGAAGTCAGGTGAAATTCTGATAGGTTTTCCTTCATATGTTACTTGACCTTTTTCTTTTGCAGCTCTTAATATTTTTGTGTTCTATATGTTTTGTGTTTTGATTATTATATGGGGATGGGATTTTTTTTGATCCTGTCTATTTGGTATTCTGTAAGCTTCTTGTACCTTCATAGGTTTATCCTTCTTTAGGTGGGAAAGTTTTCTTCTATATAATTTTGTTGAATATATTTTCTGTGCCTTTGAGCTGGAATTCTCCTTCTTCTACTCCTATTATTCTCAGGTTTGGTCTTTTCATGTCCCAGATTTCCTGAATGTTTTAAGAATTTGTTTGACCAATGAGTCTATTTCCTCAATAGAATTTTCAGGGCCTGAGATTCTTTCTTCTGACTCTTGTATTCTGTTGGTTATACTTGTCTCTGTAGTTCCTGTTCCTTTACCCAGATTTTCCATTTCAAGAGTTTGCTCGGTTTGTATTTTCTTTATTACCTCTATTTCAATCTTCACATCTTAAACTGTTTCCTTCACCTGTTTGATTGCTTTTTCTTGGTTTTCTTGTGTTTCTTTGAGGGATTTATTAATATCTTCCAGCTTTTTGTTTGTCCTCTCCTCCATTTCTCTAAGGGAGTTTTGCACTTCCTCTTTAAAGGTCTCCATTGTTTTCATTAAGTACCGTTTTTAAAGTCGTTTTCTTCTATATCTTCTGGGTTAGGATGATCAAGTCTTCCTGTTGTGTGTCTGCTGGGTTCTGCTGGTACCATGTTGCTTTTTAGGACGTTGGAGGAGTTCTTGCATTGGCGCCTTCCCATCAACTCTTATGTCTACAAGAATTGGTTTCCATGGAGCTCACAGGGAAAGACCCGTTGGAGGCGGGATAGATGGCTGTGTAGCACACAAGCTCCTGCTGGCTGCTAGGAATGCCAAAGGCATCTGGGGAGGGGGTCCCTGGCCTTTCTCCCACGTGGAGATTTTAGGGAGTGGGGGGTGCAGGGTCCCAGGGCCACTGTTGTCTCACCTCTGATGTCCACAAAGTATTGGTCTCCACGGAGCTGGCAGGGAAGGATGTGTTGGGGGTGGGGTAGATGGCTGTCTAGCAGACCAGCTCCAGGGCCTGGGGAGGGGGTCATGGTCTTTCTCCCACATGGAGGTTTTAGGGAATGGGGAGGCCGGGGTCCCAGGGTCACTATTGTCTCACCTCGTATGACCTCCAAGAATTGGTCTCCAAGGAGCTCACAGGGAACATTGCATTGGGGTAGAGTTTCTTTCTACACACAGAGAAGCCTACACATGGGTGTTTCTGGCCACTTTATTCATAATTACTAGATCTTGGAGCAATCAAAAATCTCTATGGTTATGGATAAACTGTTACATCTGGAGAATGAAGTAGTCAGTTCTAAAAATTAGTAGATTATGAAGCCATGAATAAAGAAGATCTTTAATACATATTGCTCAATGAAAGAAACCAAAAGATACTTCAAAACATATGCACACGTTAATTAATTATTTAACTGAGTTATTTGTGAAAATTACAAACTTACCTTATTAATAACTATTATAGTAATAAATATTAAGCTAATCCCCCAATATCTATAGATTTGTAGACTCATGAGTAAAAATGGGATTCAGATGTCTGATAAAAGCTTTTAACATGTTTATTTCAAAGGTACTGTAGAGTGCTTAACTAGAAACTATGAAATATGAAAATTTGGAAATAATTGAACTTGGTTCTCATCTATTTTTCTTTTTCAACAAATCATTACTTTTATTTTAGATTTCAGCAGCTGACCTCCCAGGTCTGATAGAAGGAGCACATATGAACAAAGGAATGGGCCACAAGTTCCTCAAGCATTTAGAGCGAACCAGACAACTGCTCTTTGTTGTAAGTCATACATTTCAGTGATGTTCACATGACTTAGCTTGGTTTCCCTGGAAACACTTTATAGTAAAATTAAAGATAATGTGACACAAACCCCACTTTCATCATTGCTGGTCTGTTGTTCATCCTGTAGAGGCGTCAAACGCTTTTACAACCTGGTGGCATCAGAGCCATCTTAGACGTGTGATCGTGATAAGATCATTGGGCATGTTTTCAGAATGTAGCTCTGGTATATTAGGTACATGACTGTACTAATAAATATCACTCCAGTAAGTCTGTGTCAACGGGGACAAGTCAGTAGATCACTGTTTATAGCGTGGGGGTGGAAATGCTGTTGCTACTGTAGTGTGTGTACGTTTGGCCATACTTAGCAAGACTTGATTCCTGGAGATTTTGGCATGCTCTTCTATAGTATCTCTTATATTCTTAATTGGTGATGCTTAAGTTATGGATGAGATTGTTTATAATAATATCAATTATCTGTACTAGTTTTTCACCAATGACTCATTTTATAGTAATGCTTATAGCTATCATAACAACTCAATTTCTGTTTTTGCACTTCATGACTAAGTTGCCAGTAAAACGTACGTTGAGAAATGATTCAGAGAGAAGACATTGCTAAACATAGAACTGAGCAACCGTTTTATGTACTGGGTTCTCTCTTCTCTTTTTTTAGGTTGATATTTTGGGATTTCAGCTCTCTTCTGTAACTCCATACAGAAGTCCCTTTGAAACAATAATACCTTTTACAGAAGTAAGGTGTTTGTGGGTTTTTTTCTGTGTTCTGGAGCTAGTTCTCCTTTTATGTGAGTCACACAGTAATCAGAATAATCACCTTTTTAAAGATTTTATCCAGTTAAAGAATCAAAGTTGCTATTTCCAGTTCTTTAGTATTCCCCGTTTCTCATTATTATGTGGGTACTGCCCTCTCATGCCCCATGTCCCTTCTCAGCTGACCTTGTTTCTGCCCTGGCGTCTGTCTTCTTGAAGCATTCCCCACTTAAAATACTCTGCTCACTCTTTTCTCCTTTTGTGGAGGTACTGATGGTCAAGCCATGAACATTGCACAAGCATTCCACCATTAAGCTGAAATCCCAGCACTTGTCTTACCATTTAAGCAAGGTTACTGAGAGTTATTTGTGATCTTACCCACTGCCATTATTTCCCATTGCCTACAATGAATGTAGCCTTGACTGCCAAATCTGTAACCGATAACCAGATCTTTGCTCCTGCTTTAGACTGGGTACTTACTAGGCATCTGTGAGTGAGTGACATGTTAACCACTCACAGTCAGAAGCAAAACAACCCAATCTGTTTTGGTTTAATTCTTTAGCGACCCCCACAGCTTTTGATATTTACTAAGTACATATGCCTTTTCTGAGAATGCAACAATACTGAATTGTTATTTTTGGCCTATGAGTCTTTTCTCTGTTGAGTCTAGTTACTTTCATTTGGCTCTAGACACAAAATCAGCTGCTTCTGAGAAGTCGTGTGAGCTAACATCTTATTCACATGGTTTAGTAAAAAGCATTTTCTGAATTTCCTTTGTTGGTTTTATAGCTGCTGGGATTTATTGCCCTGTGGTGATGCGAATAAGCCCCAGATTATCCAGGTCATTAAAGAAATATCGCTGTAGTATTCATTTATATACATACTGATATAAAATTACTTGGTTTCTCTTTTTATTTAAAGGAGTTGGAGTCATACAAAGAGGAACTGCAGACAAAACCTGCACTCTTGGCAGTTAATAAGATGGACTTGCCCGATGCCCAGGTTAAGCTTGACGAACTGATGAAGCAGCTCCAGAACCCCGCAGGTAAAGCGTCATTCACTTCTCTGTTCCTCGGTACTAGCTGCATCACAGAATGTTGGGGCATTTTTGGTGAAGGGGTTAATGTTTTGAGACAGGGTTTCCTGTAACCCAGTCCTGCCTCTACCTCCCAGGTGCTAAGGTTATAAGTATTAATATCCTGACCAATGATAGTAAAAATCAATGGGAAAGAAAATCAGTAGTTTCTACTCTGAGAAACTATATTTGAACTCATAATGTATAAGCACTGAAGTATCATTGACCTGTCATTATCAAGTCTCCAAATGATGATGCAGTTAAGTTAGAAAAAGAAAAGAAAGATTACTTTGGTCCAAAAAGGTAAAGTTTTATAAAGAATTAAAATTTATGTGGACCTTTAAAGGGTATGGGAGGGGGCCCAGAGATGTCGCAGCCATTGAGAGCACACGCTATGGTGAAGGACCAGAGTTTGGTTTCCAGCATCCATGTCGTAGCTACCTGAACTCCAGCCTCAGGAGGGTTTGCTGGCTCTTGTGCTCACACACATCTGTATCCCAGACATCCATTATTAAAGATAAAATAAATCTTTTTGGTTGGTTCTTGGGTCTGTTTGTTTTTATTTTTTCTTATTTTTAGACAGGGTTCTGTAATGTATGCCTGCCTGGCCTAACAATAACTGTGTGGACCAGGTTGGCTTTAAACTCAGAGATCCACCTGCTTCTCCCTCCTCAGTGCTGAGATTAAAGCTGTGTACCATCATAACCAGCTAAAAATAAAATAAAACTTTAAGAAAAAGAAGACAAAACTAAAATAGAGGAAATGTGGGTAAAAGGAGGAAAAGTCTACAGCTAACCATGAAGCGTGAGCAGGTTTTATCAACTCCACAATTTGTCTCTGTACAATAGTGCAGTACACTATTAACAAACCCAGTAGGGTTTTACCTGTGTTTAGGATTTTATATATGTCTGGGTGTTTTTTCTGTGTGTCTGTCTGTGTACCATGTGCATGTCCAGTAGAAGGTGTCAGATCTGGGACTGGAGTTATAGACAGTTGTTAGTTAGCTTGCTGGAACTTAACCTGGGTTCTCTGGAAGAGCAGCCAATACCCTTGACTGCTGAGCCATCTCTCCAGCTTGAGAGCTGGTAGCTTTAAGAAAGTTTAAGAGGTTTTTTGTTTTACTACATTAATTTAGTAACTCTGAAGAATATCAGTTTTTAGAAAAGAACATCTAGTCCTGTGTTTATGTGACACAGAAAATACATCCTCTGACTAAAAGGATTTGTCTGAAACTTCCTAAATGAAAATATTTCCACTATATAAAGAAACTCAGGGGTCTGTCTTAGTCACTGTTCTGTTGCTGTGAAGAGACACAGTGACCAAGACAACTCTTACGAAGGAAAGCATTTAACAGGGGACTTAGTCCATTGTCATCATGGGGCGGGGAGCATGAGCCTGGAGCAGTATCTGAGCGCTGAATCCTGGGCCACAGGCAGAAAGAGAAACAGACATGAGAGACACTGGGCCCTATCTGGGCTTTTTGAGATGCCAAGCCCACGTACTTTCTCCAACAAGGCCACACCTCCTCATCCTTCTAATCCTAGCAAAGAGTTCCACTTGTGCTGACTGAAGATTCTAATGTGTGCGCGTGCAGGGGCCGTTCTGATTCAGACACCAGAGACTCTCCACAGTGTGGAGAACTGGCTGTGGTAAACACTATTATCCTGTAGCGATGATGGTCTTAGCTTCTGGTCTAGAAGAAGGCTCATGTGCACATAGGAGCAGTGGCACAGATGACAAGTGGCCTCCGCTTTTGAAGAATGCTGATTTGTCTCCTTTCTGTTCAGGACTGATAATTGAGGAAAACAGACTTTAATATACTAGGATGAGCAGACAGCACCAAGGTCATTTTTCTTCTCTTGAAAATGGTTCCCCACATGGTGTACGTGTTAGAACTGTCCCTGAGACAGCACATTAGTCCTGGGTCATACGTACTCCCTAATAGTGTTCATTCCCTAATGGCATTTGCTTTTGTAGGTCAGTAGTCAGTTCTTTTTGCTTCTTGTGTTTGTTGGCTTTCCCAACATGCTTTGCTGCCAGATCATTGCCACCTTCTCTGGTCATCTCTGCAAGCAGGATGAGGTATCAGCCTGATGGTGGTGGGTTGGTGTGCAGCTAGAAGTGGTGGAGAAAAGAGTCACTTGGGGCACACTTTCTGAGAATCTTCCCACATCTGCTAGCAACCGTCCTTGCTCCAGTCAGTCAGAATGGCAAGGACCTGGGCTGTCTTCACGTAGCCCGACGCTCCACCTGGAGGCCCTCAGGGTCAGCTGGGGACCACTGGAGAATCACATTAGGGAATACGTTCTTTCCAGCTCCTTGCACCGCAGTTTTGATCCTCAGTAATAGTTGGGGAGCTCTGGTGTCTGAGAGAACTAATGGTCACAAGCTTCAGTTAGGGATGTGGCCTAGAAGATTGAGTTGAGCAATGCTTGTAAGTCATGAAAGTCAGTGTTGTTTTTATTCCTTTGTATCCATGTATATATAAAATCACATCTCTTCTTTTTCAGATGTTAATTTCTTTTTTCTTTTTTCTTTCACCTTTAGGAGAATGTCCTGGGACTCCAGTGCAGTGAGTGCCGAGCCGGCACCTTTGCTTTGCAAACTGTCAGCCCCCTAGGCTGCAGCCCATGCTTCTGCTTTGGTCTGTCCCAGCTCTGTTCAGAGTTGGAGGGGTATGTAAGGGCTCTGGTAAGTCCCGTACACACAGTTGACAGGGTCGTAGCCTTTTTTCACCTTTGAGAGTCAGGTGGACATTGGGAGGGAGCAAAGACATTAGAAATTTTAGGATAGTGATTTGCTTGGCATACAGCCAGAGTGCCTCTCCAAGGAGTACCTACTGTCATTGACACTTGCTCCAGGGGAGCAATAGCTTGAACCTAATCACAGTGCTTCAGGTCTTCCTGATCCAGACATACAATCTAAAGGAAAACGCTTTACTCTCTAGCCTTTAAATGAAGCTATTTCATCTGTGGACTACTCGGGGATCTAAGAGATCAGATCTGGGCTCTCAAAGTGTGTGTGCGTGTTTGTGTGTGTGTGTGTGTGAGTATATGTGTATGCATGCATGCGAGTGTGTGTGCATGTATGTGTGTATGTGTATGAGTGTGCGTGCGTGCATATGTGGTGGGTGCATGTGTGTGTGTGTGTGTGTGTGTGTGTGTGTGTGTGTAGAAGCCAGCAGGATGATGTTAAATATCCCTGCTCTATTACTTTCCACTATAGTCCCTCGAGCCTGGGTCTTGCACTGCACTTGGAGTTGGCTAGCGGCCTGTGAACCACAGTTATCCTTTCTCTGTACCCTATACTGGGGTATGGGCACACATGCAGCCTCGCCCAGTGTTTTGAATGAGTGCTGGTACATCATGGGTCCTCATCCTTACACCACCAGTACTGTTACCACTGTGTCTGGGTACTTAACCTGAAGTGCATCTTTCTCTTTTCCATGCCTAGATAATGCTTGCCCCCGATCAGCTCCTCCTGCATGTGGTTTCCCAGAGCAACCTCAAGGGCACAGTTGAAGGCGTGCATTTCCAGGACCCTGACACCTTGCTGGATGCAGAGGCTGTCCACCAGCATGTCCATGGGGAGCCATTTTACTGGCAGCTTCCAAAACAGTTTGAGGGAGATCAGGTGAGCACACGCCAGCCCCGCCCATTCCCTTCCCAGAGAGAAAATCAGAGTGCCTGCTTCTGCCCATCATTAAAGGACTGGCTACTCAGTGGCTCTTCTGGGTGAGGGTGGAGACATCCAGCGCTTATAGAAAACCCCTGCAGAGGTGTGGGTCTTCAGATGTTTAGATTTGTAAATCTTTTACGGTTTCCTTAGTTGACATTATTTTTTCTCCCTTCTAAAGCAATAATTCAAGAAGCCTATAATGTAGTTACTAGTAGCTGCTGAATGTGCTCCTCAGTGCTAGGTCTGCCCTGGGGAGAACAGCGGTCAGTTGGTGAGCACAGCGGTCAGTTGGTGAGCACCATCCTGTGAAAGGGCGGTTGCAGGCTTTGAGAGCCGTTCTAATTTAATCTGATGCTGAGTTTTCTGGGATAGGGTTCAATTTTCCATCCTCCTGCCTCAGTGTCTTGAATGCTAGGGTAACTGATGCTCTCCACCATGCAGGCTCACTTTGATCTTTAAAGTATATAAATCTACTCCAGTGGTCGCATGGATGAGGATGATTTAATTTAAAGGAGCCTGAAGGTAATTAGAGTCCTTGCCCTGTGTGCCGGTGGTGTCTGGTGACATTACCTTTGGTGGAATCACTGGGAAGCTTAGCCTAGCTCTATCTCATTGTTAATGTGCAGATTAGAAGGCCGATCCCAGAACACATGTTTGAAGTTGGATACATAATAACATGTAATGCCTTTTGTGTAATGGCAACCTTTCCACAAAACATCTTTAAACCAAGGCTGGGTCACCAGAATAACATGAGTTTGTCATTTGTTAGCTCTTGGCTTACAGAGGGAAACACATCCAATTACGAACCTCAAGTTCTCATCAATGGAGGTCGGGCCAGGAAGCACATCATTATATGGATGCCCCAGCGCCAGAGAATGGAGTGAGACCAACTTACGACGTGGGAATGAAAGAGGTGATGTGTGGTTGTTCCACATACGTGCGTTCCTTCGGGAAAAGTCTAGAGTGTAATAAAGACAGCAAGAAGGCCCTGGTCTAAGCTCCAGTGAGCTTATCAAGAGTTCTAAATGTGATTGACCTTTCATGGCCTCACAAAAGCACAGCTTTGCTGTCCACAGCTTTAGATATGCAAGTTCAGCTGAAGGCCAGAAACGCTTCTTAAGCTTATGAGTGCTATTTTTAGTGAGTTGATGAACTCGTGTGCCCTGCCTAAGATGCATGGTCTCATCCCTTTAGCGAGTACATCCTCCTTGTATGTCACCTGCCCGCCCACCCGCCCACCCGCCCTCCCTCTCTCCCTCTCTTCCTCTCTTTCTTTCTTTCTTTCTTTCTTTTTTTTTTTTTTGAGACAGGTTTCTCTGTAGCTTTGAAGCCTGTTCTGGAAGTAGCCCTTGAAGACAAGACTGGCCTCAAACTCCCAGAGATCCAGCTACAGCTGCCTCTGGAGGCCGGGATTAAAGGCCTGTTCCACCACCGCCGGGCTATTTTTTTTCTAATGTAAGCACTTACAAGTTTCCCTTTTAGGACTGTGATTAGTACAGTTATTAGAAGTTATTTTGCATTGTGCTTTCATTAATTTACAGGAATACTTGGATGTTCTCCTTACGTTATCTTGTGAACCACTCTTTATTTAGCAGTGTGTTATTTCTTCTGCCAAAATTGCCTAATTTCTAAACCTTCATTGTTCCTTATTTCATCACAGTCATCTAAAATATAATCGTGAAATCATTTGCATTTTTATTTGTGGAAAAAAAGTAGGTTGTATGCAGACCAAGGACCGAGTACTCTGTTTACCTACTGACAAGGTATTGACCTACAGTGATATCCCTGTCACCCAGAGGCAGGACTGGGGGACACACAGGAGTCCTGACTTCTGGAAGTTCCTGGGGGCAGTTTCAGCTTTTGCACTTGACCCCATTAAAACGGGGCCTCTCCCTCCCTTTGGAGCATTTGCTCTCTCTGTAAATTCGAACCTACCAAGCAATTCCATAAAGTCTATCCTAAATTGACCAGGTCCCTGAGGACAGCTAGCATAGGCTCGCACCCTCCCCAACCCCTCTGTACCAGGGACCACAAGGAACCCACAGCAGCAGGTGGCCTGGGTCTGAGTATTGCCCATTAAGGCCAGCCCTCCATCCAAGTGCCTCTGTGGTGGAGTGAGGCAGTGGAGTCCAGGGAGTGAGAGGTTGCAGGGGCCAGAGCAGGACCAGCTGAGAGGGCACAGGGCAGGTCCTGGAGGGAGGAAGAGAGGGTGGGAGGGAGGGAGGGAGGGAGGGAGGGAGGGAGGGAGGGACTGAGGGAGGAAGGCAGGGAGAGGAGGAGGAAGGGCAGAGGTCTAGGGAGTCCCAGTGGCAGTGGGGTTGTGCTGGGGTCCTGACTGCCAGGATATCTTTCCATCTGAGCTGTAACAGTTAGACTTAGCCCATGGGTGGGGGGGGCACGACACGTTGTTATAACGCTGTTCAAGATGCCCTGGGAGGTAGAGGAAGCTGGCTTGGTCAGTCAGTGAAAACAAGACTGTCAGCAGCACTCACTCTTCTGAGGTCTCCATTCCATTTACTACCTCCTGGTCCCTGCCCTGGTTGTGTTCCTCCCTTAACTGCCCTTCAATGATGGTCAATTATAGTGAGTGTTTTGTTTGTGTTTTTAAAAATAAAGCTTGCCTGGAAATCAGAGCTCAGAGCCACCAGAGGCCAGGCAGTGATGGCTCACACCTTTAATCTCATTACTTGGGAGTCCATGCCCTTCAATCCATTACTTGGGTGTCTCTTGCCTTTAAATCCAGCACTAGGGAGGTGGAGATGGGAAGGGATGTGGCTGGGCAGAGAGAGAAATAGGAGGAGAGAGGAGACAAGAGCTCACTGCAGTCTGAGGCTTGGTGGAGACAGATGCATTCTGTAATGCAGGACAGGATCCCCTTCCTTTCTGAGCATAAGAACTCTAGGGCTTGACCCCTTACTTCCCTGATCCTCATCATTAACCCCTATACCTGTCTCTTGGGTTTTTATTAAGAACAACTAGAATTTGTGTTAGAGTAAATGATGTGTGAGTCAAATAACCCTTCTCCACCCCAAGTTACTTTTCTTGGTGATATTTGTGACATTAATGCAAAGTAACCTAGGACAGACATGTACTTGACCATTGGTCCTGCTCAGAGGCAGGGGATACTTTGGTGGCAGAGAATGAAGGAGAAAGGGACGCTGAGAGACAGGCCCCATTTGAGAATGGCAGTTGGTGGGCAGAACTGTGGGGGATGGGCAAGCCCTAACTGCCACAAGCTGGGGTTGGTTCAACTCACTTTATGTGACCACTTCTGCAGAGGTGGTCCTCATATAGGGGGCTCTATCTCCTCATGACATTTCTAGTTTCTACACACATCTCAAAAGCATGAAGATAATTTCCTTTGCTAGTCTGGGGGTTTCTTGAAGAATTTGCCAGTGTAGCACACTGAATGCATTTGGGGAGAGGCAGGGAGGGGAGCAGAGAAAAATGTAGAGCTCAAAGAAAAAGGAGTTAAAAGTTGTTTTCGTAGAGGATCTTTACCTCCTTTTTTAGTTATATTTCTAGATCATAAGCTTTACTAAAGCTATTGTGCACGGGATGTTGAAATGATCACTTTCTCTGCATGCTTGTTGTTATAGGTATAAAAGTACCAATGATTTTTGTTAGTTTTCATCTCCTTGATACTCTTCTGGATGCATTAATAATTTCTATAGGTTTTAATTTTCGATTCATGTATAATATAATGTTATCTATAAGTATAGATGATACAAAATTCTTCTTTTGCTGCTTGGATACCTTTAATTTCTTTATCTTCCATGACTGATGTATCTCATGCTTCAAGCAATATGCTGAAAATGAATGGGAACAGTGGACAGCTCTGTCTCTTTACAGATTTTAATGTAATTAATTGCTTTGAGTTTTGCTCCATGTAGAATGACATTGTCTATGAGTTTGTCATCTAAAAACCTTTTATTATGTTAAAATATGACCCCTATAGTTCTTCTGTCTTTGGGACACTTATCATGAATCATCAGATTTGTCAAAGGGCTTTCCTTTCTCAATAGAAAATATTGTGTAATATTCACCTTTAAATGAATTTCTATAATTTTTAAATGTATAAATTTACGTATGTAAACTTACATTTCCTGGGAAAAACCAAAATGTTTGTGGTAGATAATCATTTTGTGTATGCCTTCCTTCAGTTTGCAAGTATTTTGCTGAAAATTTTTGCACCTGTGGTTTTATGTCTTTAAGGATATTGGCCTGTATTTTCTGTGTTTCTTGTACTTTTTGCCTTGCTAGGGTAGTGGGATTTTACTGGCATCATAGAAGGAATTTGGAGTGTCCTGCTGTCCAGCATGGGTAGGCTGGTAGAGCCTCCATAGCCACCCACAGGGATGTAATGTGGGAGTCTGCTGTTTTGTGTTGATTTCATTGGTTAAATAAAGAGACTGCCTTGGCCCTTTAATAGGACATAAAATTAGGTAGGCAGAGTAAACAGAACAGAATGCTGGGAGAAAGAAACTGAGTCAAGGAGTCGCCATGATTCTTTTACGGGATACAGACGCAGGTTAAGATCTTCCCTGGTAAGACACCTCGTGGTGTTACAGAGATATTAGAAATGGGTTAGATCGATATGTAAGAGCTAGCCAATAAGAGGCTGGAACTAATGGGCCAGGCAGTGTTTAAAAGAATACAGTTTCCGTGTAGATATGTAAGAGCTACCCAATTAGAGGCTGGAACTAATGGGCCAGGCAGTGTTTAAAAGAATACAGTTTCTGTGTTATTTCAGGTAAAGCTAGCCGTGCAGGCGGCCGAGTGCCGGGAAAGTAGCCCGCCGCTCCTAATACAACAGGGATGATACCCCAGTCAAGGATTTCACTGTAGTTGAGGACATGAGCAAAATAGTAGTGAGATGCGTTCCAGGGGATTCTTTAAGACTGGGTTCAGGCTGAACTTCCAGTAGTAGAAGGGAAAGAAATTTCAGGAAGCTTTGGTCACAGTCTGAAGAGGACAAGGACCCTTGCACTGAAATGCTGTCAGAACTGGGGGGACAAGTGGGATGGGCACAAAGGCTGTCCACACTCAGACGAAGCCTGCCAGAGGGAAAAATACATTGTCTGACTCTTCAAAACTAGCTTGGTCGTTCTCATGGTGAATCCACTGGCTAAAAATCATCTGGATAGACTCCCGAAAGGCAGAAAATTATCAAGTGTCTTGAAAGCACTTTCCCTTCCTTGATGTGTACTGGTCTTCAGCCCCTTAGTGATTGCTCAGAGACTAGAGGAAAATGCCTCGAAGCTAGAAGGCATCAGGTAACAGAGAGTGGGCTCCTGGTGAGGACCCTTCCTGCTCTGCAGGGGCTGTTTCTCTCTTGGTCCTCCTAGGACAGGGACTTCTTTCTAGCTGCACTTAAGTGCCTGCTAAAAACCTTGCCCTCGGGCTGGAGAGATATCTCAGAGGTTAAGAGCCCTGGCTGCTCTTCCAGAGGTCCTGAGTTCAATTCCCAGCAACCACATGGTGGCTCACAACCATCTGTAATGAGATCTAGTGCCCTCTTCTGGCATGCAGGCGAACATGCAGGCAGAACACTATACATAATAAATAAATTTAAAAAAAAACCGACCTTGTCCTCAAAATCTGTCTCTCCCTCCTGAAGGCCCGTCTGGAAACTATTACACAGGTTGAGGGCCTGGCCATTTAATCCGGGAAGATGGCAGTACACATCTCTTTTGAGCTGCATGTAGCAACAGAGCTGTTAAAGGCATGCCTTCATTCTGCAGCCCTCCTTCTGGGGTGCCTTTAAAGGTGGAAGCAGATTGCAAATCAAGGTGCTGCTCAGGTGACAAGGGCATTGCTGCATCTAATGCAAAGGGCAGGTGCAGCTGAACACGGGGGAGCTGGGCTCTGCCAGGGGAGAATTGGGAGGAATTCCTTCCTGGGAAAATAGAAGTAAATGAAAACAAGGGGACACTTTTATGCAGCAGAGGTACCCATTGCTCAAAATTCAGAGAGGATCCTGCCAAAACTCCACCCGTCATTCTTATTACATCCTCTTAGAATATGGGAGCAGTGAAGGGTCAGTTCTAGCATCCATATCTACCCTTAGAATTGAGTCCAGTGTCAGTGGCCTTGAAATTGTAGTCTGTATCCAAGCGAGTGGTTTCAGCTTTGATCTGAGGCAGTATCTGATCGCTGTAATGATCTGTTGAGATTGGTTCGCTCCTCTTCTTCCTGCAACCGTCAGAATCCTCTCTACCACGTTCAGTTACTAAGTGAAAATCGATGCCACCGTAATGTGGAGAAGGCAGGCTTGGTTCAGATGCTGTGAGCTTTGGAGAATGGGCGTTTCTGATGAAGATGTAGCACAGATCCTTCTCTGTGCTTTCTTTTCATGCGTCCGACAACTTTTCTGGCCACCCAGTTGCCTCTTAGGTGATGATAACGCAGACTGAAAAAGCCAAATGCAATTTGGCCAGTCATGCATAGCACTTTAAATTGACTTTTCAGGCTGTTCATTCAGGGGATGCAGGCCTTGAAGCTAGATGGTCAATGTGGTCCTGTGCAGACAGGTCCTGGTGAAGTCTCACCCCGATATCATGGGGGAGCTGGGGTCAACCTGATGAGTCTCCTTTGGACAGCAAAAGAGAATGAAACTTAAGGAGACACTTCCCACCCCTGTGACATTTCCTTGGGCACTCTAAGCAAGTATGATGGTTCAGTGGCCATTTCAGTGAGAATCTCATGTCATTTCTGCTTTAGGAAGGACGTTTGTGAGGGGAGGTGCAATAATAGACGTACCGAGCTGGGATGCCCAGGAGCCACAGCAATGACCAGCATGGCACGATATCTAGCTCCTCAGAGAGTTCCTGAAATGAGCTGTTCTAAACTGGAACTAGGGCTGGAACTGGCATCGTGGGTTGCAGCTGCCCTTGACTCACCAAAGCTGACCTTGCTCAAGGGGCATAGCTATAAGTGGGGCTCTTCTGGAGCCTGCAGAGAAGCATGGAGGCACTTCTGGTCTTCTGCCCTGGTGGGACATTAGGCGTGTGCTGTTGTGAACGCTGGGTGTGGAAAAGGCCAGAGGTGGGGTCACTCAGTGGCTCTTCGTGTTAAGTGACGACCTGACATAGGAAGGAGGTACCGAGATAGTGGATGTGCAGGGCCAGGGTCTGCCGGCTTGACAAGTGTTGGGGTCAACCTCCCAGCCCCTTGTGTACCAATTCTTTGAGTGTTAGTTCTGCCCCCATAATCATCATATTTGCAATTCAGCAAGGAGTCGAAGATCTTGTTGACAAGATCCGTGGGAAGGAGCATGTCTACAATTACAGGGTCTGGGGGTTTGGGATCACTAGAGATGTTTCGTTTCCTTCAGGGTTCTTGACCCATGGATGTTGCTGAATATCTCTAATAGAGGGTCTCCTATTTAGGGCAACTGCTAAAATTTGGTTAATGAGAAATTTAGGTTGCCCAGGGATGTGAACTGGGATGTTACGTGTGCCATTGTTTGTGTCCTTTTCAGTCTCTTTCAGGGTCCTTCCTCTGAAGGGGTAGTTTCCCGTTGTGATAAAATAGAGCACTATACCCAGACTCTAGATAACTGCCTTCCTCCCATCATCCCCTTTCCTCAGAACCAGTTCTGGAGCATTGGAGATCTCAGTCCCACAGCGCCCCTGCAGCACAGTGCCAGCTCCACACCGGGTAGCAAGGCCAAAGTCTCTGCATCGAGCAGGATGCTGTCTGGCTTCAGGTCTCGATGGACAGTACCATGGTCATGGCAGCCCTTTACGGCTGACACTAGCTGCCCGGACACTTCCTGCGCCTTTTCCTCAGGCAGCCTGCTTTCTTCCGATATCTGCTTCCTCAGATTTCCTCCTGGCGCATGCTCCATCACTGTGAAAGTGTAATTTTCTGTATTTAAAATCTGGGAGAGGCGAATGATGTGTGGGTGTTTAATCATTTTAAGTACCGCCACTTCAGTCATGACTAAGTGGTGTTCGTTGTCATTGCCACCAGCAGGTAAACTTGGCGATGGCAGGCCAGTGCCACAGTGCCAAGTCCACCCGGGCACATGGTGCACACGCAACACATTTAATTGCCTATCTATGTTTTTATTCCTGGGGAAAGCAGGCCATGAGGCTTGTTGTTACTGGCCGTCTGTCCAGAAACAGTTGTGCCAAAGCCTGAAACCAACAATTAGAATGAAGATACCAATGAGTCTTACAGGTCACCAAAATTCTGTCCCTGGTCTGTTGGGACAGAAATGTAGCCCAGCCTACAGCCTTTATATACAGGGTACTCGTTCTTCAGTCTCAGTGACTGTTTTTGAGGTAAAAGCTTGGAATGTTCCAATCACAGCAGTAGTGATTGTCTCTATGTTGGGCCACAGGTGCCTTTTCTTTCTTATGAAAATGCAACTAGCATCCCCCAGCTACTGCTTCAGTGGATCAAAGAGACAGATTTACTCATTTAGAACTTCTAACCAGCACAGTGGCAGCAGCCTTTGTAGCTAGGTCTTGAGAATCCCAAAATATGTCTGGCCGTTTAAGGATGGGGTGCAGTTAGAACAGGTGTCCTGCAAGGAGACAGAGTCATTAGCAGATTCTGTCAAGGCCATGTTTAAAGCCTTCCATTCTTGTGGCCAGGGGAATAAAGGCGGAAAGACAATAGGGCATGGGGAGCTCTTGGTCGTACTGGCCACACTCTATCCCGACCCTCTTAGATTTAGACCTTGTCCAAGGGCTTGCTTCTGCTGTGGACAGAAGGACGACTTTAAGTGTGAAAGCTCAGAAAGTAAGAGGCTGCCCCCTGGGATCTTTTGAGCATGGGGTTTCCATCCTCTCTAGGCAGCAGTGATTGTTGGGGGAGGGGGGCGTAGGCTGCTTTTCTGCCTGTTCACCTCATGGCTTCTTGGGCAACCACTGTGGCGAATAAGCTCCGTATTGATTGGAGATCTCACCCCAGAGTATGGTGTAGGAGGAGGTCCTTCTGCATTCGTGTGGCTGAAGATGGAAGCAGAGAACACTTTGTCCTCCAAGCTAAGGATGATCATGAGGTCTTTGCTGGTGAGAGACACAACACAGCTGTCCTGTCTGGTGCAGGCTCTTGGCATCAGGAAAGTCTAGCTGATGAAAGCAGTATTTCAGTGGGTTGTTTGTCTGCACACAACATCTCCTTTGGAGAAGGGAGCTGGGCCCCACAAGTTAAAGAGCATGGATAACTACTGTGAGAACTGAGGATGGTGTGGAAATGCTCGGGGGGGGGGTCATAACACCCCCTCCCCCCCCACACACACAGATACATACCCCGATGTTCAAAGAATGAAGAGGAACAAACAGGTCCAACCAGATCCCTTACTGGGCCCCTCCTCCTGCCCCAGTGGAGCCACTCTTTTTTTGAAGGAGGCCGGGTTTGTGCATTCGGTGCCCCCGGAAGCAACAGAGTCCCGACAGGCTGGCCCCGGTTGCCCTGCTCATTCTCCAGCAGCACCCACTGTCCTGAGCAGAAGCTGTCTTTATGTCAGAGTCTAGGTCTGAGCCAGGATCTCTGCCAGTTTGGGCATGAATCTGGAACCTCCAAGTGAGTTGGCAGGAACCAGAGATCTCTTGGGGCCAGGCGTGTGTCTGGGACCTCATAGGGAGTAGTCCTAGCCAAGACCTCTGTGGGTCCGAGTATTGGTCTGGGACATCAAAGGCAATAGGCAGGAACCTGGAACCTCTGCATGTCTGAGTCTGTGAACTCTGAGGGAGGAAGCCTGAGCCAGGTCCTCTGCGGTTCTGAGAGCACCCGAGCCTGGGAACTTTGAGGCAGTAGACCGGAGCCAGAAACCTTTGCAGGACCAACTCCAAGCCAGGGACTGTTGTAGGGAGAGGGCCCGACCCGATTGTTAGTCCTGCCTGCCTGGCTAACTTAGCCCCCAAATAACTACAGAGAAATTATACTAATTAAATCACTGCTTAGCCCATTAGTTCTAACCTCTAATTGGTGAGAGACACAACACAGCTGATGCAGGTCCAGGTGTCCTGGCTGGTTCAGGCTCTTGGCATCAGGGAAGTCTAGCTGATCAATGCAGTATTTCAGTGGGTTTTGTTTGTCTGCACACAACATCTCCTATGGAGAAGGGAGCTGGTACCCACAAGTTAAAGAGTGCGCAAACTTTTTAATGGAGGGGAAGGGAGCTTGGCTGAAAATGATGTTTCAGAGTTGAAAGAACAGATCCCACCAGAGGCATGTGAAAAGTTTCCATTCAGGGATCCCTTACTGGGCTCCTCCTCCTGCTGCCTCTTCCAGTGGGGCCACTCTGGTGTTAGTCAAAGGCAATGCCTGCCTATTCGGCAGCCTCGCACAGCAGCAGAGTCTCCACAGGCAATCCCTGGTTGCCCTCATCAGTGACCTGAAACACCCGATGTTGTTAGACGAACATTTACCAGGTGGCAGGGGCACATTGTTTCTGCAGCCGACACATGGGGCAGACGCAGCCTTAGTCAGTGGGGCATGGCTAGAGGTGGGGATCTTCTTCTGGGAACACCATAGAGACATGGGGGCCATCTGGCCATCATCTGCCCTCATAGGCCAAAGGTGGGCTCACTGGTGTATTGTTCCAGGTTTGACCAGTTGTTGAAGGAGGTACCGGAAATGGTGGAGGGGCAGGGTCTGCCCACGTGGCTGAGGTGGTGGAGTGAAGCCTGTGGTCTGCCAGTTCTTTTAATATTCAATACATCCCCATTATTTTGTCGTGTTTCCTGTTCCTCGGGGACTCAAAGATGATGTTTCTATTAAAGCCATGATTAATTAGGTTGTCCATTATTTTTGGATTTAGGTAGGGCTCCCTCTGGATGTTTATTTTAGAACCCTTGGCCCATGGGTTTTGGATGATGGCTTCGATGAAGGGTCTCCTCTCTGGGGCAACTGTTAGAATTTGATGAATTAGTTGTCCTACATGTGCAGGAATGTCATCTGGGATGTCATAGTTGCCAATGACAATTGTTTTCCTCAACTTCTTTCGGGATGCTTCCTCTGAAAGGGTGATACCCAGTGGTAACCAAATACAGAACCACTCCAAGGCTCCACACGTCTGCCTTCCTTCCATCATATTCTTCACTTAGTGCCAGTTCTGGCCGTTATAGATTTTGGGTTCAAACGTCCTTTTACCACAGGGCCAGCTGCACATCTGGTAGCAAGGCCACAGTCCCCAAGCTTTATTTTGTTCTTCACATCTAGAAGGATGTTTATCAGATTTTAGGTGTCGATGGACGATCCTTTGTTCATGGCACTACTTTAAGGCGGACACTATCTGTCCAAATGTTGTTCTTGACTTCTCTGTTGTAATAATCGGTATGTCCCCATCATCTTAGAGGCATAAGCTGGGATGTAATCAAGATTCTGTCTCCACGTCAGAGTCAGGTCTAGGTGCCATGTACATTTCTTCCTCTAACATGCTACTGTATGTCCCGCGCTACCGTCTCGCCAGCAAGAACGATGTGGCACATTCAGGATCCTTCTGCAGAAAAGCTTTATGCGTCTTGAGAGGGAGAGCATAAGCTTACGGAGCGAAGACCTCAAGGGTCAAAAACCCAGCCCTTATATAGCTTAACAGTCCTCGCCTCGGACGTGTCAAACTCTGACTGGCTGCAGCCTGTCAAACCCTATGATGCCACGGGAGAGGCAGAGAGCAAGGGATGGAAAGTTACTATGTGCTTGCGCACTGGCTTGACAAGGTAAACTGTCATTTACCATGCACATGTGCACTGGCTTGATTACAGTGGTGGTGCTGATGGTCAGCGTCATCTTGCAATGGAGTATGTGGGAACGGCTCCCCACAACTGTAGACACTCGAGGTAGATTTAGCCTCGGTTAGTGGGGCATGGCTAGAAGTGGGGCTGTTATCTAGTGACCCCATAGAGGTATGGCAGCCCTCTGGGCATTTTCTGCCCTGATAGCATCAGGACATTAGGCGTGTCCTTTTCTGAAGTCCCTGTGTGGAAAAGTCCAAAGCTGAGCGGGCTCACTGGCTCTCCTTCAGGTGACGACTGGATGGTCATTAAAGGATGTAGCAGAGATGGTGGAGGTGCAAGGCCAGGGTTTCCGGGTTTGACTGAGGCGGTGGAGTCAAGCTCCTGGCCTTCCTTATCTTATTAGTTATGTCCCTATTATCTTACATATGGAAGGTGTGATGTAATCAAGATTCTGTCTCCCCGTCAGAGTCAGGTCTAGGTGTCAGGTGCATTTCCTCTTGGAACATGCTACTGCAGACACAGGAGGGATATGTAGCCTTGGTCAGTGGGCCCTGACTCGAAGTGGGGCTCTTCTTCTGGTGACAGCATAGAGGCATGGGGGCCCTCTGGGCATCCTCTGCCCTTATAGCGTCAGGACATTAGGTGTGTCCTCTTCTGAAGGCGCTGTGTCTTTGGAAAAGTCCAAAGGTAGGTGGGCACAGGCTCTCCTCCTCAGTTGATGACCAGATGGTCATTACAGGAGATAGCAGAGATGGTGGAGGTGCAGGACCAGGTTTTACAGGCTTGACTGAGGTGGTGGTGTCAAGCTCCTGTGGTTCCTGTTCTAATAATAGGTACATACCCATTATTTTAGAGGTGAGGACTAAAACTAAGAGGTTGGGGATAGAGTGTGAGCAGTGTGACTAAGTGTGTCCCCATGCCCAATTATCTTTCTGCTGTTATTCTTCATAGCCTCAAGAATGGAACGCTGTAAACATGGCTTTGATAGAATCTGCTGTTGACATTGTCTCTTTGTAGGATACCTGTTCACACAGCAACTCATTCTTAAAAAGGCCAGATATGGTTTGTGTTAGGAATATTTCCTAACGTGAGTTCCCTGCCGACACAAAATTCCCAATCAAGCCAACTCAAAACAAGCCAAATTAAGAAATATCCATGTTTAACAGGAGTTCTGCACTCTCTGGTGGTCCCGAGGGAGAAACCGGGAAACAGCAGAAAGGCAACCCCCGGGAGCAAGAAAGGGAGACCACGTGTTCGTTCCTGTTCTGGGGAGTGGTATTTAAGGTACCTGTCCTGCTGGGATTTGAAGGCCAGACCTGGTCTGGGGGCTGGGATAGATGCGAGGGCCTGGGGCTTATGCTACCAACTAGACATTCTCGAATCTTTGGATATAGGGGTGACAGAAATTTGGAATGGTAATTATGACAAACATTTAGGCTCTCTTTGGAAAAACAGGGCGTAGACTCAAATCTCTCTTCTTCCTGTGGGCATGGGACAGCGTGGGGAAGGGGAGAGCCAGGTGCCCATGTTTAGCAAGAGGCGTGGCTGGAAAGGCATCCCATGAACTGTCATCCTGGAGAAGGCAGGCATCTGTTCTTTGGGGGAGATGAGAAGGCAGGTGTCTAGGAAAAAAATTGTTATCGCTAAATATGAGTGTGCCAGAATGAAAAGCAGGTAGGCCCTTCATTGCGGCATCCTGGAAAACCGGAGGGTGGAAGGTCCTGTCTGCTGGACAGACCAAGTGTCCTGAGTAGGTGTGCGCTTGAGTCTGGAGAGATGGTACCAGCATGGGTGTCCCAAGAGCTTGGCAGCTGAGGGGATGGTGAGCATTACCGTGTGAGGTCCTGTCCATTTATGTTGGAAAGACCTAGGAGTTAACTGTTTGAGGAGTACTCTGTCCCCTGGGGAGAACAAGGCAGGCTTGGGGGCATTAGGGTCCACTGGTGTGGTGGCAGGAAGACAACTGTCAGTGAGTGGATGGAGAAGGGACCTTAAAAGGGAGAGGTAGGGTAGGTAGTCGGCCAGTGGAGGAGTTTGAACTGGGAGATGATGGTTAAGGAGAAAGGACCTGCCATAAAGCAACTCAAAAGGGCTCAGGCCCGTAGGGGAACGTTGAGTGGCCCTGAGACAAGTCAGGGCAATGGGGAGAAGGGAGGACCAAGATAACCTGAGTTCAATGGAGAGCTTGGTTAGTTGTTGTTTGATGAGTCCCATTGTCCAGGAGATGTTGCGAGCTTCTGACATGAGCTCCATCACACCTGCTGTTTCCCTGGAGACTGGAAACGCTTCTATCCATCCTGTAAAAGTGTTCACAAGTGCTAAGAGATAACAGTTTTTTATGAGTAGGCACATGGGTAAAATTAACCTGTGAATCTCTGTCCTGTTGGTGTCCTTGGAGCTGGTGTATGTGGAGAGCTCCTTGTGGGTTGGCCTGGGCACACGTCTGGCAGGAGCAGTGAACCTGTAAAATAGAATCTTGGAGATGAGTGGGGTTAAAAGGGTCTCCAAGAAGCAGAACAAAGATTTGGAGAAGCAGCTAAGGATATCTCCACGCAGTAAATGTGCTGGGCAGATCCGTATCACTAAGAAAGAATGAGAAGAAAAAATGTCCTGCAAGATGGTAGGGCAGTGGCAAAGTTTTAAGTGGGGAGGAATTGGTCCCGTCTACCCCCATAGCTGAAATTGGTGATGGAAACTTAAGGCCCAAGTGAGAATAAAAGTAATGGACTTACCCGCCACTTGTATCATGACCCTAGGCTCGGAGAGGGTTACAGGATATATCAAATCTGGGCAGTGTCAATCCTCTGCAAGGCTGGCAGTTTCACCTTGCCGATGGTGGTGAGGCCAGACCTTCATGGCTTAGCATAAAGGACAAGCCCACACGGGGGCATTGTCATTTCCAGTGTCCAAGTTGTTGGCAGACAGGGTACAGCCTCGGAGCAGGTGTAGTGCAATATCGTGCCATGTGCCCATTTAGGCCACACTTGATAGAGCCCTGTGGTTGGCTTCCCTTGTTCCCCTTCCTGTGACCTTAGGGCAGCTGCTAAGGCCTGGGCCTGTAGATTGTTGTAGCTTTGTCTGTCCGGAAGACTCAGCTGATTCCTCTCGGGCATTAAAAACTTTAAAGGCCATTTTCACCATCTCAGTTTGGGGACCATCCTCAACCTTTCTTAACTCTTTCCTAATATGTGGTACTGACTAAGGAAGCAGAATGATTAGTAGAAAAGGAACCTAGCTACTTTTCTACCTGAGAGATTTGGAAGAGAAAAGGGAGTATGGGAGGGGCTTGCCCAGTGCGCAGAGGGGGTCCAGGAGTGGAGCAGTGAGGTGTGGGGAGCAGCGGGAGGGGAAAGTGGAGGTTGACCTTGAATCTCCAAATTGGGATAGGGAGGGGAAAGAATGTTGCTCCAAGGGATGGGGTTGGGAAGTGTGGACTTGAGGGAGTGGGGGAGGGGCCAGTGCCTCTGGGTGTGTGGTGCTGTGAAACACTGGCTACTAAGGGGGGGGGGGCGAGAGTGCAGAGAATAAAAACAATGGTCATATATATGTAAGTTCTGTTCATTTGTATCAGGCTCATTAAAAAGGTTTTTGGAAGCCGGGCGGTGGTGGCACACGCCTTTAATCCCAGCACTCGGGAGGCAGAGGCAGGTGGATCTCTGTGAGTTCGAGGCCAGCCTGGTCTACAAAGGGAGTTCCAGGACAGGCTCCAAAGCTACAGAGAAACCCTGTTTCGAAAAACCAAAAAAAAAATTTTTTTTGTAAGAGGCTTTACAGGGGCAACAGCCGACCTGGCTTTGAACTGTAAGTGCCCATTTTAGAGTCTATGCCCAACCACGTGGCCTAAGTCCATTTCAGTACGTCCGCCAAAATGGTTCTAAGTCCAAAAGAGGCCGTGGAGATTGAATGCCCAGCGTCCCAGGACAGACAAGCCCAATCCCATGGGATTGACTGCCACCTGGGTCTCAAATTCCAGGCGTGAGCTCATGACTACAACAGGAATCCCAAAATGACAAAATAAGTACGAATGGGTCACCCCAAAACCCTATAGCATAGACAAGAAAAAGGACTCACCAAGATGCAGCTGCTGTAGCCCAGAAACCGGTTTTAAGTGTGGTGTAGAGAGCTCGAGATTGTAGACCAGGGGCCTTTCAACACGTGGTCTGCTGCATGGAAAGGGCCTGCCCTATTGTTGTTCTTATTTTCTGGCTTTCTTGTCTGTGGGGTTAAAGGGTAAAGACGTTATGCGGGGAAAGGAAACACAGACACGTGGCGGTCCCACGTGGGTGCACTTTAATGGGGGAGGGGTAACGGCATGTAGGTACAGGTGTGCAGAAACAACAGGAGAGGCGGGGGGGAAAGGGAGGGGGTCGTGGCGACCCTCGCCTTTTAACGAGGAATGCAAAGGCTTCTGGGAAATGTGTCCTGCGCTTGCGCGCGCTGGTATCCATAGTCCAAGGGAATGCTGGGAGCTGTGGTTTCCAAAAGGAACAACATTTCACCCTTTTGGTTTGATTAAAAAATTGGGGGGGGGGGCTTAAAGGGTAGGGAATGGGGGTGTAGCCTGGTCTCTCATGACTGCTTCTTGCTGGCTTTGGTTGTCGAGGGATCCAGGGAGTGTCCTATTATTCTGGCGATATTTTGTTGGTTATATCCTGTCCACTGGCATTTGAGGTCTTGGCTGGTGTCCTGTCCACTGGCGTCTGGGGTGGCCGATGTCCGCTGGCGTCTGGGGTGGCCGATGTCCGCTGGCGTTTGAGGTCTTGGCTGGTATCCCATCTGCTGGCGTCTGAGGTGGCTGATTGAAGAAATCGCATCTGTCTGGCTTTTCTGAGTAGCTGGGTCATCGTTAAGATGCTGGAAGACAAAAGTCGCATTAGTAGAGAAAAAAATTAAAGGGGAGAGGAGGTTAAAGGGGAGATCTGGGGTGAGATTAGAGGGGAGATCCGGGGTGGGGGAGTCTTAGGAGGTGTGGGATTAAGAATGATAAAAAAAATTAAATGATACTTATTCTGTTAATGATCCACTTGTGTTTGATTTGTTTAGGTGGGTCGGGCTGGCATCCTGGAGCTTAAAGAGTCTTAAAAGAAATAGATTTTAACTGTATATTCCTTAACATTTCAGGGGCCACTGCTGCAGTCAGCGGCTGACCTGTTATGTCAAGGAGCTTTGTTGAGAATCTGCTTACCGCCTGAGCCCTTGACTCCATATTTGATAATGATATCTGTAACGACAGCTGGATGGTTATTTATGAATTTAAAGAAGGGAGGGTGTGTTAACACAGCGACGGATGGGACCACTGTCTTCCTTAGACTGGAGTAGAGGGGGCTGAACCCGGTGTCCTTTGGAACTTAAGAGAACAAGGTCCCGTCTGGGTTACCGTGTATGAAGGATTATCTTGACCTGTGGAGATAAACGGTTTAAGATGTGACAGGTGAATCCAATGAGGAATTCCTTCAAGCTTGGCAGCTGTGGGAGTCAGAAGAATTACTCTGAAAGGGCCCTGCCATTTAAGGGAAAGAGGTGAGGGATGTTGGCCTGGAGGTGAGAGTAATACCTTATCCCCTATGTTAACCAGCGGTGGACATGTATTAGCACATGGTTGAGGTAGTGAGTGATCTGTGAAGTCCCACAGTAGCGAACGTAGGTGGAAAAGGAGGGGAGTAAGCAGGTGATCAGGAAGGGGAGAGGTCTCCGATGAGAGGCCGGGGGTTAAGACCGGCCGCCCATACATGAGTTCAAAGGGTGAAATGAAAAGGGGGCCCTTTGGGAGAGCCCAAAGCCTGAGAAGAGCGAGGGACAGAAGTCTTACCCAGTCGAGGTGAAGTTCCTGTGACATCTTAACGAGAGCTTCCTTTAAAGAGCGGTTAGTCTGTTCTACCTTACCTGATGACTGAGGATGGTACGGTATGTGGAAATTCCAGGGGATTCCAAGCGCTTTAGACAGATTTTGAGAAATCTGGGAAGTAAACTCTGGACCGTTATCTGACTGAAGAGAAGTTGGGAGTCCAAACCGGGGAATAATCTCTCGGAGAAGAACATCAGAGACTGTCTGGGCTCTCTTGTTAGAGGTGGGGAAGGCTTCAACCCACCCAGACATTGTATCCACCAAAACCAGGAGATATTTAATTTTCCTGACTGTGGGCATATGAGTAAAATCCAGCTGCCAGTCAGTTCCCGGAAGGGAGCCCCTGGCCTGGTGGGTAGGGAAAGGGAAGCTACGATATTTGGTCCTGGGATCTGACTTTTGGCAGATCTGACAGGAGGCAGTGGTGGCTTTTAGGAACCTGATATCCTCAGGCGTGGGTTTGATATGTGTTTTTACAAAATGAAGTTGAGCTTTCTCATTGAGATGAAAAAGCTGGTGTAGGTAGGACAGGATCTGTTGGGTGTTAGGAGGTGTCTGTGGGGTTGTAGGCTGTGCTGTAAGGACTCCCTGAGGTGACTGAGGCAGGTCAGAGCTAAGTGCTGCTGTCTTAGCTGCTCTGTCAGCCTGGTTATTTCCCTTGGAAACAATAGAACTGTCAGACTGATGAGACCGACAGTGAATAATTCCTATAGCTTTAGGGAGATGTGAAGCTTTTAGTAAGTCCATAATATGCTCTGAGTTGGTAATCCTCCCTTCGCCGTGAGGAGCCCGCATTCCTTCCAGATGGCCGCGTGAGATAACAGGATATATGAAAAGCATATTTAGAATCTGTGTAGACATTTAAAGATTGTCCCGCGGCTAACTGAAAGGCACGGGTGAGAGCTATCAGCTCAGCCTGCTGGTTGGTAGTATGAGCAGGGAGTGGCTTTGCCTCGACTATCTCTGTGTCTGATACTATGGCATAACCTGCTCTGCGGGTCCCGTCACATAGAAAGGAGCTGCCGTCCGTGTACCAGGTGTGAGTAGCCTGGGACAGGCTGCCCTCTGTATATGTGAGGGGTGGGGCAGTAGGTCCTCTAGGACCTCAATGCAGGAATATGATGGGGAATCATTAACATTAAGTTAAGGTAGAAGATTTGAAATATTAAGAGGTGGGCAGCATTGAAATGTGAGACTCGTATCTTCCACCAGCGCCACCTGAAGGGAAAGAACTCGAGAAGGGGGTAGGGTCTGTAGGCCTTTGTAGGTTAAGAGGTTAGACAGGTTATGATGAGAGAAAACCATAGTGGGTGCTCCAAAGGTTAGCTTTTTTGACTCACGAATAAGGAGTTCAGCAGCCGCCAAAGGACGTATGCAGGGTGCCCAGCCCCGAGTGGTGAGGTCCATCTTCTTTGACAGGTAAGCTACAGGTGCGAAGGAGGGTCCCAGTTGATGACCTAGGACTCCCAGAGCATACCTTCTTTTTCTGCTACGTAAAGAGAAAAGGGGCGGGTTAAATCTGGAAGATGGAGAGCTGGGGCTTGGGTAAGGGCCTGTTGGAGTCTCCGGAAAGGTTTGGCGATGGGGTGGAGAAGGGGCTCATGCAGAGAGCCGAGAGCTGCTTCATATAGGGGGCGGGCGAGGAGGAAGAATGAGGGGATCTAGGAGCTCAGGAAACCAGCCACTCCCAGGAATGATAGAACCTCTTCTTTGGTGGAAGGAACCGCAAGAGATTGAATTAGTCTTTTTCTGTCCAGGGTGATAGCTTTTTGTGTTGGGGTTATGGTTAATCCCAAATATGTTACCTGAGTGGTGGACAATTGAGCCTTAGAAGGCGAGACTCTGTAGCCCTTTTTGGATAAGAAATTTAATAAGGCGGCAGTATCAGTCCTGCTGGTCTCCAAAGATGGGCTACATAGCAGGATGTCATCGACATAAAGTATCAGTTTTGATTTAAGGAGGGACAGTGAGAGCAGATCAGAGGCCAGAGCCTGACCAAAGAGGTGTGGGCTGTCCCGGAATCCCTGAGGGAGAACGGTCCAAGTTAGTTGTGTGGAAAAGTTTGTATCAGGATCTGTCCAGGTGAAGGCAAAGATGTTTTGAGATTGAGGGCTGAGAGGAATAGAGAAAAAGGCATCCTTGAGGTCTAAGACTTAGAAGTGGGAGGCCCCTGAAGGAATGTTAGACAGAAGGGTGAGGGGATTAGGTACGACTGGGTGCAAAGGAATGACAGCAGAATTGATGAGCCGGAGGTCCTGAGCCAAATGATAAGTTCCGTTAGATTTTTTGACAGCTAGTATAGGAGTGTTAAAGGGGGAGGAGGTGGGAAGAAGCAGCCCCTCCCTCAAAAGATCAGAGATTATAGTTTTAGTCCTCTGAGGCTTTGGTAAGAAAGGGGGGTACTGGGCTTGGGTGATATACTTAGTGGGGTTTTTTAACTGGATAACAACGGGGGGAATGGTGTCTAGCGACAGCTGGGTTCTGGGTGTCCCACACGAGAGGGTCCACTTGGGAGGCTGGAAGAGGAAAAGGCATGTTAGTATCAGAAGATCACGGGGCCAGGAGAAGCAGCAGCTGTGTCACCGACGAATCTGGAACAAAACGAATAGGGGGAGCGAAAGAAATGGAGGCTCCCAGCTTGGTCAGAAGATCTCTTCCCAAGAGTGGGACTGGACAGGTTGGTAGAACTAGGAATGAATGAGCGAGAAAGATACCTCTAAATATGCAATTGAGAGGTGGAGTTTGGTGAGGTAGATAAGGCTGTCCCCCTACCCCGACAATAGGGGAATTTGAGGGGGAGGTTGGCCCCCAAAATTCCCTTAGAACCGAATATGTTGCTCCCGTGTCCAAGAGAAATGAAATGAGAGCCACTGTGAGAATTACCCATGGCTCCTGGTTGCAGATGGGCGTAGCAGTCCGGTTGTCAGTGGAGAAGCCCGGGAACCTTCAGTCTTCCAGGGCCAAGCCCAATAGGTCAACCTGGGGATCCTCTGGGGCGGCTGCCCCCACGTCATCGAATGCACGAGGACAGTCTGCAGACCAGTGACCCTCCCTGTGACACCTCGGGCAGGGGCCCCTTGGGTTGCGATGGGGATTGCGGCACCCCTTCACCCAGTGACCTGTCTTACCACACTTGAAGCATGGGCCTGGCGGCTCACGCATCCTGGGGCGGCGGGGGAGCAGTGCAGGGAGGACGGGTAGTGGAGTCCATCACCTCGGCTGGCCAGGCGGGTGTGGTGATCACGTGGCAGTGGTTCCGGGCCCTGTCGTTTCTCGCGTGGTACACCTTGAAAGCCACCTCCAGGATCTGTGCCTATGGGGTTAGGGGACCCTTCTCCAAACGTCTGAGCTTTGCCTTGATGTCTGAGTAGCATTGGTTGACGAAATGGGTCATCAGGAGCTGTCTGCCCTCCGTGGATTCTGGATCCATGTTTGTGAACTGTAACATAGCTTTAATAAGACCGTCAAGAAATGCAGAGGGATTTTCCTTAGTGTCTTGGAAAATTTCTGCAAGTTTAGAATAGTTTACTGGTTTGAGAGCAGCCTTATGAAGCCCCACCATGAGGCAAGTTAGGAACCGGTCTCTGGCCAGAATGCCCCCGGGGTAGTTGTAATCCCAGTGGGGTTCCTGGTCCGGCACCGCCTCTGCCCCCGAGGATGGGAGGCCAGGGTTTGGTGAACTTCATCAGTGTGCAGCCTCGCCTGTTCCCAGACCCGCCAGCGCTCCTCGGGAAGTAAGTTATTACAGAGAATCATATAAATATCATGGTAAGTTAGGTTGTAAGATTAGGTTAAATATTGAAATTCTTTTATAAAATTAGTGGGGTCAGCTGTGTACGACCCGAGTAACTTAGAAATATGTGAAAGTTCTGATAAGGCAAAAGGAACGTGGACTTTCATCAGGCCCTCCACGCCAGCCACCTCCCGCAGGGGCAGAATGGCGGCCGGCTTGACTTGATCAGGGCCAGACTCCGCTGCTGCAGCGCACGAGCACGTGAGGGGAAGGGGTGAAGGTGGGTGCAAGGCCACGGGTGGGGTTAGAGCCTGAGGGGGCTTTGGAAGATCGATGAAGCGGGGTAGGGCAGGGAAGTGACCCGGAGGAATCCAAAGACGCATCCGACAGTCTGTGTGTCCTGTGTCGAGAGGAAATTGTTAGCTGTCTGCGCGACTGTGACCGGCTGCGGGAGAAGTTGGGTGAAACTGTGTCGGAAGGACTAGGATAATGGGACTTTTTCGGGGATTTAGGGGAGCGGGTAGGTGACCCAGAAGAATATTTATGTGGGACTCCTGGAGACCAAGGAATGAAACATTTAGAGGTGTCGTGGGGGGAAGGTGTAGGCGAGTCCTTTCTGTGCCTAGAAGAAACTTTTGAGGAAAGAGGGATAGGTGAGGTGTCCCCCGATTGGGCAAGGCGGGAAGGGGTGGTCCCTCGAGGTTGGTGGTGGGGCTCGTCCGCTGGATCCATGGCGGGAGCGGAGGGTTCCTGGAGGGAAGGCATTGCTAAGAACATGTAAGCAGGTGGACAGTGGGAAGAGGTGGTGGGGTCAGTCTTTAGGGCCATATAAAAGAATGCCATAATGTACATCATTTCTTTCCATTTAGCTGACCGGTGACAAAAATTGGCCAATTCCCGTAGAATGTCGGGGTCAAATGAACCCTGAGAAGGCCAACGGAAGGAACCCTGTAAATTGTACTTTGGCCAAGTCTTGGAACAGAGACAGATTAATGTAGATAGTTTTACAGAGGGAATCAGGGCATGAGGCTTCAGAGCTTCCAGAAGCTGCCCGAGAGGAGAGGATGGGGGAATTGTTTTAGACGGCTTGGAGCCCATGGCTAAAAATGTAAGCCTGTCTGCAGAAGGTACTGGGGTACCACGAACACGGCAGCCCTGAGTACAGGCGTCCATGCACCCAGGGGGTGTGGTATTGCTCAATCGACCCGAGCCCAGCTCTCAACGGGAAAGCCCCGGCTGGGAGGAGACAATTAAGCCTTTGGGGGCTGGCCATACAGCTCGGAAGCAGTAGAGACAGAAAAAGATTAGAAAGAGAGGGAGAAGTTGGAAGCACTGAGCTTCCAGGCACAGACAGAGGCAGGTTTTAGCCAAGGGCGGAAGACCGGGGGGGGGGGGGGGGGGGGGGAGTGGGGTCGGCGACCTTGCCCAGGACACGCCAAAGAAAGCTGGCCGGACAGTCTCTGAGCGCCCCAGAGGAAGGAGCCAACTTAGGTTAACTCACGAATCAGTTGGTGTTAGATGGCCGTGGTAAACAGGTGGAGGCAGTTGGGTTGTCGGTTCAAACCTTGTTCCCGTGAGGCCCGAGCTCCGGGAGGCGCCAGGGAGCCCAGAGGCCAGGGCCCCAGGTACCAGGACGGAAAGGTTACCAAGTCAACGGCGGCACCAATTGTTGTTCTTATTTTCTGGCTTTCTTGTCTGCGGGGTTAAAAGGTAAAGACGTTACGCGGGGAAAGGAAACAGACATGCGGCGGTCCCACATGGGTGCACTTTAATGGGGGAGGGGTATCGACAGGTAGGTACAGGTGTGCAGAAACAACAGGAGAGGCGGGGGGAAAGGGAGGGGGTCGTGGCGACCCTCGCCTTTTAACGAGGAATGCAAAGGCTTCTGGGAAATGTGTCCTGCGCTTGCGCGCGCTGGTATCCATAGTCCAGGGAAATGCTGAGAGCTGTGGTTTCCAAAAGGAACAACACCTATCTCGGTGGAACCTCCAAAATGTTAGGAATATTTCCTAATGTGAGCTTCCTGCCGATGCAAAATTCCCAATCAAGCCAAATCAAAACAAGCCAAATTAAGTAATATCCGGGTTTAATGGGAAGTTCCCCAAGAGAGAAACCGGAAGCCGCAGAAATGAGAGCCTAGGGAGGAAGAAAGGGGGACCATGTGTTCCTCTTTCAGAAGATCTCTTAAATACCCTGGATGGGGTCAGGACCTGACCTGCTGCGATTTGGAGTCCAGACCAGGACTGGGGGCTGGGATAGATGCGAGGGGCTAGGTCCTACCTTCCCAACTTGACAGTTTGAGGTTTCAAGACCCAACTACAAAGGCCACTGCCACTGTGCTGGTTGGAAGTTCTAAATGAGTAAATCTGTCTCTTTGATCCACTGAAGCAGTAGCTGGGAGATGCTAGTTGAATTTTCATAAAAAGGGAAAAGGCACCTGTGGCCCAACATGGAGACAATCACTATAGGGTACAGCCTGCTGTGATTGGAACATTGCAAGCTTTTTTACCTCAAAAACAGTCACTGAGATTGAAGAACGAGTATCTTGTATAGCAAAGGCTGTAGGCTGGGCTACATTTCTGTCCCAACAGACCAGAGAGCCAATTTTGGTGACCTGTGAGACTCATTGGTATCTTCATTCTAATTGTTGGTTTCAGGCTTTGGCACAAACATTTCTGGACAGGAGGCATGCTTTCCCTGGAATAAGGATGTAGACAGGCAATTTGATGTATTGTACACCATCAGCCAGGATGTATTTGACACTGTGTCACTGGCCTGCCATCGCTGCGTTTACATGCTGGTGGCAATAATAATCATGGAAAATGACAACAAACACCTTCATCTAGTCATGACTGAAGTGGCGGTCCTAAAAATGATTAAACACCCACACATCATTTCGCCTCTTCCAGACTTTAAATACAGATAATTATACTTTTATACTGATGGAGTATTCACCAGGAGGAAATCTGAGCGAGCAAATATAGGAAGAAGGCAGGCTGCATGAAGAAAAGGTGCAAAAAATATTCGGACAGCTCTTGTCAGCCATAAAGTGCTGCCCATGACCATGGCATCACCCATTGAGACCAGAAGCCCCAGAACATCCTGCCAGATTAGATGCAGAGGGCGATGTGAAGCTGGGAGACTCTGGCCTTGGCACCAGGTGTGGAGCTGGCACTGGCTGCAGGGGTGCTGTGGGACTGAGATCTCCAATGCTCAAGTTCTGAGGAAAGGGGATGATGGGAGGAAGGCAGTTATCTAGAGTCTGGGTATAGTGCTCTGAATGGGTTCCTCAGTGGCCACTCTCTTCCGAAAAGCTGCATGCAGCCCATCAGCTACTTCAAGAACAGTTAAATGAAGGACATATTAAACCCTCTCTGTCTCCATGGAATACTCCTATCTTTGTCATTAAGAAAAAATCTGGAAAGTGGAGACTGCTGCATGATCTTAGAGCTATCAATGATCAGATGAAGATCATGGGTCCTGTTCAACGTGGCCTTCCCCTGCTTTCGGCCTTGCCAGGGAATTGGCCTATTATAATAGTAGACATCAAGGATTGCTTCTTTTCCATCCCTTTGAATAGCAAGGACAGTGAAAGGTTTGCTTTTACACTGCCTTCCATCAATCATGAGGATCCTGATAGGAGATACCAATGGGTTGTCTTACCCCAGGGTATGGCCAATAGCCCTCCTATGTGTCAGTTGTTTGTTGCCTCTGTATTAGAGCCTTTAAGAACTCGTCTTTCAGGCATAAAATGTCTCCATTATATGGATGATATTCTGTTGGCTGCCAGGGAGGAAAGGGTCTTGCAGGAGGCTTATGGAGTATTGGTGGAGACCTTAAAACATATAAGGGACTCCATATAGCTCCTAAAAAGGTGCAGCAAAATAAAGTAGTAACCTATTTAGGGTCAAAAATAACGCATGATCAAATCATGCCACAAAAGGTGGAATTGAGAAAAGATCATTTACATATGTTAAATGATTTTCAAAAATTATTAGGCGATATCAGTTGGATTAGGGGCAGTTTGGGGGTGGAAAATTATGAATTGAAACCATTATATGATCTTTTAATTGGTGATGTGGATTTGGATTCCCTCAGGAAATTGACCGATGAGGCCCGACAGACACTTCTAATCATAGAGGAAAAATTGTCTAAGGCCTTATTAAAACGAGTAAAAAACGTGAATGACATTGTCTTGTGCGTTTTACCCACTAAACTGCAGCCCACGGGCTTGTTGTGGCAGGAGGGTCCATTGCTTTGGATTCATCCAAAAATTTCCCCAGCAAAATCCATAGAATATTTTCCTACTGCTGTGGAAAATGTGTCTCCTACATATTCCTGAAGGCCTAGGTCTCCTATTTTTGTCATTCCCAGAGGAGATAATATTCCTAGAAATTCTGTGCCTGCAATCCCTTTTCAGATGTCCTAATTTACCACAATTAAAACACCTGGCAGTTTGATGTCTCCTCATTGCTGTGGAAATCGCTTCTCCTACCCAAGATTCATCGTTATAGCTAAACGTCTCAACATTCATTGTATGCTGAATCCATTCATCCATAGGTGCTGATCTAGTCTTTAAAGGCCCAATTATCTTTTTGCATTCTATGTTTGCATTCTCAAAAGCTAGAGATTCAAGAAGTATTCATCTAGCTTCTGGGTCTGTTACCCCTATGTCCAGAGCCTTAATTAATCTTTGCAAAAAGTCAATAAAGGGTTCTCTCTGTCCCTGCCTAATTCTGGTATATGATTCAACCCTTTTTGCTGGATCTTGTATCCTATTCCAAGCATCTAAAGCTGCTTGGTGACATAGACACAGTACTTCATCATCATAAAGAGCTTGGACCAGTGGATCAGCATATTCTCCTGCACCAAGAATTTGATCTTGGGAAACCTCGACACCTTTTGCTCTTCCTTGCTGTTCCATATGTTTGGATTCTTCTCTGAAATAAATTCCAAACATCAAGGAAGGTCCATTATCTAAAACTGCAGACACTAACTGATGGAAATCATGGGGGGTAGCTCTAGCATTAGAAGCCCAAGTCCTTATCATTTCCTTTACATATGCAGAGTGCAAGCCAAAATTAACAATAGCTTGCTTAATTTCTTTTAGATCATTCATTGCTATTGGTGTCCATCTAGCTTCTCTGACTCCCTTTGAGCCTTTAGAAGTTGACGCTTTGTCAGAATTAAGTATAGGGTATGCCGCTAAAACCTTGGGTAAGCCAGTTCTAATAGCTGGTGTTGGCATTGTATCCTGTCCTTGTGCCTTATTACTCTGTTCACCAGCTCCAATCATTTCTTCAATCATTTCAAGTCTTTTTATTATTGTCTTTATTATTGTCTCTTTTGAATCCTGAATCTCCTGACCTGCATGAGTTTCTAGTAAAGATTGTATGGTTCTTAGGAGTGCCACGATCTTCCTAAATGATAGAATATTCAATGAAAAGTTTAATAGATATGAAGAAAAGCTAAGATGTTTTCTAAACTCATATTTCTATCTGTCCCACATCATGGCTCTTGACATGAGACAGAAACTCCAGAAACTCTGGGTTTTTCTCTAACAGGCTTGGAATTGGAGAGGGACTGAGCCAGAGTCCAACTTCAAAACCAGCTTTATAAATTTAGAAATATGGTTTAATTTTACTTACACAACCCATTCAGTTTTCTTGATATTTCCTATTGGGCAGATATTTTTCCATCTGTCAGTATCCAAACATCCAGGGTCCCTTGAATTTCTCAAAGATGAGTGTTTTCCTGTGGAGATAAGAACAGATCCCTGCCCCCATTCTATATGTTTTTCTTAACACCTGTATGAATATCATCATTGTGGATGAGTTGTCATTTCTCCTTTCCAAGAGGTTTCTCCTCTTCAAATCGAAACTTTATTAATTTTGATGGTATCCACAATTTTTCTTCTCCTGTGGAAACAAGAGCAAAACCCCTTCCCCAATGTAGCACATCTCCTAGCTTCCACTGAGAGGTCAGCACATCTTTGAAATAAATCGGTTGATTTAGTTCAGCAGACTTTTCCATTATCCAATGTCTTTCTGCTGCTGTCGTTCCTTTCTCATTAGCGTTAAGAAAATTCAAGGTTAATAAAGCATTATGTAATCTATTTCTGGAGGTATTTTCGGTCCCTTTCTGTTTGTTCAGCATATCCTTTATAGTACATTTGATCTTTCTATAACTGCCTGACCTGTAGGATTATTTGGTATACCTGTCATGTGTTTTATATTATAATAACCAAAAAACCGTTTCATTTTCTTAGATACATATGCTGGACCATTATCTGTCTTTATTTGCGCAGGTATACCCATGATGGCCATAACTTCCAATAAATGTGTGATTACTGAATCAGCCTTTTCTGAGCTCAGGGCAGTAGCCCATTGAAAACCTGAATACGTGTCTATGGTGGGGTGTACATATTTTAATTTACCAAATTCCATAAAGTGGAACACATCCATCTGCCAGATTTCATTTCTCTTAGTACCCTTTGGGTTACTCCCTGCAGGCAACGGTGTTTGATTATAGAAAGAACAAGCAGGACATCTCTTTATAATGTCCTTAGCTTGTTGCCAAGTAATGGAAAATTCTTTCTTTAGGCCTTTACTATTGACATGATGCTTCTTATGAAATTCTGAGGCTTGCAACACACTTCCAATCAATAATTGATCAATCTCAGCGTTACCTTGGGCTAGAGGACCAGGCAGATCTGTATGGGACCGGATGTGTGTTATATACATCGGACAAAGCCTGTTCCTGATTATGTCTTGTACCTGGATAAACAATGAAGTCAACTCTGTGTCATCTGGTATAAATTCAGCGATTTCAATATGCAAGATAACTCTTTCTGCATATTGTGAATCTGTAACTATATTAAGAGGTTCTTTAAAATCCCTTAGCACCATAAGAATGGCATATAATTCTGCCTTCTGGACAGAATTATAAGGGCTTTGTTCCACCTTACTCAATTCATCTGACTTGTAACCTGCTTTCCCTGATTTATTTGCATCAGTATAGAATGTACGGGCTTCAGTTATTGGAGCATCACATACAATCCTAGGAAGAATCCAAGAAGTTCTTATTATGAGGTTAAGTCTACCACTTTTGGGATAGTTGCTATTAATTTCTCCCAAAAAAATAGCACAAGCTCTTTGCCACGGTTCACTGTCTTCTCATAACTTTTTTATTTCTTCAGTAGTAAAAGACACTATAATTTCTGCTGGGTCTATACCTGCTAGTTGACAAAGTCTCAGCTTACCTTTTATAATTAATTCAGAGACTTTTTCCACATAAGTTTTTAATTTTTTACTTGGTTTATTAGGTATAAATATCCACTCTAAAATAATATCTTCCCTCTGCATTAGAATCCCTGTAGGAGAAATTCTGGAAGGCAATATGACTAGGATGCAGCTAAGATTTGGGTTCACCCTATCCACATGTGCCTCCTGTAATTTTTCCTCAATCATTGTCAGTTCCTTTTCTGCTTCAGCTGCCAGTTTTCTTGGACTATTCAAATCTTTATCACCATCTAAGGTTTTGTTTAAATGAGCTATTAGATCAGGTGTTATCCCAACAGCTGGTCGTAGACTGGAAATGTCTCCTAACAATCTTTGGAAGTCATTAAGAGTCTTTAACCGGTCTCTCCTAATTTGTGCCTTTTGTGTTTTAATTTTCTCCAACCCTATTCTGTAACCTAGGTAATTAATAGAATTTCCTCTTTGAATCTTTCAGGGGCAATTTGTAATCCCCACCTAGGCAAGTGGGGATTTTACTTCTTCAAACATCCTTTCTAAAGTATCTTTATTTGAATCAGATAACAAGATGTCATCCATGTAATGATAAATTATGGACTTGGGGAATTGTTTACGAATTATTTCCAATGGCTTACTTACAAAATATTGGCACAATATGGGACTATTGAGCATACCCTGTGGGAGGACAGTCCATTGATATCTCCTATTAGGCTGAGAATTATTATAAGTAGGCACTGTGAAGGCAAATTTTTCTCTATCCTTTTCTTGTAACGGTATAGTGAAAAAACAATCTTTCAAATCAATAACTATAAGAGGCCATCCTTTTGGTAACAGAGAAGGCAAAGGAATTCCAGATTGTAGTGGGCCCATAGGTTGACTTACTTTGTTGACAGCTCTTAGATCTGTCACCATTCTCCATTTACCAGATTTCTTTTTTACAACAAACACAGGAGAATTCCAAGGGCTGGTTGATTCTTCAATATGGTGAGCATCTAGTTGCTCCTGCACCAGCTGTTCCAATGCCTGTAGTTTATCTTTAGCTAGAGGCCACTATTTGATCCGTATTGGCTTCTCAGTTAGCCATTTTAAAGGTAGGGCTGTTGGTACCTCTAAAGGTTTGGTATTTGCTGTATGTTCTTGTACAGCCTGAATGGCTGGTGACCTTTTTCCATAATACCTCATCATATCCTTCCCAGAATTATGAGTTCCTGGAACTACAGGAATCTTAATCTGGGTATTCAATTGCTGTAGCAGGTCACGGCCCCAACCGCATTTGAGAAAATGCGCTCAACAAGGTATTCAAACTTGCTTCCAACATTTCGGAGTTTTACCTAGCATGTTAATTGTTCCATATGATAGTAATCAGATTAAAATTTTATGTGTTGCTGTTGATGATTGGGCCATTTTGCGCTGCACATATTCAGGGCATATAGATTGTCATTATCCTAAACATCCCTTGCTGACTTTCTTTAAAGAACATCCAGTGATATTTCCCAAGACCACTTCTTTACAACCCATTTCAGGTGCCAGTGTCATATTCACAGATGAGTCTGAGACAGGCTGCGGTGCTTACATGGTGGATTTTGCAGAACCCATCAAACACTAATTTCCTCCTGGAGCACCTCAACAAGTTGAGTTGGCCATTGTAGTGGAGGTATTTAGATCTTGCCCGTTTGCATTTAATTTAATTTCAGACTCATGTTGTCAATGCTCTAAGGCATCTTGAGTGTGCTGGACCCATAAAACCCTCCAGTCCTGTGCATGCTCTGTTTACCCAATTGCAATTGTTACTTTGGCAGCGGAAATGTCCTTTTTTTTTTTGTACAGCACATTCGTGCACACACAGGTCTGCCAGGCCCTTTAGCCGATGGCAATGACAAGGTGGATCGCTGTACCAGACAAAAATGGATGTTTCTTGCTTCTACCTTACAGAGAGCATATGATTTTCATAAAGACTTTCATGTTAATGCCAAAACCCTGCAACAAAAATTTACTATCCCTCGTGCTGATGCACGGAGGGTGGTTATGGATTGCCCACAATGTGTTGTTCATCACCATCCTCAAACTTTGGGAATCAATCCACGAGGGTTGCTCCCCCTCAAAATTTGGCAGATGGATGTAACTCATGTTTCTGAATTTGGTAAGCTGAAATATGTGCATGTTTCAGTTGATACATGTTCTGGCATTATTCATGCCACGCCTATGTCGGGTGAAAAGGTGACTCAGGTGATTGCTCATTGTCTAGAAGCATGGGCAGCTTGGGGCAAGCCCCAACAGATAAAAACTGACAATGGCCCTGCTTATACTGGGCAAAAATTTACATCATTTTGTCAGTGTATGGGTGTTCAATTAACACATGGATTACCATACAATCCACAAGGCCAAGGCATTGTGGAATGTGCCCATAGATCCTTGAAGGAATTGCTTCAAAAACAAAAAGGGGGAATAGGCCATGGGCAAACCCCCAAGAATAGACTCTCCTTAACCTTGTTTACTTTAAATTTTTTGAACCTGGATAATTCCAATCAGTCTGCTGCAGACAGGCATTCATGTCCGTCCAGTCTTTCAAAAGGAATGGTGACTTGGAAGGACGCCCTGACAGGGGTCTGGCATGGACCGGATCCCGTGCTGGCATGGGCACGAGGTGCTGTTTGTGTTTTTCCACAGGATCATTTGGACCCTATCTGGGTGCCAGAACGCCTGGTGAGGAAGGTGCAAGTGCAGACGGAGGCAGAAAAGGATGTTACGGATATGTCTGGGGATCCTGTGCCTGTTCCTCACCCACTCAACAGAGAGGGTGATGGCGGAGATGCGGTGGGGATTCTATCAGCATTCCCCAAACCAATGCCAGTCTGCCATGATGCTCAGGTGTTCGCTCGTCTATTCAACACCAATAAGAAGTTAAACCTGCCATTTATTCCATTAGATACAGAAATTGCCCCCATAGGAGAAAATAGATCTTTAAGTGAAGAAGGAAATTTATGTGTTACTGTTAATGCTTATGCTAATAGTTCCTGTATTACTTTATTCTGCTTTAGTGCAGGATGGTTTTATGGGTATCGTAATTATGGGGCTCAGTCATATAGTTGTAATTCTTCCATTGCACAAGAGAATATTACCACATCCTATTCTGTGAATGTGGTTTGGTTCAATGGCACATGGCCTTGGTACCAGCATGTCGGTAATTTCTCCATCCCTCGACCACAACCCAAATGGGCCCCTACTTGCTGGGGAACTTATGAGGGAGAGTCTTGGCTGTGGAATGGGTGTCAGTCCAAAGTGCTGAGGTGGGCAGATAAGGGTCAGAAATTCACCTTTTCCCCTGATGTGGTGGGTCCAGAAAAATACCTTCAAGGCATGTTCCAGCAAACAGATATTGTGAATCCCTTTAATGTGTGGATGCTTTGTGGAGTTAATGGTAGTTGTTTAGATGCTTCTCCTCTAGTTATGCTTAATGGCAGCAGCTTTGGAGAAGGGAATGTTAGCTGTCAAGTAACAGAACTCAGAAGGAAAAATTGCAGTGATGATGATTCTCAGGAAACTTTGAATGTTACTCACCTTTGTTCGAGGGATTTTCAACCTTTGAAAAGTACCGAGCATTATACAGCTGCCCCTGTGTGTGTATCCACCTTTTGTGTTTATTGTTAGTAAAGTCCTGAGCATTATACAGCTGCCCCTGTGTGTGTATATCTACCTTTTGTGTTTATTGATAGTAACTATCGCTTACGAGATGGTAGTAATGAGACTTGCTTTTATACACAATGCTGGAGTGCTTCCCGGCATAGCTTTGCCATGATTGCCCGTGTCCCTCATTGGATCCCAGTGCCAGTGGATGCGCCTAATGCCATGAGCCTTCTAAGATATAGAAGAGACTTTGGCAGTACAGCAGAGATTGTTGCAGCAGTAGCCCTTGCTGCTGCAGCAAGCACAGCCACGGCTGTGGCCATGACTTATACTGTGCAAACATTAAATAGTCTATCTACCATAGTAGCACAAGTATTGGATGCACAGACTGGGCTAGATAGTCAACTCAAAGGTGGGTTAATGGTAGTTAAACAATGTATAGATTTGGTTCAAGAACAGATAGATGTTCTCTGGCAATTGGCTCAGCTTGGCTGTGAATGGAAGTATCTGGGGATGTGTGTGACCAGCATTCAGTATGAAAAATTTACCCATGCAGCTAATTTGTCTAAAGAACTGTCTAGCTATCTTTTAGGTAATTGATCTGGTGAATTTGAACAACAACTGGAAAAGTTGCTGTGGCGATGGTGACTGTGAACTCTACACGATTGGATGTCGGTTTGGCAGAAGGACTATCCTCCTGGATCACTACAGCCATGGATCATCTTAAGGAGTGGGCAGGGATAGGAGCCCTGGCAGGCCTAATGGTGCTTGCCTCCCTGGTGTGCCTGTAGTGTGTCTGTCGCATGAGGGTTTCACAGCGTCGCAATGCGGCTTTGGTCATACAGGCCTTCACGGCCATTGAAGCAGGACAGTCTCCCCAAGTTTGGCTATCTACCTTAAAAGAGATGTGAGCAAGCACAGGATGCGAGGCTTGTGCACTGCACTTGAGGTAAGCATACATCCACCTCAAGAAGAGCAAGTCTGAGTGCATGTGGGTTGGTGTCTATCTCCCACCTCTGTGAAAAGGACACTGGACAGGTATAATGTTCTCTGGTTGGATGACATCCGGAAAGACATTAGCACATGTCCCATTTCTAACAGAGATCAGACCTCTACTCTTGCCTGTCGCTTTGCAAAATAAAAAGGGGGAACTGTAGAGAGCTGCGTGGAGCCACACCTTAAAAATGGCGCTGGCTTCCGCCCTCCGCAATCCCGAAAGCGAGTGCTCTCTAGGATAAACAACTCCTTATTTGGCTGAGGCCAGACCCTTGCGATCATCACCCGATGATCACAAGCTGTTTGCGTGAGCGTGGACCAATGAACGGCACCCACGTGGCTATCCAGGGTTGGTAGCCCAGGCCTACTTAGGACTGGGGGAGGTTTGCCCGGAGAGAGAGAGAGATTTCTTTGATTGTCAAAAGTCCTGAATAAAACTGCTTGTAAGAAGAGCTCCGGTGTCGCGTCATCCTTGCTGGACGAGGCGGTTGTGACAAAGAACCCTGAAGGAAACATCCCTAGTAAGCCCTTCCCAGATCCTGTATTTTCAAAGAGCTCCTTTCCTATGGATTTGCTCTAAAAAGATCATTTACTCCTTATATAAAAGAGAATATCATGAGACATTAGGACATACCTATTAGAACAGGAACAACAGGAGCTTGACCCCACCCCCTCAGTCAAGCCCATAAACCCTGGCCCTGCACCTCCACCATCTCTGCTACTTGCTTTACCATCTGGTCATCACCTGAGAGGAAGAGCCAGTGAGCCCGCCCATGTTTGGCCTTTTCCACACCCAGTCTTCAGAAGAGGACACACCTGATGTCATGACATTATCAGGGCAGAAGATGACCAGAAGGGCCCCCATGCCTCTATGTTGTCCCCAGAAGAAGAGCCCCACTTGGAGCCATGCCCCACTGACCAAGGCTGCATCTGCCCCGTGTCTGCCACAGCATGTTAACAGAGGAAATAAATGCCCCTGCCAACTAGACCTGACCCTGACATCAGAACACTGGGTGCTGCTGGAGAATGAGAAGGCAATCAGGGCTTGGCTGTCAAGACTGTGTTGCTTCCCGGCCTGTGTTCAACACCAGAGCGGCTCCACTGAGAGAGGCAGGAGGAGGAGCCCAGTAAGGGATCCCTGAGTCCCTGAATGGGGACCTGTTTGTTCCTCTTCATTCTTTGAACATTGGGGTGTATGTGGGGGGTATGCACTCTTCCCCCCTGTACATTCCCACATCATGCTCAGTTTTCAGAGCTGCCTTCCTCTTCAGTAAAGTGATCCCTGCTGTTGAACGTGTAGGTCCCAGGTCTCTTCTCCATAGATGTGTGCGGACAGACAGCCACTGAAACAGTGCGCCTGCACCAGACAGGACACCTGGACCGGCATCAGCTGTGTTTCTCACTAGCGAACACCTCGTGATCATCCTTTAGCTTGGAGGACACAGTGTTCTCTGCTTCCATATTCGGTTACCTTGTCTTCTCTGAACGGCCATTGCCTGGTCCTAGTGTGAGCCTTGCTAATCTGGGAACATGGGGAGGGCCTATATTCCCATGCCATCTGTGCGGTCTCTGCTGTCCTCTCTGAGCACTCTGTCCCCTGTGACTCACTGTGTGGATAATTCCTCCCTTTGTCTGTGCCCTCATCTTCCTTCAGGATCTATCTGTTCATTGTCAGGGCCTCAGGATGGTGTGGGCTGGCTTATATTCAGGGTTCTTGGGAATCACCATCCTTTTCATCCCATGGTTTTCCACCCTCTCACTTCTCCCTCGGCCTCCTGGTGCACATGGACTCCTGGCAGGCCATGGTCTCTGTGAGAAGGACAGGAGGCCGTCATCGCTAGGTCAGACATCCTCATCTGCATCGTCACCACCATCTCTAGTGTGGAGGTAAGTGGATGCCGGCCTCTCTCTTCCTCGGCCTGCCACCGTGCCCTGTAACACAGGTCATTCCTTTCAGTGCCTAGACCTAGAATCCCTTTGGAGATGGGAATTTACAGAGGGCCACGTGGGCAGAGGTCCTGCCTTTTCACATCACTGGTTATTTTGGGAGAAATCTGGGGATCCTGTAGGCCCGTATTTCTACATGGTGTGACAGCCAAGTTGGTGGTTGGTACCCCTGCCAGACAGGCTGTCACTACCCTAGCAAAAGCTCAGGTGTAACAAAAGCTCAGGTTGTGTAGATATGTAGATCCCCTGAGAAGAGTTGTGAATTCCAAGCTAGTGACTGAGCTGCTGACCTGACTGTAGTCCTGCTACCCGGAAATAGAATGTTAATGAACTTCCACCTTAGTTTACCTGGGGGGATAAAAAGTGTTGGGATAATAAACATGGGTGATCTTCAGGATTTGAATGAAGCCTGAGACTCCCTTCTGATATTGCTGTGTGAACTGCGTCTATTCCCGCGCCTCCATGCTGGTCCAGAGAAGGAAAAGTAGTTTATGTTGGGACATGGGACCCCGACAGGATCCGTGCTCTTCGCCCGTGCTTCAGTCAGGGTGCTGCTGACAAGATCCCTCAGTGGAATGGTGGTGAGAGCAGCAAGAAGAGGCTCACGGGCTTTCCTCTCATTGAAACTGCTTCTCCTTGGAAGGTCACTACTGGAGGATGCTCAGGGCCTCTGAAAGCTCCTCCTTGCTGTCACCTGACATGCGCCATGCACTGACAGACATCCCTCAGCTCCTTGTCAGAATTCCTTAGGCCCTGGGTGCCACAGAGCACCAGTTGGGAGCCAAAGTAATGAAATGATCATGTGGTTTGTATTTTTCAGATTGTTTATATGGTGGATTACTTTGACAGATTTTCATGTGTTGAACCATCCTTGCATCTCTGGGATTAAGCCAACTTGATCATGTGTATAATGGTTCTGATATGTTCTTGGATTCGATTTGTCAGTATTTTTTTAGTATTTTTGCATCAATGTTCATGAGTGAGATTGGTTTTTAATTCTCCTTCTTAGTAATGCCTTTCTGTGGTTTGGGTATCAGGGTAATTGTAGCCTCATCAAGAGTTTGGCAATTTTCCTTCTGTTTCTATTGTGTGGAAATATTTGAGGAGTATTGTTATTAGTTCTTTGAAAATCTTGTAGAATTCTGAGCTGAAACCATCTGGTTCTGTGCTCTTTTTGGTTGGGAGACTTTTGATGACTGTTTCTATTTCTTCAGCAGTTATAGGTCTGTTTTATTTTTTTATCTGGTCTTGATTTAGTTTTGGTAAGTGATATCCAGAAAGTTGTCCGTTTCCTTTATGTTTTCCAATATTGTGGAGTACAGGTTTTTGAAATGTGACCTGATGATTCTCTGTATTTCCTCCATGTCTGTTGTTATGTCCTCCTTTTCATTTCTGATTTTGTTAAATTTCTCTCTCTGCCTTTTGGTTAGTTTGGATAAAGGTTTGTCTGTTTTGTTGATTTTCTTGAAGAACCAACTCTTTGTCTCACTGATTCTTTGTGTTGTTTTCTTTGTTTCTATTTTGTTGATTTCAGTTCTCACTTTATTTCCTGCCATCTAGTTCTCTTAGGTGAGTTTGCTTCTTTTTGTTCTAAAGTTTTCAAATGCTCCTGTTAATTTACTAGTGTAGGATCTTTCTAGCTTCTTTATGTAGGCATTTAGTGAATTTTAGGAAGTCTTTAATTTCTCCCTTTATTTCTTCCTTGACCCATTGATGATGCAGGTGAGAATTGTTTAATTTCTATGTGTTCCAGAAAACCCACAGTTTTAAACCATGGTGATCTGATAAAGTACGTTGGGTTATTCCATATTTTTTTGTATTTATTGAGGTTTGTTTTGTTACCAAGTATGTGGTCAATTTTTGAGAAGGTTCTATGAGATGCTGAGAAGAAGGTATATTCGTTTCTGTTTGGATGGAATATTCTATAGATGTCTGTTAAGTCCATTTGAATCATAATATGTTAATTCTCTTATTTCTCTGTTCATTTTTTTGTCTGACTGAACTGTCCTGTGGTGAGAGGGGAGTTAAGTCTCTCACTATTAGTGTGTGGGGTTTAATGTATGATTTAAGCTTTCAAAGTGTTTTGGGGCATAGATGTTCAGTATTGAGATTTCCTCTTGATGGATTTTTCCTGTGACTAATTTGAAATGACCTTCTTTGTCTCTTTTGACTGATTTTAGCTTAAAGTCTATTTTGTTAGCTATTAGGATGGCTACACCCACTTGTTTCTTAGGTCCATTTGATTAGTGTATTTTTTTTAACCCTTTACTCTGAGACGATGTCTGTCTTTGAAGTTGAGATATTTCTTGTATGCAGAAGAAGGATGGATTCTGTTTTCATATCCAATCTGTTAGCCTGTGCCTTTTTAGAGGTGAGTTGAATCCATTTACATTAAGGGATTTACATTAATGACAAGTGATTGCTGTTTCCTGTTAATTTAGTTTTCATTGTTGGTGATGTTAATTTGTGTGCTTTTTCCATCTTTGGGATTTGCTGCTATGAGACCATCAATTGTCTTTGTTTTTGTTGGTGTAGCCATCTTCCTTCTGTTAAAGTTTTTCTTCTAGTATTTTTTTGTAGGGCTAGATTTTTGGCTAGGTATTGGTGAAATCTAGTTTTGTTATGGAGTATCTTGTTTTGTCCTTCTATGGTGATTGAAAGTTTTGCTGGGTATAGTAGTCTGGGCCAGCACCCATGGTCTCTTAATGTGTGCATATCGCTTAACCACAACCTTCTGGCTTTCATTGTCTACACTGAGAAGTCAGATGTAATTCTGATGAAATGTCTGCTAGCATTCTCACAGACACCAGAGTATAGTAAATAGCACACTGGCTAGCCCATTTATTACATTTATGATGGAGGAGGGTCATCTGTCTATGTGTTACTTTCATTGGTTAATAAAGAAACTGCCTTGGCCCTTTGATAGGACAGAAAATTGGTAGGAGGAGTAAGCAGAACTGAATGCTGGGAGGAAGAAGAGAGTGAGGCAGATGCTATAGCTCTCCTCTCCAAGATGGAGCAGGTTAAGATCCTTCCCTGTAAGCCACAACCTCGTGGTACTACACAGATTATTAGAAATGGGTTAATCAAGATGTGAGAGTTAGCCAAGAAGAGGATAGAACTAACGGGCCAAGCAGTGTTTAAAAGAATACAATTTGTGTGTTGTTATTTCGGGTATAAAGCTAGCCATGCAGGAGCCGGGCGGGAACGCAGCCCGCCGCTCCTTCTACACACTTATATCAGCACCGCCAGTGGGTGAACAGGGGACTCTACTACTGAGCTACATCCCAGTCCCATTTTATTTTTCTATTTTTAGTTTTGAGACGCTAGGGCTAGAATACATGCTGGGTTCTACTGCGGAGCCACATTTTCCAATTTATTTTTAAAAACCAAACAACTTTATATATGGCTGTAGTCCAGATATGTATTTTTCCAATAAAAATATTATATCCAAGTATCCTTGGAAGATGTGAAAAAATATTCCTTAACTATTGTATAGAACTATACTACATACTTCATAGTTTAATAATAGTAACAATTAATACAACATTCAAAGAAAATATTTTCAAGAGGTTACATTTTAATACTACTTTCAATCAACATGATTAACACAGAAGTAAAAACTGTAATAGAATAGTTTGGAAAGTCTAGGTAGGTGATTTATGTCTGTACTCCCAATAGTCAGAGTCTGAAGCAAAAGGATTGCCACAAATTCAAGACCAACTAAATATTCAGTTCCAGGTCAGTCTGGGCCACAGAAGAGGGACTCCTGTCACAAAGCAAAAATAAATAAATTAATAATTAAATTGATTAATACACAAGAAATTTAGAAAGTATTTTAAATGTTAATGCTGACAGTTACTTTTTTTTAGAGAAATATTGAAATTCGGGAAAAATGTTTATGCGAAATTTACTATCTTTATCTTTTTCTTTTTTAATTCCCCTTTGTTATGCTAAGGATAAAATTGAGGACCTCACACATCATGATGGAGCTCGGCTCCCACCTCTGTCTTAATCACCTGAGTACAGTGTAGTAGTATTATTATATTCAGAATGCTGTGCATCACTGCCAGAATTGTTCTCATTCTGCAAGAGCTGAGGTCCATGCACAAACAGCACCCATTTCTCTTCCATCAAACCTCCCCTTTATTAAATGACTAACTAAAAAGCACAAGTAGGGGCTGGAGAGATAGCTCAGTCAGCTGGTAAAGTGCCTGCTGCACAAACTTGGAGATGTGACTTCAGAGCAGCAACACAGAAGTGTGGTGGCATGTGACCAAAACCCTAGCACTAGATGAAGACATCTGACATTGACTTCTGGGCCCCATACATGTGTGTGTGTACAAATAACACACATGCACATGCATAATTAAGAAAAATGCCAATGGAGTTCAAATGCACATCTGTATCTTTACCTACGCTCCTATAAAGTTGAAGCGAATGAATTCCAGACAGTGTCAAGAATCTAATCATTCTTGAGCACTATGATCTCTGGGAATCCACAAAGCAGTGAAGGCAGAAGCTGCCAAGCTGACCAGGCAGGAAGGAAGATGATGAAGAAACCTAAAACAGCTCCTCATTAGGACTGTGTGGAAGGCCCCATGCCAGTTCTTCCCTGGTGGACTTATAGTCTGACCATCTGGGAATAGTGACACTATTACATGTATGTCTAATACAAAACATATCATCTCTTGGAATCCTTCCAACATCTAGGTCAACCACACTTTGATCTCTGCAGCTAGGAGAGTTGAGGTTAAAGCTGTTAACTAACATGTTGCTCCAACACTGATATGAATGAACCTGAGGAAGCCAGCAGCATGAACATGTGGGACCCACTGACTGTTGTTTTTATTTTCTTAAGTCACCTACTACAAGCTAAGGCTGCAATACTAGGAAAAGAAATTTCCCCTGAGGACCAAGGAATCAAACCTGGGTTTCAGGTCCTGAAAAATCCCAGCAACTAGTAGAAATGTTATTCCTAAAGTTTTATTCATTACACAAGAATTGATTGCATTAGACTCTAACTTTGGGTACTCAAAAAGTTAACTGGAAAAAGGATAAAAACTCTTAAATTTGGGCAGTAGTGGTTTTGGGGGAGGCTGCTTGTTTGTTTCCAGCTGCCCAGACCACAACATAATCACACAGAAACTTTATTATTTGCAGTACTGCTTGACCAATAGCTAAAGTGTATTTCTGGCTTACTCATATCTTCAATTAACTCATTTCTGTTATTTTATATTTTACAATGAGCCTCGTGGCCTACTTACTGGTAAGGTTCTTGACTGGCATTTTGCATCTGTCTCCGGTGGCAGCTCCATGGCTTATCCTGACTCCGCCTTCTTTCTCCCAGAATTCAGTTTAGTTTTCCCCACCTAGGTCAGTTCTGCCCTGCTATAGGCCCAGTGCAGTTTTCTTTATTAATCAGCAGTAATCACAGCACATCAGTGGTAGCATGCCTCTTATCCCAGCACTCAGGAACTCAGGAAATAGAGGCAGGCAGATCTCTGTGAGCAAACTCTGTATCAAAAGAGCAACAGCCAGCTTCAACCTCTAGCCTCCACAATACAAACTCATACATTTACATACACCAGGCACACACACATACACGCATGCACACAAGAGTACACACACACACACACACACACACACACACACACACGGTCTATGTTAGTACCCATAATTCCAGCACAGAGGAGGTTGAGGCAGGAGGACCAGAGCCAGCCTGCACTACCTGTTTCAGAAAGCAGGCAAACAAAGGTCTATAATAATTTTTTTTTTTTATTTTCGAGACAGGGTTTCTCCGTAGCTTTTGGTTCCTGTCCTGGAACTTGCTCTTGTAGACCAGGTTGGCCTTGAACTCACAGAGATCCGCCTGCCTCCCAAGTGCTGGGATTAAAGGCGTGCGCCATCACCACCTGGCAATTTACTGGGATTTCAAATGAAAACTTTCCTCAGAAAAAGAGGGCCTGCCATGGTCATGACAGAGGTGCCTGGAAACCTTCAGAAAGGTTTAGTTCTCTCCTTGTCCTAGAGGAGGAGCTGAGACTCCGAGGCTGGGCTCGCTAGTGTCCTGGTCACCTTTCCTTCAGAGCTGTCATAGGTACTGCTGGGGTACAGGGAGAAGAGAAGGTCTCCCCAGGAAAGGAAGGAGCAGAAAGTATCCTGGAGAGATCCCCTCAGTGTCCCACAACACCTCCATAGAGAACCCTCCCCCCAAATACGGCAAACAGCAGGGTCATCATCCTGACTGGACAGCAGAGGCGTTACCCGTGGTCCTCTTCTCTGACCTCCCCAGTGTCACCAGCCTGCTCTACCTCACAGATGCCCCTGCCTAAGCTCAGGTCTCTTCATCTCTCTTGATAGTCTCAGGCGTTCCTTCTAGTACTTTCTTCTGTTCACTCTACCTTCTGGCAAAAGCGATCCTGAAAAGGGAAGTCCTCACTAGAAAACCCCCCAGAGCCCTGGCCCACTCTTCAGGGCTTCTTACTTGTATGGTATCTGCAAGCTCTGAGCATACATGTCTTCAAACTTCTGCTCCCGAGTCAAAGAGACGACAGTGCGGAAGTTCTCTATGGCTTCAGTAGTGATCTGTAAAACAACAGGCACAAGACCCAACAGGATCTCTTTTGAAATCTATAAATATCGTTAATAAAATAAGTTGCTACAATGTATTTAGCATGTAGTATTATCTATGAGCATCTTCTTTACTAAAAAAGAATATTAAATAATTTCTCAAACTGGAGTTCAGGTCTGTATGGGACATCCACTAATCTTCCCCCCTCTTTAGAGAGATGGCCTAAAGCCACTGTCTTTACTTGGTTTTAAAAGAGGTACTTGAGAATTCAATATGTCCTTTACAGTGCTTTCTTACACAGTGGACGTATTTCAACCTTCAATTGCTTTAGACTGACCTAAAACTTGAGAACTTCCCACTCCGTCTAGGTGCGGTTAATACTGCCATGCACTGGCTTTACATATTTTTTGTTTTGTTTTGCATATTTTTAAAAATGTGATATTTATCTATAAGTGCCATTGCTTTAAGACCTATCTGGAATATGCTGCAAAATAAACCGTTCCACATCAGCATCTTAGACCTTCACGTAAGCAGTGCTCTTCCCCCAAGTTTACACATGGCTAATGATAAAGTGGATTCTGAATCTATACTGTCGTTGGTAAAGAGCATTCCAAGGTTCCTGAATACATGCAGTGGGTACCATAGACAACCTTAACAATCCACCTGTTTTCAGCCCTAGCAGCACTTTCAATTCTTATTCCCATAGATATCTTTGAATATGAGGATTTACTGGCATGAAACAATTTACTTAGGAAAAATTTTTGCAAGTTAAATCACTAGGTCAAAGACAGTAAATGCTGTTTGTCATCAACAAATGTTGTACAGATGAACAGGATTCTCTGGCATTTCCATATATTCACATATCGTATCCATCTTCCTTTCCACCCTCTCCTCAACCCTTCCTGGGTCCATACATTTCTCTCTCATCTTCTAACATATTCTACACATGGAATAAAACACACTTGTTTTTTCTTATTTAACATGACCTACTCCAGTTCTACTTTCCTGCAAATTTACTTTGTATGTGGCTTCTCATCTGGAAAACGAAGGGGAAAGATAAAAGCTCTCTACCATTTCTTTAGCTCTAAAACTCTAGGTCACCAAGAGAAGTTCCTTAGATATTCTTCTCTCAGGCTTCCACCGTCAGACCTGATTTTATTAAGGACACATTCCATTATGTCATAATTTGTAGGACAATACCCCAAATATGAAACCCACTTATTTTTCACTGAATCCTGTATAAATTATCTAAATATGAAGAGGAGATAAAAAATCACTTTATGTTATCAATATCAGTGTCTTTGTATGTCTGTGCACCACTTGCATGCCATGCCCATGGAAGACAGAAGAGGGCATCAGATGCCCTGGAACTGGAGTTACAGATGGCTGTGAGCTGCTGTGTGGGTGCTGGGAACCCAGTCCTCTAGAAGAAGCTCATTTATGGGTGGAAGAGTTGTAACTCCAGCACGGCTGTTTCTTTTCCAGGCGATTTCTACTCAATACTTTAAGCTCTGATTTGCTGTTACCTTTATTTGCTCTCTGAAGCAGTCTACTTCAGTCATTTCTGTTGTATGCTTGGAGTATTTTATTTGATGCTGTATTGCTAGCTATCTGTTGCTTCTTCCTATCTGCTAGTTGCTATTATTTTTGTACTTTGGTTTGCTAGCTGCCCACTTTATAAGTTCACTTAAATCTGAAGGTATGGCTATCACAGATTATTTTTCTGGATGGTCACCACACACACACACCCATGCACAGGCACACACACACACACACACACACACACACACACACACACGCTTTCTCTCTCCCTCTACTTGTGATATCAGCACTGGGGAAGTGGAGAGAGAAGGACCCTGGGGACTGGCTGAGCTAGTCTAATGTAACCAGTGGTTTCTAGGGCCCAGGGAGGGACTCTGACTCAAAGACAAGGAGGATGGTTCCTGGGAAATGACCCGAGCCTGAGCTCCCCACGCATACGCACAGCACCCATACTCATGTACAACTGCATACACACACCAAACACATACATATTTTAGAAAACGCTGAGAATAAGGAAAGTAAGATGGTAGGGGAAAAATGATCCAGAAAATCGTTGTTCAGATACATTGAACTATTTTTAATCACAGGGGTTCTTATTTGAACCCCTGCGCCAGGTTAGTCAGACAACTGAAGAAGCCGCAGCGAAGGGTGATGGGAAACAAGTTACACGGTCAAATTCAATGAATGTCTGAAAGACTTCCTGTGCAAGGCCCCGGGTATCGCTGATAAAAATGAGAGTTTGAGCACAGGCTTCATATGGTCAGTGGAATCACATTCTATTCTACAGAATTATCTCTTCATTTTGAGGCGCAATGAAGCGATGAGAAAAAACCTGAACTAGAAGCTTGTACCCTTACAGCTTCAATCTCCACAAGTTTTAAAGACTAAGTAATTCCCTAAATGAAGAATTTTTAGTTGGAAGAGTAAAAAAATAGTACTGTTTCATTCAGAAAGTATCATTTACTAAATAACTTGGGAGAAAGGAACATACATGATTTTGGAAAAAAAAAATGATTTCTTTACCTTCTTCCTCCTGCCTTCAAAAAAATCATATTTGATTATGGCTTTCAAGACTGAAAATCCCTACATGTTTTCAGTAGTGCTCATCAGTCCATAAGAACACGACTGCACACTGCCAAGCAGAAGCCATAGACAGTGGAGCTATGAGCTATGAGCGTGTTCTGACAGCACAGAGTGAGAATGGTGAGCAGCTCTGTCTTCCCAGACACCATGACTCCGGCTAACAAGGACAGTCTGCAACACCATACTATCAGGACAAAAGAAGGCCCTGACATTCCATTGCTGGGATGTGAGCAGCCCTTGACATCACACACTTGAGTATGTGTTCTGTGAAATTACACAGAACGGCTTAGAAATCTCAAGCTTACCTTATTTCTTTAGAGGCAAATCATCAGACACAGGCTTGTCCTTCATGGAACTTAAGTTTTAGCAAGGAATACACCCCATTCATTAATAAAGAAACAGGACAGAAACATCAGAGGAGGCACACATTCAGTAAGCGTGTGGCCTCTGAAAACACAGCTCAAAAACCCGAGTGATGGAAATGAGTCGTCCATGCGGTCCAAGGGAAGCAGAGTCGTGTGATAGGAATTGCACAGCTCCTGGCGGCTGCAGCAGTGCGGACAATGACGACCACAGTGCAGGGAAAGAACAGTCAAGGACTGGACCGCATCGGTGTGCAGCCGGGAAAAAAGCTTGGACTGTGTGCAGCTTGTTAAAGGTCACTGCAAAATTTAAAGCACAGGCTAGCACGACCCAATCTGTATCTAAGAGATATGAGAATGGGATCGTGTGGAGAATGTAGAATACAGGAGGAGATTAGAGCTAGCGTGACCCAATCTGGATCTAAGAGATATGAGAACGGGCTCATGTGAAGAATGTAGAATACAGGAGGAGAAGTCTAGAGAGTTAGATCAGTGAGACCTCTGCTACCTTGTGGCTTTTGACACGACCCAGGATCCCTCTAAACTTTGGGCTTTATCATCTGTCCAATAGGGACAATTCTGCACAGTTACTGACAGCCTTAAGTGAGAGAATACACATACAGCTCATAATGTGATGGCAGCTATAGGCCATCTATTTAATAACAATGAGCTTGATTTTTAATATTAAGTAGATGGCTGGAATAGCCACCGCCAGAGTCTCTATGCACTGTACTCCCTTCTAGGATCTACCACTGAATTAGAGCCTGACCGTGACTCTGAAAATCTGCCTTAGACAGACACATCCATGTCCAACTGTGCCGCTTTCCTCAGTCATGCTGAAGTAAGCCTGTCCCTTCACAAGCCTGTCCCTTCACAAGCCTGCTCCTTCACAAGCCTGCACCTTCACAAGCCTGCTCCTTCACAAGCCTGCTCCTTCACAAGCCTGCACCTTCACAAGCCTGCTCCTTCACAAGCCTGCACCTTCACAAGCCTGTACCTTCACAAGCCTGTACCTTCACAAGCCTGCTCCTTCACAAGCCTGCACCTTCACAAGCTTGCTCCTTCACAAGCCTGCACCTTCACCCGCCTGTCCCTTCACAAGCCTGTACCTTCACAAGCCTGCACCTTCACAAGCCTGCACCTTCACAAGCCTGCACCTTCACAAGCCTGCACCTTCACCCGCCTGTCCCTTCACAAGCCTGTACCTTCACAAGCCTGCACCTTCACCTGCCTGTCCCTTCACAAGCCTGCTCCTTCACAAGCCTGCTCCTTCACAAGCCTGCTCCTTCACAAGCCTGCACCTTCACAAGCCTGCTCCTTCACCCGCCTGTCCCTTCACAAGCCTGCTCCTTCACAAGCCTGCTCCTTCACAAGCCTGCTCCTTCACAAGCCTGTACCTTCACAAGCCTGCTCCTTCACCCGCCTGTCCCTTCACAAGCCTGTACCTTCACAAGCCTGCACCTTCACAAGCCTGCTCCTTCACCCGCCTGTCCCTTCACAAGCCTGCTCCTTCACAAGCCTGTCCCTTCACAGGCCTGCACCTTCACAAGCCTGCACTTCACACACCTGTCCCTTCACAAGCCTGTCCCTTCACCCGCCTGCACCTTCACCCGCCTATACCAGATGCCTGGTTCTTAGGATTGGTCATCTTCCCACCATCACTCTACGGCATTTGAAGAGTATCAGTGCTATAAAATCGCAATGCATTTCTTCAAATGAAAAGTCTTCACCATAGAAACAAAGAACCCCAGCACACTGTTAGCTGGAGTTATTTCTCAGGAAGCTGGGCCTCGGTTGCTCGGGCCAGAGCACTCAGAGGGCATTCACACTGTGAAATCTGACCCTGGAAACAGTAGTTGGAGGCAAGAAAGCTGGCCATGCGGCTTTCTCTCAGAGAAACTCCAGGGAAACGGGTGAAGCACCTGGGTGATGACTAACTTCAGGAACCTTCCTAATCATTCATGTCAGGGGGTGCCTGCCTAGGAGACAAAGTATCAAACACACACCCACTGGGAGCCCACATCCACTCACATTTGCCTTGGGCTAAGCCCTAAGTCTTGGGAATTTGGAAAATCCATCCGTAGATATAGCGCTAGTAGACACTGGGCTCATTTGAGGGGGCAGCCCTGTTCCAAACTCTCATTTCTGGGAGAGCATGTGATATCTGAGTATTCTCCACCATAACAGAATGTGGATTCCCAGCTAATGAACAGGAGTACCACTGCCTGAGTTTGGATCCTGGCTCCAGGAGAGACTGATTCTAAGGCGTGAAGAGCACAGCCTGTGTGCCCATCGGGCTCACCTAAGAGCTTTTTAGCAGAACAACCTGGTCGGGTCAGTACAAGAAACAAAATATTTGCCAGGAAATCCAGTAGGTCCCACAAAAGCATTTGTTAAGCTGTGAAAAAAAAAATAGCTAAGGGTGCACAACAAACAGGACCGAGGGGAAGAGGGCAGATGTGAGAGAAAGGGGGGCATGGAAAAGAGGAAAGCAGTAGTCTAAAGTGGAGCGAATCAATACTCTTGGGACTTTTCCATACTGGATCTCCCCAAATATGCATAACAAAATGTGCCTATGTCTCCACAATACAGGAATGGCTTAAAGAAAGAAAGATAGAAAGACAGAAGGTGGGGAGAGAAGGAAAGGGGGAAAGAGAAGAATGGAAGGGAATGCAGGAGGAAGTGGAGGCAGCAGCCTGAAACCAGAAAAGCCATGAAAAGCAGCTGCCAAGCTTCGAGCCGAGAGAGGCGTTGCCCACTTTTCTTCGGATACGAATCTGCAAAAAACTGAAGTTTGCTGGAAGAATGGTTAGGACAGCATCCTCAGGGCACAGCCAGCAACAGGGAAGGTGAACATCACCACCAAGGAACTTTTTCTGCTAGAGAAGAATTGCGCTTTGTTGGACTCACCTTCCCAGAAACCTCCAGTTCTTTCTTGTCTTTCAGAGCTTGACTAGACAAGAGTTTCATTTCCATAATGCCATCCAAAATAATGAGGGGTACAATCACCACGAGTAAAAGTGTTAACTGCCAGCCGTAGATTAAAGATATGATAACTCCTGTCCCCAGATTTGCTACATTCTGGGTAGTTACAGCAAGCCTGGAACCCATAGCCTGAAAAACATAAGAAATTAGAGACACATTTTTATATTAACCATAAAATTCATGTACTCTTATGACTTAGGAGAATTTGCTTTCATGTGAATACACTAATTTTCTTCTTGGTTACTAAATTTGTGTTTCTAAAATGAGGATTTCCCCGACTTCTACAAAAATAGGACAGTGGATCAATAATCCAGAACTCATTTTTCTTTCTATTCTGATTCCTTTTTCTTCCCTTGGTGTTTTTGTCTGGGGGTGCATGCGCGTGGTTGTGGGGTGCATTTTCATGAGCATGCTGGCGTACCCACCCATGTGGAGGATAGAGCAGGATGTGGGGGGAATCCCGCTACCGTTCTCTGCCTTACTGCCTTGAAACATTAGCCATAGCTTGCTCCCAAGCTCCTGGGGTCCACCTGTCGCTGTCCCCCCAGTGCTGAGGCTACAGGCATATGCAGTCAATCATGCCTGGCTTTTTTACGTTGAGTGTTGTGGATTCAAAACTGCAGAGAAAGTGCTCTTTCCTTCCGAACCTCCTCCCAGCCATGACTGATTCCTCAACTCAAAGACATACTCGGTATCTAATGTGTCCATAGGGGTTTTATATGAAAGTTAGCTGTCTACCCGATATCTAATGTGTCCATAGGAGTTTTATATTAACATTAGCTCTCGATAACTGCATTATGGTCATATAACAACACCTCTGCTTTTTTCTCAAATATACTTCAAATTTTAAGAGTATCTGTCTCTTATTTCATTCTCAAATGGTTCTAAAATATATATATATACACACATAGAGATACAGATACACTCACAAACATAGATATCTATACACTCCAGAATAGATACATGTATTCTTTGCACAACCCATACAACTTAAAAAGAAAATTATCACACACCTTCTCGACAAAAAAGTAAGCTAACGATAATTGCTGAGAGGAAGACCTTCAGTCTAAGTTTATAACAAAGCAGGAATGTGAGATCTGGGAAGCTGAAGGGTGAGAAGAAGTGAAAGTATTCATCAGAAGTACAAGTTCATTCACAATGCAGTTAGTAAGAGTGAACACCATCCCAGTAACCAACTGCGCTTATCTTATGAGACAACATAAACTAAGTTATGATCAAATACATGACCTAGAGGATTCACTCCTAGCACATTACTGTAAGTTTCTGAATGCGACAGGGAAGAAGGCAAAAGGATGGCGCTCAGTGCTGCTGAGGGAACCATGAATGATTCAGGCCTCAGTCACAGCAGCAGACACTGTTCCACAGATATAGGAGTTTCAGTTCAAGTATCTAGAATCAAGGAAAGTAATTCTTTGATGAATGTTTTATCAGAAGCTTCAGATAACTGCTCTCATGTTTACAGTATACTAAACTAGAATGCACAAAGGACCGCAGCTTCCAGAAAGCAACCTAACAAACACGTTGTCCCCACTTACCTGGTACTTCTAACCGACTTGTTCTGCCACAGTGGATCAATCACAATGACATCAAACTTCTTACTACCTGAAATCAAAGACACATTTTCAAAAAACATCCTCTGTATGAGTTTCAGAGGTAAACACTAGGTTTGAGGAGAAGCCATAGAGCCCACACTCTCATAATCAAGCTCTGAGCTAAATCCCCAGACCCTTCAGAGATAAGAACTGAACAAATAAAGCACATGTGCACACACACACGTGTGTACACATACACTAATGACTAAAAATAAAATTAAGACAAAAAAATTAAGGAGGACCCAGCAGATGCTCTGCTGATCTGGGCTGGATCCCAAACCCACACGAGGGAAGAGTCCCCAGAGCTGTCCTCTGACCTCCACACACGCCACAGACATACACAATGGTCATAAGAAATCAATACATTTCTAAAGTAAAGTACTGTTTTTTGAACCGAGGATGTTGGGCATGTTCAGGAAGCTGTGTAACTGAGCTATAGCTCCAGCCCAAGGAAGGCCGTTCATTATAGACACAAACACAATGGAATACAACAAAAGCGTTTATGGCTTTTATTCAGATACTGTAATTCTGGACCTTTGAGACAACAGCAATTGCAACTGTCCACACTGACTTCTGCAGAGTCATGTACTTCCTAAGCTTACTAAGCTAGGTCCTAAGAACTTGAAAATCCCCTTACAAGCCGGGCAGCCTCATTCATGGTCCTTCTGATCACTACTTTCTAAACTTTCTCTTTCTTAAACATTTTTATTTTGAAATTTCAGTTTTATAGCTGATATGGTAACCATAAAAAAACTTCTCCAGTTATCAAAAAATTCTTAAGACTTTTTCTTTCTTATCCAGACCAAAACCAGAATCATATATTGCTTTTAGTTACCCCATCTCCTATTTCAGATTATTTTTGATGTCCCTAACTTGGGCTTAGTAGTTCCTCATCACTAAATTTAGATCCTGTGTTTCTGGCAAGGCTGTTACCAAAGTAAGTCTGCGGCATTATACCTGAGAAGCAGGTGATTTAGGATGTCAAACTGGGGCACAGCATCACTCTGCTAAAGTGCTATCTGCTGGGTCTGTCCAGCTTATTTTGCTCATAAACAATTAGCTGTGACAAGATAGGTTAAAAGCATGAGGACACTCGCTCCCCATCTCACCCACTACTTTGCCACTCAGTGGTTTGTCAAATGGAAATTTTCTGGATCCGTCATTCCATTCATATTAGCCAATTGGAATTTAATCTAAGGAGGAGTTGTTCTTCCCCACCAATTACATAACATAGATATATTTGATAAATGTGCAAACTCATAGGTAATCTAAAGGATACAAATTAAAATAAGGATAGAGGGAAGCAGGTGGGCTGACTGCTGGTCTTCACCTGTCCCCCAGTCTCATCCCCAGCTCTGGAGCAGACCACCTGCTGCAGACCCCCTTCCCTCACGGCCCTCATCTTCAGTGGATCACACAGATCTTCAACTCTCCTCCCCCCCCACTCACTGCTTTATCCCAGCCCCTAATTCCGGCAGGCATTCCCTGAGAACTCATGGACCAAGCAGGCCAGAAAGTCAGATCGGCCACCAGAGCAAGTGGATGAGCTTCAACTCTTCTCTCTCCCTCCTCTCCTCCACATCCAATCCCCCAGCCTCATCCCAGCTCTGCAGCAGACTACCTATTGTGGCCTCTCCCCAATCTTTGCCACCATTCTCAGGGGACTAAGCAGAACCTGGGGAAACACCACACTTTCCTCCCTCCTGTGGACCTCCTCAGGACGCTCCAAGTCCACCCCGATTCCCAAGTGTCAGCTCCCATTGGAATCCTACCCATGTCAATTCTAGGGTCCAATCTGAGAAGAATCCCCTGCCAGGCAACACATGGACTCCATACTTTCTTAAGAAAAGGGAGATAGAAACCAAGGAACAATACAGCCACCCAACAAAAACAAGACCAAATATCAGCACATAGAATTAGAATGTTCCCAACCCCTGATGCCTTCATTCAAACCCAGCAGCTCCATGCAGCCATGGCTGACACCTTCTTGGAACATATGTGCCACCTGGACATTGACTCCGCACCCATTACGGTCCGCAACACTGGCATCATTTGTACCATTGGTCCTGCTTCCCGGTCTGTGGAGGTGCTGAAGGAGATAATCAAGTCGGGAATGCACGAGGTTAGGAAGATCCTGGGAGAGAATGGCGAGAACATCAAGATCATCAGCAAAATCGAGAACCAGGAAGGCGTCCGCAGGTTTGATGAGATTTTGAAGGCCAGTGATGGGATCATGGTGGCTCGTGGCGACTTGGGCATGAGATTCCTGCAGAGAAGGTTTTCCTGGCTCAGAAGATGATGATTGGACGATGCAACCGAGCTGGGAAGCCAGTCATCTGCACCCCACAGATGCTGGAGAGCATGAACAAGAAGCCCCGCCCCACCCGTTCTGAGGGCAGTGATGTGGCCAATGTGGTCCTAGATGGAGCAGACTGCATCATGCTGTCGGGAGAGACCGCCAAAGGGGGCTACCCTCTGGAGGCCGTTCGCATGCAGCACCTGATGGACGTGAGGCAGAGGACGCCATCTACCACCTGCAGTTATTCAAGGAACTCCACCGTCTGGCGCCGATTACCAGCGACCCCACAGAGCTGCTGCCGTGGGTGCTGTGGAGGCCTCTTTCAAGGGCTGCAGTGGGGCTATTATCGTGCTCACTAAGTGTGGCAGGAGTGCTCACCAGGTGGCCAGGTACCGGCCGCGTGTGCCCATCATTGCTGTGATGCGCAATCCCCAGACAGCTCGCCAGGCCCATTTGTACCGAGGCATCTTCCCTGTGCTGTGTAAGGATGCAGTGCAGGACACCTGGGCTGAGGATGTAGACCTCCGTGTGAATTTGGCCATAAATGTTGGCAAGGCCCGAGGCTTCTTCAAGAAGGGAGATGTGGTCATTGTGCTGACTGGGTGGCGCCCAGGCTCTGGCTTCACCAACACCATGCGTATAGTGCCTGTACCTTGGAGTACAGGCTCTCTCTGGAAGCCATCTTCTTGCCCCTGTCCCATCTCCTTCCCCATCCCATCCATTAGGCCAGCAACGCTTGTAGTGCTCACTCTGGGCCAGAGTGTGGCACTGGTGGGCTGGGACACCCGGGAAAATTACTGCCGCTGAAACATGGAATAGAGCCCAGCTGTCTGTCTATCACATGGCCCTACCCAAACCAGGGGTGACAGAGGAATGCAGAATTGGAAACCCTCTGGCTTTATCACAAAGGGGCAGCAACATCTCTGTGTACTTTGCTCCTGTAGAAAGTTGCACAGAGAACTTCCAGCCCTGGCCTGGAGTTAGGAGACAGCAAGGCATGGGGCCCAGGTTCCTGTGTAGATAATAACCTCTGGCCCCCGGCCGGACTTGCTTCGCCAACAGCTTTGGCCTCCCCATTGCTCATTGTACACTTCTCAGCTGTCACTGCAGGCACACCCTGCACTCTCCACCTCCGTTCTACTGTGCAGCATCTCCAGGCCTGTTGCTATAGTGCCTACCTGAGTGTCAATAAACAGCAGCTGAAACAAAATAAATAACTAAATAAAAATAAAAACTTCAAGGAAATAAGACCAAGTAACATATAAATGCAGACCTATTAGAATTACACCCAACTTCTCATGGAGACTCTAAAAGCCAGTAGGGGCTGCGCAGATGTTTTACAGACTCTAAGAGACCATACATGCCAGCCCCACACTACTGTACCCAGAAAAATTCTCAATAACATTAGCTGGACAAAGTAAGACATCCACTAGAAAACCAAATTTAAGCAATATCTGTCTACAAGTCTAGCCCTACAGAAGGCACTAGAAGGAAAAATCCAGCCCAAAGAGGTCCGCTACACTAAAGAAAACACAAGAAATAAATAACTCCAAAGCAGCAAATCAAAACGGAAAGACGCATACACACACCCGCCACAATAACAAAATAACAGGACTTAGCAAGCACTGTTCACTGATATCCCTCAACGTCGGTGGTTTCGATTTCCCACTAACAAGACACAGACTAACAGAATAGATGCAAAAGCAGGATCCACACTTCTGCTGCATCCAAGAAACACACCTTAACATCAAGAACAGACTTCACCTCAAGTTAAAAGAATGGAAAGAGATATAGCCAAGCAAGGGAGCCAAAAAGTAAACAGATGCAGCCATTTTAATATCTGAGAAAATAACCTTCAAACCAAAACTAATCAGAAGAGATCAAGGACTTTACATATTCAAAGGAAAAATCCACCAAGAGGACATTGCCATTCTAAACATTAATGCACCATATACAATGGCACCCAAGTTTACCAGTTGGCCTGGATCTGAAAAAGTATGGGATAAAACCAGACTCTCTGAACATAGCGGACAATGAGGACTACTGAGAACTCAAGAACAATGGCAATGGGTTTCTGATCCTACTGCACGTACTGGCTTTGTGGGAGCCTAGGCAGTTTGGATGCTCACCTTACTAGACCTGGATGGAGGTGGGGATTCCTTGGACTTCCCACAGGACAGGGAACCCTGATTGCTTTTCGGGCTGGGGGGGGGGACTTAGTTGGGGGAGGAGGAAGGAAATGGGAGGCGGTGGCGGGGAAGAGACAGAAATCTTTAATAAATAAATAAATTAAAAAATTAAAAAACAAAAACAAAAAAAAACACTACTAAATCACATATTGGCTTTCACACATTTTTGTGTGTAACTTCAATACCCCACTCTCAACAATAAACAGGCCACACAGACAAAAACTAAACAGAGAAATGCTTGAGATAACTGATGTCATAAACAAAATGGACCTACCTGATATTTACAGAATATTTCACCCAAACTCCAATTATATGCCTGCATGTCAGCACCTCATGGAACATTCTCCAAAAATGACCACATACTCAGGCACAAAGCAAGTCTCAACAGATACAGAAAAACCAAAACAAAACCATGCATCCTATCTTACCACCCTGGATTAAAACTAGATATCTATTTTGTTAGTTTGTTTGTTTGGTGTGATTTGGTTTTTCAAGTCAGGGTTTCTCTGTGTAGCAGTCCTGGCTGTCCTGGAACTGACATTGTAAGTAGGTTGGCCTCAAACTCACTGAGATCTACATGCCCTTGCTTCCCAAAGTACTGGGATTAAAGGCATGCACCACCACTGGCTGGCTTAAATCTGGACATCAATGATGGAAACAACACAAAGTTTACAGACTCATAGAAACTGAAGTCACTAATGAATGAAAAAACTGGCTCAAGATAGAAATAAGAAAAAAAGTAAAAACTTTTTGGAATTGAAAGAAAATGAAACACAACATACTCAAACTATGGGACACAACAAAAGCAGTGAGTTCTAAGAGGCAAGTTTGTAAAACCAAGTACCTACATTAAAAAACAATTGAAGATGTCTTATTCTAGTAATTTAACAGCTTACCTGAAGGCTCAGAACAAAAAGGAGAAATCATACCCAAAATGAATAGATAGCAAAAAATAATCAAACTCAAGGATGAAAGCAATAAAATACAATAAAACTACAAAAATCAATGAAACAAAAAGTTGAGTTTTTGACAAAATCAATAAGATTGGCAAACCTTATCTAAATTAAGTAAAAGATGGAAAGAGAATATCAAGATTAACAAAATTAGAAATAAAAAGAGGGACATAACAACAGACAGTGAGAGAATCCAGAGAATCATAAGGACGTGTTTTAGAAACCTGTTGTCCATCAAACTGGAAAATATAAAAGAAATGGGTATTTTTCTCTATACCGCTTACCAAAGTTATATCAAAATCAGATAAACAATTTAAATAGACCTGTAACCCCAAGTAAAATGGAAACAGTCATTAAAAGTCTATTAATCAAAAAGAAAGCCCAGGGTCTTTTTGTTTGTTTGTTTTAACACAAAAATCTACCAAACTTTCAAAGAAAACTTTATGTCACTATTCCTAAAATTATTCCACAAAATAAAAACACAAGGAAATCACTCAATTTGTTTTATGAGGACACAGTTACCCTGAGACCTAAACCACACAAAGATACAACAAGAAAGAGGATTCCAGACCAATTTTCCTAATGAATGTAGGTGCAAAAATTCTTGCATAAAAATGCTTGCAAAATAAATCCAAAAACAAATTTAAAAGATCATTCGGCATGACCAAGTAGGCTTTCATCCCAGAGATGCAGAATGGTTCAACATATAAAAATCAGTAAATAAGCCAAGTGGTGGTGGTGAACGCCTTTAGTCCCAGCACTTGGAAGGCAAAGGCTTGCAGATCTCTGTGAGTTTGACGCCAGCCTGGTCTACAAGAGCTAGCTCCAAGACAGACTCCAAAGTTACAGAGAAACCTCATCTCATAAAAAACAACAACAACAAAACAAATCAGTAAATGTATCGATCAAATAAACAAACTGAAAGACAAAACTACATGATCATCTCATTAGATATAGAAAAGACCTTGACAAAATCCAACGCTATTCATGAAAAAAGGTTTGGCGAGATTAAGGATATATACCTCAACCTAAAAAGGGTAGTTTACAGTAAGTCCATAGCCAGCATCAACTTAAATGAAGAGAAACTCAAAGCAATTCCACTAAACTCAGTAAAAAGACAAGGTGGTCCAATCTATCACCATTCAATATAGTACTTGAAGTTCTACCTAGAGCAGTAAGGCAACTAACAAGGGAATAAAATTGGAAAGAAAGAAGAGAAAGTATCTTTATTTACAGATGACATAATAGTACACATAACTGGCCCTAAAAATTTTCTGGGAAAATCCAAAGTAACTAGATACAAAATTAACTGATAAAATCAAGAGCCTTTCTGTATACAAATGACAAATGGACTGAGCAAGAAATCAGGGAAGCAACTCCTTCCATAATAGCATCAAATAACATAAAGTATCTTGGGATAACTAACTAAGCAAGTGAAAGACTTGTACAATAAAAATTTTAAGACAATGTCAGGTGGTGATGGCTCATGCCTTTAATCCCAGCACTTGGGAGCAGAGGCAGGCAGATCTACGTGAGTTCGAGGCCAGCCTGTCTACAGAGAGAGTTCCAGGACTGGCTCCATAGTGACTGAGAAACCCTGTCTCGAAAACCCAAGCCAAAACAAAACCTTTAAAACACTAAAGATTAGTTTGGATAGGGTTTTGCCAATCTTGTTGATTTTCTCCAAGTACAAACCAGCTTTTTGTTTCATTGATTCTTTGGATTGTTTTCTGTATTTCTATTTTGTTGATTTCAGCACTCAGTTTGATTATTTCCAGTCTTCTACTCCTCCTGGGTGAGTCTGCTTCTTTTTTTTTTTTTTCTAGAGCTTTCAGGTGTGCTGTTAAGTCTAATGTGAGCTTTCTCCATTTTCTGTATGTGGGCACTTAGTGCTATGAACTTTCCTCTTAGCACTGCTTTCATAGTGTCCCATAGGTTTGGGTATGTTGTGTCTTTATTTTCGTTGAATTCAAGGAAGACTTTAATTTCTATTTTTATTTCTTCCTCGACCCAGGGGTGGTTCAGTAGTTGACTGTTCAGTTTCTACAAGTTTGTAGGATATCTGGGGGTAGAATTGTTGTTGAATTCTAACTTTATTCCATGGAAATCCAATAGTACATAGGTGGTTACTACAATTTTTTTGTATCTGTGGATGTTTGCTTTGTTACCAATTATGTGACCAATTTTTGATAAGGTTCCATGAGATGCTGAGGAGAAGGTATATTCTTTTCTATTTGGTGGAATGTCCTATAAAGTCTATTAAGTCCATTTGGTTTATTACATCTGTTAGTTCTCTTATTTCTCTGTTAAGTTTCTGTCTGGTTGATCTGTCCCTTGGTGAGAGGGGAGTGTTGAAATCTCCTACTATTAGAGTGTGGGGTTTGATGTGTGCTTTGAGTTCTAGTAATGTTTCTTTGACATATGTGGGTGCCTTTATAACAGGGGCATAGATGTTCAGGATTGAGAATTCCTCCTGATGACTTGTTCCTGTTATGAATATAAAGTGTCCTTCTCCATCTCTTCTGATTGATTTTAGTTTGAAATCAATTTTCTTAGATATTAGCATAGCCACATCTACTTGTTTCTTATGTCCATTTGATTGGAAAACCTTTTCCCAACCCTTTACTCTGAGGTAGTGTCTGCCTTTGAGGTTGAGGTGTGTTTCTTGTAAACAGCAGAATGTTGAATCCTGTTTGTTTCCTATCCATTCTCTTAACTTGTGCCTTTTTTATAGGTGAATTGAGTCCATTGGTATTAAGTGATATTAATGACCAGTGGTTGTTAACTCAGTTAATTTTTTTGGTGGTAGTGCTTGTGTGTTTCCCTTCTTTGAGTTATGCTGGTGGAGAGTTGTCAGATGCCTGTGTTATTATGGGTGTTGTTGGCTTCCTTGGTTTGTGGTTTTCCTTCTAGTACTTTCTGTAAGGCTGGGTTTGTGGCTATCTATTGTTTAAATCTGTTTTTGTCCTGGAATATCTTATTTTCTCCATCAATGGTGAATGCAAACTTTGCTGGGTTTAGTAGTCTGGACTTGCATCCATGGTCACTTAGTGTCTGCAGCACATCTATCCAAGACCTTCTGGCTTTCACAGTTTCCACTGAGAAATCAGGTATAATTCATGTACCTACGGACACCTGATCTTTGATGAAGAAACCAGAAATACATGGGGGGAAAGATAGGATCTTCATCAAATAGTGGTGGTTAAACTGGAAGATTGTATGTAGAGAATTCCAAACAGGTCCATACTTATCACTCTGCACAAAACTCAACTCCAAATTGATCAAAGAGCTCAGTCAAGCAGGGCGTGAGACTCTTACTCTCAGGGAGGTGGGTTTATGCCCCACACTGGGCCACAGGTTTAGGCAAGGGTAAGTGAGTTCATGAAAGCCCAAAATAAAGAATATCAAATATTTATTGGGGAAGACTCATGAATAACAATAAGGTGAAGAGTCACCACTGTCCTCTGCCCTGGAAGCAATGGAAGCTGCAACCAGATCTCCAACCACCACAGAAGAGAGTAAAAGAGACCATTCCTCTCCCTTATAAGAGATGGTGTCTGCACATAGAAGCCACCCTAACGCTGAGACTCCCCACCCAAAAAAAAATTTTAGTGGAAAGGGGTTCCGACACAGACCTCAACCTAAAATCCGATATCTTGAACCTAGCAGAGATAAAGTAGGAAACAGCCCTGAAATCAAAGGCACAGGAAAAAACCTAAACAGAACAGTATTAATACAGACACTAAGATCAACAATTAATAAATGGGATCTCGTGAAACTGAAAAGCTTCTGCATGGCAAAAGATCCCATCATTCAGACAAAGCGGCAGCTTACAGAATGGTAAAATATATTTTTTCCAACTACACATCTAATAGAGAGCTAATATCCAAAATTATATAAAAAACTCAGTCCGGGAACTGGCAAAGCCTGCTTCCTTAAGCTTACTGGCCACAGGCGTTCTGACGTCACGCGGGCGGAGACTTTAAAAGCCAAATGGCTCTTGGTTGGGGTTGGTGGGTGTTTTCCCATGCAGTTGTGCATTTACTGGAAGTGGGCTCTGGGTCTCCTCAAGAACCCTAGAGAAAGGTAACTGCTGACGGGGGTTAACTCTGTTCCTGCTAAGAGGCTCTGTGGCATCAGAGACCTGGGGCGGCATCTGCCAGGCTCTGCATTCAGGGAACAGTAAGTTTATGCCTACAGCGCCTGTAGAGGGAAGAGAGGATACTGATTGCTGATCGAGGTGTGGGGCAGGGTGGGGGTGGGGGACCTGCCAGGGAGGGACAGGTTAAAACGCTGCTGCGTTCGCATGGTAATGCAGCATCTGAAAAGCCGTGTAAGGAGAAAAAGTCTGGGAAACTGAAGTCTTGAGAATAAAATCTAAGTGGGATGTAAGCAGCTGAACAAGGAGGGATGTGGCTCAGTGCACAGCCAAGCGTGCTAAAGTCCCCAGCTCAAACAAACAATAAAGCGGGTGTTAGTATTTGGTGTTAGTATTTGGGCATCTGCGTTGGCCTGCCTGCCCTTAGGGTCCTGACAGGATACTTCCTCACCTGTAGCCACTAAGAGCACTTCACCTGTAGCCATTTCTGCGCACATTTGCTATGGTTCCTTGTAACAGGTGGGCCTACTCACCAACCAACCCCCCTTCTCCCAGTCTCTGCCTCCCTCTCCCGCACTCTTGACCCCAGGGACTAGTCTGCCCCCCTCTCTGCCTCCTCTGCCCCTTCTCTTTCGTCTTCCAATAAACCTCCTATGTAAGCCTTATCGCATGGCGTGACTTCTCTTCGCTGCTTATATTATTATTATTATTATTATTATTATTATTATTTTTATTTTTTATTTTTACAACAGTGAGTTCTGTCTCACCCTCGAAGGAAGCCAGGGCAGGACCTGAAAAGGCTGAGTGGCTAGCATCTAGCGCTGCAGAGATGAAGACAGGGTCCGACATAGGCCTGCTTACCAAACTAAAATGTTTTGAGAATGGAAGCAGCCTCTACATTATGTTATGGACAGGATTGCTCATCTTTATTGAAAGGGACATTAGAACCAGAAGACAATAGTGGGTATTAAACTACGGGGTTAAACATTAAGCAAGGAAAGTAGATATTAGGAAAACAGAATGACTCCTGTTTTTGAAGCCAAAGGAAACATTTTGAGGAGAGTTAAGAAGCCTGAGATTTCATGTCAAGCAGTCTGTGAATTACCATAGAAATAGACATAAGAGATAGCAGTGATGTACTCAGGGATAATGCATTGAAATTTGGCAATGATGGATTGCCTTGTGATGCGGGAATCATATATGTTCGTTTTTGCACTGCCTTGTTTGAGTGTATTGAATACTTGAAGTTGCATAGGTGTTATCTGTACTGAGGACTTAAGTGTACATGAAAAACAAATATAGCACACAGGGAAAATGCTATCATAAAGGAACAGACTTACTCTTCTACTTCAGAATAAAAGTGATAATTGTTGCTTAATGAACCACTTGCATCTGGAACATTTTTCTGATATTGAAATCATGAATTAGGTTCTAAGCATGAAGCGCAGGTCCGTTTCCACCGGTGGTGCTGGCTGCCTCTCCACACAGGAACTGAGATCCCAGGACCTCGATAAAGCAGAACTTTATACCCCTCAAACGTAAGTGCCGCCAACAATGGGTCTCACCTGCATACTGCCATGTTCTGTACCTAGTTCTCAGAAACTGTAGAATCAGATGGAGAGAGTGGAGACATCTCTAGTTCAGTATTGGAGTCTTTTACTCTCCAAAGGTTGAGAATGACTTCAAAGAGCTTTGGTTATACCGTCTAAGTCTGTCAGTATTAATTATATTAGAAGTTAGTTCAACATTTGAGTCTTTTACTCTCTGAAGGTTAAGAATGACTTCAAAGAGCTTTGGTTTTCCTGTCTAAGTCTGTCAGTATTAATTATATTAGAAGTTAAACTAAGAAAATGTCAATATAATCTCAATTTAAAATAACAATCTCATTATAGGGTTTCAAAAATAAAATGGTTTTATTTGTTTATTTGCGTCTTTGTTTGTTTTGGTTTGGTTTTTGGAGACAGGATTTCTCTACATAGCCCTAGCTTTCCTAGAACTCACTCTGAAGACCATGCTAGCATAGAACATTGAGATCTACCTGTCTGTGCCTCCCAAGTGCTCGGATTAAAGGTGTGTGCCACAACTGCTTACAATACTTTTAATTTTAAAAACAAATTTCTGGGTGAGCAAGATGTCTTAGCAAGTAAAGGCACCTGTCACCAAGCCCAAACACCTGCTTTCTATCCCCAGACCCACGTGGTGGAAGAGAACCTGCTGCTTCAGGTTGTCTTCTAACCACCAGCTGCTGTTCTCTCCCTCTCTCTCTCTCTCTCTCTCTCTCTCTCTCTCTCTCTCTCTCTCTCTCTCTCTCTGATACACACACACAAATAAATAAATGTAAGAAAATTAAAACATTTCCAATGCAAAACAATTTCATTGGGCAGCAAAACATGGACTCCCACTTTTAAAGTCAGATCCCTTTAATAGCAGACTAATGAAAGATGGTTAGAATCCAGGTCTAGGAAGGTGAGCACCCAAACAGCCTAGGCTCCCACAAAGCCAGTACATGCAGTAGGATCAAAACCCAGTGCCATTGTCCTTGGCTTCTCAGCAGTCCTCATTGTCTGCCATGTTCAGAGAGTCCAGTTTTATCCCATGCCTTTTTAGACTTAGTCCAGCTGGCCTTGGTGAGTTCCCAATAGATCAGCCCCATTGTCTCGGTGTGTGGGTGCACCCCTCGCGGTTCTGACTTCCTTGCTCATGTTCTCTCTCCTTCTGCTCCTCATTTGGACCTTGGGAGCTCAGTCCGGTGCTCCAGTGTGGGTCTCTGTCTCTATCTCCATCCATCACCAGATGAAGGTTCTATGATGATATGCAAGATATTCATCAGTATGGCTATAGGATAGGGTCATTTCAGGTTCCCTCTCCTCAGTTGCCCAAGGTACTAGCTGGGGACATCTCCCTGGACACCTGGGAACCCCTCTAGTGTCAAGTCTCTTGCTAACTCTAAAATTGGCTCCCTTAATTAAGATATATACTTCCCTGCTCCCATATCCACCCTTCCTTTATCCCAACCATCCCATTCCCCCAAGTTCTTCCCATCCTCCCCTTCTCACTTTTCTCTCCCCATCTCCCTTTTCCCCTCTTCTTCCGTCTTATTTCCTCTCTCCACCCAGCCATATTATTCCTGTCTCCACCTCCCTAGTCCAGCGCTTATAGGTGTGTGATCCCAAGGGCTGGGTTCACCTCTCTGTGAGTTCTGTTTCTCTTTTAGACAGATTCAGTTTTGTGTAGCCCAGGGTGGCCTTGAACTAACAAAGATCCCTCTGACTCTGTCTCCAACGTCCCAGGATTAAGGGTGTGTGTCACCAATCCCTGGCCTCTAGTGGCTTAGCTCTGCACTCTGATCTTTAGGCAAGCTTTATTTGTTAAAACATAAACAAAATACTACTACATTTCCCCTTTTCTGCCTGAAATTAAAAAAAAAGAATGATGCTATAACTAAGTTAGAAACTACATACAATAAATACAATAACTATATACAATAATATGCAGGCAGTAAAAACATCAAACAATGTCTAGACTAGTTGCATTTGACAATTCAGAGAAAATAAAATTTCCATATTAAAAAAAAGAAAGATGGTTAGAATCTATGTCTGCTACTGCATTCAGACTGTCCTAGCAGCCAGTCTCGAGGAAGCAATGTACGCATGACAGGATGAGCGTGAGAAGAACAAACAGCACCTTAGTTTTGTTGTAGTGATACCTAGATACACTTTGGAGAACTTTTTCTAGACTAGATCAGCAGTTGTCTGGATTGGAGGTGGGGAAGTTTGATACAGATGGACAGGAAGCAGTCTGTTATGTGTATGACCTGGTGTATGACCTCACCTTTTTGTACTTTGAATCCCTTGTGTATAAGAATGGAGATAGGTATAGTGGTGGTGCACGCCTTTAATTAGGCAGAGGCGGTCTAATCTGTGGGTTTGAGGCCAGCCTGGTCTACAGACAAGTTCCAAGACAACCAGAGCTACACAGAAAAACCTGTCTTCCAAAAAAAAAAAGAGTGGATACTGGGAGATGGCTCACGGGTTTAGAGTCGTTCCATTTCTACCAGAGGACCCAAATTCGGTTCCCAGTAACCCCATTGGGCAGCTCACAACCCCCTGTAACTCCAGCTCCAGGAGATCCTATGCCCCTCTTGTGACCTCCATAGGCACTCACGTGCATGTGTGGTTATGCATATACAGACACAATATACATAAATAAAAATAGATCTTTTCAATTTTTTAATGGAGATAAGGGCAGACTCTCCTTTACAAGTAGTTCTGAATATTGAGTGTTCATATGGGTCAACTGTTCTTATGTTCTTCATGCATATTAACTCTTGATACTCAGAGACAATTTTCCCTTAAGGCATAACGGCAAACAAGGGAGTACAAGCAAGGGAGCAGTTATAGTGGTGTAAATAGAGATGAAAGTGTTTAGGTTATTGAACAGGTTTGTAGACTACTTGGTACAGAAGATCTATGGGCCTGCAACACACTTTTAAGGATAATGTTTGTGTTGATAATGTCATGCACTAGGAAATTTGGTTTGTTATTTGTGGTTCTGAGGATTGAGCAGATGGCACTACACAAAGCTGAACAAAACACTGAGATGTATCCTTGTTCCAGAAGTACATTTTATTCCCCCCACATTTTATGCCTAAAACTGCAGTAACCTCGTGGTATGCTCTCCTGCTTTAAGGAATACATTGTGTTTAGTTATTTAAAACTTAAAGGTAATGTTTGGTGCTGTTGTTAGTGTGTGTGTGTGTGTGTGTGTGTGATGGATAGCCTTGAAATAATGTAGACTTGAACACAGAAGGAAATACTTTTTTTTTTTTCCCTTCCCCCCAGGAAATACTTTTGATTGCCTTCTTAAAATATTATTCTAGGACCAGTGGCCATTCATCCAGAACTAGACAACTTGGGAGATGTTCACGTTCTGAAATAATGAAAGATCCAAGACCCCTTAATGATAAAGCATTCATTCACGAATGTATTAAACAGCTCTATAAGGTATTAAATTGTCTGATTTGTGTTTTTGCTCCCAACATTTTTTCTAATTCAAAACTTTCCATGCCTCATAAAAATTATTGTAGTTTCTTACAGAAAATGGTTATAAACATCATCTCTCAATAAAGTCTCTACAAACCCCATCGACAAAAGACTTCCTTAGGATCTTTGCATTTCTTTATGGTTTCCTCTGCCCATCATATAAAATTCCTGACAGGAAATTTGAAGAAGAGATTCCAAGAATTTTTAAAGATCTTGGGTATGTAATATTTTTATTAGCCTAAGATCTTATCAGAACAAAGAAGAAACACATGTTATAAGTTGGTGAATACTTTGAGTTAGTAGGTTCAGTTGTAGGATGAGCACTGTGAACAGTATGTGTAGGATGAACTGAAAAGAAAGGAAAATTGATAGATTGTAGCATATTCAACTTTTTTTTCCTTTAACAAAACACCAATGCTTGGTAATTGGTAAATATAGGAGTTATTGAGCTAAAGAGATGGCTCAGTGGTTAAGAGTACTGGCTGCTCTTCCATAGGACTCAGGTTAGGTTCTCAGCACCCACATGGTGCCTCACAGTCATAAACAGTGATTCCTCTTTTGACCTCCACAGCCACCAGGCACACACATGTTCTGCATATTTGGGGGAACTATGAAGCCAAGCTGTTTACTGACTAGTTCTCCATAGCTTGCTCAGCTTGCTTTCTCCTACAGTCAGTACTACCTACGCGGCTGGCACTGCCCACAATGGACTAGCCCTCTCCCATCAGTCATGAGTTAAGGAAGTGCTCCATAGATATGCCCACAGGCTAGCCTAATAAAGACATTTCCTTTATTGAGGTTCCGTCTTTCCAGATGGCTTTAGTTTGTGTCTGGTTGACAAAGCTAACCAGCAGAGAGAAGAAGTTTAAAGGCATTATAAATAAAGACAAGCACAGATCAGATGTGGTGCTGCACACCTGTGATCCCAACACTAGAGGAAACTGAGGATGGGAAGCTGTTTGTTTGGAGACACAGGGACAGAAGTAGATTTAGTGACAGATAATCACAAAAGTGTAATACAAGTACATTGAATGTAGGAAAATGAAGAGTTTTTTTTTGGGAGAATCCTTCTATACTCAGCTGTTAAACACCGTGTAAAGTAATCTGTGGGATGTGAATAAATACACGAAAATCATTGATGAATAAGATCTTCAGAGCAGACTCAAATATCTTCACAGCAGGTGTATGTGCAGCTTTAAAATACACCTTTACTGTAGCCTTTATGCTAGATAACACGGTTGCTCCTTATCTTCCTGTTTCTCATAGGTATCCCTTTGCACTGTCCAAGAGCTCCCTGTATGCAGTGGGAGCCCCTCATACCTGGCCTCACATCGTGGCAGCCTTGGTATGGCTGATAGACTGCATCAAGGTATTTGATTGATAGTTTAAATCTTACCTTTAAATGTTTTGTTTTGGTTTTCCTCACAATGAATTTCTATTCTCCCGCAATCTGACTTTTGCAACTTATCTCAAACCCTGCTTCTGCTTTCAAAGCACATTTGATTTGAAGTTCTTCAGACTGTTAGTGTAAGAACGGTGAGCAGGGAGAAGTTCTGCTTGACAGATTGTGTTCCTGGGGTGTTACTGTTTAGAAAAAAAATGAGCCCATCATTTTTCTTTGCGAAATTCATTTTCTCCTTTTTAAAAAATGAAATCAGTATTAATCACAAAAAATAGGGAAATATAGAATGAATATTTTCCCAACTTACAGATAACTTTTAAGTCATTTTCTTTGGATCTAGTTTTATTTGGTTTTGTGGTGTTAGGTGTTGAACCGTGGGTGGCTCTACCACTGAGGTGCACTTCAGCCCTGGATATAGGTTTCAAAGTCCTGTTTACTCTAAAAATGTGTACAGTCATGTTTCACATGCTGATGTTCAGTCATTGATGGAGGGCATGGTGGTCCAATAAGATTATAACAGATATGAACTAATTTCTGTCACTTAGTGATGGATCCATTGCAAAATTGCTCATGTCTGGTGATGCTGATATAAACCTGTGCTGCAGCCATATAAAAGTATAGCACATGGGTTAATGTTGCCTAACATGTTTACCCTATTTATTTTTAAACAGATAATTTTTACTGTAAAACAGTGCCATGTTAATCTGGAGCAGCCTCTTTTTTTCTACATATTAACAAGTTTTCCTCCAAGGAAACTTATAGCAATTAAAAATACTCAGCCTTCAGATGTGATAGCACACCCCTTTTAGTCCTAGCACTTGGGACAGAGGCAGGCAGATCTCTTTGTTCAGGGACAGCCTGGTTTACGCAGAGAAAGCCTGTTTCTAAGCAGCCATGTATGAGCATTGCGTGCCTATGGAGAGGCATTACTGTTTCAAACTCTACCTATGTGGAAACTTTAAAACTGTTTTCTTAGTTTTACATCTCTCTATGTGCTTTTGCTATTAATTTGAAACTTTCTTTCTTTGGTTGGTTGGTTTTTCTGAGAGTGAATCTCACCATGTTGCCTAGTCTGTACTCTGGGGTCAAATAATCTTCCCACTGCAATCTGGTAAATAGCTGGAACTACAGGTATGTGCCCCTGCATCCAGCTTTAATCCAGCATTTAATTTGAACCTTTTCGTATGAAATCCCTTCTGTCTCAAACTGAGCCAATGATTTGGGAAGGGTTATTGTTGGGTTTGGTTTGGTTTGGTTTTGTTGTCAGGTTGCTGTGCCTTTGAGGAAGGAATGGCTGGGATATTGTGAGTGGTTGTTTTGGTTGATCATTTTGGAATAGAAACTGTATTTCACTGGTAGTCTTAACTGGGACCACCAGTCCTTGGCATTATATCCATATTTGTTTTTTGTTGTTGTTTTGTTTTTTTTACCTTTGGACTTGACTTCATGTTCCCTAGGTTTATGAGCCTCTTTTATTCTGTGTATTCTTCAGCTGAACCGCACTTCCCTGTCCTCATGATGCCTTTGAAAGCTTTAACTTGTTATTTCTGTGTGGGTGAGCGATGTGTAGACATGCTCATGCTGTGGCACACATGTGAAAGTCATAGCATAATTTTTTGAAGTTAGTTACTGAGCCAGGTCTGTTGTTCATGGTTTTAATAACTGACAACATGATGAAAAGCATATTGCTAATTGTTTATATTTTTATTTTTGTTTTTAAAGTTGAACTTAAAATTTCATACAAGAGTAATTGCCTGGGCTGGAGAGATGGCACAGAGGTTAAGAGCACTGACTGCTTTTTCAGAGGTCCTGAGTTCAATTCCCAGCAACCCCATGGTAGCTCACAACCATCTATAATTAGATCTCATGCCCTCTTCTGACATGCAGACAGAACATTGTATACATAGCAAATAAATCTTTTATTTTAAAAACAAAAAGAGTAAATGCCTATCATTTCCTTTTCTTCCTTTTGCAATGATGCAAAAAATATTACTGTGTATTATTGTGTGCACATGCACATGTGTGCATGCTACAACATATATGTGGAATCAAGCCCAGGTTGCCAAAACTGTATATCATGCTGTTACCTCCTTCTCGCTAGCCCTTTTTTCCTTTTTTCTTATCAATTTACAAAACCTTGTCTCCACTTCCTAGCACTGGAACTGCAAATGCTCATCTCTACATTCAGCTTTTACATGGTTACCTTAGCAGGAATTCAAATAAAAACTTGGAGTCAGCTATAAGGGTAAGCTGAGCAATCCGGGAAGCAGAGTGGCCAGGCACTAGAGAGACCTTTAACCTCTACCTATGCTTAGACCGAAGGGGCAATCCTCTTCTCAGGCTCCCTCCTCAGGCTCCCTCCTCAGAACCAAGGGACAATCCTCAGAATGCACTGAGCTCTTGTCTCCTCCCCTCTTATATTCCTCTCTCCATCCAGTCCTATCCATCCTGTCTCCACCTCTCTAGTGCTGGGAATAAAGGTGTGGGATCACCTTTGTGGGAGCTCTGTTTCTCTTTTAGACATTCAGTCTCGTGTAACCCAGGGTGGTCTTGAACTAACAGATCCCTCTGTCTCTGTCTCCTGAGTCCTGGGATTAAAGGTGTGTGCCACCACTCCATGGCTTCTAGTGGTTTACTCTGCACTCTGATCTTAGGGCAAGCTTTCTTTGTTAAAACATAAAAAAAAAATGTCACTACAGTTATTGGGCCTCCAAACTCCAGTCCTCATGCTTGTATAGTAAGCATTTTATCCACAGAACATTTTCCCAGCCTATCAATATTATTTAAAATTCTGTGTTTTGTTTGCCCCTCCGCCTTTGGTTTCAAATTGCATTCATAAACATTAGGAAAAAATTCCCATTTGGACAATATTTAACATTATCATTTGGAGAAGTATTGATTTTCTTTTTTCATCTGTTTCTTCAGTCAGATATAGCTTTCTTAATACCAAGTACCATATTTCAGTTCCATTTGTTTTGATGTTTTCTTAACTATATTTCTAGGTTATTAATGCTGAGACTTGTAGTGATATTTTAAGACTTTCTTGTCTCACTACTCTTAATAAACTATCTTCCCCCATTCTAAATCATTTTCTATTACTACCACTGTTTACAAAGAAAGGGTTTTTTTGTTATTTAGTCATGACATATTCAGATAAAAAGTAGTGTTTTTCCTACAGAAGTGGATCTGCTATTATCTCAAAAATGACTTTTGAAGCCAGGCTTAGTGATTCCGGCCTGTAATCTCATCTAATTAGAAAGCTAAGGCAGAAGAATCACAGGCATCTGTCCTTACAAGTGCTTCTACAAAGAGAGGTTTAGGCCAGCCTGTGCAACTTAGATCCTGTCACCAGATAAACAGGAAAAGAGAACTTGAGAATAGCTCAGTGATAGCTTGCTCGTCTAGCATACATAAGACTGTTAATTCAGCCCCTGCCTCCCCCTCCCATGAGGTTACTCCTGGCTGGTGATGGAACAGAGTGATAGGGAGCTTGTCTAAGCAAGTACAAGATCCTGACATAATGGTTGTAGGAACAATTGAAAATATTCCTTTAAAATATTATTTTTACTTATCTATGTGTGTGAATCTCTGTGCGAGGCCAGAAGAGCATTGGGTCCACTAGAACCAATGTCGCAGGCATTTGTGAGCTATGCAACATGGGTGCTGGAAACGAACTTGAGTCCTCAAGAAAAGCAACAAATACTCTTAACAATTTGAGCCCTCCCTCCAATACTGAAAATATAATCATTCTCTTCACCTCCATATATAATATATGATTGATGGCCTCTGTCCATTATTTGTTATTTTTTCTGATCCCAAATTGCTTCATAATATTTTATAAGTGGTTTGATACTTTTCTCTCATTCTTCACTGTGCCTCTTTGCTCACTTGGCACACAGTCTGTCTGCATAGCAGCAATTTGACCATGGCCCCATCTCTTTTAGAGACTAAATGTAGGGATAAGTCCCGCCCTTTGGGAGGTGTGTTCGCCTCGGGCTAATGTTTGCCTAAAAATTTGGCGAGCATGCTCCCAGCCATCCCTTCTGCTTTCCTGGTCTCCGCAGGAATGGTGGTTTGGTAAGTCTATTTTGCCATTAAAGCTGTATATATATATATTTTTACAATCTGTCTGCATTCGTTTACAACGTTACATTTTGGCGCCCACCGTGGGGCTATTTTGCCCCCGACTCAAGCGGGTAGCCCGCTAGCTAACACAGCACCCTCCTGGGTGCTGTTTTTTAGTTCGTGACTCGGGCCCCAGTGCCGAGTCCGAGACACACTCAGCCACACAGGCCCATTCTGCCCTGCCTGCTTGCCAGAGCAATTAACCCCTCCCTGCCTGCCTTGGCTAAGTTTGGAGCAGAACCCCACTGCCTGAATTAGCAGAAACTCAAGTACTTGCGGTTTTGCAACAAAAGCTTCCACAGCAGCAGATTAGGTCTGATACAAAGTGACTTGGAAGGGCGGTGGTGGCGCACGCCTATGATACCAGCACTTGGGAGGCAGAGGCAGGCGGATCTCTGTGAGTTCAAGGCCGGCCAGGCGGTGGTGGCACACGCCTTTAATCCCAGCACTTGGGAAGCAGAGGCAGGCAGATCTCTGTGAGTTTGAGGCCAGCCAGGTGGTGGTAGCACACGCCTTTAATCCCAGCACTTGGGAGGCAGAGACAGGCAGATCTCTGTGAGTTCGAGGCCAGCCTGGTCTACAAGAGCTAGTTCTAGGACAGGCTCCATAAACACAGAGACCACCACTGGCAGGAACCGATCATTGCAGGTAAAAAAATTTTCTTTTATAAATAAAATGTCTGAACACATTACTGTTCAAGAATTTAACAGTTTTTTTAATTGTACCATGTGGGAGATTTTACAAGAGGTGTCTATCACCCCACATCTATGGATCCTTCTGGGATTCATAGTTTTCATTGGCACTAAATGGTTTGATAATAGAAATATGATAAAGTCTTTACGAGACGAATCCAGGATTCTTAAGGCAGAGATTGAATGCTTAAAAACAATTGAGAATGACAACAATCTTCTCAAGAATCAGTTTGAAGTTCTCCAGGCTGATGTTAAGGATAAATTCATTGCTATGGAAGAGGGAACAGCTGATTTGGATCATAAGCTTCAGTCCCTTTCTGTAGGAAATGAAACATTAACTGAGAGAATCAAAACTGCTGAATGTGACAATCGGATTTTGTCTAAAGCTTATGACAGATTGACGGAAAGATTGTCAATACAAGAAGGCACGGTTTATGCCATAAAAATTATGTCCAAAGATGAGACGTTATCTCTAACGGACAAACTTCATACTTTAGAATCCTCAATGATGGCTTTGGAACATAATTCTGGACAGGAGATTCAGACATTGCAGAAGGCAATGGTGAATAGAATTGAAAAGATTGAGGAGTTTCTAAATTCTGATGAAGAAGAGCAAAGGGTAGAGAGGCAAATTTTAACTACATCTGTGGGTAAATCTCTCCGGGACAATTTCCACAAAGCTCTACCTACAGCTCTACCTGCCTTTCCAGTAAGGCAGAGCACGAGATGGGTTGAATGTATAGGGCCAGAGGGACAAATAGGAAAATTAAGGCCATATGTAGCCAATATCGCAATGAATTTATGGGGTCGTGACCTATTACAACAATGGAATACCGAAATTAACATTCCTGCTACTTCTAGAGCCTATATTTCTGAGAATAATATTAAAAGATATTACAAACGGAGAAAACAGGCCATTCGGGCTATTCAAGAACAAGCAATTGATGTCACTTCAGAGATACCAACAGCCTTGCCTCTAAAATGGTTGACTGAGAAACCAATATGGACAAAGCAATGGCCTTTAGCTGAGGAAAAGTTACAGGCTTTAGAACAGCTGGTACAAGAACAATTAGATGCTGAACATATAGAAGAATCTACCAGCCCTTGGAATTCTCCTGTGTTTGTGGTTAAGAAAAAATCAGGTAAATGGAGAATAGTGACAGATCTCAGGGCCATCAACAAGGTTATTCAACCTATGGGCCCTCTGCAATCTGGAATTCCTTTGCCCTCTTTATTACCAAAAGGATGGCCTCTCATAGTTATTGATTTAAAGGACTGTTTTTTCACTATACCTTTGCAAAAAGAAGATAGAGAAAAATTTGTCTTCACAGTGCCTACTTATAGCAATTCTTAACCTTCGAGGAGGTACCACTGGACCGTCCTCCCCCAGGGTATGTTAAATAGCCCCTCCCTGTGCCAATATTTTGTGAACCAACCATTGCAAATAATACGCAAGAAATTTCCCAAATCTATAGTATACCATTACATGGACGACATTTTGTTATCCCATTCAAACATGGATACCTTGAACAGACTGTTTGAAGAAATAAAGATACTTTTACCTAAATGGGGATTGCAAATTGCTCCTGAAAAGATTCAGAAGGGAGATTCTGTTAATTATTTAGGTTATAAAATAGGTTTGCAAAAAATTAAGACACAAAAAGCACAAATTAGGAGAGATCGCCTATGGACTCTTAATGACTTTCAAAGACTGTTAGGAGACATTTCCAGTCTATGACCAGCTATTGGAATAACACCTGATATAATAATTCATTTGAACAAAACCTTGGATGGTGATAAAGATTTAAACAGTCCCAGAGAATTAACAGCTGAAGCAGAAAAGGAACTGACAATGATTGAGGACAGGCACATGTGGACAGGGTGAATCCAGAGCTCGATTGTATTCTCATCATACTACCATCAAAAATTTCTCCTACAGGAATTTTAATGCAGAGAGATGATATTATTTTGGAATGGATCTTTTTACCACATAAACCAAGTAAGAAACTGAAAACTTACTTGGAAAAAGTCTCTGAGTTAATTATAAAAGGCAAGCTGAGACTTCGTCAACTAGCAGGCATAGACCCAGCAGAAATTATAGTGCCTTTCACTGCTGATGAACTAAAGAAATTATGGGAAGATAATGAACCATGGCAAAGAGCTTGTGCTAATTTTTTGGGAGACATTAATAACAACTATCCAAAAAGCAAGAGGCTTAACTTCATAAAGAGAACTTCTTGGATTCTTCCTCGAATCGTCCGTGATGCTCCAGTAACTGGAGCCCGTACATTCTATACTGATGCCAATAAATCAGGGAAGGTGGGTTACAAATCAGAAGACTTGGGTAAGGTGGAACAAAGTCCGTATAATTCTGTCCAGAAGGCGGAATTATATGCCATTCTTATGGTGCTAAGGGATTTTAAAGAACCTATTAATATAGTCACTGATTCACAATACGCAGAAAGAGTTATTTTACATATTGAAACGGCTGAATTTATACCTGATGATACAGAACTAACCTCATTGTTTCTCCAGGTTCAAGATTTGAACAGGAACAGGCTTTGCCCTATGTACATAACACACATCTGATCCCATACGGGTCTGCCAGGTCCTCTAGCACAAGGTAATGCAGAAATTGATCAATTATTGATTGGCAGTGTGCTATAAGCCTCTGAATTTCATAAAAAACATCATGTTAATAGCAAAGGTTTGAAGAAAGAATTTTCAATTACATGGCAACAAGCTAAGGAGATTGTAAAGAAATGCCCTACTTGCTCTTTCTATAACCAAACGCCACTGCCTGCAGGGGCTAATCCAAAGGGCACCCAAAAGAATGAAATCTGGCAGATGGATGTGTTCCACTTTGCAGAATTTGGCAAATTAAAATATGTTCATCACACCATTGACACTTATTCAGGCTTTCAGTGGGCAACTGTTTTAAGTTCAGAAAAAGCTGATTCAGTAATCACTCATTTATTAGAAAGTCATGGCTATCATGGGTATACCTACACAAATAAAGACGGATAATGGTCCTGCTTATGTCTCTAGGAAAATGAAACGGTTTTTTGATTATTACAATATCAAGCATGTTACAGGTATACCATACAATCCTACAGGTCAAGCAGTCATAGAAAGATCAAATCGAACTATAAAGGATATGTTGAACAAACAGAAAGGGGTGGAAAACACCCCCAGAAATAGGTTACATAATGCTTTGTTAACCTTGAATTTTCTCAACGCTAATGAGAAGGGAACAACGGCTGCAGAAAGACATTGGATAATGGAAAAGTCTACTGAACTAAATCAACCAGTTTATTTCAAGGATGTGCTGACCTCACAATGGAAGCCAGGAGATGTGCTACGTTGGGGAAGGGGTTTTGCTCTTATCTCCACAGGTGAGGAAAAATTGTGAATACCGTCCAAATTAATAAAGATTCGGTTTGAAGAAGGGAAGCCACTTGGAAAAGATAAATAACAATTCTTTCATAAGGATGGCGAGCATACTGATGGTAAGAAATACAGATAGGTTGGAGGCAGGGTTCTTTTCTTATCTCCACAGGAAAATACTCATCTTCAAAGAAATTAAGGGACCCTGAATATTTAATTACTGATGGATGGACACATTTTATAAGTATTTATATATATATATATATATATATATATATATATATATATATATGTCTTATTAAACATTTCTTTATAAATATGTAGAGCTGGTTTTGAAGTTGGACTCTGGCTCAGTCCCTCTTCAATTCCAAGCCTGTTAGTAAGAGAAAAACCCAGAGTTTCTGGAGTTTCAGTCTCATGTCAAGAGCCATGATATGGGACAGAAAGAAATATGAGTTTAGAAAACATCTTTGCTTTTCTTCATATCTATCATACTTTTCATTGAATATATCTATCATGCCTTTCATTGAATATATATATGTATGACTAGATATGTCTATATGATTAATGTTTAAGTTTTTCACAATGAACAATGAGTTTTTCCTGAAGTGATATTTGAAGTTTCCAGGAAGATGGGGCCCCACAACAACAACTCTACCTGGTTGATATGACGTCATGATACTGATAGCGCTACTACAAGACCTGTTTTGGATACCAGCTGCACAAGACGATCCCAACTTGGTTAGCTGAAATGGTGCACATCTTGTACAACATTCTGGCCAGACCTCCACAAAATACTCAGAGACTATTTGCAATTTTAAAAGACATTGATCTTGAAATTTAACCATCATTTTACTTTCACAGGATCCCCCAGAAAGAATGTCGCCCCCATGACAGCTGGAAGTAATTCTAGAGGACGACGTCCCCTCTCCCAGTAAAGTTTACCCCTGGGTTTAGGGACATCATTTAGGGGTTGGGAGGTTGGGGGAGGAATTTTATAAGCTCAGGGATCATTTTGAAAAAAAAAAGAGGGAATGATGGGATAATAGATTTATAATTGTGAGTAACTGCTTTTAGACAAATATATTGGTATCCACTCTTGTATATTGATACAAAGTTAAATTATATTGACTATTGTATGCATGCATGTTTCTATCTCTGTTTAAAACATTTTTATGTATTGACATATATTGTATTGATAAATATATATTGTATATATTTACCATATTGCAGTATACATTTCTATCTTTGATTAAGATACTTATATAATGTTTGTGTATTGATATATATTTACCATATTGCAATGTATATTTGTACAGTGTTTATATTTGGAGGTCATTATCCTCATTTGTTACACAGTTGTTTATTGTCTTAGTCTTTAAGTTAGATAGATATTGAGAATTATATAGATAAATAGTCATCTAAGTTTGTCATTTATAATTAGACCAATCAGGTTCTCTAGATATATAGAGATTATAATCAGTATAGATAGATAATCTTCGACCTCTTCAAAGAGCTGTAGAAAATGGCCTTTAATCTAACTCAGAGTTTCGTGATAGTGAGACACAATTGCTCCTGGCAACACTACTCTATTCCCGAGAGAATGTTGAGCACCAAAGGCACTCCACCTGGAGCCTTTCTATTTGGCAGAACTGGCCTTTGGGCAAGGAAATGCCCATTCCTCAACCACTGACAGAGATACAGAGCGTGCATCAATGGATAAAACAGGACTGTCATATCCTGCCAAGACAGGGTAAGATAGTTTTGAAAAGTTCCTTGCCTTTAATAATGGTATGTCAGTTATGTTAGGCCTTAGCCAAAATTGGTTGACTCAACATTGCAAACGAGACTTTGGGTGATTGCCCAGGTAGTCAGTTGTCTCTGTCAATTGTTGCACATTTTGGATATATCTCGTTTGTTGAGTAGTGTTTATTCCCTTCTCAGATCTTTGACGGAGTTGAAGATTATATAATTGTAGTTACTCTCTACATTATTTGGACTCCTTGAGATAGAATGTTTAGCAAAGCTTTTGTTCTCAATATTGTTTGTTATATTTATTATTTGTTGTTATTGTATATAGTTGTATTTGGTTTGGTTCTGTCTTATTTAGACAAAAAGGGGAGATGTAGGGATAAGTCCCGCCCCTTGGGGGGCGTGTTCACCTCGGGCTAATGTTTGCCTATAAATTTGGCAAGCTTGCTCCCAGCCGTCCCTTCTGCTTTCCTGGTCTCCGCGGGAATGGTGGTTCTGTAAGTCTATTTCACCATTAAAGCTGTATATATATATATTTTTACAATCTGTCTGCATTTGTTTACGCCATTACAACTAAATAACAAGGTTGCATGAGCTCCAAAATAAATTTTGGTTAGGGCGTGGCTTGGATCTCTTGTGCCCTGAACAATGCTCAGAAATAGTATTTTGTTAGAGAATACCATCTTCACCTTCACCTGGTGGGAGCTCCATTCTCAAGCAAAGGGCTTGAGAGATGACATGGTTAAGAGAACTTCCTACCCTTCCAGAGAACCAGACTCCCAGCACCCACACCAGGTAGCTCTTAATTGCCTATAACTCCAGCTACAGGGAGGCCAGTGCCCTCTTCTGACCTTGCAGAACACTGTATATATAATAAAGAAATCTTGAAAGAAAATGAATTTTACAAACTATCAAACCACTAATCTAATGTGTTGTTTGTTTACTAATTAGATTCATCGTGCCATTAAAGAAAGCACACCTTGTGGAGAAGAGACAGAAGATGGAATTAAACATAATAAGGTACCATATATTACTATAAACAATATATAAAGAGGATGCTTTTATATTCTTCATGAAAAGGTGTTCTTTTATAGAACTTGTCTTTTGCTTTCTAGGAAATTTCTGAGGTTGATTTTTTTTAAACCAGATTTAATCCATTAATTTTTCCTGTGTAAAATCCCTCATGTGGTGGCCACAGCTAGAGCCTTTGTCCTCTGAGCAGAGATACTGTTGCAAGTTTTCACAGATGGTCAATGAATTCCCGGTAAGGAGACTTGGTGAAAATAGTCTTTTTCTGGAGGTTAGGGGTCAGTTAACTATAGGTCATGGACATGGCCTCAAAGGTGGCCTTGGCAAGGTTGCCCAAATTCTTACTACATATTCCTGACTGTCCTAGAACTTTCTATCCAGACCAGGCTGCTCCTAACTCAAAGAGATGTCCCTGCTTGGCTTCCAAATGCTGGGACTGACAACATTGAAAGCCATTCCAAAGCAAAATGCATATAAAATAGATTAATCTAAAGGAAAATATTTTTAGTAAAATAAGATTGTTCTGGGGCTGGAGAGATGGCTCAGAGGTCAAGAGCATTGATTACTCTTCCAAAGTTCCTGAGTTCAATTCCCAGCAACTACATGGTGGCTCACAACCTTGTGTAATGAGATCTGGTGTGCTCTTCTGGCATGGAGGTGCACAGGCAGAAAGAACATTGTATTCCTAATAAGTAAATAAATCTTTTTAAAAATTGATCTTTAAAAATTACTTAGTGTGCCTACTATTGAAATGACATTATAACTTCCTAAAATTACTAAGCACAAAACTTAAAAATGTTAACTGAAAAATGCAAATTTAACCATGTTCACCCCTTTAATCCCAGCACTCAGGAGGCAGAAGCAGACAGACCTCTGTGAGTTCATGGCCAGCCTGGTCTCTATAGTAAATCCCAGACTAGCCAGGGCTACATATTGAGACCTGTCTCAAAAAGAACTGAAAGGAAGAGAGAAAGATAGAAAGAAAGATAGATAGGTAGAAAGAAAGAAAGAAAGGAAAAAAAGTATTGGAACTAATATATGTGTTATAGATAAGTTTCCTTTTCCTCCTGTTTCTTACTTTAATGTAATTATTTATCAATACAAAACATAACTATTTGGTGAGGAGAGGGGTTAGGGAATTGCTGGGGCTTGAATCCAAGGCATTTTGCATGCCAAAAAGTCCTCTTAAATTATTCAGACTGGCCTTAAACTACTCTGTACTCAAAGAAAGCCTTGAACTCACAAACCTTCCGCTTTGGCTTCACAAGTAGCTGACCCTTAAAAATACTGCATGTAGGTTGTTCTGGTTTATTTTGTTTGGGCTGCTGTAGTTAGGCATATTGTTACTTAGCTCAGTTACCACTTCCAAAATTAGTTGTGCTAAATGTAATAAACAGTTGGGTATGGTGGTATACTCCCATAACCTCAGCACTCAGAAGGCTAAAAAATGGGAGGTCATAAATGCCAAAGAGAAAAGTAATTATTTGTTGAAGAGATTTCTGTCTTGCCCGGTTCCTGCAAACATTAAGTTCCAAAGAAATCACACAGAGGTCTACATTAGTTATAAACTGATTGGCCCATTAGCTCAGGCTTCTTGTTAACTCCTATATTAGTCCATTCTTATCTGTGTTAGCCACGTGGTTCAGTACCTTTTTCAGCAGCATAGTCACATCTTGCTTCTGTGTCTGGATAGGAGTGCAGAGGGAGCTTCCCTCTTCTCAGAATTCTCCTTTTCTCATTGACCACCTCTACTTCCTGTCTGGTTGTCCTGCCTATACTTCCTGCCTGGCTACTGACTAATCAGTGTTATTTAAAACATAATTGACAGAATATAGACAATTGTCCCACACCAATTATTTTTAAGAAAATAAGTATATGGTTCCATATGCTTTATTAAAACATAAAATGCACAGCAAACCCCACTTTATTCTAAAATACAAACATTAGCTCGAGAATGAACTTGACATTATTCATATTGCCAGATATATATTAAGGACCATAGGCATCTCAGAATAAAAAATGGTTTGTGCACTAGTTTTAACTGTGTCTTGTTAAAGCCTGTCTCAAAAAACAAAAGTGGTAATCATTCTAGTCTTATTTTTTATCAATGCCTGAGAAATAGTTTAAAGTTACATTAACTGACTAGCGTAGCATCAATGACATGTTTTGCTCAGAGTGTATATGTGTACATTCATGTGTGTCACATGCGCATGTGAGGTCAGGGGTTGACTAAGGAGTCAACTAAGGTCCCACTATAGACCCTGAATCTCAAACTCAGCTTTCAGGGGTTGACTCCTTCTCCCACTATAGACCCTGAATCTCAAACTCAGCTTTCAGGGGTTGACTCCTTCTCCCACTATAGACCCTGAATCTCAAACTCAGCTTTCAGGGGTTGACTCCTTCTCCCACTATAGACCCTGAATCTCAAACTCAACTTTCAGGGGTTGACTCCTTCTCCCACTATAGACCCTGAATCTCAAACTCAACTTTCAGAGGTTGACTCCTTCTCCCACTATAGACCCTGAATCTCAAACTCAACTTTCAGAGGTTGACTCCTTCTCCCACTATAGACCCTGAGTCTCAAACTCAACTTTCAGAGGTTGACTCCTTCTCCCACTATAGACCCTGAATCTCAAACTCAACTTTCAGGGGTTGACTCCTTCTCCCACTATAGACCCTGAATCTCAAACTCAACTTTCAGAGGTTGACTCCTTCTCCCACTATAGACCCCGAGTCTCAAGCTCAAGTGGGCAGACTTGCAGAGGAAGTACTTTCACCCACTCAGCTGTCCAACCAACCCACCCCTTTGTTTTAAACAAGAATGAACCTGCCATATTAAGCAGTGATCCAAGCTGCAGAGGCTGCTGGAGAACCTTTTACCCTTTCCTCTTGAGAATCCTCAGGCTGGAGACAGAGCTCTTTCAGAGGGCTTGCCTGAAGCATCCAGAGCCCTGGGCTCTGTCAGCCCCTCAGCAGTAACAGCAAAGCTCCTAGGGAAGAGCCCACCATGGCAGGACATGTACAGCGGATTACACTTCTAGCACAGTTTATCACAGGATAACTCAGCTTCTGGCCGTCAGCTCTGTGGGACTACAAACTACTTAGGATTCAAACTTACCACACCTAAGGAAAGTGATTACAAGAGAGCAGACTGAAGTGGCATGAAGGTATAGTCATTTGCCACCAGTGGGCTCCCTTTCTGGTTACAGGAATGTTTACTGCCTATCAGGCTATCTCTTCCATATCAACAGGGTAACGAGAGGGTTTGTTAGTAAGCACAGTATTGGTGAAAAGGCACGCGTTTGTCTTGGGAAATATGTACTTTATCTAGGCTGTGGAACACTCTGATTAGCTGTTCTCAGAGTCATGTGTTGTGAGACAATATGATTCCAACATTCAGGGAGGTTGAGGAAGGAGAATCACCAGTCAGAGGCCACACTGGGCTACATAGTGAGTTCCATGGCAGGCTGAACTACACTGGTCAAAATGCTTCATGTTTGAAAACAGAACTTTCTCTTGGGTGACAGCTCTAATAGTCTCCTCTTAGAGCTCCACCTTCCATAGTATTATTCACCTGAAGTTTCTGACTTTCATAATTAGTCCCTGTCTGTCTAATTGGAATTAGACAATCATAATATATTTCAATTTTTCATAAGGTGCAAACTCTTCTTTTTTTCTTCCAGTCTTATACATGCATAGTAGTGACTCAGAGCTTTTGTTTTGGCTTGTTTGTTTGAGTCTTTGTTTAAAAATATACTATTATTTTATGTGTGTGGATGATTTGCCTGCGTGTAAGTCTGTGTACCATATGTGTGCAGTGCCCATGGAGGCCAAAAGAGAGTGTCAGATCCTCTGGACTAGAATTACAAAGAGTTGTGAGCCACCATGTGGGTGCAGAGAACCAAAACCAGCTCCTCTACATTAGCAGCAGTTACTCTCAATCACTGAGCTATCTCTGTAGCCTCCGCTTTGTCATCATCATCAACATCATCATTATTATTGTTAGGTTTGTTTGCTTTTTTATGTTTGGACATATTTTGCCTGCATATATGTGTGAACCACATATTGCCTATTGTCCCAGGAAGTCAGAGAGGGCAACAGCTCCTCAGGGACTGGTGCTGTGAATAGTTGTGTGGCGCCATGTTGGTGATGAGAACAAACCAGGTCCTGTACAGGAGGACCACTGAGCATCGCCAGTCCCAGCATTCTCCTTAAAGAAGACTAAGTTTGTGCATTTTATGTCAAATTATACTTTTTAGTAAGCTTCCTGGGTTGACTTCAAAATATCTACCCAAATTGTGTATTTTCATCCATATTCATGATTAGAAGTAATAGATTGTGTACATCTTTATAGCACAGTTAATGGCAGGTTTTCAATCTCTTATTCTAAGGAACTTATATAACTGCCTACTCCATTTTTATTCAAATTTAAATTTCCAATTTGAAAAAAATGAAACAAACTAAATACCAAATCATGTCTTTGTTTTAAAAATCTACTCATCACAATCAGTTGTTTCTGGACTACACCATCAAATGCTATGAGAAGTTCATGAGTGGTGCTGACACCTTTGAAGAGGAGAATGCAGAGCTGCAGTCGAAGCTGAGTAAGTGCCCTCCCTGCTGTGCTGCCACTTAACTCTGGGTGCTTGTTTGTTTTGTCATGCCTGTTTTTTTCTTTCATTAGCTACTTTATGAGGTGGGTACCTATGAATTGTTCTTTGATCGTTCTTTAATGGGGACAAGTAATAGTTAAGCAAAAAATAGTCAGCCCTGAGTCATACCCCTTTCTGGCTATGTGAATTCAAGACATGTTTGACCTCTTTGAAACTTAATGAACTAGAAAGCAATGGAATAAAATACCAGATGAGTCAGGCGATGGTGGTGCACTCCTTTAATCCCAGCACTTGGGAGGCAGAGTTTGAGGCCAGCCTGGTCTACAAAGTAAGTTCCAGGAGAGTCAAGGCTTCACAGAGAAACCCTGTTTCAGGAAGAGAGAGAGAGAGAGAGAGAGAGAGAGAGAGAGAGAGAGAGAGAGAGAGAGATTGGTTGATTGATTAAAGGAAGTTAACAAGCCATTATATTTCCATATAAATTATTTTTCCCTCAATGTTATGTAGTGATGGGGGAATATCACTTTGACATCTATGGCACAAAAGGTCAGAGGGGAAAACCAACATTCCTCAGGATGCACTAGGGATGTAAGAGCAGAGGACAGGCCAGCTGTTGTAACTATCCTCCCTCTGTCCAGGGAGCAGATAGACATAAAAATGTCAAGTGTAGCAGGTGGAAAGGTAGAGACTTGAGATCCCTAGAGCTTGTCAGCCAGCCAAACTGACCAAACCAGGGAGAGATCTTATCTAGGACATTAGATGAAAACAGCCGAGTAAGGCTCACAATGTAACCTTGATTCTGTATGCACACATGCATACTCATAACCACATAAACATGCATAACTCACACAAGGGAAAATTCATTGTGATCTAATATGGAAAACATTTGGTGATGTTTCTATATTCAATTAAACATATAAATTAATCTACTCAAATATATTTTTACATACCTACTGTGTGCCAGGCACCAAAAATGCAGTAATGAAGAACAGATTATCTTGACTTTATTCTCTTAGAAAGTAATGATAATTAAATGGGGAACCCTTAGGCAAATAACAACAGGTGCTATGAAAGAAAGCTTAAGCAGGTTGAGGGCCATAGGCTATTCCATGGAGTAAAAATAGACTTGCTATTTTAGAAGGTAGTATCTGTTGCATTGGGGGAAGGGAGGGAATAAGGTACTGAAAACATGAAGGATGCTGTAGGTTGATTCTGATGAAGTGTTTGGGCTTTTTTCCAGAGGATTTATATAAGGTAGATGCATCCAAGCTGAAGTCATTAGCAGCAGAAAACAGAGCACTCAATGAGCAGATTGCAAGATTGGAGGAAGAAAGAGAAAAAGAACCGGTTAGTAACCGTGTTTTTGAACTCACTTGACAACTCTTTAGACTCTTGAGCCTGTTTGAGAAGACCCTCTTATGGAAGGTGTTTTTAAATGGGTTAACAAATAAGCTTCTTAAAGGTAGGATGGTACAGACTTTCAGTGGAGCCGTGGGTGGTATCTGCGGTGCTTCCCTTGTGGTCTATCAGTCCTGGACTAATGGTGCTCAGAATGTGATGAAAGACTCCTGCCTGTTTACATAAGGCCCAAACCACCCTTTGGACAGGGTCCCTGGGGTATTCACTTGCAAGGAGCATTGTTCTCAAGAGGCCCTGAGTTTATGTAGTGAAAACACAGTGGTATACTGTATACTTATAGAGTATACTGTAACATGCATTTTTTTTATAAAAGCAAGATGATAATGTGGCTGTTTATTTGAATATGTAAGGGTATTTTGCCTATATGCATATCTGTGTACCACATGCTCACAGTGCCTGTGGAGAACAGAAGAAGGTCAAATCTGAACTCAAGATACAGAGAGTTGTTAAATTGAATCTAGGTCCAATGAAAGCAGGCAGCGCTCGTAACCCTGAGCCAGCTCTCCAACCCTGATAGCAGAATCTTTATCTTGGTTTTATTAGTGGAACATCTAGATTGTTCTGAAAAGTAATCAGATATTAAGTATTTGTGTTTCTACATTATTCTTGGTTTTTCCCTATCCGAAACTGAAGTCTTTCATTAAATTATAACATTACAGTAATACCAAAATTCTTTTTTTTTAGTTCTTTTTACTTCTTCTAAGATAAGTGTAAATAATATTTCTTTCTTTAAAATACAGAATGCTTTTTGGTAAAAAAAAATAACTAATTTAATATGTTTTTTTCTTCAAGAATTGTCTAGAATCTTTGAAAAAATTGAAAGCGTCCTTGCAAACAGATGTGGAAAAGTATAAAGCATACCTGAGCAGTTTGGAGTCACATTCGTCCATCCTAGATGAGAAACTGAGTGGCCTGGATGAAGAAATTAGTAGACTAGGTAAGCAGAGCTAAGGGATCATTTAGATTGGCCTATGGCCCTGTGAACGGCTATGTGATCTTTTCCTTCTGATAACTTCCTGTAGTAGTTATCAAGTTTTCAGTATTGGTTCTTTCAACCAGGCATAGTAGCGCACACCTTTAATCCTAGCGCGTGGGAAGCAGAGGAAGGCGGATCTCTGTGAGTTTGAAGCCAGCCAGCCTGGTCTACAAAGTGAGTTCCAGGACAGCCAGAGTGGTATCGTGAGACGCTGTCTCAAAAAAACCAAGATAATAATTGTTGTCTGAGCCGGGCGGTGGTGGCGCACGCCTTTAATCCCAGCACTCGGGAGGCAGAGGCAGGCGGATCTCTGTGAGTTCGAGGCCAGCCTGGTCTACAAGAGCTAGTTCCAGGACAGGAACCAAAAGCTACGGAGAAACCCTGTCTCGAAAAATCAAAAAAAAAAATTGTTGTCTGGGTTTTCATCCTGCCTAGTTTCTGTCTTCCCACCAGGTCCCACAGCCATTTATCCCCAAAGAAATCACACAGAGGTCTATAGTAATGACAAACTGATTGGCCCATTAGCTCAGAAGTCTTATTAACTCTTATAACTTATATTAACCCATTATTCTTATCTATGTTGACCACATGGCTCGGTTCAGCGGAGCAGTCACATCTTCCTTCTTCTGTGGTTGGGACAGGACTGGGGAGGAATAAATTCTTCTGTTCTCCTTTACCCACCTCTCCTTCCTGCCAGGCTACTGGCCAATCAGCATTTACTTAAAACATAATTGACAGAATATAGACAATTGTCCTGCAACAAATAATAATTATTTTTTTCTCTCATAGTTCCAAATGTAATCTAAGAGCCAATGAATATGGGCTTGCCAAAAGACTCAGGAGGAATCTGTTCTTCCAGCTTCTATGGCTGAAAGCATACCTGGGCTTATGTCCACATCACTCTAATCTCTACCTCCATCTTCTTACTGTCTTTTCTCTGTATCCTCTTTTTTCTTCCTTTTTTTAAGACTATATTTGTATCCCATGCTGGTTTTGAATTGAAGATCCTCTGGCCCCAGCCTCCAGGGGCCCATAATAATACATAGCCCAAGCTCACCTGAAACTCAAAATATTGCCTCCAAAAATTAGAATTATAAATTGCCACCACACCCTTCTCCCTTCTGTCCTCTCTCTGTCTTTTCTTTTTTTCTTTTTGATTTGCTGGTTTGGTTTTTTTTCTTCAGAGATAGGGTTTCCCTGTGTTGTCCTGGCTGTCCTGGAACTCTCTTTGTAGACCAGGATGGCGTTGAACTCACAGAGATCTGCCTCCAGAGTGCTGGGAATAAAGGTGTGTGCCATCACTGCCCAGATCTATTTTTTTTTAAGTTTTAATGTATATGTTAAGTTTATGTGTACCACCTGTATACCTGATACCCTCAAGTCAGAAGAGGGTGTCAGATCTGCCGGAACTGAAGTCACAGATGGTTGTAAGCTACCCATGTAGGCCCTGAGAACCAAATCTGGGCCCTCTGGAAGAGCACTGAGTACTTCAACTGCTGAGCATCTCTCTGGTCCTTATGTCTTCATCTTCCTATCTACATGGACTCCATTTGCCTCTACCTTACAGTGATACCTATGGTGATATTTAAGGCACACCTACATAATCCAGGGTTCTCTCATGTCAGCATTCCCAATCACTTGTATGAAGACCATTTTCCAGATAAGGTGATATTTACATGTTCGAAAGATGTGTAGCCCTTCCCAGCCCACTGTAACTTCCAGTGTTCTCAGTACATAGCTTTTTTGGTTTTGAACAGTCCTACCTAGCAAACCCGGTTGGCCTACACTCTTGACCGTCCACTTACCTCAGCTTTTCAAGTACTAGGATTATAGGTGTGTACTGCTGTTCCTGTCTGGCTTAAGCACAAGGCTTTTTGAAGCCAACAGACAACCTATTCTAAGAACAGAAGTCCTCTAATATGAACCTGTATGTGTTTTTAATATAATAATACATTATATATAAATTTATAGCTATATATTATATATATACTATAAACTATAATTTTATATATTTATGGTACATTCTAATATATTCTATATAAATATATTGTTTTACATTATAAACCATATCCCTTTTACATTTTTATTTAGTATGTGTATGTTATATGTGTGAGGACATGCCACAGGACACATGTGGACGTAAAAGGACAACTCTTGCAGTCCATTCTCTCCTTGCAGCTTTACATAGTCTGGGTATCAATCTCAGTTTGGCAGGCCATAACCAGCAAGACTCTTGATCTCTGCCTCCTTCGGCTGCCTGTAACTGTCGTATCCTCTGTCAGTGCCATGTGAGCAAGTCCGCAGCTGAAACGGGTTAAAAACAAAGTGGAAACCTGCACGTGCCCCATCCTCTACACACAACAGCACAGCAAAGGATGCTCCTGAGTGTCCTGCATCTTCCTAACATTGGATTCAGGAGCACATGCCAACTGTAGTTAAGCTTTGGAAAATACTATGACACATAGTACTTGCTAACTTCTGTGACGCCAGAAACAGCAGAAGTTGACTGAAGTCACAGAGCCATTAAGCTACAGTTTGAAAATAAGTATAAGGAAAGCTGCAGTTTTCCTAGAATTCAGCAATTTCTTCCTTCAGGATTTCCCAATTTATGTCTATCATATGTAGATTGTGAAGATAGTCTTTAGAGTTTTGGATTTAACTCTATGTAGTTCTGATCATCTACAAAACCAAGGTTTATAATTGTCACATAGTATATACTAAAATCAAGTTTATACAAAATACTCCAATTGTGCATATTGTGTTTGCTCTAAATGAACGCTGTTTTCTTGGCCCCTGATCTATGTCCTTTGCTATTCCATATCATAGACTATTCTCTTAGTTCCAGTGTAATTAAACCAATATTAATATTATTCCTTTCTTTACACATAATCAAAAGAATTAGTACATATGTTCTTTTTGTGAGTGTATAGGACATGGCATACATATATCTATGTGTGGGTTTATGTACATGTATGGTATGTGCATACATGTGGAACCTGGAGATCAACACCAAGGTCTTCCTTGATCACTCTGCACCTTACTTTGAAACATGGCATCTCTCTAAATTTGGTGCTCATCTGTTCAGCTAGACTGGCTGCCACTGACCTCTAGGGATCTGTGTCTGTCCACCTTCCACCCATAACATGAGGGTTCCAGAAGTGTGCCCCATGACCAACTTCTATGTGGGTGCTGGATCTAAACTCAGGCCCTCCTTCTTGCACCACAGACTCTTTACCAACCACACCACTTTAGCACCTCCTTATTCTTAGGAGAATATTACATCCAAATGTTGCCAGCTGTGTAGATGAGAGAGTAATATCATCTGTCATTTGTTTGAATTCTCTGACTAGGTTAACTTCCTTGATTACTTAAAGCCATTAGTGACTAAAAATGGGTAGGACATACTTAGATTCTGTAGATCTAACATGCTTTTGTGCAGAGACATAATAGAGGCATAAAGTTACTTAAGCCAGCTAGAGGTAGAGTTTACCAATGATTGTGTAAAAACCACATTTCTGAAGAGTTCAAATCTGTAAAAGAGTATTAGAAGCATTTAAAATGAACATTAACAAAGTTGAACTATGCCTGTTTACAAGTTTTAAATTTAACTTTGGATGGAGCCACAATTTGTCAGACTCTTCCTTCTGAAACTGTTGTAAGCCAAACATGGAAGATATCAACCTAAAGTTGTATGGCTTCTGTCATTAATGAGGTAGGATCACTTACCTAAGAGAATGGATGTATATGTATAAAGTTGATATTTAAACAATCGTAAACAGTGCCATCAGTTTCTCTGTAAGTTTTTTTTTTTTTACAGAAATTTCAGAAAGCTTTTGTTTCTTCTCTTGCAGAATTGCAATGTGAAACAATGGGAGAGGAGAACGCTCGGCTACAGAATATTGTTGATAACCAAAACTACTCAGTTGCAGACATCGAGAGAATAAATCATGAAAAAAATGAATTGCAGCAGACCATTAATAAATTAACCAAAGACCTAGAGACTGAACAGCAACAAATGTGGAATGAGGAATTAAAATATGCCAGAGGCAAAGAGGCGGTAAGTCATGAATATCCGCTCATCACAGAAGACCTTACTAAAGGCCTGTGTAACCAAGGGGAATTCAGTAAGTGGAGGGATAAATTTACTAACACTGATATTTAGAACAGCTAAAACACTCATATCCTTATGCCAGCTCATCAACACCTCTAATATTTATCAGTCAAATTTAAGGTAAACTTGGTTTTCTGAGGGTGAACTAAGATCTCAGCAAATAAATAAATGTATGTATGTGATTCTAATATAGAGTGAGCAAGCAGTTCACTGTGAGTAGTCATCTGTCTTCTCTTATCTCCTAACCCTGGCAGGTAAGCTCCATCCCTGGGTATAAAGGAAATAGGTATACATCTGTATACACATTAGAGGTCTATCTAATGATGGAACACAAGCTTAGCATGCTCGGGGTATCAAGTTCAATACATAATCCTAATGAAAAGGATGTGGCACCCAGTCTTTGAGCCTAGAATTTGGTCAAACTTGATTTAGCTTTAGCCTGTAATTTCTTATTAACAGCATGCATAGTCTACATCATTTAACCTTTTTATAGCCTCCACTTGCTTCCTTAGAAAATGAAGTGTAAGAGGCAGAGGGAGGCAGATGTCTGTGAGTTCAAGGCCAGCCTAGTCTACAGAGAGAGTTCCAGGACAGTCTCAAAAGCTACAGAGAAACCCTGTCTTGGAAAAAAAAAGAAGAAGAAGAAAGAAAAAATGAAGTGTAATTAGACCACATCAGTTAATCTGAAGTGAGTTACTTCAGGGTACCTTATCTCTCAGAGGCTGTGTAAAAAAGGAAAGGTTGTAAATCTCTAAAGTAAGTAAACATTGGGTTTATGAAACTAAAAGGAATAGCATTTTTTTTTGGTTGAACGTGCTGAAAGAAGAAAATAATCTAGGAGGTAGGTAAGCAGTGGCCTAGGGAGGAGTCCAACTCTGGCCATGAGAAAAGAACTTAGTGGGCTGGGTACCCAAGAGCTAAGAAGTATCAAATGTCTGTCTAGGTTAGAAAAACTCACCTAAACAATGTATCTGTAACCTTTTTTCTGTACTAAATTTTGCCCTGGTAGTATAGCAGAACTCTTGTGAAATATAACTATAAGTATATATTTATATAAATATAAAATCTAGAACTCTTGTGAAATATAATGGTTGCAACTGCACCTAGATCATCAGAAGTGTCAGCTGTGGGAACTGATAATGGGAGAAAGAACTAGAGACATAAGCAGTGCACTCCTGGATGCTCTTTCATTAGACTGAAAAGAGGAGCAGGAAGCAGGAGAAGAGACCACTGATTGGGCCTAGAGAGTAACAGAAGAAAAGAGAAAGTGCCAGGCTGTGTTCTAGGGCTGGGGGAGGAGATAAACACACACACACACACACACACACACACACACACACACACACGCACGCACGCACACACACACACGCACACACACACACACATATCTGATTCTATAGAGCTTACATTCAGCTAGTAAAAGTGAACAGATATGTCACATTGTAAAGTAAATTAAGAGTTTGGGAAAACTGGGGAATCCATTAGAGGGAAAGCACACCATCCTGGTAACAGATGGACCCTTGAAGGACAGAGAAATGTGAACTACTAAAAAAATTTTCAGTATATTTAAGATAATACTTTGAAGTGTAAATTATCTATTTCTTTTATTTGGGGTAATTAAAATGTGTTAATATATATACTGTCAAATGTAAGTTTTAGGTTCCCCCTCACACTGGGTTTTTTGTTTTGTTTTTGTTTTGTTTTGGTGTGTGTGTGTGTGTGTGTGTGTGTGTTTCTGTATGTAACCCTGGTTGTCCTGGAACTCTCTGTAGAGCAGTCTAGCCTCAAACTCACAGAGATCTGCCTGCCTGTGCCTCCCAGTGTTGGGATTAAACGCGTGCCCAGTTCTAAACTTTGGTCTTATTTCATATTTTTGTCTAGGTTTGAGAATATAAGTTTCAGTTGATAACGAAACATGGATTTACTCTAGTTTATATGGAGTATGAACACTGGTATACTGCTCACCAATTCCAGCCTTAGAATTATTGTCGAAACTTTTCATTTATATATTTTAATATTACTGTCCATTAATTATCAAACTACTAAAAACTGGCATAACCGCTTGTGTAGATTTACAGAAATGACCATTGAAAAACCACACGGTCTAGGACTGCTTTATTTTTAACATTTCTTTTTGTGTTCTCTTCCAGATCGAAGCACAATTAGCAGACTACCACAAATTGGCTAGAAAATTAAAGCTTATTCCCAAAGGTGCTGAGAATTCCAAAGGTTATGACTTCGAAATTAAGTTTAATCCTGAAGCTGGTGCCAAATGCCTTGTCAAATACAGGGCTCAAGTTTATGTAAGTCTGTGTCTGAACCTCACCTTACCATAATGCCATAGGACTAGACTAAGAAGGAGCACTTTCTTCTGAGTGGTAGATGTCTTATTTCACAGCTGACTTTACTTTAAGAGCCTTCTCCTCTCTGCCTCCTTTACTTCGTCCAACTATCCATTAAAACGTTGGTTACAAGTAAAATCTGTCAGGACTATGTCAACAATCTGAGGTAAGCTTTGTTGTCTAGCTACCATCAGCCCCTCTCGGGAGATCATCATTAGCAAATGTCAGGTGCCTGCTTTATTGATGGTAAAACTTAGAAGGTTAGTTACCAGATCGGGTCTTCCAGCCAGACTGGAGCATGGTAGCCCTTCAGGGAAATCTTGAAAGATGAAATAAATGTCTGTGGTACGCCTGGGCGAATAGTTGTAGTCCAAACACACACAGTAAGGTATGAAGTATAATGAATTATTTTTCAAGGCAGAAAAAGGAAAAAAGTCAGTAATCAACAACCACAAAAAAACTGTTCCTAATTTTGAAACGACCAAGGAGATAATTTTGAGAAAACATTTGTTACAATTTTAGATTTATTCACAAATGTCACAGATTTATTGCCAATACTAAAATACCACCTTTAAAATACTTACCTTTGGAATTCAAATATGTTGAGTCTAATGCTATAGGTTTTTCCCTTGAGAATTGTTCATCCAGACTATGTCCATCCCCCTGAACCTGCTTTATCTAATCAAAAGCTAAGCAGGTCAGGTCTGCTTAATACTGGGATGGGAGAACTGATCACCTACCATGTGTCTACTGTGTACAGACTGTGTTCCAGCCCAGCTGTGTGCTGGAGATGAAATAGCCAAGGAGAACCATATCTTCTCAGAGATAGCGGTTTGCTGATGAACAGACATTGCTTACATCAAGCCAGCTCCATTCACACATACACGCCACTTTTCAGTAGCGTTTAGACGAGATCTTACTGTGAATCCTGGCCTGCAACTCCCCATGCAGCCTGGCTGGTCTCAACTCAAGACAGTGCTGCTGTCTCGGCCTCCTAAGTGCTGGGACGGCGGATGTGTGCCACAGCAACTCCACTTCCACATCTGCTGCAGGATGTCACTGTGTACTTCTTGTTGGCCTGGAACTGCCTGTTAGACCAGACTGACCTCAGTCTCCTCCAGGTGCTGGGATTAAAGGGCTACAACACTGCACTCAGTTTAGATTTACTGTCAATTAAGAAAAGAAAGTAGACACAGTAAATCATTGCTTACTGGTTTTGCAAGCCATTAGTTGTCAAACTACGCACATTGACTTCTTTTGCTTTTTGTTTTTCAAGACAGAGTTTCTCTGTGTAGTCCTGGCTGTCCTGGAACTCACTCTGTAGACCAGGCTGGCCTCGAACTCACCGAGATCCGCCTGCCTCTGCCTCTGCCTCTCAATGGCTGAGATTGAAGGCATGCGCCACTACCGCCCAGCTGGTACATTGATTTCTGTCAGTAGCCAGGTAGCTGGCTGATTTTGCACATCACTACTTTGAATGGTTTCATATTGCTGCAGCAAGAAATTAATTACCTGATTTAAACACGTTTGTAAAAGGAATTTAGGCACAAAGAATATGTTCAGAAAATTAATTTTATTCTAGAAATATTTTATACAGTAGTGAGCAATGGACGTAGAAGTAGGATGCTGGGGAGAAAGCTCAGTGGTTAAGAACATGCACTGCCTGTAGAGACATCCCAAATTCAAAGTCCAGTGCCTACCGCAACTAATTCACACCTGATTTTACTCCAGCTCCAGGAGAATCCTGTGTCTCCAGCCTCTACAAGCATCTTTATTCAACATGCACATGTATCCACAAAATTAATATAAATAAGTCCATAAGGAAGAAAGCAGAAATAGTTAGGAATGATGGAGAGCATCTGTCATCCCAGCCAGTTGGGAGAGAGTTGTAAAAAGGCATTGAGTCCTTCAAAAAACAGGCCTGGGGTGGTTTTGTGTTTCATCATGTTATGCTGTTTGGGGTCCGGCAAGGGTTTTCCTCTGTTTTGCTTTTAATTAGACTGTGAAAAGACGTGTGGGAGAGTACACGCAGTGACACACATGTGGAGGTCAGTTCTCTCCTCCACCTTAGGTGGTTTCTGAGGATCAAACTCAAGTCTCCAGGCTTGGTCAGCAAGCTCTTCATCCACTGAGCCGTCTTTCACATCCTGTTTTTGTTTTGTTGAAACTGTAACTCGTAGTCCAGAGTGGCCTCAGACTGCTGTGCTTACAGGCTAGTGCAACCACACCCAGTACCAGGAGTTGGGTTTATATTCAGTGGTAGAGCCCATGTTTGTTGTAGAATATCTGGGTTTGATGGACAGCATAAGAAAGAAACCGATCAAAATTAGAAGTCAATAGTAGCTTTAAAAGACTTACTCAAGAGCCAGGTGTAATGACACAAGGCTGTACTCCCAGCACTCAGGAGGCAGGGGAACGTGGATCGCTAACTTTGAGGCCAGGCTGATCTACATAGTGAGTTCTAGGACAGCCAGGGCTACATAGAGAATCCCTGTCTCCTAAAAACAGAAACAAAAAAGACTTAATACATAATGACATATGGCATTTTCTTTTTGGAGTAGTGAAATATGTTTAAAGTACAATGGCATTTAGATAACAATGTGAGTATACTACAGCCACTGAATTGTACACTGTTTGTACACACTAGTTGTATAGAAAGTTCAGTTTCAGGTCACATTTAACAGAACTATTTCTGTTTAATCATTTTAAAGTGAGCATTACCTCAGTTTTCTCAATACAGTGGGAAACAATGCAGTATGGTGTTGAAGTAAAATCAGCAGGTTAGAAGACAAATAGAAGGAATAAAGAGAAATGGGGTCTGGAGAGATGGCTCATAGTTAAGACTGTGTCCTGCTCTTGGAGGGGGCCAGGTTCCGTTCCCAGCACCCACATCAGTCACCTCACAGCCTCCTGTAGCTCCAGCTCCAAGGAGACCCAACTCTGGCCTCTGCAAGGACCTGCACTCACACGTACATACATACAAACAGATAGAAAGAAGTGGACTGTCAGGCACTGTGACAGATACCCATAATCCTAGCACTTGGAAAAAGATTGAGACCAGCTGTTTTTTCTTTCCTAAACCTTGGCTTCAAAAAAATAAGACGTTTTCTCACCAATGGTATATTATATTTAAAACGTCATAGCTTTATTTTTTTTTCTCTGAAACTGTCTTACATCTTAATATAATCATACCTCATGGGAATTTTATAATATATCTTGACTCCCATATTTCATGTATTTTCTAGGTACCTCTGAAAGAGCTCTTGAATGAAAGCGAGGAAGAAATTAGCAATGCTTTAAATAAAAAAATTGATCTGGAGAACACTTTAGAGCAAGTAAGTGTGGTGCATGTAATGCAGCCTAGTGTCGAGTGTGACTTGTGATTGCTGAGCAACAGTGGTTTAAATTCTGATTTGTCTGAGACAGGATTTCTCTGTGTAGTTCTGGCTGTCATGGAACTCACTCGGTAGACCAGGCTGGCCTTGAAATCACAGAGGTCTGCCTGCCTCTGACTCCTGAGTGCTGGGATTTGCTGGGATTAAAGGTGTGAGCCACTACCACCCAGTTTTATTCCTTTTTTAAAAATCAATATGTAAGTAAAATCCACAGCTTTACATAAATAGCTATTCAAGTAATCCGCACAAAGGTGTTTTCAGTGTTAACAAATTTCCTGGCATCTGACCTTATGGGCTACAAACATGGCTCTGTAGTAAAGTATTTTCTTAGCATGTGGCTGCAGCCCTGGGTTCAATTCCCAGTACCACCAAAAAAAAAAAAAACCCTGCTTTTTACTAGGAAGATCCTTTCCTCTCCTCAATAAAATAGAGGTCAAGAGTGTGCATTGTACCAGCAATTCCAGCACTTTGTTATCAGAGGCTGGGAGGATTGCAAGTTCCAGGCCAGGCTAGGTCACATAAAGAAATATGCATAAAAGCAAATATAAAAGTTCTATAATGTTTAATGTTAATTTTGATGTCTGTCAAGATGGATACCATGAAGACGGAGAGCAGGAGAAATGTGAAGATGCTGAAGGAAGAGGTGCAAAAGCTGGACGACCTTTACCAACAAACTGTGAAGGTAGGAGCTGGACCTGTGTGTTCATCTGACTCGAGTCTGAAATCTTAGCTGGATGTGGTGGTATACAAAAGCTGAGACGAGGCCTCAAAACTCAGCCAAAAAAGCCAGGTGTGGTGTCCTCATACCTGTAGTCCCAACATTTAGAAGACCCCGTGGGAGGATTGGCACAGCTTTGAGACCCACCTGGGCATAAATAATTGTCCATTAAGAATCATTGCAAGGGGCTGGAGAGATGACTCAGAGGTTAAGAGCTCTGTCTGCTCTACCAGTGCCCCTGAGTTCCATTGTCCCATTGTGGTCCCAGCATCCACACAGTGGCTCACAACCATCTATAATGAGATCGCGTGCCTTCTTCTGTTATGCAGGCAGAACACTATGTACATGATAAATAAACAAGTCTTGAAAAAAACCATTGCAAACTTACTTTCCCAGCTAAATTTCGGTCTGTTCATAAGAGCTCCAGAAGGTAGGTAAGGTGGAGGACCGACTGCCGCTGTTCTGTCCAGCCCTGAATTTTCAGACAGGCATTGAGACCCCGTTCACGAGCCATCATACAATTAAGTTTTACAACTGTGCCATTAGTAGTTATACCAGCAACGTATCACAAATAGAAACATTTGTATTGCCCTATATTATATACGGGATGCTTTTTGAGCAGTGTAGAATTTTTGGAAGTTGTAACACAACATCTAATCTGCATGTGAAGTGTGAAATGTGTGCCTATTATTTTTACTGTTATCATATTCCCTGCATGAAAGGTTAAGTTTATTCTTGAAAGCACTCAAGTGAAAGACTCTGTAAGTCCATACTTCAGCATCACAAACCTAGGCATCTGAGAATGACTGGAACTAATTTTGCTAAACATAGTTAATATGTGTGTGAAATTTTAATCAAAGTACCAGGTTTCCTTGAATTAGACTTGAAACATTGTTAAATAGAGTGCTACACAGAATCTTCCTGGAGGGGGCACATTTGTGTTTATCATATGGAGTCCCCACTGGAACAGTTAAAGAAAGAAGGCAGTCAACAGCTTGGAAATATAAATGATGCAACGTTCTGGTTTTTTGTTTGTTTTTAATGCTTAACCTACTTTACTTAAATCTGCCTTTAGCAAATGGAATATGAATGGAAAAAATGATTTTTCTCCGCTAGGAGGCTGAGGAACAAGATGAGAAGTGTGCCAGGGAGCTTGAATCCCTGGAGAAACACAAGCACCTACTGGAGAGTGCTGTGAACAAGGGCCTCAGCGAAGCCATGGATGAGCTAGAGGCTGTCCAGCGGGAGTAAGTTCACCTCGCCAAGATCTGATTCTTTAAACTTTGTAAAGCTGCTTCCTGTTTTTTATCTTTAATTCCTACTATGAAACTCTTTGGGGTGCAAAGAATGATATTTTAAGTATTTAAGCCAAAAAAAAAATAAGATACCTTATGCCACTATTAGAGGCGGGTCATAGCATCAGGGTAGCTGACCACACATCAAGTGAACTGAAGCATCTGGTAGTGATCTGTGTGCTTACATAATGGCATTTCGATGGATTCTACCAGGGATGGTTTTCTTGGTAGTGGGGGTGAACAGGGTTTCTCTGTAGCTTTGAAGCCTGTCCTGGATCTACACTCTATAGACCAGCCTGGCCTCAAACTCACAGATATCCACCCATCTCTGCCTCCTGAGAGCTGGGATTAAAGGCATGTGCCACCACTTACAGCCAGGCATGGTTTTCTATATCCACCAAATATTTCTAAGGGAAAATAGTAACATATATAAATGCAAAATTTGCATTTTGCTCAGGTTACTACACTGTACTAATTTATTCATTTATTTTCTAGATATTAAACAATTGGTTTCTTTTTATTTTAATTCTGTAGATACCAACTGGTTCTACAAAGCACAACTGAAGAAAGGGGGAAAGTGACAAATGACTTACTGCATCTTTTAGAGATAGTTGCTACACATGTAGGGTCTTTGGAAGTAAGTATGAAGCTCTTCGCTGAATTCTAGCTGCTTTGTTTCTATAGGAATTGAATAACAAATTTTCCATTTTTCTTTTATTTATTTGTTTTTTTTTCTTTTTTTTATTGAGAAAAAAAATTTCCGCCTCCTCCCAGCCTCCCACTCCTCTCCCCGTCCCCCCACTCCTATCCCCGTCCCCCCACTCCTCTCCCCCTCCCCCCACTCCTCTCCCCCTTCCCCCACTCCTCTCTCCCTCCCTCTCAAGTCTGAAGAGCAGTCAGGGTTACCTGCCCTGTGGAAAGTCCAAAGTCCTCCCCCCTCCATCCATGTCTAAGAAGTTGAACATCTGGCTAGGCTCCTACAAAGCCAGAACATGAAGTAGGATCAAAACCCAGTGCCATTGTCCTTGGCTTCTCAGCAGCCCTCATTGTCCGCCATATTCAGAGAGTCCTGTTTTATCCCCTGCTTTTTCAGTCACAGTCCAGCTGGCCTTGGTGAGCTCCCAATAGATCAGCCCCACTGTCTCCGTGGGTGGGTGCACCCCTCTTGGTCCTGACTTCCTTGCTCATCTTCTCCCTCCTTCTGTTCCTCATTGGGACTTTGGGAGCTCAGTCCAGTGCTCCAGTGTGGGTCTCTGTCTCTATCTCCATCCATCGACAGATGAAGGTTCTATGGTGATATGCAAAATATTCATCAGTATGGCTATAGGATAGGATCATTTCAGGTTCCCTATCTTCAGCTGTCCCAGGAACTAACTGGGGACCTCGCCTTGGGCACCTGGAAGCCCCTCTAGGTCCAAGTCTCTTCCCAACCCTAAGATGGCTCCCTTAATTAAGATATGTGCTTCCCTGCTCCCCTATCCAACCTTCCTTTATCCCAATCATCCGGTTGCCCCAAGTTCTTCCCATCCTACCCTTCTCACTTTTCTCTCCCCATCTCTCCTTACCCCCCCTCCCACCCCACCCTTAAGATCCCGATTTTTTGCCTGGCAATGGGATGTACTCACTCATAATTGGTTTCTAGCCATAAATAAAGGTCAGTGAGTCTATAATTTGATATCCTAAAGAAGCTAAATAAGAAGGTGAACCCAAAGAAAAACATATAGCTATCCTTCTTTTATTTATTTGAAAAAAACCTACATTTTAACATTTTCATACCAATCCCAGTTCCCTCTGCCTCCCCTCCTCCTGCTCCCTCCAACATCCAACTTATCCCCCATCCACTCCTCAGAGAAGGTAAGGCTTCCCATGGGAACTCAACAAAGTCTAGCACATTGCTTTGAGGCAGGACCACTGCTCTTCCCACTCACTACCTAGGCTGAGCAGAGTATCCCTACAAAGAGAATGGGTTCCAAAAAGCCAGTCCAAGCAGTAGAGATAAATCTTGCTCTCACTGCCAGTCGCCCCACAGTCTGCCCCAGCCATTCAACTGCCACCCACATTCAGTGGGCCTAGTTCCCCCCACTGTCAGACTGGTGTCTCTAATCTTAGGACCAGGGCACATTTCTTTGTCTCCCTCTGATTCTAGGGACAGTCTGTGTTTCTTTGACACTAGTTCAGAGTCAGAGCACATGTCTTTAGTCCTGGGTTCAGGAATAACGATGTTTCTTTCCCTGGCCCAGGTCTCAAATCCAAGGTGTGTTTCTCTCACTGGCTCTGGGTTCAGAGTCAGGGTGCTCAGTGATTGGTTGGTTTCCTATTCCAGTTGTCCCTTTTACCCTGCACTCCCCCTTTTTATATGTTAATAAATAACAGGGGGATTAGAAGTGGGCGATGTTTTCATGAGACTACTTCCTGCTGCTTTGGGGCATTGAAGTTCTTGGGACAATTTTGATCTTCATCCCCAGGAAATAACTGGATGCAAAGGACTGTGGCTCTGTAGCTATAGGCTGGTAATCCTGCAATAGTAACTTGTTCAAAGTCTGGTTAGAAATCTTTTGGATTTGTTGTTGAAGAAATTTAGACAAGAGGTTTAAGAGACAGGGCATAATTAGTAGAATTAAGAGAAATATTCCTTAATGAGGGGTTAGGAAGGGAAGCATCCAATACCATATCTGACTATTAGTGATCCACTGCCTAGATTTTGAAATCTAATCCTCTCTGATTTTGTAGTACTACGGTGGCTAGTGAGTCCCATTTGTCCCTGAAGAGTAAGGATAGTCTGAGCTACCTTTTGCAAATTCCAGATGGATTCTGAGGAAAGCAACGGTAAACGGCTAGTCCTGCTGTTCCAGTGGCTGCAGCTGCAGTTTTGCCCAGGGCTGCTAGAAAGGGTATTACTTAGATTGCTCATGTGCCATGCCGTGCCAGGAAGGTATGAACTTGGCGGTGGGAATTGACAAGGGTTCCTCACCAGGAACCACCCCTAATTCAGGGAAGGGGAACACTATGGCACAACTCCTATACCCCCTATCAGGTAAGCAGAATATCACAGAGAATAGATGCATTATGAATGTTTGGACATAGGGGCTAGGTGGTAGTACCAAGGGTAATGGTATTATTGCAGGTTTCAGAATCCAAAATGCCCACAAAGTGTGTTCCTGAGAATTAACGCAGTTTGAACTGCCAAAGAGAGGAATATGAGAAAGATAAGGGGTGGTAGTGAGTGACATTTGGCTTGGAAGAATTAACACGTGGTAAGGGGAGAGAATCTAATAGGACAATGGGTGAGGCCACAAAGGGTGAGTGAGAGCTTGACTCTGGAGGGACACACAACCAGCATTCTCCAATGAGGTCACGCTGAGTGTTATTCAGCAGCTGATACACAGTAGTCAGGGTTTGAAATGACATGGTGTTACAGGGAGCTAGGGTCCAATAAAGGTGATTAATAAGGACGTAAGAACCTTTGAGGAGCTTTGGACCACTTCTTCTACTGTGGGGTTGAGCGAGTGGGATGTGTACCCTCTGTATTTTGAGCGCTCCTGATAAGAGCCTGCGGTAAATGCCATCATAGAGCTTCCCAATGACTCTCATTTCCCTTCTGGGGTACCTTGGATTCTTAATCAGGATGTAAAAGGTTCCCCCTTCTTCATAAATGGCAGAGTGTTTTCCTAAATGTGCATCATGTCTTTTACAGGACCAATGAGGACAGTCTCCATAGGTTTCGGGCCAGTGTTGACAGTAACCTTTAGTCTGATCATAGAGGAAGCAAGCACAGGGGACGGGTGTTCTTTCCATTGACTTTGGTGTTACAGGGATAAGTGTCTCTTTTTTGACAGCCTGCTAGTGAGCAGTCTCCGGACCCTAGCAGCTGAGTGATCTAGTTGAACTGTTGAGTATGTTTCCTGAACCTCAAATCTCCACATGTAGAGATAAGGAGTGTATGAGGAGCTAGAATCAGAAGAGGTAGGGCATAACCCAATAGGGTTGGGATTGAGTCTTGACCTATATGGATGTGTGAGGCCTCATTTCTCTAAGACCGGAAGGATGCTGTTCAGTTTTGGTATCCTCTGAAGCTTAAGGCAGCAAAGTTTTGTTGGGGATCAAAAGATTGTTTTGAGCTGATGGTAGAAAAGGTTTGAGATGGGAAAAATTAATCCAGTGAGGGGAATCCTGAAGCTTAGCAGCAGTTAGAGTAATAAGGATTGCCCTGAAAAGGCCTGTCCATTTTGGAGCAAGAGTGCGAGAATTTTGTCGTGGAGGAGAGAGGAGAACTAAATTCCCAGTGTTAATTGGAGAGGGAAGAGGATTTGGGAGGGGTTGTGGCAAATGATGATTGGAGAAATTCCAAATAAGAGTACGAAGATAGTGGAGCAAAGGGGTACCTACCCATCCCGAGAATGTGTCTACTGGGACTAGAAGGTATCTGAAAGGTCTAAGTGTGGTCATGTCTGTGAAATCGAGCTGCCAGTCTGACCCAGGGAGGAATCCCCTGCCTGGTGAGTGGGGAAAGGGGGACTCCGATGCCTAGAGGTGGGATTAGAGGTTTCACAAATTTTATATGAAGCTGTGATAGTCTTTAGAAAAAACAGATCCTCAGAGGTGAGCTGTAAATAAGTTTTGATAAAGTGAGACAAAGCCTGGCTATTGGGATGAAAGATCTGGTGTAAACAGAACAAGATCTGTTGAGTACCTGGGGATGATAATGAAGAGATTGGTTGTAAGAGGAGAGTGTCTTTTTTTTTTGTTGTTTAAATTTATTTATTTATTAAGGATTTCTGCCTCCTCCCCGCCACCGCCTCCCATTTCCCTCCTCCTCCCCCAACCAAGTCCCCCTCCCTCATCAGCTCGAAGAGCAATCAGGGTTCCCTGACCTGTGGGAAGTCCAGGGAGAATAGAAAACACTATCCTGAGTGAGATAAGCCAGACCCAAAAAGAGGAACATGGGATGTACTCACTCATATTTGGTTTCTAGCCATAAATAAAGGAAATTGAGCTTATAATTCACGATCCTAGAGAAGCTAAATAAGAAGGTGAATCCAAAGACAAACATATAGGCATCCTCCTGAATATTAACCTTCATCAGGCGATGAAAGGAGACAGAGACAGAGACCCACATTGGAGCACTGGACAGAAATCTCAAGGTCCAAATCAGGACCAGAAGGAGAGGGAGCACGAGCAAGGAACTCAGGACCGCGAGGGGTACACCCACACACTGAGACAATGGGGATGTTCTACTGGGAACTCACCAAGGCCAGCTGGCCTGGGTCTGAGGAGAGTGTCTTGTAGTGTGTGAGAAAGATCAAAATCTCAAGGTCCAAATCAGGACCAGAAGGAGAGGGAGCACGAGCAAGGAACTCAGGACCGCGAGGGGTACACCCACACACTGAGACAATGGGGATGTTCTACTGGGAACTCACCAAGGCCAGCTGGCCTGGGTCTGAGGAGAGTGTCTTGTAGTGTGTGAGAAGGATCCAGATTTCCAAGAGCTGCGGCTCTAGCTGCCTCATCAGCTCAGTTAGTTCTCATTGAAATAATGGAATTGCTTGATGTGATCAACAGTAGACAATTCCTATGGCTATGGAAGATGGGAAGCCTCTAATAGGGCTATAATTTGGTCTGAATTATTTATGGATCCTTCTTTTGTTGTTAATAGCCCCGTTCCCTCCAGATAACTGCATGTGACAAGAGAATATAAAAAGCATACTTTATATATATATATAAAATTTTAGGGATTGTCCCTAAATTTAACAAGCACGGGATAGAGCTATTAATTCAGCCTGCTGATCTGGTGGTGTGGTCTGGAAGGGCCTAAGCTTCAACCACTCTGGTGGAAACAACATATCCTGCTTCACGTACTCCTTCATACAGGAGGGAGCTGCCATCGGTATACCATGTATAAGTACTACTATAAGGAGAAGTGCTCCTTTCTGTATATGTATAGGATAAGGTAGTAACTCTTCTAGGGTCTCACTGTATGATTGTAGTAGGGAGTATTTCAGGATTGGTTGGGGGAGAAGATTTGAAATGTTAAAAGGTAGACATGGTTAAAAAGTTAGTATTGTGTCTTGTACAAATGCTACCTGAAGGGAGAGAACTCGGGAGGGAGGTAGTGTTTGAAGTCCCTTGTATGTTAGAAGATGTGACAGGTGGTGAGGAGAAAGAGCAGTAATAGGTAACCCAAAGGTTAACTTCTTTGATTCAAGTAGAAGCAGTTCAGCTGCAGCCAGAGCTCGTAGCTATGTGCCCAGCCTTGCACAGTCTGGTCTAGTTTTTCTGACAAGTATGCAGCAGGTGCAAAGGAAGGACCCAAGACCCTCCTTTTCAGTAACACACACACACACACACACACACACACACACACACACAGAGAGAGAGAGAGAGAGAGAGAGAGAGAGAGAGAGAGAGAGAGAAAGAGAGAGAGAGAGAGAGAGTTAAATCTGGAAGGTGTGGGCTGGAGCCTGGAGCTTACGAAATGCCTTGCTAATGGACTAGAAGAGGTTCATGTAGGGGCCAAGGGCTGCATTATATAGGGGGTGGGCATGAAGAGAAAAAGAAGGAATCCAGGTGCGAAGGAAGGCTGCCATACCTAGGAAAGATAGGATTTCATCCTTTGTGTTAGGAACTGTGAGTGACTAGATTGTTTTCTATCTAGGGTAATGGCTTTATGAGTTGGAGTGATGGCTAATCCCAGATGAGTAACCAGAGGACTGTATAACTGGACCTTAGAGGGGCTGGACAGAAAGTTCAATAGAGCCAAGGCATCTGCCTGGCCAATGTGCAGGGATGGACAACAAAGGAGAGGATATCTGTGTACTGTATGAGTTTAGATTTTGGGAGAGACAGAGAGTGAGTAAATGTGGACTGTCCTGGAATCCCTGGGGTAGGATGGTCCAAGTGAGCTGGGTAGAGACATGGTTGTCTGGGTCAGTCCAAGTAAAGGCAATAATATGTTGTGACTGGGGATCTAGAGGAATAGAAAAGAATGCATCTTTGAGGTCAAGAACAGAGAAATGGGAAGTTTTTGAAGGGATAGTGGAGAGGACAATATAAGGACTGGGTACTATAGGATGAAGGGGAATTACTGCTGAGTTAAAAGTCGGAGGTCCTGGACCAACCTATAGGCTCTGCTGGGTTTTTTGACTTAAGAGAATAGAGACAAGAGGATTAAGTCTCCTGAGGCTTTAGAGAGAGAGAGTGGCTATTGGGCCCCCGTGATATATTTGATTAGACTTTGCAGTTGGATGATGTCAGGGGTGATGTTTGACTATAGAGGGATTCTGGGTGTCCCATACCTGGGCATCTACTTGAGAGGTAAGCTGGTAAAGGAAAAGGAGTGTCAGAATGTGTGGTTTGAAGTAGAAGAAGGAGGGAAATGCTGGTGACCTTAGGGTTAACCGGATGGAGGGAACAAAGGAAATAGAGGCTCCTATTTTGGTTAGGAGGTCACCTTCCAAACAAGGGGATGTGGCAGGTTGGTACCACTAGGAAAGAATGGATGAGGGGAATACCCCTAAAGAAAAGGCTAAGTGGTGGGGTTTGATGAACTTGGTAAGTTTGTCACCCTACAAAAACAATAGAGAAACAAGACGGTAAGGTGGGCCCCCAAAATTTTGTCAGAGCCAAAAAAGTAGCCCCAGTGCCTAAGAGGAAGGAGATGAATCTCCCTGATACTGTGATAACTACCCGGTTCTCCCTGTTGGTTATGGCAGTGGTCTGACAAAGGGAGCCCAGGTTCTATCAGTCATCCATTGCCAGACACAGAAGGTTGGCTGAAGGGTGGTCCCCCATGGCATGGCGACAATCAATACTCCATTGTCCTTCTCAATGGCACCCTGGACATAGTCCAGGTGGTTTACATGGGTTGGGACAAGTCCTGGAGCCCGTGACTCTCAGGACCACATTTGCAACAAGGGCATACAGGTTCTTGGGGTTCTGGATGCCAGGAACTTGGGTTTCTACTTTTGCCAGCTGAGAGACCCTAGCTATCATCAGGTATTTTTGTTTACAGACTTTTTCATCTCTTCCATGAGATCTCTTTATATCTTAAAGGCCACTGCTAAGGCTTCTACTTGTGGGGTCAGAGGTCCTCTCTCCAAACGTTTAAGTTTAAATCTCTGGGAAATTCTGAGAGGAGAAATAGGTCATAAGGAGCTGCTTTCCATCTGGGCTCTCGGGATCCAGGTTGGTGTGTTATAAGAGGGCCTTTGTAAGGCAGTTGAGGAATTGAGATGGATTTTCATGTTTTTCCTGAAAGGCCTCTTGGGCCTTTTCATAATATACTGCCTTCAGGGAAGCCCTACAGAGACCAGTTAAGAGCTATGTTATGAAACAATTCCTAGCTAGGGTGTCCCTGGAAGTATTATAATCCCATTCAGGGACCTGAACAGGGACTGCCCCACTGGGTAGATGTTTTCCATTTGATGGAATTCATCTGCATGGGCCCTAGCCTGACCCCAGATTTGCCTACACTCCTCTGGGAGGAGATGGTTGGCAAGAATCATATAGACATCGTGAAAGGTAAGATCATAGGATTGGGTAATGTACTGGAATTCTTTAATAAAAGTGGAAGAATTGGTAGTATAGGATCCTAATCTTTTTTATACTTGGGTGAGTTCAGATTAACAAGAAGGGTACATTTAGCTGACTAAACCATCCACCCCAGCAACCTCTCACAAAGGGAGAACTGGGGCTGCTTTAGATTGGGGAGGTACAGGAGGTTCTATGGCAGAGCGAGAATGAGTAGCAGGAGGACTAGGGACTGTCGGTGGGCTGAAAGTAGCTTCCAGGGAGATCTGACCTGGACCACCTGTCATAGCAAGGGAGAAAGAGAGGCTGAAGGGACCAGAAGAGGGGGAACTGTGGGCTTTTGTCTGTAGAGGGGAGGCTCATTGACTGGATCAAAGGTAATAAATTCATCCTGTTCTGATTTGATAGCTAGTAGGAGTTGGGTGGGTGAACAGGAGGCACAGAGAGGAGGCTTGGAGTGAAGGTAAGAGAACGTTTTAACATAGAGGGTCTCTTTTCACTTCCCTGATCACTGACAATAGTTGTTAAGGTCCCAAATAATACTGGGATCTAGTGTGCCTTTAAGCAGCCATCAGTTGGTTACCTAAGGGATATTGAGGCCAAGTGGTACATACTGTGCTCATCTTTCTAGGTCTGGTGTTTCTTTCTGTGGTCTGAGATTTCTTAACCTCACTCATGACAGTTTTTTCTAGTTCCATCCATTTGCATGCAGATTTCAAGATATCATTTTTTTAACCACTGAGTATAAATCCATTGTTTAAATATACCACATTGTCTTTATCCATTCTTAGGCTAAGGGGTATCTGGGCACCTAGGTTGTTTCCAGGTTCTGGATGTTACAAATAATGCTGCTATGATCATAGTTGAACAAATGTTTTTGTATTACGATTGAGCATTCTGTGGGTTGCCCAACAGTGCTATTGCTGGAAGGTTAATTCCCAATTTTCTGAGTTCTTTATATATTTTGGAGATCAGTCATCTATCTGATGTGGGGTTGGTGAAGATCTTTCCCCATTCAGTAGGCTATCGTTTTGTCTTATTGACTGTGTCCATTGCTTTACAGAAACTTCTATTTCAGAAGGTCCCATTTCTTTATTGTTGCTCTCAATGTCTGCGCTACTGGCGTTGTATTTAGGAAGTGATTTCCTATGCCCATGCTTTCAAGACTACTTCCCATTTTCTCTTCAGTGAGGTTCAGTGAATGGTGATGTTTCTCTGATTTCTTTCTCAGCCCCTTTATCATTTGTATATAGGAGGGCTACTGATTTTTTTAGTTGATCTTGTATCCTGCTACATTACTAATGGTGTTTATCAGCTGTAGAAGTTCTGTCGTCGAATTTTTGGGGTCACTTAAGAATACTATCATATCATCTGCAAACGGAGAAAGTTTGACTTCTTCCTTTCCAATCTGTATCCTCTTGATCTCATTTTGTTGTCTTATTTCTCTAGCTAGAACTTCAAGTACTATGTTGAATAGATATGGGGAAAGTAAGTGGACATTCTTGTCTTGTTCCTAATTTTAGTGGAATTTCTGTGAGTTTCTCTACATTTCATTTGAAGTTGTCTGTTGACTTGCTATATGTTGCTTTTACTATGTTTAGGTGTGTTCCTTTTATCCCTGATATCTCCAGGAGAAGAAGTGTTGGATTTTGTCGAATGCTTTTTCAGCATCTAATGAGGCGATCATATGTTTTTTTCTTTCAATTTGTTAATAGGGTGGATCACATTGATAGACAGATGCTGCACCAGCCCTGCATCTCTAGGATGAAGCTGACTTGATCATGGTTGATAATTTTTTGATGTGTTCTTGATTCAGTTTGCCAGTGTTTTATTGAATATTTTTGCATCAATGTTCATGAGGGAGTTTGGTCTGTAATTCTCCTTTTTGGTTGAGTCTTTGTGTGGTTTCCTTATCAGGGTAACTGTAGTATCATAATTGGCAATGTTCCTTCTGTTTCTATTTTGTGGAACAATTTGATGAGTATAGGTATTAGCTCTTCTTTGAAGTTCTGAATACTGCACTGATTCCAGCCAGCCCTGGACTCTTTTTGGTTGGGAGACTTTCAGTGACTGCATCTATTTTCTTGCATGTTAGAGGTCTATTTAAATTGAGACCTCACCTTGTTGGATTTTTCCTGTGATGAGAATGAAGTGTCCCTCTCCATATCTTCTGACTGATTTTAATTTGAAGTCTATTTTGTTAAATATTAGGATTGCTACACCTGCTTGTTTCTTAGGTCCATTTGATTGGAAAATCTTTTCCCAACCATTTACCCTGAGAGAATGTCTGTCTTTGAGGTGAAGGTGTGTTTCTTGTATGCAGCAGAAGGATGGATCCTGTTTTCATATCCATTCTGTTAGCATGTGTCTTTTTATAGGTGAATTGAGTCCATTGATCTTAAGAGATATTAATGACCAGTGATTGTTAAATCCTGTTATTTTTTTGGTGGTAGTTTGTGTGTTTTGTTGGTGTGAGGTTATCTATTGACTGTGTTTTCATGGGTGCAGCTAGCTTCCTTGCATTGAAGTTTTCCTTCTAGTACTTTCTGTAAGGCTGGGTTTATGAATAGGTATTGTTTAAATCTGATTTTTTTTGTGGAATATCTTGTTGTCTCAATCAATAGTGATTGGAAGTATAGTAGTCTGGGCTTGCATCCATGATCTGTTAGTGTCTGACTTTCTGACTTTCACGTTTTCCATTGAAAGTCGGGTGTATTTCTGATAGGTCTGCCTTTATATGTTTAGTGTTCTGATTATAATATGGAAAGGAGACTTTTTTGGTTCAGTCTACTTGGTGTTTTGTAAACCTCTTTTACTTTCATAGGGATATCCTTTTTTAGTTGGGGAAGTTTTCATCTATGATTTTGGTTGAATATATTTTCTGTGCTTTTGAGCTGGAGTTCTTCTATTCCTATTATTCTTTTTTTATTGATATTTATTGAGCTCTACATTTTTCTCTGCTCCCTCCGCTGCCACTTCCCTTCCACCTTCAACCCTCCCCCAAGGTGCCCATATGCCTAATTTACTCAGGAGATCTTGTCTTTTTCTACTTTCTACTTCCCAGTAGATTAGATATATGTAAGTCTCTCTTAGTGTCCTCATTGTTGTCTAACTTCTCTGGGATTGTGATTTGTAGGCTGGGTTTCTTTTCTTATGTTTAAAAACCACCTATGCGTGAGCACATGTGAGAGTTGTCTTTCTGAGTCTGGGTTACCTCACTCAATTTCTAGCTCCATCCATTCTCCTGTGAAATTCAAGCTGTCGTTATTTTTTTCTGCTGTGTAGTACTCCATTACATAAATGTACCACATTTTCTTAATCCATTTTTTTTGGTTGAGGGGCAGTTAGGTTGTTTCCAAGTTCTCTCTATGGGAAATAAAGCTGCTATGAATCTATGAGCACGTGTCCTTGTGGCACGATTGAGCATCCTTTGGATATATACCCAAAGTGGTATTACTAGGTCTTGAGGAAGGGTGTTTTCTAATTTTCTGAGAAATCACTGCACTGACATGCAAACGGGCTGTACCAGCTTGCACTCCCACCAGCAATGCAGGAGTGTTCCCTTCACCCCACAACCTCTCCAGTATAAGTTGTCATCAGTGTTTTTGATCTTGGCCATTCTTACAGGTCTAAGATGGAATCTCAGAGTTGTTTTCATTTGCATTTCTCTGATGATTAAGGATGTTGAACATTCCACCTCATTCCTTTACAAATGTCATTCTTGTATGTAAATGTCACACTTGTTTGTACATTAAGAGTTGTGAATTGTTTACACTAGAAACACCTTGAAGAACAGACTGCTAAAGCTGACGCAGAGTATGAAGGAAGCATGTCTGAAGACCTCTTGGAAAATATCAAAGAGATTGCAGAGAAGTACAAGAGCGGCGCTGCTCTATGTGAGAGTCCTGGGGAATGAAGATAAACCGACGGTGGCTGTCTTCTGTCTGTCATAGACGTATATTAACTAAAAATGGATATGTCCCAAAACTGTGTAACAGTTAATAAAGTGCATTAGTAAAGTGAGGGTTTCCCTTCATTTCTCTGACTCACTTCTGAAGAAAGAACATGGTATGGGCTAAACCGGGAGTTGGCAGACTACAGTGTGAACCAAGTAAGACATGCTGACTTTCTGCAAGTGCTTGCCCACTGTGATGGTGTTAAACAATCTAAAGAAGACACCACTTGGCCTGCAGAGCCAGACATATTGACTCTCAGGTCCTTGTGACTTTGCCTCGGAGGGTGGGAAGAAGCATCTGTTCACCCTTTCTTCACCCGGATGAAAAAGGTAACAAAAAAACAAAGAAAAAGGATTCCATCCCAATCCGGGTAGTGAATCAGTGAGTTCATTGGGGTCACTTGTAGGATCACAAATGACTCAAGGCAGCTACAGCACCAGGAAACCTCCTGGACAGCATACCAGCACTTAGACCATGAAGAGTACCTCTGAAAACATGGGCAACTCACAAACACCTTCACCACCAAAGAGTTTTGGGCAGCTTAAGGGAGACTACACTACCACAAAGATCCTCTACTCCAGTCAATTATGTACGTCTTATAGAACCTCAGGGCAGGGACCCCCAAGCTCCCTAAGCTCCCTACTCTATCCATGAGGAAATGTCGATTAAAAGACAGTTATCTGCAGATAGAGCTAAATGAACACAGTCTAGAGGTGGTTTTAACACTCAGGAGAACAAGCCAGGGAAGAGGAAGACTCTGCCTGTTCAAGTCAAGCAGAACAATGTATGGGGCACCACAGTGGCCTTAGAGTCAGAAACAAGTCATGTGCAAACCCTGTGGAGGGGACTACTCACTGAGGGTGATGGGGTTACTGCTGCTCCTGAGAGCTCACGGAGCAGCAGAGCAGCACTGACCGAGACCAACTGGGCACTCGGTAACAAGCAGGCTCCATGAAGTGTCTTCCAGCCTCGTGGAGCCAGGACTTGAATATTCAACAGGCTGGCCTGTCCGTGAGAAAGGGAAACAGTGAAAATAGTCTGGAAAAACGTGAGCTGTTGAACTATTGCTAGATATAAAGTATGGGCGGTTAAAATCTTAAAACGGCGTTGTTAATAAGGTGGAACCCAGAGGAAAATCCATAGCTTTGAAATTTATTTTCTTTAGATGATCTAGTGTAACTGGCGAGGAGTGGGGCAGTCGGCGAGGGCTAGCTAGAGTGTGTGTCTAGCATGTCATAGCCTTTGGATTTGATCCCAGAACCCAGAACTAGAAGTTCAGCTAGGCATGATGGCCAACACATGTAATCTCAGCATTCAGAATGCTGAGGAGCAAGGATTTTGAGGTCAGGCCAGGCTGAGCTATATAGCAAGCTAAAGACCAAGGTGGCCTTTTAAGGCTGTGTCTCAAAACAAAGCCAGAAAAGAATAAAATTTAATAATAAAATATTTATTAATTAAAAAATAATTTTTGAGGCAAAGTCTCTAGTCCAGGCTGGTCTCATACTCCCTGTGTAGTTGAAGGTAACCTTGAACTTCTGACCCTCTGCCTTCTACTTCCAAAACGTGAGATTACAGTTTGTCTCCTTGTCTGGATTATGTGCATTGGAGACCAAACTCAACTCCTCTTGTTTGCTAGGCAAGAAAAATTATCACCAACTTCTGAAAAGCAAAACTTAATCAGGAAAGAAAGAAGGTGGACAGTGGTGCATACCTGTAATCCATCCTTTAGGCAATTGAGAGAAGAAGATCAGGAGACCCTGTCAAAACTAAAGGGTAAAGGAGCATGGCAGAGAGACACTCAGATGGATGCAGCCTTCCTTGGCAGTAAACTGTCAGCTCTGGCGATCTGGGCTTAAGGAGTGCTTGATCTGCAAGCACAAAGTTCCACATGCACAGCTAAAGAAATAGAAATGAACCCATGACGATGACATCTACTGGCTGCACCGCCCTTCTAGAATGCTGAAACAGATTCTAAAGGTGCAACCAAAATGCCAGCCTGACGAACTCTGAAAGCACAGAACACTATGCTGTACTATACATCCCGTTTGTGAAATCAGAGATTTTTCTATGGCACTGTGTCCCAGTGAAAAGGATGCCAGTCAGTGGAATCCAAGAGTAAAACCAAGAGCCAGTCTTAGTTTGGCATAGATTTCAACAACTAAGATTTTGGTGCTTTGTACCCCCAAATTTACTTAGAGGTCATTTGCTGTGGGACATCTTTCCTATATGCTATATGTTTTATTAACTTCCTCTATGCTGTGAGTATGTTAATAAAGAAACTGCTACACCAACTCTTTGCTCTATAGCAAGACAGAATAAGCCTACGCAGGAAAGCCAAACTGAAAATACAAGGAAGATTGGTGGGGTCTGGGAGATGCCACCAAGCTGCCAAAGCAGCGAGATGTTCTAGACCAGAGGTAAAGCCATAGCTCTATGGTAATGCATAATAAATAGAAATTTAAAAGTAGGAGCTAGATAGTAATAAGCCTGAGCAACAGGCCAAGTAGTTTACAATTGATATTAAGTCTCCAAGTGGTTATTTAGAAGTAGGACAGAGAAAGCTCCAACCGCAATTGTCTCCAGAGGGGGCTTATCTCATCTAGAGATAGAGCAAGGGTACTTTGACCTGCCCATTACAACTGCCACTAGAAAGCCTCGTACTCTGTACTTGGGAAACCACAGGAGGCTAAAGGAGCCACGATCATGGCAGAGATAAATGACCCTTCTCCACAAGGAGCTAGACAGGCCTTTATATATGCCCTTGCTGAAGGGTGACTGGGAGATGCTTCGTATTTTCCCACTAATAACAGCTTTTGTGATGACTCACATTTTACAAGTTTTTTTTTTTTTTTTATGGTTTTTTGAGACAGGGTTTCTCTGTGGTTTTGGTTCCTGTCCTGGAACTAGCTCTTGTAGACCAGGCTGGTCTTGAACTCACAGAGATCCGCCTGCCTCTGCCTTCCGAGTGCTGGGATTAAAGGCGTGCGCCACCACCGCCCGGCCTCATTTTACAAGTTTTAAAGAACCCATTTTTCTTACTGTATTATTGATTGTTAAATTTTATCTAGTGACTTTCAGGCATCTAGGACATTGATAGTAACTGTTTTCATACATACTTCCATATGATTAATTTCCAAACATAATCATCATCTCCATGATTAAGTACTTGCTTAGCCCATGTGTGAAGTCCTAAAATCAATTTAAAGTGCCATCAGAAAAATAAACCAAAACTACATGTATACATTGCTAGAATAAATCCCACCTGGTCATGGTGTAGTTTTGTGCTACTAGATTCAACATTTGTCTGTCTGTTTGGGTTGTTTCATTTGGTTTTTTGTTTATTTTATTTTTAATGCATGAGTTTTTGCCTGTGTGTGTGTGTGTGTGTGTGTGTGTGTGTGTGTGTGTGTGTGTTGTGGGGAGCCGTTCCCACATACTCCATTGCAAGATGACGCTGACCATCAGCACCACCACTGTAATCAAGCCAGTGCGCATGTGCATGGTGAATGGCAGTTTACCTTGTCAAGCCAGTGCGCATGCACATAGTAGCTTTCCATCCCTTGCTCTCTGCCTCTCCCGTGGCATCATAGGGTTTGACAGGCTGCAGCCAGTCAGAGTTTGACACGTCCGAGGCGAGGACTGTTAAGCTATATAAGGGCCGGGTTTTTGACCCTTGAGGTCTTCGCTCTGTAAGCTTATGCTCTCCCTCTCAAGACGCATAAAGCTTTTCTGCAGAAGGATCCTGAATGTGCCACATCTTTCTTGCTGGCGAGACGGTAGCACGGGACAGTGTGTGTCTACCTTACATACATACTCATGCACAAAGAGGCTAGAGAATGTTGGATCCCCAGAATTGCAGATGATTTCCGGCCAACTTTGTGGGTGCTAGCAATCAAATGCAGGTTCTCTGAAGTCAACTCTCCAGCCCAAATGGTTTATTTGAGGAATGGTCTAGCAACTCATGACAGTCTTCCTGTCTCAGTCTCCTAAGCTAAGATGACAGGTTCTAAGCTCCCATGACCAACATTTTGTTTAGTCTTCTTACGCTGTCCAGGCTGGTCTCAAGATTTAGTGAAATCAATCCTCCAGTCTCCCAAGTAGCTGGGACTAACAGTATATACCACAGTACTCCATATGTTTTACTTTTAAATTTTTATCGTAAAAATAAATATTAAACGTTGGAATAATATGAAAGTATTAAAGATCAGGAGTGATGGTAGATGCCTCTAATCTCAGCATTTGGGTGAGGGAGGAAGATCTGAAGGTTGAGGCCAGCCTAGGATCCTCTCTCAAAGATAGATAGATAGATGATAGATAGATAGATAGATAGATAGATAGATAGATAGATAGACAGACAGACAAGGAGAGCCTAGAGAGATATGAGACTGTGAATTCTACCATTTTCTTCGGGGATATTTGCCTCATACCAAGAGAATTCAGGATAGCTTTTCAGCTTCCCAGCCTGTCGGTAAGTTGGCACTGGGCCTGTGAGCTGGGTCAAATGATGTGGGAGTGTCATATATCAATCTGTTGATTTCATTGGTTAAGCAATAAAGAAACTGCTTGGCCCTCATAGGTTAAAACATAGGTTGGAGGAGTAAACAGAACAGAATGCTGGGAGAAGGAAGCTGAGTCAAGGAGTCACCATGATTCTCCCACTCCAGGCAGACGCAGGTTAAGATCATTCCTGGTAAGCCAGCTCTTGGGCTACATAGATTATTAGAAATGGGCTAGTCCAGGTGCAAGAGTTAGCCGAGAAAAGGCTAGATATAATGGGCCAAACGGTGTTTAAAAGAATACAGTTTCTGTGTAATTATTTCGGGGCATAAGCTAGAGCTAGCCATGTGGGCGGCCGGGTGCCGGGGACGCAGCCCATCGCTCCTATTACAACAGTCAAAGGTGCTGCTGTGCGGGGCAGCCACCTGAGTTTTAATCCCAGAGCTCACAATAAAAGGAGAGGGAGCAAAGCAGTTTTGCAAAGTATCCAGGAAATCAAGTAGTTGTTCAAGAAGCCAAATTGAGCAAAAGGGTAACATGAACAAAGCAAAAAAAAAAAAAAAAAAAAAAAAAAAAAAAAAAAAAAAAAAAAAAACCTAAATGTTATTCAACTGGCTTGCATGTTGCCAAGGAACCGTATACTAACCAAGGGTGTGATGTAGCAGGTCAGGAAGGCATGGTTTAACGTGGGCAGGTCAAATGGGTGCATGGGTGAGTGGGTGGCTGGGGAGCAGGCTACACCGAATCTGTGAAAGGCAATGGGACTGGGGCTGGTTATCCTTTACAGACTTTCCAGTCTTGAATGGAAGAGAGGGATCAGCTCTAAAGCAGGCCACTTCATCCAACCTACACTAGGAGAAAGGGACAGGTGACAACTCAGTGAGGGGAGGAGGATAAGGTGCAGTCTCCTGAGAAAGGAGAACTCAGGCTGTTCATGAGCAAAAGAGGCCACCCCATGAGGATGGGGATGGCTCAGTGATTAAGAGCTCTGCCTTCTCTTGCAAAGAATGAGTCAGTTCCCAGCACAGACATGGTGACTCACAGACATCTGCAACTCCAGTCCCAGGGGAAGTGACACTGGCTTCAGGCCTCCATGGGCACTGCGCACACACATGATGCACTTACCTGCATGTAGTCAAAACTTTCACACAAAAAAATAAATCTTTAAAAAAGAGGCCGCCTTAGGGAACTTTGGGGCTCTCTATTTTTAAAGAATATAGCCAGTTGTAAATATCTGTAATTCCAACAATCCAAAGGCTGGTGCAGGAGGACAGCTATGAGTTCCAGGCCAGCCTGGACTACATAGTGAGACCCTGTCTCAAAAAGGAAAACAACAAATCAAAAAGATACAAAGACTGAGGGGATGGCTCAGTCAGTATGGAGCCTGCTGTGTGAACAGAAAGACTGAGGTCCCATCCCACATCCTGTAAAAAGCCAAGGTCGGTGGTGCGTCCCCATAACCCTAGTGCTGGGGGAAGCAGGGTAGGACAGGCAGATGGATCCTGGAGTTCATTGGCTAACCCAAATAGGGAATCTGTGAGTTGTTTTTTTTTTTGTTGTTGTTGTTGTGTTGTGTTTTGTTTGTTCTAAAAAAAACCAAACAAACAACAACAACGAAAAAACAAGGCCAGGAGGTGGTGGTGCACACCTTTAATTCCTGGATGGAGGTGGGGGTTCCTTGGACTTCCCACAAGGCAGGGAACCCTGATTGCTCTTTGGGCTGACGAGGGAGGGGGACTTGATTGGGGGAGGGGGAGGGAAATGGGAGGCAGTGGCGGGGAAGAGACAGAAATCTTTAATAAATAAATAAATTTTTAAAAAAGAAATAAGGTATAGGGAAATAAAGGAGGATACCTACAGTAGACCTCTGGCTTCCATGTATACGCACAGATAAGTGCATGGACACACACATGCACACATAAAAAATGCAAACTGAGAAGAATGGACTAACGAGACAACTTGTCCTTGCTTAACTTTCGATGTCACAAGAAAAGTGTCTTCTCTCAAGAAATTAGGTAGTAAATTAGTTACAGCCCCTCAGCTCATAGTCATCCTGCCTCAGACTCCAGACTGCTGCGATCACAGGCATGTCATAGCAGACCTGGTTTAGTCTGCATTTTTGGAATACATATATATTGAATGTGAAATACCCACTTACAGGTTCATATCCGGAATGCTTGGTCCCTAGTTAGTGGCACCGTTTGGGGAGGTGGTAGGAGCTTTAGGTGACACCCAGCTGGAGGAAGTATGTTACTAGTGAGGGAGTAGCTGGGTAGGCTATACCTAGTGCACTCCTTCTGTTTCCTGGCACTCATGAGATGAGTTAATCTTCCCATGACCACAGACTGATAGCTACAGATGGCATGCCCATAAGAAAGTGTCTGTCTATCCCATGGGAAAGAAAAGGAGCTGGGGCTAGGGGCATCCCTAAGTTGGTAGAGCACTTGTGTAACATGCTTGAAACCCATAAACTGGCTGTGGAGGCTTGAATGAGAATGTGCCCCCTTAGACTCATATATTTGAATGTTTGCCCCCCCACCAGCTGGTGGAACAGTTTGGGAAGAATAGGGAGAATTGCTACTGAATGTGAGATTTAAAAAGGCCACACGAGTCCCACTTGTGTCTCAAGATCTGAGCTCTCAGCTACTTCTCCAGTGCCATTCTTGTCTGCCAACTGCCATCCTCCCTTCTGTGATAGCCATGGAACTCACCATCTGAAACTTTAATCCCCAAATTAAACATTTTCTTCTACAAATTGCATTGTCCGCAATTCCTTCTCACACCAATAGAAATGTAACTAAAATATTAGGTGTCGTGGTATCCACCTATCATCTCAGCACTGGGCATGAATGCAATGATACGCTGGGCTAAGTGGTGAATTTGAAGCCAACCTGGAATAAATGAGACAAAGGCAGGAAAAGGAGAAACTGGGGAGTTTCAATCAAGTGAGAGAAAAAAAAGGAAGAGTCAGGAGACTTCAATTCTTTTTGAGAGTCTCAGAGAATTAAGAAGACATCCAGTAACCAAGTACGTTTTGAAGCCAAACCCATCTGTAGTCCAAACTTGGGAAGCACAGGATATCTTGAGCTTAAATTCTAGAGAAGGTTATTCTAGAGAACAGTAAGAGCAACACAGTAATACTTCACTCGGCTGTCCTGGAACTCACTCTGTGGACCTGGATGGCCTTGAACTCACAGAGGTTCCCCTGGCCTCTGCCTCCCTGAGAGCTGGAATTAAAGGCATGGGCCACCATCTCCCTGTGTTGTTTTTTTTCCATTAAATGCAGTGGCTGCCTCTTAAACAACTGCGGTCCTAAGCAGCAATTGCTGTTATGGAATATTATTTTAAACGTGCAAAGGTGTGTTATTTTTTTTTTTTTGCTGCTTTTGTTAGCAATGCAAGGATGTGTTACATTTGTTTGATTAAATAAAATTAACCTGGGGACTGAATCAGCAGCTAGCAGACAGGAAGTGGTAGGGAGGGTTCTTAAGTGGGGGTTGAGCAGAAGAACGCCCCCTTTTCGGGGAGGCACCAGAAAGGAGAGGATAGCTATTTGCTGCTTAGCCTCTCTGGGTGAGCCTAATGTCACATCAGTTTTTGAGTCCTGAGTTCTGTAGAAGGACAAAGATCTAGATAAAGTTCCTTTATTGGTTGTGATAGAATCGGCGCCTGGGGATTCCCACATGGCTGTGGGCAGTGCAGCTGCTGGTAGCTGCTGGAGTTGCAATTGCTGTTTAAGAGAGCAGTTGTTTCAGAGGCAGCCACTGTATTTAATGAAAAACAACAGGGGCAGTGGTGGCCCATGACTTTGATCCCACCACTCAGAAGACAGAGGCAAGGGGAAGCTCCGTGAGTTCAAGGCCAGCCTGGTCTACAGAGTGAGTTCCAGGACAGCCAAGGCTACACAGTAAAACCCTCATCTCAAACAAGCAATAGAAAGATGAGAGAGAGAGAGAGAGAGAGAGAGAGAGAGAGAGAGAGAGAGAGAGAGAAGGTTGGAAAGATGGCTCAGCAGTCAAGGGCATATAAGGAGGCTTCATAGTCACCTGTAACTCCAGCTCCATTGCATCCAATCCCCCTTCTGGCCTCTATGGACACCCACATGCATGTGTGCATACATACACAGACACACCAAAATGAACTGAAATTAAATACACCTCAGTACCAATAGGAAATTCCATATACCAAACCATTCTTGTGGATAACTGACTGAGGGATCTCTCAATAGAATCAACTGAAGAGGGCCTTACCATGAGGTTTGCTATGGGTTGACCCACTAAGGAATTTCTAGTCATGATTTTACAAATGCAGTGCAGTGTTGATTATGTTTGGTTAGAATCGTGTTTCCACGTCCAGGGGAAAACATCATTTATCTCCGTTATCAGTGTTTCCCCAGTCCTGGTTAGAGGACACGGTGCTGATTGGAGAAGTGATTTTGCTGCCTAAAGAGCTACAGAGAAGCCTAGCAGGGATGGAGCTCCAAGGCTCCTACATGGACAGAGCAAAATGGGAGCTCTGATTTGTGTAGAGCATAAGCTGTTAAATATCTGGGAGACGTTTTTCCTCCCATTCCACTGGCTGTTTCCCATAGGAGCACAGTCCTCCCCTGGGAGCAGGTTTAGAGTCTTGGGAAACACAGAGTAGAGAAAACACATTTAAACCAGTAAAGGCCTCTATTGTCTCTTCTTTGTGTGTTGGTTTGGGAGAGGGAATCTTAAGGGATGTGGCTTTGAGTCTGAAGCAGTGTTTAGGTTGTAGACTTGCAAAGCTGAAACAATGTGCTATTTAATGTCAACCTTTTTTGAAGATTTATTTATTTATTATGTATACGACAGAGACTGGGAGCTGGCTCTGCGTTCTGCTCTTGCAGAGGACCTGAGTTCCGTTCCCAGCACCTGCATTGGGCAGCAGACAACTGCAGCTGTAGCTCTAGGGGATCTAATGCCCTCTTCTGGCCTCAGCAAACAACTGCATTTAAGAGCTCATCAAAGACAGCTCCCAGTCTCTGTCCTTACACCACACTTTTCCTGATGTACTTGTGCAAGTCCTCTCCTTAAGCTAAAACAACTTGTACATGAAAATGTAGATTACTGATATTTCCAGTTAAAAAGTAAAGGCAATGGAACAATAAATTGGTACTTGTAAATAGTAGAGACAGGAAGCACTGGGCCCTCATGCCTTATTATGACCCCAGCAGCTGGCGTGGGTCACATCTGCAAATACACTGGAAGGAAGTCTCCCACATCCTGCTTTCTCCTGGTTTGTATCTCTTGTGGGGGAAACCAGGGATCCTGTTTGTCGGTAGGTCTGGAAGAGAGTCGATTATGTCCATGAATTGTATTAATGTTAAGTGTGTGGTATGTCCCCAGGGACGGGCACCCTCTGACAGATGACGAGATAGCGGGGATGCTCATCGGACTGCTGCTGGCAGGACAGCAAACCTCCTCCACCACCAGGACCTGGATGGGCTTCCTTTGAGCCAGAGATAAACCGCTTCAAGAAAAGTGCTACCTAGAACAGAAAGCGGTGTGTGGCGAGGACCCGACTCTCTTAACCTATGAGCAGGTTTGTGTACAGTTTGAGGCCTTCTGTTCACTATAGCACCAATTGCTAGGCCCTCAGAGACCTTTCTACAAGCTAAGGGAGCAGAAAAAGCCAAGCTATTGCTTCTGTAAGCTTCGCAGGTGGGTTTGCTTCTATAGCGCACTCTGCCCTGCTGCTTTGCTGCTTAGGTTTAATGTCTGCCCTCTGTCCACGGAGCATGTATGTATGTTCTGTCTTTTTATGAAGAGTAGGAGCCTTGGATTACATGGAATTCATGACCTGTGTTTGGGCAGAAGTGATATAGGCACCCCACACAACTTGCTGTGCAGGAAAGCAGGAGAGAACTCATTTTGAAGCACACCCTAGTCTTACCATTTTTCTGTTATATTTTGTTTAGACACATTATTAAAATGGTATGTTACATTCAGATATTCTTACATTCCTGGGCAAATTCATATATGTGTGAGTATGTGTGGTTTTCAAAAAAATTTTGATAAGATAAGCATAGTATATTAAATGTTATAATAGTATATATTATAAACATATATAATAGTGAGTATATAGCTATAATTTTATTTTGTCATCTTTGATAATAAGCTAACTACTTCTTTTTTTTTTTTTTTTGGTTTTTCGAGACAGGGTTTCTCTGTGGTTTTGGAGCCTGTCCTGGAACTAGCTCTGTAGACCAGGCTGGTCTCGAACTCACAGAGATCCGCCTGCCTCTGCCTCCCGAGTGCTGGGATTAAAGGCGTGCGCCACCACCGCCCAGCTAGCTAACTACTTCTTAATTAGCTTCTTTCGCTACCAATTGACCCTAACTCCTTCAGAGGATCATGTCTCTTATGACCACCTATTATAAATCTTTAAAAAATGCCCCTACTACTTCTTGCCATCATGATATGAACCTTTGGAGAACACTTTTTTTTGAGGGGGGGGGGAGAGGGGAGGGGGGAAGGAAGGAGAGAGAGATTCACTGTGTAGGAGAGAGAGAGAGAGAGAGAGAGAGAGAGAGAGAGAGAGAGATTCACTGTGTAGCTCTTGGCTGGATTAGAACTTGCTATGTAGAATAGGGTGTCCTCACACCTGAGTGTTAGTGGCTGGTGAACACTTTTAATGACATCCAGGCTGTAACAGAGGGTTAAGGTTCATCCATGTTGGAGCATGTGTCGTATTCCAATCTTTGTCTCGAATGATATTCTATAATATGCACATACAACATATTATTTATTCATTTGTCCATGTTTAGACATTTCTGCTGTCTCCACTTTCTGAGGTCTATATTTGGGAGTGTGATTTCTGGGCCATACAGCACTATGTGCTGATGTATTGAACTGATAAATGGTTTCCAAACACTGGCTCCATTTTTAATCTTGTCAGCAGTATTTGCGTGTGTTCTGATGTTTACATGTGCTTATTATCTGTCTTTTGAGCTGGGTGGCTTTTCCCTGATGGCTGAGTATTTTGTGCTGTTCTCTTCGGAGAGTGTCTGTTCAGATCCTGTCCCTTTAGAGTAAGGGTGCCTTTCACCATTCTGAGCAGGTGTGTGTTTTCAAAAGGTGTGAAGACTGACTTAGCCCTCTGCTTTCTTCTCAGTTTTTCCTACTTTTGGGTCTTTGTCCTGTTTTGAATTAAACTGAAATATAACGTGAGTGAGGAACCATTGTACCTTTCTGTAAATAGAAAACCCTTTGTCCCAGCACTGTGTGTTGAAAAAACTGTTTTTCCCCTGAATGGGCTTGGCAAAAATCTATTGGCCATAAATTTAAGGCTTTATTTCTGAACCCCGAATTCCATTCTATCAAGCTGATTGCCTAGCTTTTGGTTTAGCTATATGTTTACTTCTGTAAATTTTGAACTTTAGAGTGAAGCTCTAATCTTTTCCAACTATTATACATATTCCTAGTTCCCTCAATTTTTATTAAGAATTTTAAAGGAGATGTGTTGGTGGGGGGGATCAGGAGGAGGTAAGGGAGGGGGAACTGTGATTTGTATGTAAAATAAAATAAAAAACAATTTTACAGTCAGTTTGTCAATTTCTGTGAACTTGTGATTGATTGCTCCGCATTTGGGAGTATTACCACCCTAACACTGTTAGTTTTTAGACACACCCCATTTCGCTCTTCTTAGTCTTTCAATCTCTTCCAACATTTTCCTTTTTTATTTTTTTACTTTTCCACGGAAAGGTTTATACCCCTTTGTTAAGCCTATTCTTTTTATTCTCTCAATGCATTGTTTCTTATTTATTGTGTGCGCTGTGTGCCTGTGTGTGCCACGGTGCCCAGGAGGTGGCAGAGAGCAGCACGGAGGAGCCGCTTCTCTCCACTGCGTGGGTCATCAAGCTTGGCTGCAAATGCCGTTTCCTGCAGAGCTGTCTTGCCAGTCCTTAAGTATTCCTTTTATGTTCATTTTCATGCCAGTTCAAATCTGCTATTGAACTACTCTAGTAAAAATTTTATTTATATCTTCCAGTCCCAAAATTTCTATATTTTACAATTCTATTCTTCATTTCATGAGGCATTATCATATTGTTTCATATTTTAATTCTTTAGGCTTAATTTTTCTTTTTGTTCTCTGAAGGTCTTTATAATAGTCTGTTTTAATTCATCTGGTGAGTTCAGTGTCCTTCCTTATTGGGGGCTGAGGCCATGGCCTCCCATTTCCTTCTGAGGGGTCCAGGATGGCAGCTAGAGCTGCAGGTCTGGTCCCTGAGGTCAGTTGGTAGCTGCTGAGGATGTAGGAGAGGCAGAAGGATTGACAGAGAGGTGGCCAGCCAGGAAAATAGACTGTGTACCCCCAAGTGGCCTCTGATTGTTACGCCATTGTTGTTTTCTGTTCTATTCCTTTGTTACTAAATTTTAATGCTTGTAAGAGTCTAGTTGCTTTAGTTAAAAAAATAGAATTTGGTGATACATCCCACTTATTTTCCATTCGTGGTATATACTAGCTCTAGTTCTTATTTTCATTTTGTTCAAGTTTCTAATACTTCTGTTGAATTTGCTACTCTGGAAAGCAGGAGCAGCTCTGGAAATGAGATTCCTAACCCCTGGGTTTGTTCCTTCTGCAGGCTTTGTAAACGTGTGTGATCCTGTCTATGTTCAGAGGCTCTCATAAACAGATGAACAGGATTCTGTGTCTGCTGTATTCATGTGTATTCACCGAACTCCACTATTTGTCTTTGTCGGCACATAATGACGGGAGACTTTGTAAATGTTGTGGCTGTTGTTTTGTTAGAGACATCACCTCACTATGTCTTTCTGACTGGCATGGAACTCACTGTGTAGACCAGCCTGGCTTTGAACTCCCAGCTATCTGCCTGCCTTTGAGATTAAAGATGCTGCCATTCCTGAGTATATCAATTAGAGATTTCTTAAATTGTCTTCAACTCTTATCTTTTGCTGAGGAAGCCATGCATGTTCAGGGCATGTTATTAAGAGTTCTTCAGGCAGTTACAGCCCTGTCTTTGCCTTCACTTGTGGTGTGTGTTGGTCAGCCACATGTGGGAGACTGGATCTCTGTCATATCTGTGCTGTACATGGACATCAGGAGAGAGTTTGCTCATGTGTCATTTGGAGCTCGTAAGAGGACTGCTTATATTTTAGGGTGAAGTGTTTGCCTCTGTTATTTGTCTTTCTTCAGTTAAACTACTTGAGAGAGAGGAGAGAGAGGAGAAGAGAGGAAAAGGAGGGAGAGATTTTGGAAATGCAATCTTTATAAAATGGAGTATTTCCTAAGTCTAAGGATAAATCTTTGTATAATGCTCCATTGCTCTCTGACCTGTGTCCTTTTATTAGTTCTGAACATATGAAAACCTTGAACACCAGATCATTATTTAATAGACTTTACATAAGATACAAATGACTGTAGATTAATAACTGAAAGGGCCTTTAGCTGAGAGAGGCAGCATCTCTAAACTGATGCCTGTTTCCACTGCGGTCATGAACTAGACTGCTCCTGTGCCTTATACAACATCTCAGTCCATTTCAGATGGCCCTAATCACAGTCTTGGCTTTTCTTCATTGCTGTGTTTGTATTTTAGAGTTTCTATAGCTACATAATCTAGTTATCTAAAAATAGGATTGCCTGTCACCTTGCCATTCTGGAGGCCAGTTGTCTGAGATCAAGGTGTTGGCAGGGCCATGCTCTCTCGGAAAATTTTGAAGAAGGCAGCTTGCTTAATTGTAAAAGTTACTGGCAATTCTTGGTTTGTGGCTGTGTATCACCCCACCCCCTGCTGTCTTTCCTGTTTATTTATCTGTTTATACTTTTTATGTAACATTGTAAGTTGATGTGGGAGTCCCCTCTGTATGCTGTGAATACCATTGGTTAATAAAGAAACTGGTTTGACCTCATAGGGTAGATAGAACAGAACTAGGCAGGGAAAACTAAACTGAATGCTGGGAGGAAGAAGGGCAGAGTCAGAAGAAGCCATGGAGCCACTGCCAGAGACAGACATGCTGAAACCTTGCTGGTAGGCCATGCTGGGTTAATTCTAGATGTAAGAGCTAGCTAGCAATATGCTTAAGTATTTGGCTAATAAGTAATTTAATTAATACAGTTTGTGTGTAGTTATTTTGGGAGTCTGGGCAGCCAGGAAATAAACAAGAGGCCTCCATACAACAAATTGGCATGGCAATGTGGCCAACTAAAATTCACATAAAACCTGAGAAGGCTGGGAAAGAAATTCTAGACACTAAAAACAAAGTTTAGCCACACATTTTTTTCCCAAGTGGGCTTTGCTTGCTGGTAGCATGCTGTAGCTTCAAGAGAGGTCTTACTGATTCAGCAGTAGTAAAAAAAAAAATTGTGCTGTTTTGAAACAGCAGCTTCCTGCTCTGTGCTTCCAGCACAAACACTGGCTCTTTTTTGGGGTTGATGCCTACTACCCACTTCGGGTCCTGAGTGTATTTGTCTACTCAGGGTAAGAAGGAAAGTAGCTGAGACCATGTCCAGGCTCAGCACTCTCTGCCTGGGCAATCAGTGGGATCTAATCTGCTAGGAGTGCACAGGCAGAAAAGCATGGTGGATTCTCGCTGCCATACACAAAGATATATTCAGGCCATGCAATGCGCTGCAGAGCAGATTTAGCTTTTGAGGTGGTAAGGATGGCTCCCATCTGGTGGTCCTAGAACCTGTGGTGACCTATCTCCATCACATTTAAAGCCCGAGAGAGGGGGAGCCAGCAACCATGGCCTCTGCGACCAAGCTGCTTAGCATTTTAAAAAGTACTCTTGGACAGAAAATGATTTCAGATACACAATAGGATGGATTCAGACATAAAATACTCTAAACAAGTCACAGTGTTGGATAAATGTATGTAAGCTAGAGAGAAAAGAAAAAGAGCATAGAGAGTTATAAAAAGTTTAAATGGCTTTTAACAGTCATAGATAAAAGGAGTAAAGATAAATATTAAAAAGTAATACAGTAAAAATAAGCCATATAAAGATGAAATATACAAGAGATTCTGGATTATGTATATTATTGTATTTTCTTTGAATTTTTTTGACTGTGAATGTGCTAGGTAGAAACATTTCATTGTATAGGCTGCTAAGGTAAACCAACATATATATATCTTAAAGGTGTCTTGATTTTAAAATATGGGTCTAAGGATATGTTGCTTTGGAAAAGAGGTTCTTCTTTTGTTATCACAGAAGATGAGAACCTATGGATTAATTTCCGACTACAATGATTTGGGCCAAGACCCCATGAAACATCACTGTAAACACCCCCCAAAATACTTAGCCAAACAAAAAGCAGGAAGCAATTTGGAGAAAACTATGCCCATATTCCCAAATATTGTTTATAAATGTTTGTTTACATTTAAAAGGGAATATGCTATAGATTTGCATTGGTATGGCTACTGGTTTATTGATACAAATTTAAGATCAATTTTGTTACATGTATGTTCCTGTTCTTGATTAAGGTATTGTGTTTGCGCAACTCATTTAAAATGCAATGTATAATTAAGAAATATAGGTCAATAGATAGTCATCTATAATAGTCAAGCTTGTAGTCATGTTAGTTAGGTTTATTAGATATAGAGATATATTTCAATTAGGTAGGTGTACCTCAAACCTTTCAAAGACCTACACAATATGCCATTTAAATCTTTTAAGAAGTAAGGACTTTTCATGACAGTGAGACACATCTGCTCCTGGCAGCACCAATTACTTCAAGAGGAAGATGGGCATCAAAGAGGCTCCTTATGTAGTTGGTTAGTCATTTGGGCAAGAAACTGCCCTTGCCTGGATTGCTTGATGAACTGGACATGCAGGACCCATGGAAAATGACTCCTGCCTGAACTTGCCTAAAGGTGAGACAGTCTTTTGGGGTTCCTGCTTTGTGGAAAAGTCTGCTAGACATTCTATAGGACACAGAAGAAAGTGACTGACAAACTGCCAATAAAGGTGGAACTGTCTTTGAAATTTCCTGCTTCATGGTAAAGTCTGCCAGATACTATGGGCCTGTAGGCTGAAGATGGATGCCCCAACAGTACAGAACTTTGGGTGACTGTTCAGGCAGTGAGATGTCTCTGTCATTTCTACAGTTTTGGAAGTTGCTTCTAATGTACTTCCTGTTTACTTAGGTAATATATCCTTCTGGAATCTTTGATGGAGTTGAAGAATTTATAATTATAATTTTCCTTAGTTCTAAGATATAAATATTGTAACTGTAATTATTGCTTGATATCTGTTTTATTATATATACTTTTACTATGTTAAAGTTAAAACATATCCTTTTTATTTAAACAGAAAAGGGGAGGTGATACGGAATTCCCCTCTGTATGCTGTGAATACCATTGGTTAATCAAGAAACTGGCTTGATCTGATAGAACAGAGCTAGATGTGTGTGGGGGAAAGAAATGAATGCTGGGAGAAAGAAGGGTGGGGTCAGGAGAAACCACAGAGCCACCACCAGAAACAGACATGCTGAAACCTTGCCGGTAGGCCATGTACCTCGTAGTAAAATATAAAATAATGGAGATGGGTCAATTCTGGATGTAAGAGCTAGCTAGCAATAGTCCGTCCAACTCATCCACCTTTTCTCCAGGGAACAACCTTGACTTGGCAAGCGTATTAGCTTTAAAAGGCTCTTATGCACAATTTTCCCCTTCAACTAGTTGTTTTAGAATAGCATTACTATTTCTAGAAAGTTTAGTTGCTAATATGGGAAATGATATTAATTAGAAATTCCCAGAAATGTACAGCTTTGTGATTGTATTCCTATAAATCAAAGACCATTGATAGTGAAACAATATCTTCTGGATGTAAACAACAATACTGCCATTGCAGTCAATGCTGGGCTAGCAGGGAACCCTCTGGAGAGCTGAATTCTCAGAGTTTCCCAACTAGAATTTGGCTGGCTTAGCACGAGGCATCCTAAATTTTGCTACACTCTTATTGATACAATTTAATATTCTTTGAGCTGATTTCTGCTAGGTTTGTGAGGAGGCCTCTTTGGACACAAGAACACTAAATGTAATAAAATATGGACTAATCATGAGAATGCCAACTTAGTTGAAAACGTTCACTTAGGGATAGTTCATACAAAGGCACACTGAAGATGTTCTGTAATGGAGAGAGAGAGAGAAACCCACTTTTGGATCTTAAGTTCTCCTTATTAGAGAGAATTAACAAGATGCTATGTGCCATAAGCTGAGCTGCGGCTGAGTTAAAAATGAAGACGGTTCAAATACAGTATGGTGAAAATGGTGAGGTCATTTTTATTTCAGTTCTTGACAAAATAGCCCAGTAAAGTTCAAAACTTCTACCATTATACAAAAATAGGTCTCTCCAAGTGATGCTTTGTCTTCATCACCAGTAGCAAATATATTAGGCAGAAACATGTAACCTTGTAAGAAAAGTGCAGGACACTGCGAGCTACACATCTAGCAGCATTTGAAAAACTTTAACCTTTTCACCCATGTGATAAATACAGTTTATAATTTAATCATTTAAATTAGCATTCCACAAATATACATGTAATTTAATGATTACTGTGGGTGTTTATACACACAAACTCCAGTTTGTCTTTATGTGCTGGCAAGGATTTGTACACAACCGTAAGTGTGTTTGTACTGGTTGGTCCCACACAATATATATACATGATAAAAAAGCACAAAAGAGCCATTGATTTACAAAGGGAGTCTATTTAAAATTCAGTTAATGCTTTCTCCTCATGACAGCATGATTTGAAAATTATCTCCTCATACCAGTTTGATATTGGGAGGCAGGTGAACCTGTAAAATAAAAAAAAAAGCAAACAAAAAAACAGGAGAATCAGACTGTTACCAATATCAGGGCAGCCAGTTCATACAGGTAGATGATCTGTTTACAATCATCTCAAGATGTTGGGGGCCAGTGAGATGATTCAATGGAGGTGCTGCAAGCCTGACAGTCAGAGTTTGGTGCCCGGAACCCACATGGAGGAAGGACAGAACCAGTTTCCACAAGGTTTTTCAATGTCACATGCATGCTGTGGCCCAGATGTGCACATATGCATTAACGTAAAACAACAACAACAACAAAACCCCATGACTTCAGACCTGAACTTCAACTGTCTTCTTAAACATTTATGTGTGTGCGTGCACATACTTGTGAGTACAGTCCAAGGATACCCTAGAGGACTGGATCCTCTGCAGCTGGAGTTACAAGGGAGTTGTGAGCTATTTGACACTGGGTGCTGGGAGCAGCCGCAGGTCTTCTAGAATAAACAGTGAGTCCTTAAGCACAGAGCTATCTCTTCAGCCCTATAACTCAACCTTAGTTCTAAGAGGCTGACTACATTTAGAAGTCACCAAGCAGGGAAGTGAGACAATGCTCATGTGTTTTGTGACTGAAGGTTGCCTGGGTTAAAGAAATGACTTCTGTAGTCCATAGTATGTGTATTCATAGAAAGAGAGTCCTAAACATGATTAGGATAGGAGAAATGCCTTCCAAGAGCACTGACTGCTCTTCTGCGGACCTGGATTTGGTTCCCAGCAACCACATAGCAGCTCACAATCACCAGAAACTCCCATCCTAGCTGATCTGATGCACTCTTCTAGCCTCTGCAGGCACAGGCATGAATGGGGTACACATACACACATGGAGGCAAAACACCCACCCATACAAAGAATAAATAATTAAAAAGCAAAAGCATCAAAGTGAACTGCTAGCACAGTAACTTAAACAAAGTGATTCAGTTTTGGGGCCACAGTGAGCAAAGGAAGGCAGGGAAGATTTTCCATGATGAATGGAATCTGCCTCTATATAAAGTATATATGAAAGATACTTCTTACAAAATCTGTAAAAATCTCTTAAATCTCATATTTTTATCTGTATGTGTATGTAGGTGATAACCCACAGTGCAGATAACCCACGAGGGCAGCTCGTGGGAGTTGCTTCTCTCCTACTTTGTGGATCAGAGTGACTGAATTCAGTAACTCAGGCTTGGAGGCAGGTGCCTTGACCTGCTGAGCCTTTTCTCCAGCCCTTAAAGTCCACCTTTATGGAGTGTATGACAGTGAACTTTTGAGGAGAGAAAAGATGGTGCTTACAGTGCAAGGGATGGCTTGTTTAAATGACATGTAGAAGGACAATTAGGAATGGGGACAATGGCTGCATTACTTGCTCAGGGCAAGGCTTGCTCTGCCTTCTACACTTTCCTGCTTCCTATCATATGAGGAACAGGTTCTGCTGTGGACCTGTCTCAGAGTCCCTGGCAGAGCTCATATGAATTTTGTCTAATCACTGTCAGGAGCTGCTGATAGAACTTGGGAGTAATCAAGAGCCAGTTCTCTGCTGGTCAGAGATTAAGCTGTTACAGCCTGGGTACTTATGCACTAAGCTACAAGATTCGGTTAACCCAAAGAAACCTGTCACGGAGTTAGAGAGATGGGTGGGTCTAGCTTTGCCACAACAGAAAAGTGGTAAAATCCAGCACCTGACTGTAAAGTAGTTCCGAGTCGTCTCTGAAGTGCATCGATCTGGGTGACATAATCTGTCAGTGTTCTGCCAGGGTTATACTGCTGTAGCTGAGGATTTGTCAGGGCAGGATTGAAATCTACAAGAGTTCCTGGGTACCTGTGGATTAGAGTATGGTCAGAATCCAATTTCACAGAAACAGTCAGCCAAGTTGCCAGACTGCCTCTTCCCTGATCTATGCACTATCTGGCCTATACCCCCAGACATCTAAATAGAGGATAACAAGGAAGTAACTCTTCACTAAGCTCAAAGATGCTATTGTCATAGGAAGGCCCAGTACAAAGGCTGCAGAGTGCTCAGTGAAGGATGGACATGTGCAAACCAACTGTTCCTGCGTGTACTTTTCCAATGTCTAACTACAGCACGTATTTATAACTACAGCATTTGTTTCCTTTAGAAACCATTTAGAGATTAGAAGTAGCTCGTATTCTGAGCTTTAAGATATAGAAACTACATATAACTAAAGATATTTAGCTATTATAATGCAAAGTACTTTTAAATTCTAACAGTTGGTTCACTCCTCTCTGAAACATTACTATATCTACTCCAGCTAGGTTCGATAATTCTTACCTATTAAATGGTAAAGGAGACCTCGGGAAATCCAGGTCTGATCTTGAACTATAATGTGTCATTTGCCTTGGATCTGGATACAGTTCCAGCCCACTGGTGGAATGATAAAGTGGATCAGTCCTTTCAACACCTAAAGAAACCCAAAATACATCACTGTAAAGAAAAACGTACCAAGCCTCAGAAGACAGATATAAACCCAGTAAGGGTTTAAAAAGCAGTATATGATCTATGTGCTATTTACAGTCAGTTTCTCTTCTTGCTTAAAGAGAACAGTGTAACGCAAAGAGCCTTTCAGTAGTTTTCTGATTACCTTCCAACACGAATTAAGAGCTATGCTTCAAAGAAGATAAACTCACTGGAATATTTTATTTGTAAAATACAAGATCAAAGGGGGAAGGGTTTCCAAGTGGGTGTGCTTCTGGGGGTGGGGGGAGATGATGTGGTAAAAACCCTATACAATTCTTTTAGTGGAAACAAAACAAAATAAAACCAAAAAAGTGAAATCAAGATTTGCTAACTGCTTGTGCCAACACCAGTGCCTGTGGTAAGGATTTCATCTCAGTGTGAGGCTATCCTAAAATACTCTGAGGAACCAAGCATACTTCCTTTTCTCTGACTCTCAGAAGTCAGGAAGCCTGGACATGGCACAGCCCTGACATCACAATGTGTCCTCTATTCTGTGCCCTCCAGCTTTTGGCCTCCTTATGCCTTGAATTGTTCCAGCCCTAACATTTTGCTTACTGAGTTCTAGCTGTAGAGAGAAGGAATTTAAAGTTACAATTATTATATAACATGCTCAGAAATATAATGCTAAACTGTAAAAACTTTAAACCACAATTCTTCCACATGACTAAGAGCAATGCTCTCCAGCCCTGGCTCCACTATTTCCCTGCTGGATAATCTGAGGTGAACGGCAGGTGCTCTCCATGGCTCAGCATCAGCAACAGTAACTGCCTCTCAGAGGCCTGGGAGAACCCATGAAGAAAAACAGGGCTTGGTGCCGTCTTCATGCACCAGAAATCAGGCTCTAATTCCGGAAGTCCCTAGCCTTACTCTAAGGCTGCTCACGGTCTTTGGACAGTATCAGCATTAGAACTGGTCATGTGACAGCTACTACACATGTAGCAATTTCAGAGTCATACACAGAAACTATGTCATCTGACCTTACCTGGACCCACTCCAAAGCCATCCCTATTAACATTGTTGGGACCAGAAGCTTTGACTCGATGCCATCGCCGAACCAAATATTTCATTCTAAAAGAGACCGCAAGATAAAATCTCAAAGGACAGCTATGTAAATATAAATCTACAAACTCAACAAAATTATGCCATTTAATTATGAACACAGAACACATTTCAGGACAATCACATGACTGCCTCAGTTAAACTCCACGTATTCTGTTGGTTTCTGGCCAAGTCACCAGGCACAGGGCAGAGCTGTGAGCTTCCTCTCTCCCCAAGAGGCCAATGACTCTACAAGTGGGGGAAGAAGGAGATTAAGAGCAAAAGTGGACAGAAAAAGAGTGAACAAAGGAAGAGTGAAAGGTAAAGACAGAGGAGGAAAGAGTGGAGTCAGGCAGGTGAGGGACAAGAGCAAACCTCCACAGGCAGCGAGAGGAGGCCAGATACGGGGTGTGTTAGACCCCGTGAGCAGGAATAATAGTGGTGGTTTCAAAAGAAATGGGCTGTGCCCCCAGCTAGCTGAATTCCTTGCTGACTGCCCATTTTGCCCTGGGCTACAGAACTTTTTGGAGTACCACTTTTAATTTCTAAATGCCAATTTCAGGGTCCAGTGTAAGGAAGATCAAAATATCACATGCCTACTGCAGGGCAAAAAGGGAGGGATTAGAGAGGTTTCATGGTACACACCTTTAACCCCAGCACTTGAGAGGCAGAGGGAGATAAATCTTTGTGTTTGAGGCCAGTCTGGTCTACAGAGTGAGTTCCAGGACGGCCAGGGTGACATAGTGAGACCCCATCTCAAACCACACACCTAAAGCAGGGAGGTGAGGACTTGACAGTAGCTTCCCTCCTTCATGGTACCTTCTGGCATTTCTCAGCATTGCAGGCTCACTCCCATCACATCAGAAGACCATTTCCTGTCTATAAGGTCCAGGTATTCTACCCTCCCCACTAGGCCGAGCTGTCTGTATTAATGCACCCACTGTGCTTACCCTGGCTTATCCTATACTAGGGGAGGAAGGGAATACCCTCCCCACTAGGCCGAGCTGTCTGTATTAATGCACCCACTGTGCTTACCCTGGCTTATCCTATACTAGGGGAGGAAGGGAATACCCTCCCCACTAGGCCGAGCTGTCTGTATTAATGCACCCACTGTGCTTACCCTGGCTTATCCTATACTAGGGGAGGAAGGGAATACCCTCCCCCACTAGGCCGAGCTGTCTGTATTAATGCACCCACTGTGCTTACCCTGGCTTATCCTATACTAGGGGAGGAAGGGAATACCCTCCCCACTAGGCCGAGCTGTCTGTATTAATGCACCCACTGTGCTTACCCTGGCTTATCCTATACTAGGGGAGGAAGGGAATACCCTCCCCCACTAGGCCGAGCTGTCTGTATTAATGCACCCACTGTGCTTACCCTGGCTTATCCTATACTAGGGGAGGAAGGGAATACCCTCCCCACTAGGCCGAGCTGTCTGTATTAATGCACCCACTGTGCTTACCCTGGCTTATCCTATACTAGGGGAGGAAGGGAATACCCTCCCCACTAGGCCGAGCTGTCTGTATTAATGCACCCACTGTGCTTACCCTGGCTTATCCTATACTAGGGGAGGAAGGGAATACCCTCCCCACTAGGCCGAGCTGTCTGTATTAATGCACCCACTGTGCTTACCCTGGCTTATGCTATACTAGAGGAGGAAGGGAATACCCTCCCCACTAGGCCGAGCTGTCTGTATTAATGCACCCACTGTGCTTACCCTGGCTTATCCTATACTAGGGGAGGAAGGGAATACCCTCCCCACTAGGCCGAGCTGTCTGTATTAATGCACCCACTGTGCTTACCCTGGCTTATGCTATACTAGGGGAGGAAGGGAATACCCTCCCCACTAGGCCGAGCTGTCTGTATTAATGCACCCACTGTGCTTACCCTGGCTTATCCTATACTAGGGGAGGAAGGGAATACCCTCCCCACTAGGCCGAGCTGTCTGTATTAATGCACCCACTGTGCTTACCCTGGCTTATCCTATACTAGGGGAGGAAGGGAATATCCTCCCCACTAGGCCGAGCTGTCTGTATTAATGCACCCACTGTGCTTACCCTGGCTTATCCTATACTAGGGGAGGAAGGGAATACCCTCCCCACTAGGCCGAGCTGTCTGTATTAATGCACCCACTGTGCTTACCCTGGCTTATCCTATACTAGGGGAGGAAGGGATCGAGGGGTGAGAAAGGAGTGGAGCTGAGAAGCAACAGTGAGGCCTGGAGGAGGAAGGCAGGGCGGAAGCCAGCAGTAGATTTGGCACTGTGGAGTGATTTATTTTAACAAGTAAAAAAATAAATAAATGTACCAGCCTAAGTAATTTTTCAAAAACACCCTCCCTCCTTCCCCTTTTATGATCTATATGTGTGAGGTGGGATTATTTACAATTTTTAAAGGATAATCTGGACTGGAGTCATCAGCTCCTAATATCTGGAAAGACACTTTCCAGGGAAAGATTCTGCTACAAGGTGAAAACCTTGAAAGAAACAAGCAAGATGTC